>NC_140126.1:22801089-24001089 GCF_964035555.1 Netta rufina | reverse complement strand
TATGTACTAACTGCCAGCTTCTCAGAGTCATTTCCGTGCTACAAAAATCAATGAATTTTCCACTAAACCCTTTAGGAGTTTGAGTATAACTTGCTGCAAGTAGTGAAGATTTACCAGTGAAGTGCCAAGAGCAATTATTTATCCTGCAGGCCCCATTTACAAATAAGACATGAAATGCCAGTCTCTTTTGTGCCACTCAGTGGTTTTTATAGAGTTAATTGCAGATCTGAAACGGTGAACACCCACAGCGATTCTCAGCATCCAGCTATCCGATTTGAGGCTGCATTTGGGCAGCTAAGTACTGTTAATTATGTTCACAGCTGAATCCACCTGCAGCTGTGGACAAAGAAGCAGAAGCTCTCTAAAGGCTCAAGGACATTGCATTTCCTATGACAAAAAAAAAAAAAAAAAAAAAAAAAAAAAAAAAAAAAAAAAACATGTTTTAAATTAGTAGAATTTTGTATGGTAAATCCAAAGACCAGGGAATCTCCAAAGAGAGCAGAAATGGTAATAGAATAGTGAAGAAGAAAAAGTAAATGTGGAAGTAGAGGTTGTTCAAAAGAAAATGTGCCTCTAGCTTTCTGTATTTTTACTGTTTTTCATATAAATCTAAAATTCATGTGTTAAATGAAAAACATATTCAAAACTGGAAGCAATTTTTATAAAATATGTCATTTGTATGCATTTATCATATTTTTATAATGGTGGATAACAATTTCAGACATTCTTGAATGGAGCATTTATATTTTTCACATTTTTTAAAGTGGTGTTTTCTGGATGTGTTCCAAAGCCTACTCCTAGTCAAAACTGACATAGCTGTCATTACTGACAGCCATGGTAAGACTGCCACTTGATATAAATTGGCTGGGATTATGGTCCTCTTTGTCCATAACTGGCATTTAGAATAATTTCTACACAAACAGGATTTTTTCTTAGGTTGTGTTTTGTTGTTGTGTTGTTTTGTGTATTTTTTTCCCTAAATGTCTCATTATAATGATTCTTCAAAATCTGATGAGTAATAATATGCTTTCTTTTGCCACATACATACAGCCTACTCTATACCACCTACTTCCCAATTAAGGGATGCAAAAGAATACATATATATTTCAGAAGAAAATTTCTGTTAAAACTTTTAGGTGTTAGACAGCTCTGCAAAATCAAATTATTTCACAGAAGGTCATTCTGAAAATAAAAGCCAGAAACAGAGAGATGTGAACACAATTATGGGAAGCAATACAGGTGGTTTAAATAAAGTCCTGTTTATACCAAAATATTTTTGCATTTTTACTTTTGTAAAGTAAACTTACTTTTACTTTTCTGATTTTACTTTCTTGAGATTGTCAGAGACATCTAGGTTCCATTGTTGAGAGTATTGCTGAGACTTCTGCTCTGCACAAAATCCTACTGCTGGCAAATGGCCAGCATGAGTCTTTGTAGACTGGTCACCTTCCCTCTGAGGAGGTAGGTGAATCTTTCTGTATCATTCTGTATCATTCTGTAATCTTTGTGCTACTGTCTGATACAAAGTGAGAAGACAACATGTGATGGCTTACCTTGTGAGTTAGGGAGTGCTGTTTGAGATGGTGGGGCTGCACAAACTCCATGCCACATTCAGTGCAGATATAGGGACGGATGTCTTTGTGCTTCATCATGTGGTTTTGCAGCTGACTTGGGTACTGGAAGGTCTTATCACATTCAGTGCAATTGTATTGTATTGGGCCACGGTGGGTTGTTAAGTGTCTCTTCAGCTGGGCCAGGGTGGGGAAGTCAAGACCACACTCCACACAAATGTTCTCTCGGCCACTCTCATGCTTGGACTCATGTGCTTTCAGCTCACTGGGGTAGGCAAAACCTCTGCCACAGATCCTGCAGTTGTAAGGCTTGATGTCACTGTGTTGCATCATGTGTCTCTTCAGGTGACTGGTTTGAGTGAAAGCCTTGTGGCACACCTGGCATTTGTGTGGCCTTGTGCCCTGGTGTGTAAGCATATGAGTGTGCAAGTGGCTCAGCTGCTTGAAAAGCTTGCCACATCGGGAGCAAGCATGTGGCTTAATGCCGCTGTGCCCCAAGATATGGGTGACCAAATTGTACTTGGATGTATAGGACTTCTCACACATGGGACATTGCCAGCGTTTCTGTTCACCCCCAACATCAACGTAGTAGCTGTCATCTATCTGAAGGTTGACATCTACTCTTTCCACTTTCTGTTTATTTTCACCACTTTCTCTCACTTCTGCCCTCCTGAAGGGTGGCTCTGGAGGCCTTTTCATTTGAATGGGGTTCCTGAAATGAAGGTTTGGGGGCACAATAAAAGGAAACATTAAGCCAGGATGGACTTTAGGATAATAGGGGTAAGGAGCCTGCATGAATGCTGGACTACTGGGCCATGCCATGTTAGGCTTCACTGGTTCTTGCTTAATGGTCTTGGCTCCAAAATGCTCCAGAGTTCTGTAGAACTGAAAACCAAAGTTGCAGAGGTCGATCATCTGGGAACTGTACTTGGGCTGTACTGGCTGTTGAAACACCAAGGGAAGACTGGAAGACCCTATATCATTTTGATCTTCAGGTCTGTGGGGTGGTGATGAGGAACCCTCAAGAGCAATAGAAGGAGGCATTTTTGTTGGCATGCTCTTTCGTTTCCGAGACCCTCCTTCTAAGGACCCCTGAAAACTTTCCATGTCTCCAAGAGGAGGAGGGCCATAGCGGAAATGTGAGAGGTGCTGTCTGAATTCTTCACCAAATTGTGTCGTTCTGTGTGGCTTTGTAACAGGGCTCAGTGGCTGCAGGCAGCGGGAAAAGGGAGAGGTTTGTGTATTGTCCACAGTAAAACCTGTGTCTTCGTTCTTCATCATATTTCTTTCTTTTGGTTCCCTAGGACAAACAAACAGATAGACAAACAAATATATTTATTTCTTCCTTTTCTCCTGGGGTTAACACTTTATTGTCTAGTTCGTTGGTTTGGAGGTTGCTTTTTTTTTTTAATTAAATACACCTGAGGACGTCCTGCTTAGGCCCATAAAAGGTGAAGAGCATTTAAAGCAGAATTAAATTGTGGAGAAAAGAAAAAATTTAAAGCAGAATTAAATAGTGGAGAAAAAAAGAATATTTGGTCTTCCTTTGGTGCTAATGGCAGTTTAAATTCCAGTTTGATTCATTCAATATCTTTGTAACTTAAACACGTCGTAACGTGACAGTCTACCTAGCAGCTGATTCTGTGTGGCAATGTTTCTGCTTAATTTAATTTAGCCAAGCTATTTGTGGGCAAAGTCCTGTCCTTGGCTGCACATGCACAGGCCCTAGAAATTGGCGGTGCATCTAAAGGATATGGCAATACAAACAATAATGTGCACATTTATTATGGTTGTGACATGAAAAATCAAAGCCAAAGACTTTAAACTTCTTTGTATCATTAGCATGTGCTGCTGTGAGAGAAAACAATGGCCAAGTGATCTAAGGACACTGTGTACCATCAGGTTTTGTGCCGTGTTTCCTGGCTTCTCTCACTTTGTATTGTAATAAGAAGGCGGAGATTAATTTATTTTCTTTGTTTTAATCCCAGTGATATTTACCTGGCAGATTTAGGGGAGGAAAGCCTCTGACCACTGTCTGAACTGCATTATGGACATAATCTACTTTTGTTTTGTTTTGTTTTGTTTTTATTCTAAACAGGAGCACAAATTTCAACAATTACCGAAGTTTCCAGAATAACTGACACCTCAGAATGCTCAGATGCTTTCTAATGTTTCTAATGTGACACGGGAGATTAATAATTGTACTCTGTCAAAATGTTGTATTCCACTGATTGTATAGAAAACTTATTTTGAATTTTGAGTTAATCTGAAATACCTGTTTTAAATTTTGCTTCATTTTAAACAAAGCTGCTACCTTTTGCCTTGGCTCTGTAGGGGTGCTCTTATCCAAATGTATATGTGTGTATGCCTGTGTCTATTTACATGCATTTGTCAAACCAAGCAGGGGTTACTTTGGAAAACTTGACATATTTTCCCTCTATCACTTGTGTCATGTTGATGCAATTTATAGCACCATTCTTGGAAATGTCAGGTGGCAAGTTTGAAGGTGTTTAGAGTAATAAAAACACTCATGCTTCATTTTCGGGAAGCTCCATGCTGGATAAACGTGCTCCTAAAAAAGAACATCTCTGTGACCTAGTTAGGTTGTAGACAACAGAAGGACTTCTTAAAAACCTGCTTGCAAACAGAGTACTTCCATTTAATGTGGTAGATTCTCAAACTACCTTTGCAAATAATGTGTGAAAGCAAAGTTTCAGTGACAAAAGGAAAGGAAAGGAAAGGAAAGGAAAGGAAAGGAAAGGAAAGGAAAGGAAAGGAAAGGAAAGGAAAGGAAAGGAAAGGAAAGGAAAGGAAAGGAAAGGAAAGGAAAGGAAAGGAAAGGAAAGGAAAGGAAAGGAAAGGAAAGGAAAGGAAAGGAAAGGAAAGGAAAGGAAAGGAAAGGAAAGGAAAGGAAAGGAAAGGAAAGGAAAGGAAAGGAAAGGAAAGGAAAGGAAAGGAAAGGAAAGGAAAGGAAAGGAAAGGAAAGGAAAGGAAAGGACCAATTAAGCCTAAAGTCAACTAAAGATAAGGTAACTGTAATAACTATGCCAAGATGTGACTTTCTGTCCTTAGATCATTGAATTTCAACATATGTGTGTGTATACACACTATATATATGCATGTGCGTGTTTACATATGCATATTTAATATATGTAAATGTGTGTGTGCACATTTCATAACAGAGAAGACTGTTAGGGAGTATGCATTCAGATATGTTTCTTTGTCACTCTAACTCAGTAGGAAGAATAAGGAACAGATAGATATTGAAGACTCTTTCGATACAAAGGCTTGACTTACTTAAAAGAAGCAGTGGAAAGAAATCCTCTGAATACCAAAAAAAAAAATTCCACTTATTTCCAAAATGGAAAAGTATTTTTTCAAATTTCATTATAAGCAACATTAAACTCACACAATTTGAACATAAAATATACCTGTAGATCAAAATGTCCCCTTCAAAGTATGGGCCTGTCCCTCAAATGTCTTTCATCTTGTGTTTCTGATTCTTTAGCAGCAAAATGAGTATAAAACACTTCAGAAAGCTCATAGCAATTGAGAACCCAGCTATGTTATTTACTGGCTTTGTTAGGTTATTGAAATGCTGCCAAAAATACACAGAAGTGACAGTGAGTTCTGTCTAATTGCTCTCTTGTCTCTTGGCTGCCAGTTCCTTCTTTCTTCCACAGCCTATTTTATGCAAATTTTCAGTCTATCTGGAACACAGAGTTATGGAAAAAGCTGTAGAACTGCTAGCAGTTTCTAGAAAGCAGTAATTTCCATGCACAACTAACCTTTGGTGGCTTTCACTGAGTGTATGGTTTTATTCTGCTGTCCATTGCTACACACATCATGGGACCAAGCCTACAAAAGAAAGTTTTTAAAGTTAGTGATTAGTACAGTCAGAGTGGTTATGTATAATCAGACAAAAGAGCATCCAAGAGGGTGGGGAAACGTACCGATTTACAGTCTAAAAGCATATTATCTTGTTGCTTTTATTTTACCTCCATATTGCCAAACCCTGTATCATACAAATTCTCTGAGAAAAGATTAAATCTGGCCTGTCATTTCATCTCCTTTTCTGTTGGTAGCAAACCTTTGCTAATTTAAATTTGAGACACGATCTTCACTGTGATCAGAATTTAATTCCATAAAAATGTGAATCCTGAGAAAATGTCAAAGAGACTGCAGATTTGACCACCAGGCGATAAATAGTTCTTTCGTACATAAGGAGTCCTAAATGACTACAGTACAGAACTTTAAGCTCTTAATAGTACTTTTACCATTATTTTTGTTTTATCTGACAATGGGTATGTCTTATGTTAGTATTTAATGATAAGTAAAGGAGTAGGAAGTGATGAATTTTTATATTAAATATCCCCTAGGGACATTTTTATTTTTTTTTTCCTATATAAGCACTTTAAGGCTTTGAATCATTTAGGTTGGAAAAGATCTCTGAGATCATGAAATCCAACCATTAATTCAAAAGTCTTTCCTTGCTCAACACCTAGTTATTTAGGACGGAATGCTATGTAGAACACTGTCATGATTCTAAACGATGAGTTCAGTTTAAATCTGGATAACATTAAACATTCTAGCTTTTATCAGCAGTATTCCAGGTTTTCAGTTTTGAAACCTTGGTGTGGAAAGTTCCCTGAGACAAAAGTTTCCATGCAATGTTGGCAATCAAACATTTAAAAAGCCTAAACCCAACTCTCCAGAGCTTTTAAAAGGGATCATTTCATCAGAACAGACAGGCATATTCACATGTCTTTATGTCTACATAAGTAAGTGTATTTTGAAAAAAATTATTTTGAAAAATAGAGCCACAAATAAGCTCTTTCTATGACCTTTCAGAAAAGCAAGTCTACAGAGAACGCAGATAGTTGTGGAGTTATTTCCAAATTAGACTACCTATGCAGCAGCTAATAATGTTAACTTCCCTGAAAGAGGAAGAGATTTTAGCACAGAATATGAATTACCGTTTACTTTCTCATTTCCAGACATCGTATTTCTAAAGACAAAAGATAACAAAACGAAACAAAACAAAGTGTGTAAACCATGCTATTCACTCTGCAAGTACACTCATTGTTATAGTCCACAGTTAATATTCCCTACTGAAGTCAACAGTAAAATTTCTTTAGACTTCAAGAGAACCAAGATTCTGCTTCCTGTATGAAAGTGCCTTCTATCTATAGAAGAATAATAATCCCAGCAATACAAATGTGAGGCTATGAAGCTGCTCCAGCTTAAATACAGACTACTACTCTTCTGATTTTTTTCTTGGGCAGTGGAACCATTAAAAAAAAAAAAAAAAAAAAAAGCATGAAATGAGACCAAGATGTGTGAAAGTGATACGTACCTTCTAACAAAGGGAAACAGGTTAATTAGTACAAGGTTTGCATTTGTGTTTGCTATTTCAAATGACGGTGAAAGAGAACAGATTGTAGGAAGTTTAAAGGTGGCTGAACAGGCCAGTTTCTCTAAGCTGGAAGAGAAATTCTGTGTTTGATGAACATATATGACTGTAGTTTCCTCTTGGGGCCTGAAAGATTGGCATCTATAAGAAAAGAATGAAATTTAATATCTGTTCCTGTACAGTGATTTGGTGAGGATCACTGACAAATAACACTCTATTAGATTTCTTCAGCCAAAATTGATCAGTTGAAGAGCTTGAGCCTCCTTGAGCAACCATATTATTATTATTTTTCAAAAAAAAAATGTTATTACAGAGGTGGTTGTGGTTGGCTTAATAGGTTTTACAGGATCTCCTTCATTTGGTTCACCCTTCAGTACAGTTTTTGTTTTAAAATGTATTCACTCATATAGTTGTTCAATTAAACACTAAAATCTTTACTTAGTTTTCACTCCCTTGCTATTTATACAAAACTTACACCAGTCTCCATATCTGAATAATGGAGCTTTACTATGCTGAATTAATTTCATTTCAGCAGCAAAGCAGTGTCCCCTACCAAATCTATACTTCTTTGAGGTATTTGTCAGACTTCAAAAATCCCAGGAATACCTATACAAACGTGAATATATCCATTACTGGTAATCAAGTAATTTTTAGTTGGTATACATCTGATACCTCCTTAAGATTTTCCCTGTTAGTTTTCTTCAATGGCAACATAAGCCCTTTTTTTCTTTCCCTTTTGCTTGTTCTCATATCTTCTTTCATGCTGCTTTGTGTGTATGAGTGAAGTCCCACAATAATGTTGCCGTTCCTCATTTCTTTTTCTTTTGGGAGTTTCATAATTTCAGAGTTGGAAAATAATGAAATGGACTTTTTAACCTCTAGTTTTCAAGTGTCTCTTATCTGTTTTGCTGGTTTCATGGCCTGCGTTGAGTAAGTAGTTGGATTGGATTATGATAATTTTCTGTATCTGTAAAATGCATGCATCTGCTTGCATTTGTACAGTCAGATTGTTATTTGTAGGTACTGCCTCCGTGAACAATGCAAAATCTGTAAACATGCTCAAAAGATTTAGTTATTTCAATACTAAGCTTTCTGGATATTGATTCAAACTATCACTGCTCTTTGATAACTGGTTATTTGTACAGCTTTTTTCAAATAAAGGCATTTTATTTACTCTAGGCTTTAGTGACTATACTTACTAGAGGAGGGCCAGAGGTAAAAGATTGTGCTCAAATCTAAACCAAAATTTCTCTAAAATCAGAGCCAACCTTACACTCTTAATCATTAACGAAGCCCATGGAAATTTTATTTTTCATCCATCTTTTCTGGCTTCAATATCCACGTTTTCTTGCACACAAATTTGAAAAATGTGCTCCATTAACATATACTGACTATATAGTAATATACTCAAAGTGAGTACACAAGCTGAGTATATGTTATATACAAATTGGCTATATGTTAATATACAAATCAGCCCTAAACTCTTTATGCTCTCTTATCTGAAGCTAATATAAGAGATCTATTACATTCTATAATATGAGAACATTTTTTGTGCCACAAAGTGGATCTGGGAGGAGGAAAAAATTTGGACTACCTTGCAAAAATAAACATGAATTTAGGGAAAATATCCAAAATCAATGAATGCAGATACTGATTAGGGACACACAAATATTGGGGAAGCCTTAAAATAACAGGCTTGAACTTGGAATAATAGACTTTGTGAAGTTTAGTCAACTCTTTTTCAATACCATTTCTACAAATATTTGTTTTCTCTCACATTCAAGTAGATCTTGTGTCAGATTAAGTCCATGGTTTAATCATCATCTTAATTGTCTTCTGAGATAAGGCTTCTTGTTCCACACCTTCTATGAGACAGATATGTCTGCTTAAATGGATAACTCTGTCAAGATGAAGGTATTGCCATATATATTTCTCTTCCCCATTTGTATTGCCATCATTAATACAATTGGTATTGGGAACAAGTAAACAATTGTTCATGAAAATGGTCTGGAATAACTGAAAATGAGAAGTGGATGAGATCAGGTTTTTTCTTCCTACATTAATATGATAGTACTAAGGAGTTCAGTGTCTTTTCACTTCTCCCTGGGAAATTACCTTCATCTGCTGATATCAGGCTTCAGGATAAAACTTCTTCTTTCCAACAAAAACATATTTGTCTCAGTAAATGCTTAGAAAATTAAAACTAATAGCTTTGGTAGCTCTTAATAGGATGTAGTTCAGAGCTTGGTATGGTTTATGGCAAGATTTCCAATGAACTCTGAAAATGATAGATCATGATTTTCCATGCAATTTGTTATGGGTTTTGTTGTACGATGGGATATGGAGCCATCTACGACATGACCAAAATTTGATACTTTTGGCAAATTCAGTGTTTACATATGAAAAGTCATACCTGCCTTTCCATACCTGTTAACAGACTGAAACCTTTTCAAACAAACAATGGAAATCATACAATTACACACCTAAGAAGCTTAACTGATTAAAAAATCTGACACACTTAAAGAGCTGAACATGACACAGTAAACAGCTGCAACAAAAAATGAACTTTCAAAGATATCTCATATATATTGTATAATCCTCAATTATTATTTTTTTCCTTCAGTGACTCTGTTTTGGCATGTCTTCCTGGCTTCTTGTTTAAGGTTTGATCATTTTAAATATTCTGGCTGCTATAGGGGCTCTTACAGCCACATACCTGCATTTCTGTAGTCTGGAAGATCATATGAATGTAAAGAAATGGGTCTCTTAGCAAAGTGTGCTCCCTGCTTTGTTTGACCTTCATCTTTGTTATTCCCAAATTTTAACATTTTAACTTACATATTTTTTCTTTATTTTAGCTTAGAAATACAAATGTTTGGGAAATATCTTGTCTGCACTGCTGTTAGAGTAGCTTTTGGAACCATCTTAGGTATACGTGCAACTTATTTTTCTACTCAGTTTTCAGGGAGCAAGATGTTATAAGCAATTTTACAGGAGTATAGTTACTTTGGTATTTCATGTAGTAAATAAAATGCATGAAACAGTATAAAAATAAATGCGTCTTCACTTTTGTGTGTGTGTGTAACTTAAAGATCATTTTCTGTTTTGATAATAAATTGAAAATATTAAATTACATTCTGAAATTTTCTTTGCCAAAAATCTGAAACAGTCCTACCACCTACTCTGCCAAAGCCAGGGCACTACCGGTGGCATCAGATATGTTTATAGAGAGATATCATTGCACTGAGTAGTAGTATTGCATAATTTGCTTTTCAGTGGTGACATTGATTAGAATCAAAAGAAATTGCCAGGTGCAGTAGGGAGGTAGCTGTAGGTATTTTCTTCTGTCCAATATGAGTGGTCTGTTCTCAACATTCTCACAAGTCTTACGAGGAGTGGCTGAGGGAGCTGGGATTGTTCAGTCTGGAGAAGAGGAGGCTCAGGGGCGACCTTATTGCACTCTACAGATACCATAAAGGAGGCTGTAGCGAGGCAGGGGTTGGTCTATTCTCCCATGTGCCTGGTGACAGGACGAAGGGGAATGGGCTAAAGTTACACCAGCAGAGGGTTATGTTGGATATTAGGAAGAATTTCTTTACCAAAAGGGTTGTTAGGCATTGGAACGGGCTGCCCAGGGAAGTGGTTGAGTCACAATCCCTGGAGGTCTTTAAAAGTCATTTAGATGTAGAGCTTAGTGATATGGTTTAGTAGAGGACTGGTTAGTGTTAGGTCAGAGGTTGGACTTGGTGATCTTAGAGTTCTCTTCCAATCTAGATGATTTTGTGATTCTGTGGTTCTGTGAATGCAAAAGTTTGGCAAAATATTTTGCTTTCACTCTCATTGCTCTTACGTATGTTTTGTCCTCAGTTTAGCCAAATTTTTGCTATCATTCTCATCTTTTTGTTGTTCTTCTCTTGCCTAATAAGACAATTGGGTGGAGGTCACACAGCAGTATGACTGGGTTAACCACTGAACATCTGCAATATGGTATTTTTGGTAATGACCCTGGCATCCTAGCAGTACTTTACTCTCATGGATCATCTTTAGTCACTTCAGTATCCGTAAGAAGTGACTTTTGAATACAGTTTAGGCTTGCTGCTCTTTTGGCTTTTATTTCTCTTTTCCTTATCCTCCTTTCTCTTTTTTTTTTTTCTTCCTCTTTGTGAGTTTTCTTAGTTCTTCTCTTACGTTTCCTTCCCTCATCACTTCTCTGTTCCATCTGTGGTTCATACCCTCTCTGCTTCTTTATTCTATCTACTAAAATGGCCAGTAACACACAGATAACCTGGATAATAAAGTGGATGTTAAGTTCACAGGCTTTGAAATGTTAGCTGGTTACTTCACCCCAAACCACAAGTACGTATGGTGTGATCCTGTAAGGTACAGAAGATTATCAGGTCTAAAAATGTCTAAAGGGACGAAGATCATATGTCCTCAGCTGAACATCTTAATCTCCCCAGTTCACTGCTACCAACAGTATTCAAGGCTATGTTGGGGAGGGATGGAACAGCCATTTGCTGGCAGATGTCCACCTCTAGGTCCACGGCACAGCCCTGCCCCACCTCTGCCTACAGCAGGGTAAATTCTGGCCCAAGTTTCTGCTTTTCTTTTTCCCTCCACAGATATCTATATCTAATATATATACATCTAAATCTAAATATATATCTAATTATCTAATATCTTTATATCAGATGTTGTTGAGGATGTAAAAACAGCCATATCAGCTCTGGGTAGTAAAGTAGCTAAACCAAGGTCCTGTGAAGAATATAAGAAACAGGAAAAGGTACAGTGACAACTTCCCAGCATGGTCTTTGGGCCTACGGACAGCTCTCTGTGGATCAGAGATTTCTCTGTGACCTAAGGATGGTGTATTCAGATTTTTTTTTCTTTATTTTTTTTTCTTCCATGAAGGGTGGATTTGGATTAAAGGCACTTAGTATAAAAACATAAGGCTTCTTTTTTTTTTTTTTTTTCTGGTGAGATGAGGGATGTACAGAGATAAGTAGCTGTGTCCTGGGGAAGTGAGGTATCTTTGACAGCTTTGATGGAGTGTCTTGTGCCTTCAGAAATTCATGAAAGTGTCAGGACAGTGAGAGCTGTACTGTGGTACTGTGCAGGAGGTGAGGGTGGCGAGATGTCTACCTGCATTCTTCCTAATGTACATCTCTCTGAAACAGCTGTATTTCTTCTCCTCAAATACACATGAAGCCCATGGATACTGCAAGTCACTCTATTCATGCACCACTTCATCTCCCCTCCATTCCTCAAACATCACACCTCTTTCAGTGTCTCCCATCTTTAGAAACTGATCTTTTCACACTGTACAGCTGGATCATTTTTGCTGATAACTTTTGAACTGCATAATCTGTATTGGTTAGCATTTTTCAATGTGCAAAGCCTGTTTTATTGTTGTTTGGTTTTTGTTGTTTTTTTTTTTTTTTCAAGAAAACTAAATATATTCATACTGTGACTGAAGGTCACAAGGTTACATAGCAGTGAACTATTGCCTCAAAAACACTAACCAGCATGTGGCACTCAGCTATTTTTGAAGGCGTGCACATGCTTAGGTCAAGAAGAATTGTCTTAGGTACCCCAGGCTAATTTTGACTATTTTAAAAAGAAAACAAAAAAGCAAGAGCGTAAGTTCTGAGAGGGTGAGCCCAGCAAGGGTGAGTCCTGGAGATGAAGACAAGTCAGTCTTTATACTGAAAATGTTCCAGTCCAAGAAAAGTACCTTAGCAAATTGTCCTCAACCACACTGTACCCTGAGTGACTTCTGGAGGTTTAACATTGCAGAGAAAGGGCAACTAGAAAGAAAAAAAAAAAAAAATCGGAATATGTAGCCAAGCAACAAGGGCAATCACCCAATCACCCAGTAGGGCAGTAGGGTGAAGTACCTCAAACTTCCAAGTTTTCAATAAACCTCCAGAAGAGACGCATGGTGGAAGGCCAGAGCTATCTCTAGAGAGGATGGAGTCCACAGACCTGTAAAAACTATAGTTTTTGTTTTAAATGTCTACAGCCCATAACTACCCTTTCCAACTTCTCTCTACTCCCTGTCACTTGGCATTTGCATTTTTGGCTGTGTAATGGACAAGGGCAGTAGAGCATTTTCCTCTAAAGAGCAGAGTTAGCCTCACAGCCTTGGGCTCTAGAGTTCTCCCTTAAGAGGTTAGGGATGGGAGTCCAAATCCTTCATGGGGGATGAGGAAAATGAATCAGTCTCTCACTTCATGGTTGTTATATTTTGCACTGTATTTGATGCCACTGTTCTATATATAGTTTCATATAAATATTTTTGAAGGACTGGGTCCCCAAAAGCTTTTGGACATAGGCATAATGAATTTCCAGACCTGTGCAAACTTAAGGGCTGATAAGAACAGATTGGGCAGGACAGTGGCATCAGGAGCACATATGCTAGAAGAGCTTCAGTTGTGCAAAGCTTAACTTGTGCCAGCAGACTGTGTGGAAATGTAACTTGATTCTACTATCACTAGTTATTAGGAAGAATGACAGGTTGGCCAGCTGGTTTAACTACTCACAGAATCACAGAATCACATAATGGCTGAGGTTGGAAGGGACCTCTGAAGATGATCTAATTCTTCCTAAGTAACTCTCCTAATTTTGTCCCTAGTCTCATTCATGTCAAACTGAAATCTTTGTGGAAAAAAATAGCGAGTAGCTGAGAACAGGATCTGGGATTTGGCTATTATAAAGTGATGTCAATAAGATATATTTCTTCCTTTTCTTAACTTGATAAAGAGTTCTCATGTCAGAGGCTGGTACCATGGATCTGCCTCTGTCTTTATAAAATATGTGAAGTCACTTTAATCACTGTTTATAGAAGTCCTATCACTTCATCCCTGTTTCCTGTCTACTTCCATATCTGCCATTGCATATTAAAATTGTGCATTTTGGTGGATGACAGGGATCCTAAGTATTAAATAGTTTTTCCTCTGGAAAGTTATTAAATTGTACTAATGAAGTTTTAGGATTTTTTTTTTTTCTGAATATCAGATATTATGAGACAGGGTGAATTGAATAACAAATAAATAATATAAGCATAAGGAGAGATCTGCTGGTAAAATTGTAATACTGAACAAAGCGATGAGTCCTTGAAAGCATACTTTGGACAGAATCTTTCCACCTATAAAGCACAACCATTAAGTATGGCAGAGAGAAGCTGAGAAGAGAGAGCTTTACTGTAGTATTACCTCAAAACAAATAATGGACCTATGCAGAACACTCAAAATTAGAATGATCAAAAAAGCATGCCCTTCCATAACCCTTATGCTGTTATGCTTGGGGTGTTGTTTTGAAAATAAACCTTTCACTAGCATTTATGACCTTTAAAAAGGAAATAGATTGAGCTTTCCTTCCTACTGGAGTCCCAGTGTTGTTATCACCTCTATGGAGGCCAGAGAGATGGTCTGGTCTCCTCCCACCTCTTTGTTATCTTAAAGGGTAGCTGAGGGGCACTTTCAGTCCTGGTTCTTCAAGCCAGCCCACTGGCATGCTTCCATGTAACCAGCAGTTAATGTATGAGAAAGTTTTGGCACCTTCTGAATTCTGCATGTTGTATGTGTAAAGCAACAAGAACCTCAAAAGAAAGTAGCAGGTAAAATGTGTGCATATGCTTGGATAAAGGCAGAGGAAAAGCATATGATGTAGGAGAGTTTTTATATAAAGTTTCCAGAACAGTTTACATTTTTAATGAAACACTAGTTTTAATTAAACACAGAGAATGTTGTTAGGACCAAGATATTTTTGTAGTTGTTTTTCTTTCAATTTGTTTCACACAGATCAAAATTCATAGTGAAACTGAAGGCTGATAAAGCAGTAATTATAGTGTGTTCCAGTAAGACATGCTTTATCCTACAAGAACTGAAAGAAGAGGATTTCATCCAGAAATTGACAGATATAGGAAAAATGTATCTGCTACCAAGCACTTCCCTTGGTGTCCAGTTCCTTAAAAGTAATTTCCCAATGATGCTTTCCTAGTCATTTAGTATAAACAGATTTGGTTTCAGTTGAAGTTTGGACAGACTTCTTGCTGGAAAAGCTGCTTTGTTGAAAAAAATGATCAATCCCTATTAAACTCTGCTAGATATTTCAAGTTAAGGTGGCTCAGTAGTGACTTAGCAATTTCCAACTGAATGGAAGTTTCAAAGGAAACAGAGCAAAAGAATTAGAGATGTGAGTGTCATTCCTAGGACACGACTGCATTTATTCCATTGATACCCAAGTAATACTAGAGAACCCAAGGATCATGGACAAAGAGACAGGGTTCAAAATTATTCTTAAGGCAAATTACTGGGACACTGGGAGGAAACTACTTGTGATATGTCTCCACTGCGATTAAAGACCATTGTTTTTCAAATCTGTGTTAAAGCATTCAAACCATGAAGAACTAAAATATGTATTTATTGTTCAGAATAAGATCATCTTCATGTACATCTCACAAGTGCATTCAAATAAGGGTTCATTATTTAAAACCAATTTAGTTAAATTTGTTTAATGAGCAATGTTCTTCAGCTCCAGCACAAAATTATATTTTTGACTATCATATGCCTCCAAGGAAGTAATTTAAGGTAACATCCCCTCTGGCTTTGCCCTTCACCTGTGATGCTAAACATGAATCTTCTCATTCAAAGAAGCAAACATCAAGAAGCAAATGTTTTTTCCCTCTGATCCCCCAAAATGCATCCAGCATATAGCACTTAATTATTCTGTTAACTTTGAGAACATTTCAAAAATAAGTGCTAGTTTGTTGCCACATCTAAAGGAGAACTGAAATTCAAAACAAATTTTGTATAGCTTCTGTGATTTTGATCACTTGGAAAACAAGCCCCTGTGTAAATCAACTAAAAGGGAGAAATTCTTGAGGTTAATCATTTTAAACTAAAACAGATTTAAAATGCCAGTTTTACTGAATTCAATAAACTAGCATACGGAGTGGGAATGGCAGCTCAGACTTAGCCAAATGTCATCAGCAGATATTGGAACACAGACTTGAGCTGCAAACAAATAAAAAACTACTTTTTGCCAAAAAAAAAAAAAAAAAAAAAAAGTCAACATTGAGATTTGAAATGAACACTGAAGTTTGAAATGTGAAATTTCCACTTTAACACTAATCTTTCACCATTAGTGATGACAAAAGTTTATTTTGGTTACTAACTCAATTCATCACAAGAAAAAAGGAAACCAAAAATCCATGACTCCAGTATAAATCCCTCTCTCAATCCCTTCCTTGACATAAGTTTGAAACAAATCATTTTATTCAGAACTCGATTTCTTGAAAATCAAGCCAAGTGACGTGCAAAAAGCAGAAGATTTGAGAGGAACTTTTGTTATATTTTAGTAGACATGGCAAGTGAGTTTATTCTTACTCAATGTCAGGCAAGGGGCTGCGGGACAGTACCCAAGGGTAAATGTTTATACATATATGAACCATGTTGTGACTTGCTGGCCCAACCATGTTCAGTGCCTTCCACTGAGTGCTTGTGCATGTTTTTTTGTGTGTGTGTTTTTGTTTGTTTGTTTGTTTTCTGTTTCTGATAGCGAACAAGCTAGTGAAAATCTCCACAGTTGTTAAAGGGAATCCTGAGTCCTGATCACTTGCTTACAGAATCCAGCAGATTCTACTCAGTGACATTTCTTTATCTGTGGGTAGTGTTAGAAGGGTTTCCCTTTTTATGGGACAGGAAAAAAAGAAATTAATGTTTTTGAGATCAAAAGTCTTTGATTGCTTTTTCTTTTTTGGCACAGAGTATAGGAGATCAGGAGGAGGGGTCAGTCAGCACCAATTCTCTGATGCATGTGACTGCTTCCATAGCATCTTGACAAAATGCTACCAAGAGACATATAACATTTCTGGGAACCTTGGTGACTTCATAAACACACATATAACACTTTTGGGAACCTTGGTGACTTCATATTGTGAATATAGCACTACACAGAAGATCGGTTTTATCTAATATTCACACTGGTGCTATTCCTTGCTGTGATGTTACAGGAAAATAATATTATCCTACACATTTATAAATGGATGGTTTTAGTTACAGATAACCATAAAAGCACATTTTGGTCCACCTATTTTTCCAACAGTTTCTTTGTAGCTTTCTAAAATTCCTGTTATAGAACAATAGCAAATAGTAAACTCAGCCTAAAATCAATATTGGCTCTTGAATAAAATCATATAATAATTTAATTTGAAAAGGAACCAAAAGGATCATTAATTCCAACTCCTGACTCCACACAGAACCACCCAAAAATCCAAACCATGTGTCTCAGAGCGTTGTCCAAATGCTTCTTGAACTCCGGCAGGCTCAGTACTGTGCCCACTGCCCTGGGGAGCCTGTCCCCGTGCCCGACCACCCTCTGGGTGCAGACCCTTTCCCTAACCCCCAGCCTGACCCTCCCCTGTCCCAGCTCCATGCCGTTCCCTCGGGTCCTGTCGCTGTCCCCAGAGAGCAGAGCTCAGCGCTTGCCCCTCCGCTCACCTATCAGTTTGGACTAATATAGGATGCTCTTCATGGTTTCTGAAATCTGCACCAGGGAAACAACCCAGCCTAGGCTTCAGTGTATCAGACAGTTTAAACAAGTTCTGCTGTTCTCTGGAGGCTGATGGATGCTCTAGAAATATGTCATCTCTTTTCTTTTCATTTCCTGATTATTATTTTTCATTACACTTATTTCTAAATACTTGTAAGAAAAAGTAGACAGGTAGAAAAATATTCTGCTACCTGGGACTGTTACATGAAAGACACTCCCTTTTCAAATAGCAATTTCAAACAATTTTTATCTGAAGCTGAAACAACAAGGGGATACTTGCTTTAGAAAGCACCTTAGAGAGATGACTAAACCTGAAATAGTAATTATACTCCACAATGTGTTCTTCCTGATATCATTAGAGTGGGCTTATTTAAATTTGGTTTGAATTTAGCACATTGGATGTTACTAAGAGCACAGATTCTTTCCAGTTTCAAAGACCTTGTGAAATGTTTGTATTTCAATCATTTATTTCCAAGAGGGATAGTAGCATATTCAGCATGGAGCCCTCCACAAAGCAAAATGTTTTTCATCACTGTAAAAGGAGTCTGAGTTACACTGCAACTCTGGCCACAGAAAGCAAAAGCCTACGTGGCTTTTGCACAGCTAGGGAATAGCAAGGAACCAGTGAATGCCACTCACAGCCAACACACTTGTTGTTTCTCTGACCACCTAGTATCCGGCCCATGAAGAACAAGAATAAGAATAAGGTGTAAACACTTGATCCCATCCTAGAGACACTAAACTGGTTCTCTTAGCTCCTCCACCCTGCAAACACCATCCTGTGAAGTTCTGTCTATGCAGAGAAATTAGGTGGTTGCTATTCTTCACCAGGCCTCCAAACAGAGGAGTGAATAATTAATGCCTACTTGCTGTACATTCACATTTCTCATAGTGCTACACCTAAAAATAACAGGTGGAAATATATGACCCTGCTCATATTGCTTTTAACTTCAGTTCAGTTGTACATTTCTCTAATTCATTAGAGAAAAGTGATGTTATCAAAGTATGAGACTCAGTTTACATTGTAGCTTTTTGTAATTAAATTAACCTTCAAATTCAACAAACATCTCGGTGTTCACTGAATTGTCATGTTTCTAAAAGGTATGAGGAGATGGAAAGTTGGATGCTTGCAGGTTTACTTTCTATGAATATTATAGGTTTTCAGGAAACACTTTTTGTCCTAAATTGTTTCTTTTAAATCAAACAAAAATTCATATGCATGATTTCATGCAAATCCACAAAGTAGAAGGAAAATGTTTCTGTGCTTTTGCTTTTATAGTAGAAAAAGGAGGGGAGAGAAAACAAAAATAATAACTTTTTCCTTCTTTGATTCAAATAATTAATAATGTCTTTCTAACACACAAAGCAAGAAACAAGGAGTGAAAGTAAAATTAAAAAAAAAAAAAAAAAAAGTATTCATATAAGTTCTTTCCATAGCTTTCAAAGCATGAAAATATTTTCTTTTCATATCTGATTATTTAGCTTAACTGCTTCCAGTGTCATTGAAAGTCTTTACAACACATTAAGTGTTGTTAGTTCAGAAGGAAAATGTGTGCCTTATCAGGGTCAGGGTAGGAGCAGTATAAAACCATTCATTTTAGAAAAACAAGTCACAAAAATATTAAGCTTAGTAGGAACTGAAACAGAGATTAAATAATATTTCTTACTGGACCACTAACATTTTATAAGCTAGGTAACAAGATATGTCATACCTTGCCCTCACAGAAAAGTAAATAAATAAATAAATAAATGAAATGCTGACATCCATCATAGAATTCAATGTATCTTTTAAGTAACACATAAGTATTAACTTAGACCTCTTCTTTGGGTGGATGTCTAAAAATCACACATAAAAATCCACTAAAACTTTTACAGTATTGGAGAACTGCAGTCTCACTTTCAGAATATCAGTTTTCCAACAAGAAAGAGGATATCCCTGAGTCACCTTTTTTTATTTTTTTATTTTTTTTTTTAAAGCTTCACATTGTCTCTATAATTCTTTCTTCCCCAAGTTCCTTTTCAGTGGTCTTTATGAATGGTAAAGTAAAATGGGGAAAAAACTGCATTTAGGAAGAAAATGTTCTTTTGCTTTAAATAACTGATATATTTGAAAACATCTATTGAGGCATAAAATCAGTCCCTCAGACTCTAGTGGTCTACACTGCAGTTGTAAGGTCTGTTTGAACGAGTCTTATTAGATCCATTGTCTTATTAGATCCATTACCACCGAGGGATAGGCATTTGTGCTTAGAAACTATGAATCATTTCTGATCAACTAATAAGAGACATTTCCTTACAATTTGATTGACATGCATCATGTCAATCATCATCACACAGAAACCCTATTATCTTATGCAGCTTTTACTGCTTTTGTCTGTCAGGGTAATACTCTACTGACATATCTGTGTGAGTGGAGTGGTCCATTCAGATAGAGGTGCCTTTCTGCTTCATTGAGGCTTTGTAATATCAAAGATTGGAAGCAGTAAGTGCTGTCTGGGGTAATCCACACCCTTCCATCTCTGTATACAAGCTTGTTTTGGGTTGCTACTGCGATTCATCCCTCTGTGGTTCTTTCATTCTAAATAATGCCTTAAAAGAATCACCTAAAAGACACGCCAATAAGTGCATCTGTAGGATGTACATGGTGTCTCTCAGTCCAATTGTATCTGCTCTACACCCAGGCACTTTTAAGGCTCTTACCTGTGTATTTGTTTGAAAGAATGAGAAATCAGTAAAAACTCATTACAATTCAAAGATTAAAAACCTTCTGGTCAAAAATCTATATTGGAGACTCCAAAATATTACTGTGTGAGTAATTCAATGCCAGTATTCTGCATCCAAAACCCAGATTCTCAGTGCTTTTCGCCATTAAACAATCTGTCCTAACTATAAAAGGAAAATTGACATTTACTGAAAGGCTTTTATCAGTTTCTGTGCTTTTCAGGCCTGTTAACTTGGGATTTCCATAGGCTAATTTTTTTTCCATATCATTGCTGCTATCATTGATATAATGATTTTTTTTTACTTATTTCTCAGAACAAACAAAAATCTGCCTATATTTCCTTATAGTTGAGAAGAAATCACCTGGAAATAATGTCTTAATATAAGTATGTGAGAAAATAATAAACAATAAGCCATGCATACACTGAGTGACTTTTTACTTTTGTGTGCTATCTATATAGATAACACACTCAGCAATAGCAGTAATAAGATTTTAAGTAAAATAAACAAGAACATCTCTATTTTTATTCTTGGTTTATTGCTTCAATTAATTTTATTCTTTTTAATAACATTGAGGTGGATAAACAAAATTTCACAAACATTTCATTTGTACTAAACTGGCAGTGGATCGGTACTCACACTAGGCTCAGAATATACCCTTCTGTGCTTGTAAATATCTCAAACATGTGGGATAACGATAACACACCAGTCAAAAGTCTCTCTTCCTGACCCCTCCAGAAAGATATTAGTAGTGGTACAAATTACCATTATACTAAACCACGTTACAGTTATCCTAACAATAAAATACATAAAGCAAAAGCAAATAAGTTCCAAATGACTGAAGAAAAAGTATTATTTGAAGGAAAAAGAAACCTGAAAGATGGAACCTAAGAATGAATTTTAAAGCTCAGGGTTGATCTTCATGATCAAATTATTTATCTTTCCTATTAAAATGATCTTTCTGTATATTTATTTTTGGGGAATGGGCTTAGAAATGACATTATCTGCTCTTGCCCACCTAATACGAACATGAGCACGTATATTTTATGTACTTCAGGCAATTTCCTCCTTTTACAGCCTCTCAGAGAACAAATTTATCATATGCATGGTCCTAATAAAGAATATATTAATGTTTCATACCTTCAAAAGCAACATCTGTACCTAAATGCAGCAACTGGCTCTTACGTACAACGTAAACTGAACTTCTGAACTAGTCAAATCAACACATAGAGCTGATTGCAATCTAGAGTAACGCTTTGCAGTTTGAGGAAAACACAACAGAGTAATGCAGTGATTTCCAAATACAGAGCCTATGTATTTTTGAATGTTTTGGAGATTCTTCTGTTTGCCACTGGAATTAAAAAGTGGGTGTCCAGGTGTTTGACATGTAACTGTCAAAACATCTGTCAAAGCCCTCTACTTAATATATATCAATATTAGCCAGGTAAAGCTTAATCCCAGGTACGCTAAGCAGCAGATGTGGCAGGTGGTTTTCATAGCAAGATGTGGCACTTTCTTGCCATCAGCAGACATTTTCTGTGGGCTAAGTATCATCCAGTAAGCCTAACAACTGGTGCCAAAATAGTCTGAGCGAGACCAAATGTTGAGCTACCGCATTCTAGAAACAAATTATTTACACCTCCTGTGGCCAGATCCATCTACTGCTCCTAGAGTGAAGAGAATCTACAACTTACCCAGGAATCGGGCAGAATTTGGGGTAGATCATTCCTTCCTATGGAAAAACTTGCAGAGACAGAGGGGGAAGAAAGCCTGTTCCACGCATTTGTTGAGTGAGGAGTGAGAGCGGAGGGCTGTCCCAGGATCGAAGCACATCCCAGGTACCCCACTGGGAGCAGGACCAGGTCCAGGACCAGCACCAGGAGCGGAACTGGAGCCACTCAAGATGCTTGCCAGCCCTCTGCGATGCCTGCCCACCATTTGGGGCTGCTCTGTCTGGGCTCTGGGCATTCTGTGAAGGATCCTGCACTTCAGAGAGCTTGGGTCAGAAGATGACCAAGCTCTCCCTTCTGCAGAGAAATGATTACCTGTCCCCGTTCTCTCCCTACCACTGCATTCTGCATTTATAAAAGCATGGAGAGAGGATTTTCTCCACCAGTACTTGAAACATATCCTTGCATTCAATCACTCATTTTATGATCTGCTTCTGATAGTTCTGCTACATTTATGCCCGACAAGAAAAACAAAAACAAAAACAAAAAACACCTATTTGTATCTACAACAATACAGATGACAAATAAGCAGACAACATCCGAATCTATTCTATTACTAGATTCTATTACTAGCAATCAGCCTTGATGTTGTTACATACTGTGTAACGTGAACCTCTTTTTCTTTTTCTTTTTTTTTTCTTTTTTTTTTCTTTTTTCTTTTTTAATGTGAGAACCTGAAACTGTCTTAGCACATCTTAAATGTCACTGTTTCTAGACTATTCATATACACGGATGAGTAGAGACAAACACTTGGAATTGTAAACACAATAACATCTGAAGGAAAAAAAAAAAAAAAAACTACTCTTCTCTCACTGTAGCACAGGTTGGTAGGTTGGCGCAGACTTCAGGAGTGGCAGATGATATATGAAATACATCAATTTGCATGTGACACAGCTTCTCTCGTTATTCTAGCAATGGCCCAGTGAAGCTTGCTGAAACAGTCAGGGTAAAGTGAGTGAAGCCCGTAACAAGATTCTCCTAGGAGAAGTCCTACATACAAAATACACAGCAGATTATGTTATGAATATTATCAGCCTCGCTGGAAAATATTTACTTGCCTGCACAGATTAAGATGCATGCTATTATGACCGATATCTAAAAAACAGACTATAGACATCTGTAGAATTAATATATTGCTTGTCGATGCATATGATTATTATCTTCTTATCAGTTAAATGTGTATATGATAAATGTCTTTTCTTAAAAAAAAAAAAAATAATAATAATAATATATATGTATATATATATATATCACACTTCTAAAGAGTTAACCATAAAAGCATTTTTACTTAACTTACCAGTTGTTGAAGCTGGAAGGAATCTTGCCCTAAATCTAAACTCTCTACCTGCTCTCATGTTGGTAATCTCTCTCTCTCTCTCTCTCTCCCTCTCCCCCCCGTGCAGAGATTGCAGTAACTTAGAAAACTAGCAGGGACAGTGTTTCAAATGACTTAAGAAAGAGAACAGGAACAATCATTTCGTTCTCTTTTTTTCAGATGAGTACAGTACCTTCAGAAAGAAGGAAGGAAGGGAGGGGAGAGGAAGTCAACAACCCTTTGCTTTCCTGCAAAAAAAATAAGGAAACAGCAGATAGCAATCTCATTTTCTCTCAAACAAAATGTTTGGAAAAATAAATACAACCAAACCAAAAGGAATTCCTCAAGTATTATATCTGCACTATTGGCTTCATAAAACCCACTTTACAGCTTGTTATGTGCAACTGCATTAAAACAAATGAATTTCCGAAGTAGTGTCTAGGAATAAGATGCCCATATCTTATGCAGAACAATCAGTCAGAAGTCTGTATAGACAATTCAGGCTTTTGCTTTAGACAAGGAGTGATCATACATGGAGTGATCATACGTGTATACACATATCTTGTTTTCACAGCGATATAAGTACATATTTCCTAAATCCCCTCTTTACTGTGATTGTAAGAAAATAGCAGGTTGATTATTCACCAAATGCTGTCAGTTAAAATGGGAGATGAAGAGACCGTGAAAATGGTACAAATCATAGCTAGATATTGGAGTTGTAGTAACAAGTAATTTATCTCAAAGATTTGCAGTATATAGAAGGCATCCTGATTTATAAAAACAACAAAACAGTATGTGCTGTGTTCTAGAACACATTTTTACTTTGCTTTGTTTTTTTCTTTCCCCATTAAACATATTTTGACAACCAGATACTGGCCAGCTGGCTGGAGTTATACTTGGGATAAGTTTAATCCATTATGTGGTTTTGTTTGCTTGTATGTTTTCCCCCAGCTTTATATATCATTTGAAATCCACTTGTAGGGAATAGATGCTCCCTTTTTTCCCCAATAATTTGTTGTCATTCTGCTGTTCTTGCCAGTAAACACCTTTACACTGTTGCCAGGACTCTGTTTTCAATTGGCATTGCAATGCAGTACCTAAGACAGTGCTGTTCATGAATGAGAAACTCAGTGTAGAGTTCTGTGAAGGACAGTAAAATAAAAGGAAGGCCATTTCAAATGGCCCTCTCTTATAAATTGTGCACCCAGACTTCACTGCGTGTTTAAAAGGAATGCTAAAATGCTTAAAAAGAATTCCTCAGCAGAGGAATTCAGAGGAATGCTATTGAAGCAGACTGAGTTACAGCTGTAAATGTATGTTAATAGAGAGACGAGTTGGTACAATATCCCATGAAGATTATAATTTCTTTTATTGTACAATTAAGAGAAGCTACAAAACCAGCATAGGAAGTAGCTCTTTGGCATCTGTGTTCCTTCATGCAGTTCTTGGTATTATTTCCAGAAGATGCCTAGCAGCAACTTGAGGAGTCTTCCATTTTAGTATTCAGCAACCGAAAGCTTTGACTGTGAACATCAGCAGCTGACAGAGCAGTTCAGGTGCTATGGGTGATCTTTGGACTTACAGCATCACCAGTGTTTCCTGGTGTTGAGAGGTCAATAGTAAAAGCAAAATAACACAATGCACTAAAGGAATATCCTGTAAATGTACCTGATAATCCCTTAGGAAGAGAGTTCTAGTGCAAACCAAGTACAAGCAAAATAAAGGGGCACAGAAAGCCACCAAATTAATGGATCATCCCGTGGGGTCAGTCTAATAGCTGAAAAACTTTGATTTTGTTTGAAAGTAGTTTTCCAGTGTCACCATGAATTCTTAAAGATGATAGCAGCTGCCAGCTTTTTAAAGTTTGTTTTATTTATTTGTTTGTCATGTGTTCCATGTTAATGAGACCCTGAAGACTGCCATCAGACATCTTTTTGTTGCTCTTTATTGGGAACACATTGCAGAAGTTTAGGCAAAAACCTATAATGCCCAACTTAGTATTGTTCTCATACAGGTCACTGAGGGTATGTGACTTCATTGTCACAGACGTCCCTTACTTTTTGAGACAGCAGATATCACCTTTTTGAGGACGGCAAGGCTAAGATGCTGGATGCAAACATCCATGTGGCAGCTCCTCCAGCTTATTAAGTGACTTTGATATCCTGATTGAAGGAGACCAAGAGCCCCATACTTCATCAAGAAAAGCAGGAGATGTAAGGTCTTTGCTAATCTCATCATAGGTTCCCACTCTCAGCAGCCTTTCCACCACCCAAAGGTGGAGCTGCTCGTCTCCTTGGATGAGTGTTGTTGCTACTGTCTCATTTCATGCCAGGATAAAGGAGTAGGGTAAAGAAAAATTGTCTCCTGCTGGTAATCTTCCTTGAGAAATAGTCCTACAAGACATGCATAGTTGCTCCATCCAGTTCCAGGCAGACTAATCTTCTTTTCCAGAGTACAGCTGTCATAGTACTTGCTCTTCTGCCCATCTCTCACCACTGCTGCCAGGAAAACACAACTCAAAGGGGGAGATAGAAACTGGCATTTTCATGCCTACATATACCTTGAAAGGTCATTCTATGCAATTCCTGACTCTGAAGAAATAAAGTACGGCCAAAATCATTGGTATCTGAAGTCCTGCAAATCAAGTCACAATGGATAACTCTGTTTATACTATTTAAACAAATTTTAAGGGACAAGTTCATCTGTTTTTCAGAAAATATTTCTGGAAGAGGTTTTATTTTATTTTTTCCACTTTTTCCCACTGTGCTCTTACCAAAATGAATCCATGGATACAAATTCAGAAAAGTACAGCTCCAGCCTCAAAGCAGACAAGTGAAAACTGTGAAGTGTAGATACTTCCCATGACCAGTAAACAGTCTTTATAAGGCAGAGGAGTGGACAAGAAAAAACATGGTCATGGTCATGGTCAGTCTGTATGATTGTATTAGATCTACAACCACACTAACCTCTGTGATGTTAAGAATTTGATTTTTTTTTATTTTTTTTTCTCCTGTAGGGAATAAATTGTACTTCACAGGCTCTTTCCAATGGTGGCAGGGAAGCTTTCCTATATGCTTAAAGTAGGAACAAAATGAAACATGTTCAGCATGCTAACAAGAATGAGGGAAGGTTTTCGAGCCTTTGCACCACCATCCAGCACAGATAGCAGAGAATGCAGAGGTAACTATAGCAGCAGTAGCATTCTGTCTTATCCTGAGAAAATGAGACCAGAGGCAAAAAACAGAGACATTTACTGGTTTGCTTAATTGTTTTAGGACAACAACCTCTTGCATCTGAATTGTCTGTGAGAAAATTGGTATCTTCCTTCTGGACTATAGTATACGTGTAGCGTTTTAACCAAGTAAAAATAATACTTAGACATTTAAAAAAAATCAACTTAGAAATTAAAAAAAAAAAATCACTTTAAAATTAAAATAAAATACAATAAAATAAAATAAAATATTAAAATAAAATAAAATAACGTAAAGACACCTTATTGTTTTCCATACGTCACTCTCTGCTTTGTCTTCCTGTCGTCTTTTCTGCAGTGAACGTTTACTGTAGACTGTTCAGGAACGAGCTGACAGAATGCTAATGAGATCAGAGATGTGCTGAGATGAATCTAAAGGACTCCCTTTCTGTGCTGCAGCACGAATAAAGTGGCTCTACTTATCAATACTCAGTATAGCTCTAGCTACCGATACTCAGTTACTGTACTGCCGTTTATTGTATTGCTTTGCATTAAGTCTGCATATGTTGTTATGGAATTATGCGTTCATTTTTTTTCCAATTGCTATATTATTGTAGTTATACTGCATTTCATCTAGTTTCTTGGATTAGCGGATATCAGAATATTAGAAAATTTTACAAAACTAACTGTCTTTCATGATCATGGTATTATCAGAGTATTCTCACAACTGTGTGTACAGACAGATTTAACACTGTCATCTAAATAGTTTTGATTTTTGAATCGTAATATCTAATCAACACTTTAATGAGCATTTGCAGACTATAATTTTGGACTAACCATATTTGTCAGTTTTCTGGGAGACAGAATATGGAAATTTGTATTAAAAATGATTAAAGAGTTTCCTGGCAATAGATACCTTACTATAATTTAAAGTGGTCTTTATAACTCATCCTAGGGCAAATTCATTTCTGGTAAATGACATTGGCTGCAGTCATTTAAAAGCAGGCCTTTCTTGTACCCTATATGCAATCATCACAAAAAACCTTTATTGAAACAATACCACCAAAAGTTATTTCAAAACAAGGTGGTATGATTGAGAGGATGTGTTTTCATCTTTTAACATAAATAAATTTATGTTTGCAGGATTGTGAGCCTTATTCAGGTCAACAGTAGACAAGAACTTGGCTTCAGTCAACAAGTTCGAATTTGGTATCATGTATAAAGATACATAACATGAAAATCTGCCAAACAGTCAGCTAAATATTTTGGTAGTTCTCAGAGCTGGCCATTTGACAACAGTAAAGGCTGCATTTTGTCTTTAGACTAGATTAATGCAGTCTTTCCTGCTGATATTATTTGTTCAAGGGTGTTCATTTACTCTAATGTCCATTAAGTGAAACCTGAAATTAGTCAACATGTTTACAAGTTTAGACTCAGCAAGTGGTATTGTAAAATATGTTGCTCTTTGGAAACTTCAGAAAATATCAAGAAAATTTTGTTAGTATGTTTTTTCCTGTGCATTGATGTTTGTTGCCTCCTATAATACGACAGCATTTCATCTGGAAGCCTGATGGTACATTTCAAAATGAATTTGAATAAAATATGGATTTACGTAATATTTGTAATTAGTCTGCAATTGCAGCTTTTTTCATTTCAGATATTTCACTCATCATCAAACCTGTCTAATGTACTTTCTTTATCTTATATGAAATAGAATGGTAGTAATTTTTGAAAGATATATTTGTCCTTTAGTTTATAATATTTTTCCTGAGTATTCAATGGCCAGACTTTGCTATAGTTGAAGTGCTGTTAGTACTTCAGAAATGCCATTTTTGGAAGTAAAATAGAGCAGAATTCTGAAAACCCACCACTGCTTCTACCAAGCAGTGCATTTCTGATTTATAGTTGCTAGACTGTAGATACAGGAAAATTCTTGGGAAAACTGTACTGCACGCTTGAATGAATGATGATAAATTTTGTCTCTAAGTCTTTTAATATTTTTGTGCTTTAGAGTAAGAAAGATTCCTTCAATTTTGTGTTTAGGTTGAGGGCTGGAAGTATTTGGTTGGATGGTTTGGGCTTGCGTTTTCTTGCATTTTGTGTTTTTTGTTCCCTGTGGAAAATACTAGGCAGAGAAAGCACTGTTCTCCTACAGTCCTTGTTCACTGAATGTTCCCACAGACTGCTGTAAGATTTCTTCATAGCTGAAAATAATTGTGTTAGGTCCCACATGCATTGAAGGCTATAACCAGTAGTCAGACAATGTGAACTAATTGACTGAATGTGACAGAGAATAGGGATTGACACATGAGCTCACGTGAGCTCAAAGCAATAATCAATAAATAAAAAAGCAAGTGTTAAGATATTTAGCCTAGAATAATTAGGGGAAAATAAATGCAGAGCTCTTAGGTCTGTTAGATTTCCTCTGCTCTTCAGAAGTTTAAAGGGGTTTTGGCTTTGGTCCTTGGGGTTTTGTTCTTGTTGGTTGGTTGGTTGGTTGGTTGGTTTGGGTTGGTTTGATTTGGTTTGTTTTTTAGCAAAACACTTTATCTGTGATTGTTATTGTTTTGTAGAAAAGCATTTGGTTATAATTTAAAGCACAGGAAAAACCCCTATTTACAGGAAAAACCTCAGACTACACTAGAAGTCTTGCCACTGGGATTTCTTCAGCTGTACATTTCCCTTTTGCTCATCAGGGATGTTCACTTCAGTTCACACACCAAAAGCATACCCTGATTCAACACCGTGGTGGTCATTCTATATATGCATAATGCCAGAATACCCCTTCTAAGATGTCATTTGTCAGTAAACAGTGTTGCAAGGTTCCTTAATGTTTCTGGAGAAATAGTGTTTGTACTTGTGGCTGTGTATGTTTGTAGTGACTGATATCAGGGTTATATAGTATATAGTATAAGGAGTTTTAATAATAATTTAAAGTCAGGTGAGATTTTTTGTATGGCGAAAAATGATACCCTTCATAAAAGTTGCTGTTAGGTCTGATTACTTTATGCTGTTACAAATCTAATTTCATTGGACTGACTCCTTCTTTCTCACTAACGTATAATGCAATTTTTCTCTTTTTGCAAGGATAGATTAGCCCACTAGAACATCATCAGTGTTTCTGTATGGCTTACTCATCGCTGAATTGTCCCTTTGAGAGACATTCTCAATAGTGTAAACTCATTCTAAAGCAATATTGGGCCTTGAATAAAATCATAGAATCATAAAATATCCCAAGTTGGAAAGGAACCAAAAACATCTTGATTCCAGCTCATGGCTCCACACAGGACCACCCAAAAAATCCAAACCATGTGTCTGAGAGTGTTGTCCAAATACTTCTCAAGCTCTAGCGGGCTCAGTGCCATGACCACTGCCCTGGGGAGCCTGTCCCAGTGCCCAACCACCCTCTGGGTGCAGACCTTTCCCTAACCCCCAGCCTGACCCTCCCCTGTCCCAGCTCCATGCCGTTCCCTCGGGTCCTGTCGCTGTCCCCAGAGAGCAGAGCTCAGCGCCTGCCCCTCCGCTCCCCTCGTGAGGGAGCTGCAGGCCACTATGAGGCCTCCCCTCAGCCTGCTCTGCTCGGGGCTGAGCAAACCAAGGGGCCTCAGCTGCTCCTCATTCTTCTTGTCCTCTAGACCCTTCACCACCTTTGTTGCCCTCTCTAATAGTTTTATGTCCTTCTTATACTGTGGCACCCCAAACTGGGCACAGTGCTCGCGGTGAGGCCGCCCAGCGCAGAGCAGAGCAGGACAATCCCTTCCCCCACCAGCTGGCAGTGCTGGGCCTGGTGCACCCCAGGGTAGGGTTGCCCCTCCTGGCTGCCAGGGCACACTGCTGGCTCCTGTTCAGCTTGCTGTTGACCAGAAACCCCAGACCCCTTTCTGTGGGGCTGAACTCCAGCCTCTCATCCCTCACCTGTACACATAGCCAGGGTGGCCCCATCCCAGGTACAGAATCTGTCACTTGTTCTTGTTGAACTTCATGCAGTTGGTGATTGCCCAACCCTCTAACTAGTCAAGATATCGATGCAAGGCCTCTGCCCTCAAGGGAGTCAGCAATGTCCTCCCAGTTCAGTGTCATTGATAAATTTACTTAGTACACCTCCAAATCCTACATCCAAGTCATTAATGAAAGTATCAAAGAGACCAGGCCCTAAAATGTAGTCCTGAGGAATACCTCCTCCCTGCCCCCCCCCCCCCCCCCCCCCCCCCCGGATCCCCCCCTCCACAATGAATGCGCACCAGCTTGATGTAACCCCGTTTACTAAAACACTTCGGGCCCTACCCATCTGCCAATTGTTCATCCATCACATTATGTACTTGTCCAGCTGTATGCTGGACATTTGTTCAGAAGGATACTGTGAGAAACAGTACCAAAAATTTGGTAATCTAAAAAGATTGCATCAAGTAGCTGATCATAATTCCATTTCTTTTGCTTGGTTGTTGCTGTTTGTTTATTTAAGACTGAAGATTCAGAGAAGGAAGCAACCTAAGTCTTTGCAGAAGTCTTTTATTTTCCACCCTCAGGTGCACAAGCTGCTCCCCAGGCCCTGACATGCTCTGCCTGCATTGCTTTTCTGATTAAGAGCAAGACCCAACCACACAACAGCAAAGTGAACCCAGACATAAGCCCTGGACAGAAACTCAGAAACTGGTGAGCTCCAGTATGTGCCAGCTTGTGGAAAGTTACCTAAAGCTGAACCGTCTCTCTATATACCGCATTGGCCTTTTCAGTTTGTCATAAGGCATCTGACAGCGTGTAGGTTAATAAACTGGGGAAAGAGAAAAGAAACCCAAATGAGCTCCTGAATCATCCCTTAGCGTGGGGAAGCCATCAGACAAGCCTGTTGTTCGGTTCTCAGACATTCTGTTTGTCTTTCTTATATTTGTCTGAAACCACCTACATTGCAAAGATTGGTAGCTTGCATAATAAGACAACCTACATTCACCAAGCTGTGGGCATGAAAGGGGGAGAAGGAGAAATTGTGTGTTCTCTGCTTGGCAGCTGTCCCATCCACAGCGGTTATATCTGCACAGTATGTGCCCAAGTGCTTCCAAATCAGATGGTTAACAAATAGCAATAGCATAAGGAATGGTTTTCTTCTCTGTTCTTTTTCTTAATAACTATAATGCCACTGCTCAGGTTGTGGGAGTGAATCAGCACTCTCAAGACAATACTGTAAATAGCTGTCAACGGGGTGCAACTGGTAGTGAAATTATTCTCGTGCTCAACTGCAATATTGCTTTTGTTAATTTTCCACATATAAAGTTACTATGTGGATTATGGTTTTTATAATGCATGGCAAGATTGATTCCAGCCTGCCCTATATAACTGTGAAGCTGATCTTAATCTCTTACATCAGCATGAGTCCTTTGAAGTCAACTGAAGTATTTTGAATTTACTGAGTGTTTTTGAATTTACTGTGCTGCTAGAGCATTGTAAAAAACATCACTGATTGTTTTTATTTCTTGTAATTGTTGTTTCTCTCCCATCACAGGAAAATAAAACCATGGATGTTAAAAAATTAATTTATACTGCAGAAATGGCATAACAACTAATCCAGGTTTTCTTTGGCTCCTAAACTGATTGTTTTTAACAAGAACAACAGCAAAATGAAATTTAGATCATGTAAGGAATTTTTCCTTTTTATTATTTCAGTCTTCAGTCTAAGATGAGCAAAAACTTAAGCTTAAATGCTACAACTTACAGAACAAAAATCCCTTTCAGGGATGCTATATAGACTTTGTCTCCTAACTCACGTGCATTCCCAACCAACAAGCCTGAGCTTTGGTTTTGTGTGCAAGAGGAATGTGTATTCAGGCTTATGACACATCTCTGCATGGTCAGTTTGGATGTGTATTTTTCACAGTGACTGAGCTCACTGAAAATCTCTGTGCTATTCTCAGCATCTTCCAGCTTGTGTGTATGCTAGGAACTCGGAGCAATACACCTGGCCTTTCCAACTGCTAGCCTGTACAGAGATTACTTTGAAAAAGCTAGCTGATTTACTGAAATTACTGTTTTTCATGTGAACTCTACTTTCAGGATGAAACCAAATCAGAAACCAAATGTCCGATGCTGGCCACGTCTTGATTTTCTTTACTCTGAGTAAACAGAACTATTCTGGAGTCACACTGGAAAGAAAACTAAAAAACAAACAAACAAACAAAAAAACCTATAGCGTTAAAATGTCCCAGTTGAGGGAGAGGGAAGGTCCCAGAAGGGAGTGAGTGGTTCTTGCTAACAACAGACATAAAAGGCAAGACTCTTCGGGGTAGATCTAGTTCTCTTTCAAAACCTAGGAAACAGATTCTCCGTCAGTGAAAACTGTCACATGCAACTTGCAACAGCAGGGCATATGCCCTAAATCTGAGTGAAGGGGAACAAGATCAAAATTCATTTTCCATAATGCTGTCCAAATGGCCAAAGGACCAATGTAGCAAAAGAAAAATATCATAATTTGTTCTTTAAAACTGATACAAATCAAATCATTCTGCAAGTACATTCAGGGAGTTAAGGTCAGGAAAGATTTTGCAGAGGAAAGAGGGATTGTCCTTGTAAGATCACATAATGTGCAACTCTTTCCACAGGATGGCATTTTCAGGAATGCACGTTGAATGATTCAGCCCAGGAATAAAAATAAAAATAAAAATAATAAAAATAAAAATAATAAAAATTAAAATAAAAATAAAAAAGTGACCAAACAAACAGACACTCAAAGAAGCTGACTTATTTCCAGTGTCCAGAATCACCAATGATCTTCATACCATGAGCAGGGCACATGGGGAATGGAGGGTCATAGCCTTTAGCAGACAGTTGCCCGTGAAGATTTGCTGCAACCACATGGTGCAATGGCTGAACCACACCTTTAGTGTGTGTGGTCAGGAGTGTGAATTAACACATGCTCAGACATCACAGGAATGCCACTGTGTGTCTGTGTAAACAAGGGTCGCTGCTCCCCAGCAAGGGACAGTCAGGCACTTTCAGAGCAAACCCAGCTAACAATTTTTGCACGAGCAGATCCAGAATAATTTGATTCTTGAATTTCACTAGCATTTTTTCAAGTCCATATGCTTTTGACCATTTCTCAGGTTTGCCTAGAGTTTGTCTTTATTTAGTTCAGAAATATTAGACTAATCAGATACACTGTTATTATAAAATCAGTTGTTGTATCATTAGTATCATATCTTACAAAATCCAAGGCAAATATAATCTTTCAGTGACATGTTCATCTGCAAAATATTTCAATAGTTTTTAGGTTTTGTAAACTTAAACAGTTGGTTGGTTTTTTTTTTGTTTTGTTTTGTTTTTTTGTTTGTTTGTTGTTTTTTTTTGTTTGTTTGTTTTTGTTTTTGTTTTTTTTTGTAAAATTATACAGTTTACTTTTGTAAACAGTAAAATCTGAGTTTGAACTACCTGTCAATGACTTTCAACATTTTGGTTATGAGTAGAAATAGCACACTCTGAAAATTTCTTTACTGTACTAATAAAAATAAATAAATAAATAAATAAATACTATTAAGACTTTTTTCTTTTCTATTCAATCCCTTGCCTGCAATATATATTCCCTTTCCATCTTCTTTGCCAACAGCTGACACTGAAATGAATACATGGAGAGATCAACCACACAGGGGTCTTCTGAATGTGTGAGCACTAATAATTTGATCCTGTAATCCACTAAGCAAACAGTCCTGTTAGTCTCCAGTGTGCATCATCATGTTCACAGGCTTCAGAAGATGCAGCGTCACCTAAGGATGGGATTTGCAGCACTTTGCACTTGTAAGACATATCACATCCTATTAGAGAATAAAGCAGGAGCTAAGCACTTCATAAAAATATCACCCATTGCTGGAAAAGACTAAATAAGCTGTTGTGCTTATCTTCTTATTGTTCTCTCTGGGATTTTGTTACAGCAGCCTGTGCTGTTTCCTTGCAGGATAACAGAACCTTGAGCATGTTTTTTTTGTCTTGGTGGTGGTAGTGGTGGTGGTGGGTTTTATTTTCACAGGGTAGCAATCTGTCCAGGTGAGCTCTGTGAGAGCAAACACTCAGCAGTGCCTACTGACGGGGAGAACTCTACTTGGCTCTTCTTAGCTCCATCCTGCTCATGGCAGGGGCATCAGGAAGGAGAATACCATGCACCAAGCTAGCAGCTCCAGCACTTGGGCATGATTCAGAAAAGCAGAGCTGTGGGCTGTGCAGCTGTGTAGCCTCAGCCTCAGCATTTTGGGCTACTTTGGGCTTGTAAGGGAGGGAAATGACATAGAAGAGGTGAGCCTGAGCACACTACAGTGGTAATGGAGAGGGAAAAAGAGACGTTCAGAAGACTACTCAGAGCACATATATGAGATACCTAAAATTAGACTGTGAGAATACATCTCTTGTGAATTATTACTGCTTCAGATAAACACTAATTGTCTATAGAGGGGACTGATGACAGTTTGGAAGACAAACCATGAAATCAATGCGATTCTGCCAAATGACCCTTACTTTTCTCGTGGCAGAGGGTTTTTGGATCACTTTCCTCTTAACCTGGTCCTAAAATGACCCCATGCTCCATGACCCGCTGGGACATGAGAAAGTGCACTGTAGGAGCCCATGTAAGCACACACGCGAATTTACCAGCACGCTCCCCCTGCTGGCAAATGTTTTTCCAGCCAGGCTGCAGAGACGCAGGGAGGCCCTCACGCACCCCTCGGGGCAGCAAGGGTCCCACAAGAGCTGCTGAGGTGCTGGGACTGTTACACGGTCCCACCCGCTGCAGTGATTCATCCGTCCCAAAGCGAAGGAACGGTCTGTGTTTGCTGGGTCTCTTGGAAACCGCAGCATTGCTATGCAGCACTCAGTGGGAGGGAACGTGCTTGCTTTTTTTCCACCCAGGATGAAATAGCTGGCTATATTTTGACACTCTTACGAACGGGAAAGAAAAGACAAAGCAATGAAACGCAATGTCATGCCTACCTGAACAACAGCCAGAGTCTGACACAAGGGAAGTGGCAGGAACACGCAGGGAAAGGGAGGACGGAAAGCACAGGGCCATTGCTGCCAAGGTCAGCATCGGCTTGGATCAGCTAAAGATCAGTTGGATCTCACTTGGGTCAGTGGTGAACCATCCCCCTTGGTACCACTTGCACTTGCCAGGCCAGAGGTTTGCTCCCTGGGTATCTTCAGCTGTTTAATGTGAGGACAGTCCTGCTTCTCTGCAATGTGCACAGGCACATCCCATAGAAATGCAGGGAATTCCCCTCCCCACCAGCTCAGCCTTTCTTCATTTTCAGACCCATTGTATTCCTTAATTATTTTGGATTCCTGCTACCTTTATTGGCTTCCTTGCAAGCCAAATCAGATTTAAATTCCACATTACACTTTTTTATAATGCATAATCAGAAAAGCAAGAAAAATGAGCAGATATTCACCTTATCATCTATAGTTTTGTCAAGATGAAGGCTAAACGTGATACCTGGAAATGATAAAATAAAACAACCTGAGGACAGTGGGCTTCAGCCTTTGCAACATCTGTCATACCACTAGGTTTAAGAGAGTTAACTATTATTTCAACAAATTTTCTGGTGTTCTGGGAGGGCAGGCTTCAGGAAAAGTATACTAAAACCAGTGCCTACTACATGGCACAACCACAGCATAGGCTGTATGGCAGGAGGAGCACAGTCTGGAAATTCTGCTTCAAGTCCTCTTCATTGCACATCACCAGACTTACAGATCTCTCCACTCAATCCATTTGGAAAACTCATTGCTTTTACAATGGCTATAAAATTGCAAGTTTACAGCAATAATTCAAATTAGTTATTTTAACATATTCATCCCTTTCTGCCTTGCCTGCTCTTTGTTATTTTAGCTCAAAGATATTAAAATATTATTTTTATTTGCTGTTGCAGTGCAGTAAGCACGCTGCCAACATTAAACAAATAGTTATGATGATTACATTTTGAAATGCATAGCCTTAAGTGAACACTGTCATAATCACATATTGCAGTTTTTGCCTTTTTATATGCTTGTTTGCAAAAGCAAAGCAATTACGTTTTGTCAAGATGTACTTGTGGTGCATTGTGCATTGTGGTGCATTCCCTAATGAATCAGTAAATTTTGTTAATGTGTTTTGGATAGAACCCTAGATAAGTGGGTTGCAAAAGATGGTCCTAGTGCTTGAAGTATCAAAAACTTGAATATGAGTGCACTTGCATAATACTCCTGCTACAATTTACTAAAGGAATGTTTCCTTCATTTTACAGAAAATTACAGCAAAATGCAACAATGTAGTTCCCTAAACACTATCCTGTTCTCTTAAGGTGCTGAATCCCCTAATCCCTATTGGAAAGAAGAAGTGAGGATGTTCAGACACTTGCTTGTTAGGGATCTTTGCTGTTACCAAACAGGGAACCTGTTACTCGAAGACTCAACTGATGAATTTAGTACCCAAAGATTAATTGCTGTCTTCACCACCACAGCAAATGCCCCTGCTTGAGGTTTTGCGTAGTTTGTGGTTTCCTCTCAACAGCCCTTAAAAGATGCCCAGCTTGTGATATGAAATGCTTAACTCAACATTCAAGTACACAAATACAGGAATACAATGACATGTTCAGTACAGATGATTTGCATAAGACTCTTGTGCTAGTTCTTCTAGCCTCCAACCTGCCTCTGATGAGTTGTCCCATCTTCCTCATTTTAATATATCAGATGTTTTTTGTTTTTGTGTTTGTGTGTGGTTTGTCCTAAAGCTACACACCCGATAAAAATAGTCCTCTATTGCTACCAAAAAGAAACTCTGTATCTTTATATTTATCCTTCTCCCAGAGTTCCTCTGATTTTAGGAAGAGATTATGATAAAATAAACACAACTGCTTGTTCAAAATCATTATCTGTGTGGTCTTAAAGAAAAAAAATAATAATAATAATAAAAAATAAAGAAAAAAGGAATCCTCCTGCTAAAAATTTAGTTCTGAGGCTGGAAAGTAGCAAAACATAAGAACTCATAATACTCCTTTTCAAAGAGATAAATGTAAAATTTCCCCTCTTTCAGGATGGCATTTTAAAGAATTAATAGGGCATCCCTTATGATTTGAAAGGAGTCATACCAGCAAAAAAAATGTTTAAAACCTACCAGCACAGAATTACTAACAGCAACGTTTGTGTACTAAGCCAGTTTGTGATGACTCCCCTGGGAGGCTGGCTTGTTCCAACTACTAACCTCAGGCTTTACACACTTTCCTTGTTACAATGAACCCAATAAAGAAAAAAATATTGCAAAAACCGTACTTGTTTTGCACCCAAATTCTCTGCATGGCCTCAGAAAAAATCAGATTTTCTACCTTCCTCTTCCCTCCCTGCTTTGCTTTTCTCCAGACCACCTCACTTTCCCTTCCCACCTCACCTGCAGACCTGGGAGCACTTTCCAACTGCAGTCCTTCAGTGCCCCATCCCATCACCAAGGACATGAGACGGACCTGTGCTGTCCTGTCCCACCTCAAGGCCAGGGTCAGCATCTTTTCATAGCACAATTCCAAATTAAATCTGCCCTGCTGGGGTGAGGTGGGAGAGGTATCTACCCAGCTTTCCTCGGTGTGCCCAATGCTTGAAGCTGCCCCACATACCCAACTGTACTCAGAAAGAGAAAAGCCGTGTTTGCCACAGCTCTGCATTGTGCAGTGCTTCTCTTTGCTCTAGGTCAAAAAGGAAGGAATGTAAAATAATTTTTTGGCATCCTTGTTAAAGAGCTAAGTTTCAACAGTGGGTATTTACTATGCTTTGTATACTTCTTAAGGTCAAGTCATTTCTGAAGCTGAGCTGATCTTTTCCCAGAGTTCTTAAAGAAAACAAGCATATTTTAAATATATAGGCTATTTAATTTTAATTAAAGCTTTGTTATTTTTTATTTTATTTATTTCTGTAGGTGTTTATTTCTCTAAAGACCTGGTTTAGTCCTCTTGGGTCTCAACTGATACTGTTCTGACTTTTCTGAAATCAAACCAGGGATTAATGTAACATATGCAGCAAAAATGTGGCTTTCCACAGAGCAAACTTTTTGACAGTTACACATCTTAACAAAAAAAATGCCTATATCAAAAGAGCTTTTTGTTTTCATGCAGAATGTTTAGGAGCTGAACAAATTCACCAATTATTTCACTCAGAGTCTGAGATATAACCAAAGAAAACACCATATATTAGAAATATTGTGCAACGCTTTTTGTGAAGGGAAATGAAAAACAACACACTCAGTTTGAAACTGAGTAGAATTAAATGACAGTGTAAGAGAGGTAAATAAGAATTTAACCGGAAAAACAATGTCAATCTTTTATTATTTCCAAAAGTGTTAGTGAGTTTTAGCCAATTCTACAAGTTCAGTGGCTCATTACCGTACATGGTCAAATCCTTACTTTGAGATATTACCTGTTATTACTAAATTACAAACAATAAGATTTTGGCATAATTTGTCAACCACTTAAAAAATAGTTGTGGTCAAAGAGTTTCACAAGAAGCCCCATAAAACAGTGGAGATAGTTAAATGTAGCAGCACATTTTCAGAAAAAAAGAAGTGACACAATGCCTTTAGCATGGAATAGCCGTAAATGTTCCTTAAAAAGATTTAGGGTAGTGAAAATCCACTCTACCGTTTGTTTGTCATGAACTGCTTATTTATTTTCAGTTCTGATTCACGTTTTCTATAGCACCAGCATTAAAAAAAAAAAAAAAAAAAAAAAAAAAAAACTGCACATATTACACATACAAGAATATTTTTTAGAGAGTTGTGTGATGATAGTTCTGCATTTACCTCTTAGGACAGGGGTAAATTCAGGTTCCCTTTTCTTTCCTCATCTTGCATACACATGAAAGTACAACCTCAGTCTGGCTTTAGTTGTGGGAAGGAATTATTTTCATGACTGTTTAATTAGAAATAATGAGATGAAATTAAGAGAAGGAAATTTTAGGATGAATGTCAGGAAAACCTTCTTGACAGCAAGACGTTTTAAATTGTGAAATCGTCTCCTAAAGGAAATGGTGGAAACTCCAGTACTTAGGATGTTTAAAGGTGACTGGACAAAGCAGTGGAAACTATAATGTAGGAAACAAGCAAGCTATGCAGGCAGAAAGGCATAAAGCACAATGCAATGCTTATTCCCTAATTCCAAATTTGATTGTGTGCACCTCCAGTAGCACAATTCTGCAAACCAGCACCAGACCAGAATGATGACGATCCGTAACAGCATGAGAATAAGAAGACTGTAGCTGTAGTGAAACGACGGCACAGCTGGGGTTAGTGGCAGTGCAGAGACATCAATCAGGCCATTTCCAATATTTCCTGATCACCATATATGTGAACATCTCCCTTCGCACTGTTAGACCTGCACTTCCACAAAGGCACACATCTCCTGCAGTCTCTTTCCACTATATGAGAATGATAAAAATAAATAAATAAAAATAATAATGCTGTGCTGCATCTATTCCTCACAATGTCATTATTTGGGTTCATGGGAGTCTATGTAATATCAAGGTACTTTGCTTGAAGTCTGCTCTCTTCTGCGGGGATTTTAGGCAGTGAAAGTTAACTTCAAGAAACATGTAAGTATACAGAAGCTTGGTAAAGCTTATGAGAAAAATAGTGTTTTTGCATCTGAATCTGGCTCCTAAATGAACTTTCCGTGTTTCCCAAGAGCACCTTGGCTCAACAATAAAAGTATTGTGCCCCACTTCTCCTGACCTGGAACTGGTGTGTCACTGAAAATACAAGATGAGCAGAGCACAGACCCTGAGATGTCTCTGCATGAACGTTACCCTCTGGGGGAAACGATAGAGCTGAGCTGATGCTGTGAGCATGTTAGGAGCCTTCCTATCCTGTTTCCAGATGCGTAATGAAAACACAGAAATATGGGAGTCAACCAAGCACTTCAGAGCAAAACAGCATTTGTATTATATACTATTAAAATCACTGCTATTTCTCCATGAATTTTTAAACTTCCATGAGTCTCTCGTGAGAGTGTGTGGTTATTTTTTTCTCCTGGATGTGCTCTACAGTATGTCAGTGATTATCTAAATATGACCCCTAGTGTTCAACCTGGATGGCAATAATTTAAAAAAAAAAAAAAAAATTAAAGCTGTTGCTAGGTATCCCTTAGGAAGAGGGTCACTTTTTCTGTTCGTCCCCTGTTTATTTATTGAGAGAGATTACTCTCTCTCAATAAAAATAACAACAATAATACTAAATTATTCTTGCTTATAGAGGAAAAATTGTTGAAGGCACACTTTATTCAAGGCATAAAAATGAAGAAACACATGAGAATTTTGGAGATAATTGTTACAGGCAGAGACTTTATTGACACTGAATTTTTTTATTTCAACATTACCCCATCTTTAGAAAAACAAGATGTTAAGCAATGAAGTTGCTAACGGTAGCATATCAGTGAAAGCAGTCATGCACAGCTATGCTCTACATTACAAGGACAGTGATGATGACTATAGTACATGGCTAATACAAACCATGAGATAGAGCTATTTACTTTATTTCATTCCTGATCCTGCCACTAATTTTCTGGTATGCTTTTGAGCAGATCATTTAATTTCTCTGTTCTTTTTCTTCCATCTTGACAAAATGTGGGGCTACTTTTTTCATCTGAGGTTTCTATGTTTTAACAATTGCCTGTAATTTTGTGTGAAATGTTGAATAAAAAGCAAAATAAAATTGAGTTGCCTCCTGCTGTTTTTTAAATACAGAACAGGGAGAATCTACATGTCTTTTATTAAGTATAAGCTACCAGAGGCATGGTCTGGCACAGGCTGCAGAAGTGTGCAAGGTCATTAGGTACCACTACCAGTTTCATGATGTTAAGGGAGAAAGGGGAAAAGTGTGGTGCTTTAGCATCTGCACATAAAGTGTAGATGTCTAAGTGTTCTGCTTTGAGAAAGGACACACACAGTTAAACTAATGCCTTGACTGTGTTCCTATCTTCTTGTTTTCATCCTTGCTATATTGCTATGTGTTTTTCAAAAGGACAACTAATAGTATGGACCAAAACAATGGTCACTGGAAGCTTAGGGAGTCAGCAGTGACAAACCGGTTTGCAATGCAGTCTTTTGCTGATTGTTTAAAATATGTCAGACTGTGGACATAAACTAATGATTTATTACATCACAGTGTAAAGCAGAATGTATGACATGTGTCATGTAAACACATAATAAAGGGCCCACTGCTTCCTGATTGCATTTGTTAGCTCTGTGCACACAAGCATCTTGCAAACTTGAGTACTTTACATCTTGTTCAGATATGGAATAACTCAAATAGACTCATTTCTTCTCTCATCTTAATGCCTTAAGCATTAACATGTATCTCTGATGTGCTCTCAATGCTCTGTGGTTTATTAGCTTGAGTAGTGCTATCACCAGAAAAAATCACTGCCACTTCAGCTCTGGACTACAGATCTCTTTTGCAGTGTGCTGCTTCTTACTCGCCTGTTATGTAAATGTTTCTTTGTGCCCATTCACATTTGGCCTCCCTGGTAGGAAAAGATGCATTTCCAGGAGGCAGAAGTCAGATACTACTTTTCATTTCAGTGCCATGTTCCTTTCAATGTTCCTCTTAATGCCTCACAATGGAGTGCTGCAACTTTCCATTGCTTCCATCTTAATTGCCTTTGGCAGTGAGACGGAAACGAGGTCCAGCTCGCTGGTTTGAAAACAGACCACCCCCATAAGCTGGTAGGTGTTGTAGAGGAATTCTTTTCTCACCTTTACAACCTTTTCCTGGATCACTCCTGCAACAAGCAGGAAGGAAACACAGGAGCATGCACATGGCTTGCATACCAGGGTAAACATGCTCGTGCTTACCACCCTGCCAGGTACAGCATTCAGGGCTGAAGTATAGCCAATGTCCTTTCTGTCTGAGGATAAAACTCACTACAGGAGTACCTGCAGTGGGGATTCTTTTCCTCTTTAGGGTGTGCAGCTGAAGGAGCGTGTCTCTCATGCTGCAATTGATGGCTCCAGAGCAGAGACCTGTCACCAAGGACAGCATTTTTGGTAGCTTCCCCTGCAAGGCCACACTGTGCTGCAAGGCCCATACTGAGCAGACTGCAAGGAAGGTAATCCACCCTGTTTATTTCTCCTGACCCGACTAAATGCTAATACAGACAGTGTTGGTGCCCCAATGTGAGACTGAGTCAGAAGGGGAGGAGAGAAGACATGGCTTCAGGGGAAGGTATGGTCCCACAGACAATACAGAGGGCATTGCCACCAATAGTGCACACAGGTTTCACCGTGGAGAGCGACACCGAGTGAAGGAGCACCTTCTACACCAATACGAACTCCAGGGCCAAAAAACATCCTTATGGAGCTACTGGATTCTGGCTGGTAAATGTGACTTTAGAGGAAGTTTGGTCAGCTGCAGAAACATAAAATGGTTTGGTCAGGTACAGATCCTGGAGGCTGGCTGTTGAAGGGAAACCTGGCTTCAAAGGGAGCAGGAAAAGGCCCCTCCTGTCTATCTCTTTCTTTGGACAAGGATGATGGAAAACACGCAAAGAGCACTAAGATTAATGCATTTGGAAGATAACAGCAGAATCTGTAGCTCTGTGCACTGGCTCTGGGGCAGGCTGGCAGCCAGACAGCAGGGGTTTTCTGCATGCTGAACACTCCCAAACACTGTGGAAAAATCTTCCTATCTTTTTTTTTTTTTTTTTTTTTTTTTCCCCCAAAGGTGTTTTCTTTCCAAACAGTGATCACATGTTGGTAACACAGTTCTGACTGCTGGAGTGTGCACAATCCCATTTGTGCTGCAGCTTTGCAAGGTGAAAGGAAAGCTATCTTAATTCCAGTGCTCCAACTTTCAACTTCTCTGAGTCCTGAACGGTTATTGCCAATGAGTGTCATGGACCATACTGTCATAGCTTCTATACTGTGCTCACCCTTGTTATCACAGAATCACAGAATGGTTTGGCTTGGAAGGGACCTTTAAATACCACCTAGTTCAACCCCGCTGCCATGGTAAGGACATGGTGGATGTCTGGTAATGCCTGGTAATGACCGTAGCTGTGACTCCACAGAACTTTAAGGCAGAGTGAAAAATGCTACAACAAAGACAGATCATGTAACATCTATGTAGTCTCCAAAAACCCATGTTGTCTCTTTCTTGACAAATGTCTATAAGTGCATCTAGCATTTACCCAAAATTTTGGCTCCCTCACCATGTGTCTGGTGCAAAACTGGCATAGCATCTGTGTCATCAGAGGGGATGTGATGCTGTCTGTGGGCTGCCTGAACAATACATCTGCACACAGCAACCTCCATGGCTGTGCCTGAGCATCCCCAGCAAAGAGGGCAGCGAGGGGCAGGTTGCAGAGTACAGAAGGGGTATTGACAGCTAGCCCCAGTCACTGTATCTGTCTTGAGATGTAAGTCTTTTACGTGTGGGTTTTGTTTGTTTGTTTGTTTGGTGGTGGTGATTTTATTTTTTATTTTTTTTTTTGAGACTTGTGCTTTGCCCATTAGAAGTAGAATGGAGGCAGAAGGCAGAATAGACATTTTGTTGTATCATTCTCCCCTCACTGGAAAGCAAAGCTGATTGCTATAGACAGAATGCTGCTGGCGCTTGAACTACCTCAGGTATTTGTGCAGGAATAACACAACAAAATGAGAAGGACTGTTAATGTACTGGTGAAAGAGCCAGGACATGTCTGTGCTTTGGATCTGGTGTAATATCCACAAACATCCACAAATCAAAAGCAGTGACCTTAAACACCAACAAATGGAAATGCTCAGTTCATGAACGAGTTTTGAGAAGGCCTAGATATTTATATTGTGGTAAAGACAATTCACTGTTTAGAGGCATGAAGAACACAATATTCTGTATATAAGATATATGTGAACTAAAAGAACTATTTTGCCTTTCTTGTTTGTTTGCTTGTTTGCTTTCACACTCAGAGGAATACAACTTCTAAAATCTGCACTTTGGCTCTGGAACTAGAAGGGAAAGATCATTTGGCTGGATTAATTTGTTATTTCAAATTTGATCAAAAGGTTCCACTGATGTAAATTAGGCTGTGCTGACTTATACCAGCAGAATTTTGGCCCAGAAATTTAGTATAACATCACAGATGGCATATTGTCTGTGATTTGACAGTAGCTTGCAATTCCATTACAGTGTGAACCGCAGTTCGTTAAATAAGACATAAAACCTACATTTTTCTCAAGTTCCAGAAAAATGAACAGATGAATTCAGAAAATAATGACTACAAAGCCAAAGTGGTTATGCTTCCCATTAATAATAATAAAAAAGATTTGTACAGTCCCCTAAGCAGAGCTTCTGTATGTCTTTCTGCTAGAGATTGATGGTACAGATAAAACTTAATGTCACAGAGAGCAGGATTTCCTTGAGCGATACAAATGTGAAAGACATGTTATTAGCACTGCATTGCATTCAGTCAGAAGGTCAAGTTCAGTGTAATGTTTTCCATTAAATGAGACCAGAAGTTGTATTGTCCCAAGCCTGTACATTTCACAAACAATGTCAGATTCCGTTGGCACACATTACCCCCATGTCTTTGTATAATGTACACACTGGAAACAGGCCAAATGCAGATCTGAGGACTTAGTGGTAAAGACATCTTCTGAGATGTTGTCAAATCAGACTCTGAGCCCACCTGGTATTTTGACAGGTGAAAGTGCTGTAGACTAATGTAACATAGCTCCATGGAGAGACTGCAGAAAATGGAGACCACGCATCAGGAATTCAAATGGAGATTTTGATCCACGCCATAGTTCTTTGCTATTTGTATATGAATCAAACATGTCACCTTGATACTAATATCCCTCTCTTCCATAGCACAAACTTGGCAATGTGTTAAAGGCAAGGAAAAAAATGGGAAAATACAAGAAAGGAGCCCTGGTGGCTAGTGAAACTCCAAGCAGCCATGTGTCTCAGAAGGTCCCAGCATGATATGAGCAGTGGTGGCAGAAACTTGACCTCTTCACCTGGAGAAATGAGAGGCTACTGCTGTGTCTGACTACTGCTATCCCTGCCCCAGCAGTGGTTATAACAATCATTAACATTATCATGAATGCCACCACAAAGCTCCCCTTTCTCACCTGGATGACACTTTGGTCAAAGGCTCTCTGAGCAGAAATGCAGAGACACTGTACAATGCATGTAGTGGAGGATGAATGCCTTCCAAATCAGATCAAAATGAAAAGAAGCATGTTATAAAACCAAGGCTATGTCAATGTCTTCCTTACTAAAGAAATAGTATCAGTCATCAGAAAAACAAAAGCAACAAAATAATAATAATAATAATAATAATAATAATAATAATAATAATAATAATAATAATAATAATAATAATAATAATAATAATAATAATAATGCATACAGTTTGTTGAGAACACCTTGGATCATACATTCTGTTGCGCTGGAGCATGTTCAGCATAAGCCCATTTAAGTCAACAATTTTTATTTTGAGGGAGGAGATAATTGTGCTTGCTCTTTTGCTTTTTTGCTTTTTTTTTTTCCCTCTTCTTTACTTCTCTACATGCTCTTTTCTTCAGCACTGTCTGGCCTAACATGATTCCTTTGAGCCTCTTCACGCCCATTTTAAGGGTTCTCCAAGCACAAAGACTGAGATCTCTCTTCAAGTCTGCGAGCATCCATCATTGGGCAGAGAGAGCACTGATGAGTGAAGCATCCCCTCATTTTTTGGCTCATTTTAGCTGTAAGTACAAAATGTAACAGGCCTGAAACCATCCACTAAAAAACTTAATTATGAGCATTATCAAATTAGCCATTTGAGCAAATACACATATGTACCTGGATATGTGTGCATACATTTTCTATTAATGTTGTATTGCTAGATTTAAGGATCATTTTGCTGTTGATTATTAAACCAGTTTCCTTGTTTCTTATTGCTCCAAGGAAAACACTGCATCACAAGTTGAAGTCACAGAAATCACTGATGTACTCACAAAGACATTTTTATATACTCTAGCTGCACTGTCATTTTTGTATCTTATTTTCCTCTTATTTTCTCATTTTCAATATTATTTCTTACAAGACCAGCAATAAATGTCTAAGGTAAATGCTTCATTTCTTTCTTCTTGATTATCAAACATTACCATCACCTTCCAGCACCTGTGCATAGCCATAGGTCTTGCAGGTAAGAGGAAGTCCTGTATTAACTCCATTGAGTGCTGCAGCAGGCCCCGTCTGAAAGTCAATCCTTTGGTGGATGGACTTTGTGTTAAGTTCAGATTTAGTCAGACCTGAGTTGAAAACAACAGCAACAACAGCAACAAGAAAGTAGACCTGCTGGATTATTTTTCATTCATCTTGGGACTGAGGTGAGGAGAATGGCTGGAGGCACAGACAAGTAGCGCAGCGAGTGGGTGAGTGCACATCTTGTCTTCCTTCCCTCCACTTACAAACACATCCCTGAACTTTGCATGGAACTTGCTTTGAAAATGCCTGCAGAGGACCAAGGTAGGAAGCTGCAGGGGGAATCTTACCACATTTTCTAAAGGGTATCTACTCCTGATTTTTTCTTTGGTTGCCTGGGAACAGTGTGTGAAAAGGCTATCAGAAGCAATGTCCTCAAAAAGTCTTGTGAACCAGCCACTTTCTGGTTCATTATCTGATTTTCTTACTGAAGTATATTGACAAGAGTTTTGTTTCCATTTCGCTCCCAGTCTTCAACTATAGAAAATTTCCTTAGTGGTTAAAAGAGAAAACCAAGAGCCAGGACATCCAGGTTTTGTTTCTCGATCAGCCACTGCCTCAAGTTTTTTAATTCATGTCACTATTCACACTTAATTTCTTCCTTATAGAATAACATTACTTACTTCTAGGCTGTGCTTGTAATGCTTAATTTATTCATGTCCATGAAGCCCTTAAAGATCATGAAATAAAGGTCATTATGTAAGTGTGGTGTATTATTGATATTTTTCTTACTTAGTATTCATCTTAAATGAGGATGGAAGGGAAGCCAAACAAGTTTCCTGAACATTACAATGTTAAGTTTCAATTGAGTTGTTAAAAATAGCCAAGGAATGTCTTTCTGAAACCATCGTTCCAAGGTTAGCTATCTTCTTTCAGCGTGAAGAAAAGATTTGATTTAGAAAATCAGGGCCTGACTGAGTCAGTCCTCCCACATGTAGGTAAATTCAGTGTGATTGGATAGATAGCTATATGAGAAAAGGGCTGCGGAATCCGAACCTTAATATTTTTACTTGTAGTTGCCTGCAGTAGCATTTGTTTTTCAATAAATTACTTTAATTTAAATGTGTCCCAGGCTGTATTATCTCTTTGAGGCATACATGTATATACGATTAATGTATACTTGAGACTTAAGAGCTCACACCTTGAAGCTACTACAGACTCTTGTCTTTGATTCTGATGCTTCGCTTCAGTATGATTTCCACTGAAAGAGCAGTATATTATATGTTTAATCTGACCAGACTCTTTATACAAGAACATCTTATTGATTTTCAAATAAAAATTCACCAATTGCCAACCATTTCTATTCTGTGATTTTGATGAGGAGGTGACGCTAGAATCATGCAGGGCTTGACATTAAATAATATGATGTACGTATTGAGAAATTGCTACCATGTGCAAATTAAATATATCTTTGCTCTGAAAAGTTGTCTGGATATGACAGAAGTGGAATACAAATTTCATTAGAGCTATTATGCTTTGGAGGAAGGGACAGACATGAAGATAATGAAATGAGTTCTGGTGCCTACAATATTTCTTCGCATGTTGATGTGATGCTTCTTAAATAGTAACATTAGTGATTGTTGTTAGGAAAAATAATAATAATAATAATATATTAAAAAGTACATGCCCTGAAGCTGGGTGGTTTAGGTAAGGAGGCTGAGACTGAGGACTGAGAAGGGACCTTTTGATGAGATAGCATTTGAAATGAGATACCTTACATTCTTTGTTCCAACTGAGCTGGAAAAAAAAAAAAAAAAAAAAAAAAAGTAATTTTCTTGGTGAACACCCTTAGGACACGTGGGACAGAAACAGATATGCTATTATATTAGGATCTTTTCTAGAGAAGTGGCCCAAAGGTGTTTTTCTTGCACTTTTTCCTATGGGATAGCTTGAAATGAAGGTGGATGTTTTGCATCTCCTTGTCTTCCCCTTTAGGGAGAATCTCATATCTGCCTGCAACTCTACAGTGAAACTAAGGAATAGTTCACATCTTCACTTAGGATTTCTGACTTTGTTTTTTCTGTTATGAGTTTCACAATATTCTGTGCTTTCAAAATCATATTGTGGTATGAACCTCAACATTATTTTCTGAAGTTGCTTGAACTATAAGATACAGGAAAAAAAAAAAAAAAAAAAAGGCTTGAAATGGGAATTGTAAGTGCATGGATGACAGCTGGATACACCTAAACAAAACACTTCAGCTATGTCACTCTGCTGGCTTTTCTTTCTGTACCCACATAGGACTTACATTGCCCATCTTCTTCTTCACTTGTCTTCCATAGCCTTCCTCTCACCCATTCAGCATGACAAGACCAGTTCCCACACCTGATATCTCATGATGCTATCTTACCTTGCTTCAATGCTGGATCTTCACACAAGCTGCTTTCTCCTTTATGTTTTTTTGCTCTATTTGTAGCTATACTTCCCAGGGGCTCCTCTGCTCAGCCTCATAACCTGTCTTCTTCATTCTGGTACCTACAAAACCCTCAGCCTTCCTAGAGCTAAGTTCCTAAGAACTTAGCTCATCAAGCTGCTTCTTTTCCCTTGTAGTTCTCTCTCTGACAATACCCATTTTTTTGTTTTGTTTTGTACTAAGCATCGCTCTTTGGATAATGAAGTCTCTCTGTGCTGTTTGTACTGCATCTAGCTGGAGGTTTTGGATCATCAGTTTAGTTTTAGTTCCCTAAACAGGAACATTAGGTACAGGAACATTACCTACAGGCATGAGAACTGGAGTGCCAAGGTATATCAAGTACCATGGGTATTATTTACTGGAAGAACATGTGGTTAGACTTTACAAAAGTACATAGGTACACTGAGAAATGTAAGAAAATAAAGTACACAGAAATGGAAGAAAAGAGGGAGAAGAGGGAGGAACAGGACAGAAGTGAATAAGGAAGAGTATAGGAGAAGTGAAGAAAACAGAGAGGAAAATTTAGAGGGAAAGTGGAGAACAGAAAATTAAGAACTAGAGGAAGTCTGGGGAGAAGACAACAGGAATAATACCAGTTTCTTGGACCTCTGAGTGCTGATTTCACTGATATACCAGTATGCCAACCACTGGATTAGGTTGAGCTCATGCATAAATTAGACCTCTTGTCTCTTTTTTTCTCTCTTTTAGAGATTAAAAAAAAAAAAAAATCTATTCATACAAGAGCATTTCTGCTATCATATCAGCCCAACCTGGATCTCAGAGTTGATAGTATCCTGTCCTGGGTGACTGCTGTTGCTCAGAGCCAGTCCCTTTGATGTACTACTGTGTGTCTATCTACACTTTCCATCTACTTCTTGGCACTGCACAGTTAATCTTCAAGAGTCTTTTTAGTTCAAATGTTCCCATTCTTTCTTCCCCCATTTTTTTTTCTGTACAAACAACAGATTGCATTGCATCTGACATGTTGGTTTGATCTACAAAGGGAAAAACAAACCAATAATGCTGCTTTGCTGTTCCTTCTGTCAGGCCTCCTATGCTTCTCTCTTTTGCCAGATGTTTATTCTTGGACTTCCTCCTAAAGTTTTCTGTTTCATTTTCTGTACAATTATTTAACTTGGCTTTCTAATGACTGTCTGTGTTTTAGCACTTCTGCAGTGCTTTATAAACACCCTGCTAATTCTTCCATTCTCTTTTGAGCAAAGAGATATTATTCCCATTTCATATACAGGGAAAATGAAGGAGGGAGGTTATGAAGTTCGTAGAAAGTACTCTGCTTGCATCCACACCACAAAACCACAGAACAGTCTTTTACTGTTGCTGTAACCAGTTCTGTGTCAACCCCTCACTCCTAAATTTCCTCTTCTGAGTATCACAGACACAAAGACTGCAGTGACTGTATCTTGTGGTCCTGACCAACTTCCTTTGAGTCTGGCGGCAGTGAACTTCATAGGTCAGGAGGCGCGCTATGTGAATCTCTTATTGCCTGGCAATGCAACTGCAAAATCAACTACAAGTGCTGTGCCCTGGGGAAATGAACACACTCTTTTGCTTCTCTCCGCTTTATTTATTTATTTATTGCTAGAGCAGTGCAGTCTTGGAGGCATAAAGGCATTGTTTGTTTTTATTTTTTTTATTTTTCTTATTTTTCATTCTTTTACCAAAAGGAAGAAGAGAGAAGTTTCAAGAAATAGAATAGGAGACAGCAGCTACTTCAGTTTAAAACACTTGATTCTAGAGCTAATTTCTGTAGAGATGATTGAAAGCACTAACACATAAAGCAGTGTGCTTTTGCTGATTAGATAATGTATCTGTTTTTTGCAAAACTGTGTTCCAAAACACTGTTACAGCTATTACAAAACTAGTTTGCTCTCATCTCTGTAACACTCTCCCCACCTAAAAATAAATAGATAAATAAAAAAAAAAAAAAACCAACTCTTACCAAATATATATATACTTATATATATATATTTATATACACGTATATATATATATAGATAGATAGATATATTCTGATTTCATTTCAAACCTAAAACCTGTCAGTGCTTACCCATGGAGGGATTTCTCTTTATATATGTTATTCCCTTTATACTTTTATACTTTATACATGAGATTGCTTTCTGGATGCTTAACCAAAAATTGAATCTCATAATTGGTATCCATTGTGGATGCCTCATCCCTGGAAGTGTTCAAGGCCAGGTTGGATGGGGCTTGGAGCAACCTGGTCTAGTGGAAGGTATCCCTGATGATGGCAGAGGGTTGGAATCAGATGTTCATTAAGGTCCCTTCCATCCCAAACCATTCTGTGATTCTATGACTCTACGAAAGTCTTCTACAATGGAGAACAGAAACTATATTACTGCCATGACTTCACCAATTCACAACTAAATAAAATGGCTAAAATTGAACTTACTTCTATGTGATCCCTAAAGTAAATTGCACAAACTGAAACAGGCTTTTTGAGAAAGTTTGAGAAAGATCTGTTCTTGGACATTTCAGAAACAGGAACTAATTTCTCAGATTAAATTAGTTTTATTGGTCCTTTACTAATAATGTATTCTGGACAATCCTCCTATTTGTGGTAAAGCACACAATTCTTATTCCACTCACAGTCAGGTACATTCCATTCTTCTCTTAAATTATATATAGAGAAAATACTTGCCCTATTAAAATGTCATTTTTTTTAAGGATTTTTTAAATCTAAATCCTTTTCTAAACCCTGTTTGTGATGCAGTGTGATTGAAAAGGCTACTTTGTCTCCAGAAATGCTACAAACAATTTGGTTGTCAGATTTGATCTGAAGATCAGTAATGAAGTGATAAGTTATGGGAAAGCATTTTCTTTCATCAGCAGTCTCTCATTTTACCTTAATCTACAGCATCCAATTTTGTATTATTTTGCAAACAAGTTATATTTATCATATACCTAGCAATATACAATTGAATCAACTTTCTAGCAAAATCACCATTAATATTGGTAGTCATTGAAAAAAAATCCTTCTAAATAATAATGGAGAATCATTAATGATTGAACATCTGAGCACACAGTGCCTGTTGCTGACTCATCTAGTCTTTATGAACATTTGTATCCCCAAAATACAGATCTTCTTTCCTTGCGTTTTTTAAAGTTGAATTTATAAAATAGACATGCATAAAAATAGTGTCAGGTCTGACAACCTGAAACGAGACACACATCTCTCTAACACTGTTCTACAATGCATCAATGCATAGAGAGCTCTGAGCACTCAAATTACTGCTTTTGGCAGTAGAAATGTACTGTCATGAAATCTCTGTGGCTTTCAAAGGTTTCTCAAGATTAGATAAATTGAAATAAGAAATTATTATGTTTTCTGAAAAGAACCTGTCATTTCAAAGATTCAGCTAGCAGAAGGACCTGAAAATCCCACAGTACTCTTTGTCTTTGCAGCTACTAATGCATCTAGTTTTATATCTGTTCCCAACACTATTACTGTACTCATTGTTCCAGAGGACCATATAGTTAACACATTTCCTGTTAATATTTTCTGTGGGAATAAGTTTCAATTACATTTGGCACTGAGGATTTTCCCCTGCATACAAATCTTAGCATAGTGACGGTCTGTGCTGAAAAATTGACACTGTGATTGTCATGTTCCAATAAATCTACAGCAAGAGAGCTTTCACAAATTTCTGCCAACAGTCTGACTGCACAGCAATCTCTACCATTATCTAATGTGCATGCAAATGAATGCAGTCCTCTCATGTTGTTGCCCTAGGATCTGTCGTTGCCCTGGGATCATGCTACTGCAACTCCTATTTATCCATATCCTCAGGATGCTCAAAGACATGGTGATGTTTGCCAAGACCACTAATGTCTCGAAGCTGGTACTAAAAAATGGCACAAAGGCTGTTAGGCTAGGTTATTCATGAAATGTTTATGTTGTGCTCAACAAATCCGAACTTTAATTTCTTGATAAAAATAGTTATCTTCCATGTTCAATTCCATTTAAATTTAAAGTAAAATTTCTCCCAGTTACTTGCAAATGTGACTGCTTGTACTTGGTATCCAATAGCTGCACTGTCTGGGTGTTTTTTATTCTTTTGTCTTCTTGTTTTGTCAAAGCAAGTTTTCGGCTATGTAAGGTGAACTTGCATGTAGGCCAGATGCCTCCAACTGGGAGGGTACCAGGATGGCCACAGTGCCTGTGTGGTTGATGGCTTTGTCATCACAAGATGGTGAGGCTCACAGCTCAGAGGCTGGCAGTAAAGGTGCCTACCTTCGCAGACCCTTCTCAGTAAACTTTCTACCCAGGACATCTGAAAAGGTGGCCATGAAACTTCCTCCAGTACTCCATTTCCTTCTGTTTATTTCCACAAAACCTGATGAACGCAATGAGATCTGCAGCAGGACTCACATGTATAAATAACTCTCTATCTGGTGTACCTATGTTGAAGTATCCCCAGAGACCCAAGTACACAGTAGACAAAATTTTTAATTAAAGACCAACATCTACCAGGAAGGTAGCTGGAGCAAAGCTTTTCTGTGTTTTTACAAACCTCCTTTCCCTCACCATCAGTGTTCCTCTTCCCTGAGCCCTCTAGTTGTTATTTTATTTATTATTTACAAAGTGGTTAAAATATCTGAATCATCTCTCAAACAAACAAAGACATAGCTGCTCACATCAGGAATTCACAATTTAAATAATGAAGCCCTGGGGCCAAATTCATTGCTGACACAGGCAGGCAGAGCTTCACCAAGTTCAGCTGAGTTGTGCTTGCATATTCAAGCAGCAAAAGCTTAATCTTGTGTTTGCAAAATCAGATGTTGGTACTGAAATAGTTTTGATGTAGTGAATTTGATTAAGTGATTTTATAGCAAGAAGAAAAGATTGCTTTGCTTTGCAAGTGTCCTTGCCTGCTTGAATGGAGTAACAACAATGATCTAAAAACCCAAGCAATTAGATACTTGCTTCAGGATGGGCATGTAACATAAAAATCAGATTATTCATACTATTTTCTTCTTTAATTTGGAAAGTGGGGGTCAGAAATGTAAAAGGTAAAACAAAGTGAAGTTGAAACGGTGTAATCTATGTCTTCAGGTGAGTATGTGAACCAGAGCATACTGTGTGATGATTTAGACCAGTCATTTTTCTTGAATGGCACCAACCACCTTGACCCACCTTTCAGCATATCCTTCTGCCATTAACCTGACAGATGTAAAAAAGTTTTCATTCCTTATATTCCTTCTGTTGTCACTACACACTTAGTATTGCAAGCATAAGCATTAAACTTTGAAATGTGTAGACATCTGTGGAAATGAATCTCTTCTCAGTATCCACACCACTGAAAAACAATAGGTTTTAGGTATTTCTTACTTGTGGTGGAAATACATAACCATAACTTTCAGGACAACTGTCTATATGTGGGAAACAGTAGAATGAAGAACATGTATTTTTCAGATCAAGTCTTCACTGTTTGATAGTTTTGGACAGTTACAGTTTGGTTCGTTTAGTGTTCACTTTTTCCTCGATAGCAGAGTTTATTTTTATTTTTGCGTCAGATTTTGTGCTGCATTTATAAACAGTGATATAAAGGTTGGTCTAAGCCAGGTTTAAGCCAAGCTATGGAGCAAGCATTTAAGAAGACACATCACCATCTGCTTCATGGTACTGCAGTGACTTTGGCTGTCCAAAGAGGTATTTGGGAAATCAGGTGCAGTGAAGGAACACAACAGAGCTGTTACGACACAGACAGCTGGAACTAGATGATCTTTGAGGTCCTTTCCAACCCAAGCGATTCTATGTTTTTATGAACCCTGGCTCAGATGCTGTCCTGGGATGTCTAGGCAGGGCCATGGGCCCAGGGGTGTGCTGAGCCTAGGACGGGGTGGGGGCCTGGTTTGAGGCCATGGCTGGGCAAAGGCAGCGCAGCAGGGCAAGAGCATCTCCCCACTACAAAGAGCTCCCTGAGGCCACCAGGAGCCCTCAGACCAGAGTCCTGCAGCTGTGCTGGTGCCAAACTGTCCCCAAACCCCACAGACAAAAGTCCCAGTGGGGAGACATGGTAAAGGCCCAGACAGCAAGAGCAGTGCTTATCACTGCTTAGTAATGTCAGATGCCTCAAAGTGGAGTAGAGAGGAGATCCTGGAGGACACTGTAAATGGTATTTCGCAGAACAAAGCTGTTTCCCCATCTCTTCACCATTTTTTTCTCTGCAGGGGATAAAGTGGTTCTGATTCTCAGTCCACCCAACAGAAAACCCAGCTGGAGCATGTGGCTGCACTGGCTGGAGACAGTGCCACAGGAAGCCACTTCAGTGGCAAGCATCTCTGAACAAAGAGAAGGAGTCTTACTTACATCTCACTTTCTTATATTTAGTGCATTTAGAATAGTTTTGTTGTAAAGCAACAGTGGAATCAATGGTGAAATCTTCCCTGGTAATATGAGTTCAAGTCATAGGGGTTTCACCATAGAATTCTGAACTACAAAGACAAATTTAATCTTTCTTATACCATGTAGCATTTGCAGCTATTTTTCAGACTGTCACTATTCCTATGGGGAAAAAAAAATAAAAATAAAAATGATACCAAGTCTTTTTTGAGTCCTTTCTTAAGTAGTCATATATTAAATCAAGAGTGACAAATGTAATCCCCAAGTTCTATCAGATTCTTCAGTCACTCCCACCCCTGTGGTTTTTATTACTTTTTTTTTTTTTTTACTGAGCATGAAAATATAAAACTAATTACATAATGCTGAAAGATATGCTAAATTAAATTAAAAGCACAATTATCAATGATTTTTTGTGATTTTTTTTCTAATTAGAGCATAAATCTATTGTCCTGGGATCTACCATGCACATTTACATTCTGCCAGCTGTTACTATTGGAGACTTAAACCACATGATTTCTGAGCCTAGTGCTGGTGGAAATACTCCCAGAATCTGGAGGGCTGTGTGAGTGGCAGCTGTGTTGCCCAGCAGGCAGGCAGGCAGGCAGGCAGCACTACCTCCCAGCAGAGCTGTGCTGTGCGGGGAGGTGTGCCTTCTCTCAGTCTCTGGGCGTGCAGAGCTTGTGGCATGTCGCATGTCTCACACATGTTATCCACCCATTGAACATAGTTTGAAGTCCTAAGTGGTTGTTACTCAGTATGGGCAAGACCAGCAAAACCTGGCTCTGAATGAGCAGACGAAGGACCTTTCTCTGTCTCCTGGGTGCAATTCCCCTCAGTGCAACGCCATCTGCTTAAGCCAGTCCCAGACTCCCTCACGCCAGCATGAACTTGGCCAGTGGTCAGATTAGGGTTTTGTCATAATAAAGCACAGATTTCTACATCTGTAACTGAGCACAGACTCTGTCCCATGTGCTGGTGAAATCATCACATTCCACACAAGTTTTTAGATCATTTCTCTTCAAGGGTTTAACATACTTGGCATTCCAGCAGCTAGAAATATTTTTTGTTTGTTGTTGTTTTGTTTTGTTTTGTTTGGGGGGAGGTTTTTTGTTGTTGTTCTGTTTTTGAATGCTGAATTTAGAGATTAATCTCTGCCAGCATTTGGCCAGCATGATATCATTTAGGCTAGAATCTCATCTATTGCACCATCATGTCTCCAGAGTAAATCTAAATGGGCTCAAAGAGGCTTACAACTGAGCAAAAGCATGTGTATGTAAGAATGTTTATGCATATTTTGATGAACAAGTGTTTAAATCATATTGGAATTCAATTCTCCTGTTTGCATTCTTAATGTGGCTGGTAGATACAGTATGCAATTAGAATCTTATTTCAGGTTTTGCTTTGATCTATACATCTCTTTTCCTGCAAATTAGATCAAAGCCTGAAGGATCAGGAAAAAAAAATAAAAATGAAACAATATAGAAAAGTCGGGCTGATTTTCTGAAGATTTTTCCATTATTATTTCTACGGTCGGTTCATTTGAAGAGATGGGGAGATGTGGTACGCATACACAAACAATGTATAGGTCCAATTTATAGCTAATTATGGGTAGAATCTGGCTCACAAGTCTCAGGAAAACAGCAAAACGTAAGGCCTTTCCTTTTATTTTATGAATAACATGTTGTACTTTCTGTTAACTCCAAAAGAAAACAAATACAGTTTTCCTGCAGAAATCTTGATGGACTGGAAAAACAATGGAGGGATGATCAGAAAAGCAAACAAATTCCACCAAGTGGATGTTGATTTTACCTCTCTCTGAACTGTGTCCAGGAATTAAATAACTGAACCATGATGTTATAGCAAGTAGCTGGAACTCCTTAGAGCTAGATACAATCATCTTTGTTTCCATGCATTTTCTAACCTGCAGTTAGAAATTAAAATGAATGAGTAAATGCAGTTGTTCACAGAAATAGGTTTGTGGTGTGTTTGTTTTTTTTCTAGCAATGCTTGCAATTCATGGTCTGTGGACCTGGGGGACCAGCCAGCTATTTCTAGCATTTCTGAGATAAGGAGTTTAGTTTAGTTTGGTCACTCTACAGTCAATTAGGTTTATTTTCTATTGATATCCCTGGGGAAATTCTTAGCAATCCTGAAGCTGCACCCAGTAGAACCCTAATTCTCTATATCCCTGAATGAATATATCTCAGAAAAGACACCACAAATAAACATCAAAATCGGCCATAGTTTGAGTTTTGGAGTGCTGGGAGTGTTTCCATGTTTCCTTTTCCTAAGGAACAGCACTCAAATCAACATGCTCAGCCCTAGGGCAGGTTTGTACAGCAGTATAAAATACCCAAGTCCCCATGCAACCCTTGCATGCTGCCTTCTTACTTGCCAGCAGTGCGGTGCATACTCCTGCTGCATGTGTCACAGCTCCTCTGCAAAGCCAGGGTGCAGCCCAGGGACTTTCAAGGTCCCTGGTTCCTGTCTCAGACCCTCAAAGTCCTGCTGCAGCTAATGCCACTGAGGTTCCCTCCTAAGCCCAGTATCCCCTGACCTCTGGTGTCCTTCCCCTTCCAGCCCACTGGAGAGCAGAAGGTTTCAGCCTGCAGGATGTTGAGATCAAATGTCACATTAAGGGGTGTAGCAAATTAACCATTATGGGTCTGGTCGCATTTGGGGTACTGAAATATCACAATTACAAATTCGCCAATAACGCATTAACGGATATGGGTCTGGTCAGATTCCGTGAAGTGTCTCCACACTGCTCTACGCTCCATGCTATTCCTTACAGTCAGCACACCATGTTCCCCAAATTGATATCATCTAAGGTTGGAAGCCTAAGGAACACTCAGGTAATGCAGCTGTGCCCTACCCTGAAAGCCTCTTCAATGTTGTAAATTCTCTTTAAAATGTAAATATTAGTTTTATTTTCCTAGTTACTTTAGGCAATTACACCACATAATCCACCCCATGACTGTGCACTTAGTCACATGGTCTGAACTTTTGGTTAGACCTGTGTGGTGCCAGGAGCTGGACTCAATGATCTTTATGGGTCCCTTCCAACTCGGGATATTCTATGATTCTATGATTCTATAGTCACACAAGCTTCACAACATTTGGAATATGTCAGGGATATCACATACATTCCCAGGATGAGGTTTATTGAGTGTATGTACATTATGCAGGGATGCTAAATGTTTCACCATAATCCGAAGTTTAACATACAAACTAATTGTAAGAATCTTGTTGAGGATTCTTGTGGCAACTGGCGACCATCCAGTGTCCCACCAACAGTGTTTTTCATCTCTCTTTACTCTCTCCATCACTTTGATGTATTTCTTCTATATCATGGTGGGCAGTAATCAGTCTTTCATCCATGATCTCTAACTTGTTTCATCAGCTGCTTCAAATCTTCATGTAACAGTAATTTCTTCACCAAGGTAAGGTTTATTCCAATAGGAGTAGGCAGCAGATCAGGAAGCAGAATATAATTAGACGCAATAAGCTGATAAGAGGTGGCAGGAGCTGAGTAACTAAAATCACATCCTAGAATTTTGGTAAAATTACAAACACAAACTTTATAGTGGTTACTGGAATCTACAATAGTATTATTTATGACTGTAGAATCACAATAGATTCTCATACAAACACAGTCTTTCCCGATATATACAAGTACAGTTTCAGGGGTTTCATTAGGATATATGTCAAAGTGGCAAATATTTTGTCCAGTGTCAAGTCTTGGGCTTCAGGTGTGCTACTCTCACACATAAAGCCTTTTTGTTCACACACAATACATGCATTTACATCAATTGTTTGCCACTTTCCTCTCTTTTGATGGGCTCATACTTTATTCTCCTTAGGATAAAGTATAGTTCCATCATGACTGAGTCCTAATGCAATGTTTGGATATACATTGTATATTGTGGTATTACTTATGGTAAGTATAAAGGCAATAATTTTATCACTTTCTGCATAATAGGTAAAGTTGACTAATTGCCACCACGTTTGAAACTCCTTTTCAAATCTGACGCATTATCCCAAATCAATTTACAAATGTTAGTGGGTAAAGTTCCTCCTTCTCCCTCTCTAATAATAGCTGGTCCTACAGATTGTATCCATAACTGTGCTTGGATGCTGCTCAAACCAGCCGGTGTGACAGTGCATGGTTAGATGTCACGGTGAAACACCTCAGCTCCATGCACAACCACAGTAGCTAAGCTTAATTTTTCCTTCAAGGCCTGTGTTCCCAAAATTCCAGTGTATTTGACATAGCCTTCAGACCACAGCCATGCTGGGTCTCCTTGGCTATAAATCAGAAGGGATTGCATCAAGGTCAGGGTAAAGAATAGTTTTACTAACCCAAACTGTTGATTCATCATCCTCCAGCTGTTCATACGCGGTTCACTCAGGATTCCTGTGAACACAAAAGAAAATAAAATATGCTCGGTTGTATTCAATGAGCAGGGTTAGAAAGAGGGTGAAAGAGTGATCTTTGACTTCCCATGGGTAGAGATATTTGGGAGCAGTTATCACCATTGCTACTGTTAGATGCACAGAAGGCTTTCACTATCTCTGCCACATTCGGAACTGCGGCAGTCAAAGGTGTGGTGTTAGCATTTAGCTGTCTGTAATCCACTGTAAAATGCCATTGCCTGGTTTGTTTCTTTACCAGCCACACCAGTGAATTGTCAGGTGAATGAGTCCTTTTAATAATGCCTCTTTCTTCCAATTCTGTTACCACCCCCTAAATCCTCATAAGTGCTGCTGCTGGCAACAGATATTGCCGAACATTAGTGATTTTAGCGAGGGGTAAGGGTATGGGTGTTTGTAACAGATTTAGTCTCACTGTGTCCGAATCCCTTTTATGTGTTGCAAAACTCCATACTGTTCCATCAGGAGTTTCCACACACACCCATACAGTATTTCAAATCCTAAAATATTAGTATATGCAGCACCAATTAATACTTCTGCTCTAGTTTTTTGGTTTTTTGTTTTTCCCCTAGCAGCCAGAGTGAAATTTTTGCAGTGGGGCATTGTTTTTCCACACCAGTGATTCCCATGAATTTAACCCTGTGTCGACCAGGTGTTATGCCCAGGGTTTGTGCTGTCTCATCTGTAATTACTGATATTTGGGCCCTGGTGTCAATAAGAAAATTTACTAATATTTTTCAGGGTCCAATGGGAATGGCAATGATAGGGTCAGAGTGTTCATTAACGAGCCATTGAATTGTTAATACCCACTGAGCAGGGTGGCTCACAGCCTTCCCCGGGGATAGGAGTTTTTTTGATGAGATTCTGTATTGCCAATTAGGCTTGGTGCAGAAGGGGTACTTTCCTTATGGATTGGTTGTTTTTCAGTTAGGCAATTGTCCCCAGCTGGAATATTTTTCTTCCCCAGAGATCGGACTATTATATGGAGGCCCTCCAAAGAGGCACCATGCAAGAATGGTCGGGGTGCAGCCAAAGCTAGGGCCTTATGCCACAACTCACCCTGTTCCCTATTAGGTTTGAACCTCTCTTTGAAGTTGGAGTATCTGGGATTTTGAGTGTGGATTTGGCAGACTTGCTGAGGGTGGTCTTGGGACTTAATACTGGATGAACTAAACCAGCCCATTCAGCATTCATACTTATCTATGTCTTGTATAAATTCACTCCAGGTGGGAATGAGGGAGTTCAGATTTCGCCTATGACCACGATCACCATCCCTACAAGCAGCTTGTATACGTTCCTGGGTATTTGCTACAAACATCTTAAGACAATCAGAGAGTCCACTGATGAGAGGGGTTACTTGAGTTGGGTCGATAGGAGCCAACATCAGGGATTTCCTGAATTCCTCTCTTTCATATATCAACTGAATACAAGCTGCTTTCTGTACTGCTACAGCCAGATCAGAATACTTTGTGGCTCTGATTTTCAGGGGTTCCCCTCTCTCCTGGAGATCTATACCACCTGCCCAGTATGCAGCCCGTGCAGTTATAGAGTACTTATGGTCTCCTGCTATGATAGTTAAAAATAATACAAGTCCCCAAAAGTCTCCTGCCTCTTCCTCACTCAACATAATTCAATCTCCTCCTTCAAGAGAAACTTGCCACACATACTCAACTTCCAATTCCCCTGACCGCCTTGAGAACTTCTCCTGTATTTTAACCAACTCTGCTGGTGATCATGGAATCACTCACACAGTAGTGTGGATTTCATCATCATCATCATCAACAGTAGTCTCAGTTTTAACCAAAGGTCTCGAGGACATTGACTGAGGTTCAGAGTCAGCAATCTCTTTGACATCATCATCACTGTCAAACCAAAAATCACCATCCCAGCTTTCAGGGTCTGCACTATGTATCAGTCTACGAACCTGTTTACCTGGAGCAGAAGGCTGTACTTTATTTAACAGGTGATTAAACCTATTCAGTAATTGTTCAAGATAAATATTCTCATTCACAAGTTTATCGGTTTCAGTCACAAGTTCGTTATTCTCATTCAAAAGTTTATCATTTTTATTCAAGAGCTTATCATTTTTATTCAGAAGTTTATCACTCTGCTTCCTAATATTTTTCCTGTCTCCCTTTCAAAGGCCAATGATGATTTCAGCACCTCAGTCTCTGATTTCAAAGCTGTATATTCCACATCAGAAATTAGTTTGGGAGGAGGAGTTTCCTTAGCTTCTTGCTGAGCACAAGACAAACAGGCTTCTAACACAACACAAATCACAACTTTATCCTTTCGTTGTCTGATCTTTCATGAAGTCTGACATTCTATGCATTCTACCACTTCCTCTTGATTTTTCCAAAATTTTTTGACCCACACCTTCCCCACTTGGGAAAGGACACATTTGCATTTCTGCAGCAGTTTATCCGTAGCAGTCCTGCCAACTGCACCAATTTCTCTGTCACATTAAGGGGTGTAGCTGATTAACCATTATGGGTCCGGTCAGATTCGGGATACTGAACTATCACAACCACAGCATATCACCAATAATGCATTAACCGATATGGGCCTGGTTGGTTTCAGAGCACTGAACTACCACGGTCACAGATTCACCAATAACACATCGCATCCTTACTCTAGTCACATTCAATGAGAGCTATCACAGCAAGGAACAATGCAGTTTAGTGCAATTTATTACAGCAACAGGTACACAAGTTCCTTGGATTGCCGGCGATAATTACTGTCTGCAAAAGCAAGCTAGCATGCACGAAATACACAGGTGCACAGCCTGGAAATTAACACATTAAAAGGCACAAAGACTCCAGAGAGATTTCTAAGTTTCCACAGAGACACACAGTATAACCAAGTGTTCAAAACTCACCCAAAGGCATCCCATAGTGGGGGGAAGAGAGGCTCAGCCCATCGACTGATCCCAGGAGTCAGGAAGCCTTCATGAAGGTATATTCCCTCATGATAGTATCTCCCCTGATGATGCTATCTTCCCTAACTTCCCTTTTCTCTTAGGCCAATGTATAGTATTTTCTATCTTTTAGGTGGAGCTTGAGTGACTCTAGTCAAGCATATCTTAGTTACAACTGCTGAAAAGTTTTCCCATCTCCGTTTAAAGGAATAGGCTCTGAGAAGTTCATAGTGCATGCTCAGTGAGGGGTGGACGCACGTTGGAGGCGGGTAGCTTTTGGGATGGAGGTGTGTTTTGGTATTATAATGATATTATAATGAGCAAAAGTACATTTGAGTACAGCATTTGTCAAAAAATGACGGGTCATTGGCTCAGGGTAGTAAATGTGCAGCTTATTGGTCTTGGTGTGAACAAGAAAAACTGAGTCCCCACTTGGTCACAGAGCCTAGCTGTGGTGTCTCCAATCCACTCTACACGACGTGCTGTTCCTTAGAGCCAGCACACCAGGTTCCTCTAGTGCGAAAGCATCTAGGGAACGCTCACGTAATGCAGCTATGCCCTACCCTGAAAGCCTCTTCAACGCTATACATTTTCTTTAAAATGTGAAAATTAGTTTTATTTTCCTAGTTACTTTAGGCAATTACACCACATAATTCACATGCTAAGAAGGCAGCAGGTTAATCAGGATGTGGTTTCCGCTCTGCTTATTTACGTGGCACAGGGTTGCCAGCTAAGGAGGAGAAACCCTCTTGTACTACATGTGTCTGCAGCATATGATTTCTGTATTTCCCTGCAGCCTGGAGCTGTGTGGCCCAGCCAAATGTCAGAGCAGAGTCAGTGTGTAAACAAATGCAGAGAAAATTATTTTTTCTCTTGTAAGGAAGAGCTGCAACAGCTGTGTTTGTATTTGCTCTGTACATGTATGACTGGGTTGTGGTGGCTAGATATCTGGGGAGGCTTGGGGGGTTGTTTCTTCTGCTGTTCTTCCTTTTCTTTTTTTTTTTTTTTTTTTTTTTTTTTTTAATAAAGAGCAATGAATGGCTTTAACTTCCTCTTTACACTCCTGTTGACCATGCATTATCATTAGTTTTTTTTCAAGCCTCTTTATGCATGTCATCAGATATCTAAGAAAAGAACATTATTACATTTTGCACACTTTCCCAAAACATGGAGAATTTTCACAGTGTCAAGGGATGGGATGTCTTGAAAACATGATGCCTTCAGAGTCATCATTTCTAACATGGAAAGAGAACGTACTGTTGTGCACAGCAGGATCCATGCAATGCTTATACACTGGAAATGTGACTTCACGGATAACATTTTTTTAATTACTTGCTTGTTATATTCTATTAGTATTCCTTAACATTGGAAGAGAAACCCATGCTACTCACATTCTGACCCAGAGAAATATTAAGCTGTTCCCAGAAGTCTTGTTTTCTATGTTGCTCATTTTTAGTGTATTGGTATTAATACACTAAATAGAGACTGAGAAAACATACATTGGCTGAGAAAAGTAATGGAACTAAATTAGCTTTTTCATGGTAAACCTCAGTTTCTGCAGAGGATGGTGGTGTAGAATATAACACCAGCTCAGACCCTGAGCTGTGTGGAACGTCTCCCCCATGAAGCAGGGTAAAACTGAGTTCATTAAAGGGTGCATCACCTCCCTTCCTATCACATCTTTATCTTCTCTTGAGAAAAACAAGGCTTTTGTGTGCTGAGCTACTTCGTGGGAACCATGCATCTGGCACTAACCTCCTCCCTGGGTAGTTTTTTTACACACTGCCCATACCAAAAAGATTGTGGAATGCACACTCCACCGTTTATTTTTAAAATTATGACCTAAGCTGAACTCCAGCTGTCTTATGTTACTGAAGCATTGTCATTAATAATGTTTTTTTTTCAGCTTATGTTTACTTAGTTGGCTATAACTTTTTAATTTAAGTGAGTGTTCAGATATTTGAACCCAGCTAAGAATTAAGTTCAGGAAGAGTTAGACAGACAAGAATAATTAATATCTGTTCCTAGAATACTTCTTTGAAACATAAGTCCTGTTGTTCTGGTAATTTTATTTTTCTTTTCCTTTTTTTTTTTTTTTTTCGTACTTTATGGTCAATCGGAATTTGCAGTTATGTGTTTGGAGCATTTGTCCACAGTATTTTTATTCATAACAGTCCCAGAAATAATTTAATTATGGAATATTTGAAATAGTAGCATTTGCAATAACATTTTGTTATATATATAATTAGATGCATGATAACTGAATGACATAGAAACAATAGCATTAGTTCCTTGTATTCATTCCAGTGCCTGGAAGTACTGATTAGGTTTGTCCTGGCATATTACCTCGCATGACTACATCTGAAGAATGTTCATAATCTAATCCAATCTAATGGGAGATAATTTAATAGTATAGGTCCTTTAAGAAATATTTAATCCTCCCAAATATATGTGAGGCTGATAACTATTTCATTGCACATGTGCATGTTATCTGTACATAAGAATGTTTCTGAAATTATGTAATATCCATTAGATCATGTCATAGAGATTACTGAACTCCAGTTATGCAAAAGGAGTGGATTAATAATCTGAGGATTTTTATTTTTTTTTTTTCACAGAAAACTTTAATTTTTGTTTGTTTGAAAAATAAAGTGTTTTGACTACAAGTTGGACTTGATGATCCTTATGGGTCCCTTCCAACTCAGGGTATTCTATGATTCTATGATTCTATGACTAGAAGAGGGAAAACTTCATTCACTGTATATATGTGCAGTGAAAAAATGCAATATTTTGAAGGAAGTTTATCATCTCATGAAAAATTATGCTTGCAAAATCAAAATGTTTGATTAGAAGCTGATGATGAGTTTCTTTAAAGGACAGTTTCTTTAAAGAATAGTTACACTGGCTGAGACTAGAAAATAGTTTACAAGGTGAAAGTCGTTGCTAATGTGATAGTCCAGAAAATCTAGCTAGGGGAATTGTTCTTAAGAGACTGATGCATAGCATGATCTAAAGCAGTTTTGAATTCTAGCATCTATAATTGTGATTTTTTTTTTCCTTCTTTTTTTAGAGTTTAGACTTACATATCCATTATCAAGGAACTCATAACAAATTTTTGTGTAATTGATTTGCATTGTCTGTACAACTCTACTTAAAATGAAAAATTATTTTATTAGTGAATTTTCTTTTAGATTATAAAGGCTATTAATAAAACCCACAGTCTGGCTGACTGATTAACTACTAACCTGCAGAAGAAATGCTTGCTCCTGCTACAACGTGGTATTTTTTACCTGGTGAAATTAGTGGGTTCCCCACTCCCCATTAGCATCCACACTCCCCATCTTCTGAGCTCCGTACAGAGTTTGCCCATAAGACTTACTAGTCTTGAGCAGTCATTGAAGCCTTTCCACAATATGAATGCTTCCCATACTCCTCTTTGGCATAGTCTTTGGCATAGTACAAGTCCTTCTCACAGTTGTCCTTGGCAGAATAAATTAAACTGCACAGTGACACTGTTGATGTAACATAAATGTGACCACAAGAGGAGCCAGAGCACAAAAACTGTTGCATTACACCCACTCTGGACAATTTTCTTTAGTAATGTGCCAGACTGAGACATACAGTGCTGTAAGAAAATGCAGGAGCTACAATGCATTTTTGCATGGTGAGGGTGACCAAAAAGAGATGAGCAGAGTTCTGTAATTTTTTTTATATTATTTTTTATTTTTTTCCCTGAGCCAAAAGCATTCCCAGCTGATGAGATGAGAGTTGTAATCTGCTAGGTGAGGCAAGGGATTTACAATCCTGGCCACCTGTGAACACATTTGAAAGAGCTGTGACCTTACTGCTGGTGGCTCATGTTCCAGACTGCTTATTTTTGTAATGCTATGACATTGTGTGATTCCTGTTAGGATCTCTTGTCTAACATGTTGCACTGGTAAGGCCCCAAGATACAAGAGACTGGACCATAGGTTGTGCAGCTGCTTTTGTGCCAAACTCATGTAACCCTACAGCCCAACCTGAACTTGACATAATTGCCATTGTGGCATTTTTGTAAAGCAAGGCAAAAATTCTCACTGTCTTTCACATTTCACCCAGTGTACTTATACTGTTAAAAATATTGCAATCAAGGAAACTTTATGGAGATGGGCTCGGTGGAAGAATGGAGTGTCTGGAGGTCCCAGGATTAGTGGGAATATGAAGATGATCCAGTACCATCTTTGTCGGGGTTGCTTTAGTGATTTGTATCACTGCTTCTGCTCTTCAGCTGGGGAGGAGCTTCCACGATTAAAGCACATCGTTTTGCCTGGCTAGCACAGCCAGCCTAGCAGAGATTCTTTCATAACACTCAAATGATTTACAGCAGCAGCAGCAGCTATGACTACAACTGGACTAAATCCAGTAACCAGCTCTTAAACCACCCAGTGTAAACCACAGCCAAATTCCACATACCACTTAGAAAATTCACACAACATAGTGATCATCCAAGTGCTTAACTTGAGTGTTCCGATACCGACAAATATATTCAGTTATTCCATTTTAATTTGTTGCAAAGTTTTGGCAGAGCTTGAAATATATTCACTTCCAGACGCAGAACCACTACAGCCTGGGGTAGGCAGCAGATAAGGCTCTGTTCGCACGATACCTTTCAACACCATCTATATTTTTCCTTGGGTTGTGAAGATCTAGCTTGCCTATAGTCTGAGAATAGCCTGTTGTTTTTAAGTTTTAAAGTGCTATTTATTATGTTTGGAATAAGACAGATTCTCTGCCCTTGTTTCACTGTTTTCTTAACTTAGATATATATATGCATATTTAACATATATAACATATATATGTTATTGCTGCCGACACAAAAATATTTTCATTAGAACTTCATTTTAGATAAAACCTAAACTTTTAATTAATTGATTTCCTGACAATTTTCTTAGGTTAGAAGCACAAGATGTATATTGTGCAATGCTCATCTCTTGCAACTACAGAGAGGTCTGAGGCTGTGATATACACCACTTGCTCGGCAGGAGTACTCACGGTAGCTGTTCAAGACCTGTTCTTCATTTCCTATTAGTGAGAAGGGGTTTTTTATTATTTTTGTGTCTTATAGTCCTTGCAGTGCAGTCTCTGATTCAATGTCAAAAGCACTGTAAGTTTCAAACCAGCTCTGTGCATTAGATTATTTTAAAATAGAAAAAGACATAATTTTAGTCAAATCATTATAAACTAAGAGCTTTTGTATCCCAGCTGATCCAAGGGCTCCGTGACATCTTTGTATTTGTGAAGACAGGAGCAGATGACTCTGCTGTGGACTAATGTGGTTGTGAACTAAAGCATTTAAATATTAATTCAGATATAACTATTTATCTAAACAGTCAACAAAAATACAACATGAGCATCTCATCATTCTTTTTTCTGCACAGCTGAAGATTGTCCACTTAGAGAGATTTGCAAGTCTCATTTAAGAAGAAACCTGTGTGGTATATTGGAGTCACATATTGAGAGCTATGCAGATGTGACACAGGTTGTGATAGAGGGGCCTATCACATTATAACAAACTTCAGCAATGTTACTTATAGTTACATGTATATTTACATATATATGTGTGTGTGTGTGTGTGCATGTATTTATAGTTTCAAACAAGAAATGTCACCTTCTTATTTTCTTGGTAAGAAACCATTAAAGCTTGATGAGGGTTACGCATTAAAGTTAAGACAGACTATTGAAATGGAAGGGATTTGCTAAAATATCAAGCAGCTTCCTGTTCTAGTTCCCTAAATGGCAACAATCACATGCTGGGCTATTTCAAAAATTGGGCTCCATTATGTAAGATCTACACTTGTAGGCTGCAAGAGTCTTTGCAGGTTTACTCTGTGCAGTGAGTGAGCACAGGGATGCTGACATTTATTTTCAAAGCCATGTGATTCACTTCAGAGATGTGAAAGGCAGGGCGCCTCTGCTGAGTCACAAACTGGTAGAAGCTGGAGGGAGCTTCTGGAGATAATCTGGTCCAACCTCCTGCTCAGGAGAGGGTCACCTACAGCAGACTGACTGCTCAGGGCCATGCACAGTCACATCTACAAAACGGAGACCCCAGATCCCCTCTGAGCAACCTGCTCACTGATCTATGTGTACCTATAGGTTTTTTTCAGAGTAGAGATTTCACTGATGTCAATAGTACATTTTCTTGTAGTCCCCATGGACCTAAGACAGCAAAAGTCATCTGAGATGACGAACAGCCAGCTAGGAAAAATTGAATAGTCCCCAGCCATGCATATTAATATCAAAACAGGGGAACCAATTTGCAACATTAAATACTTAAAATTAAAAAGGTATTTTTAGATGCTGGCTGGGAAGATTCTTTTATAGTATATAAATGCAAACTACACTTTTGCTATTGCTGCATTCTGCTGAGAGTTACATTATTTTTCATCTATATCACAAGCTTTAACCCTTTAATTTCTGATCTTCTGTGTCTTTTCAAAACTGTTTCATCCCCAGTCCAGCTGGTTCTTGGTTAGAGATATACAAGACAAAACTACAAATGTTTTCTACTAAGAAGTATATAATACGCTATCTCAACACTTAGTCTGATTCTAAATCTTCAGCTACTTCAGCTTTTATGGTTATCAGGGCAATTTTCTGGATGGGACGAACAGAAATGTTGTAAAACACAATGTCTTTAAAGCTTTTTAAAACCATTTTTTTCCGTTATCATGGTCCTGGAATTTGACAGTGTTTTGCAACAACAGCAAGAAAACTCTACCCATATATCTCAGCCATATACATGAAAGCTTCATAGCCCATCACTAGACTCATGATAACAGCAGCTTGGTAGAAAATACCTGCTTTCCTTCTAGATACATAGGGCTTATTGATTTAAAATGTAGCAATTTTGGAAAGTCAATAAGATCAAGATTCTGTCTTTTGTTTCAGCTTTTAATGCCAATTTCTTATGTTGTCACTTGTTACAGTCAGCTCCAGGTACAGCCAGCAATTTTTAATAAAGCTCTTTTAAAATTAAATTAAAACAAGACATTACACACTACTCTGGTGGTTTTACTCGGGTGGGCAGCCGAGCTCCACCACAACCGCTCTCTCACTCCCCCTTTCCTCAAAGAGGAAGGGGGAGAAAATACAACACAGGGAACTCGAGGTTTGAGATGAGAAAAGTTTAATTAAAGGGAAAGGGAATGGGGAGAAAAAGAAACAAAAGAAACAATAAGTCCACGTGGAAGCACAGAGAGAGGGAAAAAATATTATTCTCTACTTCCCATCAATGAGCGATGTTCGGCCATGTCCTGGGAAGTAGGGCCTCAAAACATGTAGTGGTTGTTCAGGAGGAACAGCCCTCTCCCCCACGAGAGCCCCCCCTCTTATTGCTGAGTGTGACATCAGGTGTTACGGAATATCCCTTTGGTTGGTTTAGGTCAGCTGCCCCGGCAATGTCCCCTCCCTATCACTTGCCCAACCCCATCCTGCTGGCTCTTGGGGGCTTGGAAGGAGTCCTGATGCTGTGCCAGCACTACGCAGCAATAGACACAACACTTGAGTGATATCAGTGCTGTCCCAGCTACGAGTGCAGGGCACAGCACTGTGTGGGCTGCTGCAGGGAAAAGGTGACTCCAGCTCAGACAGACCCAACACAACTACAAATGACCAACAAAATGACCTATTTTGAATGAAATGGACTTTTTGTGTGTGTGTGAATCAGAAAAAAGGGATAACTCATTGCATTTTTTCATGCAAAATTGTGTGTGAGAAATGACATTTCCCAATGGGAAAAATATATATATATTATATATAAAATTATTATATATAAAAATTATATTTATATATATATATATATATATATATATATATATATATATATATATATATATATATAAAATTCTAAGATGGATAAGCTGGCTGAAAACTCCTGCTAATGTTTTCTAAATCTGAAAAGAAAATTACAGCAAAAGAGAGAGTGACTTTCCTTTTTAGTGACAAGACATGAAAATGGTATCTACATCCATTCCAGCTGGAGATATACCTGAATATTTATACCCATATCTAGACCACTGTTCACAGTAAAAATGACTCTACAATAAGAAAACAACTTCCATGTGAAACATTTTCAATTTTACTAAAAATAGGATCAACACTTTGTCTTCTGCTCAGTTATTCTAGCCCCCTGTAAAATGGCTGCTGATGTCTGCAGACCTGAGCTCTCGGGAGCAGAGAGCAGCAAGACACCAAAAGCAGAAGCAATCACAGTGGCATAAGTCACGCTTGCTAAATCCTGATAGCAGGAGTTTCAGTACAACTGTATTTCAATACAAATTTTCAGCCATCAAGGGGGAAATCCAAAGTTTTGGAGCATGTCTTTATGGTGGCACAGTCATTGAACTCAGCTTTTAAACCTGAAGTTTCAGTGCTCATGTCCAATGTAATAATTTATAGGCCAATTGCTATTGCTCTAAGCAGCCTTGCAGGTCCTTTTTTTTCTTCTGGTTTTCATTATTTATTTTTTTTTCTCTCTCTCTCTCTTTTTTTTTTTTTTTTGTCAGCTTCAGAGTATGTTGAGGTGTCAAACCTAATTTTTCTCACCGTTCCTGCATGCCAGTAGTTTGCAGTTAGAAGAGCTATCAGACTGAATCATGATGCTATTTCCAACATCAAAATGTACAAAGTGCTGTAGGGGATAGTCTCTTCTGCAAACAGGTGGCAAATGTTTCTGAGAAATGCAAAATGTAGTGCTTCAGCAGGACAGAGTACTACAGAGTTTCACAGTCATCGTTGTGTTTTATGCTGGTAGTTGTGTTTTACAACAATTACAAAATTTATCAAAAGTTAAAAGTCCCATCAGAATGAAAGAAGAACTTGAGTTGTGCATGACCTCATGTTGCCAATTACGTGTAAACTTCAATAAACGATCTTGGCAGGTGTTCGCAACTCTATTGTGTAGGCATTTTTAGGGCTTTCATCCGAATTTTGGCACTTCAGAGCTGCATCTGGCAGAGTGCCACAGCAGTACCAGGAATTCATGATGCTTTCTGTGTGTCTGTGCATGTACATGTGCATGCAAGGAACTTGAGGTCCCAATAGCACAAGTCTGCTCCCCTAGGTTTCAGCAGAGACCTGGACATGGATCACAGTGTCAATCTCGACTGTAGGGACACATGAACTGACCCTTCCCCAGCTGTATCCTCTCTTTTGCCCAGAGCTTACCACCTCTGTGTGGAGGAAGATGCAGGCATGGGGGTTACAAGTGACAATGAACCTCCCAAACACACAACCCCACTGCCTGCATGGGGATGGCAAGCCTCTGGCATGGAGACCAGCTTAAGCAGCTGGGACAGAAACACCTGAGTGTTTTCTGCAGCTCATTCATGTGGACTACCTCTGCCAGAATCCCACTGGTCAATGTCCATCTGGAAAAGAACAAATGTAGTCTAAATTTTACAGAGCAGAATAATGCCCAACTATCTCTAAAAATACAGGTCCTTGTATCCATCTCAGGGATTGCTACTGCGAAAGACATCAAAGACCAAAAGGTTTTGTGTTACAGTGGCTACATTAACAATTAGGAGTTAAATAAATACTCAAGAAAGCAAGATATTCAAATGTAAAATGCACATGCTAAGAGAGCCTGTGCACCAATAACAAATTCCAGTTCATTGGTGTCTATGTAGGCCCTTCAAAACAGGTATGTGTGCATTCACTTTTGCTCAAGCTCAGAGAGGTGTGAAGGGGAGAGGGAGAGGTTGGGATGAGCGCAGGTCATGGGGGGAGTAGAAATGTTGTTACTACTTTTGTAGGCACGTTTTAGATGCCTTTAGTGTATCAACTGACAATTTTAATTCATCTCTGTGTTTAAAAAAAAGTTTAAACTAGTTTCTTGGTCATCACGTATCAAACAGATCTCAGGTGATGGGTTGAACTGCTAGAGTTGAGGATTTCAGAACTTTTCTGCATGAAGATTGTCCAAACATGCATATAGATACCTAATTTCTTTATCACTTTCAAAAGTACCAGGATGGCAGTTTCTGTACACGCCTATGTATCTTTGCAAGTGCAGTGATAAAAACTGTGCATGTAAATAACTGTAAGTATAGGGATTTAAGCCTATATATCATTGTTGAAAAAAAAAAAATGCAAAGATCGGGTTTCTATGGAGTGGCACCAAGAAAAAAAATCTTGCTCTTAAAGTGGTACTGTTTAAAGTATTTTTGTTTGTTTGTTTGTTTACCTTTATTATTTTGCAGACAACATAAAGAGAAGTGAGTTTAGTGGAACAGAAAATAAGAGATAGAAAAAGTAAAAAAGCAGTACAGTTTATTCTGAAAGGAGATAGCAAATATATTCTCGTCTCATGTGAAAGTCAATGTTCAAGGACAAACAATCTGACCTATCCAAGAAAGCTTTAAAAGTAGGGAAGTAAGTAGATATGTACCTGCATGGGCACATAGACATACATGCATATAACTTACACATAGAAACATTTTCATGTGACAAGATGCAATTTAATCTGCTTATCTTGATGGGATAATGTGACGAGGTAGACAGGATTGTAAAAGAGATTTTGGCTTTTCATTCCTGGCCCTGCTACAATGCATTTCAACATCATTCTGTTTTCTTCTTACTCTTTGTTTTCTATTTAGGTAATAATGTAAATTGTAAGCTCTTGAAAGAACTTGCTGCATATTTGCAGAATGTTTTACTCTGTGGGTTCCCAAATTAGTTGAAATCTCTTTCCTTTGATGTAATAACAATAGCAGATAAACCCACCCTATAATTTTCATAAATGCAAGTATATTTGCAAGAACTAAATGTCACAGTTTCCCAGGTGCTTTGCAGATGAGCTGTGGTATACTACCCAAATTTACACTTATGTTAAATTACAGATCTTTGCAAGACTTCTCTGATGCTTATCAAAGAAAACTCTGCACAATATGCAGTAGGTGACAGGAAAGATTGAACCAGCTTGCCAAGCTCATCCCTCAAGTGACAGATTTCAGCAGCATTGTAGGACAAATAATTTGATCCATTGCCTTTTGATCTAACTTTTGCTAATTCATTTTACAAAATTTTCACTGGAACCAACAAGACCAACAAGTTGTACGGAGTGATGTATCCCTTGGAGCAACAATGGGAAGCAGAACAGAGGCCTTCATATCAGGAGAAAGATTTAACAAAGCATAACTTACATATCAATGGTGTTTCTACCACTGAGGTTAATAAGTGTAGTGATAAAACTGGTAGCCTGTACAAGCTTCTGTGACTGAGGCATTTCATTCTCTGAACTACTAATGAAGAATAATTGTCTTTTGAAGTGTTTGTTGTCCTTTAAAAAGATGCTTGCTGGGCTAAACAAGACAATGAAATTAAAATGAACATTCAGTAAATTTGAACCAAATAAAATTAATAAATGAAATCTGGGGAAAATAAAGACAATAAGAAAAAATATTCTTTGTTTGGATCTTATAACAAAGGTGATAAATCCTTAATTGCTAATGGGTAGCAACCTGGAACTACTGAGTAGCTGGTGAAAAGCTCTGTAAAGGAGATATTCAATACTTTCAGATACAGACTGTATAAAAACAAAACCCACATGTGTAACTTACTATCTCTACAAACTAATTGTCTTGTTTCTCAGATGCACTGAAATTTACCATAACCTTTCAAAAGACTTAGCAGCCACTGAGCTGTTTAATTATGAATGTTTGAAAAATATTTTTAGGCATCAGTGAAGGTATCTTTGCCACTGATGTCATGACATAAATCAGATTTAACATGTAATGTCCAAGTCAGACAGGATATAAACAGTTTGCATTTGCATCATCTCTTTGCATGGGCTTTCTCTGTGAACAAAGAACATACTTCACAAAATGTTCAAGACAGATTCAGTTTGTGGTTTTATGGTTTGGGTGAGTGCTTGGAAACCTAAAAACTCCAGACTTCCTCAGAATGAAACGCATTTTCACAGGCAAGGCCAATGATTACATTTTCAGAAGAAAGAGGATGAGATACTGGAGGAAATTGTCCCATATGCTATCTCTAATGTGAGCCTCTCTCACATCACTTCTTTAAAATTATTGGTCAAAAACAATGATTATCTTCACTGCACCTTACAGCTTGACACCCTATTCTTTCTCCATTATTGTGGGTAGTGCCATACCTGACTGCAGACATTGGGTGACATCTAACTTGCCACAATCCATTGTACATTATCACCTCTAATGTGCTTAGTAAGATACATTTGTTTAATTTGCACTTTGAACTAATTCAGTACACCAGTATATCTTCACATGAATACCAACACAAGGTTGAGAGCAGACTGTCCAGACTGTCTGCAGAGCCCCAGGGTTCCCTTGGTGCCCTGTCAGCATAAGCTGGGATCTCGCCAGCACACCCAGCATTCTAGCCTCCAACCAGGACACTCTGCATGTGCCACTGCCTGAAGTGTGGGGGGAGGGAAGGGTCCTATATTTTTATATTTTTGCACAATTCATTGGAGCACAGCTTCCCACCACAGTGCTGCTCTGTTTTAATTCTTCAAGGGTTATTCCCAAGAAGTGCTGTGCTGCAAGCTGTGCCTTTCCCAGGGGACTAGGAGCACAAGGAGCTCAAACACATGAAAGGGACCCTTTACATATAGCTTTTTTCCACCTCTCTTTCTCTGAGTGGCTATCACAGATATCCACTAAATTATATGCAATGGAATTGCTCTAAGCAGTTGTTACCTGCTGAGTAACAAAGTAAAGCTCAGGCCAAGAATTAGGCTAACTGATTTATACATCTTCAGTGCAGAGAATTGCTCTGCTGGCCTCAGAAGCTCAGAGGTCTTAAGAAAGTATACAGGTAGGCAGTGGGCATTAAATTTAATTAATCCATTGGCATTTAATTTAGGCTAGTGGAGCAAGGAATTAAGGCAAATTTAGACCTGGGGAGCATGGCCAAGGTTTCTTTATCAACTTGGCTGCTGTCTGTACTAGTAATAGAACTAAACAGAGGTGAAGTGTTTTTTTCAAGTTAGTTTGTCACTAGTAGTAATTATGATAGCATCAGTGACACTGCAATACCCAATAACTGATTCGTCATTTAGGCTAAGGGTAACTGGCTTTTTGATCCATTCATTCATATTGGCAGAAAGTCAGCTGCTTTGACAGGCATGCTGTAGACTCTAACTCCTAGATCAGCACGCCACTCTTTGAGCTTATATCTGGAATATGATGAGCACACTCTACTTTAAATGAGCCCCAATTACAGATTACTTTTCATTAAATTTTAATGTGCAACCAGAGGAGGTTGCTCGTTTATGACACCTTGTTTGGTATAAGGCTCTTTCAGTAGGCACAAACTACATATTGAGACAAAGAGAAAAAAATAAGAACTGGGTACAGCTGCACATTTTGTCTCTGAGCTGATGAAATGTGGGATATTTCCAGCCTCAGAGCTCTCCTGGGTTGTCTGTTTTCTTGATTTGTTACTATTGAAACTGGAACAGGCTTGGTCTTCACAACAGCATAGCCCATTGCAAAATGTCAGTCTGCAGGCTGATTGTGGTGTTGGAACTGTTGAATGGCTGCCAGAGAAACTGTGTCTCTGCAAGTATTGTACACACTATAAGGCTTAGGATTGACTAGACAAACTGTTCATTCCATTCAATCACATGCTACTCAAATTAAGCAGCAGTTTATTCTGCAAGTGTTCCTAATGTTTTCAAGAGGCTAGTCATGGCGTAAGTACTACTCAGGATGAGTAACACCAGTTTGGCTTTATATACAGAGTGATATTTTGCAGCTTTAGTCTTAATAAAGGAATTTCTTACATGAAAATTATGCAGACACTCTGTAGCTGGTTTTAGCACAACTTCACTGTGTGGGTATTAAAGAATTCAAAATTAAGGCAACAACATCCAAAATTCTGCAATAACACTTTGACTATCTGAGAACTCTGTTCATCTCACATTATAAAGCTAGAAAATTTTAAAAGACTATTCCCCAAGGATGTTTGAAAATTCCATATTTAGACAGTCTTACCACGTATGTTTTGTGAGTTTTTTGGTGTTTTTTTTTTTTTTTTCAGCTGTTTCTTGCACAAGTTTTGACAGACATATGATGAAATTTGTATTTCTGCCCAGAATGCAAAATAAGTCCCAGTTCTTAGACTGGCTTTCTGTGACTCCTTAAACTATTTTCTCTTCATAACTGCCGTTACAGTATTATACTATAACTTCCACACATATCTGTCATATATGTTAAGAAAGGTCTTGAACAATTATAATTGCAATATTGGTCTGCATCAAGATGTGTTCTACTGTTAGAGGGCATTTCATGTTTTTCTTTCCTCTCAAAATTTGTGTCATTGACTCTTGCTGTCATGTTGCTGGACAGTTCTTTGTAGCTCCATATAAAATGTTACCACTGTAAATTCTGTGGTATTTAAGAGCTGCCAGTAAAAGAAAACACATGAGTTCTGGCAGGAAGGAATTTGTTTTGCTGTTGAACTACAAGCAGAGTTGAAGAACTTCCTTACAGCTTCCAAACAGCACTTTAACAGATGATTAATTTCACATAATTTTATGTCTTCAAAGTAAAATGTTATACCTTTTAAAATTAATTAATTAATTTGGCCTATGGGATACTATAAACTGGCCTGCCATTGCCATAACAACAGGAGATCAGGACTTATAGTGCTGACCATTGACTTGCTGGATGTGAGCAGAAGTTGGTTGGTTGAGCCCCTAAGATGACAGCAATACAAATAGACAAGACTAGCAGCTGGCACTGTCTGTTTGCCTTGTGTTCTTTGGGAATAAATATGACATTCAGAATGCTTTTATGTGCTAGCCAGATACCTTATTGTGCCTAGAGTCAGGGAGAAAAACATATTTATCAGCAAGTCAGAGAAAATAATCAAATTGTGGCAATAGAGGGTCAATTTTATTTTCCTACCAGTTGGAGTGAGAAACAATAAGGAAGAACTTGCCCTGATGTATTCTCAACCTCTGTTGCTTCATTCTGACATGAGTATCAAAATCATAAATAACTGTTGGAGTTTCTGGGGCTTTTTTTTTTTTTTTTTTTTTTTTTTTAAGAGTTTCATTTAAATTATCTTAAAATTTCTGGTAAATTTTCCATCTAGGCAGGGAGCCAAAAAAATTATCACCTGGTAACACTGCAGTCCAGTCCTAGACCTCAAACATAATTTCAGTATGTCCCTGGACTATACTGTGATAGGATGTGATAGGATGTTTGTGTGTGTAGACACAGTGTGGACCAGGGCACTAAGCATATGGCTGGAAGCCAGGAGGAAGAAGAGACATGGTACCTTTGAGAATGTATACACAAAATTCCCAGGACATGACTGAACCATAGTCTGGGACACAGATTTCCTGGGTGCATTAATAACTTCTGGTGTTTTCTCCACTCAAATACTTCTCATTATACTCCTATGGGGAAAAAAATAATATATATAAATAATTATACCTGAATGGAAAAAAAAGTTATAAATAACTGAATGATTTCTGCTTTGTTTATGTCATATATGTCACATGTGTTTCATAGTACTTCAGAGAGAAACCTTAGCTCTGAATTTACTTTCTAATGCATTGAGGGTTTTTTTAATCTACATTTGAACTTTCAGTCTTCTAGGCAGCCCCACCTCAGATCTCATTTGGTCTTCCCTACTCTCACATGGTGCTAACAGAGACACCAGTATATCTGACTCTTACTCTGCAGTTTTCTGTCTCTGTTTGGCCATGGTGCCTTCTTGTCCTCCCTCTATTTAGATCTTTTCCAGAGACCCAGTTTATCTGTAATCTAACAGACACATTAATCAGCCGTCTTCACCACCCACATATTTAAGATGAAGCAAGTGAAAATAAGAATGGTGACATTTTCTATGGGAGTGTCAGAACATCCTACCTTTTCTGCATTTGTTTCCTAAGTAGTTCAGACAAAGAGACTTGGATCTCTGTTTTTGCTATACAACAATAAATTAACAAAGATCATCAGTAAAAATTGAATTGCTACCTAATTCAGAATAGTCTGAAGGTGTGTTTGGTGTTGTAAACAACATGCATGTTGTATTGATATATATGTATGTTGCATGCTGTGAAAATATGAAGGAATGTTTGTTATGAAACTCCCTGCCTCAGAGAGCTTATAGTGTAAGCCTTGTGTATATACTTATTTCTTTATTTATTTATGTAAATTATTGATAGGAATAAAAATCTGTGGCTTTAACACCAACCTAACAAGTGGTGATTTTTTTTTTTTTTTTTTTTTCTGGAAAATGGGACGTGTTGTACTGGCTGAGGCAGCAGGGACTTCATCATCTAATTCCTTGGAGAGTCTGGGAACCTCTGAGCACTCAAAGCCTACAAATCAGAGTAACTCTCACTCCAGCAGAAGAGGGTAAAATGTGACTCTTTCCAGCAAACATTATCACAATTTCTCAACAACTGCTGGGAAGAATACTACCAGTAAATAAAGCAGTTTAATTTCAGGATAAACCATCTCCCTGTTTTCTGACTTGTTGGGGATTGCGTGCGTCCTTTGAAACCATGTGTTTCTGCTGACAGTAAGGAGGACCATTCCTTTGTAGCATCTCCTGCTGCAGCAACTCCAGGAATGACTGCAAAGGCAAGGAACCCAAAACAGCTGCACATCAAAATCTTAAATCACAAAGTTGAAAATACTGTAACTTACTTGGAAAGTTCTTTCTACTACGGCAAGGATGCAATGTTCTATTCTGGGAGATGACTGTTTCTCCAAAGTGTTCTTGTTTGTCTAATGCACTTGCTGAAGGATAGGACATTATCTGCCTACGCATAAAATGCAGGAGCGGTGTTATTTCTCCAATTTGCATTATTCATCCAGAACAAGAAAGCTTTTCTTGTCAAGAGGAAGCTGGTTGGGCTGGCTTTCACTGTCTTTTATTAATAAATACTGAAACATCATTTTAGTCATCTAAACATAGAACAATGCGTTTTGTTTGTTTAAAAGCTAGGGCCAATTGAGTAACCAAAAGTTAGTTTTAGTTAAAAAATAAAAATAAAAATAATGATTAAAAAAAAAAAAAAAACAACAACAATAAGGTATACAGATAAGCGAGTTGGTTGCAACACATTTTCACCTGAAGAAAGGCAAGAAAAAGAAAAAAAAAGAGAGAGAGAAAAAGAAGAAGAAGAAGAACAACAACAACAACAACAACAACAACAAGGACAACAGAGTTTTAACTCTGTGTAGGGCACTGAATCAATATTGTCAGAAAATAGCCTTTGTTAAAATAGCAGGGCTTGAAAGGCAGACTGGAGAAGAACAGGATCAAGCCTGTCCAGGAACAGGGCCAGGTTATCAAGTGCAGAATGGGCTCTCAGTCATTTATTGCTACATTCCCTAATGCTGGAATCCAGCAGCAGCAGTTCAATACACCTTATAAGACTGTGACGTTTGGCACTGGCAGGTTTAACATATGAAGTGTTATTTCCACATAGTACAGAAACAGGTATCAACGATATTCCTCAGCCTGCTATGGGAACTAATTGCACAGAATTTAAATGCTTTCCTTTCTGGTGTGCTGTATTTAACACCATTTTACTATTCTGCTTTACCTAATTAATTCAGAGTTAGATTTTGAAGGTGTGGGAAGAAACCTTCAAAAATACTAAAAGCAGCTCTTCTCCAAGATTATTTAACTGTGGCTTTGCCAACAGTCAGAAGAGACTAGTAGGGCTTTTCTCCCTTTGCTTCTACCCATTCACATGGTGTAACCTCCCCAGCGTAGCTGCAGCTGTCACAGCTGTAACACAAACTTCCTGAAGTGTAGTAAGAACAAGACTATTTTTATTAGTGGTGACACTGTCTTTAGAGTTCATCACATGCTAGCCTAAATCTCCCTTCTGCCAGTCTCCCTTCTGTAGTGTTAGAATTTTTTTATTTTATTTTATATTATTTGTGCAAGTGTTTGATATTTAAAGATGTAAGAGTTATATTAAGGAAAGTATTTATAATTATTATTTGATACTTAAACATGCAAGCTTAGGATAAACTGTGTTGGCCAAGAATTTTGTTCCTAACATGTCTGTCTTCTGTATTTCTGACAATCTGGTATACATATGTGCTTTTGTAGTTACGGTTGCAGTGATATGTTGCAGTGACATTATGCCTGTTAACAAGTTGTTGTGCCAGTTTTGTGTGACACACATGACAGCAAATGATTGGATAGATGAACCGCCTGCCTGAGCCTACTTGCACCAGCTTTCCAGTGGGAAGTCCCTTCTGTTTGATATTAATGTCATAGTGGTGTACTGCGTCTTTGACGGTAGCTGTGAATATTCATGTGATATTATGTATTTGTACTTTGGAAGGTGCTGAATTCATGGTCTGTAAGGATTACAGATGACTACATTTTATTTATTTATTTCTGTGAAATCTAATAAGAGAAATGACAAATCAGGTACACTGATAGAAATTCTGCAAAGTATGACCAATTTAAGCAATGGTTTAAAACAAACAAACAAACAAAAAAAAACTTAAGGAGTTATGCACTTGCCTCCAACTTCCTACAAAAAAAAAAATAGAGAGAGAGAGAGAGAGAGAGATAAATACAGATATTTTCCTCAAGTTAGCATATGATATTCAGTGCTTTTCCATAAGATGATAAAAATTGTACTTTTTTATTATTATTATTCATAGAATCATGTAATATCCCAAGTTGGAAAGGAACCAAAAGGATCCTTGATTCCAAGTCCTGGCTCCACACAGGACCACCCAAAAATCAGACCACCCAGAAATCAGACCATGTGTCTCAGAGCTTTGTCCAAATGCTTCTCAAGCTCTAGCGGGCTCAGTGCCATGACCACTGCCCTGGGGAGCCTGTCCCAGTGCCCAACCACCCTCTGGGTGCAGACCCTTTCCCTAACCCCCAGCCTGACCCTCCCCTGTCCCAGCTCCATGCCGTTCCCTCGGGTCCTGTCGCTGTCCCCAGAGAGCAGAGCTCAGCGCCTGCCCCTCCGCTCCCCTCGTGAGGGAGCTGCAGGCCGCCATGAGGCCTCCCCTCAGCCTGCTCTGCTCGGGGCTGAGCAAACCAAGGAGCCTCAGCTGCTCCTCATTCTTCTTGTCCTCTAGACCCTTCACCACCTTTGTTGCCCTCTCTAATAGTTTTATGTCCTTCTTATACTGTGGCACCCCAAACTGGGCACAGTGCTCGCGGTGAGGCCGCCCAGCGCAGAGCAGAGCAGGACAATCCCTTCCCCCACCAGCTGGCAGTGCTGGGCCTGGTGCACCCCAGGGTAGGGTTGCCCCTCCTGGCTGCCAGGGCACACTGCTGGCTCCTGTTCAGTTTGCTGTTGACCAGAAACCCCAGACCCCTTTCTGTGGGGCTGAACTCCAGCCTCTCATCCCTCACCTGTACACATAGCCAGGGTGGCCCCATCCCAGGTACAGAATCTGTCACTTGTTCTTGTTGAACTTCATGCAGTTGGTGATTGCCCAACCCTCTAACTAGTCAAGATATCGATGCAAGGTCTGTGCCCTCAAGGTAGTAAACAACGTCCTCTCAGTTTAGTGTCATCTATAAATTTACTTAGTACACTTTCAAGTCCTATATCCAAGTCATTAATGAAAATATCAAAGAGATATTGAAATGAAGCTCCGGGGAACCCCACTAGTGACTTCACACCATCCTGATGCAACCCCATTTACCGTAACCCTTTGAGCCCAACACATCAACCGGTTGCTCACCCATCATATTACGTTTGTCTAGCTGTATGGTGGACATTTTGTTCAGGAGGATACTGTAAAAAACAGTATTAAAAGCATTGCTGAAATCCAAAAAGATCATATTTGCTGGTTTCAGGCATCACATATATTTTTCAATGCATTGAGTGGAAATAAGTCAATTTATATTTCAAGAAAATGGAACAGGTACAGTGAAAACATGTTGCAGGCTTTGCGTTCCAACATGCATAGTGATTGAGGACTGTAGTGGCAGGTCTAACCCTAAGGTAAACATAAGACATTAATTCTTTGAGGAAAATTAGTTAAATAAACATGGTTATGACAGAAGCCACTCTCACAACTATGTACAAGTGGTTCTGTCTCAGCAGAGAAAAACACCTGTGTGGGGGCAGTTGCTGTGTCATCCTCTTGTCAGTGCCCACCTTCCACCTAGCAATCCCAGGGAAACAGATCACAGTTACTCCAAGGAAGCATCTCTGCTCAACACATTCAAGCCACTGCAAAGGGACTGAAAAACTCTTCTGATATTGTTTTATGGCTATGGCAGGGAGTTTCTTCAATGTCTCCATCCCCAAAATTCAGCAATACCATTCATGTTTTAGACAGATATTCATGCACATCTGTGTATGAGTCTTGAGTGAGTTTCCTCACTCACATCCTCATAACTACATTTTGAATGTCCATGGAAAAACTTTGATAAAAAAAAAAAAGAATACGTGTTTTTCAGACTCTACCTACCATATCAAAGTTGTATCACGATGTATCAGTTCTGTACATGGATTTCCTTAATTAAGGAAGCAAGTTTCTCTGCTTCCTTACCAGGTCTCACTTTGACTTATCTTTTGGCTTTGGGAGATCTGTCTTTTCCTAGAATGGCCCTATTAATTGGCCATCATTGGCCATATCTAGAATCATAGAATTACAGAATATCTTGAGTTAGAAATGACCCACAAGTATCATCAAATGCAATTCTATGACCACTTCCTGATGAGTTTTTTCCGGTGCTATTTAAATAAATATTGTCTTGCAACAGGAAACACATTATGGTGTTACGTGTGCCATGTTGAAAATACTGTGGTTAATGCTTCCACTTCTTCCCTTTTCTTATGTAAATTTCCATCCAGCTCAAGGTAGCTAACGGAGTCAGTTGCTAGAGCACCTGATATGATGTGGAATGAAATGCAAGTGTTGACAGGCCAGGAAATTGTCTGAACAGTTTTTTAACACACCTCCGTACTCTTCAAGTCAGAGTGGGAGTTGAGATGCCTTTCATCACTGTGAAAGTCCTAAAATGACAGTCAGAACAGACCTTTTTCTTTGCAGCAGCTTTATTACCCTTCATTGGCTTTTCTGCTCTTTCAGATATTTTTGGTGGGAAAGAAAATAACAGAGAAAAGAATTGAACAGGGTATGGTAATTCTGAAACAAACAGAACAAATAGGTTGTTATGGTGCTATGAGCAAAAACATCATTCCCCCAGTCTGTAGAACAGAAGCAGCTTCTGAGAAGTTTCTGAAGTCAACCTTGTATACCAAGTGATCAGTCTTCTCATTTTTCTGCCTCCCAGCTCTCCCATACTCAGTTGCACGTACGTTTGTCCATCAAGCAGTGGGTTTTTAAAGCACAGGGCTAGCTGGTGTGAGGAGGTACAATGAAGACACCTTCTGCAGCATTTCATTACAGTGAGAGTAATTGTCTGGAGACTTACACATTTGGACTTCACTGAGTGCTCAAAAGTGCACAGCAAGTCCATGCCAGCACAATTTTTGGGCGCAAAATCACATTGACCCTCGGTGAACCTGGTACCTGACTAATAAGAACAGCTAGAGCAAAGGTTAAGCCAAATTTTGCTTTCTTCTTTGGAACAGATAAGGAGTCTTATAAACCCTCAAGGAGCCCTGGCAGAGGAGAAGGCTCATAAACTCAAAGAGATCCTATGATTTATTAACAGTCTTACCAAGCAATTTAGTGATGGGGATGAAGTGAAGATTTTAAAGCAAAAGTTTTCCGTTTCTGCTAGTCCTGTGTAATACATGCATATGTTCATGAAAAAGAAGAAAAAAATCCACAGTCTGGCAATCCACCAAATCACCAATGTGTGTTTGCTGATATGCCCATAAAAAGAATTGTGCAATCTTAGGTGTGTCAGTGGTGAGGAAATAAAATTGAATTTACTACTCTGGTTATTACATAGAATGGTCTATGCTATCAGAAGACAGCCTCCCAAATAGCCAGTACCTGAACTGGTACCACCTTTTCTTTCACAAACCAGGGCTTTTAATGTTCTTCAGCATTCTTGTTTATGAATCCTTTGAACATCACAGGGATCAGAAACTTTGGGAAGTCTTTAGGAAGATGTTTTCCTTGGAGTTTTGCTGCATGCACGATATTTCGAAATTGGCACCATGAAGTTTCAAAAGATAGAAAGAAGATAGGGATAAAGTTAGAAAGTGAGTGGATGAGTGTGAGTACGAGACAAAAGAAAATAATGTGAAATAATGTTTTAGGTAATTAACTATACCTGTCACATTTATCAGCCTCTGGTACCTCATTCTCCCAGTAAAGCAAATATACATATTTTTGTTCTATTAAGTCTATGCAATTATGTACTCCTGCTTTATGGTCTATCTAATTTATTCCCAACAATTTCCTTTCAGATGGAACTTTCCATAGTTGAATGGTTTATAACTTTAAAATTTTCACTCTGTTTCCATTCAAAACCTCATCAACTCATCTTTCATTGCCCCAGTGACTCACATTAATCATTCAGTACAGGGCCAGTGCAAATTTTTGAATGAATGAACTGAAAATAAAGTCAAGGCAATTTGTCTAAAACAGCTTTTTCATTCGTATGCTCAAGAGAAACTTTCACAGATGATGGTACATTACCATTTTAATAATTAACCAGTCACTCTAGTGTACAGACTTGCTTTGGTTGCCATATTAATTGCCAGAGAGCTATAAACTAGGCATAAAATGCTAGCATTTGGAATTACCGCAAGCACTTGATGATACACTGCAATTTTCTACACCCAGATTAGCAATAGGAATTCTTTATCATCTTAAGTCACAAAAGTATCATAGAATTCAGGTAAATTGAATCCTGTTTTTTAAAATTTTATTTTATTTTATTTTATTTTATTTTATTTTATTTTATTTTATTTTATTTTATTTATCATAATATTAGTTTTCATAATAAATCTATGCATTTACAGACTATATAAACATTGTTTTAAATGTCTCAAATGCCTGTTGAAAGAATGTTTTTGAAAAAGTAAATGAACTGTTTATCCGGGAAACAAAACACAGAAGTGATCAGTAAAATTAATGATATAACTTAAATATTATTGCAACTAGCAGGAAAACAACAAATTCCTTTAAAAAAATAAAAGATACTAATAAAATAAATTGAAATGTCTATATATTTTAGCAAATAAAATAATGCAAATCTCTATTAACAAAATGGTGTTTCTTCTCTTCCCCTATGTTTTGTTGTTGGTATTGAGTATATTATGTTTCTAAACATTGTATAAAAAGTTAGTTTTAATAAATGACAGATATTCGATTTTTAGAGGATAAATACTATCAAAGCAATTAGGCCAATGTGTTTTTGTGTGTTTATCTGAAATGAGTGTTCTTTAAAAAAAAAATATATATATATATATATATATATATATATTTCTTATACTGTGGCAAACATTCTTTTCACACACTCAAAAAGTGAAAGAACCAGTAAGTAGGATAAAATGTGTTGTAGAAGTAAATATGTCATTCTTCTACCGATGTTCAAAAAATGGAGTTCAGTTGTGCTATTGTCATCCGGCCTTCATGACAGCCTACTTTTAGGATTTATTTAATTAATTTATTGTCACTGTAAATCTATTTTTTATGATTGGAGAAGGAAAGGAAGCTTTGCCTTTTTATTTATAGTAAATACTGTTTTCTTAATCACATTGTTAAAAATAGCTTCATGAATGGACAAGGAGTACAGAATATAACACAGTGCACTCTGAGTGAGGGTCATCAACAGATTACTGCCAGATTATCCAGATTATGTGATTACCACTGTGAAATGTAGGTGTGTTACAAATTAAATATTAATCAGATTTTACAAAAACTATTATTAAATCAAGATAGCAACAGTTGGTGTACTGTATTTAAGTTGTGGTGCTCTTTAGTGTGGATTTCGTAATTAATACAGAAAAGTGGGAAAAGGCTAGTAAAACTCCAATTCTTAAATTCATTTGAAAAGACCTTACACTAACTGTAGCAAATATTCTTGATGAAGGAGTTTTGTTGTTACCCAGTTCAACTCCAAATGAATTTCAAATATGTCTTTATCTTGACCGCTTTCCCCTCCTCCAACATTCCACCAACAGCTTTAACAAAGCCAACTTCATTTGCATTTGGCAGCTGAAAGTCCTGTTTTTTCCTGGAAGATAGTGCAGAAATATACACATTTTCCCAGCTATATGAAATTCAGCACAATGGGTCAAAATTGCAGCAAGGAGAATTGTCTTCTCTGGATACCCTCTTGTGAACCAAGATGCCCCTTCTGTAAGACCTCATGCTCTGACCAGAGGAAGTAAGCTTAATCCACAGGATTCTCAGAGAAAGTCTGACGCATAAAATAGCTCTGCTCACCAGCAGGCAACTGCAAAACCCACCGGATTTCTTGGGAAGAAATAACTTCAGGAAATTGTAGGGAAGACAGTTCTGCAATGTGCAGATATCTCAAAATCCATACTCTCAAACATTGAAATCTTTCCTGCATCTATCACAAGACAGAAGTGAGTCTTTGACTGGGGGACTTGAAAATTAAACAAAACACTCATTCAAAATTAAGCTTGAAATTTGTTTTCATTCTTCACCGGGAACACACTCCATATTATGATGGTAGTCCTAATTAGTAGTCCACTAATCTAACAAGGATATGTACAGGGATATGTAAGCACATAAGTGGCCACTATTGCTCTGAATCCACGTTGTGGAACCCATGCCCACTAGAGGAACTAAATTTAAATGCGGACTGAGAAAGAAAATAACAAATTCACATTAAAACAAGTGTGAAACCAATAGAACCAGTCAAAAAAGCAAAGAAAGTGGAATGTAACATAAAATAGATGAAAATGATGTCTTCCTGTTTTTAATCATTAAATAATTGACATGAAAGGAATTGTATTTCTCCTGCCCAAATAATGGCCTCTCATAATATGTAGGTTAGCAAGGCTAATACAGAAGCACATTAATGGATAATGATGGAGATGATTTTAAAGCTCCTCCATGCACGGCTAATAACTACTTGCTATTTGTTACTTACCTATGGATGATTTGGGATTTCATTACTTCTAATGCACTCTGATTAATGTTTACGTATTCACCCCGAATATTCTCTCTGTTATTTGTTTTAATCTGCACAATACCTATGACTTTGGAAAATAATATTCACATTCCCAGACACGATCATTAGGAAGTACTCTGTCAAAGGTGATGGCTGTAAGAGCAACCTCAGAAGTCCTGGGAGAGACTGAGAGTGTCACAAGTGATTCAGGATGGATTTGTTCCTATAATAGCCTGGTCATTATGGTAGCACAGTAATAAAATTCTTTTTTGTTTGTTATTTTCTCTGGTCCTGGAAAGAACATCCTCAACTCTTTTTGACTCACAGCCTTGCAAAAAGCACAGAACTTCCTAGTTATTTAAGCTTGGAAGTCTTCTGTAAATTGTAATGAATTAGGAGCCTTTAATCTGCAGTGTGGTAAGCTGCCTTGAGATGTTCAGTATATACAGCCAGCTCTCAGATATACCCGAAGAGTTTAGGAATGCATGTATATTAGTGGATGTACACAGAATCTTTCAGGATTGCCTCTTTGTCCTTAAAAAAATCCAAGGACCTGGCCTTTATTGCCACAATAGCTTTTTTTTTTTTTTTTTTCTAGCTTTTATGGGAAGAAAGACAGTATATTTTACCGTTATGAAATATTAATAACTGCAAATAAAACATCATTGTTAAATAAATATATATGTATCATATGTTACTTTGTTGTTTCTTGATTTTTATTATCATTATTATGTAAAGGAAAAAATATTGGTAGACTTCCTCTGTGATACTTTGTGACTGTGGATAGGATTACTGATACCATTTCATGGCACCAGCACATACGTCTCCAGGATTTATAACTCAGTTCATGGCTTCTCTCTCATGGATTTCATCCAAGAGATGCTTGAGCACAGAGCTCTTGAAATGTCTCCCTTGTGGTAGTTCAACTGCACTGAGCTGCATCAGCAAATAGCATTGACACTCACCACGGCAGCAACTGTTACATTCCAGCATAGTTTGATTTAGTGCAGAATCTTTATAGATGTATTCTGCTGTAACCCTTTCTTATCCATTACTTAATTTATGCTAGGCCTAAAAATCAGTTTCATGGAGTTCAAAAGCCTCTGGTATTCCTCTGGAATTTTATCTTGCAGATATGTTAAGTATCAGCACAGGTATGGACTGTCCTATGAAGAAAAATAGAAACACATTTTTTAAGTCATGCTTAGCTGTTTAGAGGAAAATAGTAAACAATTTAATCCTAACTGTCAAAATATTTTTAAAGATACTTTAAAACAAGTAAGATCAAAAATCATTTCTAGAAGGTGAAGCGTGGGACATGTACACAGCTGTGCATCCATGTCTGCATATTCAGTTTCGGTGATGAAACATGGAAATTGAATAGCATTTAGTAAGCTTGCTGCATGCATGAAAATATGAGATGATTTCATTCTCTCTGTGTGTGAAAAGTTGGGTGTGGAATTACAAAAACGTCATCAAGTTTTTGGATGTAAGTTTTAAATGGGTATCTCAACATGCAGTGAAAAGAGGGTCAGTGTATAGGATAGGGCCAACATACTACTAGTTCACTAATAGGGAACTGGCCTCTTACCAAAAACAGCTCTCAAATCTCATTAAACTACTCCTTATCTATGTGGGGGAAGAGTGTGCATCAAGCTGCCTTGTTTGAAGGACAAATAGTATAGAAATGTCATGGTTCTCAGCAATGAAAGGGAAGAACAAAAATGTAAACACAAATAGCATCTGCCAGGTATAATATTTTGATTGTTAAAATGGGCAACACTGGAAGAAGAAAAGACAATGGATGAAATCTGGTGACTAATAAGAATGAAGAATTCTGTGGTTTTATAACACAGGTCTCAGAACAGATAGCTTTAAGTGATGTTGGTGGCTCACCCAAAGACTAGATAATGTTACCAAGTCATCTAGGCATCTCTTTTCAAAATCCTTTATTTAGGTAAGTTTGAAAGAAGGAGAAGATAGAAGTGACTAGCAGCTCAGAATACCTTGTTTTAATTCTCTCAGATAAAGCCCCACAAACAGGTGGTCTGTAATGCATTAAAAGTTAATGGACACTCAGTAGAATATCTGTTACCTGAGGTTTCCCACCTGCAAATTGGATGCAGCTTCAGAACCATCTTCACCTTCTAATACTGTAGCATCATTCTTCTTGATCCATATATCACCTTGTATTGCAGGCTTTTCTTAGAAATATTTATTGAAATCCCAAACAGACAGGCTTTGGTAGCCATTCTTACCTTGTAAACACCTCTCTGTCTGCAACATCACTGTAGAGGCTGATGTCTAATATGCACAGGGAGGTAATGCTCAGCTTGTTCCACTATGATCGTTTAACCTCTTGAGGGTGGTAAGGCACTGCAAGAGGCTGGCCAGAGAAGCTGTGGATGCCCCACCCCTGAAAGTGTTCAAGGCCAGGCTGGATGGGGTTTTGAGCAACCTGGCCTTGTGGAAGGTGTTCCTGCCCATGGCAGGGGGTTGGACTAGATGGTCCTTAAGGTCCCTTCCAAACCAAACCATTCTGTGATTCTGTGATACTATGACTCACTTTCTGTACCAACTTGCAGTCTGACCATGACCTCTTTACTGACACAGGCAGTCCTAACTGAAAGAATTGTAAGTAAAAGAACAACTTGTATCTGTAAAACTCACGCACAGAAGTGAAAATATGAAAAAATCCACTACCTGCTAGAACACCCAAGAGCATGCTGCTCCATGAGCTCCATTTCTGTTTTCTTCCACCCCGTTCCATGGGTGATGTAACACTGTGTACTGTGGCAAAACTTTCCCAATTACAATGTCAAAACACCATATGAACTTAAAGACAATGTTAGAATGTTTGTGTACGGTGGCACTAGAGGTGGGAAATTACCTCAAGTTATATACTTCAGGTTATATACTTAAGGTTAAACAATTAAGTAAATCTTGTTATGGATGATTTTAGAAAGGTGGTTATTATTATTATTATTATTATTATTATTATTATTATTATTATTATATATTAATTATTATAAATTATATATTAATAATTATTAATAATAATCATTATTGATATAATAATAATAATAATAATAATAATAATAATAATAATAATAATAATAATAATAATAATAATATTTCCCAGCACAATGTTGTTTTATTTTATTTTGTTTTGTTTTATTTTGTATTTATTACAAAAATGCTTATAATAAAAATAATGCAAGAAAACAGTTTGTTATACAAAGCCAGCAACATGATCTTGCCACAAAGAAGGCTAGTATTATCCTTGACTGTATTGCCAGCAGGTCAAAGGAGGTGAGTTTTTTCCCTCTACTCAGCACTTTGTCCAGCTCTGGACTCCTCAGGTACAAGAGAAACATGGGCATACTGGAGAGAGTCCAGCAAACGGTCACAAAGATAGTGGAGGGGCTGGAACACCTCTCCTTTGAGGAAAGGCTGAGAGAGCTGGCACTGTTCAGACTGGAGAAGAGAAGGCTCCATGGAAATACCATCAGTGTCTATAAATACCTGAAGGGAGGGTACAAAAAAGACAGATCCAGGCTCTTTCCAGTGGTGCCCAGTGACAGGATGAGAAGCAATAGGCACAGACTGGAATACAGGAGTTTCCCTCTGAATATCAAGAAACGCTTTTTACTGCATGGGCAACTGAGCACTGGCACATGTGCTAGACCGTAGTATCTCCCTCCTTGGAGATCTTCAAAAGACATGTATACATGGTCCTGAGCAACCTGCTCTGTGTGTCCCTGCTTGAGCAGAGGCTTGGACCGGATGGCCTCCAGAGGGCTCTTCCAATACCAGTCGTTCTGTGTACACGAGTTGAAAAAGATCTGCAAAAGAAAATAAGTAATTTTTGAAGCTAAAATGGAATTATATTCTATCACCTATTCAGAAAAGAGATTTTTCTCACCTAGAACTGACTGTCATGTTTGTTTCCTTCACAGTAATTGATCTGTCCATCGGCTTTAAAACTCAGCATAATAAATGAATGAATGAAATAAATATAACGATTTACTTTACTTACACACATTTTCTCTTATATATATATATCTTTTTTTTTTTTTTTTTTTTTAATTATCTTTCAGGGGTATAGCACAGTGGCAAATATCATAAGTCAGTCTTGAAGAATTATATCTAGAAAGGAATCATTAGTATAGCTCTTAAAGAAACAAAGAGAAATATTTCTGTAGCTGGGCAGTAATATAAAACATAATATAAACATAACTTTCTTTGTGGAAAGAGACTGGTAATTTTATTTTTTTTTCCCTGCTAGAGAAGTGAAGATGCTTGATGAATATAAATGTTATTTAAAGATGACAGGCAGAAAGGACACTAACCTGCCCGTGCAGAGTTGAGAAAAAATATTTCACTTGTAAGCAAGCATTTTTTTTATGAAATTGAGTTGCTGCTCATCAAGCTCTGTTACCAGCTGCTGCTAGGGAAACAATTTCCAAACTGAAACAACTGATGATCCATGTGGGCATGATAATTGGGTATAGACATATAGGGAGCAATATAAAACAGGGAAAAAATGATTTAAAAAAGTAATACTAAACTGTGCAAAACAAGTTACAAGAAAATTTGAAGGCTGGCAGAAACCTACTAATTGAAAAGGCTGTGGTAAAAAGAACTTGCACTAATGCCAGGAATTGAAACAGAGCCTAAGGTCTGCAAAATTAGTAATAAGCTCAACAGTAATTTGATATCCATTTATGACAAAAGGAGATCAATATAAACTAAATGTACGATCTGAATATGACAACATGGGAAATTCTCCATGTAGAATGTCCTGGAACTATTAAAAACAGAGAAGAGAAATAGGGTTTCACAACCATGAAAGAAAGTTCAAATTCAAACTAGAATTGTTGGTACTTACATTTTTCTTGCTAATATTGATTGGCTTTAACAAAAAATAAACCTGAATTATAAAATTCTGCTAACTGTGGCTGTTTGTTTTTCCTTTCAACAATAAACACTACAAAATACTACTGTATAAAGATCATGGTAGTGTTTTATTGAAGGCCAGTGAAAGAGAGCCACAGGCCTTGTATAAAAATAGATTAAGAGTATAGACTTTCTCTTTGTAAATGAAAACATTAGCTAATAAGACAGTGCCACTAAGATTGAAAGATACAAACAGCTGACTTTCATCCCTTATGGGGCACATTCCTTTTCTCAACTCCCACATCTCTGAGGGAAGTCTGCTTTGTGCAGTACAAAATACCTCTTTCAGAACTCCTGTGAGCCTTTCTGTAAGTATCCTTTCTTACGTCCAAGCTTGCAGAGATAGCAGGGAGAGGACCACAGTCACCATGTCTTTCCTCCCCACTCTTCCACCTTCCAGATGGAGGAGTAACCTAGCAAACTTCCATGACCAAAGATAAGCAAAAGGACTAAGAGGGCACCATGTAGCGTCCACCCCTCCTTTTGCGTCTGCAATAGGATCAGGCACAATTTGGTCCCGAACGGAGAAAATTTTATTGCTTGCAAGCTGCAGCAGAAAGCATAAGAAAGGTTGTGCAATAAATGCCTTTAGTAATCTCTGGGATGATTCTGGCCAGCAGTCAGAATGCCTCTGGGGATCATCAAGAAATACACGCCAAAGAAAGAGATCTTTTTGCCATTCAACCAAACTAAATACCTCAAATACTGTAAATTAGCTTAGTTTGTTTTAACAACAGCTTAGAACTGTGAGTATTTTTCTGAACCACCTCTACTTACACTTTTTAGAGAAATTTAGGGGGATATGTTGTCCAGGAAAGGTCCGTTAATGCCTTTCCAAACACGTTTCCTTAGCAAGAATGTTTACAAGCTGTACTGAAACACTTTCCAGTGTTTCCAGTCCTTTGATAAATTTCCAGTATCTAAGGAAACGCAAGTCCAATTACTCATTCTTTCTTTTTCTTTTTTTTTTCTTTTTTTTTGAGAAAGAGTAATTTTTTCTGTCATGCCTAAAATGTTCACTGTTCTATCTTCTGTTTTGAAATCAGCGCTGAATTCCCTGAGTTCAACAGCTGTTTTTATTAGGGATTAAATAGAGTGATGCTTTTTAAATTGTACTGATAATTCCCCATTCAAAAAAAGCTATTATATTTTTCAAAAGGGGCTGTTATAGCTGTATTTTAATCACACAGAATTCCTTTGCAATATTTTTTCTAAGCTAGACATAAGTATTTTACTAAATATTTGACCTCATTGTTTTATCTAAGTGGATACCTGTTAAGTATCTCTGTGCCTTTGCGAAACCTAACTCTTTGGCCTTTTAGTCTCCACAGGGCAATGAGTGAAATCCTAACACTATGTAAAATGTTACCTATGTTTTCAATAAAGTCAGAGTTAAATTAGGGATGATGTCATAATTTTATTTTTACCATACATCTTTCCTGGCTCTCCACACCTGGATATGACTTGGATATTGTAATACTTTTGAAGCTGTAACTGTAAAACACATACAACAACTTATTTGAATCTGTAAGTATAACATAAATATTCAAAACAAAAGAAAGAAGGAACCTCACCTCCTGTTCATAATACTGGAATGTTTAACAATATATTTTTTATACTTCATGTAATTTACACTTGTTGTGTTATCATTTTGGCTTTTGGTGTTAAGTTACTTATAAATATAACTTGCTCAAATGCAAGAAATCAATTGTTCTATTTTTATACCATGGCTGAATGCTTTTGGACTGTGCATTCTAATGGATCAGTAATTGTATTTCTTCTTAAGCATACAGTATTAGAGGACACATAGAAATTACAGATTTGTAAAAACTGGCACAATCTAGCCAACTCAATTATAGGTGAAATTTGGTGTTTTTTCATTCCCTAAATGGAGATTTGTTGACTTGTCTTTGAGAAGAGTTCTGAGAAAGAAAAATAATTCTTTATCTAGGGCAAAATACCGCAATATGCATTTTTATCAGAACATTTTGGGGCACATACAGGTATGCCCTTGGGACTCCCTGGTGTGCATACCCTTGAAACAACCTTTCTGAAGGATTCAGTAACCACACCAGACACAACAGACAGTGCATTCTTTGTCTGGGGGACCTACAGATATTACACAATCCAATAAATAACCTCCTCAAGTACTAGTCCAGCCTACAGCAAACGCTTTTTAGGCAAAGACACCCTGAAAAATTAGAAGTCTTCCATAGATTGTTGTGTTCAGCCTCCCAGACCCATCAACACCTCTCTTTTGCAGCTGTGCTGCAGTTTCTGGCAGAACTCACACCCAGACAGGCTCACCTGGTGCAGCACTGCTGCAAACCCTGCCCTGGTTTATACCTCACTGTTTGAAAGTTGGTGCTTTATGACATAGCAATTTATAATTGTAGAAATCAAGGAGCAACAAAGAAACTTATACAATACTTTATTCTACAAAATAGATAAATTAACAGGAGGAAGAGAAGCCAGAATCATCCCAGAGATTACTAAAGGCATTTATTGCACAACCTTTCTTATGCTTTCTGCTGCAGCTTGCAACATCTTGCCTCTCTCTGGGTCCTTTTTACTCGCCATTCCACCATCCCTGTAACCCGCATCTACCTGGCACCCCCACTATCTTCTTCTCTATTTTATCAAACTTCTTTTAGTTCTTTCCTAGTACTTTTTATCACCTTCTTACCAAGATTTTTCATTATTCTCAAGTAAACCAATCTCTGATTTCTCACTACTTCTGTTCTTTCAATCTCTTCCACCAGTTCTATCTGGCAGATAAACATTTCAATCACAGTAAAGACAGAAGTAAGGGGTCTCAATCTGTGTCTCTACTGAAGTCATAGAATCATTCAGGTTGGAAAAAAACATCTAAGATCAATTAGTCCAACATATAACCTAGCACTGACAAATCCACCACTAAACCATGTCACTAAGTTCTATGTCTACACTTTTCTGGAAGACCTCCAGGGATGGTGACTCAACCACTTCCCTGGGCCAATGCTGCACAACCCTTTCAGTAAACAAATTTCTCCTAATATCCAACCTAAACCTTCCCTAGTACAACCTGAGGCCACTTCCCCTCAACTTAACACTTGGTACTTGGGAGAAGGGCCCAATCTCTACCTCGCTACAACCTCCTTTAAGGTAATTGTAAAGTACAATAAAGTTTCCCTTGAGCCTTCTTTTCTCCAGACTAAACTGTCCCAGTTCCGTCAGCCTTTCCTCGTAAGACTTGTTTCCTAGACCCTTCACCAGCTTCGTTGCCCTTCTTTTGACATGCTCTACCACCTCAATGTCTTTTTTGTTTTGAGGGGCCCAAAATTGAACACAATATTCAAGATTTGGCTTCACCAGAGCTGAATAGAAGGGTAATCACTTCCCTGCTCCTGCTGGCCACACTGTTTCTGATACAAGCCAGGATGCTGTTTGCCTTCTTGGCCACCTGAGCACACTGCTGGCTCATATTCAGCTGGCTACTGACCAATACCCTCCAAAGTCTTCCTAATTTTGTCATTCCCATCTATTAACAAGAACAAAAAAAGAAAAATATTTTCTTTGTCATCATTTACATCTTTTCTGCTGTTTCCCCTACCGTCACTTCTGCACTCAAAACAAAGGAGGTGAAAACTCTTATAAAATGCAGTGCTAGTGGCAACAGGCAACCTTCTCACTGGAACTCATTCAGCTCCTTCAGGTGATCTCCAAAGATTTCTTCTCTCTATGAATCCCTACTGTTTCCAGATGGGCAGCCATAGGTTTTATGAAAGAGGAACCCAACAGGATACAGTGTTCTATTCAAAAAACTTGTCTGGCCAACAAAGAAAAATATGAACATGACAGACATAAAAAGTTCTTGAGAATTTTCTGTTAAAAATGATACCTGGGCAGATGAAAGGGGGTTGATGGTTGGTACTAGATAATCTTTAAGGTCCCTTCCAACCCAAGCCGTTCTGTGACTAGTTTGTTTATGGTAGTTTTAACTCCTACCAGTCTTGGTTTACATGTTGATGGCCTGCTTCACACCTTTTCCCTATCTGTTTATTTAATGTACCAGCTTTTTGCCTTTTCAGTGTTCAACCTGCCCAGCAAAAATATATCGTGAACAGTGAATAGTTTGTTTTAAACACACTAATGTCAATACACTTTTACCTTTACTACAGAACATTTATATTTTAAATTCCACTTAAAATGTACTTGGCATGCTATGACTAATCTTGGAGAGATGGCTGGTGCAGATCGCTTGAGGCAATAACAACTTTAGTTGCTACTGTTAAATTTATCTTCAATTGTAAATCAAAACCTTTAGGAAGGCAGCTTATTCTTTGTAGTGATACAAAACAGAAAGTAACTTGAGACAGATCTCCAACAGCTAACACTAAACACCATCTTGCCTATACGTAGTTGAAAAAACATTTTTAGTTAAGAAAAGGAAGGATGAAATTCTCTACAAGCAGCTACCTAAATGTTGAAAGTTCATGTGTCATTTCTGTTAACAGCGAGTTCATTAAAACCCTAACCTAACAGAGATAGTCTATGAATTTAACTAAAATGTAATACCCTTTAGACAGGAAAAATAGCAATGACATTTTCATATTCTTGTAGACAAGGAACTAATTAAGTCAGTCATTTTACACATATTGAAGGTCAATGGAAAATTTTGTCTATGAAATTAACTAAACTATGATACTTTCTGTCTGAGCAGCACTCCCAGTTAATCATATGATTCTCATAATTAGTGACCAGGCCTTTGCCAGGTTACTTTCTCATGTATCATGTTCTTGTGCATAGTGCTTCCAAAAGGCGTAAACTGCATATTGTTGAACAAACCTTGCTGTATTTTATTAGCATCCTTAAACCCTTCCCTTCCCTTCCCTTCCCTTCCCTTCCCTTCCCTTCCCTTCCCTTCCCTTCCCTTCCCTTCCCTTCCCTTCCCTTCCCTTCCCTTCCCTTCCCTTCCCTTCCCTTCCCTTCCCTTCCCTTCCCTTCCCTTCCCTTCCCTTCCCTTCCCTTCCCTTCCCTTCCCTTCCCCTCCCTTCCCTTCCCTTCCCTTTCGTTGTACTCATTTTTGTTAGATTTCTTTATCTCAGTTATTTCTTCTCTAGGGGACAGAGTAACTGCTAGTACTCTGACAGATCCACCAACACTAACCAAGAAAAAGCATCCCAGATAATAGATGTTGGAAAATTACACAATGCAATTTTGTTTTGCCCCCTTATTTGATGGCCAACAAAGAGATGATATTAACATTTAAATGTGGCTCATATACATTTGAGTTGATACCTCACTCAGTTTGAGTGATACCTCAATCAGATACCTCAATCAGTTTGAGAGTAACACATCTTCAACCTGTTGATTTGGAATTTGCAAACTCAGGCAAACTTTACAACATCTTCACATCTAATTTTAAGGTTTTCTTTGATCATAACTTTAAATGTAATTATAAATAGAAAACTTGGAGCTATCTTGGGACACTTTATCACCATTTATCGAGCACCTCAGCTTGATACCTATTTCTCTGTTGAACTGGGCAGAAATTCAGTTAAGTGAGCCAGAGAACAAATTTGCATGGGAACTGCATAGCTTCCCTTATGACTAAGAAAACTGCTCTTGCATCCAGATGACTTATCTACACTGCCTGATCCTGCCAAGGGAAAACAGATGTTCTAAAGGCAATTGACTAGGATAACAAATGACAGTGAAAAATAACCAAAGCTGTTCCTAAAAAGAGAGATCTGCAGTCATATAGAAGTTCAGCCTCTAATTAAAAGAAAAATTAAGAAACATAGAATCATTTAGGTTGGAAAAGACTTTCAAGATCAAGTCCAACCAACCACCTAACCCTACCAAGGCCACCACTAAGCCATGTCCCTAAGCTCCACATCCACACATCTCTTAAATACCTCTAGGGAGATGGACTCCACCACTGGGCAGCCTATTCCAATGCTTGACCACCCTCTCTGTGAAGAAATTGTTCCTAATGTCCAATCTAAAGCTCCCCTGGTGCAATCTGAAGCTGTTTCCTCATCTCCTGTGACTTCTTATCTGAGAGAAGAGACCAGCACACACCTTGCTACAACCTCCTTTAAGGTAGTTGTGGAGAGTGATGTATGTCTGTATAATGTACACTTTAGAGCAATGTAGAGATGAATAAGCTGGTTCCAAATAAATTTGGAAATTGTCTAATATGAAACATTAAGACTTGTTTTCTCAGGCTACCTTTTCCTGCTGGCAGGTAAATCAAATGTTTTGCATCATGATGTCATGCCTTGGCTGGTTTCGATACCCAGTTAACTCCCTACCATGATACACTACAGTGCCTGTATATTGCAAATGAACATGCAGACAAGGATCATTTTTTCAGTAAGCCACTTCCATCACGCATTCTTGACAGGATGTCAGAAGTCAGCAACATCTTAAATGGATGATAAGGGCAGAATTTTCCTGTGTATGCAAGACATCTTCATTGGACCTCTTTAGATAATGTCAAGTGTGCATGGAAAACAGAAGCCATTTAAATATATTTTGGTGCTGTTTACCATTAGAGCAAAAGAGAATATAAAATACAGTTTTGCTGGCCTTGTTTAGGTAGCAGCAGCCTGAAGTCTGAAAGTGTATTTCAATGAAGACTAGCTAGATGCTTTGCAAAATGTACTGCTTGCTTAAAAACTATTGTATTGTATTATAACAGAAAAATCTTGGGAAAGCCAACAGAAAGGTAGTACTCTGTATTTACCTCAAGTCTGACTAAAATCTGGCAAAGGTTACCCTCATCTTTCATTCCTCCCTCCTTTAGTCTCTACCCAGTGAAAGGCCCCTAAACGCAACAGCCTTGAAAAAGGCTGTGCTGACAATTGGGAATTTGAAGTACAAGGGCAGTGTGGCCACACTGACTTCCCAGTCACTTTTAGCAGAAATACCTGAGTAGTAGATTATGCCAGTTTTGTAGCTTTCTTATACTATGGACTGGTTTAAAATACTTGTAGTAGGAACCAGAACGTAACACTGTAACGAGTATTTCTAGTTCCCTCTCATATCCACTAAACCCTCTGAGTTATCACAAGCTTCTTCCCACATCTTTGCAGTGACAGCAGGGCAAGAAACAATATTATGAGTCTGATTTTAAATTACATGTGTGGGATGGACTATCCACTGTGTTGGTACTGATGAACTGGCAGCATATCAGACAGATGGAAAATATCCCTTCCTCCCACACCTTCCAACATCATCTTGTTAGTACAGCCCTTCTCATCTACCTGGCTCTTTGCTGTCTGTCACAAGACTTGAGTTCAGTTATGTTTTCAAGACCTACACCTGTGAGTCAGATTTGATTGCAGCTGACCAACAGACTGAAAACTTTTCAGAAAAAAAATAATAGAGAATGGGACATCCAGGCAGATAATGGAATCACATAGCATTGTGTCATGAGGAAAACAGGCCTTCATTTGACTGATGCCACATGAAATTCAGATCTTTTGTGAATGGACTACTGAAGAGTGAAAGCTGTGGTTCTCTGGACTTGAATCAGCTGCTATATTTGCAGTGTCTATTTACACTTTATTTCTTGTGTTTTGTGCATTAAATGTAAGAATTAAAAAAGCTAATGGGCCCATTTCACTTACATATATATACATCGTGTAAATGTGCATCACATATCACCATATAAAGTATACAGTTTATACTGTGCAAATGTATGGTAAATGCATTTTTATTACTGTTTAGCCTCCTTTTGACTGGAATATTTGCTTTGTTTCTTTTATGTAATAAAGAATTATTAAACATTTTCAACAATTTCTATCAGTAGCTTTTACTCTGAGCGATCAAGTCTCAGGACCTGTCAAGTCTCAATATGAGGCTGAAGAATTTAGCTCTTATTTCATTTTTTTTCATGGCATCTGCAACTAAGACATCTGCATCCTAGCACTATTATCCTAGCACTTGCCTGCTGTAGCTGTGGCTGGCACGTAGCTGGCTCGTGGCTCTGCATTCGGAAAGGCTGAACTGGAAGACACTGACCAATGTACCCACCTTCATGTTAGCTGAGAGGTTGGGTTTCATTGTGTGATCATGGATCTATACTGAGGTCATTGAGGGTATAAGTGTTGAGCTATAATTCAGGGTAGAGCAACTAAGTAGTCTATAAGGACAAGACAATCGGATCTGATTATTATGCGTTAAAATAATACCTGTAAAAAATATTAGGTATTTAATTGGACTGTGTGGGCAGGGCTTTTTATAGGGGGAAGCAGACTTTTAAATGTACACAAACAGATCTTTAAGTACAAGGAGATCTAGACATAGTGCTGAAATATTAATACTCGCACGATTACTAGACACATCTCATGAAAGTAATGGAGCTGGTGTTGGAATAACAGATGATGAACTTGTTTATGTGTATAAACTTCTGGTGTTCAGCCCAGTCATGTTTTCAAGTTTTTCTCTGCAATAATGAGTATTAGAAAATGACCCTTAAAAGTAATTAATACGAAGTTTTAAAATATTGGAAGTAGCTAGGGTTGCTGTAATGAAGCCATACTGGGGTGCTGCCTTACACAGCTGCCTAGAGAAGCAGCTGTCTTTATGGATGACACCGGTGAGTGATTTTGGTAGCTGTGAAGTGATGACGGTGTGCAAGACGGGTATGTGCATGCAGGGAGCGTCATCTTGATGAGGAGAGTGTCAGAGAGAGGACTGCGCCCCACGGACTGTTGGGGCAGGAGATACACGAGAGGACCATAAACAAAGTGGCACTTTGTGTCAAGGCTCGCAATACTATCCACTTTTCTAAAAGCTCTCCAAACCTTCGGAATTGTGTGGGAACGTTTAATAGACAACAGTTCAACGGTGCCTACAGCCAAAGAGACAGGATTGCTGTGTGAGACGGCCACTGTCCCTGGGCTACACACGGCCACAAACACATGTGGAGTGGCCACCTCGCCCGGTGAGCAAGCCCAGAAGACCCCGGCTCCGTGTCACCGACTTGAGATGAAACCCATCACGCCGCATCTTTGCAGCGGGGCCCATGTTCCTCAACTCAATGAGCAGAGCCCCTTCATGGCCATGTGGGCACGAGGGGTGGGCACCTCATCGAAGGAGGCAACGGCTCGGGAGACCCCACACCGCGTGCTGGCCTCTGAGGGGGGAACACGCCCGCCAGAGCCTAGCGTGAGGGCAAGAACACCTCAACACGGAGCCACCCGTGTCCGGGCGCGGCCGGGCGGCCATCTTGCAGCCGCCCCCAGCCGCGGGCGAGGCGAGGCGAGGCGAGGCCGCCGTCGCCACGGTTACCGGCGAGCGGCGCCTCCGCCCGCCCCCGCCCGCCTGGACTCGCCCCGCCCCGCGGCCAATCGGAGGGGCGGCGGCGGCGGCGGAGCGGGGCCGCCTTTGTTCGGCCATTTCGGGGCCGCGGCACCTCGGGGCGTGCAGCCGCCGGGGGGAGAGGACCGGGCTGGGACCGGGACCGGGACCGGGACGCGCCGCGCTGAGCCGCGCCGCCACGGGCCGCTCCCCGCCCCTGCCGCCGGGCTGTGGGATGCTGTGGGTAGGTGTCCGCGCTGCCAGGGGCGGGATGGGGTGGGCTGGGGTGGCGGCACACGGCCATCTCCTGGCCGAGGAAGTGAAAGCAGCCCCGGGTGGTAGCGACGTGGCCGCGGTTCCTGGCGCCGGCTCCGGGGTCGTGCCGAGCGGGCAGGGCTCGGTGGGGTCCCGCTGCGAAGTGCGGGAGGGACACGGGTGCCTCCCCTCCGGCACGGAGGGCGGCCGGTTCGGGCTCTCTCGGGAAATAGCCGCTGCAGCTTGCGGGGCCACCGCGGGGTGAGCTGGCCCGAGTGGTTTTGGGGTGGTTTTCTGCAGGCTCCCTGCTTTCTCCCTCTATAGACAGTCAGTCCGTTCACGCGAAGCTATGCCCGGGGCCCCAGAGATCCTCCTGCTTGCTCTGCTGCGAGTGGTGCAGGTTCGTAAGGGGTTTGTTTGCTGTCCTGCCTGCGCCAGCAGTCCCTAACGTGGTATTTCGGCACTCCGCCGGTGCAGCCCAGTGCTCACAGCGCTCACCCAACAAAAGGTTGAGCTGTGTCCCTGCAGGACAGGAGCAAATGAGCAGGAGGAAAATAATCACATGCCCCTGACCATACAAGGGTCCCTTGGTAGGGACTGGAGCCCGTGTAGCTAACCTAGAGTCTCAGCTATGCTCCAGGATGGCAGTGGATGGTCTGTTTCTAAAAGTCCTCGTCTTGCATCTGCTGTGTGAATTTCGGTTATTTTTGGGTGGTATGTGGGAGGATGGAGGGAAGGTGCCCGCAATTGGGAAGAGTTTCTGTTTGATCAGGATTACTTTAAAGTGCGTTTCTTCAAAATAGCTAGCCTGTACTCGGAGCAGCATAGTGCAAAGCAAACATTATAATTCTGGGGGGAAAAAATGGTTAAAAAAATCAGTTTACTCTGCCTTGAAGTAGGAAGTCTCTCATTAGAATTAATATTGATAAAGGACCGTGTTCACTATTGCATGCAGGCTGTGACACGCATTTCAGTGACTTCAGAAATTGATATAGATGTAACAACAGCTGCTGAACTGAGCTCAGCATGCCTCGTGACGAGAAGGTGAAAATAACAATGGTGTGTTTACGAATGTAGGCTTAGATCATCCAACATGCATTTTTTTTCTGGGATATCTGTATTCATGTTCTCTTGAACATCCACGTACAAGAGTCCCTAAACCAGAACTTATACATGTGGTTAAATTTCAGGTTCATGGGGTAAATCAGCAAACTCAGGGACTGAATTACTGTATAATTAGGTGACAGGTATGTATAGAGCTGTCCAGCAGAGCGGCAGAGCTACGGTAGAGTGTAATTCAGTCAGTTTTCCTTCTAGCCCCTGCTCTGAGCACACCAAGATGCCATGGCTATAAAGGAAAGTAGCAAAAAGGCAAGGGTAATCCTCCTTCATTGCAGCTGATAATCACTTCTGACATTTCATTTTTAAAATATCTCATTGGTAAAGAGATCCTTTTGTAGAACTTGTGTTTTCATCGTCATATAAAAATTTAGACCATGCATCTGTGAAAGATGTTCAGTTGAAGTCAGTATGTTATTATCAGTAGAGCTTCTGCCAGCATGCAACAGGGCAGGACTTTTTCTTAGTTTTTGAAAGGGATAAAACTGCTTGTCCTTTATTTTTATGTCTTAACTACATTGTGACTTTGATTTATTATTTTTAACCACAGAAATCAATTCTGTCAGTTGACTTAGTTTCAGATTCTATGAACATTGAAATACATGTAACAATATGTTTTGTTCGCCTATTCCACTTCTTACCACAGTCTCACAGCGTTGAGTTAGGTAGTTTGGATTGTTTTTCTGCATCTGTTGATAGATTTTACATGTGACAGAAAAAAAATATATATAAAAATGGGTATTCATATATGTATAATATGCAAATGCTATAGGGGCCCGAGGTCAAGACTGCAGTTCATACTAAGATTTTATCTTTTAAATCTTTCATTGATAGATCTACTTTTGTAGACCCAATGTTGTTGGATCTATAATCTAACATACACATGAAATGATACGTGTGTGTGTGTTATGTATGTTTTGTTCACCTATTCCACTTCTTTCCACTATTTCATAGTATTGATTTAGATAATTTGGATTGGCTTTCTATACCTATTGATAGATTTCACATACATATGCATATGTATAACTTGTACATAAACATTTGTTTGTGCATGAACATGGATACAATGGAAGGTAGCTTCTTATAGTGATACAGAAATAAACTTCTACATGTCACTTCTAGCCTTCAGAGTTTGATTTTAAACAATCAAAAAGTCTATTTCCTATGTATTTTTCCTATATATTGAATGTTTTTAAAATAAACTGGTTTTGTATTTTTTTAAATAAATCAAATCTGACACGTTACTGTTAAATTATTCCATTATTAAATAATTTAAGTAATTTAATTTTATTTTGTATAGCATTTTCTACAAGCTTTTGCAAAATACCCTTAAACCTTCAAAATATGATGCTTATGAAGAGGCTTGCCATAAAATGCTTTAAATTAGATAATTGACTAATGCTAAACATAAAAGCAGAGGGAAAGGCAAGACAACATATTTGGCAGAGAATGGAAAATAGCAGCTGAGTAGGTACAAAGGTTCAAGAAAACTGCTAGTGTATTAAAACATGGAAAGGAAATCCTTGCAGAAATGATGGCCAGGGCATTCCTAACCTAGTTCACGGGTATGTGGTCATCAGATGTAACTTCTGGCATCCAGGGTCATGTTTTTCCTAACCACACAAAACCAGAGCTTTTCTGCTGCATATTCCTGTGTTCCAAACTAGTATAAGCAGTCCAGTGCTTATACTTACCTGTCCCATCCAAACATGCACCTGCAGATGTTTATGTTCATTTTAAACTTAAGCCATATACTTTCTCCACCACACACCCAAATTGCAAATCTTCACGTCCATCAAACACAAAGTGGAACTTCAGCTTCCCCTGTGTGCTTATTATCTAACTTATCCCATTCATCCTACTTCACCATGTCTTCCTCTTTTTCCTGTGTGCTGAGCCAGAAGTGTGGACCTGCCTGGGGACAGTGGGGCTGTTCATTGGTGTTGGATGCAGGTGGTGACAAGAGGCAAGTCTATTATCGGGGGCTAAAAACAGAAGTCTGCTTTTTTAACTAAGGAAACTTAAGTGCAAAAGTCCAAATAGATACCTGTATTTCAGTCTGTTTTTTGACTCAGGTTCAACTGATGTAATTCCTTAAAAAAATAAAAAAAATGGTGGGGGTGGAAGAGAAGAAAAAAAAAAGCTTAAGCCAACATTGAATTAAAATGAAGTGTTTTGCACAGGGGTTTGCAAGCTGGTGCATAGACAAGTTTAAGCTGAATTGTTGCGATTTTCTATAGACAAACCCTGAGCTACATGGTTCCAAGCCAGGATTGACTTCAGTGCTCTCCAAGTAAGTAGGGAGTTGGCATCAGAAGTGAAAGCTTTAGTTGTTGACTCAGTCTCATAACAAGTAGTTAAAAACAAACAAGGTGAGGTTTGAATGGAGCTTTTGAACAAATGGGAACCAGTTGTGTTGACAAGAACGTTAGAGTCATGTAATTACATTCTTGACTTACGTGTGAGAAGCCAGGCAGCAGAAGGCTTCAAGCACTGGAATCTGGAGCAGATATGCTTTTGGAGCCCCTGGGAGAACAGGTTAAAGTAGGCAAACTAATGAGAGGAAATGATTGGTTTAAAAATAAATAAATGAGTGATTGCTTCTCATTTCTCTCTAACACAGAAGTATATACACTGGTGCAGATATGTGTCGTTTCCGTATCACATCTTCAGATACCTGCTTAGTTAAATCTCTCCACCTCTAATATGCAAAAATCCAGATGGGCATTTGGTTACATTACTGAACCACTTGAGGCAGCTTCCTTTCTGATGTCTTCTTCCACCTCATCTCTGTAGAAGAGTGTAGAAAGTATTTCTTGACTAAAAACTGGGTAACACACTGTGATTTCATGCAGTATTTTGCTTCTGGTTAATACCCTATTACAGTTGTTTTCTGAACCAATGGGTATCTGTAATATACTTTACAGCTTATGATTGTGATATATCTTTAATTTACCAGGAAAGCATATTTTAGGCTAGACACTGTCTGTTCTAGTGATTGTCTTATTTTGATTCTGTCAGTGACTGCACAAATTGTGCTATATTTATTGTTTGATAATTGGCAGTATTTTCACAGCTTCCCTCACTTGTAGTGTAGATTTCAAGTTATGTTTTGTTTTGTTTATTACTTCCATTAGCAATCTTTCAAGCTGTGGGTTGGATAAGTCAATACTGATTAGGGAATTTCATGAGACAGTGGCAGTTACATGCAAGACTCACTTCTGCGTTCTGTCTCTTTCTCCTTAATAGTTGTACAATGTGTTTGAAAGACAGGTTTCTTTTAGGTAAGAAAAAAGAGAATATATGAAACTATATGCTTTAACGTCTTCCTTATGTGTATATGTATTTTTTTAATATTGGCAGTAAGAATGAGCATATACTGAGGTTGTTGCCCTTGCTTTTTGTTTTCTTTACGGTAGATAACAGGTCTAATGGAGTACAATGAGTCTTTGATAATCTCATCTCTGCCGGGGTAAGTCTCCCTTGTTTTAAATAAAGCAAAAAAAAAAAAAAAAAGTTAAGATATTAGAGGCTGCCTTCTGAGGATTGTCCAATAAACACATTTCAGAATGTTTCTGAATTCAGAATAATGCAGATTTAATTGGGCATAAGGATGACTTAAAGTTTCTTTAACACATATGAACACATTGTGAAGGTTTGAAGAAAAACTATGCCTGTGAAAACAAGTACAATATCTGAGGCCAAAGAGGTTGGGCTTATGTTATAACAGAGATCTTAAAAACTGGCCCATGTTATTGATATAATCAGAGTGGCTATTTTCACAACTCTCAGATGATAGTTAGAAATATTTAGTTCTAATATAAATTGTTTTCCCTGCATGTCTGATTTTATATTTTTCATACAGATCGCTTAATCCTCTTGCTTTATCAGCAGTAATAGTAGAAGCCACAAGTAAATAATAAAGAGATTTTGATATAAAGTGGTAAATAAGAAGATGAGATGTTCCTTTCAGGAGTTACCCAGTATAGAAGAACTTGGTATCTGTGAATAAAATATTACGTGCCAGTAGAAATTCTAGAAAAGATGCTATAGTGTGTGCTTTTGAACTCTCTATCATCCATTAGAGCATCTTCTACGTAGATTGTAAGACATATCCCAAATTCAGAGGAAATTCATGACAGTGGTCATATCTGGTATAATGTCCTCATCACAATTGAAATCTTGGGTCTTCCAGAAGATGTTCAATAATGAAACAACATTGTTGTGACAGTATTATATAGAAAGGATTACTTCAGCCTTGCATCTAGTTAGACCTAAATGAAGAGAAATGTATCCTTTTACTTGAGAGAAGTTCAGCTATCCTGTCTACACCTTAGGGAAAATGTATATTAGGGAAAGCTTGTTATTATGCAGGTATCCTTAAGATTATGCTAATTTAGTGGTAAGTATGCAGGTGATTGAACTCTGTGTTCCACAGTTGGGCTTTTTAAGCTCAAATTTGAAATTCTGAGGAAATTCTTTAAAGTCAGTGTTGGTCCTGTCCATGGTGAGCAATTTTGATGCTGTTAATGATGGTATGCTATGACAGTAGCACCAAGTTTTACAAAGGAATTATTAATATATATTAATAATACTATTAATATTAAAATGAGTATGTTTCACAACAGAAATGTGTATTTGATAACATAATCTGAAAGAAAAATAAATCGAAGTAGGAATTTGTCAGACATGTCATGCCATGCAGAAAATACTAAATTGCAAAAAGATTTAGGCTACAGTATTTTATATTTAAATTACAGTAGGAGCTCCACATATGAATTAAGGCTCTAACATGTTAGGCAGAAGTAACAAAATAAGTCTCTTCTGCTTATGGTTTACAACTGAATTACAATACAAAAGACAAATGTTCTGTAATGGGAAGATACAAGGAGAATGAGAACTGTGCAACAGACTCAAAGCATCTATAAACATTGCACCAAAGGAGAGCAATTTTGTTTTTGAAACCCAAATTTCTATGTAGAATCTGAGAAAGGATGGTAAATAGCTTGTAATGCCTTTTGTGTATTTTGTTAAGGGCATTACGACAGAAAAGATGCTTCCTGACAGTAAATTTTCCGTGAGGTGGAGAGCATTAGTATCGCTAGCAGGAAAAAAGAAGCCTGGATTCTGCATCCCGATGGTATATAAGAACTATTACATAGGATGGAGATGTTAACTTCTTCTGTTAACAATTTAAACTGACTTTGGTTTCAGCTCTCTGTAGTTTTATATTTCATGTGGTGGTTACACTGCTATTGTAAGACAAAGATGGGATGCCTGCAAATTTATTTTTGGGAGGGCGGTGAAATTATTTGCAGTGTTGTGTTTTTATTTGTAATATGCTTAATGCTGGTTCAGTATTGCTTCAAAGATTAGTGGTCTTACAGATGCAGTCATGAAAATGATTTTTTTTTTTTCAAAAATACAAGTAAATAAAGTAAAAATTAAGAATAAGAATTATACTGTTATATGCAACCTTTTCATAGCTTCCCACATTAGTGCCTCTTCTTGAATCAGACACTGTTCACGTGGAGTTATTCAGTGATCTCTTAACACCTGTTGCCGAAAAGGGCCATGAAGATCTGTGTAGAAGTATCTAGGCTTTCCTCTGTGGTATCTGTTTGTTTCAAGATATAGCAACTTGAATATGTTATTTAATTGAAATTGCAAGACTTCTCTTAAACCTTAGCTTCATATTTCACATTCAAGGGCATTTAAAATATGACTGGGTAAAGTTGAATGGAGAAAGGTGAAGCATTCTTCTATTGAAATATCAATTTGTATTACATATACAGTGTGCCTCTCTTAACTGGAATAGTCTTTACTATATAGATGGTATTCTTTTCCTTACCGGATTATCTCGTGAGTTTTATTGTTCTGGTCAGATGAAACTTAAACATTTTCTAAAGGAATTTTTAATAACATTTTAATTTCTAAATATATTTTATATCTGGTTTACAAAATTCCTGTAGAGTTAATGTTGAAGTGCTTGGATAGTACTGTTTTCTTATATTAAACAGTAATAATTTTAACTCTGTCTTATTTACCATCTTAAAATACTGATACTTGGAGAAGGAAAAAATAATGTATTTGTAAATTTCACTCTGTATGTATATACAGGAACAATTTGGGTGGGCTATGTGTTTGTGCCTGTACTTCCACCTTTACCCTGCATTTTTACCCTCTCCTTCAAGCCTTAAAATACAAGGAATGCCTGCAGTCATTTCTTATGTCTCTTGGTGAGATCGTTTTAATTGCTTACTTGTCTTCAGAGTTTCACTTCCTTGATTAAACTGGTTAGGGCATCTTTTTTAGTTTCTTTTGCTTATATGTATGATTGTACTAGCTTATTCTCCTCACTCATGATCACATGCATGGCTTTGTCTCCTTTTGGAAGGAGATCCGTTCCAAATCAGTAATTATTTGCTCATTCATCCAGGAGGATGGAATTTCAGAATATTTATCTGACTTCAGAGATTAGGGAAGGCCAGACAACTGTACTCAGGCTCACAGGGCAAAAGATTGGATTCTTGCTTTGAGCTGATGCCTTTTAAGTCTTTAAGTTCTGTTTTCGTTCTGCACATTTGAATATGACTCCAATTAGTCACTGTGTAGGACAGATACAAGCTTGCTAGAGTAACACAGAGATTAATATAAACCCTAATCATGTCATTTCCTTGAGTCAACAGCATCATAAAGACCTAAGATAAATCACTTACCGCAGTAAGGAAATTCATCAGCCACATGGGGAACAAAATATTAGTAAAACGGTTGGTGACGCTGGTTTAGCGTATGGCATTGCTGTCAGTGTTGCAAATGCCACCAAAGCACCTCCGTTACCGTCACTGACAGACCTCACAGTGGTGGTAGTATTGCTGATAGTTGTATGTCTTGATGCATGAGCTGTGTGTAAATGCTTTAATAAACATTAAGTAATTAAACAGCTGGATTCTCTGCATCCCTGGCTGCAAGATACTTTGTCAAGAAGTAAAAATAAAAATAAATTCTGACAAACCACATCTTTGTGCCTAATAACATGTTTCTTCAGCCCCCTTACTGATTTCCTAATAGTGCCTGGGTTTTGACTGGAGGAGACTCCTTGCTTCTTGAAGACATCCTTTGTACTCATGCCTTTGTAGCTGGTGCCAGTGGTTACTGCGAGAAGACAGTTTTAATCTTGTATTACATTTGTAGTTTTTCTTTTCCTCAATAAATCATTCTCATCTCCTTTATACATCAAAACAGACTTAAAAATAAATGCACCATTTGTCTCGTCTGTTACCTCTTTCAGCTAGCAGGAGGGCCTTTGTACCTTTACATGTTTGTTAATACTTGATTAGATTCCTAATCATTGTGTTTTTATACAAGAAATATTAAAGATATTTCTACTGAATGACTTATGGTGTAGTTGTACAAAAAGTCTTAAACAATTTTGGTTAAACTGGTTTATGATAGTTATTTATACATATTTTGCATTAATATTGGCTGTTTTTTAGAGTTATGTTTAAACTGTAGTTAGAAAACTGGTGTATTTCCGTTCATCATAATATAAAGCTTAAAAACAGAGAGCCAGTTACTTGGATCATCAAGTTTGTAAGTTTTATTTATTTACAATTATTTTGAATGAAGTAGTTTTAGAGAAGCAACGCACTCTTTTTCAGATCCAAAAACCTCCCCAAACCTGGCGTTACACCACAATGAGGTCTGTTACCTTTAGCATTTGCTGTGGAGTGCTTTTTCCGTACTGTCTGGGCAGGAGAGGACTTCCTTTCTATAAGTTTCTGAAAGAGCACAGAGACCTTTACCACAGGGCTAGGCCACGGGACCTCACACGAAGGCCCCATCTGGCTTGGCTGAACGTCGTTGCTCCTAGAGGAGCAACGCAGAAGTCTCTCTGACTTTCCTTCTTAGGCTTTCAGGGGTTAGGACCACTTTGTCAAACAGGCATCAGGAGAAGATAAGTATCTCACGTTTGTTTGTTTAACTAATCCCCCTCATTTGATGAGGATGAGCACAAAATTGAATAAAAGTAAATGCTAAAATTTCACGGACCGCATCTCTTCTGTCTTCTATCATTCTCATCCACGAATGTGATTTTTTTCAGCTGTAACTTCATTTTTTAATTATTTCTGCTACTTTCCTCAAATATTTTCAAAGGTCTCAGTTCTGATCTATTAATGAAAAACAACTTCAAAAGCTATGTATAACTTTATTTTTATCTGCCTTGGGACAGTCTGAATCATCAGTTACAGATGATTAGTTTCATGTTCAACCAAAATCTTACAGCAGACACCAGCTGCTCTGTTTCCTACAGCTATGAGAAATAAACTTAACTTAAATAGGAGGTTGAACAGGGTTCATATGTACCTGACACTAATCTCGGTATGCCTGAAAGATTTTAATCTGGTAAAAAGCACGCCCTGAACTACAGGTGTGCAGTGTGGCAGGTGAAATTCAGATAAGACCCTGGAACTTCAAGGTGGGGGTGGTATTCAAAGGCTGGAGTAATTCTTGAAGTAGATTTTGCCTGTTAACAATAATGAGTGGAGCTTGTTACCCAGGACAGAGCGTTCCACTTTGACTTCCTTATTCTCAGTTATCATTTTCCGTACCTTCAAAAATCCCTTTCATGTTAGGCAATTAAAGAGGCTTGTATGGTTCTTGTGTGGTTATATGAAATCTAGGTACTCTTGAAGTTAGAGAAAGAAGCTTGTGTCCGGGGGGGGGAAAGGGGGGAAAAATATGGGGAGAGGAGGCTGCACTATATCATACTGCAGCTAATAGATCTGGCATCATCCCTCACAAATTCAGGAGGTGATGATTTTGTCAGTCATTGATTCAATTTCAGATTTTTGACTGTCAGTATTAAGAACATGTGCTACCATTTTACTGTGTAGTATGTGTGATTACAATGGGGGTATCCTTGTCCAGAAGATTAGTTAATCAAAGGCATTTCAAATCAAGAGATCTTTGGAGTTTTACCTACCGCTTGTCCAGTCAGTTGGACTTTTTACTGAATTATAAGAGCAATGTTTTACTCTGTCAAAGTAGAATTCAAAACTTCCCTGATGATTTCCAAACTGGTGACAGCTTAACAGGTTTCTGTCTCTGCAGTTGATGATGTCGTGCATGTAATAAAACCCAACAATTGCAACAGGCTTCGTTTTTTAGCTTTCACTTTTATGTCAGCCTGTGCTGTGTGTTGATGTTTGTAAGCCTAATTTGGGTTAAGTCTTAATTAACTATTCTACAAGGTTTCAAGTGTTCATGCAAGCTGTGGCCTATCATCCATCTTGTCTGCAGTGATGTGGTGGTTTGGCCCTTCAGATATACAGAAGCTGCATTTCTCTGCACTTTATTATATGCTTGCTGAATAGGTGAGGAGCAGTCAGAGGTATCCATCAAATAAGGAACACACTTCTGTCCAAAGAGTGTAATTACGGTAGCAGGTTATTATACATACTATTTTATCTGATCAGTGGGATCCCACAGTACAGGCTTTTTTGTGGACACTATCTGCAAAAATAAATACTGCTTGTCACCTTTGGGAAAATAAAACACAGTCGTGGACAGTGATGCCACAGGATAAGCCAGAACTCTCCATTTGCCAAAAGCAACAGTCGAGCAGATTGCCTGAGCAGGTGCATTATCACAACTGGAGGTACTGTCAAAATAAGTTCATCTTCAAGTTGGTATTCCAGGGAGAGCAAATCATGTTACAGACTTAGTTGCCACCCATATTGAAATGTCCAGTCTTCCAGAAAATTAAGAGTTTGGCTTCATTACAAGGTGTTTTATTATGGGATCAATAGCACATGTACACAATTTCTAATATGTCGTGCAGCATAAGACAAAATTGATTATAGCTGTAATTGTCTCAATAGGATGGGAGGCTAACATAATTTCCCTTCGCTTCTTCAGGTTCTTATTCTACTCCTGGACCTACCAGCAGCAAGGAATGAATGACAATAGCAAATTAAAGTCAAATAACTGTACTCAACTCTGAAATTGTATTATGTGAGAACCTGTGTATTTGCTGGTTTGAATATTGCTGGTAGTGTACCTTTAAGGGTCTTAAACCAATGAAAGAAGCAGATAGTTCAGTACATTCCATAACATTTTTAGTTGAGCCCAAGGCATGCCATTGTACTTGGGATCGTGTTGGACTTTTCTTACATTCCACTGGGTGGATTTCCTGTAGGTGCCGTCTTTGCTTTTTGTCATCCTCTGGCACCCAAGAACACACACAAATGTTTCCTGTGCCCTTAGTTACCAGAAAAAGTACCACTTCTGTCTCATGTGTCACACCACCCTAAATGTTTTATAATGTATTCTCCTTTGATACCTTTGATGGGAGGCCTACCAGCATTTTATTTTATTTTTTTTTAACTGAAAGCTTAGGAAATGCCTCCAGGCAGAAGGTATTGCAAAATGGTGTAGTGATATCTATTCTGCATGAGCTCCTTTGCAAAGACACGCTTATTCTGTGTTTTGAGAGCTTTTTTTCTGCTTAGCTTAATCCACATCACTCTTAGCCTGAAATAAGAGGGTTTACGTAGAGATCTATTATGGAATATCAGTTATCTACTCTTCCCCCTGTGCATACAAACCTATACAGAGACACACTGTAAGCAGTCTGTGTGGAAACTTGGAAGCCTGGATTGTAGCAGTGGATTGGATGATTGATTCTCGTTATTAAACATGTTATTTTACAGATAGCAGTGCCTGTACTTTGTACAAAGAAGGAAGGTAGCTATTAGAATTTGCTGTCTAACAGAAAAAAAAAAAAGCAACTTTTCCAATGTGGTAAAACTAAAGACAGGGAATGATTTTATAAATGTTAAAGGGACTGAAACCACAAAAATATTCTGAAATTGGGGCAAATTTGATAATTAATTTTGATTAGAGAATAGTTATTTGAAACTAGTTTCAAAACTGCTAGCAGCGAGAAGTACTTCCCAGTGTTACGGCTTGGAGGCTAAGACATTTGAGGGATGGGATATCTGCCTACTAGTTCAAAACTATTTTGGCAGGGTGTCAGCAGGGTGTCACCAGTCTCTCCTCTTTCTCTTTTCAGTGCACTGAGACGGCTGGAAGGGTGGGGAGGGTGTTCTGTTAAAAATCTCCTGACTATTTTTGCTGCCTATATTTGTATTTGGAGTATTATTTCTCAATTACGAAGTAATTTTTAATCCAAGTTCCTCTTAATATCTGTTTATAACAGAAAACAAAAGAGGTTAAAAGATTTAGCACTAAGTACACTGTGATATGATAGTAAGGACACTTTCAGAAAATTTTGGCTTCATTGCCCTAGGAAGAAGAAAGAGTTGAAACCTGCCTCGTGTTTGGAGCTAACGCTCTTTAAGTACTGGATTTTGAATGAGGTGCATTACAGAAGTGACTTGGGACATTCCATAACAAGGAGGAAACAGGCAGGTTTGCAAAGTTGATACTAAAGTTTATCCAAAGTTTGCTCAAATGGGACTTTGGGTGTCTCATCACACCGTGGGTTTGCTCCTCCAGCATCCACCAACATGCTTGGACCAGTGATTGTGGCACTGGCAGAGACAAAGCAAGCGGTGCCAAACTCCAGGTGAAACAGGCCGCTCTTCCCTGCAGAGCAATTCACACAGAGCAGGGCAGAACAGAGCGGTTCGCCTCCTCCCTGCAGTCCCCACTTCTTTGTGGGGGAAGCTCCAGGCCTGTATCTTCTTCAATACTGATGCATGAGCACTTCGAAAATGGGTCCTGCATATTCACATGTGAGCAAGCAGCACACAGAAACAGCAGGGTCATTAAATTCAACAGAACTACAACAAAATTAACAGTTACAATAGGATGTGTTGATACTATAGCTTTGGGTGAATATTTCTTAAAGATATCATAGTGGTGCTTTATAAAAATGGCTTGATTAATGAGCAATTTGGAATTGAATATCCCATCTTCAAACAGCATTTTTCACAGTGCTTTGTCAGCTCTTGATTATGGAATAATAGGAGGGTGTTTTTTGTTTTCCTAACCTAATCCAATCATTATTCTGTATTTGTTCTTACAGTCTGTCTCAGCTCACCCCTAACTGGAAAGTTGCTTTTGTTTTTGTCTGCTTCCATAAATCAGTAGCATTAATCTTTCCCTTTGCCTTTATTCTCAACGATGACTAAGAATTAACAATAATACTGCTAGCAGTAAATACAGTCTTGACATTCATCGTAATATTGTTAAGTATATTTTACTTATCTTGAACCACACATTTTTTGTTTTTGTTTTTTTTCAGTCTAATTTTTAACAGATCCTTGATTTCTCCTGTCGTGACAAGTTTCACATGAGATGTGAACATGTATCCAAGTGTTTTGCCCTATTACAAATAATGCAGAAAAGAAAGTTAACGACACCAAAAAGAGCCTTTCCCACCTTGGGCTTAACTGGCTTTTCCTTTCATGTGTTTTCACCTGCACGTAATCTGCTGGTTCACAGAGGTGCATTTTCCCTCCTGACAGCACTGCTTGCTGTAGCTGAGCTTGGTGTTGGGAGGGTTTTATCTTCTTCTGGAGCTCCACCGCACTGAGCTAACCTTTCATCCCCATCCAACAAGCTGGTCTTTGTCGCAGTGTAAGCATTCAGAACCTGCAGATTTCTCCCAAATGATACCTCAGCTGGTGTTAACACTCTCTGGTTTGGCCTCTGCCTTCTGTGCAGTGAAGTGACTGGTGAGGCATCTGGCCATATCAGACTGGGTTCTGCACAAATTTTAGACACGGAACGGTTCAGGCCCTGTTTCATTTTTTCAGTTTTTCCTAACAATTACATGTGGTAGGGTTATGCAGTTGTTGGGTGATAGCTGATGTTTCGTGTAAGCTTTTTGAAACCTGGGCTGTGAAATGGCTGCCCTGCTCGGAGTCGATGTTGTCTGGAGCTCCAGACCCGGTCACCACATCTTTTAATGGGAGCTTGACTGCCTGCCATCTGCACTGCCAGCTGGAAGAGTCTGCTCTTCACTGTGCGCTGCTGGATGCATCACGCTTTTTTGGGAGGTCTTTTCTGGGAGGCTGATAGCTTCTAACAAATCCTTGATCTGCTCAGCATTTGCTCTCCAGCCACTGCTGGAGCTCTGGAGGTCACAAAATGCCCTTGTTTCCACAACTGTCCTGTCCTGTAGCGTGGCAGATGGGTACAAGAGCATACTTCAGGTCCCTGTAGCTATTCACTTTGTTCCCTTGTGCTTCCCTGCAGGCTTCTGCCAGGGCTACCAACTCGGCTGCTGGAGCATCGTGTCTGGGAGAAACAGGCTCTGCCATTAATAAGCACCTTGTGCTGAGTCAGGAGGGCGGCATACCCTGCTACTTCTGATCCCAAGGTGATCGGCCTACAAAAGCCTGGAGTTGGCAGGGCATGTCTGTAAGGTCTGCTCTTACCTCTTCTCAATTTTGGGTGACCTCTGTGCAGTCACAATGTGGTTCCCCATCACCCAGGTTCAAGGTGTTGCTTCTCTGCTGTCAGCAACAGCAATTCGTACTGCTGGAGTTTCTGAAAACTGAACATGTGACGATTTAGTGAACCTCAGTTCGACATCATGTGGGGTGTTTACAGTCAGTGGGTGTCCTAACACAATCTTCCCCTATTTTTTCTGCCATCAGTCTTCCAAGGCTATTGTTTTAATACATTCCTTTGTCACTTTAATAACTGGGTGCAACTGGGCTGGGTGGTAAGCCACTGGGGGCACATCTGGCTGCCCAGAGTCTTAGCGCCAGAGGACGTTCCTTTCCTTTCACACACAAGCGTGTGAAGGAACAGCTTACTATAATTTGGCATCCTAAGTGCACGTGCTGTCATCAAATGCTTTCTTCAGATCTGAAGTCCATTTCAGTGGTTCTTCAGCATCTGCTTGTGTGGACGCTACCAATGGTGTGGCTGTTTCTTCAAAGATAGGGATCTGCAAAAATCCTATGACTCCTAAAAATGTTCTAACCTGTTTCTTTGTTAGAGGCCTAAGCATATCCTGAATGGTTTTTATTCACTAATTGGATATTTTTCCACCTGTCCTGGTTTCAGTTGGGACATAGTTAATTTTCCTCCTAGTAGCTGGTAGGGTGCTATGCTATGGCTTAGGATGAGAAGAGTGCTGGTAACACCCCGATGGTTTAATTGTTGCAGAGCAGTGCTTACACCAAGCCAAGGACGTTTCAGCTTCTCGCTCTGTCCTGCCAGCGGGCAGGCTGTGGTGCAGCAGGAGCTGGGAGGGGACAGACCCAGGACAGCTGACCCCAACTGCCCAAAGGGGCATCCCGTACCGTATGGGGTCATGCTGAGCAATAGATAGGGGTGGCTAGTGGGGTGGGGGGCCGGCTGCTCGGGGTTAGGCTGGGCATCGGTCAGTGGGTGGTGAGCAATTGCACTGTGCATCACTTGTTTCGTACACATTATCATTAGTAATAGTATTATCATCATTACTGTTATCATAATTATTATTTTCCTGTCTTAATAAACTGTCTCTATCTCAACTCACAGGCTTTACTTTCCCGTTTCTCTCCCCCATCCCAGAGAGGGAGGAAGGAGGGTGAGCAAACGGCTGTGTGGTGTTTAGCTGCTGGCTGGGTTAAACCACACCACCACCTTTTCCAGATAATACATACCCTATATATTCTACTTCTTCCCTGTGAGATTTAGCTGGGAAAAACATGGTGGCCTTTTTTAACTGAAGAAACCAGTAAAGCCTTTCTAATGTTACAGTTTTCCTGATTAGAACTAGCAACTTGCAGATGATCAACATATTGAATCAGTGCAGAATTATTTGGTAATTCAACATTCGGCAAGTCTGTAACTAATATCTTTGGAAATATTGGAGGTGATCCTGCAATCCCCTGCGGTAATCTCATCTATATCATTTGTTGCCCCTCCCATGTTAAAGGCAAATATATATTGATATGTGTATTGAAATGCTAAAGGAAGTGCACACAAATTACTTATAGAAAAATGTTTAGCATCTGCCATGGAGAAGGTTAGTATAATTGATGGATCATGGACTACTGGGTGGGGTATTCTACCCATTGTTACTTGCCCTTAGGTTTTGCACAAATCTGAAAACCGGCTTTCCTTCTGGGCCAGGATTGGGCTTCTTCACTGGTAATGATGGTGTGTTACAGGGAGGTTCACGAGGGAGTTAAAATTCCCTTCTTCAAAAACTCTCAGTCACTGGCCTTATTTCCTCTTTAGCCTTGTGACAACAGATGCTCCTTTAAGAACGGAGGTTTCCCTCCCTTTGTTTCCAACATAAGTGGGGTTGATGACTTTAGTAGACCCACATCCATTGAACTTCTTGCAGACAAAGATGTCAGTATGCCTTTCAGCTCCTGAGGGATGTAGTTTATTTTCTCCTGGCCTGTAACCATCATTATGTTTGGAACATTTTTCTATCAGAAGTTTGAAAGTTATACCTTCAGGAATGCATACCAATCTTGTTTGTAATTTATGCACTACGTCCAATAAGTCCCACCCTAACAAATCTGGAGATGCTGATTCCAATAACAACAGCAACAACAATAAAGGTCTACTGATAGGTGTAATGGTACAAATGGGCCTATCTTTCAAACACTTACCTGTTTTCCTTCTGGAACTACTATGTTTACTTTTCCTGTCACCTTTGAGTTCTCTGGGAGATTGGTTAGGGTGGAGTAAGTTGTCCCAGTATCAGCTAAACATGCATAAACCTTATTTCCAATTTTTATATCTAATATAGATTCCCAGGATCTGCCTGGGAGGTGTATTTCTGTTTTGGTGTCCACTGCTGGGGCTCGGGGGTCTGGAAACTCCTTATCGTCCTCTCTCCATCCCCTGCCCTGCAGGGCTTCCCTAAACTATGGTCTTAGGTCTCCTGCCCAGCGTAACGGGGCATTCTCATCTCCAGTGTCCTGGTTGCTTGCAGTATCAGCAGCAATTCTCTGGTGTTCCTTGACCTCTGCCCTGATCTCTGCTTCTCTGATTTCTGTTACTTGCCTCCCCTTAGTGTCCCTCCCAAGTAAGGCTGCTGCCAGGGGGCTTGCTTTTTCATTCTGTTTCCTCTGCCGAGTTGCTTTTTCCTCCTTTAATTATATGCAAACGTGGCTATGCTTGTTACTTCTTCCATTGATATACCTTGCCATCCTGGGAAATGTTCCGTAGAATAATTACTGGTACCTGGGGCTGCTTGATCTACAAATAACGAGACAACCTGGGGCTGGTTTTGTTCTGCTTCAGGATCTGTTCCCCCAGACATCGGCGGCTGTTTCCCTAGCCTAGTTAGAAAAGCAGAGGGGTGTTCCCGTTTCTTGCTGACAGCCTGTTGCCCGTGTCCAACGTGCTGTTCTTTGTCCCGCTGCCCCCGCCGCAGTTAGTAGCCCCCTCGCTGCAGTTACTAGCCCACTCGTGCCAGCCCTGCCGCGCCTGGGGCCTGCAGCCTGGCTCCCGGCCCAGACACGTGGCTGCGCCGCACGGGGCTGCGGCCGCTCGCTCGTCTTGGGCCAAACTCGATCGTTTCATCCATCCCCCGTCAACAAAGCCTCTGGCGGCTGAGAAGCGTCTGTCCACGTCAGATCATACGCTCTAAATATACTTCTAATCATCTGTAATGCTTTTCCAGGGCCCTCCTGTAGCTGCGGCGCTTGCTGCTGTCACGCCGCCGAGCCTGCTGCACTAAAAGGCACACGCACGCGGAGGGAGGACCAACTCCTTTAACGGAGCTCGCGGAGCACGATCGGGATCAGCAGCCAGGGGTGCAGAAGGGGAGAGAGAGGAGCAGCCCAGAGGCGTTGGCAGCACAGCGGAGCAGTGTCGGCGGCGCTAGCAGCAATTGCTTGAGCTTGCGTAGACAAAAGAGCGTAAGGCGACACCTTTTTCCTATCACCGTTTGACTTGAATTGATCATTTTGGTTCGTCTGCTCTGTTCTGCAATCTGCCCAGATGTTCCAGTAGGCCAGTTAGGCAGGGAATTGGTTCCCCAGTAACAATCACAAAAAACTTTAGGAGATCAACACTGAAACTGCCAACTTCTGGCTGCCTTTGGTCTGCAGTACCAAATGCAATCATAGCAGACCAAGCTTTTCCATAAAATTCCACTGCCTTTTTCGTAGATAATTACAGGTACCACCACTTTTATTCAGATTTTTTGAAACTTATGCTAGCAGAGCACCTCTCACAAACACCTTGTCCCACGTCCAATTTGCAGGATTTATGTGGATTTACAGTTTTTAACACACCACCACCATGCAGCATTTATGTGGATTTACAGTTTTCACAGATCACCACCTCACCTCCTTACAGCTGTCTCCAGCACCCCTGGTGAGAGACAGAAAATGAGTAAATTCACACAGTTTGTGGCCCAGCCTGTCCCGGGAAGCTCTGAAGCCGAGCAGTCAGGGTCTAACCTGGGTTACCAAATTCTGGCACAGAAGTGACTTGGGATGTTTCATGAGAAGGAGGAAACAGGGCAGGCTTGCACAATTGTTACTATAGCTTAGCTGTGATTGTGGGAGCCCTCCTCCATTAGGGAGATGGGAGGGAGAGCCCCCCCAGCCTCAGTTAAAACCTGTGGTGCCTTACGTCTGATCCCCAGCCCGATACCCCACACAGCCCCTGCAGTCCCATTGTTGCCCCAGCCCCTTTCATGTTGTATGAGATATGCCTGAAAAGTGTAATTTAATCCTGATCTAATGTGACACTCTGAGAGAGAAAGCAAAGAGTTCCCAAACAAAAATTAATAAAAATTATCTTTGCGCTCTTTGTGGATGTTCAAATATAACATGACAAGGTTTGTTGAGAGAGAAATAAAGATGCAGACTAGTTCAGGAGTTTTTGTTTGTTTGCATGTTTCTCTTTTTTTTTTTTTAATACACATTTCTGTGATACCAGTGGACATCTGAAGCTTGGATAATAGAGGCATCAAAGATTGGCTTCACTATGTGTTCCAGTCTCCTGTCTTCAGTGAACTTTTGTCTTTACATATGTTGATGCAGTGCTCCATATTCATTTCTGGTGCATTCTACTGATTGAGTGGGATGAACCAGGCCATCATCTGTTTTGATGGGTAGCTTCCAGGCTTCTAACCACTGCTTAGTTTAACATTGATTCTGAATTTCTCTCTACACAAGAAGATTCTTGCTAGAGAGAAACGGTACTAGAAAACAAGGAGGCAAAGGATTTGGAAAGAAGCAATTGTCTCATTTCTTCTACAATATTCTTTACTTTCAATCGTATTTGTTTTTTTCACTCGAAGTATTTTCCCCTCTCAATTTAAAGGATAAAAGATGGGTAAAAATAAATTCAAGGTAATGATCAAGAAAAGAAGGTATCCAGCTAATTAGTTACCTGCTTTGATTTCTGTGTATGCTGAGTAGTTTCCAGTGGTAAAGGATCCTATATAGAACCTCAGGAGGAACCTGCCCCATAGGACAAACATATGAAGCTTTTACATGTTCTACTAACTATAGCAGTTCCCATTCATTCCCACTCTGCTTTGTATGCCTTTTTCTCTCTTTTCCACAGCAGAAAGACAGGGAATTAATTCTGGTCATGTTCATGGAAAGGAAACCTACGTCAGTCTTTCTTAGTTCCAGATCCATGGCCTGTTTCTCTTCCTGCTTCTTCCTGTTCTGCCTCTCAACCTTCCTTTCTAGTCTCGTCCCTTGTTTCCCATGTCTAATCTTATTTTTGTCTAGGTTTGGCACTTGGTTTCCTGATCAAATTAAGCAGATGCAATCCTTGTGTCATAAATTCTGGACAGTAACTTTTGAAGCTCTAAACAATTTCAACCAAATTTGACAGTGAGCCAGAAGTCTCAGTGATAATGAAGTTTCTAAAACCTTCCTGGTAAGGCAGCAGTTGGAGAAGTGAGATCCAAATGAGCACTTCCTTGGCTTGTTGGACCTCACCTTTCATCTGCTTCAGCTGTGTAAGCATCATTACGGAAAGCTCTGCTGCACATATGTTGTGAACCACAAGTATAGTTTCTGATGGTCTGAATCCGGTTAGCCGTGATTCTTTGCTTGAGACTTTTCCGTGCCCGAGGGAAACGAGTGGCAATTCCCACTGCTCATAAAACTCTTGGATAAAACTTTGTGCCCTTCCTTTCCTTGTAACTGGTGGCGAGTCTTTACTCTCCTGCCTTAGTGACTCCAATTTGTAGGCATTTCAGTGGGAAAAGCTCTGAAGAGGTGCACTGCTTTAGCAATCTCTCCCAGACAGCCCTGGGATAACCGTGGCAATTGCTTAAACAGCAGGTAGCATCAAACATCCCATTTATTTGTTTGCTTGTTTATTTTAAAAGACAATATTTTTCTGTCCGTTGGTTTTGTTCTCTTGCGTGCTGTGCTGCATACTTCTCTGCTGTTTATCTGTTTCCTGCTTCTTATTCCAGTGTGCATGCTTTCCTGACTGACTGTCCTCATTATCCAGGAGTGTGGATATTATAGGTACACGGCCTGTCATACTTGTTGCCTGTTCCAGTTTGCTCTGCTGGCTCCTTCTGCAAGGCTGGTGGCTCACCTTAACAGAAGGCAAGTTGGCTAGGTACACTTCTTAGTGCCAGCTGACTGTGACTTAAATACTGATTTAATTGAGAGCTTTGGGGAGGTGAGACAAAAGAGTTACACAGCAAATTACCTGGGAATCACTATTGTTCCCTGTCCTTGATGCCTCGGTGTGAGAAAAATCTCAAATAATTTTTTTTGGACAGGATCTTCTGTGAAGCTATTTTATTCACGATTGCAATGGCAGGCGTCCTGTCAATCAGGAGTGCATTTTAGTAAACAAATCATAGCCTCTTATTCCCTATTACCCGATGCCTGATCACCTCCCCTGTTTCCTCATTGCCTGAGTACTACAGGTTCGCAAGCTACTCAACGCTTCTCTGTACCATACATGTACAGTTTTTCTTTTTTTTTTCAACCCTTTAATATCTCCTTTCTTATGCTTTGAGAACCGGTGATCTTTGTTTTGCTGTTCTCACGCTGCTCATCCTGCTTTTCTCAAGCTTCTGCCTTATTTTGGAACAGTGAGGCCTTCTACTGTCCACTTACCTGCTTAGCATTTCTTCTTCTTACGCCTACACAACTACCTTGGAATACAGAAAATTAGTTCTCTACGGCAAAAACACAGCTTAGTTTCTCACGCTCGGGATTGCCTCAGTCCTTAGGGTTGCGATGTGCAGCGCACGTGCGGCTCAGCCCCAGCGCTGTGCTGCAGCAGAGGCGGCAGAAAGCGAAACTAGTTTTCTGTTGGGCGAGCAGGCTGCTTACAAACACAGCGACTGAGATCAGGGAATTGCAGGCTTTCACGTTCATATTTTGCAGGAGTCTCACGCAGTATGTGTTTATATTTTGGCCGCTGGCGCGTGTATAATATATACAAGCAGGAATGTGCGGATACGGGGCGGATAAGAGTGGGTTGATAATGTAGAGCTGAGACGGGTGGCGCTGCGTTTTGGGGTAGGATGCGCCGGGCGCTCAGGGCAGTTCGTTCCCAGCTGCCTTTTCGCAGCGCTGTTCCCTCCCCCCCCGGGGCTGCTTTCTCTCCCAAAAACCTCCCCCCCCTCCCCCCCCCCCCGTGCGGTCCTGCCCTTCCCTTCCCTTCCCTTCCCTTCCCTTCCCTTCCCTTCCCTTCCCTTCCCTTCCCTTCCCTTCCCTTCCCTTCCCCCGGCGGCGCAGGGGGAGGCGCTGACGGCTCGCGGCGCTTTGTCGCCGGCAGGGGACGGCTGAGGGCGGCCCGGCCGGGCGCTAGGACCCAGCGGCGGCGGCGCCACCAGCACCAGCAGCAGGAGGAGGAGGAGGAGGAGGAGGAGGCGGCTCCCGGGGCCGGGCCGCCAGCCCCGCCGTGACTCAGTGCGCTCGGCCGGGCGGAGGAGGCAGCAGCAGGTCGGTGTCGGTGTCGGTGTCGGTCTGTCCGTCCCTCCTCACCCCCGGGGGCGGTTGGTGGGGCCGGGGAGCGGGCTGGGCGTCGCGCTGCGCCCTCCCTCCCTTCCTCCCTCCCTACTCCCTCCCTACTCCCTCCTCCCTCCCTCCCTCCCTCCTCCCTTCCTTCCTTTCTCCTCTCCCCTCCCTCCCTCCCTCCCTCCCTCCCCGCGGCCTGGGCCCCGCCGCGCCGCTGAGGGGCGGCCCGCGCCGTTGTCGGCGGTGTGTTCGCAGCTCAGCCAAGATGGAGTACGAGTGGAAGCCCGACGAGCAGGGGCTGCAGCAGATCCTGCAGCTGCTGAAGGAGTCGCAGTCGCCGGACACCACCACGCAGCGAGCCGTGCAACAAGTATCCTTGGGGCGAGGCCGCCACGGGGACGGGGGAGGCCGGGCGATGGGGGGGAGAAGGGGGGGGAGAAGCGCGGCCTGCGGGCCCCGGGGGCCGCCCGGACCCGGCCCCAGCCCCAGCCCCAGCCCCAGCCGCGGCCCCGGGCACCTGTTGCGAGCCCGCCGCCAAGGGCCGCGGCTCCCCTTTCAGGCCCCTGGCTGGCGGCGGGGCCGGCCGCGTTACCGGGTTACCCCGCGCTGGGACAACGCCAGCGCACGGCCGCGGCGGGGCCCAGGCCCGCAGCGAGGCCTCCCGGGCCGTGGGGGGGCCGTGGGGGAGCCCCCGGCCCCGCTCCCGCCGCCCGCGGTCCCAGTGAGGAGGCGGCGGCGGCGGGGGGGGGGGGGGGGGGTTGCGCCTCAGGGCGGCTCTGCCGGGCGGGTTTTTGTCAGCGGAGCGCGCCCGTCTTCCTCCCCCCTTCCCCTCCCCCTCCCCCCAGTCTTGAAACGATGAAATGGCGGAATAAAAATGTAAAGGGAATTTTTTTTTTTTTTTTTTTTTTTTTTTTTTGGATTGGGAGCGGTGGAGGCGTAGCTCGCCCTCGAAAAATATTCCGGCCCGCGCGGGCCTTCGGGGCGACCGCATCCGTGCTGCGAAATGCCCAGAAGCCCTCCTGAGATTCGCCCGGCGGTGCGAATTTGTCATCTCCCACCCCTTCGGGGTTATTATCTCGCTCCCTTTTTATTTAAGGCGTGTGCTCGAAGGTCTTAGCAGATGGCACCAGAATTGATCCGCGTGGGTAAGAACCGTTGTAGGTAAGGTTATTTTAAGAGTTTAGCTTAAAGACAAATTTACTCAACTTCTGCACTTTGCTAACCGATACGGCCAAGCACAGAACAGCTTCTGCTATTATCTGAAAAGCAGAGTGAGTTTTGATATCAATCACCCTGCTCTCAGAGCTGTGCCTTAGACTTGTAAAACGCTGTTTCTTCCTTTGGAAAATACCATACAGCATGGCTAGCTGAAGCGCTCTGATAATGCCTCAAGCTTGAGCAGGCGTTCCTTAGTATTTCAAATGCGAAACTGTTTAAAGCTACTGATGTTACAGCGTAGAAAGACATTTCACAGCTCATCTTCAAAAAACCTGCTCTTTTTTTTTTTTTTTTTTTTTTTTTTTTTTTTTGAAAAGTATCAGTGTAAATGTTGGACGGGCAACATAGTAGATGTTGTCTGTCTTGAAGATGAGCAGATTTATTTATTTATTTTTTAACAAAAGTGCACTTGATAATTTGGAAAAATGTTTTAATACCTCTTGACAGGTCACGATCTGTAATTTTAAATAAATAAATAGCCTTTCAGTCCGTTTATGATAGCTGTTGTATTGTAGGGTGCTACTTATTAACACGTCCAAGCAAGATGGCAATTAATGGTTTCAAATTTGAAGGACTTTTCAGTCCATAATTTAATGTAAGATTATCAGTGTACTCACTTGTGCTTTTTCATTATGACACAGTTCTGACATTTAGGTGCTCAGAACTCAAATATAATAAAGTGGGGGAGCACAGGTCAGCCAAAATCCTTTGTTAATTTAGGTTATGAATCAGTAAGGCTTTCAAACATTTGTCAGATGAAAAAATTAACTCTTTTTTTCTTCCAAGAAAAATGTAGGTGAAGAGGATGTTGAGGAAAATCTGGCCTATTAGCTATTCTTTGATTCCTAGACTGGTGAGGTGTATTCTAATTTCATACTGCTCTTTGAGTTCTTTCTGCCTGCTTTTGCTGCTGCTTCATGTTTGAGGCATTGTGACCTGCATTCGTTAGTAATTCTCAACCCACTGCTTTGGTGGTCATGTTTCTGAATTGTGGAGAAGGGAAAAAAAATTACAAGACAAAGTACCCTACTTTTTTTGACTCCTGAAAGAGCTGTTTGGCATGGCAGCTATAACAACAATCTTGAGATATGTGTTTTATCATTTCTAGGCACCACGTGGAACAGTCAGTATTACTTTCACGTGGCATGGCCATCCTTCCATTTACACTCATCTCTTGTGTTTCACAACAAAATATCTTGTAGCTGTGATAAGTGTGCATTGCTCTGTTACTGAGTGGTGAGAGGACTGGCTTCTCTAGCAAAGTTAATACTCGATGCAAACAACCTAAATATCTAAAAAGTTTCTTAAGTTTGTGTTTGAGACTAGATAAATTAGTTGTTGGTCATTAGAAGGAAAAGGATCCTTCAGAACTGTAAGGTACCTAGTGGGACATGGAGACTAAACAGATGAATTTGGTTAAGGTTTTCCCTATTTTGATTGCTTAAAGGTTCAGCTAAATTGCAAGTGAAATCAATGCAATGCATGTGAATCAAGCAGTGTTCTTCAGAAACTATTTTTTTGCTGAACTTCTTGATGGTGTGAACCTACTAGGTATCATCAGTATGTCAGTAACTTGAAGATGATGCTGCGTATTTATGACTTACAATACTATTGTTGAGCAGCATATCAATTCATAACAGGGTGCAAGAACAGGATATAAGGAGAATGCCAGATTGCTTTTCCAGACAAACAGCACAGAGTACTTAGAAGTTTGAGGCAGAAGAAGCGGTAGATTTTAGAAAAACAGCTACGTACTTTTGCAGCTCTTCAGAAACATAATAATTCTTCTTGTAGTTTCCCCAAGGACATACTGAAGAGGTTGATATTGCTAGTAAGACACTCGTTCAGAAAGCTGGCACTCTAGAAAATGGGTATGTATAAGGAAGAACAGTTCTCTATACTTACCCACCATCTCAAACAAGTCATAAACTTGTTACAAATATCCAGGCATTTACAATTAAATTAATTCTCATTGCTGAGAGCGCAGGCTGCAGCTAGTTAGAGTCATTTTTTAAAAAAAGTTTGTCTGGTATTAAGAAAGTGAATAGCATTAAAATCAAATAGCTATTTATGATTTTGATAGGCCAAAGTGCTTTTATTTATGGCGGAGAAAAACAAGAAATGTATTGTGGGATTGTGTCTCAGTGGATTCCTTAGTTTGGCGGGCTTCTCTGATTGTAAATACTGAAATTCAAAACTATACAGAAACAGATTTATAATGGTTTTAAAAATATTTCTTTAAGAATCTTTTAACTTCTGTTTATGTCCCTGGATGTTGTTTTTTTCAGATTTCACCACAAGTAGAAGGTATTGCTTCATTATGAAGACTGCAGACTGTTTTCAGATTGTTCTTACTCAGAATATTTTAATTTTTGTATACAACCATTTAACATAACACAGTAGCACACAACAAATTTAATAGTAATTGTGTCTGGAAAGCTATAAAAGCTGCATATGGAAGATTTCACTTTTCCTTAACAGTCTTTCTCCTCAGAAACTAGAACAACTCAATCAGTATCCAGATTTCAACAACTACCTGATCTTCGTTCTTACGAAGTTAAAGTCTGAAGGTGAGTTCTTGAGATACAAATTGTTTTATTCTGGTTTTATTTTTCACTTGTTTGGTTTTTGTTTTCTTTACCTTGAGAGAAATAAGAAGCTGATTGCTGCAGTCAGTTTGCTGGTGTGTGGATCTCGATAGTCTTTTGAGAACTCATCCCCTCAGGAAACTTTGTGGTAAAATATTTGCTAACTTACTGCTGCTTGTAGTTTCAAAGTTTTAGAATAGATTCCATTCTGAATTCCTTTGAAATCTTATCAGAAGTGTTGGAGCATCATACTTCTCTGAGACTGTAGTGAAAATGGAATAGACTTGCTTCATGGTGATGAATTGTGACTGTAGACAACATAAAAACATGCTGCTAGATCTAGTTACGATCATATCACTAGTAGTCAGCCTGCTAAACATTTTAAAGATCACATACTAGAGTTGTCTGAAAAGGCTGCCTGTCAGAACCTTTATCCTGAAGTCTTTCTAGTAAAATGGCATTCTAGTTAACACCTCCTTCCCCCCCTCATCTCCCTGTCATTCTAGTAAAATGGAGTTAGAAATCCACTCAGTATTTACTGAGGGCTTGTTCTTATGGATCTTAGTACATTCTCTGTATGGCATACTGCATAACCTCTACCTGCTGGTAAATTCATATGAAAGATTTTCTTTCCAGTGTACTACAGCTACTGATCTGTGAGGTCTTCACTAGTGAGAGAGATTTATTTCAGGACCTGTTTTAGCACACGTGGCCTTTTTATGTTTGTTGTTAATACATTGGGCTGTTTGGGATTTTTTTCCCTAGTGTCGTGCTGACAATGCTTTTTCTGTCTTTTAGTGTATTACCTCTGAGCTTTAGGTGTGCTTGCTTTTTCCACTTGGAATTATATTTTACTTACATGTGGCCTTGTAATATTTAAAGCATTGGCGAGATCATTTACATTCTGTTTGAACTAGTGTTTTGTTTGTGTTTTGTCAGCATACCAAAGTAGGAAGAAGAGAGAAGGATAGCATGTTTTCACATTTGAAGGCTGGGATATGCCACAGTGCTTTTGGATTGCCCACATAGGAAGTATTCTGATAATCTTTAAGGTCTTGGAGAAATCTCTGAAATTTGAGAGAGTGCTTTCAAGACCTGAATCGGCCAAGTTAATAAATTATTGAGCAAGTTGGTAGTGTAGATATAAAGTACCCAACACTTACATGTTAATGAATGTGGTATCATACCTTAATTGCTTGTGTGCTTTAAACCAGTAACAGAAAAATAAAAACACAAATCAAGTCTGGTACTGGGATCTGGAATTTGTACAAATGATATGGTGAGGAGGTTGCTTCACATCTTTTCTCTCAGTATGTTCTCTAACACCAGTTAACCTGCTAATTTCCCCTTCATTGTTCTGCTCACCACTTGTGCTTGAGGTTCTAGGTACTGATGTATGTTTAATGATGTCAGGATCTCTCTTTCTAATGAATCTGCTTAGGTGTCCTGGTTTCAGTTAGGACAGAGTTAATTTTCCTCCTAGTAGCTGGTAGGGTGCTACATTTTGGATTAGGATGAGAAGAGTGCTGATAACACGCTGATGTTTTAGTTGTTGCAGAGCAGTGCTTACACCAAGCCAAGGACTTCTCAGCTTCTCCAATCCAATTTATCCAATAATCTTTTTACCCCTTCTTAATGTTTACACACATTAATTTATTTGGAATGGAATGAAAGGTAGGAGATGCTAATCATTATGATTGTTTTAAAGCTGTTACATTGCAGGGAGGAAACATTTAGGATTTGGTGGGTTGAGGAAGGCAACCAAACTGAGAAGTAGCAAGTTAACTTCTAAGAAGAGCTGTCTAGGATCATCCTGCACCGATGTCTCTCAAGTACATCATGTAGTCTTCTGTGAGACTACTGAGAAGTATCTGTTGCTTCAGAGAAGATCTTGTCCTGCATCAATCATGTTTTCAGTCATAGTCTTTTGTCCAAGGCAGCTGGTCTTCTTCAGCTTTGTATTTCAAGGTCAGGAAACTTTCAGATTACTGAAGGTGGGGCATGGTCCTTGGCATCCCACTTCAGGTGCCCATGCTTGAGCAAGGGAGTAGGACCAGATGATCTTCAGAGGTGCCTTCTAATCTCATCCTTTCTGTGATTCTGTGTCATAATAGAGTCCAGTGTTGGTATTTTTCATGGTGTTTGCCAAGTTCCAAATATCTTGTTACCTTGCTTAGATAGGACTAATGACAGATAACAGAGGACTGTTGGCTGGTTTTGCTTTGAATGGAGGTTTTATTTTGGTTTTATTTATGGAGGTTTTGCTTTTGATGGAGAGCCAGCAGCTCTCCATCCCTTATTAGTCTTTAGAACTGCTGTTACGTAGTTAAAATACTCTTGCATCCTCTTGGAACAGCAGGGGAAATATGATGGACCCTGTCTTCATTACAACTGGGAAGTATTCTTTCACTGTCTCTCTCCTGAGGAGTTTTCTCGTGGCAATCTGTCCTACAAGTCTATTGGCTGGAGAAGGGAAATAGCATGCATTTTAATCCACCATTACAGAATTCCCACATTCAGGAGCTGTCATCTAAGCATATTTTAAGCACCTTTATTTTACCGCAACAAAGTTTGTACCAAACTGTCGCCATTTTTTAGTACCAGAAATTTTACTTTCCTTCTGAAGGAAGTCTAACTTTATTTTCCCTTCCAGCCTTAGCTTTGTCCGAATAAAGTTCCTGTATCTGAATGCTTATAACATGTAGGTTTTAGGTCTCTTGTGGTATTACTGCACATAATGTAGGCTTTGATTTGGTTTTGGTTTTAAACTTTTGTGAGTCTCTTTAAGCTGATAAAGGCTTGGATCTTCCTGAATGCAGGTGTTGCCCTGCTACAATTTATCAGTGGAAATATAAGGTCAGTCTTATAGCTAACGCATGCCCGAGCTTTTTTTCTTGTAATGGTTTGTCCAGACTTACAATGCTATCTTCAGAAATGCAAATCCTGACATTATAAATATCTATCATAGAATGTAAAAACATAAAAATAAACAAATATCCAGGAAACAGCATGCTGTCCTGAAAGTCAGACAGTAGGCAAGCTGATGGAATAAAGTGTCCCAAATCATTGAAGGCTGAGGTATAGTTCTCCAGAAGGTAATTCCAAAGAAGTATGGTGCTCAGAGGTCATACTCAGTTGGGCAAAATGAAGCCTATATTAATTGAAAAGTGTTTGTCTTTATTTGTAAATGAAAGTATCAGCCAGATTTTCTGTTATTGTAGCTGTTCCTTCTTGGTTTGACAGGTATAAAGCCTGGCAGATAATGTAGTGGTGCTGTGCTGCCCTGGCATCTATCTTCTTTTTTTTTTTTTTTTTTTAAGGTGTCCCCTGAACTGAGCTCAGAACCATGTAAGCCTGTCTTCTGTAAATAAGTAACTTTCTGGCTTTCTGGAATGTGTGTGTGTTATTACTACTGCTTCCCAGATCCTTGTCTCTTTTTTTTTTTTTTTTTTTTTGGTTGAGCAAAATAGTTAAGAGTGTCATGTCTGCTTCTGTTCTTTTCTTCTTACCTTTCTGGAGATTTCATTCTTTGTTCCGAGTCACATATCTAAATCCTCCTTATTTACATTTTTGCTTTTGTAGTCCCAACTCTGTTCCCTTGAAGGAAAGGACAAGAAAACATCTGAAAATTGAGCCTTCTCACTCTCTTGCTGCAGGCAGTTCCAGTCTCTAGTTATGGTGCTTTGAGGCACCTGTTCAAGACATCTGAAGCATGAGGCAGATCAGAGGAAGGATTTCTAGGTATCATAATACAGGTGGCTCAATCTGTAAGCAGAATTTCTGAGTTTTGTTTCAGACCTTACTGACCCAAATGATGGAATTCCCCAAGTTTGTCTGTATCAAAACCTTAATTGTTTTATACCTTCTATAAGTAAATATTTGATAGATACCTTACCCCCTCCTCCCATCAAAAACACAGTGGCAAAAATAGCATCCTTCTTAATTCGTCTGTCTTGGCTTTTGTAGAACAATCCTTACAATACCCTGTTTGTTTTTTTTTATTATTTTTAACCTATAGTTACATCTTTATCTTCTACAGCCTTCTGAACTTTGTGAATAAGAAGATGATCAGGCTTACACTAAATTATCAGAAGGTGATGACCGTTGTCATTCACCAATAATACTCGACTAATTTTCGTAAATTCAACTTGTCTATTAGGGAGTATTGGATATGACAACTGTCATAATTGTGGCATGATACTTGGTGGATACAGTGTTGTATCAGCATATTCTGAGATGACAGGGTGTGCTTGCATCAGCAAAGACTACTCTGTTGCTTCCTGGCAACAGTTGTCTGTTCAACTATGTAGAGAAACTACATTGCAACTTTGTAATCTCTGTGGAGGATGCCCACTATGTCCATGCCAGAATAAGGTCTTCACAACTCCGAGACAGCAAAAAGAAAGCTGTCTTTATAATGTGTCAGAACTAATGTGGTCTTCTATTCTTCTTGAAGGCCTGATGTGGCCTTCAAGACAGTGGATGTTTTATATAAGAATTGCAGTAACTGAAGTTGTGTCAAAGCTTACCGCTTCTTAGGTAAGATTTGACGTACCTGATACCTCTTTATATTGTGAAAAAAGAACATGGCTACTAATAAAAGTTCTAGTTAAAAACAAACAAACAAATAATTTTTTTTTAAAAAATAAGTCCTTTCTCAGATCTGTCTTTTATCGTGCTTAGACAAGCAATAGAAGTCATCGTTAGTTTATGGATCTAAAGCCTTGAGTTGGGTTCCAGCTACTTCGTCCTTTAGATTCACTACTGTGCTTTTTGCCAGGACCTAGGCTAATGGCAACGTACCTTGAGAAAAACACATAATGGTCCTGACGTCATTCTGCTGGCCCATGTAGCCATAGTTATTTATCTGGTTGCCTTGCACTGGGGTATAATCTGTCCACAGAGGTAACGCTAGTGACACCAAACCCACTTCAGGATGGGCTGAAGAGTCAGTCACTAAAACATGATCCAAGATCAGAATCCAGCAGACTTTGTATAGGTACAACAGGATAAATAGTTGAAAATAGAACAGTGTCTCAACCACTCTTATTTTCATATGTCACTTTGTTATTCAGAGTGCCTTACTTGCTAATGGAGCATTACTGTGGGAAGGTTTGTTAGTATTTTTCCTATCCATCCTCCCTCCCCAGCCAAAGTTTCTGTTTCAATAGAAGCTGACACACATGGTAGCTTATTTTCTATTCATAATGACACGAACGATTCACCTAGGTCTGCAGGTGAAATTTGAAATGGCTTTTCTTAAACTGTTACTGGGATCCAGAGTGGTTCTGTAGGTTTAAAGTGAATATTTTCTGATAAGTGCTGGAAATTAAATATGGTCTGGCCAGTAGTTTTCATTCCATTACAGATTGACTTGGCAATTGGTGTTGAAAGATCTTTGAAGCTGAGCAAAAAAAGGATCTTGTGAGATCATGTATTGATTAACTAGCTTTCAGTTTCAGGAACGTATTTTTGATGAGCAGGATTAAACCAGAAAAAGGTGTTTTTTAAATTAAAACAACACCTCCGCCCCCAAAAAATCACTCACAAAACCCGTCATCCATCATGATGTCACTTAAATATACTAAAATAGCTGTAAAAGAGTGAATCTGATATCTGATGGGATTAAAATTAAGAATTAAACTCAGATTAATATACCTTTACTTAGAATTTAAAGTGCTGCACAGAATGTATAGTGTCCTAGTGAAACAACTGAAATATTTTCCCCTTAAATTCTGATGTATTGAGAATTAAAAACAAAAAACAAAAAAACACCTCGGTATTAGAATCAATGCAAAAAGTAATTGAGATGCATACATTTATTAAGGTCAACCAACTCATGAGATGATTAATTTTGTAAGATCAGAGCACTGAAAACTGCATGCTTTTTCACCTGTATGGCAGCTAACTCCTCCTTTCTGTGCCCCCACAGGGGTATTGTAATACAGACTTCAGTAAAATGTTTCTCCTAAGCAGTTTCATGGCATACATACCATAGGTGAGAAATGACGAATCTAAATATTTTTTTCTTTTAAGAGTCTTGAAAGAAACTTTGAAGTTACCAGTGGATTGTGTTATGGTTCAGGAATGCTTTCTCAGAAATCCTTATCGTGAGCATCCAGAATCAGAGTGTGGGATCTCTATTATTATCTCTTACCTTACTCCTAAAACCCATAGAAGGAAAATATTGAGAAAGAGCAGCTACAGTAACAAGTCTATTGAGTGCAGGTACCTGTTTTCTAACCCAGTACCCTGATCTGCTTACATTGGTGTAGGCTCTTCAAAACCTCTGTTCACTGCAAGCAAAGTCATTTTGGGGCAGAAATCTTAGAATTTCTGTTTTCTCTGAATAGCGTTCTGAAAGGAAAGGACAGAAGTTCTCAGACTTGCCCTTGATTATTAAGGCTATCAAACTTTTTTTCTGAAGTTTAGGTGGTCTTTAGTGTATGGTCTGTTCTGGCTCCAAAGAAAGCGTGGCTTTATTTCTGGGGTAAGTGGGAGGTATTCAGCCGTCTCTTTGAAGTCTTACCTTAGTATATATCTCAAAAGCTAAATGTAGTCTGCTACAACAAGGGGCATATATTTGTATACTTTTCTTGAGTCATACTTTCTAACCCAGTGACATTTGCTTTGTTGCTTCTCATATTGAAGTGTACTTAAAAAGCCAGTACCCACTGTCCCTGTGTGGTGTTTCCCTAGAGAAGAGGGAAGACATTGCTGGTGTGATTTCTCAGTGTACTTCTGTCCACCAAGTAGTAGAGTTTGCTTCAGTGCAGTTCTGAGGTGCTTGAGACTAGCGTGTCTTTTGCTGTGGTTTTCATCTTCTCTTTGTTAGAATATACATGTGTGGATTGCTTAAAAAAAAAAAAAAAACAAGTGACTGAGATGAGAGTAGTGTTATTCACTTGTAGATGGTGATACAGTGACTATAAGCATGGCTTATGTTTTGCCCTCTTACTCCTGTAGTATTGGCAACTTTAACTGTTACGGTGTAACTTCTATTTAAAAGGAAAACTGTTCAGTGTGCTCATTTTGCTCTCAAAGCTGTTGAGGCTTTTTTAGAAATAAGCTCATGCTGTGTGTTTTAACTACTGGTGTGGATTTAATATGTGCAAATGCAAAATGTGATAAAATCATCGCAAGTGTCACTCTTGTTCCTGAAGATTTCTGATCCATTTTTGAGAAATAGGCTGTCTCATAAGAGCTAAAACCGAAAAATAAAGATCCTGACAGAGCAGTGTCATGAGACAAGATAAATGTTGTCTTAAGAGTGACAGCTACAGAAATACCTTTATGAGCTTTACAGCAGGAAAAAAATATATCTTTTTTTTTTTTTCCTCCCCTGGGATTTTAAGTAACCTTAAGTATAATACTTTAAGATTAAGGTACACTATCCAGTCAGAAACAAGACTGGAGATGTTTCAAAACATTCAGTGTATTTGAGTATGTTAACAACCTTGAAATGCAGTGGCTGGTCTGAAATTAATCGGTGCTCAGTTGACTCATGTGAGTCATGGAAAAAAAAATTGACACAATTGCCTAAGTATAGGAACGCCTGTAAGATACCAAAACAAGGCTGGAAGTGTTCTGCTGATGCTGAGTGTTGCATATTTATTGCTTAAGTGGCAACAGCCATGCTTCTGAAGATAGTGTTGTAAATAAAGCTGAGCTGTTAAGAACATGGGAAGAGTGTTGAACTGCTGACCAAAAATTAATTTATTGGTTAGTCGTACAAGTTTTATTCATTCTAACTAATAATGGCCACAGGTCAAACAGTGCAAAAATTTGTGCATCTCTATAGGCTTACAAAACCACAAAAGTTTTAAAGAACTAATTCTCTGGTTTCACTGCTCTTTTCAGCTTCTCTATTGTATCCCCAGAAACTGGTTGTCTCAGCTCTTTATTGCCATTTTATGCATCACCTCCTGATCCAGCAATTGAATTGGTGCTAGAATTCTACCAAAGAACAGAAGAATCATTAATGCCAAATGGAAATTAAGTGTAAGGAGAATAAGATTTGCTACAATATCCCAAACTCTGTAACAAATACAGGATATTGTTGCAGTTGGAGAAAAAAAGACTACAATCCTCTGTCTCTTCTGTTTGTCTGTACCTTAGCATTAATGCAAGTGCATTGGAAAAAAGAAGTGATGAGCTTTGTGATGGAAGTGACCTAGCCAGTCTTTGGCAATGAATGAATTAGGAATTAGAGTAATTAATCTCTCTGAAAAAATTGCTTGGTGAGATGAATTGAAGTTTATTCACTCTCTGAATGTATTGAAGGTGAACATGACATCTATTATATGAATAGCTGTAGGAACACAAGGATTAATTGGATGAATGAAATAAGGCCTTGTTATCAATTTGGGTAATTCAGAATACTGTTCAGACTGTGAAGTGAATATTGGGAAGTACAAAATAAAAGATACTCACCAACACTGGTGTATAGTATGCCATGCCGTGCATTGGAAGTTTTGGCCACTTTTGCTGTCTGCATTCTGTAGGTATAGCTTAACAAAAAATTGTGTTTGCAGGCACATACAGGGTTCTGTTATATAAACAAACTACTTTGTTTCCCTGAGACTTCCTTGCCAGGAAGCCTTCTTCCCCTGTAATTAGTAACTAGTTCATTAAGGCAATCTTCTGTCATTTTTATTTCTTGAACCTGCACTTGGCATATTTTTTCCTCTTCTGTTTGACTTTTCTGTACACTTGAACTCATATTTTCAGTTTTCTATTTTAGGTTACATTCTGCTAAATGGCAGCGTAGGGTTTTTGCACTAGTGGGAGTGTTCTTCCTAAATAGATGTGCATCAACCTGCAGTAAGAAATTAGGGAGCAGATACATGCTTTTAATTCAGTACTCCATTATATAGTTTCTTTTGTTACTGTTATTACTTGAGAAAATTAACTTTTTTGTTTTACCTTCACAAGAGTTCTTACTATGAGCAAAGTGACTGATCTGCTATTTGGAATACTAATTAAAATGAGATGCTATCTAAGAAGCATCAATATGTGGTTGTGCTGATTCTCTTCTTCCAAGTCATTTGAAATCTATCTTCAGACTCCTTATTCTCCAGATTGTACTTCAGACTTCCACAGTCACCTTTCCTTGTGGAGGGAGGAAAATGAGGAAGAGCTTGGAGTGTCTACCATTTAGAATCAGAATATCCAGAGTTGGAAGGGACCCACAAGGGTCATCGAGTCATTTAGAGCAGTTCAGTTGGAAGGGACCTACAAAGATCATCTAGCCTAACTGCCTGACCACTTTAGGGCTAACCAAAAGTTAAAGCATGTTGCTGAGGGCGTTATCCAAATGCCTCTCGAATGCTGACAGGCATGGAGCATCAACCACCTCTCTAAGAAGCCTGTTCCAGGGCTTGACCACCCTCACAGTAAAGAAATTTTTCCTCATGTCCAGTCTGACCCTCCCCTGGGTTTGTGCTGTTCCCACAAGTCCTGTCACTGGTGACCAGGGAGCAGAGGCTAACACCTCCCTCCGCACTTCCCCTCCTCAGGAAGCTGCAGAAAATAGTGAGGTTACCTCTCAGCCTCCTTTTCTCCAAACTAGACAACCCATGTGCCATGAGATATGCCTTCTAGCCATTACCATCTTCCAGCTTTTACCATTTTTGTTGCCCTCCTCTGGACACATTCAGGTATCTTAACATTCTTTCCTTATTCTTGAACCTAGAACTGCACACAGCATTTAAGGTGAGACCACACCAATGCTAAATATAGTAGGAGAATTTGCCTCTCTTGACTGGCTGGCTATGCTATGTTTAATGCACCTAAAATGGAGTTTGCCCTCTCAACTTCTGTGGCACACTGCTGGCTCATGTTGAGATTGCTCTCGACTGTTGTGGAATGCTTAAAAATTCTCTGAGTCTTACAGCTTCCCAGTCAGAATTGCCCGTGCAGTAGTAGATCCTCTGGTTAAGAGAACATCCTTCTGATCACCTGGAGTTAGGTGAATGCTTTTTCCTTGGAGATACTGAAATAAAAATACGCTCTGTTGAATCTATACCTGCTTGAATGGTCGATGTGTGCTGTTTCAGATGAAGCAACCAATTTCACTAAGAAGGAATAGCATTGCTCAGTCAGGTGCTATAGGGCTAAGCTGTCATAAGCTGCCTGTACTGAGCTGAATGCAGACTGCAGTCATTATTGGTACTTATGACTCCGTCATGACACTCTTGTACCTGAATAACTTGCGAAAGCAGAAGGCACAGCTGAGTCAAACCTTCATTGGGTTCTGAAGTGTAAGAATTGCCATTTAAAAGGAGGAGAAAGGATTTCAGAATGCTTTGCAAAAGCAGGAGTAATTCTTGGCCAGTTATTGAAGTCAGTTTTTATTACCATCAGACATCTTGACTGTGGGATCAAGATGTACTTTTACATGGCTTTTCAGATTGCTTGCAGGAAAGATACTCAGCTCTGAGGGTAGGAAAAATACAGTGTGTACTATTATTGCTGGCATTTTTTTCTGTGTTCCCCTCCAATTAGCGTTAAAGGGATGGGATTGTTACTTGTGCGTTAACAGTGTGGGAATTGATAACTGGCATTCCTTTTATAGGGCTAGATTTGGCTTCACAAAGAGTGGTGAGTTAATCAGTTGCACCTGCCTCAGCACTGCAAGATAACCCACTGAAACTGTTCCAATGTCATCATAACATTTCACAGCAAGTCTGCTTTCTGACACTCTACAAAGAGGCGATGGTGTTGCTTCCTAGGAGCCATCACAGCCTAGGTCAGACACCAACACCTAGCCTCATGAGCAGGAGAAACCTTTTTTCATCTGTAACTCTATGAAGAATAATTTTATAAAGAATAATAACACTCTTTAATATGTATCTGCGTGACATCTTGTCCACTAAGGTAGAACACTACACTGACATCATGGCACCCATGTCTACTTCTATCAATATTTTACTGGTCAGAGTAAGAGTCTATAAATCACTTTACATGGTCACATATTTCATACATTTTTCTGTATGGTAGCCTTTTTCTTAGCTCGCTTGGACTTCCAGATGAACTACAGAAGACGCACTGCTTTCCCATATATACCCAATATCATACAAGCTCTGATTAGAGGAAATGTGTTTATTTGAAGGGCACAACCTCATTCTTTAAGTACAGCAGTGCTTTTAAGTACTATTTTTTAAGTACTTACTCTGTGAGCCATTAAAGCATTAAACTAGTATTACAGCCTTGCAAGGGAGTTGAAAACTTACTCAAAACCACATAATATTTGAATAGCTTTAATGTGAAGTGAGGTAAGGTGAGTGGGGAATCTTCTGCTGATTAATTTGGCAGTGAAGATGACATCAAATGCTAGAGGTCTGCTTCACTTCCCTGATTTTTGTATTGTATGTTCTTGTCCACTCTGTACTTAGGGCTGACTGAGATAGAAGGCAAGACTGCGTTCTCTTTTGATGGCTGAAGCATATGGCTGACAGAACTTAGTACAAAATCTATGAAGACCGAAGGGTGTCTTACTCAGCTCTTAGGCCATCTGCTTGTAATCTTGGCGTTACAGCAAAAACTCCATTGAGACCTATATTACTGTTTTCTGACGGTGTAGCTGTTAAGTTGTTGAATGCCCTGAATTCCATAAATATCTTCATGCAGTATCAGACTTTTTTTTTTCTCTAACTGAGATTCTGACTGTGGTGTGGTTTTTAAAATGCCTGATTATCAGATTCTATGTTGCTTCTGTAGCTTAAATAGTCAGGGTCTGTTTAGCAGTCTCTTTGGCCCACCTTTGTGATCTGTTTGCCACCTCTCAGCATGGTGATAATTGGCTTTGTTTTTTGTCTTTAATCTTTCTCCTTTTTTTGCTTCTAGTTCTTTGCCATTTGACAGAGATGTGACTTATGGTATGAATCCCTTGGAATCTTTGCAATTCTGTGATAAATGTTTACTATGAAAAATAGTCTTTCTATTGGCTATCTTTATCTTGGCTAGAAGAATGGATCTGAGATACTTGATACTGCTGCACTCCATAGGATGCTCCATAAGGCAGTACTACAGCAGCATTTTTCTTAAAGACAGACAGCCTTGATATTTATTTAAACCAGCTGGCTAATCTGAGAAATTTCTTAGTACCTGTATCTTTGCTTGGTTAAATTGAAGCTGTTGTTTTGTCACTTTCGCAATCATGTCAAGGCATTCTAAAGGACAACTGTTTTCCTTAATGTAGTGTTTAGTATTTTCTGGCTAATATTGGTTTATACTAATAGCAGCTAACATATCATGTCTAATGAGACCTTGGATGTAACTCTGACCTCCTGCACCCCTAAGAAGATACTGCTGACAGATGAAGAATGAGCAGTTATTGTATTGTATCTAACTGGTCACTAAGATGATGTGTAAGTTGTGGCTTTCAAGGACTTTAAATCACATAGGAATTAAAGAAGGACTTTCCTGGCTTCTATCCTGGCCAAATACATAGGCACAATCTTAATTGCTTACAGAGCACTGGATTTCTTGAAGATGTGCTGTCAATGGATTGCAGTTATGTAAAACAGTCAGAGTTTGGCAGATAAAATTGGTTTAATAGTAGATGTAGAGATTTTACTTTAATTCAGTAAGTATTTCAGTCAAAACTGTAGCTGATAGTACATTCAAATGGGAACTTCTTTCTGTAGGTCACTCTCCACCAGAATTTTGTTGATGGTATCTTCAAATTTTTGGGAAAAAAAAAAAAAAAGATGGAATTTGATGGATTTGATTTGACTTGCCAAGTAGTAGTTATACGGTTTGTCACAAGTCATAACCAAGCTCTGTGGTTGTGAAAAGCTGCTCCATGCATCTATTCTCTATTTAAAATAGCAAACACTTTTTGCCCCTCCTTTTTCATTCTCCCAGAAAACTTGTTGGCCCTTGAAATGCTGCTGCACTATACAAATGAAACAATGTGGTTTTTTTGTTTGTTTGCATGTTGTTGTTGTTTTGTTTGTTTGTTTATTTGTGTTTTGTTTTGTTTTTTTCCACTGGTTAAAGTTTGATGGTACTTAAAATCTATGGTGTAGGTAAAGTTGCATAATTGTCTCAAATACTTATTTAGAGTGTGGCTTTCTGGTTTATAAAAATGAGTTCTATACAAAAGCTATGTTTTTGAATCAATACATTTATAGTTATGGAGCATGACAAATAATGCTTCTTCAGGAAAAATGAAATACGAACATAGAAACTAGATTAAAGACTGCCTGATGGCTTTCTGGTTTTGGAGCTCAAATAAGATAGGTTGATTAAAATGAACTTTAATTTCTAATCAACAAAGCAAAAAACCCTGTCCTGAGAAGGGCTGCTTCTGTTTTAATTAGCCATGATCATAACGAAAGTGTCTGACTGCCAGATGTTGAAGACATTGGGATGTACTGAGAGTACTATGTTATGATGCAGTAGCTTTAATACTACTACTTTATCTTTGAAAGGTGCATATCTTACTTTACTTATCTTTATTCTATTTGGATATTAATCCTCTTGAAAACCTACAATAGGTCTGTGTGAAAACTGTAATTCTTGTTGCAAAGGAAATTTGAATATCCTTATTTCTTGCCCAGGTCAGGGCTATGAACAACAGCACAAGAAATTCAAACGTGACTAAAATACTAATTAAAATTACCTTTACATGCTCTCTAGAGTTACTGCAAATGTAAAGGTTCTTACAGTATAAACTTCCTATATAGAACATCCAGATCTCACTTTCAGCGTGTTTTAGAAGTAACACTAAGGTACTCATTCTCATGAAGAACCAAGCACAAGCCTACTCCAATATAACTGAAAGGTCTCAGCTGTTCTTTTTCCGTTCTTCCTGTTGCAGTAATTTAGAGGAATACACAGGAAAAAATAGCTCAGCAAACTTGAACTGAAACTCAAGGTGGCCTTATCTTGAATTTTTACTCTGTTTAGGTCCATTCTGGTAGCTTGTTTTCTTACGGTTTTCACTATATAACACCTGTTACCAGTGGTTAAAGCCTTTTTTTTTTTTTTTTTTTTTCCCCCTCTTAGCTATTAATTTAATAGAACAGCTGGTATCTGAAGGGAGTTCAATATTCTGTAGAAAAATAAAATGCTATTTCTCAGGGAGTAGAGGTTTTTCTCTTACTCTGTAATTCAGTTCTATTCCCTGTCTATATCTCTAGAAAACTATCTCAAAATGTTGAATAGGCAATGCTAATAGTCTAATTTTGAATAAATGGAAATACTGAATTCTGAAACTAGAAAGCTTTGCTACATAAATTGGTGGGTGTCATTTGAGGAAGAGATAAGATTAATATCTCACTATAAGCTTTGTTCTTGTTGCATTGTTTGGAAATCTGCCTTATCCTAAGAGCTGATTGAAGGTTGAATGTAACTTATTTTCTGTTGCAGATGAACCAACACGTTCTTTGAGTGGTCTTATCTTGAAGAATAATGTAAAAGCACACTTTCACAACTTCCCAAATGGGGTAACTGACTTCATTAAAAGTGAATGTCTGAACAACATTGGTGATTCCTCTCCCTTGATCAGAGCTACTGTAGGTGAGTTTGGTCTTACTGATATCGGTAACATTTTCAGGATGCGGAGTATACGGGTTGGAGCCTCACTAGGAGGCTAGAGTTAGTAAACTCCTGAAACTGTCTGCTTCTGATAATTGTTGCAACTTCAGAATGTTTCAATGCAGATAGTCATGTTCAGTATGAATACATGAATATGTACAAGTTGGACTTATTTTTACTTCCTGTTTTCTTAGTTGATTTAGGAATTCAGTTCACAGCTCTTAAAATATAACTAAAATAAGTTTACTTGAATCTATAAAAATTCAGCTTGTTGCTGTTTTTTTTACCTGAAAATAGGAACAAAGGTCTGACTTCAGAACTATTTCAGCACTCCATTTGTTTCAATTTAATACTTTTGTAGGTGCTTTCTTTCCTTCCCTCTCCACCCATGTATGCACGTACATTCAGGGAATCATAATTACTGTACCATGTGTGACATACATTCACGTAGTGAGCTTCTGCTGTTAAACACCTCTTCTAAAAAACAGTAGATAATTTGTGGTGATTAGAACATCAGCTGTAAGTGTTTTTATTATTTTTCTTTGCCACATGAAGTTCTGATTTCCTAACTATGTTTTAGTGCACCTCTTCCATAAAATGTTGCAAGTGTGCATTATTGTTATTTTTATAAGCAGAGCTTTTTTTCTGCCTGCTCTTTGAGAATATGATTTCCCTTAATTACTACAGTCACTGCAGTAATTCTCCTTGTCCACTCCAAAAAAATAGAAAAAAGGTAAAAAAGCATTGAAGATATAGTTGATTATAAAAGGAACAAAGAGAGCCATGTGCCAATTCAGAAGAAATTCAGCTCGTATCAACTGATTCCTGTTGGCTCAGCAAGCATATAAAATAATCTACCAGTTACTGCTCCATTAGAGTCACTTGGTTTTGTTTTTATCTTCTCTATAGGATTGCTTCCCCAGACCACTATACACTATATTATTTACTCTTAGGTTTTACTCTCTTTGTATTTTTTTTTGTTTGTTTGTTTGTTTGTTTGTTTTCGGTCTCATCACTTTTGAGGCTGATTTTTATTAATGTCCCGTTTCCTTAACAACAGTAGAAACTTTCAGGCTAGAAATTGTACTTACTATTTGTTCATAGGACTTGTCAGTGGCCTACAATGGAACTGTCTAAAGGAGATATTCCAGCTCCATTTGGAGTGCTGTCTTAGGGCTGTTTCATGGTTTGGTGGTGGTTGCTTTTCTGTAGGGGTCGTTTATATGCTTTCAATCAGTTCTTTGATTTCTGCTAGTAAAAGTAGTGTGTGGATTAATAGTTAAATTACTATTGAGTTGTAAGTGATTGCAGGATTATTCAGTCGCATACAAACTCTGAAGATGCATACCAAGTGATCAACTGTGAGCATACGTACATAAGGATTCCTATTTAGCACATGCTTTGCACCTTCCTGTGTGAAGTCATCAAAGACTTCTGTCTTAATAGTGAGCTTGGTCCAATACCCACCAGTGACTTGATATCAGCAAGGTGTAAATGTGTTACTACCTACCTACACAGCTTATTAGCATATGAGCTGGCATTTACAAGTCAGAGCTGCTCTTTGAGATGAGTAGTTCTTTGCTGTTCAAGCACAATCAATTTAATGGGACAACCATAATTAAGATCTCTGTAATTCTGAGAGGAAAACAAGCAAATACAGCAGCATCAAAATACCTCAGGAGCCGTAATGCAGCCTTTGCTCCTTTGTGGTCTCTGGTATCTGGTGCTAACCAGACAAAAGCTAATACCTTTTGATCAAGATGGAGGCAAGCTGATAAATTCTCTTGTCAGAAGTCATCTCACAGAAGAGAATGAATACAGCAATAGAGTCAGCGACTTAAGATTGAATAGTAAATGTGTTATTTTTTCCTCACTTAGTGTTATGCTTTTTTTAACCCCAACATGAGTAACTGTGCAAAACTTCTATGTTTAGTTTAGTACAGATCTTAAAAACCCTAAAGACAATGTTAAAATGTGGATTCAAATTTAAAAAGGACTGCTGCATGTGTTGAGGACCCACCAAGTTAACCAGTAAATAAATGCATCTATTTAGAAGGTGTTTGACTATTAGAACTTCCCAGGAATTCTGGTTTGGTCAGGACTGTACCTTGGTCAGGTCCTGCTTAAAAGCAAAAAGCAAGCAAGTAAAATGGTTTGACTAAGAGTAGTGGCAGGATGGAAGAGCTTCATTGTAGAAAGGAAAGGAAAGTTAATGATTATTCTGTGTGGGGCAGTTTTGTCATGAAGTTTGGCGTTTTAGAATTAAGGAGTTCAGAAATCAGATTTTTAGGAAATACAGAGGGGGAATGGGCTCAAGTTGAGCCAGGGGAGTTTTAGGTTAGATGTTAGGAAGAACTTCTTCACTGAAAGGGTTGTTAGACATTGGAACAGGCTGCCCAGGGAAGTGGTGGAGTCACCATCCCTGGAAGTCTTCAAAAGACGTTTAGATGTAGAGCTTAGGGATATGGTTTAGTGGAGGGCTGTTAGCGTTAGGTTGGAGGTTGGACTCGATGACCTTGAGGTCTCTTCCAACCTAGAAATTCTGTGATTCTGTGATTCTGTGAAAACACCACCTGGAAGAAAAAAAAAAAGTCTTCCCCTGTTCTGTTATTGGCATGAAAGTAGTGAAGCATAGCTGCTTTTTCTTTGTTCTCAAATTTTTTATGGTAGTGTTGGTGCAATAAATTAGGGTTGTGTATAATTGAAATAATGAGAAAATGATGCTGTCATGACAACTGCACTTCTATTTTAACAAATTCTGACATCCCTCTGGACTTTCTCATGTGTTGGGCTAATAGAACACCAAGCTGATGCTAATGTTATATTTCACATTGTCAAGTGAAATAGCAACAGATTCATAATGGTGATTTGAAGTTCATTACACATCAAAGACCATCTTTTGAAGATTTTCAGTTTCAATTGATAAACTCAGAGCTTAGAATGTTGGTCAGAAGGAGAGGCCCACTTTAACTCTCAGGTCTTACTCAAACCTGTCAAAAGTCAGAAACTACTTTGTGAAGTTCAGCATAATTGCACGAGCCAGCAGTGTGCCCTTGCTGCAAAGACTAATGGTATCCTGAGCTGCATTACCCAGCGTATTGCCAGCAGGTCAAGGGAGGTGAGCTTTTCCCTCTGTTCAGCACTGGTGAGGCCACACCTCAAGTACTGGATTCCTCAGGTCCAGGAGAGGGATTAGCATGCTGGAGAGTCCAGCAAAGGGCCACAAAGATAGTGAAGGGACTGGAGCACCCCTCCTCTGAGGAAAGGCTGAGAGAGCTGGGACTGACTGGTCAGCCTAGGAAGAGAAGGCTCCAGGGATCTCCATGTCTGTAAGCATCTGCAAGAAGTGTGCAAGGAAGGCAGAGCCAGGTTGTTTCCAGTGGTCCCCAGTGATGGGATGAGGTGTAACTACCAGTATTAGTAGTGAATTATGCAAACTTTTAAATTTTGACTTGTATAAAGTCAGTAATAGTTCTTAAGCAGCTGCTGTGGTTCAACCCGGCCGGCAGCTAACCACCAGACAGCCGTTTGCTCACCCTCCTTCCTCCCTCTCTGGGATGGGGGAGAGAAACGGGAAAGTGAAGCCTGTGAGTTGAGATAGAGACAGTTTATTAAGACAGGAAAATAATAATTATGATAACAATAATGATGATAATACTACTACTAATGATAATGTGTACGAAACAAGTGATGCACTGTGCAATTGCTCACCACCCACTGACCAATACCCAGCCTAACCCCGAGCAGCTGGTCCCCCACCCTGCTAGCCACCCCTATCTATTGCTCAGCATGACCCCATACGGTACGGGATGCCCCTTTGGGCAGTTGGGGTCAGCTGTCCTGGGTCTGTCCCCTCCCAGCTCCTGCTGCACCACAGCCTGCCCACTGGCAGGACAGAGCGAGAAGCTGAAACGTCCTTGGCTTGGTTGGTGTAAGCACTGCTCTGCAACAATTAAACCATCAGCATGTTATCATCACTCTTCTCATCCTAAGCCATAGCATAGCACCCTACCAGCTACTAGGAGGAAAATTAACTATGTCCCAACTGAAAGCAGGACAGCAGCCTTCCCTGTTCTGGTCCTCTGATTTGTTTTTCTTGGAATTTCTGTGTATACTGGAAATGGAATTAGTGACTCATTGGCCTGTGCTATCTGTTTGCTGGACCTGAATCAGCCAATCTCCACAGATGGTCACTGGATGACCTGCCATAGTATGAAAGCTCTTAATAGGTTTTTCGCTCTTAACATGTTTCCAGAATGGTTATATAAACATGGTTAAGTTGTGTGTTCACAACTTGACTACTAGGTTGTGAGTTTACTGAATAATGACAACCATTATAAAGCACTTCCTTTGTTCATGCTTTTGTATCATAAGAGGCAATTTAAAGTGGATTCTCTGTTTACTGGAGGTCAGGATTTTTACAGTGCTTTGTAATTTTGCAGTCAAACCTGTCTTAGTGTTTGGACATGATTATTTCCTTAACTGGAATTACTCTCTGCCTTAGTTCTCAAGTCTGAGCCCTTCATGGTAGGAGGAAGAAACAACCAATGTTTGCATTTCGAAGCCCTCCAAATACCATTCATAATTAAATGTATTTCCTGTCTCTATGTTTGCCATTTCTTAACTCCTTTGTTCTTTGAGAAGACGGGGGATGGTTGACAGGGAGAGAGGAGAAAAGTATGAAATGTGTGAAAACGAAATCTCATTTCCTTCATTCCTCTGATTCACTTAGGCATTCTGATAACAACCATTGCCTCAAAAGGGGAATTGCAGAATTGGCCTGAACTCTTACCAAAGCTTTGCAGCTTGTTGGATTCTGAGGATTACAATACTTGTGAGGTAAGGAGACTTATTTTGAAATAGATTATCTGAAATTGATTATTTTTGTCTCTTCATAGATACTGCTTATATGTATAGTATTTTCTGTTTGTATGTACATACATATAAAATCTCTTCAGATAGCAGTGGCTCAAATTTGGTACTTCTTTTTCTACCTTCATTCTTTGTTCTCAATGTTCATTCAAATGAATGTTTTCTTTACATAAAAGCAGAATAAGGCTGCAGATGGATAGTTGTAGCATCTCAGGTGGAAAGTGTCCTTAAGTTACCGCTCTGTGGTGCCTAATCATTTAGGCATTATCAAGTTGACCTTGAATCTTCTTACTTAAATGCTTTAGTTGTTCATTTTTCATACGACTTCATCCAGAAATGTGATCTGTCATTGCTGTGTCAGGCTATTGTGAAGTGAACTCTTTCTTCAGTGTATGCGAAGAAAAAGAATTAAGTGTTATAAACCAAGGAAGAAAAAAGTCTTGTCTGATTTAAGAATAAAAAATAAAATTCTGTGATCATAACTTCAGTTATTTGATACTGTCTCCATAAGTATGTGCAGCATTTTGTATAAAATAATCCTTAGAGATAGAACAATGGTCCAAGGTATCATGCTGTTACATAATGTTTTAGTGCTGTTTTCCCAACAAACAGAAAAAAGCACTTAAAAGTGAGACTCAAATAGACCATCATATCTACAGTTCTGTCTTACCCTGTAATAAAATCATATATAAACAAAATTAGATACTCCTGCACCAGGTTGTTTTTTAAATAAGAAACAGCTTTTAAGCATTTTCTAAAATAAAATTAAATAAATTAATATTGCATGCTAAAATTAAAATTAGCACTTGTCAGCTATTTGCCCAGCTTGAGAGCTTACATATGAAAGTATTACAGGATGAAAGCCTTCAAGGATGTTTCAATTTTACTACGCATTTAACTTACTACATTTATTGTGGTATTGTGCTGAAATTGCCTGTCCTGACATGTAGCTTTCTTCAGAATGTGAAAGAGCAGTTGTATGGTTTGTTTGTGTTTTAAACAGGGTGCATTTGGTGCTCTTCAGAAGATATGTGAAGATTCTGCTGAAATATTAGATAGTGATGTATTGGACCGACCACTCAATATCATGATCCCTAAATTCTTGCAGTTCTTCAAGCACAGCAGTCCAAAAATAAGGTAGGTTTATATCTTATACTACAGATCTATATTAAAAATATTATTTAAATGAGCAGCAAGGTTGATGCCTTGTAGATTTGTTTAAAATAGTCTAATTTGAAAAACAAAACAAAACAAAACAAAACAAAACACAGTATATTAAGTTCTAACCACTACATTAATTTTTTCATAATAGTCAACGTGACAAAAGGAACACTTTGATATGCAAAATCATAGACTGTAGATTTGGAAGATGCATAAAAGAAGAGGTTGATCTATTAACCCAACAGACAAGCATGAAAATTGTTGATGCATGGAATCTCTATGCCATTTGCTTGTTCAGGATCATTTGAAAAAACTATCTTGCATGCCTCATTCATTTTGAAATGACTACAGCAATGAGAGAGTCAAGAAATCATTTGCTGATAATTTCTGAGTTCTTTCAGGAGAATGCTTCTGCTTTTTTCTTCTAACTGCCGTGAAACTTATAAAGCTTTTTATCTTTCAACTGGGTCAAATTAAATGGGTTCATTTTTTTTCACTTGAATACTATATTAATCTCTTTTAAGTAACATAAGTACGTCAGAAAAAAAAAATCAAGAATTAACTTGTTACTGCTAGTATTTATGAACAAGAGCGGTAGCTTTTACCCTGAAATAAGCCAGCAATGTGCCCTTGCTCAAAGAAGGTTAATGGTATCCTGAGCTGCATTAGCCAAAGTATCACCATGAGGTCAAGGGAGGTGAGCCTTTCCCTCTACTCCTCGCTGGTGAGGCCACAGCTCAAGTACTGTGCCCAGCTGTGGGTTTGATCTGTGTTATCACAGATCAGATACAAGAGAGATGCTCACATACTGGAAAGAGACAGCAAAGGACCACAAAGATAGTGAAGGGGCTAGAGCACCTCTCCCGTGAGGAAATGCTGAGAGATCTGGGTCTGTTTAGCCTAGGGAAGAGAAGGCTCAGTGGGAATATCACCAGTGTGTTTAAATACGTGAAGAGAAAGTGCAAAGAAGACAGAGCCAGGCTCTTTCTAGTGGTGCCCAGTGACACAACAAAAGGTAATGGACAGAAACTGGAACACAGGAGGTTTTATCTGCTCATCAGGAAAAAAAAATAAATCATACTTAACAGTGAAGAAGGGCATATTAAAATTTCACCATGTTGACTTTTATGTAATTGTTGGTAGTGGAGGAGATCAATAATCATAATACGCTCAGAAAGAACATCCTTACATGCTGCTAGGAACAAGTGTGCCAGACATAGTCATCCTGCTCTGGTTTTTATTTACTTTACATTCTGATTTTTACATATTTATTAGGTGTATTGGAGTATAAGGTGGTACTTAGTTTTCCTTGGTAATACTGTAGATGAACAGACTTTTTTCAGTCTTGCTTCTAGGTGATCTTTGGTCAATGTGATTTGATTCTGATTTTTTTTGATGCCTACGTATGGTTTCGAAAAAGGTTTTAAATCACAAAAATGTAAATTTTGATTGTTCTAGATCTCACGCTGTTGCATGCGTCAATCAATTTATCATCAGCAGAACGCAAGCTCTTATGATGCACATAGATTCTTTTATTGAGGTGGGTATGCATTCTTGGTGGTGGTGGGGATTAAGTCAAATTGAATGCCTGTTCTTTCGAGAGCTTTGAATAATGTTTTACAACTGCCACTTACCTCTGGCTTACTGTTCTTAGCTTCTGATATAAAAAGTAGTAGTTTTAAAGGTGTTTCCTTTTCATAATTAGAGGATTTTTTTTTTGCATTACTTTTTTTTGCATAAAGGTATAAAAAGTAATGAGACAAGTCTATTACTTAACTGTGATGGAGAGAGCTCAGTACAGGGATCATCATGTCATTTAATCTGTCTGAGTGATGAGTGTCTTTTTAAGACGACTATTGAACATGAGCAAGAAGGGTGGTGCTTTAGGTTATCTGTAGTATTTCATTTGCTGCTGTTACATACAGAAGCATTGCTTTAGAAATTCATTTGTGTTTATGGAAAAATTAAAAAGCCAGGGAATAATGTTCTTGTGCCAGGGTCTAATATTGCCAAGTGTTTTCGTCATGTGTACTATGCACACTGAGAATCTGAAAATGCTATTTGCTAAAAGCAAGTATCTCTAAGAAGTAACAGGGTATTCTGAGGCATGGGAAAAGTAACAGAATTGCATATTTGGCTACTTTAGTTTGCTATTAATATAAATTTAAATGCAACATGAACTAGGCAAATTAAGACTTTAACTGGTATTAATTTCCAACAGAATCTTTTTGCGCTGGCTACTGATGAGGAGCCTGAAGTACGCAAAAATGTTTGCCGCGCTCTGGTAATGTTGCTGGAAGTTCGAATGGATCGCCTTCTTCCTCATATGATTAGTATAGTTGAGGTGAGTCTCATTTCCTTCACTGCGTGATGAAACCAATTTGGGGTTGCAGAAATAACAAATAGAAAGCATTTCCAGGGAATGCTTTTCACTGGGGAGGTGATAAAACAGATAATCCTGGAAACTATTTCCAGGCCTGTGAAGGACAAGAAAATCACCAGGATAGTCAGCATGGATTCTCCAAGGGGAATTCATGCTTTACCAGCCTGATGAACTTGTATAGTGAAATGACCAATGTGATGGATGAGGCAGCAGTAGATAGTCTTCCTGGACTTCAGTAAGGCCTTTGAAACTGTCCCAACATAAGATCCTCATAGCCAAGCTGTTGAAGTATGGGCTGGTTGAGCATACAGTGAGGTGGATCAAAAGCAGGCTGAAAGGCTGGACCCATAGGTTAATGGTCAGTGGTGCAAAGTCTACTCAGAGTCCAGTAACGAGAGGGGTACCTGGGGCATCAATACTGGGCCCAGTCCTGTCTAACATCTTCATTAATGATCTAGACAGTGGGGTAGAGTGCACCCTCAGTAAAGTTGTTGATGACACAGGACTGGGGGAAGTGGCTGACTCACAGTAGGGCCATGGTGCCATACAGAAGGACTTCTGCAGGCTAAAGAGGTAGGCTGGCAGGAACCTCATGAAGTTCATAAAGGAGAAGTGACAAGTCCTGCACCTGAGGAGGAAGAACTCCATGCACAAGTATGTGCTGGGGGCCACCCAGCTGGGAAAGTAGCTCTGCAGAAAAAGACCTGGAAGTCCTGGTCTACTCTGATTTGAACATGAACTAGTAATGTACACTTGCTGCTACGAAGCCTAACAGTATTCTTAGCTGCATTAGCCAAAATTATTTTCAGCAGGTCAAGGGAGGTGAGCTTTCCCCTCTGCTCAGCACCAATTAGGCTGCACCTCAAGTGCTGTGTCCCATTCTCGGCTCCTCAGGGCACAAGAGAGACATGGACATACTTGAGAGAGTCTAGCAAAAGGCCACAGAGATGGAGAGGTGCTGCAGTCCCTTCACTTAAGAGAGAAGGCTGAGAAATGTGGGACTGTTCAGCCTAGGGAGGAGAAAGCTCAGTGGGAATGTCTTCAACGTGTATAAATTTCTGAAGGAAAGGTGCAAAAGAGACAAGAGCCAGGCTCTTTCTAGTGATGCCCAGTGACAGGACCAGAGGCAATGGACAGAAAATGGAACACAAGAGGTTCTGTCTGCTCATCAGGAACAACTGATGTTACAAGATCATGCTGAAAATCTTAGTTTTAGTACTGATATTGCCACAGTTTACACATTGAAGCTGTCACTCTTTTGTCTGCATGTGTTGATCATGGGATAAGGCATGTTTTGCTGTGTAGCTGAGATGCTATTTGGGCTGCTAACAAAGTTGCCTCCCATTGCATTCGGTTGTAGAAGTTAATGCTGTTTGATAGTTCCGTTACCATTCTAGATTAGTCAACTGGCAAGCAAGTCTGCACTAGTAAGCTTCTTCCCATCCGCTCCCCCGCTCAGCTGTTTGAATTGAGTAATTTCCACATTTCCGGGAAATATCGACGGTTTCCAGGTAGCCTTCACATATGCTGCTTGCCACACTTAAAATATAGCTAAGGTCAGTCAGCCAGATTTCATGTGAACAGTGGTTCACAACCCAGTGTCATATTCCAACAGGGCTAGGTCCAGACAACATGGAATTTTTTTTTCTTGGACACCAGCTTCCACTAGGGATTAGTGAAGCAGGTGACAGCCTTGGTGTGGTGTCTAGTCATTTGGTTTGTTATCTGGAATTCCACATCACCAGTACAAGATGTGTTCTCTTGTAGTATAGGACAAGCAAAGATTATTGGCTCTTTAGATATTTTTTTTTTTTTTTTGACAATAAAGATGTGGTGATGAGAGCAATATTGTCTTGCTCTTCACCTTCTAAAGATTCGGGCCTTTGCAGGTAGCAATAGTGTCACCGACCAGAAGTTCAAAGATTGTATTCTCATTATACTTCATATTTTGTTATTGGGAAATCTTAACAGATTCCTCTCTGCAAAAGGCAGTTGTCATGATTTTCTGTTCTATAATGAAGTCTAGACTTTTTTCAGTGTTGAGACTACCATGTATAGTTACTGATTTCCACAGTTCTGTTTGCATCTTGATACACCCCAAACTGTGACTACTGTTTAGTATTTAATTGAGTAGTTTTTGCCCTCTGAAGCTTGACTACCTCCAAGCTGCTGATGGTGGCTACTCTGAGTAAGTCCAGGGAGTCTTAAAAAAAAGATAAAACATGTATCCATGTGCTGTTTTTCATGCTAATGCAGAAGCAATTTTAAAATGATTAAGAATGTTAATGATCCAAAGACAGGTCATCTTATGCAGTATTGTGCTTTTAAGGCTGACAAGTTTAGTAATAACTTGCATACCAAATTACTGAAGCATAAAGGAATAGCTGAGTGTGTGTTTCAGTGGGCTTTCTGAATGTGTACTTAGAGGTGAGCAGAAGCAGATGCATGGGTTTTGGTTTTTCATTTTTTGTTTTTGTCTGAAAACTTGGTTACAGGATATATCAAGAGTAGACCTAACAGTTTTCCATGATTAGAATACACTTTGATGTTCACAGCCAATATTTATCCAAACATGTGGATCATAAGTTCTCTATCAGTAGAAATCCTGATTTTTTTATCATACAATACATAATGAGATTGCTTGTGGTGAATGAATAGTGTATGGATGATATGAAGTGATAACACAGAAACTCAGCTTGTCATAAGTCATAAGATGTGCATCCTGTTGCTTTCTTCAGATAAAGATGCATCTGTTACTTCTCAAAGGACGTGCTCTTAACGCTTTTTGTATTCTGCCATTCTTTTCTTGATGGTTTGGCTTAACAAGATTGTCATAATGCTGTTTACGTTATGAAGTACACAGAACTGTATTGAATAATCTTCCTGCACTGTTTTGTAATTTGCAGTTATGAAGCAACAATTTCCATTGCCTAAAGTCAGAATTTTATAGCTTATCGTTAAAAGTACTTGTTGAAATTTAGCATGGTAATATTAAACAAAATCTTCAGTTACCCTTCCCACATTTTGCTTTGTTACTAGAATCACTGTTCTTACTATGATTTCTAGACTGTGTATATAGTTACCTTATACCACTGAGTGTGTAAGTAGCTTTTTTAATCAACAATTATTTAACTTTAAGCAGCATGTTACAATATTTACATATGCATGTAAGCAGCATGCTAGAATATATATATATATATATATATATATATAATGCATACTTAAAGGTGAAATGGCAGTGTGAGGAGTGCCTTCAAACAGATTACTACTTGTTACTTTTTTCATTTTCTTGACAAATGACTGAATGGAACAAAATAGCAGATTTTTAAGGTCTCTAGTGGAAAATCCTAAATTAGTGCAAATTTCAGTTGCACTAATGAATCCTTGCTTGTAGTAGTAGGGTTTTTTCATCTTTTCCAAGCTATAATTTGACGATAACTCAGAACAGAGTGGTATTTCTGTTAGTTCTTAGTCACAATAGCAAACCCTTAGAAAAAGCTTGCAGTTTTGTTTAATTCTGTAGAAAGGGGTGTGTCCATGGAAAATCTTGCATCCTTGAAATGCATAAGGATAAAAAAGAGTTTTCTATATTGAGGGGGGAGAAAATGGTATTCGGAAGTAACTGAAGGATTTCTTTTGCTTGTTTTAAATTCATGTATGAGGAGAGGTAGCTGCAAGAGTTTCTGTGAGGCTTCTAAAATGAGTAGAGTTACAGAATCATTTAGGCTGGAAAAGAACTTCAGGATCATCAATTCCAACCATCCACCTAAAAGCTACCAAGGCCACGACTAAAACATGTCCCAAAACACCACATCCACACATACCACTCTTAAATACCTCTAAGGAGGGGGAACTCCACCACTGCCCCGGGCGGCCTGTTCCAATGTCTAACCTGTCTTTCCGTGAAGAAATCCTTCCTGATAGTCAATCTAAACCTTTCCTAGTGCAACCTGAGGCCATTACCTTGTGTCCTGTCACTTTCCACCTGAGAAAAGAGGCTGGTGCCCAACTTGCTACAACTTCCTTAATGTAGTTACAGAGGGCAATGTGGTCTCCCGTCAGCCTCCTCTTCTCCAGACTAAACAACCCCAGTTCCTTCAGCCATGCCTTATGTGTCTTGTTTTCTAGTTCCTTCACCAGCCATGTTGCTCTTCTCTGAACACGTTCCAGTACCTCAGTGTCTTGTTTGTAGTGAGGCGCCCAAACTGAACACAGTGCTCAAGGTGCAGCCTCACCAGAGCGAAGTTCAGATGGACAATTGCTTCCCTGGCCCTGCTGGACCCGCTGTTTCTTATGTAAGCCAGGATGCTGTTGGTTTTCTTGGCACCTGGCCACACTGTTGGCTCATGTTCAGAGGGCTGTCAGCCAGCACCCCAAGGACCTTTTCTGCCAGGAGACTTTTCACCTGCTCTTCCTCAAGCTTAGACTCCTGCATGAGGTTGTTATGACCCAACTGTAGCACCCCGCATTTAGCCCTGTTGAATGCCCTACATTTGGGTGTGGTCCATTGATCCAGCCTATCCAGATCCCGCTGCAGAGCCTTCCTACATGCAAGCAGATCGATACTCATGCCTAACGTGGTGTCATCAGAGGGTACACTCGATCATCTCATCAAGATCATTAATAAAAATGTTAAACAAAACTTGCCTCAATGCCAGCATGGAGGAGCACAAAAATTACTATTTTGGTTGTTGCATGCATCTTCCCTTCGTTGTTCTGGCAGCTGTCTATAAGAAGCTGATGCAGCAATGGTATACTTACATTTTCTAGTTATGCAGGTATTTGATTATTTCTTATTTAAGGGGGATTAAAGGTTCATAGCAAGATTTACAGATTTGGTAATCTATGAATTACTATTCAGGCTTGAAAAATGTGAGTTTTTTTTTTTCTTTTCCTATTAGGGCTTCTACTTATTTAAATTGTCTCATAATCAATTTTTGGAAGCTTGTTATGGCACTGGGATTAAAAGTTATTTTAAAGTGTATAGTTGTACTCTATTCAAAAGTGAAGAGGGGTCAGTTAAAAAAATCAAAGGAAACTGTTTTTTATTATCTTTAGTCTCTGTCCATAGTTTCTTGGTAATAATGTTCTTTCTTAAGCTATAAAGAAATATAGAGTGTATATCATCTAGGATTAAGAAAGAAGTCTCATTTTATTCTGAGTTTATTCTCAAATTCTCTAGCCTTATGTAGTCTTTTAACTCTCTTCCCCTCCCCACAAAGAAACAATATTACTGTGGTGACATACTCGGTTTTTGTGAACACAGTTTGCAATATTAGTAGCTTCTTCTTGTCACTTAGAACTAATACAAGTAATTTCTTTCTGTATGGTGAAGTACATGCTTCTAAGGACCCAGGACCATGATGAAAATGTTGCTTTGGAGGCTTGTGAGTTTTGGCTGACTTTGGCTGAACAACCCATTTGTAAGGATGTCTTATGTCGGCATCTTACTAAGTAAGTATAAGTATTTACAACTTGTTTTTGAAATAGTCATCTTGAAACTTCAATTGACTCTTCCTTGACTCTTATAAAGACTGTACCTATCCTACAGCATGCTTAGAAGAATTTTTCCCTAGCTTAGTTATTGTGCGGAGTAAAAATGTTTGTGGCACAGAGTTCATTGAAGAGAATTGTATGTTTCAGACGCAGCTAGTTTTAGATGCAATCTGTCACTTTGGTGCATCTGTGTACTGTGGTCACTATAAAGTTGTCTGCTAAACATCAGATGGATGCTAAGATGCACTGTTAATGCATTTAAGCTGAAACAAACATTTCCACGTGACATTGTCTAATATCTGGTGTATCATGGTATACACAAACAAGCAGCCTAGGCAACTGCTAATCTGGGGGTCACAGTGCAATCCTTCTGTGTGTATAGTCATGCCAATGATTGTCTTTATAAAGAAATTGATAAAATTACACCATCACTTACACTTAGGCTGAAAGGGAATGAATATCCACATCTGAGACTTAAATGTCTACATGTCCATAACATTGATTGTAACTTTTTTCCTGATTAATTTTAAAGTAAAGTGTTCTGTGATAATTAACAAAATCTTTAGTGTTCACATTAAAAAAAAAAAAAAAAAAAAGTCTTCATTTAATGCACCCATGGAAAGTTTTTGAAAGTACTATGGTAGTTCTGTCTGTTTTTCCAGACAAGATGTGGAGAGAAGACATGCATTCTTTTCAGTAGAAATTGTCATTTTAGATGTGAAGCAATTAAAATATATAAAGTTCAGTGAAACTTACTTTCATAAGCAATTGGAGAGACATAAGATTAAAACACTGAACAAGAATACTTCTCAGTTGTAGAATTTACATGGATTCAGTCTGTCACTAGTGCTGGCTCAGTCCATGATGATTTCATTAATAGCTTGATTGGTCTTGTAATACATGGTTTCACATATGTTAGGAGAACTTAATGCAGTTAGACTTGTATCTTCTAGGAATAGTGAGGTAGGGACTTCAGACACGAGTAAATAAATGCTCATGTGCTGTTGGTGAGAGCCAACTTAGTACTTGTTTATCAAGTACTTGCTGAAAAGTTTTAGATTTAATTTGTGAAAGGTGCTTCAGAATAAGTTTCATCTTATGACAGAAAGGTAAAACTCAGTTGTGCCATCTGGCTACCGCTAGTTAAAAAGACTGTTATTTTAAAATAACACTATTTCAGATTACAAGTACTGATTAGCATCATGAAATGCTATTTGTCTTTGTATTGTATTTTTCCTAGCTTTTGTTATCAGGCTGTTGTTTTTTGTGGATTTTTTGTTGGGGAGGAAGGATTACAAACAAAATTGTGGCCTTACTAAGTGAAATTTTTCATTCTTAATATGTGTTATTTTGACATGTATCAATACTTCTTTGTAGGTTGATACCTGTGCTGGTGAATGGTATGAAATATTCAGAGATAGATATTATTTTGCTGAAGGTGAGCACCAATTTCTTTTATTCTGTAGGAATATCTGGTTAGTTTCTGAGCTGTTAATTGGAATGATACACACTACATTCCTAAATTCCTTGAATAGTATAATGGCACTAATGAAAACATCTTGATGACAGGGGGATGTTGAAGAAGATGAAGCTATTCCAGATAGTGAACAGGACATTAGACCTCGTTTTCATCGTTCACGGACTGTGGCTCAGCAACATGAAGAGGATGGTATTGAAGATGATGATGATGACGATGATGAACTTGATGATGATGATACTATTTCTGACTGGAATTTAAGTACGTCAAAGTGATGTGTAAAATGTTTTTAAAATACAGTTACTTGCATAATACCAGAACCACAGTAAAAAGAAGACTTTGTGTATAGAAATACAGAGGCTTTACTTCAGAATAGGAAAAAAAATTCCTGTGGTTTGGACAGGAGGGATGTTGTAATTTTTTTTTTTCCTGGGGTAGCTCTTTTAGATGATATTTAGATTATCAGGAAGCTTATTTTTAGTTGTGAATATGGCACATGGGGCTATAAACCTGTACAGTTTAATAGATGCTTTGGACTTTAATTCTACAAAATGCAAATCATGGATCACCTATTTAGCTTAAAAAAAAATATAGATATCGTAACTGGGAGAAGCTTAATAATGCTTTCTTTTAGTTCAGTCTCCACTCCAAAACTGGTATTTGTGGTTCTCCCCTCCCTCCTCCATTTGAACATGCTACTACTGACAGCTGTTACCAGTGTTTCTTTTTACATGTGAGAAACTTGCTTCTGAGCAGAGCAGAGCACCAGAATTACAAAGAGAGCAGTTATCTGTGAGGAAACGACTGTTCTGGTGGTCTGTGCATGTGTATGTCGTAGGATCTTTAAGCCAATTGGTCATATGGTAAGGAAAGGCAATGCCACAAATTACGTATTTTTTAACATATATACATGTGCGTGTATATGTGTATAATTTGTTAGTTCGTTCATAGCAAGCAGAATTCTGTCAAATGAGGCTTAAATATACTTTTTAAAAGTAGCCTCATTCTGGAACAGGCAAGGATTTGTCTTCTGTCTGCTTCCACATGAGATAAATGTGTAGCTGCCACTCTTGTCGTTTTCTTGGTTCTGCTGCTCACCACCTTAAAAGGTGAATCCAAGAAGAAGAATCCAAGAGCTGATCTCTCGGTTATGATCCAGAAGATGTTGGATAACAAAATAAGGAAGTATAATTTCTTGGTACCATTAGAAACTTATGTTTCTTGGCGTGGATTGGTTTGATTAAAACATGTATTCTTTTTGAATCTGGACAGTCTACAAATAGATTTACTTATATAAATAGGAAATCACACTGTAGATTTTTTTTTTGACAACTTCATAACATGATTTTGAACTACTCCAATCAACTTCTCAGAAGGTATAGGAATAAAATACCTGATTTTGTTGGCTGTCTCAGATTGGGTTCAAAAACTTCTCAAGCTATACACCCTAACCTATTCTTTCCCAGTTTTGTTCTTCTTGCTGTATAATGAGATATATAAATTAGACCTTTTTTTTCCTTAATGAGCCACTTTTTCATTATTGAGACACATCCACATAAACATTTTTTCTTAAAAAGTCCTGAGTTTTCATAACAGATGAGTGTACCTTGAAGCTTAGGGATCAAAATAAAAAATTGAGACTTAACCAAATTTTTTAGAATTATGAAGAAAATATTGACATAAGCGGCTTATTTTTGTAAAGTATCTTAAAAAATACATAGTTCTAGACTCCTGGTGTTCTTGTCACTGTTGTGTGTAGAGATTTCAGTATTAAATACATATTTTCTGTTATTCTTCAGCTATGAAAAGCGTAGCTGAAATTGACAGAATACTTTGTGGTAAGAGGTTTAGTTAAGACGGTGAGGAAGCTAAAGCTGACCAGGAGTGGTGGCCTGAAAGAGGAAGAACAGAACAGCTGGGGAACTGTGACTGAAATATGTCACCTGGACTTTGAGAGAATTTGGGTTATTTGAAGTTCAGAATTGTGTCCCCTATTCCTTACCAGTGTTCTATATTTGACTTTGTATTCAAACAGAGGAATCATCAGTGCAACCTGGCTATTAGCAGTATTGCTTACTAATGATACCTGTTAATTAATCATAGGAGCAGTCCTTTTTTCTCTAGTAGAAAGCTGAAACAGTCTTAGCTGATAGGTGCAAGTGCTCATCTTTGGGAGTTTGTGCTGTTTAGTATTGATTTTCACTTGAAATCTTCTCTAACTTGAAGGTTCTTCTTTGTTTCATGCTAATATTTTGACCTCATGTAAGAGCAGAGCAGAAGGTTTTATCTGTTTCAGTAGTTGCTACCTCCCAGATGAAACTTGTATCCTATCTGGGCCCAGTAGCAGTTTAGGTCTAGCTTAGGATTTTTGCATGTTAGATATGGTATGTATGTTTTGCCTGATACTTGTCTAGTATATTCCAGTTAGAACCTTTCTGACAGATTAAGAAGGAACTGAGATCATAATAAGCAAAACAGTACAGCATAAGTTCTGTAATGCACACATTCTTCATAAAACAGCCATAGTGTTATTTTTCTAGGCATGACGACACTACAGCAGAAAAATAGAGTAAGGATTTCTGAATTGTGCTTTGAAGGTGTTCCTGATTTTTCTTTTATGAGCTTTTATTTCTACAAATGTAGGGTTAAAACTTTCAAACTAATTTCAAGTTGTTCCTGTTTAGTGCATCAAAAAATATGAGTGTGGTATACATTCAGAGCATGGGCCTGAAATTCCTTTCAGTCTGTAGGCCGATGATTTTTCTTTGAGACATGGATCATGGCTGAATTCGTTTGAATCAAACACTGATTTTTATTTGTTTGTTTTTAGGCCATTTCTCCTTAGTTTCTCAAGTATGTTACATTCATATCACAGACCTTTTCTCTTCCTTGGTGTTACGCCATCCTGGAATTACGTAGTGTATAGAGTGTTGCAATAGAATGGTATGGTTCCTGTCAGCTAGTTAATATCTGCAGAGCATGTATTTGTAGTTGGTATTTAAGAGCTGCAAAACTGGATTTTTAGGAGCTGTACCTTTACACCAGAGCAAAGTGGATCAGTGACTGGAACAAAATAGAGGTGTCCTTTCTAATGCCCTGAAACCCCACTGGTAGCTGAAAGTTAAAATGAGAATTATACTGCCTAACTGCAACTGGGATTAACGCTATTAATTTCCTTCAGGAAAATGTTCTGCTGCTGCTCTAGATGTCCTGGCCAATGTATTTCGTGATGAACTTCTGCCACACATCTTGCCTCTTTTGAAGGAATTGCTCTTCCATCCTGAATGGGTAGTTAAAGAATCTGGTATCCTTGTTCTTGGAGCAATTGCTGAAGGTAAGGCAAATAGTGCATATCAGGTTGCCAAACTTTTGACTGATTCTAAAGCAGGTCTGTGATTATTTATATTTACCTGTGCAAACAAGTATGTGTCTTCCACTGATCTTGGTTTCAGTGATTAATTTCTACATCTATTATTTGGTGGCTGTAGTTATTTCTTTAAGTTTTCATTTTCAAATTAATGCATGTTTGGGAGACTAACTTACTTAGATTATTACTTTTATTCATTCCTTAACTCTCTTTGAGCTACTTTTTTTGGATAGTTCTCTGGTTTAAATACAACAAATAAAATAACTTACATTTCTTTGTACTTAAAGGCTTAGCCTTTTGTCCAGACTTCCATCTTCTCTGTCCTTTTTGCAGATTGAATACTTTTGGGTCCATGTCTGCCTGGTTTATCTTTTTTTTTTTTTTTTTTCTTTTCCCCCACAGTGACTAGTGTATATAATTTTTCTTTGTTGCTAAGGATTTTTTTTGTTGGTTTTGATTTCAAGTCAAGCAAAGTAAAAGGTAGTACCTCTGGTAAATCTTAGTAAATTACTGCCCTTGCTGACTTGAAAGATCAGCTTTTATTACTGGTCAATGTTTGTGTGATATTAGGAGAAAACATGAAGAAAATTGAAATTCTGAAGTAATCCTTTTTAAGGATGTGATGATCTGTTATCAAGGCCAAATCTTTCTCTACTTGTTGCGTTGGTCACTGTCAGCAGACTGATTTAGGACCTTGAAGCCTCATAAACTCATTTTATTTGTGTGTTCCTTCTTTACCTAACAAAGCAGAATTTCTGGAGATTGGGGAAGCACTGAAATAGAAGTGCAGTTAAATAGAAATTTCACTGGGGAGGTTTAATTGTTCATGGTAATGTTTCTTTCTGGGACTTAACATAAACTAAGTAGACTTGCTTTGTATATTAAAATGTATTATTATGCGATAGAGAATGAAAAGATGTCCCTTTTAGGAAATAGGATTCTTTGTTAATTCTGGTACTGCAATAGCTATATTTTTATTTTGCAGGCTGCATGCAGGGTATGATTCCATATCTTCCTGAGCTGATCCCTCACCTTATTCAGTGCCTCTCCGACAAAAAGGCTCTTGTGCGTTCCATTACATGCTGGACTCTGAGTCGCTATGCACACTGGGTAGTTAGTCAACCCCCAGACACATACTTGAAGCCATTAATGACTGAGTTGCTAAAGCGTATCCTGGATAGCAACAAGAGAGTACAAGAAGCTGCCTGCAGGTGAGCCAAAGCTTAACCAAAAAGCACTGTCTGTGACACTGCTTTTTCATTGGAAGTCATGTTGATGCTTTTATTGATGAATGCATGACTCCATTTTTAGCACTTGATGTTGTTTTTATTTCTTTCAGGCTGGAGTAGGTGCAGCTTTGTGTGGAACAAACACAAATTACTCACAGTTCTAATAAGATTTTAAAAGTTAATTTGTATTTCTCTTGTCCAGTTTGGTATCAGAGTATATGAATCATCAAACTAAATAGTACATTGCAGTAAAAGAAACCATCTTGTGACACATGTTGAAATTAAACATTTGGAGTTTCATTAACAGGCTTTTATATGATTATGAATAAGGTCAACACGGATGAAAATAGAAAACTATCCTATCATAATGTTGTTTACACTTAACCCAGTATTACCAAAACGTTTGGGTTACCATTATTATTGCAATGGATATTCCTTTTTTTCTTGCAAGGAAATCCTGAGAGATAGGATTCCCTTCTCCCGCCTGTCTGCTGGTATTTTATGAACAAAATAAAATTAATGTTTCCATTAATGGATGGAATGATAATGGAATGGGAATAGGTATACCTCTTTTGCAGGAAGTTCAACAAATAAAGCTTTGCATGGCAGTTTGTACAGGGCAGGACACAGCAGACTGCCAAGAAGGTTTCTTCATAAAGCTGAATTAGATCTGCATCTGATTGCACACTTAATGCCTGAAAAAATTGTTACTTTTCAAATTTCAGTAGTGTCTCAAGGCAGAGGTCAGAGTTCTCGTGCTAAGCTTTGCACTAATGGGGTAAATGTGTTCTTGCCTAAGATCAGAATCAAGTAATTTAATGAAATACACTGTTTTTGCATATTTAAGCACTGTATCTTTTTTGTCTCTGAACTTTTTCAAACAATTGGCTAGCAAATTTCTTCAGCTTTAACTTCTGCTTATGTTTGCCCCTCTTTTCTTAGTAATAGCTTTCTGTTCCTTCCAGAATGAACAGGAGCATGGTGATCTGAGTTCTCACTTCACAAATTTGCAGATCCAAGGAATTATGTGCTTACAAATTCTGTTTAAAACAATAATCAAAACCAGCAAAACCCATTTCTGTCCATGCTTTCCTTGTCCAAAACATGGCTGAAATATGCGTACAGTTAAACATAGCTGTGTTGCGATTGTTGGAAAACCCTCATCGAGTGCTTACGGAGTATGCACAATAGGTGGTGGAACTATTAAAAGAGAAAAGTATCTCTACTGTTGGTAGAGATAAAATGGAAATACTAAAAAATAATGGAACGTATTTTTTTTAAGTTCACTCAAATTTGTAGCATACTTTTGAAATGCTCTCTCTACAGCAATGACTCATAAAAATATTGTTGCAGCTAAAAATAGTCCGGGATGTTCCACTTTAAGGAAAATGTAGAGTTGTTAAGGGTCAAAATGTACTTAGTATCTTTACAAATAGCGATACAATGATTTTTCTTGGAGAGGAGCTAAAAACCATACCCATGCAGGGGAGAGCTGCACAGATCATTGTCTGATATATTTCAAATTGCTCACAGGATACTATATGTTTTCATCACTGACTTACACATCATTGCAGCTGTCTGATTTCCATTGCTGTGATATTAAGAAACTGTTCCTATAGCTGAGGGTGCCCAAAAAGATTTTATTGAAACACATTTTCCTGCTCACAGTCTATGCCTTTCTGAAATAATACTTCAGAATAATGTAATAACTTATTTAAAAAGTAATGATGCTAGCCACTTAAACTGTTCACAGTTGTATTCTGTTAAGAAAAGGCATTTCTCTATTTGGCAACAGGCCAGTAGGGAATTGTTCACTTCATAATGTGATACATGCCTTCTTTTAGAGCTGGGGCAGGCTGCTAATAATCTTGTTGGCACAAGCTAGGCTAGTATCTTTTTTTTTTTTTCCCTTTTATTGTTTTCTTGAAGCAGCATGTCCTGCTTTTTTTAATGCCATTGTTCACACACACTTGACAATTCGAGCTGAGAAGGTTCAGTGATGCTGTGATGTGTGCTTTGAGTGAGGGTGGCTAAAGTCATTCATCTCATGTTTGATTTTGTTTTCTTTGTCATTCTGTACCTGTTTTTCTATGCAGTGAGTGAGCTGATGCAAGTACAGGCTGATGTTGGTGTTGTACTGGTACAACAGCACTGGGGCTTCTGGGTGCAACTGCAGCATGTATTAAATATAATGGGCTGGTTTTAGCAGAAATAAACAATTTTATGGTTTCTACAATTTTAGTTAATACATTATAACTTCTGTACAGTAATGCTTGGGGGGTGCAGAAGGGGCTTCCTGTGTGTATGTAACAGTTTTTACATGAATATTTTTGAATTTTATTCATCATAATGCGAGACCTAAACCCTTATGTGTTCAATCAAAATAGATTGAGGTTACCTCTGGCCTGACCTGTATCCTTTCTTGGTTTGTTTTCTTTCTCAGTGCCTTTGCTACTCTAGAAGAGGAGGCTTGTACAGAGCTTGTTCCTTATCTTGCGTATATACTTGACACTTTGGTCTTCGCATTTAGTAAATACCAGCACAAAAACCTGCTCATTCTTTATGATGCCATAGGAACTCTAGCGGATTCTGTAGGTCATCATCTAAATAAACCAGTGAGTATACCTTATGTTCTGTAAACACACTTACTGAAAAATTGTTGGTTCATTGTTTTTTGTAGCATGCCTTACATGTTAAGAAAAAGAAATGCTAAATTTTCTGTGTAGGTTTCAGTGATACTGAGTATTTACATGTAGAATACATAGTGTATGTAATTTGACCACAATGTAGGTACTCATGATTTTGAATAAAAGGTTCTGTGTATTGGCTTGTTAAATGTGCTTCTTGTCATGCCTTTGTACTTCATTTTCAGATTTTTTCAGCTTAGGGGAGACATGCATGTCAATATAAATATTAAGTGGGACTTCAGAGGAATTGGTGGAATGTGTGCTGATTTCTTCTGACCAATCTTTTTTTGTAACTACTTTCAGTTTAGCTAAGCTGCTGTGTGTGTCATCTTTTTCCTATGTAGTGAAGTATATTGCCACTAGAAATTCCTTGAGAGTAGAACAGACATGCAATATATACATGTATATATAAACACCAAATTCTTTAGCCAAAGCACAGATAACGCAAAAACTGTAGGGGGTGTTTAGTGTACATTTGTTAATAGAATGTGCATATTTCACATGTTGTATGCATTTTCTTAAGCATATTTAAATTCTTTTTTTCTCTATAGTACTTCACATGACATAGACAGAGTAGAATAAATCAACTTGGGTTCTTGTAATTGTGTTTTACTTACAATCCAAAATCCCATACCATCTAAGGACCTCTTTTTTAACCTCCTTCTGGCCTTGGCCAATTTGACATTTCACAGCACCTAGAGGAAGCTAAATGGGAACTCCTGGTGATGCTGACACTTTCTTCAGTCACTTAGAATATTGCAGTTTTAGACACAGCATTAGCTGGCTTTTTGGATACCTTCTGGGAGCAGCATCACTAATAGGGATGCCTTCTCAATGTCCTTATGACTGAATAGTGGCAGTGAAGATGCAGCATCTTGTTTCAGAATGGGCAAGATTGTCCTAATAGATAGATTTAAAAAAAAAAAAAAAAGAAAGCTTTATTTATAGATGGTTAGCTGCATGAGGAAGAGTTTGAGGTATATGGGGTGATTGGGTTTGTAACATGAGGGCAATGTCAATTGGTTGAGAAAAGCAGGTGGCAGACTGCATTGCTAGTTTAAAAAGTAAAGTATTTCGTAGGTTCTGTGGTAATCATATAGATGTGTAAAAACCTAAGCAGCTATTGACAGTTGCTATGCTGAAAACAGCCCTGGAGGAAAAGATTCACTTTCCAAATGTATTTACATGCTTCACTGAAATGATCTTAAAATATAAATTATAAACTCTAATATTAAACTGCTTCTACATGTTACAACAAAGAGTGGTTTACAGCAAATCATTTTTTTTTCTGCTGAAAAAAAATAAAGTGGATCTTGATATATCACTTTTCTGGCCTTGAAATAAATTAGTATGCAATGAACTGCTTCAGCAACTGATGCATTTTCATCCTGAACAGGAATATATTCAGATGCTTATGCCTCCATTAATCCAGAAGTGGAACATGTTGAAGGATGAAGATAAAGATCTCTTCCCTTTATTAGAGGTAAATGTTAAAATTTGACTATCATCTATCAACTACTTCTATGAAGAAAGTGTTTTAGTTTTTAAAGAAGCTGCTACTAGGAAGTGAGACTGCAAAATCCGATGGCATAAGGAATTTTCTATTATAGATAAAATATTCTGATTGTAGAAGGAAAATCTTGTGACTGAAGAAATGTCATTATATTTAGTAGAAAGCTTAGATTATTTTCTGCCACTCTTGAGTGTTTTCTTTGGGATTCTTTTTTTTTTTTTTTTTTTTTTTTTTTTTAAATACCCCTTTTTATTTTTGTCTTCTCACTTTATTTTTATACCTCCATTAAAACTACTTTTAGACAACCTGAAGGTATAAATCAAACCGTGTTGTCTGTTCTCTCTACTTTCCAGGTGTGAAGCAGGAAAACACTCATAGAAAATGAAATAATGTTAGGTAGTGTTAAGGCTTGTACACAATCAAGATATTGAAGCTTAGTGTAAGTGCTGTATGTCTTTGTATATACTTAAAAATTAACAAGAGGGAAGATACTGCTTCTGAGAAATTCTGTCAGCTGTTGTGTTTGAGAGTGTAGCAGTTAGCTGACAGTTGCTTTGGGTCAGCTAATAGATACTGCCTTTCTAGGTTGTGTTTACTTAATCAGTTGCATTGGATATGCTTTAAATACTAATGTGTTAATTTACCTCTCCCAAGTAAAAGGCTCTTGGGGGAAGTGAGGAAAGTTTGTAACTTCTTTCTCTTTTTTTGACATTTCAGTGCCTGTCGTCAGTTGCTACTGCCTTGCAATCTGGCTTTCTTCCATACTGTGAACCTGTGTACCAGCGTTGTGTAAATCTGGTGCAGAAGACCCTTGCACAAGCCATGGTATTTTTCTGTTGCTATTCCAATGTTTTCAGAATATCTCATTAAAACAACGTATGAATTATGTAAAGTTCTGACTGGCAGGGAAATCTGTAGTTTAACCATAGAATGTCTAAATGAAGCTGCAGTCATTAATGTCTAAATAAACCTTACTTTTATTTTTATGCATACTCTTGAGAAAATGTAATACTCATTCTGAAAATGCATATTTATTTGTGGCAGTTGCACAATGCTCAACCAGACCAATATGAGGCTCCAGATAAAGACTTCATGATTGTGGCTCTTGATTTACTTAGTGGTTTAGCTGAAGGACTGGGAGGCAACATTGAACAGCTAGTGGCCCGCAGCAATATCCTGACACTAATGTACCAATGCATGCAGGTGAGATGAGAAACCTGTTTAATCTAAGTATTTTCTTTAAGAGAATCAAAAACACTTCTAGAATTAATGTCTTTTTTTCTTTTCCTCTTTAGGATAAAATGCCTGAGGTACGGCAGAGTTCTTTTGCATTGTTAGGTGATCTGACAAAGGCATGTTTTCAGCATGTTAAGCCTTGCATCGGTATGTTTCTTTTGCATATTAAAGTTAGCTTGTTTACAAACTGATAAGAAACTCATTTATCTGTTATTAAGTTCCTTTTTTTGTGGCTTGCCTTGTTATGGTGGTGTAAGTTTTCATTTTCCTTTTATCAGCAAGGGGCTGTAGTCTTTTCTCCTTCAAACTATGTGTTTAGAAGATGTGTTCTTTTGTAGACAGGGTAGAAGTTCATTTTGGTGCTTGATTTTTTTGTAATGTAAAAGCTGCTTGTTCTGCAAGAATACAGAAAAATAAATAAACTTTAATTAGAACAATTGATATATTTGATAAATCACTGAATTAGTAGCTTTCATATTTTTTATTAGAATCTGTAGTTACATTAGAATTATAGAAATGGGAATTTCTATAGATGTGATTGACTTCTAAGCATTTTTTTTGTTAACACAGCTATATGCATAGCTATCCAAGAGATTCAAGGACTATTCAACAATGTTATTAAACTACAAGTACTTGTTGGGTTGTTTTTGTCTTCTGCCCTCTTACCCAGCTAAAGGAAGGGAAGAAAAAAGTTTTACAGAGTTGCATAAAATGTAAAGCCTATTAGAAGCATTTTAGAATCATAGTTTGAAAAGGTTTACATTGATCTACTTAGGTTCCAAAATCCATGTTAATCCAATGTGTAGCAGAAATACAGCTCTTATTAATTCATGCATTACACTTTCCAAGTATTTAAGTAGGCTCATATTATTTTTATTTTATTTTTGAATGTTATTTTTCTGTAGTATTATAGTTCTGGGACAAGATGATTGTGTTGTGTGATGAGATTTCCTTAAAAATGTTGTTCTTTCTAGCTGATTTCATGCCCATCTTGGGAACCAACCTAAACCCTGAATTCATTTCTGTGTGTAACAATGCCACCTGGGCAATTGGGGAAATCTCCATCCAGATGGGTAAGATTTTTTTTTAGTTTGGATCTTTGCATATGTAGCATTGTTTGCCTGTTTTTGTTTTGTTTATTTTTAATGATTCTTTCATGTTAAAACTTAAATTTTATTTTGGGAACTTTGTCCTCGACTGTAAATTAAATGTGTCAAATCTATATAGATTATATATTAATGTTCATTTTCTTCTGAATGTTTGTATTTGACTATTTCAGGTATAGAGATGCAGCCTTATATTCCAATGGTGTTGCACCAGCTTGTAGAAATAATTAACAGACCCAACACACCAAAGACGTTGTTAGAGAACACAGGTACCCAGAAACTCAACCATTTGTGGTGAAGGGAATTACAGTTTTGGGTTTTTTTTGTTGGTTTTTTTTTTTTGTTTTGTTTGTTTGTTTCTTTGTTTGTTTAGTTCTTAAAATTGCATAGAGGAAACACACCAGAACTGATTATATTGATATGTATTTGGCTTTTACTCTATTTTGCAGAAGCTCTTACAAGTCTCAGCCTTGCAGCAAACCATCTATCATATATCTAGATTCTGGAAAGTTCACCTCTTTAAGAGTTACTATATTTATTTGTCATCTGTTTGATTTTGAAATATTCTTCCAATTTTATTTACTGTGTATGTTTGTCATATTTAATAGGTGACACTAAAGACTTTACCGTGATTTAAATATATACACACAGTACATACATATGAAGACATGCGTATATATCTCTAGTGTTTAAAACAAATATAATTGGCATATGTATAACAAAGATTTTTTTGAATTTTCAAAAAAGTACTTTTTTTAAAAGTACTTTTATTGAATCGTGAGATCACAAAGATCTAGATCTGTGATGGCACTTTTACCACCAACATAAAAGAAATCTTGTACAATTTCTAATACCTGGTCACAATTTAAAAAAAAAAAAAAAAATCTAAAATTGACACGTGTGTTCTGGCCAACAGCTTTGCCTTCCAAATTGGAACAGTCACCAAACTGAACAAGAATTTCTGAGGCTTGTTTCTTTTGCATTTATAGAGGGCATGTTCTGGTATGAAGAGCACCTTCCATACTTCAGTAGAAATTTGTTAACAATTTGATAGGTTTCTCATTTACTAATTGAGAATCTTTTCATCTTTTTTCATGTTTGAAAACTAATTATCCTGTAATAAAATGATTGTTTAGTCATTATAACATGACACAATTGAAAATGATGCAAATTCATGTGATGTGAAGCATGAGGTAAATTGGAGAGAGATTCTCAATGTATTTTCCTTCAGTATTCTCTAACTGTAAAAACTGCAGTTTACCTCCCTCCCTCCCACCAACCCTAATTTAGTATGGAAGGTGAACGTGAAAGAAAACTATCTAGTTGTCTAGCATATTATAGGTAACATTTTGAAATAATTTTTGAGCATATACCTAGTTGTTTTGAAATAGACCATGGAATAGTGTAGCAGTATATTCCTTCTCACCCAACCCCTGGCCCCCCTTTCTCTGCACTGATGGATGTGTAATACCTGTAACTGATAGGCATCCAATACTTAAATTTTTGCTTCTGTCACTCTTAGAGAATTTTTGGAAGCATCCAAACACTGACATTTTCTTTATTCTCTTAATAGTTACTTTAAATGTGGATGCGTAACTGCAAATAAATGTTGAGTGTGGTGTACTTATTATAAGTTTGTTGTGGGATATTGTGCTGCATGCCACTGGTATGTGCAAAAATATTACTGTTTTCTGTGTTAAGTTGCTGTGTAATGATCTATGAGAACACTTCTATAGAAACGTATGACTACATTAAGTAAAAGTAGTAGCATTAAAAATAAGTACATGTGGAAAAACTTGAGCTTTGTCAGAAATTGCTATTTCTTGTACAGACTGTAGGTGTGAGAACTTAGAGGTAAAACTTACATTTTCATTTGAAACGAGTAGTTCAAATAAAATTTAGGAAGCTATATCTCCTGAAAATTGTAGACATTGTATGCTGAAATTGAGTAATATCAGAGAAGAATAGTACATAACAAGTGAGCTGCAGCTTTCATGGAATGAGTACATTTCAAACTACTACTATATCCTACACCAAACTTTTATTGGAGAAAGCATCATCTGCTTTATTGCATGTTTCATGAAACTGTTCACAAATGCCTGTTTAATTAGAGTGTTGCATAGTATGTCCCTTGAACACAGGTTTCCTTTCTCTGCTTCATATAAATCTGCTGGATTTTAGTATTATTCATGTATTTTGCTTCAAGTAATCCTGATACATTATTCCCCACCCTCTTCTTTTTCTAAAGATTAATCTTTTGTAAGTTGAGCAAACACCACTAAAACACATTTGCATAATGATATTTTATTCAGTCTGACCCTCAAAAAAAGACCAAACCACCAAATCATCTCAAGAAGCGATTTTGATTTTCATGTGTCCCTATGCCTTTGTAACATAAATCAGATTCTTACATGACTTTTGTGAGGAAGCCTGTTGTGAAAAAGAGAAATTGGGATTAAAAAATTAACATTGTAAAGTTAGTTGCTGTGACTTAGCAATCACTTTAAATTCCCTACAAGATTATGAAGAAAAATTATATATATATTTGGTACTCTTTAAGAACTGTATCACCTATTTAGTGTTTATAGGTAGACAACAGTACATTTAATGTAACCTTACTTCTAAATGCATCATTACTCACAGGTGTATTAAAATCTTGAATTCTAAATACTGAAAAAACAAATGTTAAGAGTACTTAATACTAAAACTGAAAATGGTTGATTCCTTTTGATTAAGGGAATTTTTAATACCACATTTGATTAAAAACTCAAGTGCATGGTAGGTAAATTTAACATATGAGAGAACTTGGAAGAGGGCAGAATGATTATTTACATCAGAAAGCCTTTGGATTTTAAATTGTGTTTTTGGTGTTCTCTCATTTACTTCTTTAATTTTTCTTTTACCCTGGAGAGTATACCATATATGTTGCTGCCTCTTATTTAGGGGGTGGTAATAAACAGCACTGGTGAAATCTTATGTTTATTATCATACACAGATTCTGTTGGTTTCTGTTTCTGAGTTATTTGTTGTTTTTTCTTTATTTTTTCTCCTCCCCCCTCATTTGCTCATGTCTTGGTTGGCGTTTGGTGGTGTATAACCGTGATTGCGTTACCTTAGCAATAACAATTGGTCGTCTTGGTTACGTTTGTCCTCAAGAGGTGGCCCCCATGCTACAGCAGTTTATAAGACCCTGGTGTGTATTATTCAATCTTTTTTTTTAATTCATTTTTCTTCACTCTCTTTCTTTCTTCTTTCTATCTCACTTTTAGATATATTTTCAGTTGGTTACAAAATCTCAATCCTTAATCATTGCCAACCATGTGACTAATCTTGTCCTATCAGGTTTGTGAGTTTTTAGTAGCACCGTCATGTATTTTTTTATGTTGTGGCTAACGACTAATTTATGCATGGGATAAGATTGTCACATGCTTGCTGTGTTAAAGCTTGATTATGAAAGAGCATTTTAAAATCCACCAGAATGATAATACAATGCATGCAAATACTGTAAAATTTAAACCGTGCATTACTTTACTTAAAAAATTAAAAAAAAAAAAAAAAAAATCAGTCTGAGGCTTGAAATGCTGTAAGGAATATATGTTTATAGACTTGTTATGTATAAATAGCTTGCTTGCTGCTGTAAAAGTTAAATAACTGTTCTGTAAGTGGTATCTGACATAATTCATACTGTGATGGTATTATATGTTCTGCTTCTAATAATGATAGTTCCTATAAATATTTCAGTTACATGTTCCTTTTGTATTTAATGGAATACAAGTCATACTTTGTATATAGTGAAACGGTAGAAAAAATTATGGATATGATGCATAATGGGAATATGCTAGTAAACACTGCAACAACTATTTTTCTAACTGTTCAAAACAGTGTTTTAGGTCATTGTATCAGTGTGACTTATTCCATCAAATACTGTCATCTAGTTCTGACTTGACTGAATGAAGGAGTAATAAAATTAGCTAAGATTTGCTCTCCAACTTACTAGGTGCACCTCTCTGCGAAACATAAGAGACAATGAGGAAAAGGATTCAGCATTCCGTGGGATATGTACCATGATCTCAGTCAACCCCAGTGGAGTAGTCCAAGTAAGATGCATGAATAGGTTTTTATTGTTGTTGTGGTTTTTTTTTGTTTGGTTGGTTGGTTGTTTGGTTGGTTTTTGTTTTTTTTTGTTTTTTTTTACTTGTGAAATTTAGTGAAAGCTGAATATGGAATATTAAAAAGTTTTGATGTTGATTCACTGCAGAGCATGATGTGGCTTTATTTTGAAGTCATGGAGGCCAAAATGTTTACATTGCAGTGATAAGCACTGATAATACTTCAGGACTTCAGTAATTATCATCTGTGGAAAGGAGTTGAAGTGCAAAGGTGTTAAATTCATCTTTTGGCTAAAATTAATTTGTAAATAATGCACTTTGATTAAAAATAACTATTGTGATATTTCTGTCATATATTTTGTGGTGAGGATCTGTATGAAAATATAAGACAAAATCCAATGCATTAAAACCTATTTTGCAGATGCAGTCTAAACAGTTAAAGAGAGAAAGAAATAAAAATAATAAACACCTCTTCATTTTTAAAACTAGGGTAGGGAAGATTCTGTCAAAACTAGGATTATATTTCATAAATAGTCAATGTGACAAGGAAGATACTCTTTAAAATAAATGGTACATGTCAAGAATAGAAGTGACTTGCTTTTTAGTCTCCACAGCTCCAAAGTAAAGCTATACCAACGTAATATTTTGTGAGAGGAAAATCAAAGTGAATTTTCCTCTCCACTGCCTGGAATCCTTCTCCTTGAAATACAAGAATTGAGCCTCTGTCTTGATTTGAATTTTTCAGTTGATTTCACTTACGCCTTATTCTGTTCTTATTCCCCTCTTCTGCTGTCCATTTGTTCTTTCAAACAACTGCAGGGGAAATTAAGGACTTTTCTCATTATCCTATCTCTTCTTCTCTGTAGCTGTTATCTTTGATTCCTAACCAAAAACATGAGCATTGTCAAATTAATGATTAAAGACTGGTGTTCTAATACAGTAGTAAGAGATGTAATGCATGACAGCAGATGAACTATGTGCAGGGATTATGAGGTGTCTTAGTTTTGAACATGAATGATAAACATTCTGCGTGCCCCAGAAATAATTTCTGGCTCTGCTTAAAGAAATAGAACAGCTTTTCTCCATCTGAAGATTTGAGTGAAAGTTGTGTGTGATCTGGTGTTGCATGTTTTTTAAGATGACTGATTCTTAAACTTTGTATGTGAACTGAAAGAATTCAAAGTGGCCAATTGTGTTTGTTGTTGTTTGTTACTGTGGCTTTATTTAATCAAAAACCTGATGAAACAAAACTTTTCATAGTCAGCCATTTCTACTTCTGTACACTTAGGAATAAAATAATTTACTGGAATTAACTGGAAAATAAGTACACGAAAACAGAATCAATTCTTGAGTTAGGATCAAAGACCCCTGCATAGTTTATAGAAAGAACATCAAGCATTGTTTTCAGACCTATAAATTGAGGTTTCTAACCTATGTAATTGTTTAATCTTATAGGACTTTATTTTTTTTTGTGATGCTGTTGCATCGTGGGTTAGCCCAAAAGATGATCTCCGAGACATGTTCTGTAAGGTAATGTTCTTAGTATAATAGTATATCCTAATCATGGTTGTTTTGGGTCTGCTGTTTCTTTCTTGTTTCTATTTCCACTGTCGTCATTTCCTATGTTTGTGGTCATGGAGGCTTCTTTGCAAAGTCATAAATTTCAGACAAAATGTCAAAACAATCTGAAGGGTTTTTGACCTATTTTTTCTTAGACGCATTCCGGGTATTACAAACTTTTTTATAACGGTGCTGAGAAGTTCACTTGGGATTTTAGTTGAAAGGATAATCACCCTCAAAGAGGTTTTCATAATGCCACACTACTATGATTTGACTGCATTTTGAAGAACAGGATTATCTATACCCATGTGTCATCTCTCTGTTATAGAAAATGAGATCTGTCTGGTTCAAGACTTTTTTTTTTGCCATGAAAAGGACAACTGTTTTTTTCTTTTCAGAAGTATCTAGAAGATTGCAAATGGAAAATATTATAGTGCTATCCTGATATGTTTATCTTCCTTCTGCTGAAGCCTTCTTGTATGAGCAAACCTTCAAGAAATGTGCAGTGATATCCAAGAATAAATTCTATAGACACTTCGTTTAGGAATATAAGCAAAAAAAACTACCTGCCTTTTATAAAATAAGAAGTGGGGGGAAAAGACACATTTATTATGTGTCTTAGGTTAAAAAACAAAGCAACAGAAAACCCCTTCTATTTCAGATTCATGAACATATGCTGTTACTGTTCAGTAATAAGCCTTTTTTCATACATTGTAAAGTGTTATCTCTGTTTTTAGGAAGGATATGTGTCATAAGTTCACAATATTCCTTTTAAAGCTAAAATAGACTGTATTTCTAAGTATGTATTAGGATCATGGGTCAGTACTGGCACTTTCTCTTCAAGTAATGCTAAGTGTCAATATCAGAACAGAAGCTAGAGTTTTTGAATCCCATCTTGAGGAGCAAAGACAGAAATCTTACTGTACTAGAGAACTAGTCTCCTTTGAAGAAAGTTTGGGTTCAGGAAATGCATAGTTGTAAGTTTTCTAGTGTCAGTAGGAGGAAACAACAAATACTTAAAAGCTTAAAAGAAGTCCAGGATGCTGTCTGTGATGATAGTCCAAAGCAGTTTCAGTGCATGTTTCTGCACTGCTCCTTCAGCACCGAATACTCACTTCAGTAGGTTAAGCTTAACTGTCCTGGATTCTTTCCAAGATAGTCATGTGGGATCTAATGCCTCCAAACTAGATGCAGCAGTTCCTGGCTATTTTACATAAGAACATACTTGCTTTTTTTCAGTGTTATCCTTTTGTCTTCTTTCATGCAAGAAAGGAGGCAAGTTTTCATCAAGTGATGGCATACAAATTTTCAGATGAGTTCCTCATTGGAGTATGTCCTTTTGCCATCTGAAAAAATTACTGCATCTTTTAGGAACAATGGGAAAAAAACAGCTTTTCTTGTAGCCTCCTGAGGTCTTTTGCTAGTGGATTGTACAATGTGTGGTTTTCAGGCTGAATATCAGGAAAAGGTTCTTCACCCAGAGAGTGGTCAGGCACTGGGACAAGCTCCCCAGGGCAGTGGTCACGGCACCGAGCCTGCTGGAGTTAAGAAGCATTTAGACAACACTCTAAGACACGGTCTTTTTGTGTGTCATAGCTGAACATCCTTGGATGTTGTTTTTTTTTCGTTGTCACTTCTTGTTAGCTGGCTGATCTGACTTGCTTGGATTAGGAAAGAGAGGTGAGCCTGTTTGGTGAAGGTCTTTTTCTAAGAGAAAAGCAGTAAATTAATTATGATAAAATTATTGTTACATCCTGTTTAAGGGCACCTTTCCTTGAGAATGTGTTGTTGGGGGTGAACTCGGCACTATGAGCTTTAACATTTTTTCTATGAGGATATTTTTGTGACCAACTGTTCTGCAATTCAGTATTCTTGAGTTTAAAAAAAGGAAAAACAGAAACATTTAGACTCTGCAATTTTTCTTGTGAGGAGGAGCCATTTCATCCTGCTTTTTCTTACATATGCCTTTTAACCTGCTGTTTTCACATTAAAAATATAGAGACCTTTTTGATAGTATCACTTAGTTTTCAGTTGACTTACTATATTGAAAGATCCAGACTGTAACCAGTAGCTTTTTTTATTCTTATGCTTGCTTTTAACTGCTGTGGGTCCATGTTGTTTTAATGCCCAAAACACTTTTAACAACTTCATTCTTAGTAGCAGTTGTCTACAGGTTCTGAGGAAAAAGCATAGCTTTAATAGGATGCTTTTGTAATTGTGCTAGAAATTGGCAGGCATTGAAATTGTGCTAGAAACTGGCTGGCTCAACTTTTCTTCTGGAACCCGTAACACATTTAAAAATGAAATATGAATACAGCAATCACAACGTACAACCTAGAGTTAGGTCATTTCAGAATACTAAATATTTTGTCAATTGACAGACTTTGTAAGTCATCTTACTTGATAGTTAAATATTAATATCAGTCTTTATGGGTAGCTATATTCTGTATGTCTCCACTGAATTTGTTTTCCTTTTAGGAAAGCCTTATTAATTTCCTTTGTTTAACACTTAAATCGGAGAATTTAGATAGATGAACGTTCAACAGATTGTAGGTTATTGCTAATAAATAATAATCGTGTATCTATTGTTTAGTGACTATTTTTACTTTCAATTCCCCCCCATCACTTCTAGATTCTTCATGGATTTAAAAATCAAGTTGGGGATGAGAATTGGAGGCGTTTCTCTGACCAGTTTCCTCTTCCCTTAAAAGAGCGCCTTGCAGCTTACTATGGAGTTTAACCTCATGCACTGTAGCTGCAGTCCCATAATTAGAGGTAAGCATACGAATCTTCCTTGCTAAATAGAGCTGTATAGCAGACTTCATCCATACTTGCATTATTTGAAACGTGATTAATTGACTAGATTAAAGGTTTTCCTTCCTATAAGAAGGGGAAAAAAGGCAATGATGGTGTACCTAAGTGCTGGTAGTGTAGCTGTTACAAAAACTTTCTGACTCTACACTTTATTTTGTACGGAGAGAAAATGTACAATATGCACAGTAGTGTATCAACATAAGATTGGAGGCATAGGTGTAACTAAGTGCCTGTTCAGGTTTAATAAAGTGATTAGTGTGATCCTAAAGGCATCATACTAAAGACATAAGGCTCGCTGTGCATCTTATGAATTAGTAGATAGCAGATGTAGTTTAAGAATTAGTAGATAGCAGGTGTAGTTTAAGCTGAACATTTCTCTCAGATAGAAAAGCAAGTTCAAGACACTTTAGTTATGAGAAGTCCAATACATTCCTGGCTACATACTACACGGTCTTTGCATTGAGTTAAGGATATGCTAATCTGCAGCTGTACAGTCTGTAAACCTTTACTTTTGGGGGAAGTTCATGTGTTTTGTTTTTCCAATGTTCCATTTTATGCACCAATTCAGAAATGTTGGAGTTCTGTCTCAGAATACTCAGCTTCATCAAAGAACAGTGACTGTGCATTCTACGACAGTTACGGTTATACTACCCTGCTTTGTATGCTCTTTGTGAAGACTGTATTAAAGCAAAGTACACATGTATAAAGGAGTGTGATATTGCCAAGAGTTTATTATACTGCACAAAAAAGAAGGGAGGGCAGATTAAGTTCATTCAATCAGACATATAAATCTGATAACTTGCTGGAGAATTTTAACACTGAAATTCTGGTGAGAATTGTGCAATTCTGTTTTACTGTTGAATTAACAACTATTTAAAAGTCAGCCTAATGTTTTTCAGAGTCAGTGGCATAATAATTCATGTAAATTGCATGTTTCATTTGAAAAATGGATTTAAAATGTACCAGCTTCAAAAATTTATGTATTTATCAATAAGGGCATTTTAGTTTAGACATAGTCTTTTTTTTTTTTTTTTTTTCCTTCTAAAGAAAAATCCAAAGTAGGAAAAAAAAGCTAAATTGTTCTTAGTTTGTGTTGAAGAGACAGTATGATGATCTTGTTTAATTCACATAAAAGTGAAATTCTTATATTAGTAAAGATATGTTTAATAATCTTTCTCGACACTGTAACTACTTCATAATTTTGTACTAAAAGGGCAGAATCTTGATAGAATATACAGGACTGCTTTCACCTTAAATCTAAGCTTGGCTTACAATAATAGAACTGTCAGTGTAGCTTTAAAGCATACATTGTTGCCGTGAATACTAATCTTCACTATTATAAATAGTCTATTTTCTTAAACAGACTTATAAAAGGAAAATCTATGCACAAATTCTCTTTAAGTTTATGCTTGCACCTACTGCTTTAAAAAAAAAAAATGCTCTGTTTATGCACAGGTCTGTCACTTCAGTTTAAAAGTAAGGTTTAACTATACCTCTATCTCTTCTTTTATAGGTCCTTCAGTCTGGGAGACTATGAGGGAGCCTCTGCACCCAGGGAAAATGTTACCCTTTACTGGGGGGAAGGGTGAACCAGTAGGGAATACAGTACAATCCCAACCCTACTGGGAGGGGCGGGAGGGAGGTGTTGCCGTCACTGTATTAAGTCGATGTTGGGAAATGTTTTAACATCTGGAGCCTTTGTGGGTGGAAATCTGTCTCCTATTACAACTCTGCACTGGATGTGAAGAAGAAAAAAAAGAATCTATTCATAAAACAGCACATTCTGGAATATTGTGGGGAATTGTACCAAAATAAGAACCATATAATTGAACCATGGGGATACGTAAAGAGGAAAACTATTTTGCGCACAATAAAGGAAACCTAAGAATGGGGGTCACAAACAGTAAAAGGCTTTCTTTTTTTATTTTTTTTTAAGTAAGGGTTTTCTACATTATTTCATCCTGCTTGATGGGATTCCTAGGTATTTGCATGTTAATGAAGAACTACACAAATGAAGTTAGTACAGTTAAAATGCAGCTTGTGTCTGTATTAGAAACAGACACTTGCAGTGTATGATACAGAAACCCCATCATAAATTAATAAAGGATAGCTTGGACAAAATGAAGCAACCTGCAAGCTGCCAAATGAGTCACTCCTTTCATTTTTGGGGTAAGGGGAGGGACAATTCAAAGTAGAGATTGACATCCTAATTTTTACGTTAAAAAGAATTTAAAGTAGTGGATATGATTTGATTATTGTACTTCATTAGATTTAATTTCTAGAGTAAGGCATTATTCTTAACGTGCAGTTTAAGGTTCAGGCATGTGTTCTGGCTCATAGTGATCAGAAGTAATTTAAATTAGTGGGAAAGTAGCATGCTTGCATCACATAGAGTGAAATTGGTATACATTTACCTATGTTGCGCCAGTTTTGTGTTGCAGTTTACCAATTCAGTATAGCCCTGCATTTAAAATTCCTTTTCTAAGATTCTGTGGATTTTATTTTTATTAAGAATATAGATATAAAGTACTGTAGTTAACAATTAGGCCTTGAAATACCTTTTTAGGATCTGTTAAGAATAAGATTGATATTGTATTGTGTGTAACCTGCACAATGTGGAAAGCTGATATAGCTGTGCAAAATACTTGCCTCTGTGCTGTCAGTGTGATGTGCTTTCTGCATGGTTATATACTAGTGATTTTATCAGAATCTCTAAAAATGAGTTACATGGTAAGACCCGTTAAAGGCTGCATAAATGTTAGTTGGCACGTAAAGACAATTGTAGAAGTTGATGACATGATTGCTATATTTGTGTTTATTCCCACTCAACATATTACCTTCTATGCTTTCTTTTTGTTCAAAGCATGATCTTAAAGAGATGTTTAAGTTAATGGATGTAATGCAGGGTATCTACACTGTATCGGCGCATGTTGGTGGCCCTTTGTGATGTAGTTAAATGCACAAGGGTGCAAGTTTAAAGCTACAGAGTGAAAGTTGGTTTGGATCCTCTTCATTTCATTTGTTTAGCTTTTCTGTTGTGTTTTTTTCTCTACTTACATGTATTCCTGTGAATAAATCCTTGTTAAGTTAACCCTTTACTTTTCCTTCCATGTGTATTTTCTTATGTACTGTGAATGTGAAATCCTAACTGGTACACTTGATCTTGTGTCCATCTGAAAGTGGCAAGTCTTTATTAATTTAGATTGCCTAAAGAGTATCCCATGATGATAAAGGAAAATGGAGAGATTTTTAACTCTGCTGGCCAGAGGTGAAGCCACACCTTTCCATTTTTCAAGTGCTGCATAATTAATCCGCAAAACAAAATTAAGCCATAACAGCCTTTTTATAGATTTAGTTCCTCACCTTTGCATTGCAGAATGGATACTGGATAACAGTTTTTTGTTTTTTGTTTTTTTTCTTTTGTTTGTTCGTTTTTAAGAACTTGCTCTTCTTTGCATGGTTCTGTTCTTTGAGTGTTGGATGATTTAGCCATTGCACTGAAGTTTGAGCTGTGTGAGTGTGAATTTATAAATGATGTTCAAAGATGATTTTCTTTATGCATGATAGCATGCACATTTTACGTTGTCCCCGACTCCCCCCTCTGTCCTTTTTTTAATTTGGCTTTGAAAATTTAAATGGATTATGCCTGAAAAATAGTTTGGACGTGCTGTATGAAGTACACTCGGCAATGCTAGTACATAGTATTTATATGATTTTGTCAAAATTGCATGCGATAACTTGCTTTCAAATTACATTGCTTTGGTAGCAAATACAAATTCCTTCTGAACTAATAACTGAACTAAATTAGAATTAGTTTTAGTCACTAAAAACACTTAATCTGGAAAAAGAACAAAAAATTAAAATTTAGCAAGGCAGGATATTTTTTTAGACCCAAACTTGCTTTAATTTTGAGTGTGTTCAAACATTAGGTAAGAATTTCAGAGAAATTACATTAAAAAATTTGTAACATAGAATACCTACCTAAATAAAACATAGCGTTATGGCTAGAATCCAAGCTTAGTTAGACTTTTTAAATTTCAGAAAGTCCCTTTAACCAAATAAAACCACACCACCTCATCACAGATTAGCTTAGGATGCCACTTTTGTACATTCGTATTTTAATAGGTATTTACACAGATGTGAATTGGTCTGGTATAACAGCAAGTGAAGTAATTAAAATAAGGCAGACATAAACATTACTGACAAAGTAGTCTTTTTGTACCAGTAAGTTCTCTCATTGTATATTTTAAAGTGAATAAACCCTTTTCCTAATGCATAATATAGTGCAGAAATTTGCAGAAGCCATTTAGGGTACAATGTGAGGTAAGAAACGTTGTGAATCAACATTAACAGTTACAATTCAATTATTGCATCATGGGATATATAAAAAAGCATCTTGATTCTTGTGGTGTGGTCTTGACAGTCTTTGAATGTTGACTGAATGTTTATACTGGTAGAATTGTGAGTTTGTCTTTGTTACATTCCAGTGTTTCTGCCTCTTGGCATGCTGAAAGCACGGCTTACTTCATTTGCTCCTTACACACTGAATAAAGTGCTGTTAGTGTGCTAAACTACAGAAATAGCCGCTGCTAAGTAATGGTGTAGATTTTCTACTTGAATATTTTTGTTGTAGGAACCTCAGGAGGTCAGTGTTTACTGTTTTTATATATGCCTTTCTCCTGTTTTGAGTTTCCCTTTTTTGAAGGATTCTGAGAGTGAACAAAAGCTGCTGATCAACCTAAGTTGGTAACAGAAAGTGTATTTAAAATCCTTACAAATGCATCTTTTTTGGCAGTTCAAAATTGCTGTTAAATTAGTCTTAAGTGAAGTTCAATACTAAACTTGTTTCATTACACATTCAGGAAACAGCTCTTTTCATTTAGGAAAAAGAAAAAAAAATTATAATAGTTCATTACTTTAACCAGTGCAAGCAAAAATAATCAATTTTGTAATTTTTTTCCAAAGCTTGATTATTTTCTAAATCAGTGAATATGTATATATTTAAATTGTAATGAGCTAATTCTTATGCTTTAGTTTATTGCTCCTTAATGCTTATACTCAGAAGATCACTTTTAGGAGAATGGGTTTAAAATTTATAATCATTATAATTTTTAAAGGTTATGAGGTAGCATACATTTTGTAACTAACAATATTGATACACACTGTGATTATTATTTTTTTTTTGTTAGGACTTTTATGTTAACATCAATCTTACTTAAACTGCATATATTGTATAATAGTAAAATGTATATTTTAAAACTTGGAGTGGCTTTCCTCAAGTGAAACTCATTGCTACTTAGAAATATTCAAATACTAGCTTTATCTCAGGTGAATACTCTTGTACCCTTTTTGTTCAGAACACATGCTTATGAAAATGTGTCTTAATTATATCAGTTCATGTATTTCATGGTAGGCAGCTCCTCTGTCTTGAACTTAATCTAAATTAACCTTCTACTGTGGGACAATAATGACTTTTGCTTCACCTATTTTATTCATATTGAATGTATTAATAGATAAAGGTGCAAAAACATTCTTCCCTTGAGGAGAATGCATCCATATTCAAACAACTGAACTATTTGTTGAAAAATGCTTTAAATGCAACATTGTATTGGAAACCTTCTGTTTCAGATTTTGTCATGGAAAGAAGTTGCAACTTAACACTAATTACTTCAGTACTTTCATGGGGATGATAGATGCAAAAAGCTTCTATATAGGGTCTAAAGAGTAACTTTTTATCTTAGATAAAGGTTAAGCTCTACAGTGAAATGACTGCTGTAAGTTAAAAAGATAAAACTTGCAGTTATCTCACATAGATGCTGATGTAGTTTGCATACATATTTGTTATATATTACATAAGTATAAGAATTTCCAGTAACCTCATCTTGAGTAAATGAAGCTTGATCAGTAGCTGTGTATTTCACTCACCTATGCATTCTCCAGATGACTTGCATCCATCAGTCTACTAGCTATTCTTCTCCAATAGAAGCTGTTTTTTTCTTTTTTCTTTTTTTGTCTGCCACTGATGCTTGCTCTTTGCACTTAATGGTTGGAGCAAGCCAGTTTTAGGTTATTTTAAATGGGGAAACTCTGAGGTGAGTACTCTTGTTGCTTGCCTTATGGTATATATTCTGCTAAAATAATAAGGATACTTTACTCACTTGAATGTATTTATGTGAGGGAAGTTAAAATGGCTCTATAAAAGATGTATCCCAGTGTGGTGTTAACAGTATACGTCTTAGTAAGCCAAATCCACATCTCTAAGAATTCAGCACTTATAGTATTATTTTTTGATAAGCAAGTTCTTTTGTGCTACTTTCACCTTAGGTATCTGTTTACTTACTTTGGGTGAGAACCAAAACTGAGAAGGCCTGGATGAACTTTATGGGGATCGTTATTATTTAAAAAGATTAGTACGAGCAGGTTTATTTGGCTGTTAAGTCTGTAGTGTAGTATCTTTTTTTCATGGGAAGAGATAGGTAGATACGTTGTATGCTGTCTGACTTGCTAATACTAAACACTTCCAAAATTTTAAATTGAATGCAGTATATAAAACAGTTTAAAGTGAAAGATGACTAGATCTTTCTGCTGACAACTTAGGTTGTATGAGTTTTGCTTGAAAGCTTTAAATCTGATGTTTCTGTATCTGCCACAATGTTGGAATGTTTCCTTCAAACATATCCTCCTGCAACCTCTCAAACTGTACTAAATTGAGTGATTATTTCTTGAAGTCTGCCTATGTGCTAACAGAACTTCATTTTAAATAGAATATGGTTTTAATTTTTGATAAGCTGCTGAATTTTAAAGAGTTTTTGGGGCCACCAAATATTTTGGATCATGCAGAGAATATATATTGTACTGTAGTAATTTTGTATTTACATTTGTATGATGTGACATAATAGATGTGAATGTTAATCACTGCTTGACTATGTTAATAAAGTTGTTTAAATATAGATGTTGCATTCTAATTTTTAATGAAAAAAAAAAAAAAGATTCTAGCTTCATTTATGGTTTTCCTCAGCTGTTAGTGCACTCTTCTGGTTACCACATGCAAGTTCTGGAGTCTTTTCAAGAATAAGGAGGGTTTGCATTTATCTCAAAGAAAGTGATCTTTGGATTAGTTCAGGTCAATTCAATTTAAATGCTTCATGCTGCCTGGGGGCAGATCGATGTAGACATATAAGGTTTAACTGAACTTATATCAGTATTTGTTGGGTCATAACTGTTAAGTGCTTTACTGAGAAATGGTATGGTGAATTCATTTTCATTTGAAATAGCTGATGTTTGCTAAGGCTCACCAGATAGGAGAAAACAGACCTCACTACTTGTGTTACCAATAATCCGAAGGAAAATAGGAGCAAACTAAAAAATGACTGAAAATTAATCAAGGCCTTAAAGGAAAAAGAAAAATAAAGGAGACCTTGCAGAGGTCTTTATCCAATTTTTGTCTAGCTTTTATGGGACTGGGATCATGCAAGCTATGTAAAGATCTGCTCTTCTCTAACTTCCTGATACAGGAGTCTGCAAAATGAAAGCATAATACTAAGAGTGGTATCTCATGGGACAAAATCCATCTAGATCAATTTGAACATTTCATGTTCAACATTTAACAGTTGGTCAATTACATACAGACAACTTAGTTACCTGTGCTGGACAGGTGTAACTTCTGTAGCGTAGTGGTAAATTTCAATAAAATGCATGAGCAAATACAAAATAAAACTTCAGTAGAAATCCATTGCTGCATACTCAGATAAAAGTCTGCTTAACCTAGAGAGATCAGCTCCTGTCAGCTGTGAGACATGAGTGCACTGGTGACTGGTGGGAGGGGTAGGAGTGTGTTTTCTTTCGAATTACCCTTCCCACTCCCTTTTCTTGTGGGGTACCTATGATAGAGTCCTGCTGTTAGCAGGATACTTGCACAAAATTTCTAACCCTCTTGACTCAGAGCCTGATCTTTAGCTGTAACCTCTAATTTTGAGTCTGAGGTTAATGACTACTTGCTTACACATAAGAAACGAGCAGTGTAAGTACTAGCATCTTGAACAGGTGAAACGAATGTTGTGACTAAGTTTGTGGTTAGATTGCAACAGTGCAAAGGATTGTCTTTCCAACATACGCCATGCTGTTCCCTTTCATTTTACGTTTGTATCTAACTTAAAGATAAGACTTAAATGAAAAATGAAGCATTTCAATAGGAATATTGAGTGCATGCATTTTTTTATGTGCGTTAAATGATAAATGTTGGTAACTTTTTTAATCCAAATGACTCGAAATGAAGCATATTGCTTATATAAATTACTGACATCCAAAGTCCATTTCTTTCAGAGGCGTTTGCTCTTGTTTTGCATAAAATCAGCAATACAAGCACCAATGAAAGTTCCCAAAAGACCCACCAATGTTAATCTGTAAAATGGTGGACTTGGTGTTTTTTCCACTAGTCAGTCCACTTTAAGAAAAACATATGTAATTATGCTGCACACTTCTTATAGCATGTATGTATAAGTGATAACATATAAAAAAATACTTTTGAATCATACAGATTTTCAAATTTATTGACTTTGCCAGACTTGCATTTGAATTGTGAAAGTTAAAAGTGGCATACTCTTTATTTTGTAGCTCCAGGTACAAATACTTTCTGTCAAATATTAATTTATGTTTAAAATCTGAAAATAAAGCTTCGAAGTCTTATGATGACAGCATTTTTACCCATTTTTCCTTTTCCTATCACCCGTTGGCAAAATGGATAGTCATGATTTTTTGCATACAGGGGAACTTAGTCTTCCCCTTTGTTTACAGCATACAGGTTAACTTGAATGTGTAACTATTGCAATAATACTAAGATTAATTAAACTGTTCAGTATTTCTATCTGCTCCCCTGGTACTTGCTGTAAATGCAAAACAATTTGCATCTCTAATACAGCACTGTACATAGCGAGAAGCAATGTAACTTGCTAATACTTCTACCTTGACATAATTGTCAAGGAACGCCCCATGTGTAGAGCAAACTTCAGGTGCAGTTTTGTCAATACACCCATTGGAGTTATATTCACATTGGCTTGTTTAGAGGATTCTGTGGCTGGCAGATAAAGAAACTGAAGGATTCTACAGTTTGAAAACTCAAATATAGTGAATGAGACCTTTAAGAATAATATAATAATAAGATTTTGATTTAAATTTTATAATTCTGTGTTGGTGTTTTTCTTCTGTGGTGGTTTTACCTTGATGGGCAGCGAAACTCCACCACAATCGCTCCCTCCTCACTCCCCTCCTTGGAAGAAGAGGGGAGAAGGAAGTATGCTGGAAAGGAAGGAAAAATATCTCACAGGTTGAGATGAGGATATTTTAATTAAAGGGAAAAAGAAGGGAAAGGAGGGGGAACAAGCAAGGCTGCACAGAAGTACAGAGGAAAAAAAATATTTCTACTTCCCATCAGTAAGTGATGTTTGGCCGCATCCGGGAAGAAGGGCCTCAATACACGTAGCAGTTGTTCGGGAGGACAGACCTCTTCATAACAAGAGCCTGTTCTGCCCAACTCCTTCCCCTTTCCCACCCTTTATTGCTAAGTGTGACACCACGAGGTAAGGAGTGTCCCTTGGTTAGTTTAGATCAGCTGCCCTGGGGATGTCCCCTCCCCACCCCTTGCCCACCTCCTGCTGGCTCGAGGGGGTTTGGAGGGTGGCTGGTTGCTGTGCCAGTGCTGCTCAGTAAGAGACACAAGGCTGGTGCCATGACTGCTCCAGATAGAGGTGCAGGCAGAGCAGCTACAGGGAAAGTTAACTCCATCCCAGCCAGACCCAATGCACCTTCTCAGAACGGTATTTTGACACAAGGTATGTTGCATTGCCTTCCTCTAACTTAATCGTACTGGAAAATAAAATTTCAGTCATTATACATATTTCCGGTCATTGTCTTGCACATACATTCCAAAAGCTGCTTGCTGAAGTAAACACTTTGAACCTGTACCCAAAATAACACCAGGTTAGTAAACTTACACACCTTTTCCTTCTAGGAGCAGATGTACTTTGGACATACAGATGAATTGCATCACTAAGAATTCAAGTGGCTATTTTCTTTCATTCTTTACGTACCTTAGCAGAGGAGACAGAGTTGCATCACTTTCTCCAGTATTTTTCCGTAGGATAATGCATCTAATTTTAATTTTCCTTATCCCAATCCTCCTTACTGCTAAAGGTTTTACACATCAAAACCTTTGTCTGTCTTGGGCGAAAAACAGGCAGAAGCTAGCTGGAACCTTTGACCACAGCTCCCACTACTTGCAAGCGTTCCTTTACTCAGTCCATAAAAAGGCAGCGTTTAAAAGGGAGTTGTGGAGACTTGAAGAGGCCACAGGTGAATTGCCCGCTGGTACAACTCAGAGTTTTGCCTAATTAAGAGCAATAGGCATCTCACATACATTTATTTCTTAATTGTACTAATTGGCAGAAATACCAGGATATTAACCTATGTGTGGAGACAGAAGGCCCTGAAAATTATTGCTAATACAAGTCTGCACATCTTCATAATGACTTAGGCTTTAACATGTTTTTTTATCAAGGTGATAAGGTCACTATGAAATTTGTCTGTCTTCCAGCTGCTCAAGTTGATGGCAGCCATTGGTAAGCACTAGTGCGTATAACTATAGGTGCTGTAAAGAATCAAAAGTTATATTTTCACATAGCATGACTTCCTCCCAAATGCAACCCACTCATTCACTGCCTATATTGTCCATTACCACCACTCAGATTTCAAACATGCAATGCTACTTCAGTACCTGTACTTTTTTGTTTTACTTCTCTCATAATATTCCCAATGATTTCTTACCTAAACAGCAAAAAATTCTGTCCAGATTAATTTTTCATCATTCTGTGAATATATCTCATAAAACTCATTCCCAAGTCTTTGCACTTCCTGTTTGTTAGTATAGTAATAATAATGAGCTGTATTTGTGTTTATTTAAAAACACAAGCAGTATTTTCTCCACTAGGCTGCATTTAGAACACTTTCCTGAGATACCGTGTGATCTTATTAGTGGATCTTCATGCCTTTCTACCACAAGCTACCGTTTCTGTTTCATATTATCAGGAAAGATCTTTGTGGTCTGGAAATCACAGTGTGGTAGGTACTCTGCGGCATTTTGGTACTAAGTGAAGTTATACCATCAGAGTTCTGTCTTCTAAACGCTTCAGGTTTGTTTGCTTTTCATTTAATTTAAATCCTTTAAACAATTCTTTTCTTTTTTTTCTTTTTCATTTAGGTTCTTTTTCATTGGTTGACCACAAATAAGAAGCTGCTTCGAGTGCATTGATTAACCTATTTTCAGGTAAGTGGCTAAAACGTTATGTATGCAATATCAAATATTGACAAAACAGCAAAGTTTAGTTAACCATTGACTCTGTACCTGACAGGATCACAGCATAATAATTCATCATATTACTGCTCCACCTTTCAGAGAATATAGATGAGAGAACTCAGTATGGTGTATCTGTAGTAAATGCATCTCCTGAATATATTAGAAATAACACAGAATTTTTCAGGCAGGACTGAAGTGTCACTGGAGAGAGTCAACATGAAACTTATAGCCATTAAACTACTGCATTTTATAGTTACTAATGCCAACTAACACTACCATCTGGTTTAACTGATTTGATGAAGTCAGATTTTGGCAGCGTGAGCAAAAGGCTAATAAAGGTCGAGTATTGGTACGAAGTGACTCACTTTGAAACAATGCTGTTGAGTTCATAATTCAAGTAATTGAAGTAATGAATGGGATGTGATCAAGCTTGCTGACTAGATCAATAGAAGTGTGGTTTTACATATACAGTGAGTCAGATGATGCAGCCTAATGGAATACAGCATTCCTGGGATGTTGAAAACAGCGCAGTTGAAACTCGCTAGTGAATGGTTCAACAGAACACAAAAATCATTAGCAACTTTGAAAGAGCTTAGGTGGGGTATTATAGAAAGCTGAAAAAATTGAGCTGATCTCATACTGTAATGAATATGGTTATCTATGTGCACAATTATTTTTATCATAAACTCAGAAATAATGATAGAAGCATCTATTGTGCCCAAACGTGTAATTTGGTCATAATCTCACCTGTGATCTCTCAATAGACCACATCTTCAGTTTGCATGTATATCTCTGAAAAGAGCTGGGAATATTTTAAGATTGTGTTGGAGAATTGCCAGTACTCTTTGGATAAGTTATTTTAAGTTAGCTGTATTTGCTACCAACTTTTTAGTCTGTTACTCCTAGCCAGATTTTTTTCTAAAGCTTTCTAGCTTTGATTACCATGTACCAGATTTCATTGCACTTTTTGTGCCTTAAGAAAACAAAACAAAACCAACCAACCAACCAAACAAACAAACAAACAAAACCACACACACAACACACACAAAACCTTCTCTAGTCATGAAGGTAATGTCTAGATTAGAAGCAAGTGAATGATTAGGCTTCTGGGTAATGTCTGCATCTAGTCAGGTACAACCATGTGGTTAGAACATGCTCCTGATGATCTTGAAATCCTGTAACATAACCTGATAATACTTATCACAGTTAAATGACTTTTGAAAGAAACTTCCCTAGCAATTTGCTGTCTTCCTTCTTCCTCATCTTTTGTTCTCCACTACAGCTATAAGAAAAAAATAAAGGCTTTGTATATTTTCTGGTGCTCATTGTTTTGGAATCTGTCTCAATTGGCAGTAAAAGTTCTTGTTTTCTTATCAAGGTTCATTGTATAACTATTTTTAAAAAGTAAAGTAAATGCATTTCAAGGGTGTGCCTCAATTTGGTATGTATCTGAGGAGCATAAAAAAGGTCCAACTCCATCTGCGTCTTCAGATTCTCTTTTTAAAAAAAATAGCGCAGTGCAAGATTGTATTTTACCTGCATCAGTTTCTTACTCTTAAATGTATAAAGAGCTTCAAATATCAACTAGCTTTTTGGCAGTCCATTATGACAGTAATGTAATAGCAGCCAAATTTAATTCAGGTTATTTGATGTCTTCATTTTTCTCATTTTAAAGTATTAGTGCCTTCAGTTGTAGGTTCATGTACCATGGGTGTACCCCAAAATTGTATTCAGTTACTGTGCCTAAAGTTCATAATCTATTTTCAAATGACTTACTCATAAAGTAGATTAACTTAGTTTCTATAGGTAGAAAGCAATATACAATCTTGTTTTTTTAATGATATTAATGTGTGTAGTCTAAATGCACTCCATATTTCTGTATCCTACTTGACAGGTCCTCCCAATAAGAACTCACTGCATATAATGCCATGCCTCGCCTAATCTACAGTCTTTGAAAGGATTGATTTTTGAAAATAGGTTGTTATTAAAACTTACAAGATCAGAAGCTGGCAATACAGAAGGATGGGTGAATGAAACGGAGAGAGCAAACTAGAATCAAGGATGCTTTTCTGGGAGAGGAATTATGAGCTGAAGACCTCCTTTCACACATATGCAACCTACATTAGTATCAAATGGCATCATTTTTCAAAATGAGGATTGTATTCATGAGATGTTACTTAACTAGTATAGTCAAGAAATCTGTTCAGCTCTTCATACATTTATTGTGAGGTTCTTTATTTGTTGTGGTTCTTTAACCTTAAATTTGTGTACATGGCAAAAATAGGAGAGGAATTGCTTTTTAAATTCTCTACTGAAAAACTTAGTACTCCAGAAAATTACTTGAATATTCTGTGAAAGCTAGGGATAATATGCAATGAGAATGTTTGTTGTATTGTACAGTGCTCACTGTATAGTTATGGCTATCAGCACAGCATTCCTTTCTGCCCACTCCCATTACACTATAAGAACAAAAGAACAATTGTGCTGGGACAGAGCCTACCTAACTCAGCATCCTGTCCTTGGCAAATGCTAAAAGACAATACCTAAAAATAAATAAATAAATAAAGTACTATAAATGTTTTTTTTTTTTTTGCAAAGTATTCTTATACTTTGCAAAAAGAATAAGTGACACTGACTTTGTATTTAGTAACCCATTGTGGATTTCTCTATCTAGAAAATTTGCAGAGTTGCCCTGCAGAATGACCTTAATACACTGGCTAGGTATTGCACATAAAATCTCACCCCCATCATATGTCTTTATACTGAATTTTAACTTCAGCTGCAAGATACTGAGTGCTAATATGTCCTAATACTTGCTGCTGGGTGCTATGCAAGAGTCATGCCCGAAAAATTGTAGAGACTAACTGGCTATTGACATGGCACTGAGGTAGCACGTGAACTGAGTTTTTAGTCATGCTCACTGCATAATACCCAGCAGTACCTTAAGCAAGGTAATCAATAATCAAGAATTTTCTTATCTAGCCCAGTCTCCAAAGAAGGGATGTGTGTAATAAGATTGGCTTCAGAAAGTGTTTTTCAGTATCTGCTACTGTAAATACAAGGTAAGTGACAAGATCTGCATGCACAATATTAAAATTTTAAAACAGTCCTTTGTTGCCGGTAGAGCTTTGTGATTGTGTGTGGAGTTCAAAAGAAAGTTCACTTCTGAAGATACTATTTTTATTGTGGGAATTTCAGTGTACCTTAAGAACATAATTATTATTCCTGATCTTCATCTATATCAAAGTGGTTTTCTAGATAACTGTACCTGTGCTGCAGGATGCCTTAAAGCTGAGTCTAAGACTTTGCATTTCACTTAACTTCTGGGGGGGGGGGGGGGGGGGGAACTTTTAGAAAGCCTGAGGATACATTTGATGCTTGTGTGATGGTAGATTGCTACAGAACAGCAGCAGTTGTTTTGCATCTTGATGTAGCATCTTGATAGATACAGGATGACTATATACCTTTGAAAATGTGGAAGATGGGAAGTCATTTTTAAAATGTATAAACAAACCTGACTCCCCTTCCATCATAGCATACTATCTGTCCATGTGAAAAAAAAATAAAAAAAAAAATTAAAAATATATATATATATATATTATATCTGCTATGGAGAGAGGGGAGGAAAACAACAACAACAACTCAGCTCTGCATCATGCAGCTTTTATTCCATTGTTTGCCCTGGAGTACATCCTTAGAGATAAACTACAAAATGAACTGTGTTCATATCTTTTAGGTTAAGAGCAGCATAATGCAGAATGCTTCCTTATGTCATGTAAACAGAAGCATAAAGCATTTTTTTTAAATGTAGTAATACAGCATATTGTTATTTAGAATTACCATGTACATGCTTGCTACTATTATTAAAAGAGATAAATCCAGATCTAGCAGTCTTTTGGGACTTCTTTGTAAGTTCTGACTACACAAAGGCTCCAGAATTTTTCTGTCTTGGCATTGGTGACTCAGTGAACCTTTCACACTGTGAAAGTTTAGGAGAATGCTGCTAGAAAGAGAGGCACTCCTAAAGTGACCATGGGGCTATGGGAAACGGTGTGCTAAAGGTATAGCCAGTTACACCAATTTGGAATGATGTTCTTCATCTTCCATGAACTTGTAAAGGCAGTTGAAATTCTGTAAGGCAGAATGAATCACACTGACTTGTGCTGGTACAAATTTGGTGGTCTCGTTTTGCCCTAGCATATAAAATATATGCCTAATTAAAGTCTATAGTTCTTTAAGCTTCTGCAGGATGCTTTTCCTAACCGTTTGGCTTTGATGGAGGTGTTTAATCAACATGAAGACCCCATAAAGACCATCTACCCTATTCTGGGTGTGTTGGTCCCTGAGTAAGCTTGGTGTTTGACTGTAGATAATCTTGGCAGCTGTACCCTTGATCAAAACCAGTAAGATGTAGGTGAGGTTTGAGGACTGCGAACAGTCGCAGGGGGAACGTGAGTGCCAGGGGGCAGCAGGCACGGGGCACTGCCCTTTTTTGGGGCTTTCTGCGCCATTTCACCCCAGCCTGAGGTACATACAGCGGTCGACCCCTGTGACCCCTGTGTAGGGCTCTGTGATATAGGACTCGAGCGTCGGATTCTGTGATATAGGACTGAAGTGTAGGACTCTGTGACACGCACGTATCACAGTACATGACTCTGTGGGACGTCTCGGGGAGCAGGCAGCGGGTGTGTGACGGGCACTGCCGGAGCTCAGCCTCCTGACGCCGCTTATTCCCTCGCAGATATGCGAGGCGGCGCAACGCTCCGCCCCGCGGCCGGGGCAGATTCCTGTCGCATTCCTCTTGCGCACACGCTAATTCACCGCCCTCTGCGCCTGCGTTTGTGCTTGTACGTGTCAGGCCGCCTGCGGGGGCCGTCCGCGGGGCCGCTCCCCGGGCAGGGGCAGGACCCGGACCCAGCCCCGTCCCCGCCGCCTCCCTCAGGCGGACAACGGCGCCCAGCACACAACGGCCTCCATGCGCATGCGCACCTCCTCCTCTCCCGGCGGAGCGGGGCGGGCCCCCTGGCGCCTGCGCGGCAGCGCCGCGTCCACCCGCTGCCTGCACGCATGCGCGGCGGCGAGGGGCGGCGGGGCCGTGTGAGGGAGGCGGCGGCTGCTGCTTCCTCCCCCCCCCGTCCTCCTCCTCCTCCTCCTCCTCCGCCCTCGCCACTCGGCGCCTGGGGCCGGGCCGCGCTCGCCGGGGGCGGCGGGATGATGATGGCGTACTTCGCCGAGAGCTTCTGGGTACGGCGGCGGCGGGGGGCGCGGGGTGCCGCGGGGTGCCCCCCTCAGGCTGTGTGTGTGTGTGTGGGGGGGCCCGGTGCCGGTGTGTGGGGGTGGAGGGGGGGGGGGGGGACGGACAGGCATGGGGAGCGGCGATCCCGGGGCCAGCAGCGATCCCGGGGCTCGTTTCCGAGCCGGGCAGGACGGGTCCGGGTGGCTGCGGCGGCGTTGGGGCTCGCTGTGCTGCCTCCGTGCGCTGCCTGTCCGGCGGGCGAGCTCCCCGGGACACGCACACGCAGACACGCACAGACACCGAAAAAAGAGGGAGAAAATACCTCGGTCCTCCCCGTCTTCCTGCTCCTGCACAAACAATGGTGATCCCTAACGCCCAGGGAAGGCTGCTTTCCCAAATGCGACACGCTGGTACTCCAGGGCGTAAGCCCTGGTTTCGTGTTTTGTCTGCAGCCCTGCTGCCTTTTTTTTTTTTTCTTTTTTTTCTTTCTTTCTTTCTCCTTCGCTTTGGCTCTTTTTTGTTTGTTTGTTTGTTTTTTCGACAGAACAGTAAAATCGGGTGAAAGGAGCCTAGGTTTGCTCCTCGCATGGTGTGTGGAGAGGCTGAAGTTCTGCCATGGGAGACGAATATTAAACTAACACCCGAAACCTTTTAATCTTTAAAAATAAATAAATAAATGTTTAAGTTAACGTAAAAAGTCAAATTTTCTTTTCAAACCTGATATCTCCTCCTACGAGTAAACTGAAATACAAGCTTTTATCCAGCAACCTCAACTGAAATAAAATATTTTTTTCCATTTCACTGCGTTAAGTACTATAACTTTTAACTTTTTAAACTTTTGGCTGCGTGCTTATCTGTGGCTAATTTCGGTAGTAAGTCAGTAATTTTGTTAAATCGATGAAGATAGAGGGCCATTCTTCTATGTTGTTTCCCTCTGTGCCTACAAAAGTGCTACCAGCAAATATGAGGCAGTGGACGTCTACCCAACACTTCCCACTCCCCCTTTGTGCCCTGCAAAGTCCCTGTCTTACAGCTCGCAGGCCAAACTCCAACCGTGGGTTTAGAAACGGGTGCCAAGAAAAGGAGTTTTTCTTCTGTTGGCGCAGGTATTTTTTTCCTGCCTCCAAAAATGACGTCGAGTAGGACAGGAAGCATGTTCTTCTCACTTATCTTGCAGTGGTGGCAATGACAGTATACAGGGTCTTAAACTGGCAAAATTTTATGAGAAACCTTTGTAATACCATGGACAGAGTTTTGTTTTGTGTAAAAGTAAAATACAAAGTGATGAGGATGGCTGCCTCCTTGCTGATGTGGGCAAATATCTTTCTAGAAAAACTAGTGGCTACACATACGTATAATTTTTAACATCAGAAAGTATGTCCTCAAAAAAAAGCGTAGGTTTTTGCGTTTTGAGTGATGAGGCTTGTCTGGCTTTTCAGAATGGGTTATTGTTCAGAACTGTTACCACAAGGCTTTGGAGGATTCAGGGTACCATCTATATCTGCTTAGAAATGTGGGGAGAAGGCTGAGATGGAAATTAGAAGATTGCTGTTGAAATTCGCTGACAGTGTGATGACTGAAAAAAACAAAGATAGATCTGTAAATTGAAAGAAAAGTGGTATTGCGTTGAACTTTGGAAGAAGTGTCGTCTATTTCTTGCTTTTGCCATCGCCTTCTAGGTAACACAGGGCACAATATTCTACTTTTCTGTTCGTCCTTTCTGTCCTGTTCGTCACCTATGGAATGGGGTTAATTATACTTCCTAAAGCGCTAATGTGGAATAAATCCAAAACATTTTAATTAATACTTAATTGCATTATGTACGTGCTGCCATTGATTCACAGCTGAAATGGCACATTGGAAATGGAACTCTGGGTCTTGTCCTTTGGAAGACCCCCTCCCAGCTTCATAACCTGCAATAATTGGTAGGGAAAGGCCTAAGAAACTTGAGGGTTTTACATGATTTATTTGGTAAAGAGGGGTGGCATGAATATATGTGCGCTTCTTACATACTGTTTAGGCTGCTGTGTTCTAAGAAGTTCTTATTGGTGTTCTTCTGTAGATAAAACAAATTTTAGCTTCTTTACTGTAATAGCCTTGAAGCTTATTAGGCTTCCACATTGTACTGCTTTTAAAAGAAACTGGATAGTTGGACATTTTTTTATTTTTTTTTTGGTAGGGAACATAAGAAAAAATTACTTTCTCTGTGGTATTTTTGGGCCTGTCATTTGTTGACTGCTTCTAAGAGGTCATTACAAGATTATTTCCAGGACATGAAGTTGAAGTTTAGAGGCCTGTACTGTCACTTGGAAAACGTTGGGGTATGCTGGTAGAGTGTGGTGCTCCTGAGCTTTTCAAAGTCAGTATCATATAGGTTTGTTTTTTGTGTGTGTGTGATATATTGGTGTGTTTGTTGTTTTTTTTTTTTTTTTTCATTCGTTTGTGGTATCAGAAATTATGAATGAGTAATGCAGACTATAAATGGCTTTGATTCTTATGACTGAGTTTCAGGCATTCAAGTCACATGGCCAAACATTCCCCTCTCCTAATTAGGATGTTGTCATAAAACTTGGGTGCTCGCTGCTATGTATGTGCTATATCAAAACAATGATGTAATTTAAAGGGAACACTTTCCTAAGTTATTTCCATTATAAATAACTAGGTTTTGTCACTTTGAATACACTCATGACAGTACAGTAGAAAAAAATAGCATTCATTATCATTACTTACTGTTTTCCTAGCAATGCTTAGGAAGTGTTGCATAAGCTTTGACATAAGTTTGGTTTTAAATTGCCTGGTGCAAGCGATACCCCCATTAATTGTAAGTCTATTAAACTGTTTCAAGTCAACCAAAATAAGCCACTTCTAAGCCAGTCGGTATACATCTGTAAATTGTTTTAGATTAATTTGATTAAACTGATTGAAGTTTTATGCATAGCTGAAGCTGGTCTCTGCAGTGGTGCGTGTGTTAAGCGTTGGGGAAGTTCTGTGGCATAAAAATGCACGTTTAAGTCAGCTTTGACAATTTCTTTCTGTTTTATCTTTTTAGTTGCTTATGATACATGTAGCCTTTGAGAAGGGCTGCGAGGAAGGTTCCTTTCTTCTCAGGGACTTTTGCAACATGTAAGGGCTGGCTGTATCCGGGGCTGGTAATCTCAGCTTTGTGAAGAGGCTTGCTCTAATAAATCTAAGACATATTCTCTTACGCACTTACGGGCTATGATTGACACCGAGACTTGTCGCGCTTCCATCTGGAGGCCCATTCATATGTTTATGCAGTACAACTCTTCAGCTTGGCGTGCAGATGGATGCTCAGTTTTCAGGAGAGCTGTTGTGCAATGTTTGTTCAGTCCCCTCCCTCTTCATGTACTTGTTTAGCATGAGTTGGCAATTTTCCATCTTCTTGTCCCCCAGATATTTTTTATTACCTAGATGTAGAGGAAAAAACATCCTTCCTCCATTGTATGCCTGGAGCTTCTATGGAGCTGATCTGTATTTAATTTACTGAAACTGGAAGAATGAAATTTAAATTTCCAGGTTGCTTTGTGTTCAAACTTCTCAAAACTTTCAGAACGGAGGAAGATACTTTGCCTGTCTAAACGTCAGGTGACTACTTTTTGGGTGTTTCCATGCACTCAGTTCTGTGTAGCTCTTTCAGACACTCAGTGATCCAAAATTACAGCTTTCAAAAGTGTAACACCATCACATGCATCAGAGGAGTATTTTCGTGTAGACTATGTCCACTAGATTAAGCAGTTGCCTTAGTGGAATGCAGGAAACATTACTTACTTGCAACTGCAGTAAGCAGTAACTGATTAAACAAAAGCACAACAATGTATATCAGAGCATCTAAAATTCATTTAAATTTACCTGAGGTTAGCTGGACTTCTGTAGCTTTATTTCTTTAAAGTCATACTTCCTTATGAGTTCACGAAAAGAAGTCCACAGTACAAAGGGACAAGCCATAGCAGACAGTGTACATCTAAGTTTGTGGATGAAGAGCAAGGTTTTTTTGGTTAATTTTTCATTTTAGGGTGAGGGGAATGAACAGCCAGTCTCCAATGCACTAAAATATGTAAATTAGTTGTTAAAATAAAGTATTTTGTAACCTGTTTAACTTGTATCTTATGGCTGAAAGGTTGTAAAAGTTGCGTCTAGTTCCAGCTAATGCTTTATTTCACCCCCGTTGAGGGAGTTGTGCTTCTCCCTGTGCTCAGTTATGGGAATGTCTACAATTTTTATTTGGCCTATCAGTGCAACTCTGAAACTTTGATACAGAAACATTTTTTCTTCCAAAAAGGCTTATAAATTGTTAAGATTTATCCTTGCTAGGGGTTTTATATGCATACTCTTACATTCAGGGGTGTGGTTTTTTTACATTTGCATCTGATAGTAGTATAGGCAGTACTTTTAAGCGTAAAAGTAGCTGTAGGACAGCTTCTCTAGAGCTGGCCCGTAGAAGAGGCAAAGAATACAAACTTTCCTATTCTCACCACCAAAACTGAAGCAAGTGACTCTGTTTTCCATATTAATTATTTTCTAGTCTTTTCCTATTTAGTATTTATCTAGCAAGAGAATTTCTTTCTGGTTAGGTGTTGTTGATATTGCATGTTTGCCACAGACGGTTGTAAGGCTTAACTTAATTTGGAGATTATCCGGTTTTCATTTTTAGACAATTTGAAGTAGATTAGAGACCTAAAATTCTTAGGGCTAAAAAGAAAACCCGTCTTTAAGTTGAAGAAGCACTTTTAAATGTTGCGGTTTGAATATATGCCTGTTTCCTGGAGAATAAGCTGCAGGCTAGATAGACTATTAAAAAAATAAAAAGGGAAGTCAACAGATTATGATTTAAATTAATGAATTAAAGTCAAAAGTGTAGCTTTCTTATTCTGTTCTATTCCTTCAGTGTAATGCGATATTGCGATCATGTGTAAAAGTTTGAACAGGGGGTTGAAGGATTATCATGCATACTCAGCCACTACTCACATGTGGTACAAAAGCATAGGCTAAAAGGATGGTAATTCACTTATTGTCAAATGTTTCTTTACTTGCCAAACTTAGTTGGAAAAAGTTAAACTTTGGCTGAATCTCTCATCAAGCTTCTAAAGTCTGACCAAAATCAAAAACTACTGCATGTGCCTTTTGTTGACTTGTCCACTGAGTTTTGCAGTGAAAGCAGCATTTGCAGCTGTCCCCTTCTTGCTTCTCACACTGGCCAAACCAGTAGTAAATACCTGACCAATCACGGAAACTTTATAATCACGTCAATAGTTGGGAAGCATTTGTTTACATTAGGGAAAAGGAGTGTGCTTTAACAGAGTATTAGCTTTTTATACTAGTACACGTTCATGTTGAACAGTTTTAGTCCAAAGCAGACAGAACTTGTGCTTAGACAAGTTGATTGGAAACATAGGAAATAAACAGTGCTAGAGATGGCCCAAAAATTTCTGGCTATTTTACAAAATGCAGATTTAGATTTGGAATTATCTCTATGTGTAGCAAACTAACTTAGTCTTTTTTTTTTTTTTTTTTCAAAGTCTGTTAAGTAGCTTAGTAAAACGGAGTTCGTGTAGTCTGTTTCCTGTTATGTACAAGTCATGGAAATGCTGAATTCTGACTTCTCCGTTGCTGACAGGGTTATTTTCATTTCCATGAGAAAACCATTGCAGATAGTTCTCCATGGAGGGAAGTGGAATGACTGTCTACCCTCGCTTTCTGGGAGTGTTGTTTATTTTGTGTATGAAGTTAGTCCGTATTCTTTATTGTGGGCTTAGGTGAGGTGCTTGCTTGAATTTTAAGTCTTACGTTTTCTGATGGCTTGCTGTCAGGAGACATTTATGTCGTATCTGAGAAAGAGCTCTCTCTTGTGGTGGTGTAAAATGGGAAACCTCCACAAGAATCCCAGCTTCTGAAGAGAGAGTTCTGTTAGCTCTAGGGAAAAAGGAAAAACTGCTAATAAGCTTAAGTGTAATGTAATGGGGTCATCCTCAACAGATGGTATTTTAACCCTGGAATGACATTCAGAATAGTTTTACAGACTGATCTGGTAGTGGGTTGCATACAACCTGGTATTTCTCCCAAGATGCTGCTAGTAGAGGGATGTGCATCTGACTTCACGGGCAGTCTGTTATGGGAGGGGATGGTAATTGCCTCTGAGCAGGAGTGGAAGGTCTCACCAGTTCCTTTTACTGCCTGCTGCATTTATTTATTTTTAAGACAGTTCGTATTGGGCTTTCAGTGATCCCAGCAATCACTGTTGGCATCAGGAAGGAGCACATAAAAATCATAATGAAGAATAATTGGCCATACCTGCAGTTCCCGTGTTTGATGCCACATCTGTGGAGGTTGTTAAGGAAAAAAAACAACACAGAAACACAGAAATTAACAGTGTCGATGGTATATATGCATGTTGGGGGCAAATACTTGTATTTCTGTAAATTGAACTACATTTTTTTCTCTTAGCTTCAGCATACATCTGTATCCTAAATGCAGAGCCTTAACTGTGATGCTCTGTATGTGAGTATTAGAGCTACCCTTCTTAAAAATAACCACTAAATGGAGTGGTTATGGGTAGGCAATATAGCTTTTCCTAAGCAGAAAAACATCTGCTCTCTGCACCGAGATGTCATGCTTTATTTAACATAGGTACACAAATGTCTCCCCAGGCATGAGTAGAAGATAATGTAGTTTAGAGAATTGTCCTCAGGTTAATTATCAGAACTCTTGATTATGTAACTTGTAAATAATCAAGCAGTTTCAAAGTCTAGATGTTAGTGCTTTTAGGAGGAGCCTGATACTGGTAAGATAGGCTGCACTTGGTGTTGTATTTGCAAGTGAAAACATCTTCTAGCTGCACCAGATTTAAACTGCATGGGACTAGGTCACAGTGCCTACTTTGGTCTTGCTGCTTCATTTAATCTTGAATAGACTTCTCCCTTAGCCTTGGATAACTACCTACCATATATGAAATACGTGGCATTCAGAGAGCTTCTTTCATTTATGAAACTAACTGTTCTGTTTCTCTGTTGTTCTGTCTGCTGTTCAACAAGACGTTAGGAACAAGACAAGAACTGATTAGAAGACTTCATTTAAGTGGAAAACTAAGTTCCTTAGGTTAAACTACACTTACAATTAGGGAACAAGATGGTGATGGAAATTGGTTGGTCTGGATCATTCAGTTCTGCAAGGATTTGCAGAGTTACGTTTCTGATAGACTGTCAGCACTCAGGAAGGCTGCAGCCAGAAGTAGGGTCATGGCTATGCTACCCTTCCTGTGTTTCTAAACTGGCAGGAAATCTATGGAGCCTCCAGTGTAGGAAAGATTAAAAGTTACCCCATTAGGAACAGTCACACTTACAGCAAGCAGTCTGTATTCAGCACATTTTGATCAGTGAGTTGGTTCAGGTAGGAGAAACGCATTACAGTAAAGCAAGGAAAGAACACACAATAAAGGAGAAATGTTTCATTTTTTTTCTAGAAGACGTGCTTAATGCTTGTTTGTGAAACCTCCAGACTGGGGCATGACAACAACTGTTAAAATAGAGTTTGTTTTTGTATACTAATTGAAAATATCAGTACCTCCTCAATTACAGAGTTACTATGGTGTTTTATAATGTGGTGGCATTCATCGGGGTTTATACTGAGTAACTACATGAAGATAATAAGGTGCCTGTTAGTGCACCTGTAATCAAAATGATCCTGAGCTTCAAACTGCAAGGAGAAATAAGTAGGAGTGCAACTGTTTGCTACTTGTGTTTGCAGCTATATGGCTTCCTCAAAACTAATTTGCTGGCTTGCAGTCATTTTATCAGTGTTTCTTGTTTGATTGCAGATTTCTTTTTGGCTAGTTTTTCCCAGTGCCCAGAAGAACTAAAGCAAAAAAATCCTGACTAGTAATCTGAATGAAATTGCCATTCACTCGCCTGTTCATTGTAAAGAAATGTATTTGTGTCTACATGGTGTCCTTCAAGGGAGCTTGCTGCATTAGTGCTCAGACTGATGCGTGCTCCAGGGGCCTGCTACTGCGGCGCTGCGAGCTTCCTCCAGCCACCCACCCGCGGCTGCTGCCGCTCGCTTCTGTGTCTTGAGCAGCAGCAGAGATGTGGATCTGAAGCTTTTGGAAGGGAGGAGGGGCATGGACAGCTTCACAGGAAAACTCTAGGAGTAGCAGTGCTATTGTACCATGCCTAGCCTCGCCTTCTTTTAATTCCTATTGTTGCTTTCTCCTGTCCACAGGAAGTTCACTGTAGTGCCAAAGGCGATAAGCTGGCTCAGTTTCTTAATCAGTGTTTAGGACAGTGTCTTAATTTTAAGGGTGAGATATGTTGTAGTGATCGAAAAACATTTTAAATTTTAAAACTAGATTTAAGAATAGACAGAGGGAAATTACAAAGGGAAAAAAGAGATTAGTGATTTTTACTGATTTTACAAACAAACAAGCAACAACAACCAATCAACCAACCAAACAAAAAAGACTCATGATCTGTGAAGAACTAGACTGGTAGGAAGTCCAGTGATCTCAAAGCCTGAATTCTAGTTCATGGGAAATAATGAAAGTTAGGAGAGAATGAAGAGGGTGTTCAGTATTAAGTATGTATTCACTAAGATATGAAGCAAAAGCATGCAAGAACTGTAGAAGTTGAAAAAGGAAATGGCTTTGAATGTAGCCTAAAAATATGGAAAGGAGGAGTTGTCGGTAGAATCATAGTAGAGGCTGCTGAGGGTGATTTTAGTTCGTTTTACATTAAGAGAACTAACAGCAGTTACTAAAAGCTGAACCATTAGAAATCATTCAGTTCATGAAACTTGAGCAATTATTAAATTTTATAGGTTCTATACTTTGTTCTGTAATTGCTTTAGCACATTGTGTTTCATGGTTTTTCTGTCTTTTTATTAATCCTTAGGGGGAAAGAAACAATGGCTTTGACGTTCTCTATCACAACATGAAGCATGGACATTTGTCAACAAAAGAATTAGCAGACTTTATTAGGGAAAGGTAAGTATTCGTCTTTGTTGATTCTGTGTCTTTAATGTACTATTTTTGGCCTTTGTTTCAGTTTGCCATGTGTTGCAGTGACATGCTAAATATGTAAACATCAACGAGTGTTTGAAGATCTCTCATATCCTACCAGAATATCTAGGCTTATTCCGTTCACTTAGAACCAGATAGTGACTCTTAAGCATTAATTAATAAGCTACCAGTTTTTCAGGTTTGATTTGGAGAAGAAAAAAAATAGGCAAAAATCTGGAGTATCACTTTAGGGGTCCATCAGTTTATTTAAATTAATCACAATTTTCATCATGGTTGGAAGAAAAGCAATAATTTAACAAGTACAAATTATCAGTCTTCCAAAATTTTTGACCATAGCTGTAGAGTTAGGGTAGTAGCAACTGCAATTATGATCTTTAAAAGTTGTCCTTTCAGATTAAGATGTTGAGAGATCAAGTTCTTAAAAGAAAAGGGAGTGGTATATTGGGATAAGAAAATAATACGTGGAAAATAAGCCAGGTTCTTTATGGGATAGAATGGAGAGAAATGAAATCTGCAGGTATGACAACTTCCGTAACAGTTGACTTACTGCTGTTTTCACTCTTCTTTATGGAAGAAGACAATTGCTGCTACTTGGAATGCAAGAATTTGTATTCTAGATGAAATTAATTATATGTCTGGTTCAGAATTTTGTCATATTCAGTTAATGACACCACCTGACAGATGGAAAAAACTCGTAAAAGACTAACTTGAGAACCTCTTTCAGTGAAGGTTTCTTGCAGTAAAATCCATCCAAAAAGCAGCCTTTGTTTTCTGAAATTTTTCATCAGAATTTCTGTTGTGGCCTGCAATGACCTCAGCAAAATGTAACCACTGTGGTTCTGGCAGGTACTCAGTGACACTGACATTTGTATAGTTGCAAAGTGAATTGGAGTGGAGAAAATGACAAGAATCTTTCCACTAAGTAGGTGAATTGCAGAGTCCCAGTGTGATACATGTAGGCAGGCTCGTCTCTGAAGGTGTATGCAAACCAGGGAATTTTATGTTTCAAGAGTCTCTGATTCCAGAAAACACATTATGAAACAAGACAGGGTTCCAGTGAAATCCTGCTTTGGAGGGATATCACACTGTTGGTATTTAGTATGAAATGTTCAAGGCTTCTGAAGCTGATATTTACGTCACCTTTAATCGAAAATATTAAATGTTTTTCATGTTGACTTAAACCACCAAAAGTGGTATTTTATTTCAGAACTGCTTATCTTGACTTCATTCTGTTCTGCATCTTTGTTTATTGCAAAGTAATTAAGAGATGTTGTCCACAGTTAGCTGTTCCCCTCCTTCCTCTGCACAGATGAACATAGAATAGAATATTATTTTGCATTGCTCCTTTCTGCTGGCAATATGGAAGTGGACGAGCAAGATTCATTAAGTTCCTCCAACATTTTGTGTTTTTATGCCCTACTTGTACCTGGGCTGTACTGTTTTCTCGGTTGTTGTCTCTGAAAAACAAACCTGCATATGTTCACATTTTCTGCCTCTGGGTTCCTTTTGAACATAGCGAGTAGAATCATAGAATCATAGAATCATAGAATATCCTGAGTTGGAAGGGACCCTTAAGGATCATCAAGTCCAACTCTTGACACCGCACAGGTCTACCCAAAAGTTCAGACCATGTGACTAAGTGCACAGTCCAATCTCTTCTTAAATTCAGACAGGCTCGGTGCAGTGACCACTTCCCTGGGGAGCCTGTTCCAGTGTGCAACCACCCTCTCTGTGAAGAACCCCCTCCTGACGTCCAGCCTAAATTTCCCCTGCCTCAGCTTAACCCCGTTCCCGCGGGTCCTGTCACTAGTGTTAATGGAGAAAAGGTCTCCTGCCTCTCGACACCCCCTTACGAGGAAGTTGTAGACTGTGATGAGGTCTCCCCTCAGCCTCCTCTTCTCCAGGCTGAACAGGCCCAGTGACCTCAGCCGTTCCTCGTATGTCTTCCCCTCCAGGCCTCTCACCATCTTCGTAGCCCTCCTCTGGACACTTTCCAACAGTTTCATGTCCTTTTTGTACTGTGGTGCCCAGAACTGCACACAGTACTCGAGGTGAGGCCGCACCAGCGCAGAGTAGAGCGGGACAATCACCTCCCTTGACCTACTAGCGATGCCGTGCTTGATGCACCCCAGGACACGGTTGGCCCTCCTGGCTGCCAGGGCACACTGCTGGCTCATATTCAACTTGCTGTCTACCACGACCCCCAGACCCCTCTCTTCTAGGCAGCTCTCCAGCGTCTCATCGCCCAGTCTGTACGTGCAGCCAGGGTTTCCCCGTCCCAGGTGCAGGACCCGGCACTTGCTCTTATTGAACTTCATGCGGTTGGTGATCGCCCAGCTCTCCAACCTGTCCAGATCCCTCTGCAAGGCCTTTACGCCCTCATTTGAGTCCACAACTCCTCCAAGTTTGGTGTCATCAGCAAACTTGCTCAAAATACCCTCTATTCCTACATCCAGATCGTTTATAAAAATATTGAAAAGTACCAGCCCTAAAATGGAGCCTTGAGGGACCCCACTGGTGACCGCCCGCCAGCCTGACGCAGCCCCATTTACCATAACCCTTTGGGCCCTGCCCGTTAGCCAATTGCTCACCCATCGTATGATGTTTTTATTTAGCTGTATGGTGGACATTTTGTCCAGTAGGATCCTATGGGAAACCGTGTCAAAAGCCTTGCTGAAGTCCAAAAAAATCACATCAGCAATCAGCATCAGAGTAGTTTTATTCAAATGTGGAAACACCGGAGAGTTAAAGTTGAAAATTGCTGGATAGGTAGAGGAGACAGATCATGAGTTACTGATAATACTTCAAAAAGTTAGAGCACTTAATCATTGTATCTATGTTTGTAATGTGTTCATTTGAAAGAACACAGTGTATTTTTACTATGTATGCTGTTAAAACTGGATATTCCTGGAAGAAGCAAAAGGTTTTCCCCTTGTCTGGGTCCTGGATTTGGTGGGACACTTGAAACTACCGTGGTCTGTCTGACCTCCAGACTGCTGCCTGTAGCAGCTCATCCTTGTGGGCACTCGAGTTTCCATTCTATATGCAACTTTCTAAGCTTATTAGAAAGAGATAATTTTCCTTTGTTGATTTACCAAGTGAATTGCAATTCAGTTTTCAACAGTGTTGTTTCACTATTTCATTTTTCTTTTGGAGTACTTGCTAATAGTAAAGTTCTTACAGGACTGAGGGACAGTTAGACCTTTGGATGGCTCTTTACTACCTTTTTTTCTGGATATGATGCTGCTCTGAATGGCAGAGTTGCTTAGTTAGTAGTTACTGCCTTTGAGGACATTCAGAAATGTGTTTCCTGAAAGAATGAGTATGTGGGGGAGCACTCTGCTCAGCACCATTAAATCTTTGGTCGGGTGTCTTTCTTCTGAAAGATATGTGTCTTAGCTCTATGTCGTGGTTTAACCCAGCTGGCAGCTAAATACCACGCAGCCGTTCGCTCACCCTCCCCCCTCCCTCTCTGGGACGGGGGAGAGAAATGGAAAGTGAAGCCCGTGAGTTGAGATAAAGACAGTTTAATAAGACAGGAAAATAATAATAACAAAATAATAATAACAATAATAACAATAATGTTACAATGGTGATAATAGGAAAGTAATAATAATATGTACAAACAAGTGATGCACAATGCAATTGCTCACCACCCGCTGACCGATGCCCAGCCTAACCCCGAGCAGTCCGGCCCCCTCCCCCCGGCTAGCCACCCCTATATATTGTTTAGCATGACGTCAGATGGTATGGAATACCCCTTTGGCTAGTTTGGGTCACCTGTCCTGGGTCTGTCCCCTCCCAGCTCTTACTGCACCCCCAGCCTGCCTGTTGGCAGGACAGAGCAAAAGTCTGAGGTGTCCTTGGCTTAGTATAAGCACTGCTCTGCAACAATTAAAACATCGGGGTGTTATCAGCACTCTTCTCATCCTAAGCCAAAACACAGCATTCTACCAGCTACTAGGAAGAAAATTAATTCTGTTCTAACTGAAACCAGGACACTCTATTCACGATAAAGTGCATAGACATGCTGTTTTTAAAGGAATAAAAATGTATAAAGATTGGTTTAACCCACGTTTCTTTCTTTTCTTATTTAGAAATACAGACTTTGCATACTGGGAAGATTTTGTAGGTCAACTGCGTGTTGTGTTTGTATGAATCTAACACCTAAAATGAGTATATATAATAAACTGTTCTCAACTAGGAACTGAATAGGTATTGTGTTGGCTTTTCCCTAGAAGTCTTTCAAACCTTTTTCTGCACCAGTTGTCTATAAATGGCCTAAAAAGGAACTCCTTGATCAGGAGAAACTGGCAATACATGTATTCCAGTTTAAATGTTTAATAGATCCCAACCTAAGACATTTTCACATAAGTAAAATCTAATTTAACCAGGCATTTATAGTATAGTAGAGACTTCACAGTGCTCTGGGAAGTCAGTTGATACAACAAGCGCAGATAAATGTGCCCAGCCAGTCAGCAGCACCTTTTGGTTTTTATTGTTTGTAACTGTTGTATGCTGATAAAATGTGTAGCAAGTTTCATAACTTCAGAGTTGTGAAGATTGTTCATTAAAGTATTCTGTAAATTGTTCCGAAGAAAAGAGCTGTGGATTTTGGTCAAAAAGCATGTTTCTTTTTGTTTGTTTGTTTGTTTGTTTGTTTTTAAGTGTGGAGCTATTAAATCTAGAAAAAAATGATAGAAGCTGTTGATGATTTATCAAAGCACATTGTTCAACATGATAATTAAAGAAACATCAGTATATGTACTTTTTGCAGTGAGTAAGCTTTCCCAGCCTTGAAAACTTAAAACCTTTTTCCGATCGTCAAGAATACTTACATGTGAGGAAGGAGAAGAAAGTTATTTAATTTATTGTGGTGAATAAATTTGTAGTTGTTTGTAGGTGAGTTTTAAAATGCAATTGAGTTGCTGCATTTTACGTTTTAATCGCCGTCTCCTAGTTGATTGTCCAGCTGAGTAGCTTGATATTTTTAAAGTTTAGTAGGCTTAAATACATCTATCAGACTTTCAGGTGACTATTACTACGTCATTTCATATTTTCATAAGAACTGAGTATTGACTTAGGGTCAAAAATGAAAACAGTGTGCACCTTAACCTTAGCAATAGGAAGATTGATGTGGGAAAGACTTGAAAGAGTCACTGCTATGATACATCGCGCACGATAGCTATTCAATGACAGCTGCCCCAACAAAGGCTCTCAGAGTTCCTCCTGAGAGGAATTAATGGTGACCCTTGGATTTTGAATCCCTTGGCTTTTGAGAGATTCTTCTTTAAAAAATAAGCATAAACAGTAGAACACAATACATTTTGCTGCATGTCACTTCGCTATTTGTCAGACTCAAATGTCACTATGCATGGAATTTAAAACAGTGAAAAAAACTAGAAAGGCTACACAAGACCTCATTATATTTATGGTGAACAAATATGATCACTCAGTAAGCATTCAGTTTGTGTAATGTTTTATTACAAATTTATTCGATCGTGCTGCTCTGTAAATCTCAGGTGTTGAGCTAGTGTTAGATGGGTGATCGTATCACTTTGTTCTAACTGTTACTAAAGACAGGAAAAAGCAGAGAATAAAAGAGGGAGGGTGCTGCCTTTTGCGAGTGTTGAGTCCTTCAGTTTTACTTTCTCCCGTTCCCTTCAACATTCTGTCACAATGTACTTAAATTTTTATTTTTTTTTTTACATATTTCTTTGGTTTCGCATATAGTTTTTGAGGGATCATTAAAATGGAACAATTTTCATCTGAAGAAACAGTCCTGTACTTTGCATTTTTAGAATTCATGTTTATCTGTCTTTAAGTATCTTCAAAATCTCAAATGTGTTTTTGGTTGCTTTCTTTGACAGGGCTACAATAGAGGAAGCATATTCAAGGTCAATGACAAAACTAGCTAAATCAGCGAGCAATTACACACAACTTGGGTAAGTAAGTGTGCACAAGAGAGAAAAAATTAACTACATACATGTTAAGAAGCCAGTTTGCTCCTGAATATTTTATTGGCGATCTTGAAAGTAGCATAACTTTGCCACCTTTAAAAATGATTGTTAGTCCTTCAGCTAGTATGCAACCATACAAAGTATGCAGATAAGACAAAAATAAAAGACCGTATAGTTCTTTATTTAGATATTAAAAAAAACAGCCACACAACAACACAACCAAACATGAGGAGGGCTGTTTGTTCCTCTGTATTTCAGATTGAGTTCTTTTCAGACAAAATAGCGTGACTTTCTATTAAATGCTCTCAAACCTAATCGTTCTGAGTAGAGAACATACTGTCTACAAATGTGGCAGTGAATTTATTTCTGTTTCTAGCTGTGGTTACTGCAAATAATATAAAGGCCTTTAGCATCATGTAAGAAGTCTGAGCTGTAGGCATAATCTTTCTAACAAAAAAAAAAATCATTCCATTTTTTAATACATACCTCAAAAAAAAAAAATGAAATTACAGAATGAATCTATTGAAAAGTCACATTCTTAACATCTCTGAGGATAGAGTTAACACTTCAGAAAACAGAAATACAGAGAGCTTTTATCAGTAGATTTAGCCCTATTACAGTATGCATATAAAAATTCTTATGTTAAATTTTTGAGCTATTCTTGCATCATCTGTAGGAATATCCTTGTCGTTCTCATGTGTTGATGACAGAGAAGATTGAGTGGATTGAGTAAACTTTTATATTTTACCTGTGTTGATTCTAAAACAGCAAAAACTGAAAAGTTAGCATATAGTACATTTGAAAGATATAATAAAGTTATTTATAACATAGCAGTTGGTGGGGTTTTGTTTCAGTTTAGGAGCACAGCTTAACTTCTATAAACATTGATACATTAGCACTATTTAAAAAAAGTTAGCTAATTGAAAGGAAAAAAATCCAGATGAACATTACTTTTTTTTTTTTTTTTTTTTTTTTTTCCCCTTCAATCCAGAACATTTGCACCAGTTTGGGATGTTTTTAAAACCTCAACAGAAAAACTAGCAAGCTGCCACTTGGATCTTGTGCGGAGATTACAAGAGCTAATAAAAGAAGTTCACAAGTATGGAGATGAACAAATTAAAGCTTATAAAAAGGTTATTTTTTTTCTTATGTGTGTCCAGTGACTTGTTAATATTAAAGTTCAGAAGGTTGGATTTTGATGACTATGTGATATTTGGCAGACTAAAGAAGAAGTTTCAGGAACATTGGAAGCAATGCAAAGCATTCAAAGTATCACTCAGGCCTTACAGAAGTCCAAGGAAAACTACAATGCAAAGTGTCTTGAACAAGAACGTTTGAAAAAGGAAGGAGCAACACCAAGAGAAATCGATAAGGTAATTCTGTGACATCTTAAAATTAATTGCGTTGTCAAGGTGTAACACATTCACATTGTATTAGTGAAATGCTCAGAAAGGGCTAAAAGCGGTAAACCATAGCTATTTTATAATGTACATGATCCTTTGAATGCTAGGTTTTGTTTACACTTACTTCCTTATCTGTCCTCTCTAACTGCACCGCAGTTCTAATTATACTGTATTACTGCCTCATATGGTAATTTAGTTTATTGGGTTTTACTGAGATTTCATATAATTGTTTCAGCACCTACTACATTTTTGATGCATTTTCTTATGTAAATATTCAAACACTCAATGCCCTCTTTTTTGAATTAAGGAGTAGGAAGTTTTTTACATTGTCCTTTCAACTGAGACAAAGTAGTTAATCGTCAGAGTATTTGAAGTCTGTTCCATTGAAAAGAAAAACAAGCTAACATTACTTTCAAAGCTAATTTAGGAGCTTCCAATTACATGGATCAAAATCCCTATGGATGAGTGTCTTGATGCTGTATTTAGTACTGTCCTTGGGTCATGGGAGAGTTTGATCCATTCACAGAATCATTAAGTGGCTGAGGCTGGAAGGGACCTCTGGAGACTATCTGGACCACTAGACCTCTGCTCAGAGACACAGCCAGGACCCTAGGTCCGTGTCCAAGTGGCTTTTGATGATCTCCAAGGAGGGCGACTCCACAACCTCTCTGGACAACCTGTGCCAGTGCATAATAAAGCAGTGTTTCCTGATGTTCAGATAGAACCTCCCGTCTTTCAGTTTGTGCCCATGGTCTTTTGTCCTGCCACTGGGCTGCACCAAAAAAAGCCTGGCCCTGTCCTCTGCATCTTCTCTTCAGATATTTGTAGGCATGGATAGATAAGATCAACCCATGCTTCCTTTTCTTCAGGCTGAACAGACCCAGCACTCTCAGCCTTTCGTAATAGGGGAGGTGCTTTAATCCCTTCATCTCTGTGGGCCTTTGCTGCATTCTCTCCAGTGTACCTGTGTCTACCTAGCAGTTGGAGAATCCAGCACTGGACATAGTGCTATAGGTGTGGCCTCACCAGGGCTGAGTAGAGGGGAAGGATCACCTACATCAACCTGCTGGGAAAACTGAAACTTTCTCTTGATTTCAGGAAACAAAGTAGAGGGAAGTGGTTATGTTTCCCTGTCTCTATACTTTCTCTCTGCCTATTTCTTTTGCGGTTATCTGGTCTGTTCGTGTTAAAGTGGTCATAGTACCTTTTTTCTGTAATCTTGGTGGAGCAGATAGGGTTGGTTCATTGATGACAACGGTGATCCTGTTGACAATATTCTGATTATTTTATTATTAATTTAAATCTATTTTCCCCTGATTTGTATTTCAAATAGCAATCTGTGTTGGATTCTAGATATGAATCAAAAATATATGGAACAGCGTATGTTTTCTTGCCGGTATATTCAAAATACATTTATTTTTCTGAACTTCTGAAAGTAGTTCAAAACTTTTCAGTAAGAAAAGTTGACTTGATGGAAGGCTTACTTTTAAGATATAATCCATAATCCCTCCTCTGGTCAGAAACAAACAAAAAAAAAATCAGTTTTACCAATAGTTCTGTCACTGCAGAAGAAAGAGAGGAAACACTGCAGGACGAGGGCCATTTTCTGATTTTTTATGCATCTTTCCTTAGATAATTTTGTCCAAACAATAGAGCAGCATGGTTGATACTCAGCTAGTACTTCAAAAATGTTTCTGGTGGGAGCTAGTAACTGTGACTATCACATCCCTTCCATCATGTCTTTATTAAAATTTACACTTGTACTGTTAGAATCATGATGCAGATTGTTTTCGTATATTTTTCTTTTGGCAGAGAGTAATTTTGTTATGTTTAGCAGAACATCAAAGGTGTTTTTCTAAAAATCACACAATACCTACTGTATCACAAGACAGAGGATCTGTGCCAGTATGCTAAGAGCTTATCATTAAGTTTAGTATTTCGAGAGATACTTTATCAAAGAATCTGAGGAGGCATGAAAGCTTTCAATTTTAATTGCAGCTGATAGATAGTGTTAGCTTGTGTAATAACTTCCTGTTTTTCTCTGACATGGTAACTTCTGTATTTATAGTGACTTGACAAAAAAACTCTTGACTAATCTTTATTATTTCAGTTACTGTAAAACTGCTAAGTAGAGCTCTAGCAATTGCTGTACCTGAGAATAGACACATCCTGTTTTCAGAAGAGATTAGTAGCTAATCATGCAATGTTCATGTTCCATCATTGTCTGTCTTGCTGTTTGTTTTCTGTATACAGCAGACAACACTCATGATTCTGCTCGTAGTTAAACATGATGACAAGAGGCAGAGAACATTTTGTTTATATCAAAATCCCATACATGCAGGGTTCGGTTACATAATCCTTCACAAAATAAACTTATTTTTGAAGTCTTTTAATTTGGCATTTCCTTTTGTTTCAAATGATCGAGTTCGGAATCCTCTCATTTCAAAGCAATCATAATTATTTTTAAAACCAGGTGTTTATAGAGCATCTTGTACTTTCAATAAAGTAAAGCATATTTGGGAAACAGGATAGGACAGTTTTCTTCTTGGGAATTCCCTATGTGAATATGCAGGAGAAAGAATCATGAAGCAAAATTCAGGGCAAGTTGTAGGTCAGTCTGATACATCCTGTCATGCTGTCCTTAATGCCTGAAGGATCCATATTCTTTGTACAGTAAAGTATTCTCATGCTCTGTTGTGCTGGGTTTGGAGTACTACATGAGCAAGGTCTGCTTAAGCTTTCTCAGTAAGTTGATAAATTGAACTGCACCTTCAATTCCTCATCCTTTGAAGTCCCGTTTGATGTTCCCCCGATAAACAAGTGCTAATGGTATATTGCTACTCATGATTTTGGGTTATTTTTTCTTGGAAGAGGAAGAATAGAATTATCTCCTTCCAGAGGGCGTCTCTGTATTAATTGATTTGAACGTTATAGGTAGTGGTCAGCTTTACAACTACCGCAAGTGAGTAGTAATTGCTGTCTTTAATCTGGGACTGATAAAATCCCTTTGAAAGAGGAAAGGAAAGCTCTTCAGAACTAGAATAGTAAACATTCTATCTTTACTCATGTCACTGACTGACTATTTCTGAATTGTTACAACTGGTGGGAAATTTCATTCAGATAAAGTAGGTATTTTGAACTTCTTTGGCAGAAAAAAAGCTGATGAGAAATAACATTTACTTATTTATTTATTTACTTGGATATAGCAAAAATATCAAAGTTCAAAAAACTTAATCTCCTGTCATGCTGTAAAATTTGAAAATAACTTCCCTACCAAAAATAGTTACTTCATTCAATTTTTTTCCGTGTCATCTTGAGATTCTCCTATATTTCTTTTTATCTTTTAAGAATATCAAGTCCACAGAAAGAAAACTTCGGTGTATTGTAAACAAATAATGAAACAAAATCATTATAATGCTAAAAAGTATTATTAGAAACAAACCTGAGCTGCATGAATCTGTCCGCCACTTTGTTCTGCATTAACTTCACTTTCAAATATCTTCTTACTCAGTTTTCATTATTTTTTCCACATTCCTTATTTTTTTCTTTTCACTTCTAACAAGTGCCTTCTTGTTTTTTGTTTTTTGTTTTTTACAATTGACTCTTTCAGAATTGCACTAAGAACTGTTTACTCTGAATTTCAACCCTGCTTTTTTCCTGTTTTTTTGTTGTTGTTGTTGTATATCTAAATATTTTATGTATAAGTGAAATAGCTTAATTTCAGCAACACATGCTTTAAAATGTTGATCTCAAAACAACCGTATTATAAATTAGTCATTGATGATAAGAGGAAGGAATTTAAATGAGGTAGTTGCTTTGTTACCTTTTATACGTGACCTATGCTAAGCAGCATAATGATTTTATGCAGAAATCTCGAACAGTTTGAATTTAAGTTATTTGTTGGTAAAATTTTGTTATGACACTTCACTGTTTTGATATGCCCCTGAATCTTTTTTATACATCATCCTATGCTTTCTCTCAACAGCGGCTTTAAAAGCCTTAGATATGATCGAATTGACACTTTTTGTACTGATCCACAGGCAGCAGTTAAATCGAAAAAAGCTACAGATACCTATAAACTGTATGTGGAGAAATATGCTACAGTTAAATCTGATTTTGAGCAGAAAATGACAGAAACTGCACAGGTAAGTGTTGTATTAAATAAGACACTTTTAAAATAAATTAATATGTTTTATTTTATCTCTCTTTGGAAATTGATGTAAACTGTTCTGTCAAAAGTAATAAGTTTGAAAGACAAACTATGGCCACGTGTATTGTGATGGCAGTGTCCTTGAATAACACACTGAAATACTAGCACTCCAGAAAGACATTTTGAAGAAATTTTTAGTAAGAAAACAAAATGAACTTCTGTATGTGTTGTAGATGTATTGTGATGATGCAGGAAATCCTGTGAATTGCTGATGAGCCAGAATTTGTTCGCAGGAGTTACAATACTGTGACCCATTATGGTTTTTTCATCATCATTCCAGCAAAACATTTCAGTAACAGCTTGTTAAAGAGTCTTCCCTTAAGTGCTTATCTGAGGTGGTCAAAAGCCCTTACCTCTATTCAAATGTCAAATGAATGTTTGTTTGCTTTTTTAAGGTGTTTTAATCTGTATTACAGAGGATATCGTGTTCTCCATATGCTTGAACATTCTGTTTCTTCTTATAATTTAAAGTTCTTTTTGAAATCTGTTGATAGCAGACTGTCCCAGATTTCAAAAAGCAAAATGCACCATTTCTTCTCTTTTTAATAGTTTGTTGACATAATTACTTGTATATGTTTTTGGTTGAAAAAAAGCTTTTACAAGATTGGAGTTCTGGTTTTGGTTGGAAATTCTTTGCTCTTTTGCTTAGTTTCAAAGATTAATTTTTAAGCATGGGTGGAATTACTAAGGAAATTATGTCATACTTATTACATGTTATTAATGTAGAAGTGTACAAGTGTTAGCATTTTCCTTAACTTCCTGGAAATTAAGAATTAAATTAATAATTCAATTAATTGAATTTTACAGTACGGGAATTGTGTAGGTTGATACAGAAAAATCTGTGCTGTCCTAAACTATAAACTGCTTTTCTACTTTGAAAGCTTAGTTAGAACTTGATCTAGTTCATCTCTGAATACATATTCAACACAGACGTTAAAGAAAAAATACCAAATATATCATATACCAGAAGTCTTCCTTGCAACCCCCCAGTCCAGTGATTTGTGACAAAAAAATGCTCGGATATACTACTGCAGAAGTCTGCCTTTAATGTGACTTATATTAGGAGTCTTGATACCCTTATGTTGGAGAGTTTCCAATAGGCATCTTGTTTGTGCAGTATCTTGACTAGGTTCTGGTAGAGGAGTTATGCCCCAAGCTTTTCTTTTAAGTTTGAGTTGACTTTGGCTAAGATCATTCTTTTCCTCACCTTGTAAAAATGTGAATCTTAAATATTTTGTTTGTTTGTTTAATTGTGTAGGGATGATTGCAGTTATTCAGTGTTATAAAAGGTTTTATTAAAAAAAAAAAAATCACTAAGGAAATTCATGGGTACTGTAGTAAAGGTTTTAACTCCTGTTGTCCTTCTCTATATCATCCCCGATTTGCTAAGCTCTGTTTTCAATACATGTTTTAAGTTAGTGTTGCAGTCCAAAGCAGTAGTTGTCCTCTTTCTGGTCTTTTGTCATGTATTTGTTTGAGAAACAGCCTTGTAGAACTAAGCCATATAAAACTAATGTATGAGGAAGGTTAACATTAACCCAGAGGAGATTTGGGGTCTAGTTTATTAAGAGACGACACAAGCATTTGTGCTGGCACAAAAGAAAAGGCAATGTGTTACCAGGGGTGGAGGCTTGTGTCCTTAGGCTGCCTTGAAGTGTGTAAGTATGACTTTAATGAACTGGCCTTGCTAAATTGCCCTGTAAACTTTTCACTAATAAGCAAGAAAGCTATGAGTAATGGAGTTCTTATTTAGGCTGACAGGAGATAGACATGAGGAGTATTTGAAATGGGTTTTATTGTCAGTGAATCATTGAAGGAAAACGTAGAGACTTTCAGCAAGCAAACTAGCTGGGCTACTCGTGATGTGCTAAAAGAAAAGCCATTTGAAGAATTCAGTTCAACAAAATAATAGGAAAAGAAACGACTTATTTTTTATCTAGAGACACAATATGAAGATGCTTTTTTTTCCCCCCTTGATTATGTTATTAGGTAAGTATTAGGTACTTAAACATGACTGAACTTTAGAGAGGAAAAAAAGGTTCTACTGTAGTAAAAATTGTAGCTGGGAAAGCATGATAATACTTCTTGCTTTTTTTTTTTTTTTTTTTTTTCTTTTTCCCCAGTACAAAAATGGTACATATTTACTTCTCATGGCAAGCCATACTTGTCTGAATGTCTTCGGTTATTCTTTAGCTGCAATAACCCTTTTACTCAAACTTTAGATTTCATTTAAGATGATAAGAGACAACTGAAAACTTTTAATACCTTTCATGGTTGTCTGTGTTGGAACTGAAAATTCTGGCTGTCTATTCAATTGTCCTATCTATTCAATTATTGTATTTTAAGTGTAATAGTGTAGCTGCATCTAACGTTTGGTTGCAAGACAGCTACTTTAAATATGATGTGATAGGAAAAACAAGAAAACCCGTGAATATGTTTAGGCCCCCTCCTAAGTTAAGCACAACCCAGATTATCTTAATTTAGAGTATATTTCACTTGAAATACACTAGTTCAATAAACAAATTAGGAGTGTGGTCATTCTCTGCTGTTTCGTTGCAAAAAATAGTTGGCTTAACTTCAGTCTGTCTTGGGCTGTTTTAGATAAAATTGTTCTGAGAACACTAACATCTTGAATTGATTTGGCTTTATCCTAGGTAATCATGTAGTAATGTCTTCACTTAGCTGTCCTTCTTGCTAACCCTCTGCCCCTAAATCTGTTGCATAAATTTTATTCTTTTTTTTGTCATTTACTATCTTATCTGAAGTCATCAAAGTGAAGTGATTTGTGAGACATGATTTTGACAGGTTAAATTTTGAAATACAATCTTCCTAATTTTGAATTGCAAGTTTTATTTTTTGCTGCAGTAAGATGGAAGGTTTATTTGTGATTACAGAAGAATGATAATATAGTTAATTTGTCATTTAGAAATTGGTTTTAAATGAAATTCCTTATGTTGAAAGATTTTTTTTAAGTAAAGCTGTGATTGCATTATATAATTGCTCTGCAATTGCTAAGAAAACATGATGTCTCATTTGCAAAGTATTCCAACTTGTTAGAAGCTTTTCTAAAAAAAACGTATTAGCCAGTCAAGGGAAAGCCTTCTCTCTTAACTAGAATTAAGTACAGTTGACTGTTCAGATAACTTTGGTGTTAAGCAATCTGTGTATATACATGAAGTTAAAAACATAGTAGTAATTCTTCACATTATAAAACTGAAAAGGAGAGAATGGTTACAAAATGGATTATACTTAACTGTCTAACTCAGCATACACAGTGTAAAGATGGTCGAAGATTTTTCATTTTTAATTTAGCAAAAAACACTAAGAAGTGTCTTCTACTTGGTCTTAGCATTCATTATAGATACATTTCAGTATGTTTCAGTATATCCTTTCAGAACAGACGAAAGTTAAATAAACAATTTTGTTAATGATTCTATCTGTGACATGAATGGATATGGTTGTATTCAGTGCTGAGATATTCTTTGATCAGAATCATTGTGTTATGTACTGTACAAGCCTTCAAAGACTTTATTACAGATAGAGCAATAAACAAGAAATAAGGAAACGGAGAATGGCAGGAGTGGCTTGAGGGGAATCATGGTATCCACTGATGTAACAGGCAAAAATCTCTGAATGGCCTGTTGTTTTGATATGCATCATAGAGAAGAGTTTAAAAGAGAGTGATACATCAGTATTGCACAATTTTATGGGAATCTTCAACCAAACCTGAAGGCAGCAATGTTGGTATAATCTCAAAAGTTCACTTTTAGTTTAGGTAAACATTAGGTGGTGGAAGTAGGCTGGAAGATCACATTGTGTACAAGTGCTGGCATCCTGTACTGACTGACAGCATGTGTACTGACTGACAGCATGTGTAGACATGGACCACAGATATGTTTGAAAGCAAAATAGTGCAGTTTATCTAAGCAAGCAATTGGAAAAAATAATATCATATAGTAGTCTGTGGAGTTTGACCCTATTCTCTGTGATCAACAAGGAAAGGTGCTGGGGAAAAAAAAAAAAAAAAAACGGTTATTTTAGTCTGCTTATTGATGGCTAGCGAGTCATATATGAGTGTGGCAAAAGACAGATTAAGAGTTTAGAACATACAGATATTTGACTTGTATGGAGTTATACTTGTGTTTGTGAATCAGACTGCCAGAAGGTACGAAATGTAAAGATGATCTTCAGAGAACCTTGTAAAAATAGAGAGGAATAAATGGTGCTCCAAAGTTTGGTCACATTTGAAAAGGCAGTTACAGAGGTAGGAAGAGAATCAGTAGAGACCATGAGTAAAGAAATATTTCAAGATGACTATGGCTAACTTGGGTAAGATGAGGAAATTTTTCTTTTCTTAGAGATGATCGAAGTGCTCTTAAAATGATGGAAGTGTGGGTAAAGTGGAACAGGGGAACAAATTCCAAACAAACTGCAAAGATTATGTATGTATTGGGATCAGAAGCAGAGGGTGTTGAGGAAGTACAAAACAGATTCAGAAATAGGACTTCTGGAATTAGACGAAAAATCATGAGATCTTTCAGTAATGGAGAAGAGAGATTTTTTCTTCAACCGTATTTTCTCTTGGTAAAAATAGGTCAGATTTTTTTGAAAAATCAAGATAGGTGAAAGCTGAAAAAGGAAGTAAAAAGCTCAATAATGGATGTATATAAAAGCTCAAAAGGATGTATTATAAAGTACATTATTTTGTAACTGTGAATTTTACACTTTTCTTTCTTAAATACTGTAATCACTGTGATAAAGATCTGGGGAAAAAAAAAAAGATTGTTTTTTTCTGTTTAGTACATTTAATTATTATGATATAAGGTTTAGCATTTCAAAAATTATTTTCATTATGAGTAATTGCTTGCATTGGTTGACAGAAATTTCAAGACATTGAAGAAACACATCTTCTTCATATGAAAGAGATTATAGAATCATTGTCAAATACCATAAAGGAAATTCATTTACAAATAGGAGAGGTAATTTTTATATTATCATTTGTTTATTTGGATTATGCTACATATTTTTCCTAACTACTATGGAACATTCCTTACTGTGTTTGTATAACTCATGCTTGTGTAACTATAAGACTACATCTTTCAAATGGCAATAACTTTTAAAAATACATTAAGAAGGAGATAAATAGTAACAAAACACAGAATTTAAAAGACTTTGAAGCAGATTTGGTTCTTTTTACCACAGATATCAAATACTGTATCAGTGCTGAACTTGCTTATCCGAAGTTTGAAGATTTGAATATCTACTAAATACCCATTTTGGTCTTCTCAGAAGTGTGCAGTCTATTCTCTTATTTAAGCCTCTTTGATCCATTCAATAAAATTTATCAGCTCTGATTTCGTTCACTGTATTGGAAATATTTTTAATATCTAAATTCAATATGAGCCAAAAATTTTACTGCTTCCTGTTGCATTTATAAATTCAGTATCACAAATGCTAAAGTCTGAACAATCATTAAATTTTGTGCTAACAGAAAATAATGTCTTTTGACCATTTGAAGGATGTTTAGTGTATTTCAAAGCTCTGTTCATTAGATATTAAATTAACACTCATTTTACACATAATAGGGGTACTTCCTCTTTTCTTTAACTTAAATATAGAATTATATCGTCTGAAAAGTTTCAGAATTTCTGATAACGCTGTTAGGGAAAGGCCTCCAGTAACAGTATTAAAAGAAGCTTTTGTAGTATCTTTTCTTCAGATGCAAGTTGGTCTAACTAATAATCCTGGTAAGTAGTCCTCAGTTTTTTTGATGTCTTGTGTTTTATTTGTGTATACTTTGTTTGAGTCACTTGTTTTCTTAGTTTTGAGGTTTTCTGCTGGTGAATGATGGTGACAAGGTTCACTCTACCTATTCCTAAAACATATTACTGCCTTGTTGGAAAAACTTCATATTAACGACACGTTCCTTTGCCAGACCAAAACCATTACAACAGTAATGCTTTTACTCAAGCAGGTGGGAACTGTGATAATACAGTGGTAACTGTTCACACCCTTAACTGGTGCTGGCTTAAGGGAACAGTTTGTCTTCCTGACATTGTCGTGGGGCTTGTTGTTGACAATTCAGAAAAGCGTATATAGAAAAGTAGTTTAGATAGAAGAAATGGAAGTAGATCATAGACATCAGTCTGTGTTCTTTCTTTCCTTGTTTGTATGTCTATTGTGTACACAGTCACCAAAGCTAAAGCAATAAAAAGGGATTTGTTGATTTGTGGAAGTTAATATATTTTAGAGGGAAGAATTTTAAACTCTAGAGTTAAAAAAAAAAAAAAAAAACCACTTTCTGAAGTTAATTAAATTTCTTTAATTACTGTTTTTTAAATTCCTGTTGTTTGTGGTATTTTGTTTTTTGAAGGTTCACGAAGAGTTTATTAATAACATGACAAATACTACAGTTGAGAGTTTAATACAGAAATTTGCTGAGTCAAAAGGAACTGGCAAGGAAAGACCTGGTAAGAGATTAAAAATAGAGGAGCAAATACTAATTTTAATACTGTAGATTTTCTCTCCTAATTAAAAGGCAAACCCTATTTGTTAATATGCTATTGTTGTAACATACATAAATTTCAAAATTCTCAGAATTCATTAGCTTTGATATTAAATGTTTCATAGAAATTTAACAACATACAATTTATTTATTATGTACTTGTAGGACTTGTGTTCATAAAGCATAACAATTTCTAGCTCAGAGTCCTCCAATGTGGACTTCTGAGGAAGCTTTTAAACTATACTGTTCCTTGGGATGTTGGTGAAGTTTGTCCAGAAAATGAAGTTCCTTGCACAAAACTGCCTTTATTCAATGTGCTTCAGCACAAATTATATTTCCAAATTTAATACAAATTTAGAGATGTATTCAGAACAGGTGTCTGTAAAGCTGATTATAGAGTTGTTGTAACAGTTACATTGGTTTATTTGGTTAGTTTACAAAATCATGCTTTTTAATAGATTATATGTAGATTGTTTTGTTCTTTATCAGCAACGAATTTACAAGTACTTTCTGAAAGTACTGCTTGTTGGGTGTGTTACATTTCCTGGACTGGCATGAAAGGACAATGTCACATTACTATATATCTAACATTACAGGAAAAATACAAAGTTGAGCTTACTATTCAGGCATGGGAACATGGTCACTAGATGTGTGAATGCAGAAGTTTGGTAGTACTGTTTTTCTTGGTGTGGAGTGTTGGGAGTCCTTGTTAGCATCTCTGCCTTATAGTATCAACGCATGTTTTTTTTCAGAGCAAGGATGTACAGAGTAGCTTAGATCTTAAGTATTTATATTGAATTGTTAAATATGGTTATTAGATATCTTACAATGCTTCTATGTCGTGTTTTTAATATAACATTGTTACGTATACATGTTACCCCCCTCTACCGACCTCGCAAGCAATGCCCCCCCCTACCAACCCTACAGGCCCCACCTTCCCAGGTGCCCTTACACAGCAGATTTGAGGCCCTGGAACTTGAGAGACTGGTGGGTGAGGTTGAGGTAGAAAGTCTACACAAGAGTATGCCTAGGGCGAGGAAGTTGACTCCACGCTTCAAGACTGCCTCCACCAAGAAAGATAGAAGGGTGATTGTTGTAGGTGACTCCCTTCTCAGGGGAACAGAGGGCCCTATTTGTTGGCCTGACCCTACCCATAGCAAAGTCTGCTGCCTCCCTGGGGCCAGGGTCAGGAACATTGCCAGAAAGCTTCCCAATCTGGTTCGCCCCTCCGATTCCTATCCTTTTTTTGGTAGTCCAGGCTGGCAGTGATGACACTGAAGAGAGAAGCCTGAAGACCATCAAATGGGACTTCAGGGAACTGGGACAGTTAGTGTATGGAGCGGGAGTACAGGTGGTGTTTTCATCCATCCCTACAGTGGCAGGGAGGGGTGCAGAGAGGACACGGAAAGCCAACCTGATAAACACGTGGCTCAGAGGCTGGTGCCAACACAGAAATTTTATTTTTTTTTACCATGGGGTGCTTTACTCAGCACCCAGCCTGATGGCCACAGACAGGTCCCTATCTCTAAGGGGAAAACGGATCCTGGGCCAGGAGCTGGCAGGGCTCATTGAAAGAGCTTTATACTATGATGCGGCTGAAATAAGACTTGTTGGAGGTATGCCAGGGGGAATAATGTCTAGGCAGGGGAGAAGGCAATGGCCCAGCTGAAGTGCATCTACACTAATGCACACAGCATGGGTAACAAACAGGAGGAGCTGGAAGCCATCGTGTGGCAGGCAGGCTACGATTTGGTTGCCATCACAGAGATGTGGTGGGACCACTCTCATGACTGGAGTGCTGCAATATCTGGCTATAGGCTCTTCAGAAGGGACAGGCAGCACAGAAGGGGTGTGGTGTGTGTGGCTCTCTATATCAGAGAGAGTTTCGATGTCATGGAACTTGCTGGGAATGATAAGGTTGAGTCCCTTTGGGTTAGGATCAGCGGGGAGGCCAACAAGGGAAGCATCCTGGTGGGGGTCTGTTATAGACTGCTGAACCAGGATGAGGAGACTGATGAGGAGTTCTACAGGCAGCTGGCAGAAGTTGTGAAATCATCGGCGCTTGTTCTCGTGGGGGACTTCAGCTTCCCAGACATATCCTGGAAGCACAACACAGCCCAGAGAAAGCAGTCTAGGAGGTTTCTGGAGAGCGTGGAAGGTGATAGCTTCCTGACGCAGCTGGTTAGTGAGCCTACCAGGGAACGTGCCCTGCAAGACCTTCTGTTCACAAACAGAGAAGGACTGGTGGGAGATGTGGTGGTTGGAAACTGTCTTGGGCAGAGTGACCATGAAATGGTGGAGTTCTCTATTCTTGGCAGTCAGGAGCGGGACCAGTAAAACTGCAGTCTTGGACTTCCGGAGGGCTGACTTTGAGCTGCTCAGGACACTGGTTGGTAGAGTCCCTTGGGAGGCGGTTCTGAAGGGCAGAGGAGTTCAGGAAGGCTGGGCGCTCCTCAAGAAGAAAATCCTAATGGCACAGGAGCGGTCTGTCCCCACGTGCCCAAAGACGAGCCGGCACAGAAGAAGACCATCCTGGCTGAACAGAGAATTGTGGCTTGAGCTTAGGAGAAAAAAGAGGGTTTATAATCTTTGGAAAAGAGGGCAGGCCACTAGGGAGGACTATAAAGATGTTGCGAGGCTGTGCAGGGACAAAATTAGAAAGGCTAAAGCTCATCTGGAGCTCAATCTGGCTACTGCCGTTAAAGATAACAAAAAATGTTTTTATAAATACATCAACACAAAAAGGAGGACTAAGGAGAATCTCCATCCTTTACTGGATGCAGGGGGAAACTTAGTTACAAGAGATGAGGAAAAGGCGGAGGTGCTTAATGCCTTCTTTGTCTCAGTCTTTAGTGGCAAGAGCAGTTGTTCTCTGGATACCCAGTACCCTGAGCTGGTGGAAGGGGATGGGGAGCAGAATGTGGCCCTCACTATCCATGAGGAAATGGTTGGCGAGCTGCTACGGCAATTGGATGTACGCAAGTTGATGGGGCCGGATGGGATCCACCCGAGGGTACTGAGGGAACTGGCAGAGGAGCTGGCCAAGCCACTGTCCATCATTTATCAGCAGTCCTGGCGATCGGGGGAGGTCCCAGTTGACTGGCAGCTAGCAAATGTGACGCCCATCTACAAGGGCCGGAGGGCAGACCCGGGGAACTACAGGCCTGTCAGTTTGACCTCAGTGCCAGGGAAGCTCATGGAGCAGATCCTCTTGAGAGTCATCATGCAGCACTTGCAGGGCAAGCAGGCGATCAGGCCCAGTCAGCATGGGTTTATGAAAGGCAGGTCCTGCTTGACGAACCTGATCTCCTTCTATGACAAAGTGACGTGCTGGGTGGATGAGGGAAAGGCTGTGGATGTGGTCTACCTTGACTTCAGCAAGGCTTTTGACACCGCTCCCCACTGAATTCCCCTCAAGAAACTGGATAGCCAGGCCCAAAGAGTTGTGGTGAATGGAGTCAAATCGAGTTGGAGGCCAGTCACTAGTGGCGTCCCCCAGGACTCGGTACTGGGGCCAGTCCTCTTTAATATCTTCATCGATGATCTGCATTGGGGGATTGAGTGCACCCTCAGTAAGTTTGCAGATGACACCAAGTTAGGTGCGTGTGTCGATCTGCTTGAGGGTAGGAAGGCTCTGCAGGAGGATCTGGAGAGGCTGCACCGATGGGCTGAGGTCAACTGCATGAAGTTCAACAAGGCCAAATGCCGGGTCCTGCACCTGGGGCGCAATAACCCCAAGCAGAGCTACAGGCTGGGAGAGGAGTGGTTGGAGAGCTGCCAGGCAGAGAAGGACCTGGGAGTGATGGTGGATAGTTGGCTGAATATGAGCCAGCAGTGTGCTCAGGTGGCCAAGAAGGCCAACAGCATCCTGGCTTGTATCAGAAACAGCGTGACCAGCAGGGCTAGGGAGGTGATCGTCCCCCTGTACTCGGCTCTGGTGAGGCCGCACCTCGAGTACTGTGTTCAGTTTTGGGCCCCTCGCTACAAGAAGGACATCGAGGTGCTTGAGCGGGTACAGAGAAGGGCGACGAAGCTGGTGAGGGGCCTGGAGAACAAGTCCTACGAGGAGCGGCTGAGGGAGCTGGGCTTGTCCAGCCTGGTGATAAGGAGGCTCAGGGGTGACCTTATCGCACTCTATAGGTACCTCCTTAAAGGAGGCTGTAGCGAGGTGGGGGTTGGTCTGTTCTCCCACGTGCCTGGTGACAGGACGAGGGGGAATGGGCTTAAGTTGCGCCAGGGGAGCTTTAGGTTGGATGTTAGGAAGAACTTCTTTACCGAAAGGGTTGTGAGGCACTGGAACAGGCTGCCCAGGGAAGTGGTGGAGTCACCATCCCTGGAAGTCTTTAAAAGATGTTTAGATGTAGAGCTTAGGGATATGGTTTAGTGGAGGACTGGTTAGTGTTAGGTCAGAGATTGGACTCTGTGATCTTGGAGGTCGCTTCCAACCTAGACGATTCTGTGATATTCACTCTGTGATCTGCTAATGTTCGTACATGAGTGGGATGAGGCAAGATTGTGTATGGAACAATTGTCAGACTTTTCCAGTGTGTCTTACATTTTTTTTGGTAAAGAGGAAGAAAGAAAAAGTATACACCTCAGGGATTCATGTTCAGTTGGACTGAATTCAGGATGAAGACAGGTGAAAATTCAGTATTCAAGCCTCTTTGACTAGCTGTGGCCAAGATATCACATGTAGGGGTGGCTGTCTTACATTCAGGATCCTGACTCCCTGTGTTACAAAGACCTGTGCTAGTGTATTCTAGAGCACTGTGCATTTCAGGCAATACACTTTCTTTCATTTTTTTTTTTTTTTTTTTTTGTTAGACGACATAGCAATCACAAGAAAAGTAGCACTTCACCTTTTAATTCAGTGGGAGAAGTTGTACACAATGTACTTATTTGCTGCTTTACAGATTTCGTCATATTCTATTTGTATTCTCTTGAGTCAAATAAAAACTTTTGCCATGGCAAATCCTATTTTTTACAATTCTGTAACTATTTTAACAGCAAACAGGTTTAAGGAAGGATTATGTTTTTAGTGTGGAAATGTATGCATATTGAATTTTTTTTTTTTTTACAGAGTGAGATTATATTGATATTAATTTTGCAAAGCTGCCATAGGGCAGAGAGAAAGCATAGGCAAGTTCAGTAGCAGTAGAAATTCACAAGAAGTTGTGAGGTGTCAAAGATTGGTCTTAGTTATAATTACTGCTTCTATTATAGTCATATAGCTTTGACAATTACAGATATTCCAGATACAAAGTGAGGTATCACTTCTGTAAGAATAAATGAAAACATCCAGTGTGGGAGGAGCAGCTTTTTCTTAGTTCAAAAATGCTTTTCCGCAATTGAGAACTGTTCTTAATAGAAAGACATTTTTAACCATGAAGCAAATTCTATAAGCCTTTCTGTGATAAGAATTTAGTAATTACGCTGCAGAAGGAGATGGCTTCTCAGATAAATCTAAGTATTCAATGTATAAAAATGGTACTGACTTGGAGTACAAAACAGATACAGAAAAAATGTCTTAGTGCTACTTAAGATTCTGGTCCTGAATATTTTTGAAAGAAACAATTTATTAATCATCAGTAGTATGTAGGCCTTCGCCTTCCCATATTATTTGCAGACCAATATACTAAATCAGTTAGTGGAACATTCTAAAATACTGAATTTTGAGAACAACAACAACAACAAAGGATAGTGTATAACAAAGTATTTTAGTTTATTTCAGTATTTTAAAATTGTAGTTATAGTACTTTACAGCAGGGTTCACTTTCCTATTTCTACATATCTAAATATAAATATGAATCTGGAAGGAAGTACTGTAGAAGGGCTGTTTATTGTGTGGATTAGGAATAATTTGTAATGTTTCTCTGTACATGAATTATTTTCTTAAATTCTCATCTGCTTAACTTCTCTTTGTATGATCATATCCCTTATACCAGATTATATGGGCTCCCTCTGGTGGCTAATTTCTGATACCTGAAGTCTTGATGTACCGCAACAAGTAGAGTTTAACACACATCTTCTCTAGTACAAATAAAATTTATTTCGAGCAGTAATGCTTTATGAGTTTTCTAAACCTTATTTATGGACTTGTTACTTTAAAGCTTTTTTTAACTGCTACCTAAATAACCTACCTCTTGAGCTTTATCTCCTAATTCTTATGGAATTTACTTCAAGTATATTTTTAAAAGATATACAATATTTGAAGAAATTCTATTCATAGCTTTTCATACTCTCTTTCAGTGGAAAAAAAAAAAAAAAAGCCATGTATATTAAGTTGCAATTATTTTAATTCAAACTGAAAGAAAAATCACTTAAACGTAAAACCTTGAAAAACAGAAAAAGAGATGGCAGGACCCTTCAATATACAGTCGCACTCCAGGTCAGAGTTTAATACATTCTCTGAACTATTTTCTAAAGTTTATTTGGTCCTGCTGTTAGGTTGAATAGTGGGTTAGGTACTGTCAGCTGAAAGATGCTTCTGTTGTGCAACATTGATCAAAACCATTGTTGTCCACTTCAGATGCATCTGCTTTCCATTTGTGATGGGCTGCTGCTCTGTGTTCCTTGGAAAAATCATTTATAGCGTAGCAGAAAACGTCTACTTTTCTTCCACCCAAAGTAGATGTTAAATCTATAGCTGAGATGATATAAATTCCAGATTATCAATGAGTTTTTGTCTTATTTACTTAATCTTCTAATTGTCTATAAAAATCTGGTTTGTTCCATTATGAAAAGTTGATGCATGAAACAGAAACTGTTAGGAAGTATGAGCTCATGTTCTTCCAATATCTTATGCCTGAAATTGGCAGGGTAATATATACTGTGTGTAAAGATAGTTGTGAGTGCCAATAGCCAGCTGTAGCTGGTCATGAATGATTTTCAGTTTTTTACAGTGTTCTCCTAAGTCTGTGTGTGTCTGTCCCTCTATTAGTTTTAGCCCACTACAGAAGTTAGCTTTGAAGGCCAAATGAGAAGACTCAGCTGTGCTACATTGTCCAAAAACACACAAACAAAAACCAAATCTAGACTATTTGTTTTCATTAATTTGTTCTGATGTCCCTTGTTAGTGGTTGTTGGTAATTTATTAAGTTGTTGCTCTTATTTTTTCAATTTTCTTAAAAATTTAATAAAGACAAAAGCAACAAAAAAACAACAACATTGTAATACAGACAACAATGGAAAGACAAAATCCTTTCTGGCTCCATAACGCTCCAATTAAACAATTATCCGCAGATGGCAATTGCTACATATACTGTGCCATTGTTGAATGTGGAACTGGGGGTCAGCTTTTTCCTACTATTAAAAAAAAATAAAATCATTATTTTTGTGCTAGCTTGATCCATCTGCACAATCAGAATGAGACAGAACATGATTTTCACTGTGACCCTACATCCTTACCCTTGCAAGCAAATGAAACGTGAGGAAGGGGAGTCAGCTACGTACACATTGTCTTCTAACTGTACCAGTCACACATCTAGAATTTAGGCTGTTGAAAACAAAAGTACTTAAAAATACTTCTTGTATCCTTTCACATACTGTTCTCCCAATAAACTTGACCTTTAGAGAGGCTACAAGTCTGCTTTTGTTAAAGCGTTGTAAAGTGAGTGTCAGCAATCCACAGGCTCGTTCTACAGAAATAGTTGAGCTTGTCAGTTGTCCACAATTGCTGGTGATCAGCTGTCACTAGCTCTTGCACAGTGACATAGCTGTACATATAGCATAACATTTTAATTTGTCCTTGTCGTTTTAGATACTGGGAATAACAGTCTATGTCCTTTTAATTGAATGATGCTTCCATAGATACCAAGATTCAGAAAGCAACAGATGTATTGTCTTTACTCCTTTTCCTTCTTCTAACAGTCCCAGAAAATGACAATTCAGTCAATAATTAATCAGCAATGCTGATAAATAAATGTTTGGTCTGGGGCTTTTTAGAGCTGATGAAACCTATTTTTCTTTATTTGCCAATGCAGGAAAAAAATGGTCTCAAGGCTCCTGGTAAGTCCAATTATCAGGAAGTGTAAGGTCATGGATATCAAATGCATGCATAAATTCAGAATTGTTATTTATTTATTAATCATTTTGAAATTCAGCTCTCTGGGAAGGCTGTGAAGTAGTCTAGACTGACTTAAAACAGCTATAATATCAAGACCTTCAATGCCTCATAAGGCAGAGCATATCAGAAAAATATATTCCAGTGTCCTCAATGTGCTGATGATCCTTGTCTGCTCTGAGGCAACACGTCTGGGAGCTCTGTTTCTGGAATGCTAGCATTTGAAGCCTTATTTTGAAGCCTTAAAAATGATTTATTTAAGCATGACATTCCTGCTGAAAGCAGTATGGAAATTTCACAGGCTGCAAAACTGTTGACAAACCATTATGTTTACTATTTGGATGGCAATCAAAGCAGTTTAATCTGGATTCCTTACAAGCTCATTAATGCTGCCGGCATTGCCTGTTACCAGAATTGTAAGGCATCAAAGCTTCAATTTAGTAAACATTTAAAAAACAAATTTTACCTAGGCTTTAATTCAACTGAGTACTGATTCAATTAACTCAACTGAATTGTTGTACGTGTGATTAGAGTAATGTTTTATGTGGCTGGCTGTTGGCTCTGGTGAGTTGGTGCAAAGTTGAGGTGCGAATTTATGAGATGTTGTTTGGCCTTTGCTAATTGTTATGTGGTCATTTTAGACCTAAATGTCCATGGAGCACTACCTATGTGCTTTTCCCAAAGTGAATGCAAGAGCATTAATGTGAGCTGCACCACAGCTGTGAAGCTAGTCCTAAGTAACCAGTGTAGTGTGAATGCACAGTAGTGCTTCCTCTTTGTTAACATTACTATTTAAGTTACTATGTTGTGTAAAACTATATACTTTCTATCATAAGAAGAAATGAACAAGGTGTATAGGGTAATGTAGACAAAAAAAAAAAAGTGTTTGGATCAACTGTTTTATGTCTATGAAAATTCAGAATGAAGTTAAGTCCTTTCCCAGAGATTGAGAGGCAAAACAAGGGTCATGGAATATTGAAGCTTGCTTTGATTAAGGCTGCTAGCTTTTCATGTATTTGAATAATAAACTCTGCTTTGAGGGAAAGACTTCAAACGGTGCTGGGTGTGGCAGGCATTGGTATTTTCCATGGGCTTGTTTGATAACATAATAGTTTGTAGGTTTTATAAAAAATACTTTTCTAGGAAGCTAAACAACAAAATAGGTGGAAGTAAACACTGAAAATGTCTAATACTAATTTTTGAACAGCTCTGCGTGACATCTTTAAGATTCTTTTCCACAAGGAATTATAACAAAGCAACTGTTTATTTATGTTCTTATAAATTTTTTTTTTATATTTTCTGTAAATATTGTGAATATTTTAATACTGCCAACACTTGTGAATAGATGCATCAATAGCCAGAAGTGTCTCAGTTTTTCAAAGCCTGTGCCCATACATAATTCTGTACAGAAGGCTGACTGAGGAAGGAGTTTAGTTTATCAACAATGACAGTGCCCAAGGGATTCACAATAGTATTCTCTGTAAAGGAAGACAGTCCCTTCATGCATCCTAGTTCCTATCCTAGGTCTCTGTTAGATTTTGCCTGCAAAAATTAGGTCCTGTCATAGATAACAAACCTGCCAAAACTGCCGTAGACTTTAGGAAATCTTATCTGCCAGCATAGACTTTAAATAATTAAATATATCTAACTTGCAAATTTGATTTAAACAAAGAGAATAAATTATTATTTGTAACGGTCTGGAGAGTTAAAACTACAGGTTTTGCTGTGAAAATCTCTTAGTGCCTGTGGACGACTGGTAGCATTGTACTGGATTTGTCAGCCAACTGGAAATTTAACGTTATTTGGCAGGTTGGGCTACAAATGTGGTGCCTTGAGGAAGCTAATTAAGCTTTTCATTTTAGAGTGATTGTGTTTTAAGTAGTAGAAAGAACAATTCATATTAATAACAAAAATTATTCTTGGTGTGGTATCTTTCTTGAATGTATTACGTTCACAGACACACACATTCAGAAGTCCACATCTGAATTTAAAAGGTGAGTGATCCTTTCCTGGTGTGTGAAAAATTTGGGTTCATTCCATCAGAGAAAGAAAAGTCCAATTCTTCTGAAATACTTAGGGAAATCAAGAGTTGCCTGTGATAACTAGGAAGAAAATCTGTAAAAGACCAACCACAAGATTAGCTGAAAGAGAAAACAGTAGAACAGCAGGAAACCAACTTCAATGGTTTGTCAAAAAAGCAACAACAAAAAAAGCCACACACCTAAGAAATAGTTGAACAGCAGTAAAAGTTTATGTAAAGATAACCTTTAGAAATGCATGTGCCATGCCATCTGGAACCATGCCCTTGTTGTTTTTTCGGATTCATTACAGTTCTGCAGTATATTAGTACAATTTCTTCTACAGAGCTAGCTAAAACACTGAAATGTAGCGTAAATATATTTTTAAAAAGTGGGAAAAGGGAAAAATGAAAAATACCACAGAAACTTTTAAACAACTGTAGATGCAACAGAAAAAAAAGCTTTGACTCCCTTAGAAGTACTGTCAGTTTTTCTTAGATTTGCCTGCCTCAAACAAACAAAAAACAACAAAAAAATAAAACTGCTGCAGACTAGGGCAAGTAATTATTACAGGTTGTGGAAGCAAAGAAATGTCAATTTCAGTAATTTAAATACTGATTAGGTAATAAACTCCTCAGAAAATGAAGTAATTTGCAGGATAGGTACTACTACAATAATAATATTTATGAAGAGCTTTTAAACACCTGAGTATAGAAATAGCATCATGAGGCATGTTTTTTACTAATATAGCAAATGAGACCTGTAATTTATTTATATAAACAGTATAACATATGAAATTAATGCTGGAGGAAGGGGGTAATTGTTTAAGACATTTTTCTTCTAAGGTAGAAAATGTTCTGTGGACGCAGTAAACATTAAATGGCCTTTTCAAACATGAAATTTTCACAAGAAGCACAATTGGAAGTGTATTCTCTCTTTTTTTCTTTTATTTTCTTTCAGCAGGTACAGCTTAGCAAAAACAAACTGAAATGTGGAAAGATTTGGAAACCTTATAAACATCTATGCTGTAGTTCATTCTTACTAAACTAACATTAGAGAAAAGCAACATCTTGAATCTTGTAATTTAAGTTATTGAGAAAAAATATGGTTTCCCACTAGGGAAGCAAATAGAGGAGTCTCAAGTAGGATATTTGATCATGAACTTTACCTTTCTAATAAAATTAAAATAAATCCTAAGCATACAGTCTTCACGCACTTGTCTAACATACAAACTTACACAGTTTACACACTAAGTAGTATGCGGTCATGTTTCTAGTAGACAATTATTGGACAATATTTGACAAGTCTAATAGACCATTAATTATTTCTCGTAATTTCATTGACAGTAATACTACAGCATGGAAGTGCTTTATACCAGAACAAGCTATCATTGGACGTTTTTTGCAGTGAATTGATTGAGTGAACTAGATCTGTGTATTATACCCTTTCTTGATCGAGAATATCATTTATGATTTGGAAATGAGTTCTCAGTTAATATACCTTTGACCTCCTGAGTCCATGGTGGTTGTCAGAAAGTGCAGAATCTCATCCCCTTTTTCTTCAGTATCTTTCGATTTTCTTCCTAATTGCCATAAATCATCTTCCACATCCAGAAAGCCTTCTGCATGAGCAATTTCATTTTAAATAATCGATACTGATTTTTCTGCATTTTGGCATTGCAAGGTGCAGGGGGGCACCTGTTGCTTGAATAGCTGTACAGATACTTGCCATCTTGTTTAGCTACCAAACTAGATTCATATGTGCAAAATTATCAAATGCTACAAAAATGGGAATTTCTTGATGCTTTTTTACATATACATCTGTTTAACACATACACTTTTCTCTCTGCTGGTTGGTTTAAATGTCTCTTAGACTTGCATTCTTCATACCTAAGCCCAAGTTTAGCCATAACAATAAAACTTCAAATTCCTGTCTTATTAATGATGTTCATAATTTAAATTCTTCATGTAATGTTATGGATTTGTTTTGAAGACTTTTCTCTTATTAGTTGCCTAGTTTTGTGGGAAAGATGGTCTCTAAAAAAAACAGTGTAAGAAATGCTGTTACTAGCACTAAACTTCCTAAGCTTTGGGAATTTAGTTTCACACTGTGTTTCTCAGGTTTACTGTTGTAGCTGATACACTTTAGAGGATTGTGTAGTGCTACATCGTTTTTGATAGTCTGGTACAGGAAGATTAGATAGAAGTGGAAAATCAGGATCATGTCACAGACATTTGTCCCTTTGCAGCCACTGACTTTGAAACTGTCACATTTGCCTGATATTGCTTAGATGCTTTTAATGTCCAAAGAAGGATTTAAAAATAAACAAAAAATGGTATTATGCATATTTAGTTTCTTTAAACAGTGAGACATATTTCATAGTCAAACCTATGCTGAAAAAACAGACTAGGAAGAATTTAATTACAATTTTTTTGTGTGTTAGTAGCACTGGAAACTGTCACGGAGTAATCAGTAAATTCCCATTTTACAGTTAGGGTGGAAAGGTGATTAAGCGTCAATTGTTTTCTTCCTCGCCCTAACATCTGAATCTTCTGTACATGTAAATTGGATAGCACTATAAAAGTGCTACAAAACAAGAAAACATGTATTTCCCATAAAGATGTTTTTATGAAGATGTTTTTGTCTACCTGAAAAAACATTTTTCTGTCCGATTTCTTTGTTGTTGTTCCCTTTTTCTCCTCTCTTTTAGAAACAGGTCCTGGAAAAGGTTTTAACCTCCTAAGATTTCATCATGGATTTGAGTTCAGGACTTAGAAACCATACACCTCTTGGCTTACAGGGATATTGTGCAACAGTTACAAAGAAGTGATTCTTTAAAGAAGAGGGATATTATTTAATGTACATACAATGCCTTGTGTTAAAAAACATCTTAGCTGACTTGACTCTAAGAAGAACACTACTTGAATGTGTCTATGCAATTTTTTCATCATTACATACTTGCATGTTCTGCCTGCAACAGACGAGTCTTTCATCCTGCAGGCAGACAAAGCTGTGTGTTGCATATGCTTATTATTATAAACTAGGTGTTTGCAGTCTTGCCGTTTTATTGTCCCAAGGCTTTGCTGCTTTCAACCAAATTTGATGCAAAATTAGAGGTTGCAAAGATTAGGTAAAAATGAGGATACAGGTAAAGAAGGACCCAAATATGTCCTGCAATATGTCCAGTAGCTAATACTGAGAGTCAGCAGGCAGCTGAGTATGTGTTTGTATGTTGGCCAGCTCGTGGAGAGTCTAAAACCTGCTATATCTCACATCCTGTTCGTTACCCAGCTGAAAAGAAAATATAAAATGAATTTAAATTGCAAAGCAAGAGAGTAGAAGAGGGTGAGAAAGAATCTGGGAGTGGTATCAAGAAAGGGACTTGGGAACATTGTATTCTGCAGATTGTTGTCTTAGCTGACGTTAATTTTGTCACTCATTTCTTGAATTTCATGAAACTGCTGAAATTTTCTGTGTTTGTTGTTTTCTGGTGTTGTAGGATAGTTGGATCTCAAACTTTGAACTGCTTTGAGTATGTGCTTAGTGCATCCTGTTGAAAATTGTTGAGTTATCTGAGCAATAAAAATTAGTTTATTTATAACTGAAGATGTTTGTCACCTTAGAGAAAAAATGTACTCCTTTCTGCTGATCAACATCTTAATTGATGGTAATCGTTTTAAAACTATGAGGATAATGAAGGTTTTCTAGTTCGTTGTTGCTGTGTAAGCCACAGGGAAATACTGCCCCTTGAGAGTAGCGTGCTTAGTGTACTTGTGGAGTTGTATACACAGTACCTGAAGTGCCTGAGATGAATGATGTTTCCTTTGATCCTGTGAATAGCGTGAGGGGCTAAAAGCACCGCAGCAGAATCAGGGTTAGAACAAATTGCTTGTTGAGTGGATGGAGGCAAAGTTTGCTCTCCTTTTATGTTAATCTGTTCATCTAAAAAAGAAGTTATTTGGAAGTGCTACTGCTGTTGCTACTGATAAGCACAGTCGTCTATGCTGGCATTGTCACCTCTATCTTTTCAATTTTTTCAGCTGAAGTACTATCACCATGCTATAGTTTTGTTTTTGTTTTTTCAAAATGAGCATTGAAAAAGAGGATTCAGTCAAGTCTCAAGCATCTCTAGAAAGCTAGGCTGATACATAAGCCTGATTATGTAAAAAAAAAAAAAAAAAGCTAGTCAGAAATTGGGTGATTATTTTAGTGGAACTGTATAAAAATTATTTGTAGAATTAGGTTTAAGGATACAGCTTTATCACAATTTCAGTATTTTCTCACAGTCAGGCTTACATTCAGGTCAGTTATTGTATTTTATGTCCCTTATCCTCTTTAGTGAGATAGAGCTGACCAAACCCATGAACTAATGTTTGTTTGAGAGAGTCTGGTACTAATACGATTAATATACACAGATACATTATTTACCTCAAAGACTAATGCATCTTTATAATGCATTCTTACAAATAAACTATGTTTGATTTTTTGTTTGTTTGTTTTTTCCAATTCTAGCTCAGAAATCCTTTTCCATGGAAAAATAAAATAAAATAAAAAAGATAAGCAATAGAAAATTGCTTATCTTTCTTGGACAGGCAATAAAAATGTGAAGTTGATGTTAGAAACAATTTTGGTTTCCTGGTTTCTAAATTTGATAGCTTGGATCAGGATCAGATGATGGCAAGAAAAAGATTGCTTATATGTTTGTGTACATACAAAATTGACCTTTGTGATACAGCTTAACATCTAAACACTAAAAGCAGTCATTTGTTTTGACAGCAGAATTAATTGAGGCTAAAACAGTCGAAATTCCACTTGTATCAAGCTGTTCATTAGGAATTGCTCTCTGGCTTTAGTGCTGTCAGAAAAATAACCTGTTCTGCTATGATTAAATAGCAGAATGATGGTCGGTCCACTGAATTTGAGAGAGAGGTTGAATAAACTTTCTACTGCGGAAACAATTCAGAAGTGACACGCTGCAAGGGGGGTCAGAATGTGCATTGATATCCAGCTGAGCTGTCAACTGGCACTGGGCCAGGCACGCAAAGCTTTGCCATTTGAAGCAGCATGTGAAGCATATGCAGTTTAAAAAAATTGTCCTCCTTTCATGCATGATTTACTGTCAAATAGAAAAACTTTTGTTTTTATCAAAAACAAGAATATTGTTTGTTACTGTATATGTAACTACAAGTGCAGATTTACAGAGTTTTTTTAAAAGCTTTTGGTTGAAAGAGATATGTTAATGTTTATATATGTGCGTGCGTTATGTAAACTGTTTCCTTTGAATAGAGGAAAGGTCAGAATATATATATATATTTTTTTTTTTCTTTGAGTGACTGAGGATTTCCAGTTATTGGAAATTAAATGTAGTTAATAAAAATACATGTCTGGGTGGGAGAGCGTTTCTTTCTGTCATGTGTAGCCCCCTTAAACTAAAAAGGACCAAAAGCAGATACAAACGTAAAACAGTTGTTAGTTGATTTATTGACTTCTTGATTTGTTTGCTTTATTTATTTTTTTTAGCTTGGCAGGATTTTCCAGTTCATTGGTATACTTACTGGGGGCTCTTTTCCAGAGAATGACGTAATATTGTTTGCCTTCCTAGTGATAGTAGTTGGCTTTTTTACCTGACTTGTTTATTTAAGAATTCAAACAATAAAACTTTTTTTCCCTGTTATGCAAAGTGCAAATAATTTTGTTTGTCTGACCTTAGCAAAACCTTTATTTCCAGAGTCTCCCTGACCGTATACTATGGGTAGGTTTTATAACTGGTTTTCAAGGCCTTGACAAAGAACGTAACTGTCTTGAAGACTATTGGTGTTACTTTGTACATAATTTTGCTAGCAGGCATAAGGGTTGTTATTTATAAACTCTCTTCTGTAGTTGCCTTGAGTATACTCTGAAAAAACTGTTCCCACAGACATAGGATAAATATGTAGTAGGTACTACATTAAAATTAACAGTGCAATTGTATCAGCATAGTTACATTTTCTTCATTCATCTTTGAATAAGATTAGTATCTCCTTAGTGTTAGCCATCCACTTTGCTTTTTGGTGTTGTGGAAGTCCACATATATGCCTCCCATAACAAGAGAACTCTACCTATATTTTCTGAATAGTCTGGGATATGCATCCTGAGCTACAGATTCACTGTTACTTTATTGATGCTAGTGTCACTCATTGTAAGCTATTAGATTAATTAAAATCAAAATTGTCAGTTTCTTCAAATTGCCATTTTCTGTTTTAGCAAACCAAAGCTTCCTCATTTTCAGGAACCATGAACGGACCCACTCGTGATTTATTTGCTTCAGTCTCTGGTCAAATAGCAGCCCTCCGCTTTCATGTGTCTGTAAAGCCATTGTCCATTTGCTTTTCCTTCCTGTCTGTATCTGTCCCTGCTGGTGCCATGCTGTGAGCTGCAGCAGCCTACTTTGGAAAGTGTTTTAGGGTGATGCTTGCTGGGAATGTGGATATACAATTAGAGGAGCTTACTAAATTTTGAGGCCCCCTTCATTTGTAGGTGCTAAGTTCTCGTTAGCATCCTGCTAGCTAGGTATGTATCCTTAAGTGACTGAAATCCCACAAGATACTCATATTTCTTTCTGTTGTAAATGCTAACCTTCATTTACACATTTTTTTTTTCTACCTAGGGTACATACAGTATCAAATAGTTTTTTAAGTTTAATGTACAAGTATTTCAGATATATAAATCATTGAGTTACCATTCCATAGCTCAAGGTAAGAACGAGCAGACCAGACTGCGAAGATATTAAGTGGAGCCTGAAACTATCCATCCGTAAACCAAAAGAACATGAATGCAAAGACTTTTGTAAAGGGCAGTCTCAGCTATGAATTTTTACTTACTCTGATAAGTGTCTTAAAACGTGTTTTTGATTTTCGTATTCCTGGTTTTGTTCTAATATTTGTTTTTATTCTTCTTATGTCCTTATTCTTTTTGTGTTCCGGTGAATGCTTGAGAATAGTCTCCCATCTGAATTCACATTAGTTTCTTGTCTTTCTGTGAGAAAAAGTACAAACGAAATCTCAGTGCTTTGACTGTAGTACTGCAGATTATTGTCATTATTATTTCAGTGTGGTAACACTTTTCAGTGCTTTGGGCTACCATGTGGCTAGGACTCTAGAGATATCCATTAAAATGTGTCCCTTCAGTCCCTGTCATCACCAATACCTGTTCAATGTGAAATGACTGCTTTTCTTTCTTCGGATGTTGTGATGGACAAGTACATCAGTATACTTGCTTCAGAAATCTCAGAAGTTAGGTTGTGCAGCATTTGTTTCTGTAGACAAAGTATAAGTGCCATTAAGTTAATCGTGCAGGTTTTGAGCTGAAATCTTTGTTGGAGTTAACCTTCTGTCTGCACAGCAGTAGCTGGGCACAAGTCTGTTAAGAAAACTTCTTTCCTCCTCGTGAAGATGTAGTGCATGCACATCTCCGTGCAGCTGTTACAAAAGTTAGTGTGATAGCAATCCACGAGTTTGCACGCTTTGATATGCACCTATCTATTACACCTATTTGGATATCTACATTATTGCCAACCCATTAGGAATTTTTGAGGATTTTCAAAAGATTAAGAAATTAGGAATTAGAAAGATAGAGGTTATGGTTGTTCAGGGAAGAAAGCTTTTTGATTTAGTGTGTGGGTTTTGTTTGTTTGTTTGTTTTCAGTGATAGCACAGGTGCTTTTGTTATCCAGAGGCAAAAAAAATACAGTGGATAATGTAGTGGAACTTCTTAAGAAAGCTTCTGGTTGGCTGCATCTTGTAGTGGGAGATGATGTGGCAACAGTGCACGCTTCTAGCTGAAAAACAGTATTATTACTTCTTTAGGCACAAAGCTCTCTGCCTGCAAGAAACTCTAGTTATTTTGCGGACTACCAAATGCTCATCACAGCTGTTCCATTTTCTAAATTGGCTCACCATACGGCACCACATAAAATATCTATTTCTGAAATGTTATTTTGGCTTTAAAATAACGCTCCTAGGGCTAAATGTGGTGTTCTTTGCAGCGGGCATGTAGGGAACAGAACTGTTTTGGAGATCTGAAGTTACGGAATAAAACTCCAGAAAAATAAGAGCTACTACAAATTTCGTGCTGTTCTGCTAAAAAGTGCGCAATGTATGAATTTTACCCTTGCTTGCCTTTGCTACAAGTATATGATACACTGTGTCAGGAGAAGGTTACATACAAATTTTAGGGAAAAAAAGAAAAAAAAAAGCAAACTTCTATGGAATTTGGAGGAAAAGGATAGACTGTGAGTGAATATTTGTGATATTTGTGAACTTGTTAGTGACAGGCATAAGCATCTTAAATATCTCAGATTCCAAATGGTAAAGAGCCTTACAGAAATCTGAATTAAATGGAAAATGTAAGTTAGGATAAGAAGAAGCTTTAGAATTTTAACTGGTTCACAGAATTTTGTGTAAGAGAAAGCTGTTCTCATGATTTATCTTTCTTGTAGTATAGCAGCTAGCAGACAGAGAAAGGAAAAAGCATGTGGGGAGAAGGGTTTTCTGTATTAACTGCACATTTTGAGGAAGCATGAAGTTAGATAATTACAGTCTCTGACTATTCTTAACTAAGAGTTCTTAATTCTTAATATTCTTAAGAATGTTTCAGATTGTATTCTATAGACATATGAGGAAAGAATACCCTTTTGAAAGACTGTAAGCTCAGGGTGGTGGGGATAGGCCAGTTTGTGTTAATTCTAAATGAACATACTAATCTGTTCTTCACATCCGTGTGTGTTTCGGTACTAAGTAAGAGTGTTCATTTCTTGAAGTAAAGAGCTTATCAATCTGTAAATAAATAAATAAATAAATAAATAAAAATCTTCCTTCAAAGACAAACATTAGGCAAGCGTGGTGGACAAAATAGAGAAACTTTGATGTGTTCATGTTTTCATGTTGATCAATCTTTTTTTTATGCTTGTGTTTGAAGTGAAAGATATCTGAAATAAGGATGAGTTTTACTGGAACCTTGAATATGTATACGTACATATATATATATATATATTAATCATTAGAGTAGAATTAGAAGTCTGGGAATCTGTGTTAGTAACTGGTAATGGTAAAGAGAAAGGATGGTATTCTGAAAAACCTTTAGTATTGTTTTATTCTAAAAATATGTTTAAGTCCCTGTTGTTTACAGTTTTTTCCTTCTGTTTTTGTTTTGGGGAAGAATGCTTGTGGTTGGTTTGGCTTTTGTTTTTTTCCTGGCTAAATGGAAATATGCATAGAAGCAAGAAATAGAAGCAGTTGAATCCCTAGCAAATTGATGAAAAATAGATTGTCTGAAGTGAAGTACTGAATAAGTAATGGATCTGTTCTTGAGCTTTTATGTCTTACAGTATTTTTTCTGAATTTTGTCCTCAATGTGTTTTGTACAATAGTGTTTAATTAACTAAAATAAAATGGTGAAATTGTTATAGGGATTTGACATTTCTCTGAATCAGTGTTTCTTCTTTTTTTTTTTTTTTCTGTTTTTTCATTTTGTGAGATATCCAGATTTGCTGACTTTTGGAGCACAGTGACTTTGTTTTACAATGAATTTCAAGGAGAGCAAAGGAGAAATGATTGGAAGAGCAGTCTAAAATGTCAATATATTTACAATATATAGTAGAATGAGAGAACTGTTTGGAATTTGCATTTTATCTTGTTGTGGAATAATTAGACTTGTGTTTAAGTTATTTAGCAATTGAAATTTAAAGGGTAGTTAAGACTGGCATTTGAAATTAGTCTTGATACTCTGCTCTCAAGAGCTTCATCTGGAGCCTAAGCAACTACATTATGATAAACGAGGTATCAGTGTGTCCTAGTCCTAGATTCTCATGCTACTGCTGCTTTTACAAACACGTTTTTTGTTTTGTTTTGTTTTGTTTTGTTTTAACCAGCAGGGAAAATATTGCAGACTGTGTCATTGCAATAAACATAAGTCATTACTTAGAATTCTTTTTTTTTTAAATCCAATTCACTAGATATCTGCAAGATTTCAAATTATCTGGTAGCTTTTATCTAGTATGCCTAAAATAATTCAGTTTGTTTAACATTACCTAGGATGTAGCTACATAATCAGTTTCTCATTTATATTTTTATCTTTTTGTTTGACATAAGTGTAACTTTTTTTCATTTGCAATTTTGAGAAATGCCATCAAAATGTGGTGTTTATGTTGAACACAGTTTTACACTTCAAGAGTTAATATACATTTTAAGGGTTACTTCACAAATATAACCATTTGAGGTAATAAACTGAGTAAATCAAATGCAAATTAATCCCAGTTGTGTAATTCACAATATTAATTCACAGCTAAATTATTTTTTTCTTTTGTTGTGGCATCTCTAATTGCAGTACAGTAATTTGCTATGTTGTACTGCTTAAAAAAAAGAAAAAAACAAACTGAAGCCTGTAGTCATCTTTCTTGTATATACGATCTGTTTATATCAACTAGTTACTTTAAGACTAAGGGTATCACATTCATTTTGAAGTGAGTGCAAGTGAGAATGATGGAAAATGCTCGCAAGCACACCTTTTATTTTATGTGAAAACACACTGAAAATTACACTACTCTTGGTTTTATGGTAGATGTTCCAAAACAATCTTGATTTCATAATAAAGATAAATAAATTAGAGTATTTACTAGCACATATGCTTTGGGGCAGAAGTGAGAATTGTTCTGTATTTTAAGTTTCCACAATCTCTTTACTTCTAGTTGCTTGTAATTGAAATTTGCAAGATCTCAGTCTCATTTGCAGCAGATGAGTAAGCCCCAAAAAAGAGTATGAGGAAAAAAAAATAGCAATCTTACAGAATTGGGAACAGTGGTGTTTTTTTTTTTTTTTTCCTCTGTATTTATCTATAATGAGTGTATATGTGAACTTCTTAAAATGGCTCATAGTGGGGCTAAACAAGCTCTAGACTTAGACAGATTGAAGAAACGAGGGTTAGCTTTACCTTTTGCAATAATACCTGACCGCTACCTTGTGTCAGCTCTAATGAGAAGTCACAATAATGAATTTATTTAGATACTACACTTAAACGGTGCTCACACATCACTTTTCACTGTCTAGGTAATTAGCTATGAAGAAGAAACAGGAACTAAAAATACAGTCAGGAAAGGTGTGAATCTCAAAATTAGACTTACAGCTATACTTTTTGGTTTTCAATTTTTTTACATAGTTTATCTCTCATTAAAAGAAGGTAAGCCTAAAACTTTACACTAATGCTATATTAGAGATACAGTTTTGAATGAGAAAAGGAAACAGAATAGTTTCATGTGGCTCTAAGAGCACAGGCAGTCAACCTGTATTCAGGCAGTGTGCACTAAAATTTTAATTTTTCACCATGAAAAAGTGAAAATATTTAATGATTTGCTGTATATGTATGATTTTACCATCTGTTTGACCATTGACAGAGCAACCGTGGTTTTCCTTTACCATTTAAAGTCATAATTATGATTATCTAGTAAATGATTATCTAGTAATTTCAAGAAATAGTAATAGTGGCTAAAGTGTTTGTCCCTCATTTGAAGTTAAATTTAAGCTAATGTTTATCTTCATTGCTATTTCTTTGAGGTCCTATTGAATTTGAAGAATGTAATACATCCAGTGCTGTTGAAGGTGAGTTATTGTAGTGTAGTTACTTATATGACAGTTCAGTGGATAGCACCTGGAACTCTTGATTAGTGAATTGTATTCAGCTTTTGAATTTATATAACTTCAAAGTATTCCAATCAACTAAGAAACAGTTGTTCTTTTAAGAAACAAACATAGAAGAAAGTACGACCTACAACACTTTTTGAACTAATGCATTATGTCAGAGAATTTTAATGTTTCTTACGAATGTACTTTGGCTAAGACCTAGTCTTTGCAGAGGTTTGGATTTGGTTCACTTACAACTGTGTAACTCCATTAACAAGTGTCAAAATATGGCCCAGGCTCTTCCCATTGTTGTCATGTTAGTTGTACCAATTTTAATGCAGTGTTATGGTCACAAAACCTTTCTTTGTTGGGAATTGTTTTGCTTAGGGAATTGTTTTAAGTGGTTAAGAACAGTTTTATTTGCATACACTGTGTATTTATGCTAGGGACAGAGGAGTCAACAGTATAGCTGTAGTGTCCAGCAACTTTTAAATTGCCAAGATTGCAACTGAAACTTAAATCTTTTTTGACTAAAATAAAGGGGATCAATATTCAGAAACTACTCATATACTCTATTTGTTACTGGATTGGACTGGATAAAGCACATAAAGGACATAAATCTCACAATAGAATTTTAAAATAATATTGGAGCAATTTGTGTACTTACAAAAACATAAGATGCAGCTGAATTTACAGCTACCCGATTTGAGAAGTTTAAATTATTTCACCCTGAAAATTTCTCAGAGCAGAGAGGTTCCTTATGTGCTATGTGATATATTGCTGTAAAGGGTAATATAATGAAATTTTAATGATACATTTGAACTATAGGTTGCAAAATTTGGGAAACCAAATTGTTTTCACCATTCTGCTCAAAAGCTTGCTGTAGATGGTATATAATACGGGGGGGGGGGGGGGGGGGGAACCTGTAGACTCATTGGATCAAATGCTTGCACTTAGTTGTAGTTAGTCATTTTGCTTAAAGATTGACAATCTACTTAGCTACAGCAAAAATGGGGAGAGAGGTAGAAATGATAGGCTGATGAAATATTCAGAAGTATGTATTTTATTTTTATTACATTAAATAGGAATAAAAGATTTTTTTTTCTGTAGTATACCCATATGTATCTAGTGTTAAAAATGGGGAAGACATGATTCCAGACTCAATGGGATCCAGCCTTAGTGCTAGCTACAGCACTAAGGAATCATGAGCTGAGCCTCAGCTGGAAAACCTAGAGACATTCTCTTTTTTACAAAGATCCTAGGTTTGGGGAGAGGTGGAGACTTGCAGCTACTAGGAATGTTCAGGAAAATAAGAACAGGATGCTGAACTGCAGTAGCTGATAGGGACAGTTTGAGCTTCTGATCCAAGTTCATTGGCTATTCAGGATTAGCAGGGGAAATGGCTTCTCTTGAGTTTCCATGAGCTGGGTCCCTTTCCTGAGAACTAGCAGTGTGTCCATTTATAAAAGAAGTGGCAGTGTAGCATACTGAATGTTGAGAATAGCAAGTACAATGCAAATCAGTTTTATAATGACTTAAATTATTGGTGTGTTACTTAACAATATACTGGAATGTATTGCAGATAGCTTATGTTCCCTTAGTTTCTCTCCATACTACTTCCACTGCTAGATTTTTCTATCACTTGTTGTAGCAGCATTTAAAAGGTATTGACGTTGATATGCACAAGTGTTTGACACAGCTAGATATATACTCATCTCTTTGATATTTGAATAAGAAAAGGTTTTGTTCCATAGGGATAAAACCACGGAAGAGGAAGCCTTTTGGTTTATCAGGAATAATGAAAAAAGAAAAAGATACTGAATCTGTGTAAGTATGTTCCCAAATTGAAGCTTTGTCTTGTATGAAAACTTGTGAAGGTGCGGAGATAAACATGAACTGAACTGATGTTTAACAACTGGTTTTATAGCTAAGTTAGAAAAATGCTAACAATATGAAAACATCACAGCTATTTAAGAATTTTGTAACGGAGGCTTTTAAAGGAAATAATATACTTATTAATGTACTGATGTTTCATTCTTTTCTTTGCAGAGGTAAGTAGTTCTCCTTAGTTCTACATTTGAACATTGTAGATAATGCGATTTTCACATGAACTCCTAATGAAATAATAGCTGTAGATGTGGAAAAAGTGCTATATGTCTGTTTGCAGATCTGAAGCTTCTGTTATTCTTCTGTTAGGAAAGCTTTTGTGTATGGTACAGAATGTTTTTCCAGTAAATGATGTGCACACTCAAGTCAGAGAGATCATCATTTTAACTCATGATTGATATCCCAGCTATACCCTCTGCTATATTCACTCTATCTCCCAGGAGTTAAGACTATCCAGAAAGTGAGTCTAAATAAAAGTTCTTGCGTGGATTGGTAGCATTCCATGTATTAGTAATTACGGTTACTGTATTACAGAGTATTTGGTTCTAAATTTCCAGAAGTAGTTGCTCAATAGAAATATTTTATTCAACAGAAATAGCTTGCAATTTAACAGAAATGTAACAATATAGAAACATTTTCAAGGTGGCAACGTCTGTATACATTCTTTTTTAATACAGTTCTGAAAAATTCATAACCTAAGAACTGCAGATGTTAATTATTTACACATACAAAAAGTGCCTTATAGCTATTTTTCTTTTGGTGTTTGATTTAAATAGTGATACGCTTCTAAACCATCCTTTTTCTTCATGCTGTCAAGGAAGATGCAACTGGGGCTCAAAGGTGTTATTTGCTTTAACTCATTCTTCTATATTTCAGTTCTTTCTGTGATTTAATCTTTCCCCACCCTCTCTTGCATACTTAATTACGTTGAAGTAAATGATGAGAAAAATGTATGCAGTATGATTTTGGTCAGCAGTAACCTAAAAATAAAGTTACAAACTTTTTTCTGATTATTTAGTTTAAAATATTTAAAATAATGTGTTATGAATGATGATACTAGAGCTTAAAAGAGTTTTTGTGCACGTTTTACAAGTATGAATTCTCTCTAGAAAGTTGTTTACTGCACTTCTTTTGTGATGCAAAATTCACCATGTAAAACAGCACTATGTACATTCATTAGCCTTTTTTCCTTGCATTTACTGCATTGCAAAGTAGTGATTTTGCATATTGAGTTTTAAATACTGTTACACGATTGAGTTCTATAGCTGTCAGCTTTTCGGTCCAACAAAAAAATATTTTACCACTACATGGGTTGTTAAACAAGCTGATCTCTTGTATTTTTTATTAACTTGCAAGCCAAGCATCTTCTTCCATCCATTCTTTGGCAGATGATGAATGAAATTTAATATGGCCCCAGCAAAGACTGAAGGTTCTTAATATTATTTTTCTGGAGCCAGTAAAAGGCCAGGAAGCTCCAAAATGATTCGTTGCAGGTATATCACTTAATGTATCCTTGCTCAGAAGTCATGTTTTTGCTTGACCCATCACAGAAAGAAATTGTCTTTGGTACGGATAGTTGAAAATTGGCTTCTGTACTGTTCGAGTATCTTTGTGTGCTTATCCATTGGGTCTCAATACTTTTGTGAAAGCTGACATTTTCCAAAGAAATTATATTTAAAATTCAAAGATAATCTGAGTGTTTCTTCCAGGGAAAAATACTGTTTTTCATTACATAGTGATGTCACCAGATAACAAAAACGAATGCAGCCAGAAATGGGAAATTAAGTTCCAAAACTTGATTTATATATATATATTTTGTTTCTATATTTGCACACAACACAAAAAAGAATAGATGTAGAGGTCAAACAGAAAGAAATATAACTGCATGATACTGACTTACTGTACACCACATGCCGTAGGTTTTTACAAAGATTCTTGCACTAGTCTAGAATTTCTATCACATATTTAGAACTTCATGTGGTATAATATTTGTTTTTCAAGTATAGAGGATCCATTAAGTTCTTAAATAAAATATTCTAATAGTTATTTATCATCTATTTTGAGTTTTACTGCTAGTCTGTATTTGCTTGATTTCATCTTCAACTGATGATCAGCTTACAAACTGTGCATGATAGAGCTCTGTATCAGCAACTTCGCTGCACACAGAGAGTGCTTTCTTAATTTCTTGTTAAACTGGACTGGAAGTCTGCTTAGTTTGTGTAGGACATGCTTTCCAGACCTAGAATAAATAACTCATGCTTTGTAGGCTTTTCAGTTTATCAATCTCTGAAGTGTTGACACCTAAACCAGATGTTGTGCCCAGTAGTGTTTTTACACAAGTAATTGTCATACACTTTATGCTCTTGCTGTACAGGTTCAGTCAAGGGTTTTGCTTGTTTTGCTAATTACTGCTTTGCATGATTTATTTGGTTTAGTTTTTAGCTAAAATTTTTAGATTCCCTCACAAAGCCCCCATTTGCTGCAATGTTGCATTATACTAAAAGCATGACCCAGTTCTTTAATGTTAAAAGATTATGCATCTAACAATATAAAAGCACATCCATCTAAAACCTGATGTCCTCATTTTCCACCTTACCACCATTTAGAACCTTTTGAGAGAAGTCTAATACTTCAAGCTGCAATAGCTTTTAAAGTAGCTGCTTCTGTTGCTATGAATTCAGTTTAGCCAGCAGAGGGCGGTATGACATAGGACAATTTGATTTCGTTACACACATTCTCTTTTGTGTGCAGCCTTTTAGGGGAGAGGAGACGAGATGAGACCCTTCATCTCACTGTGTTCCTTAATAGGCTGGACTGAATTTTGTGTTCGTGTTTCCATGTCAGCAAGTTTTCAAACCTGTTTTTAAGGACACTGTAGTTTTTACTTATAACTTCTTTTAACCTTTTGGAGGTGATGTAGTTTGCTCCAAAATCTTTTCTCCTCTCTCTCTCTTTTTTTTTTTTTTTTTTTTTTTTTTTTTCCCTTTCTTAAATTTTTCATAAGTACAAATTTAGAATGTTCAATTTGACAGCACCAAAATGTGGTTGTTCAGTTGTACTAGCATTTACGGAGTTGTTCCTGAGGGTGCAGATTAGAGAGGATTTAATCACCTGTATGCTACTCAGGTATCCCCACATACAGTAAATGTAATTCCTTCTGTTTTTTTTGTTTGTATTGGTGGGAAGAGATCACTGTAATCACTATTCCTTACAACCACTTTTTAAATTTATTTTTTTAAGTGTTTCTTAAGAAGATACTTTTATTTTTTCCTGCACTTTCTGGTGCCTGGCTGCAACTTTACTTGACAAGCATGAACTAGGAATGAATTTCCAAAAGAAAGAAGATCTGAATTCCTTTAAGAATAGTTTTAATTGTTTGAAGAGCTAGTTATTATCCAAAATGTTTCATTGAGTCTGGTGACTTGTACTTATTATGCACATTGTCCACAGAGACCTGACTCTTTAAGTTATTCATTCAAAGTAAATCACAGTACTCCTGAATTCCCTTGATTCTTTTTTTCTTTGCTATGAAGTGAGTTTATTTTTAAAGCATTTATTGTGAATTTTTCTTCTGTAGTGTTTTCACCATAAACTTTTAGCTTCTTTTTTAAATTTCGTTCAGTTGAATGTGGTTTATTTATTGCAAAAATTATAATAGACTTTGAGAGGCAAAGGGGTTAACTTCTATTATTTTCAATTAATCTGAAACACTGAAGTAGAAACAGAACTGGATGAATAAAGTCATTTGTGTGTTTTGTAATTGTGTATATTCTTTATTTTTTTTAATAGGGAGTGTCCAGACACAGACTCAGTTGTAAGTAGACTTATTTCTTACACAAATGTTTATGCTAACATTGTTAAACAGTGCAATTTAAAAAACAAACGAACAAAAAAAGACTTTATATATAGTCCTTGCAAAGTATTATTTATGTTATAGAGAATTTAGTATTTTGCTAACATAACTAAAGTGTTAAGTTTTTCTCAGATCATAATCTTTCGCAATACATCAAAATATGCATCTATAATGTGTTTGTTTCCTAACAATTTTAGGTTTAAACAGGATATTCTTACTGCAATTAATAGCTACTTTATTTTGCCAGTTAATAGTTTGAACTGCTTGACTAATAGATTCTGAGTGAGTTAAAAGTTCACTATATTCTCATGTGGACCCAACTTTGCATCATCACGTTCTTCTGCTTTACTACTGTCTCCCTGGAGGACCTTTCTGAAATTAATGGAGTTCTGCTTGATTGATGGCAATAGAATGTAGGAATATAGTTTGTAAAATACTGCTTTAAATGTAGAATTTCTAGATGCACGCTTTTTGTGGTCTGTCTTTTGTTGCTCTTAATTGATCTGTGCTACATCTTAGAATTTTATTTATTAAATTAAAATAAGTAACAGTTACACATGTTAATAGTTTTTTATTTCCTTAATTAAGTCTTTTATTTTTATTTAAAATCATAGATGTTGTCTTGAATTATATGTAATGGATATTGAAACTCCCTGTAGCTACAGTAGGGAATAATTTACAGAATGGTTTAAGTGACTTTGGATAGACTGAGTTGATTTTCAGTTAATTTATTTAGATGCCAGTTATCTTAAACAATTTTAGTCTCCATGTGCACCTGTTGTGAATTTCTCATCTTTTCATATAATGTCTGTAAGTTTTAGTATGTAGTATAAAAACTTTTTTTTTTTGAGGAATTTAGTTTTTAAAGAAAGGTAAAATTTGCCACATAATAGAACTGCATGTGTATGCACAGCCCTCTAAGAATCATATGAGACAATTATTTTATCTTGTATAAAGTCATCTTAATTTAAAGCAAGTTTATCAGGCTTTTAATGGAAATAATGTCTTTTGACAGTTCAGGTTGAGTCACTGGAGTGAAGCACAACCGGGTTTGACTTGCAGTATTTGTTTTCTTCCTTGCTTATTTTGGTCTCTATGTTTTTAGAAGATAATTAATTCAACTGTAAATGAGTCTGACATTCATTCTGGCTGCATGAGGCACACCATATGATCATATAAGTTAGTTGTTCTGTCTAGATTTAATTTATATATATATAAAAAAAAACAAAAACAAGCAAAAAAACACTAGCTATCGTAGTGTTTAACAACAAAACTGATACTTTCAGTGCCTCCTCTTCTTTTTAACGCCCACAATTTTTTGATTACATTTGGAATTTAAAAATTGGTCTATCATTTCTTCTTGCTTTTTACAAACAAAAGTATTATTCTGAATGGTAGAATGCTTTAGTAGCAGAACCCATTACTGTCATGAAAAATGATGCAATGTACCATAGATGAGATTCATTTCACCCCTTAAAATTAACTTATCCTGAGTGTAGTCTTGTACTTCGGGTTGGCATCCTCCTCTGGAAGGTGACATTTCATATGTTTTTTCACTTTTTCTTGTCTTACTGTAAGGCATCTTTTCTGTTTCATTTTGCAAACTTGGTCTAAGTAATTATTGCTAGTAATTATTGTACCTGGCTATCTCTATGAGGATCATTTGGTATACATCTTCACAATACATTACATGTTTCAAGAAATTGAACTTGAAATAGAATTATTGCAAAAAGAAAAAGGAAGTATTATTTTTGTTCGATTGCTAGAAAAATACTGAGGATGAATCCTTAGAAAATTCAGCTTATTTAAGGTGTCCCGTACTAATGGTTAATATTTTGATTTTGGTCATGTTTGGTCAATTACTAAAAATCTCAATGTCTGGCTTTTATATTATCATGATCTTTTTCTTAAAATTGGCTTTTATTTTTTTGCCAAGAATTTTAGTTGTTTTTCACTCAAGAGAAGGGACTGTAGGAGAAGTAACCACCTTATAGATATTTGTAATTTTAAACACAGAAGTAAATATATTGACTTTTTAGAAGCTGAGTAACCAGCAAGAACTGACTTTCAATACTGTATCTACCAGTTATCCATGGTTATATCAGTTATCTACCAGATCCATTTTTTCGTGTATCTTTGAAAATAGATACTAAGTAGCCAGTTCCATCAGGGTCTTGTCAGTAGTCCAAAATGTATAATGCAGTGTATTCTGACCTGTATTCTCTGTTTTCAGAAAACAAAACAGCAAGATTGTCCTAAGAAAGGTCTTTTGTACCAAAATGAAAGTTCTTAAAGTGCTTATGTGCTTATACTTAAAGCTATGTGCTTATACTCATCCTTTTTATGCAGCTGTTAGATTGTATATATTGGAAAATATAATTTTATTTCAAATGAAAAAAAAATCATTAATTGCTATCAAGATTTTTTTTGTAGTTGCTATAACAGGTTTTTATGTGATTATGAGTTTGAAGGCAGCTGTGTACTTAGAACTGTTTTCTGTTAAAGAGGTTGAACACTTCAATAAGCATTCTCAGTTGAAGTATGGATCACAGTATGTCATGAGATATGAAACTCATGTGATATTATATATCAGGCTACACATATAACTTCCATCAAGTAAAGCCTTAATAATTAAGTAGAAAGCTGTGTGTACAGTAGAAGGAGACAGCAATTGAAGTTTGGTTGTGTGTTTATTCCCTAGCAAGTTGCTCCATGGGCAGAACTAATTGTCTTGTTTCCCATGAGTTTTGACATGTCTGTAGGTGTATAGGAAGATAGAAGATCTAGTAGAAATTTTCTTCTAGGAAAGCATTTACAAGGTTCCACTTACGTCCAGTAAGGTCTGAGTTTGGATTGCAGCCCTTCCTTTGGTTGGGATACTAGCAGACCTCTCTTCTACTTGACTGCCTATTTTCATGAAAACTGTAGTAATGTAATTATCTTTGAGTCCTCTGTTCTTTCTGTCAAATCCATTTCAAATTGTCCAGTAAGCTCAAAAGTAATTAAGAAGGGAATCACAGATGCACAGAACATAGTGCCGAACCCTTTTTCCTTGGAAAATGGAATGCAAACAATATTGGGGCATCAAAAAGTTTTCATTAATCTAATATGTAAAGGGTATAGCATAATTAAGATTCTATGTAATTATACATCATTTTTATTCCTAGGGAATGATTGAATTTGGAATTGTCATTAATTTGTGGAACATGAGTACAACCTTAATTATATCTGGATTGCTATATTCAAATGCTTTTCTTTTTATTTGTATTTTGTAATGTTCACTTCTGATCTGTTTTGAGTAGCTGATGATGATACAGAATATGAACCTTTATAGTCACAGTGCAGGAGGGGAGCACTATGAATACTCATTTTGTTTTCTTTCTGCATCTCTGGCAGTGAAAGAAAGTGACTGGATGCTTTCTTCTTTCATATCTTTTGTATACACCCTGAAGAGAGGAGGCTGAGAACGTAATGTAAAACAGTCTTAGCCATGAGGATGTACCTGGGTCAAATTTGCATCTTAAATATGTTAAAAGTAGAGAGGCTCTTTTTTTTTTTTCTCTTCTTCCAGGATATAAGCTTCAACTGCTCACTTTGAGTGTGCTTTGAGATTGTTGATCTGAGCGTACAGAAAGAAGTCAGTCTTCCTCAGTAAAATGACAGAAAGTTCATCAAGCAAAAAAAAAAGAAACAGTGAACTGTTCTGCTTAGTAATATCTTGAAGCGCACCTTGAGGAAGACTTGAAGATCAGTTAAGGTTCTTTGTTTTTTGACCCAGTAACCAAGCCGTGAGTAGTGCTGATGTTGCTGAGGAAGGGACAAATAAAGTATCTAGACTGTAGCTGTCTCCTCTCTCATCATTTGTGTGTACCTTGGATGAGCCAATAACGTGGTAGTGGTTTAGGCATCTTCCATTTTTAAATGCCAGATGGGATAGAACAAGGAATTTGAGCCAAAGTATTGACCCAAACTCTGAAAATGGCAATAGAATTTCCATTCCTTACGCTTTTTGTATAGGTAGTTTTAGTTTGTTATTCATTATGTCCTTTTGTTATATTTCTGTTTTAAAAAAATATTCATCTCAGAAAGTGTGTAAAACATACTAATGTAAAGATCGAGTTATAAAATCTAAAATTATATATATATATATATATATATATATATATATATATATATATTTCTTCGAAACTACATACTAACTTAATCAGTAATGTGTTGTATTACATCTGCAAGCACAGGGAAAAACTCTGTGCTTTTTTGTACCAGTATATTTAGTCACTTAGCGGAATTTCTGAGAATGTGAAGCCTTCTTCCTAGGAAGTACACTTTCCAGAGACTTTCAGAGTTCAAGTCATGTCCATATTGAGCACTTTTTTCTGTGAATGTAATAAATAAAGCGTTTGGGTAGGGGGATAAACCTTCATCCCCACTCACATTCATAACTAGCTCTTATGGAAAACCAAAATTTGTAAAGATCTTCTTCCTCTCTGCTGAAGTTCGAAAATGACATGTATACATGGAGGTCATATTTTTTCTCCTCATTTCATTGCGGTAGGCAAATCAGGTCTTGACTATATTGCATGCCTGGTATTTGAAAGATGCACCATGATCTACCACCTTACATATAGTTCTGTCTTTGTAGAAGTGTGGAGAAGGCTTAGCTTGGTAAGTGTAAATGCCTTCATTAACATCAATTTTGTGAATATGTAGCTTATCTAAAGGGCTGTGTCTTCTAGTACTGTTACTAAATGTAAATTAGTAAATAACAGTCTTGTGTGTCAGAAAATAAGGAAAACTGACCACCATGAAAACAGTATTTTGAAATTACTACTTAATTTTAAGTAAGACAGTGAAGTAACATTTTGCTTGTATATGACACAATTTGTCAGTATAAAAGTTCATTGATTCACCATTATCTGTTAATAGTTATACAAAAATGTGAATTCAGTATCTCATTAAGGTATTTAATGAGATACTGAAGGCATTTTAAGAATGATAAGAATTTTGTACAAGATCAAAATCAATCATGGAGGAACCTGGAAATATAATGCCTGATGATTTCTGAAAGCTTACACTATGGAAAGTCAGAAGTTTTAAATTATATATATATATATATATATATATATATATATATATATATATATATATCAAATTTCAAAATAGAAAAAAAGAAGTACAAATAAAGTTCTTTGGAAAGTGTTAGGAAAAAAAAAAAAAAAGAAAAGCAATCTAGTCCTGGAGGTGTAAGAGCAAGGACTTTTACAGTTCATGTGTTCAGAAGTTAGGCTGTACATTTTCCATCTGTTTTGAAAATATTAATTTTAACTTTTTGTCTGAAGTTATACAGGCTATATGCTAAAGTAACATTGCTGAGAAATAGCTGCTTCAAATATCTTCTCAAGATCAAAAATATTTAGATAAAAATATTAAGAAAGAAATTGCATACTTAAAGAAAGTTAAGATTTTAGTGCTTTGTACAGATACAATTTATCTTAGAGATTACTCAATAAGCTAAAATAATGCAATGAAAATATCTTCTTCAAACTGAGGTTTTTTTTTTCACAATTATAAACCTAAACAGACAGATTTGTCAGCTAAGTTGTTTGTGCTGTGTGTCCCGAGTAATAATATCTTTTACATATATGGCCTGGCTGGAAGAAAAATTAAATGTTGTCTATTTGAAGATAGTTGTTTTTCAATTCATCTTAACCATGAGTGATCCAAATCTATTGAAAAGTGTCTATTATGACAACTAAATCACTTCAGAATTCAGAAGTTGTAATAAGAACATGTACCTACCCTCTAGCTGTATGTTTTTGTTCTGTTTACTTTGATGTCAAGTTTCATTAGTGTTTTTTGGCATATAAACAAGGTCAGCCTGAGGTCAAGCGTAGCAAAGAACCCTGATTTGAACAAGTAGAGCTAAGGTACTGGACCGTGTGATCCTACTCTTATTACCTCTTTTTTTTTTTTTTTTTTTTTTGGAGGGGGGGTTGATGGTGTTACTTTTCTTTTTGTTTTTATTTTTTTTTTTAAATCAAATGCTGGTGAAGGCAGTGTTCCAAATTCCAAGAAACTGCATCTAGATGTTCTGTATTTAAAAGTTTGTGTTTAAATATATTTTTTGCTTTAGTTTGTTATGCTGTTTAGTTTGTTATGCTGTTTTAGTTTGTTATACTGTATTGTATCTCCTGTATGTGATCATATTTTTTACTCCTTTTAGCATAAAGCTTGGTCTATGTTTAAATTCATTACACTTAATTCAGAAGTGTTAGATTTAGAGAGCTGTACAGAAAAGAATGTCTTTTAGTAAAATATGAGACACCACATTTGTGATGCCTATAAAATGAACAGAAGAGCAACTATATGTTTGTCTTCCTCTGTAATTCTAAAGCTATTCAGGTTGAATATTTCTTTAAGCTTGCCTTCAAATTTTAGGTGAAGTCAAGTGGCTGTTCGCTAGCCAACTGGCAGTCTAGTATAAGTTATTTTCTTGTATCTCATGACTTGTATCAGAAAGATACATTTTGGCCATAATATGTGTTTCTTTTTCAGTCAAACTGCTTACCCGTACCTGTTTTCTAATAGAGAAAGGATAAACTTATTGATACATCAGAATAAATCACTTTTTATACGAATCTAGACATTATTATGTTTTTATAAATTCATTCTAAATCATTCTAAATGATTTTTAGCATAATTCTCTTCTATTTATGTTTAAATGCGTGGAAGACCTGAAAAACTGAAATGGTTTGAAGTTCCTGAATGATTATTAGCTTTGAAAATCTAGGGCAGTGCTGAGGATGTATTTTTAATTTTCATCCATGCTTTTTAACTGATGTGCATATTCTTTGCTAAAGCAGGCTTGCTGCCTTATCAAGGGGGAGAAAAGTTGCAACCTGTATAGCCTGCAATGCTTTTACTCACTTACTGAAGTATTAACTAGTGCTTAGTAGATGTTATGTTCCTGCACCATCACAGCCTCAAAGGGCTCAGCTGAAAGAATTAGAAGTAGCAACTAGGAAAATATTTGGAGCCAAAAACCTGTAGACTTATTTGACACTCAGCAATAAAGGTAACTTGCTACTGACCTTTTTGCTAACCTACCAGTAAAAACAGTTGCATTTAAACTGCCATTTTTCACAGGAAATTCAGAGGTTGTTTTGCTGCAGCCTGTTCTGAGGTATCTTGCCTGTCACTCTACTTCCGAATTATAGACCATAACATGAGATAACTGCAATAATTATTGGTGAATAGTGATGATTTTCATGAGCTGTCGTAATCAAATTTTAATTTGTCATTGACATAAAATCCAGTCTGATGTAAGAACGTTTTTTAGTTACTTGTCAATACCACATTTTTTGTTTGTTTGTTTTTAGAACATTCCTGATGTAGATGATGAAGGATACAGCATTAAACCAGAAACAACACAGGATATCCTTTTTACTATTGTTGTACCAAATTATTTGATGTTGTTACAGTTCTTTGAAGAGTGCAAGTACTGATTAAAGCTTTAAGTAAAGGAAGACGTCATTCAAGCTTTTGTTGCAACTTTGTAGTCTTATGCTCATAGCTTCTGCAAACTATACAAAATTGTGTCTGGCCAAGATTTTTTGTGTATAAATGTTAAAATTTAGATCAGACATCATAGGAACTGTAAAAGGATACTCTTTGTCTGGCAGTAAATAAAACAAAACAATAACAGAAAGCCTGAACAAAAGCTTTAAGGTGACCATGAAGATCTTTCTCCATGAAAACCTTTCAGAGAGTTTGTGAAGTAGAACTCTTTTAAGCATAATGAACCCACATATACCCACACCCTTCCCACATTTTTATAATACCATTAGAAAGGTTGGGAGCTCCAACATTCTAGAAATAACATTTCTTTATTATGTCATTCCACCACATGCTTTTTCTAATTGGTGCTTCCAGCTTTTATTTTATTTTAGTAATTGTTTTGATATGTAGAATACATTTTCACTACGAGTAATTTTTTATGAAGACTCATGATTTATTCTGCTCTTCCTTTGAAGGAAAATATTTTTGTCTTCTTTTGTTCTCCTATCAGAAGCAGAGGCAGGCTGTATTCAGGAGCTGAAATCTGGCTTGCTATAGATCTAAGCAAGCCTATGGTGTTGGCAAGATCCTTAATTTTTGGAAACGTTTTCACTGATTTTTTGTAGGCCTAGAAATAAAAGGTAAATTTACACCTTACATTTATCTTAGTGACAATTTTTAACAAGTTGAAATCACGTTAAAGTGAAACAGTTCATCACAATTTCTGTTTTCATCATCCCTGCAGAATATGCTTCTGTTGCACCCAGAGAAGATTCCTGTACTGATGAAAACAGTCATGTTCTCTCTCGTTTAGAAAACAGATATAAAAGTGACAGAATTATCCAGTTCTGTGGAGGGCTTTATTTCATGTTTTGCATATATTTAGGAAATGCAGTGAGTAACATCCATTCTTTGAAAAAGATTCACCCAGCCAGACATCATTTTCTCCACTATTCCTTTTGTCATGAAGAAATGGAAACAGCCATACATCTAGTGACAAAGTTCAATGATTTGCAATCCCTTCACCTTCAGAAGCTTTTGACCTGATTCAGGAAGTCATCAGTTCCTTTCTTCTTTTCCTCCCACTAGTATCCAAGAGTGGATATTTATTCTGCTGATGGGAACTCTTAAGATTATTTGTTGGAGGACATAAATTTACCGTAATGGCAGTCTATCTTAGTAAGGCCAATCTTAAGTGTTGGAAGAACACTCATCCTAAAAATTACTGGCTGACCTTTCAGTTCACGTCATTCAGATCAAAATAATTTTTGACAGTAACCATTTAATAGACCTGCATGCAACAGCCTGATTTGTAGTATATGAGTCATAAAACTGGGTAACTTTACAGGCAAGGCAATTTTGTGAAATGAAAAATGGCTTGTCTTAAAATTTTCTTTTCCAGATGTCATCCATTTTTGATGACGGATAGCCTGTAAGATGGAGACATTTGAATTTTTCTTCACTAGATCTCAGGGATTCTTTAAGTTAAATTGGATTTGTATTGCATTTATGGTTCAGGGTTTTAATCTTTGTCAGGAAATACTTTCAAGAGATTTCATTCAAATGGCTGGCATTTTTTCAAATGGAAAAAAAAAAAAAAAAAAAAGAAAGCAATGTTTAGGGTATGTGTTCTCCCCCCACGTGGCAAGAAAATTTTGAGTAGAGAAAATTTTTTACCTTGTTTCTTGTCAAAACAAATGCATCTTTTAAGACTTAGCATAGGCCTTTCAGAGGTTTTCCCAGCGCAGTATATGTACATAAAAAGGATCAAGTCTAAGTTCATCTATATATTTCGCTTGTGTTGAGGGCTCAGTTGTCATTGTGATTCATTTTTAAGGAATGTTGACACTGTTTTAAGTAGCTGATTCTGGTGTTTCATTTACTGTGCAGCCTCCTGTGTAACTGGCATGCTTTGTTGCAAAATTGTCGTGCCACTCTGCAAAAATGTCAAGTTGTGGTGGCTGCTGCTGCTTCCTCTGCTGTTATGGTTGGTACAGGTACCATGGCATTCCATTGCTATTTAGAAAGCCTAGTGTTTTCCCTTACTTGCTTTTTAAGGATTTCTGCAGTTCATACATTTTTCATACATGCATGAGGATCCTTGGTGGAATCTTACAAATCATTAATTTAACATACAGAACTGTTGCCAATGCAAAATCTTTATTTTTATCTGGATGCCTTCAAATATGCTCATTTTCAGTTATAGTATGTGGTAGTGCCTTTCATAACAGGGATACCATTTTGAAGACGAGTGGGATATGAAAACTGAATTTTTTTACTCTGTCTTGTGGGATCTATTTGAGATGTCTGTATACCTCCACAAATAGTTTAGGCAGTACTGTTTATCGGTTGTGTATGAATTTGTAATTTGTAAAGTAAGTGAATTTGTAGTACTTCACCTTAACTGAGAAAAACATACCAAAGAGAACCACTTCTATTCATCCAGTGATTCTGACTCTGAAGATGATGAACCCAGGAGGTTCCATATAGAAATAAAACCTGTACAGCCAAATAATAGCTCTCAATATACCATGCCTTCCTTGGATGAATTAAAAGTATCTATAGGGAACATTGCCCTTTCTCCAGCAACATCCGTAAGTAGTGTTGTTCTTTGTATTTATAATGAATAGAGAAGAAAAGTGATAAGAAATCTTTACCGTAAACATGTAATTTACTGTCCAGAATTTATTCTAGGTTAAAATTTTATAATTTTTTTTTTTTACTGTGCACGTGATTATCTTTCATGCGGTTTATCACAATATAATACTAAGTAATTTTCTCAGATTTTAACTTTTCTTAAGTCTGAGAAGTGCTCAATCCTTGTCTTTCCACCATTGCCACCACAATGAATTTGAATAAATGTGGAGTTAAGCGTGCATTGCATTGCCTACTTATTTAACTAATGAGTATTCAATAATATACAAACCTTTAAAATTGATTATATGATGTAGGTACATGCAATTCTTAAAGAGCATCTTTACTGTATGTATTCTGCCAAACCACAGTATTATTCTTTATACCAAGAGATGAAATTAGAAATAAATAGCTTTGAAGTATTCTAGTGCAATAGTCAGAGTAGAATTAGGATGGCTCTGATTTCAAGGAAAGTAATACTAATATATTAACAGTGATTTTTCTCTTTTTTCACCCATGTTTCGAAAGCAGAGACACAGTCCTGTAAGTACAGAATGGCTTTTTATTCATGTTTTCAAATGAAAATCTAGTAAGTCTACTATGTGAGGGAGTTGAGAAAATTTTAGGAATGTTTCTATTCTTATCTGTCAGACACGATGCAGCTTTCATGTTATACGAAAGCTGTGAAATTCTACTGGCCTAGCCTGAAAAGAAATTTGGTAATACTGTTCCCTTTGTCAGTTCTGCAATCTTCTTTCCTGCCTTTTCATATACTGTATGACAGGTTTGCAGTGGTTGCTGTGTCATGGCTCTGGTTCTATTGTTCTGCAAGTTCCAGAATGTTCTGCCTGGCACTGAAAGTAAAATATCATGGAAGACTGAGTGGAAATACGAGCCCTGGGACTATTAAGTGTTTTATTTGGCAATTGTAACAACAACAACAACAATAATATGTTTTCTTTTGTTTCAGGCACAAATGAACAGAAATTCATCCAGTAAGTACAATATTTAACTTTTAGTCTATTTATGTTAGTTTTTCAACTTAGCATGAAAATAGATTTTTTATTTTTGGTGCCTTTGTGATATTTCTTTGGAACTACTAGTGGTAAATTCAAAGGACAAAATTAAGTTATGTGGTCTAAATTTCAATACCGTAAAAGTATGTGAAGATCTCAGTTTCTATGTACTTATTTGTTCCCTGTTCTGGGAATCAGATGAGGCTGTCTGTGACAAGTCCAAGAGCAAAGGGAAATGACTCTTGTGCAATTTCTTAAAACCCTTCCACCATCTCTAGTTAGGTGTGATCCACAGATCTACAAATCCACTAAGTACTATCTTTCAGAGAGAAAGTATATCCTCTAGGTTTTTTGTATGTGTGGTTTTCTTTTTTTTTTTTTTTCCAGTTAGAAAAGAGAACAGGTTTGCTGAAGAATAAAGTTGGTGTAAACAGAATAATATAAGGATGAAATTTCAAGCGATCAGTACTTTCTCCCAAAATGTACTGCTCTGTCTAGTCCTTCCAGAAGGTATTTCAGGATATCTGAATTTATGTTATCAGAGATAGTGCATCTTCTTTCCATTTTAATAATCTGTGATAAAGTTTGAACTGCAGTGATAAGCATTTACTACTTCTGTGTAATAAAGCTGAAAGATTTTTATTTTAGTGTATCACAGCTTTGGTCATACTACTCTGTCCTTTGCTTAGGTGAGGAGTTAACAAAATCAAAACTTCCTGCACCAACTAATGAGTAAGTTCAACTTTTATATTATGTTGAATGAAGTTTGGGGGGAATTTGTTCTTATTTTGATCCAATACTTAGAAACCCATTGGAAACTTCGACTGCTGTTTTAAGCATATCTTGTGTGGTATGAGTTAAGGACTAATTGTGTAATGATTCCTGTTCACTTGTTTTTGCCGTCCTAATGCAGTTGCTTTGTTGTGATGTCTCAATTGATATTAAAAATTACATAATCAATAAATACTGTTTTTTATTAAAAACTTATGTTTAAATTGCCAAGGTTAGTTTCCTTTTAAGAGCGTTTAAGATTGTTCATATATGTGTTTGATGAAACAAATCAGTTTGTAAATATAATTCTTACTGAAAATGAGGATAAGTACTAACATAATGATATATACCCAAACGCTAACTGTTACCAAGGTGATAAAGCAATCAGTTCAGATAGTTTACTTATGTGTGAGTTCCTTGACCTACAATTTGTAAGTACTTTTTTCTTTTGAGATGCAAGGACTAACTAATGTAGAAGATGAACTATCCAAGTTGTAATTTGATTGTTTTTATAAGTATATATGCCTTTCACTTATATTCTTATTGTAACTCTTACTGTAGAAAGGGGAACAGTGACCTTCTGGCATGGGATCCACTCTTCAGCAGTTCTCTTGAATCATCCTCTTCAGCCTCCTTGGCATCCTCATCCTCCTCAGGTAAGATATTTTATAGTAGAAAATGTTTTCTGCATATTCTTCAGGGTCTTCTGTTGTTGCTTTTTTAGTCATTGCAAGGGAATGTGCATAGATACGGAAGTGAAAGAACTTTTAAAAGCACTATGTTATAAGTAATACATGACAATAATGTAGTATGTCAAGCTTTCAGGCTAGGGAGCAAGTGGGAAGAGAGAACACAAGAAACCTTAGGAAAATTCCCTCTTGCTTATGTTTTTATCTCCTTTTCTCCCTTTCCAAAAAATGACCATCTATTCTGGAGGACTAATATAATCTATTTTTTCAGCTGGTAGGGTTGGGAGATGAAATGGAGGTTGTTGAACAACTGTGACCCAAGCTGAGCTTGCACTGTGAATAGGGATGGGTTGCTTCTTTCCAGGGAAGCCTGCTGAGCTGTATACTACAAAGCCACTCTAGAACTTTGCAGTAATGAACCTGCTTTCTATAGTAAACCGTGATTCTATTAGGAGATGTGTGGGCAGAATCCAGGGAAAGTGGGAGAAAAATGGCAGGACTAAGACTGAAACAAGGGGGAAGTTTGTGGCACCACCTGAGAGCAGGTGAATTTTACATATATGAATTAAATATGCTGAAAAGAAGTTGCATTTTCTCAAAGTAATCTGTTTTTTTTGGTATCATATTATTGCTTTGGTCTGGTGTTGAAGTCTGTAAAGGAAAGGAGAGGATACTTAGTTTGTTCTGCTAGTGGTTGTTAGTGTCCATGTCCGGGGTCCCCATCACAAGAAGGATCTTGATCTATTGAAGAGGGCCCAGCTAAGAAGCTGGTCTGAGTGCTGGAGCACCTCTCTTATGAAGAAAGGCTGAGAAAGCCGGAGATGTTCAGCTTGAATAAGAGAAGGCTCTAGGGAGAGTTCATTGCATCTTTTCAATACTTACAGGGGGCTTGTAAAAAAAAGATGGAGAACAACTTTTTGCTCAGGCAAACAATCACAGGACAAGGGGGGGTGTTTTTAAAAGCAACTTAAAGAGGGGAGATTTAGATAAGAGGTTAGGAGAAAATTCTTCACTCAGAGGATGGTGAGGTACTGGAACGTGTTTCCCAGAGAAGTTGTAGATGCCCCAACCCTGGGGGTGTTCAAAGCCAGGTTGGACAAGGCCCTGGGCAGCCTGATCTAGCAGGTGGTATCCCTGCCCATACTCCATCCCTGACTCCTACTTCAGTCACAGGAGCTGTCCCACTGCTATCCCAGCAAGTTCATAGCCCCACAAATGCATGCTGATTTCTAATTCATTGTGTATATTCCTCATACCATGTTCATTAGTGTACAGGCATTTCAGAAAGGTGTCCCAGCATGTGGAGTTTCTAGAAGGGTTTTCAGCAATCTGTCTGTAATGGTTCCTTGTAGGCATTTCCTTGCTTACGTGCAAGTGGTGAAGATGACCCTTCTTAAGCCCCATTTTGTTGATTTTTGTAATCTGTTCCAGTCACATGACCGTATGCTGTTTGCTCAGCAACCATGTTCAAATCCCTCACAGGACTGCTGGTTACTCTTTTAGTCCCTCATCATCCTTATGAGGCCAGCCATCCTATTGGTAAAAATGTCTTTGTGCCATGTAGTGAGGTGGATCCAGTCTCTCCCAAGCAGTAGCTGATCTGTAAGCAAGGTACCATGGTCACAGAACCTGCAACATTGTCACCAGCTGTCAAGTATTGAGTGTCCTGTTAGTGCCCTTCTGACACCCTTTCCCCTCACCAGCAGAATTGAGTGGAATACCACACGGGCCCCTGTGCCTTTGACTACTGCCTTCAGAGCTCTGTAGTTGTTTTTGATACTGTCCATATTTCACCTAGCAGTATCATTTATGCACCACATGGAGGAACTGCAGGGGAGAGTAGTCAGTGGGTTGAACCATCTTCAGCAGTCCCTCTGCCATATCCCAGATCCAGGCCTCCAGCAGGCAGCAAACCTCTCTAGTTGGTATCTCAGGTCAGCAGACATGTGCCTTTGTCGCTTGTAGCAGGGAGTCAGTCACCCGTTATAGTGATTTACCATTTCTTCCAGGTGTTCTTGCATGGTGTAGGATCAGGTGGGCCATGTTCACTGCTTTAACGTCCATCTGGCTTCTCTTCAACTGCAAGGGCAGTGAACCTCCTCTGTAGCTGTAAGCCCTTGGAAGGGGCAAAAGCCTTCCTTTTGGTGCCAGAAGTCACCAGCTTTCATCCTTCCCCTTCTCTAGAGGTTGTGCTTTAATAGTGGGGGTGGACACTGCCTGCTTCTCTACTGTGGTTGGGGTCTGATGCTCTTCAAGCTGTTGTGTCTCAGAGAAGATCTGTCTCCCTTTCATATTCTCATATGCTGCACAGCCTGCTCATTCCCTCCTGTATCTCCTCCACTTGGTGGCATAGCTCCTCCAAGACAGCACTGCAGCTGTCCTGTAGGACCAGGGGATCATCTGTCCTGGCATCAGAGAGAGGCCACAGGCACTGCCCGCAGCGTGGGACTTGGAGGGCCACATTCACCATCTGAAGCTCTGTCTGCAATCAGATATTTATTGCTACCCATGAGTAGGAGGGTAAAGCAGGTTAGGAAATGTTCACACAGTCCTTCCTGTCAACAGAACTGGAGAGAGTAGCCTCTGGCTGATGAGCAGTGACAGATCACTGGGATCAGTAGCCAGACTTCAGGAGGATTCATCTGCACCTGGCCTGGTACATGAAAGTGCTTAGGCACAGAGCCCTATGTTTGATCGAGATTGTTGAAATATAATTCCTCATGGGTGTAAGTCAATTTTAGATATGAAAGTCTGTTTTAGATATGAGAATATCTAAATATCTACATATTTTGCCTTTGCAAATTTTATCTGATGAATAATTATTTAAAGGATTGTTGTTCAAGGAATTAAGTATGGTATTTACATTAGTGAAATCATCCATGGAGTTAAATAGCAAGTGAGCGTGCTAAAGTGTTATCAAATTAGTAGTACATTTGGGAAATTTTTTACTTAATTGCAGTAGTTCATATTGTTGTTTAAATCAAATTAGCTTCTGATGTTCATTTACCTGCATCTTAGTTCTGAAGACCTCAAAAAATACATACTTTGATCTGAACCTCTTTTGTGACCTATGGAAATCAGTGTTACCTTCATCTTGAATGTTAGTAAGATAAGCTTATAAGACAAGATGCTTAAAACTTTTGAAAAAAATATTAAAGTATATATAATTATTTACTTATTTTGTATACAGAATATGTAAATATGATCTAGCATGTCCCATGGATACTTTTTTTACTGTTAAAACATTTCATTAGATACTGTTTTGTAACTCTGTTAATCATTGAACACCTAAACCACTGTGGTATTTGAGCAGGCATTGGTTTATGCAGAATAGAGGTAAACTTTGGTCATCCGTGAATAGTCCTGTTTTATTAGATGTTTAAACTAACTTTGTTATCTTAAACAAACAAAACAGACATTTTTAGTGAGCTGTTGATACTGTAAAAATGCTTTTTGTTTATCTTCCCCATTTTCATAAACAGGTATTTTTAAAATAGCATTTCCACATTGCTTTTGTATAGGATTTGTAGTAGTATTTCAAAGTCTTTGAATGATATTTTAAATATCTGCTAGAAGGGGAAATCTGTTAGGTCTCTATTTGGGCTTAGGGAATGTACTTGTTCATGACAGAAAGATAGCTGTAGTGACTTACACTTCTGACGTGAACTTTCAAATGTGTTGCTCTCTTTAATTCTCTATGCCACTCTGCTGTTGCTCCTAGCTTTGCCAATCTGCAAGATGTTGAGAGTTGACTAACCTTGCATTTTGCTGCTTCTGTTGTCATCTACTGCAACAGGCAACAGCCAAGTGCAGGGAATACTTGTGGGAAACTCCCATTTTCCAGCACCCCGAAGACTCTGGGATGAGAGCAAAAATAAACTGAGGCAGGTGATGCCTCATGCATGCAGTCACTCACTAGAATACAGACAGAAAAATATTAAACAGGATCTCATGACATCATTGTCTTCATTCATTTACTGAGCAGCCGTTTGTGTTAGGCCTTTCCATTACCAGCATGAAGGGTTTAGAAGGAACATAGAAGGATAGGTTTGATTAAATAAGTTTGAAAGAAATGCTGTGGAGAAGAAATAAAAATGGATTTGGACACCAAAAATAAAAGAAAAAGTCAAGGGGAAGTTAAACCGCAATAAAGAAGAAGTCAGAGGAATAAGCAAAGTCATGAGAATAAAGGCCTTAAGAGGAGAAAAACACCATAAATTACTTATTGGCCTATTTAACAAATGGAAAGTGACCTGGCTGAAAGTATGAACAAAGTACCTATGATATGTGGCTGTTTTTTTCTTGTTGTTGTTGTTTTTCCTTTAATTCTAAGTAGTGGGATTTTTAACCTAGTAGAACAGTTTGGTTTTCATTTTTTTTCTTCGTGCTGGCTAGTAATCATCATGCAATGATTATTGAATACACCTTTTAAGTCTGGATTTATATTGAGATTTATATTGAAATTTTTATCATTTCAGTGTTGCCTCTAGTTTCAATTCTTCCCTTTTTCTTCAGCTACTCTAAGAGAGCACAATAGGAGTTGCTCTTCATCTACCAATGATTTGCCTGGGTGTAGAGTATCTCAGTCTTTGCTTGGACACCAGACAGATTCTGGGTCTAGAAGCCCATCCTCACCAGACTTTACCATTAGCATTTTGTGCAAATCTGGTGTTACAGAAGCACCATCAGGGAGTACTTTATCCTCTGTTTCATGGTCTCTGAGTCAGTGGATTTCCTTTGCTGATGAACTTCTTACAAGTAGAGACACAAGCACAGACAAGAAGGAGCCCCCAAAATTGCCATTCACAACTGAAAATGCCTGCCTTGCCTCTTCTGCTTTGCTTGGGAATTCTTCCAACAGCTGTGCTTCTGAGGATCAAAGTGACCTTTCAAATAATGGTATATGCCATGAACAATTATTCATTGAAGAAACTGGCACTGCTGCTGAAATTTCTTCCACATCATCTTCAGCACTACTGGAATATAGTTTAGTGTCTCCTTGTGTTCATACAAATAAGGGTATGACAAGCATGCATTGTGTACTGCTCTTTGCTAATAACTGACTCCAAAGCTTTGGACTGATTTTTCATTTCATTATTCTTGCTCACCCGATGTTAAAATTAACTTTGTCTTCTTAACTTAAAATGTACTAAACAAACTGCTTGTTAGCATCAACTTCCTCAAAAGTTAGGACATCAAAATAAATGCTCAGCTTGACATCATAAGAAAAATTTGAATTACTCAATTAAAAGCATTGCTTTTTCTTAACTACATGAAGCTTAGCTTTTCTAGAAATATGAATGTACTTACCTGTGATGTCAGAGAGCAGTGAGGTCTCAAAGATTAAATGATTTAATTTGCAAAAACAATTCAATTCTTAATCAGAGGCATTCTGAACCAGTTTTGTATATAATTTCAGATTAAATAAACACATTGGAATAAGAATAGTACTTTTTTCATACCTGTTATTTTGAAGCGTGTATGATATCGTGGTAATGCTATTAAGAGGGCAATAGGAAAGAGCATTTGGGCAAGTGTGCCGTGTTTCACTGAATACCTTTGATACTGCAGCAGACTACTCAGTGTTCAGTATTCACTGCCTTCCTTGGGCACAACAAGAATTTTAAAGGAACTACTGATATCTCAGAATTGAATTTGTTTTGGGGACATTTCAGTTTGCAACTTTTAAGGTGTATGTGGTCAGTATTAGCCTAATTTCTTCCAAGTCAGCAATGAAACTCCCTTACTTCAATGAGGGTAGAGTTATGCTGAATGCCTGAGAAAATTCCATGCTTGAAGTTGTGCTTTATATAACATTAAGTTAATTATTTAAGAAAGAAACATTCAGAATAATTTGAGGGAGACGAAGTACTGGAAATGTAACTATGTATAAGGGTTTCATTCTATTTTGAAGTTAATTTTAGATGGGGCATACTCACTTGATGGCATTTAACATTTATTTTGAAATGCAGTTCTATTCAGAAAAGTGACTGTGTAAAAGTGGCATCTTTGTACTGCTGCCACCGTCTGTTAGTTGCACCTGTTAGAAGGACATGGGGGCAGTATTTTTAATTACTTTTTAGTTCTGACAGGTTAGCTAAGAGATAATAAGGAGTTACTGTGTTCTTGCAAACACCAGCGTAATTTACTGAATTATATTTGTTGCACTGGCATTTACATATTGGAGTCAATATGATTTCAAAGAGCATAATTTTAAGCAAACAGTTGCCCCATTGTCAGCCAGGACCAAATACGAATTTCCACTGAATTTTCAATTTATGGTGAGGCATGAACGATTGTTCTGTTTTCTGAATCCATATAGATTATACTCAAAAAGGAACTCAGGGAAGACCATCTTTTTACCTATAAACCTCCAAGAATAGTTGATATAAAATCATTTGAGAGCTATGAGAAAGCCCATGATGCCATTTTTAGAGTCACTTTTCAGGGTATCATATAGCCCTATTTTAAAAGCATTTTTGATTAGTGGTAAATCTTACAAAATGGAACTTGCAAAGTAGGGACTTTGAATAGAAACGTAACTTGCATTTATTTTATTCAAGTGCGTACGTATTTATGTTCAATGTGACCTTTCTAATATTGATTTCCTTAAATTTGCTTTCTTTCAGCAAGACCCACAACTCCTCTTTCTGTAGGCACCATTGTACCCCCACCAAGGCCTGCCTCAAGACCAAAGTTGTCTACAGGGAAACTTAGTGGAATTAATGAAATAGTATGTATTGATTTTTTTAAATTCTCTTCTATAACTCAATGTCAGATATACCATTAATTTACACTGTCACAGTGAGGTTACCTTCCATTTTCACCATTGCCAAATAGGCATGGAAGTTGTTTGCGGTAAACATTATAGTAAAAATAATTTTTAATTGAATTAGAAAGGCCTAAAACATATTTTTTGCATCAGCCAGTTGTTTTTAAGTGAATAAATAAATAGTTTGAAAATGCAAAGATAGTATGTTTGTGGGATTAAGGTATTCAAAATGTGAAACTCTAGCAAAGTCGTTAGTAAAGCTCCATTGATTTAGGAATATCACCAAAGCTCTGGGGAATGAGTGGCATTAAGTAGATCACTATCAGTTGTGTGCTGACACAAGTAGCCATGCTGTGACTTCGCCCTGTCCTTGGTGCTTGTCGTTGGTGAAGGGAGGTGGCAGATTGCAGCAGCTGCCCATCAGGATAGTGAGAGGTCATCTCTGCTCACTGCCTGCAGTGCAGGTCCACCTGCCAATAAAGATTTTGGCAAAGAATGCAAGTACTCAGGCAGCATATCAAACCAAGCCATGCTTAATATCTTTGCTATGAATATTATAATTCCTTGGGTTTTGTTTGACTTAGTGACTTGAAAGAATGTGACTGTGGTAATATCCTCTTCCTGTCTTTCAAAATAGCAAGATACATTCACCATAGAATCACAGAATCACAGAATTTCTAGGTTGGAAGAGACCTCAAGATCATAGAGTCCAACCTCTATCTCACTATAGACAAAATTCTGATCCTACATGTTCACAAAATGGAAACATTTTTAACTATTTTGCTATTCTGTAATATTGTAAGGTCTATTTTGAGATTGTTTTCTCATTCCAATATAAAACTGTAGTAATTGCTCTTAGGCAAAGGAATCTGCTCTTCTTATCATCCAAATTGAAGTGAATTTAGCTGATAGCGTTCTGTTATAAAGTATGATTCTGCTTAAAGTTACATTCATTTTATACTGTTGTTTTAGAAATCAGCTATTATCTCTGTACAAGTGGAAGACTGAGTTGTCTTCATTATATGTCATGTACTGTTACAACTCCCACAGTCTGTATAAAAGTCATACACTCACTGACAAGAGTGATAGAACTGAAATAAAATAACCATTGCCCACACAAAATAGATGTTTCAGGAGTTTCAGTACCTTTTAGATAGGTTAATCCCCAAGTGATCATTGGTTAGTTTAAACTGATGCTTTTACAGTCAAGTGATTTACAAAGCTATTCAAAGTTTTTGGGTAGATGGGACTTCTGAAGATCTTTATGACAACTTCCTGTCCAAAGAAGGTCCAACTTCAAAATTGAATCATTTTGTTCAGGGACATGCCAATTTTTGAAAGTTTCCAAGGAGGGAGATCTCACAACCTCTTTGGGCAAGCTGTCCCAGCTTATCAGAAGGAACTTCTTCCCATACATTCAACAGAAGTTCCTTTGCTATAGCTCTTTGCACATCTGAGAAGAATGTGACACCTTTTAGCTGGTAAGAGATTGCTAGTAGATCCCTCCTTAGGCTTCTTTTCTCCAGGCTTGGGCAAACTTAGGTCCTTCAGCTCTTACTCTCTCTTATGTTCCCCAGACCCCAGCTATTTTAGTTGCCTTATGCTGGACTTGCTTCCAGATTGCTAGTAGCTCTCCTTTAGCTATGCAAATCTGCATTTGGTGCACACATGCACAGGGCTGTAGGCTTAAATTCTGCTGCTGTAATACAGTTCAACTATTGACAGGCTGTTACACAATCAAATATATTAGACTTCACTACCCAGGGGAAAAAACAAAACAAAACAAACAAACAAAAAAAAACAGTATTAATAGTCTATGAAATAGTAGAGTTGATTTCCAAGGAAAATGTGTGTTCTCTGTTTTACACTGAAAACTAGGATGGATAAAGTATTAAAAGAAATAAGAAATGCTTTGAAATGTATTGGGGAAAATACATTACCCAGCTGGAGAAATAGAAAAACTCCTCCATTTACAGTATTTTTTGTTTTTAAAATCACTTTGTCTATTTAATACTCCTGTGAACTTTTGTGTTCAGCCTAGGCCATTCAGCCCTCCATTGACTTCTAACTCAAGTCCACCACCTGCAGCTCCCTTGGCACGTGCTGAGAGCATCTCCTCAATATCCTCTTCTGCTTCCCTCAGTGCAGCAAACACACCTACAGTTGGTAAGTTAAATTAACCATATTAACTTAAGAGTGGTATAATTCCACCACTAAGTTTCACCTCTTAGGAAAACCATTCCTTGGAGTTAGTTGTTCCACGTGTAAGTCTAGTGTAGGTATTTCAAGCATCTTTTGAAATACCTACTGCTATGTGATACTGAGACAGGACAGTGTTCTGTCCTGCCAGGAGAGTGGATTTGATTAGATTAGGCCATTGATGCAATTATGGCATGTTCCTTAGTGAAATACTTTTCAAAGTTAAAATATTCAGTGAATTCATATTCAGTGTGGTTGTATATGCGTTCATCGAGCACAATATGTTATTGTGCACTTGTTTGGACTATGTTATTTTATAGGTACAGAAATACTTCAGGATACTGATAAATCTGAATGAATATAAATATTCAAAACAGTTATGTTATTTTTATTTTGTTTGTTATTCTGTAATTGCAGTTTCAAAAAAAAATGCATCTTCAAGTTATTGCAGTATTTTAACTAAGCAGAGCTAGTTGGTAAAAACAAAAGAACAATAAAAAAAAAGTCAAATTAGTTTCCACATGCTGCCACAAGTTTCAGAAGATTTTCTCATGATTTTAAAGGGAAGTCCTCAATTTTTATATTTGGTTTTAACAAATGGTAAGGAGACTTCTGAGGTGTTTTGTTTGCTTTTTTTGTTGTTTTTTTAAAGATGTTCTAACTTGTTTTGTTAGCAGAAGCATAATATTTCATTTCTGAACACTATTACCACTTTGTTCAAAGTGAAATTAGACTCTGAGTTAACACTCAGTTGTCTGTGACTGGTACTGATGCTAAGGATTTCTCAGCCAGGCTCAGCATTTCAGGAGTATCTGCACAGCTTCTAGAGGGGAGTTCCATAAGGAAAGCAATGCAGCTGTTTCCTCACTGTGCAAGACGTAGGCTAGTAAGGTCTGACCAGCCTTAGCTGCTGTGGTGGTGGCACAGTTCAGCATCTACCATTTTCCCAAACCCTGAGAATCATCATAGAAAGATAACTGATATTTTGATTGTCAAAGTCCATCCAGGCTCACTTCCCCAGGCCTCAGCACTGGTCCCAAGGAACTAGAAGTTGGTGGCAGCAGCATCAATAGCTCCAGCTCTCTGTGTATGCATGTGTGTGTGAGGAAGAAGGTAAGGAGGTGTGTGCTGCCACAGAGATTTGACATGGTTGTTAACCTGGCCTACCAAAAATGAACAGGGCCAGTTCACTGCACTGTGTGTTTGAATTAAATAGACCTGGACAGATGGGAAGGGCAGTGCAGATGGCAGAATGACTTTGGGGCATGAGGATACTCTGCACTACTGTCTGTAGTCTTCTGGCTTTTGCACAATCTAGTGTTTTAATCACCCCATTTGTTCTGCAAAATGGAGAGCTGGCTCTTGTCTTGTTCCATGTGAACTTGTAGGTGTGCCTAATCGTATGTTTCTTTTATGCTTTAGCTTTATTTTCATTTGAAAAGAATTTATATATATATTATATTATCATATGTTTTTGCTTGAAATACTTTGTTTTCTTGCAATGTCTTGTTTCATTTAAATGTAATAGAGGATGATCTTTTGATTGGAACACTTCATCCAATAGAAAGGCTTTGTGACGCACTACCAGGTATTGTATTAGAAGCAGACTTACATGTTAACTAATCATTCTAATGCACTGCACCTAATAAAATTGTATTTCTTTTGGAACAAGTTTCTCCAGCTATTTCTGGTGTCTGGCAGATACAAATAGCTTACCAAAATCATCAAAACTTTATTTAACCACTTCTTTGCAGCATAGTCTTCTATCTGTTTCTCCAAACATGCTGACACCTGGTCTCACTTCTTTAGTTTTGCTTTACTGCTTTTATTCAAAAAAGGGGAATACATTTTTACTCTGACAGTCCTTATTCTCATAAGACAAGTAGGTAAAAACATTTTTTTATATTCATATAATACGAAGCTTTGAAGATACAGATAGTAAAGATAGTCTTTTAAAATATATATATATATATTTTTCAACAAAACAGCTTAGCCAATGTTAAAATCACCTGAGTCTTTATTTCTGAACTGAACTGAAACCCTTTGGTCGAGTTATTTATTTGGCCTTTTTATGACCAATAATACAAGCTTTTATTCAGCAGTTTGCCACCCTCCTCAACAGTGTCAGTGTCACTGTGTGTCAGCACAGCTGACGTGCTGTTAACGGTGATCAGGACATCAAGGCCAGCTATGCAGGTGCTGCAGAACATCCTGCAACTGGACCCTTGAGCTGTGCTGCAGTCTGAGATGCAGCAAGTCCACCTTGGCACAGCTCTGTGTCATGCTGTCCCTCTGAAAGGGTGCAGCAGACATGGAATGCCACGATGCAGGATAGTGGTGCATTGTATTGTTAGGCTTATATTTTCAGCTGCAAGGCAACAAAACAATCACATTTAGTGTTTGGTTAGACAGTTTTATATGTTTCACTTCATAGTTTTTAAGGAGAATGCTTAGATTTCATGAATCATAAAGGGCGATGAAGATTGAGAACTGTGGAAATAAGTAGTAGTCCCTAAGACACACCTCAGAGAAATGCTTATACATATATATGTTTGCTTTGGTATTACCAGAAAAGTGTAAAGTAGCCTTGTTGTTACTAATAAATTTCCCTGTTTGGTGAAGAAATCAATGTTTGTCTTTTGCTGATAGGAATATAATTTATGTATTCACATTACTCTTGATTTTAAAATTTCACTCTAAAGATATCTGCAACACTTTTATAAAGAAAAGATTTAGATACAATTTATAAATCTGTAGACAATCTGACATAATATGACATAAAATCCTCTTAGGGGTTCTGCAGTTGTTTGTTGTTCCATCAAGTGCATACTTTGACTTAGGTGGAGAATACTTCTGGAGTTCGATATTTCATCAGACAGAATTTTGTGAATGGGTCTGGTTGTTAATACAGACTTTTAATGCCAATTTGTTTTTTTAAGTCATTATTTCTGCATTCCCAAGACTACTGAAAATTACAGCTTTTATTGCTAGCTTCCATGGAGAGAAACACAACACTGGAAACATGATCTATGTGTAAAGAACAAATAAAAATGATCTACTGTTTATATTTTAAAACAAACAAACAAAACAGCATCATAACATTTCTTTCATTGAAGAATCTTTTCTTTTTGAACACCTGTGACTAGAGCAGTACTATGCATCTAAGAGAGCCTAAAGTTTGCAGTAATACTTCTCATAGCATGGAGAAGTATTCTGAACATTTTCATACCTCAGGCAAGAAACATGACGGAGGGCAAGGTATGAAAGTAGCAGAATTAGACAAACTCTCCTGTCTTTTACTGTTCTGTTGTTAATACCTCTTGCTCTTATCTCTGTGTTTAAGCATAAAATCACATAGTAGACCTTCTGTGAAGAACAAGGTCTCAAATTCCTTTTTGTTTATGAAAGAGCCCAGAAGGTACAGCTGCTATTTTAAAGTAAATAGGAGATTAGTTTGCCATTAGCAATGTTATACAGAAGCATTTTCTGTCTACTTCATGGTAGGAAATTCAAGTTTCTCATTTTGCTTATGACATGAGAAAGACTGTGCCTCCTTTATGATAGATATATTATGTGATACAAACCATTCCAGCAGTGGTACAAAAAGTTAGTAAGATGCTCTCTACTATGCAGCTGCAGTAATAAAACAAGATTAAAGTTCCAGTATTGTGGATTATGTTAAGTAGCTGGCCACACACTGGAAAACACTGATAAAAGTAATATCCCATGACAACCATTTTTTTTCAGTTGTATGGATTTTAAAAAGCCATAGCATGAGGTCTGAGTTGATTTTTGTAGCTATGCATTTTAATGCTGTTGTGTATGCACAAGCACCTATGAAGGCTGATGCAAGCCTGATAATTATTTTTCTTGCAAACTGCTGTGTATTTCCAAGCACCTCCAAGGTATTCCCAGAACCCTTACTACAAAAACAATAGAAAACATAGTAAAATATTTCTCCAGCAATTTCTGCTTGGAAATTTTAACCTTTGTTGACTGAAGTCATTAAAAGTTCACTTATGTAGAGTAATATAAATGTATATGCATTTAAGTTCATATATACTGTAGCTGAATTCTTTGCATTTCCCTGACCATTGTATCATACATTTTTCCATGCAACAAGCATACAGTAGGGTTTGTTGTTGTTGTTTTTTAAGTATTGTAGTTAATGTCCAATGTCCTTTGGATCTGTTGACTTTAGTGTTATCATTAGCCATTTTAATGCAGCATTCCTCTAGCTCATATGTATTTCCTTGTGTCTGTCCATGTACAACATGTCATATTGATAGTCCTGTTTTCTTAGGCTGCTAAGCAGTGTTTTGGTGGTGTGATTGTACTGTACTATGTTTATATTTTTCTAATAACTGTTCAAGTACCACTTCAGGCCCTACTGTGACCTTGATGGTAGTAACATCTTGTAAAAATGACAGATACAGTCAACCATTCTGAAATCTATTGCTAAGCTTTTATAAATTAAACCTATACACTGTATGTATTCTAGGTGTTTCACGTGGTCCCAGCCCTGTCAGCCTTGGAAACCAGGACACCTTGCCTGTTGCAGTAGCCCTTACTGAATCTGTTAACGCCTACTTTAAAGGAGCAGATCCCACAAAGTTAGTTAAATAGTGAATTGTTTTGAATGTAATAAGTTACAATTAAAAAAAAAAAAAAAACACACAATGTTTATACTTGTAATGTTTTGGGGAAAATGCATGTGCATTAGAAGGGGGTTTCACTTTTTTTTTTTTTTTTCCCCGAGCGTAAGTGACAACAGTGGCTCTTTGCTCTCTATTGTCCTGCATCCTGCTAGGAGCTCATATATCCCTGCTTTACAAAAATAAGTTCAGTGAAAATATTGAAAATGAGAAAGGTTTTTATCATAGTCAGCTAGGTGCTACAAGTAAATTTGGGCAGCTCTATAAAGCACCTCATTCACCCTGTCACATCCCTTGCTATGCTAGTAGGCCTTGCCTAAGCATAGTTGTGCCATGTTTTCAAAGCCTGAATAATATCCACCAAGACTACTGTATGCTTAATCAGCTACACTTTTTTCTTCACTTTCATCTGACTTTCAAGTTGAAAGTGATGGTACGTTGTTACAGTGCCACATTACCCTCATTTAAAATTGACTTTCTGTTTTGAATTCAGCTCATCAGATTGTGCAAGTACAGTGATTGCTTTAAAATCAGTAATTAAAACCACGTAGTTAATGAGTTGCAATAAAACTTATGTTTTCATTCTCCTAGATGTATTGTGAAGATCACTGGTGATATGACAGTATCATTCCCAAGTGGGATTATTAAAGTCTTCACCAGCAACCCATCTCCAGCTGTGCTCTGCTTCAGGGTAAAAAACACAAGCAAACTAGAGCAGATTCTTCCAAATGCACAACTTGTATACAGGTTTTGTATTTTTTTTTAATATAATAGTAAACTATGTGATTTCTAAAATTTCATTTGTTTTATACGTAAATCGGAGTTCTCTACCATCTTGTTGATTTGCTTAAACATAGTTTAATGCTATGAACTAATCTTGTTTAGCTCAGTTTCTTTCTACTGCCACCATTAAAAATCTCAGTCAGGTACTGAAACTTATGCTAAATAAAACAAGAGCCATAAGAAGTACTTTGCAAAGGCAGTTGTGTTTTTGCATGCGTTTTATACATGAAATGGTTTAACAAACTATCTGAAAAAAATACTTTTTTCCCAATCAAACTATATGAACCATCTAACTAGTTATGAAGAAAAAAGATATAAAGAAAAATTACATATCGAAACTAAGAAATTCTTATGTTGTCATATAAATTTATTTATGTAGTAACAGTGGTATGATTAAATGATGAAACAGTGGCTTTAAGTGGAAGACAAATAGTAGGAGGTATGCCTAACATCATTTGTTGGTTAATACTGTATTTTTAAGCTGTATTGTTTCTACAGTATATTCAAGTCATTATGTGACTATATATATATCAAGTGTATAGCAGCATGCTTTAGAGAATTCTTAAGAAAAAAGGCTGGTGATTGAATAGAATAATTGTTCAAATCACAGCATTTTAGCTTCTTTTCAAAAAAAAAAAGGACATTTGTAAAAGCTGTAATTATTTGTTCCATTTAGAGAAGAAATTATTTGAAAACCTGTTGAACACTTCTAGATGGTACATTTTTAAAAATTACTGAAATAATTGAAACAAAACATATGCATCCATTTTTTCACATTTAATTTCATTGTGATTGTTCATACTTAATGTTTCAGTGTGAAAAACGTATTTGCTGCTTTTTGACATGAAAAGTAAGTGTTCATCCATATTTTACTAAAACTGGATGCAGCATGAATTACAATACTATGTTGAGAATCAAAGTCAAAATAAATCGAACAGACTACATATAGTGTGTAAGTCACTGTTCTAGATTCAAACCATTGCAGTAATATTTACTGTGGTCCAGATGCGCATTTTTAGCTTTTGCTTTGCACACACATTCTGCAGACCTGCTTAGCAAATGGATGCAGGTCCTCACTGTAGCCACAGAGCTTCAGAGAAGCTTTTTGATTGATAAATGATTTGTATTTTGTTTCTGAATCAGTATTCTTAAAAATTTCATCCTTATTCAAAATAAACATGATGCAACCAGAACTGAAAATATTCTTGACCTGCAAAACAGCTTTTCATGTTCCAGTAGCTCCAGACCAGCATTTTGATTGTGCAGTCATGTTTGCTCTTAACTACATAGAGAGATGATATAATAAATTGCTTCATAGATTGAATGTAACTATAAGTACCTAAAAGGCAATTCTTTATAATAATTTGAAAATTTTTTTAATGGAAAAAAATTAGAAAGCTTATGCTTTCTGCTGATGTGAAAGTATAGTAACACACGTATAGCAGAAATCTTAGTGTTGCTATAATATAACCAAACTTAATTATGATTTTAGGTCTAACTCCAAATTGGATACCATTCCTTTTCAATGACCCTTTGTATCCCGACCTCATGCACATCCTCATGGTACCTGATAATACTGAGTTTATTAAATATAAAATCCCAGACTAAATCTTGTGGTGTCAGTTGTCAGTGCAGAAAACTCACTGCTCCTTGAATGGAAGGAGAATTTTACTAGATACAACAAGCTGATAGTTTTCCTTAATATTAAAAAGGTATAATTGTGTGTCATAAAGCATTATAACAAACTTTTGCTTGAAGAAGGGAAAGGATCAAGTCTTAATTATTAGACATCCCAAAAAGAACGCTCAGTGTTGTATTCTCAGCCCTACCTTTCTTTTTCTTTGTAGTGATCAGTCGCAAAGTGATTCCAGTACTAGGGATTTTTGGATGAACATGCAAGCTATAACTGTCTACCTCAAGAAGTTATCAGAGCAGAACCCATCTGCATCCTATTATAATGTGGATGTTTTAAAGTATCAGGTAAACACATTTTTCCCTTTGGAATTTTTTAATGAACTCTGGCTGATGTCTAATCTACACAGAATTTATAAGAGTTGTTCTTTGCCTGATAGCATACAGATGAACGGTCACCTTGCATCCAGATCAATTCTGGATATGTCACTGTTTCCAATCCATAGGGTCTGCCCAGGCTGAGTGCATTCCTGTTATGCCTTCATGTCATTCCTTTGGATTCCCTTGGATTCATGACCTGTTTCAGCTTGCTCACACCTTACTCCAAGTGTGAAAACTTTGAACACTGTTTCTTTAGGTACTTGTTAGCAAAGTCTTAAGTTTTCCATGAATTTAGGCATTTTTCAGGTTTTTGTTTGTTTGAGTTCGTAATTCAATTGATTTGCTTTTGTAATTAATTAATTTTGGATGCTGTAGCTGATCAGGTGTAATATAAGAGAGTGAGTGATGTTCTGACCCCTCAGAAAATATGGAACAACTTCTCCTGGAAACCATTCTAGGCACACAGAGGACAAGAAGGTCATCAGGAGTAGTCAGTATGGATTCAGTAGGGGGAAGTCATGCTTCCCCTTACTTGATAGCCTTCTGTGATGAAACAGCTGGCTTAGTAGATGAGGAAAGAACAGTAGATATGGTATGCCTGGATTTCAGTAGGGCGCCGTATCCCTTAAGATCATCATGGAGGAGCTGGGGGAGCAGACAGTAAGGTGGTTCGAAAACTGGCTAACAGCCAGGCCCCGAAAGTGGTTATCTGTAGTGCAAAGTCCAGTTGGAGTATCCCAGGGGTCACTACTGGACCAGCCTTGCTTAAGATCTTCATTCATGATCTGGAGGATGGGGAAGATTTTGCTGTCAGCAAGTTTGCAGATGACACAAAGCTGGAAGGAGTGGCTGATAGGTCAAAGGTTTGTGCTGCCATTTAGAGCAGCTGGCTGAAGAAAAGGGATGACAGGAACTTCATGAAGTTCAACAGAGAAGTGCAAAATCCTGCACCTGGGAGGGAAATAACCCCAGGCACCAGGACATGCTGGAGCTACCCAGCTGAAAAGCAGTTTAAAAAAAAAAACAGGGATCTTGGTGGACACAGCTGAGCATGAGCCAGAGCGTGCCTTGCAGAAGAGAAGGCTGATGGTATCCTGGGCTGCATTTGGAGGACTGTAGCCAGCAGCTTGAGTGAGGTGATCCTTCCCTGGTGAGCTGGTGAGGCCACAGCCAGAGTCCGGTTCTGGGCTCCTCAGTATAAGAGGGACATGCACGCACTTGAGAGTCCAGCAAAGGGCCACAAAGATGGCTCAAAGAAGGGACTTGGAGGATCTCTCCTGTGACAAAAGGCTGAGACAGCTGGGATTCATTCTTCAGCCTACAGAAGATGGGGGTGGGGGAGATCTTATCAATGTCTACAAACACCTGAAGGGAGAGTGCAAAGAGGATGGAAACAGGCTCTTTTTAGTGGTGCCCAGTGACAGGACAAGAGGCAGTGGAAGCAAACTGAAAACACAGGAGGTGTCACCTGAACATTGGGAAACCCTCTTACTGTGAGGGTGACCAAGCAGTGGCATGAATTGCTCAGAGAGGCTGTGGAGTCTTCCCCCATGGAGATACTTCAAAGCTGTCTGGACATGGTCCTGGTCTTACTGACTCTTGGTGGCCCTTTTTGAGCAGGGGATTGGACCAGATGACCTCTAGAGGTCCTCTCCAACTATATCCACTCTGTGATTCTGTGGGATGTTCTCACTGTCAACTGAAGACCTTAATGGAAATATACTGAAATTACACATTTATCTGAACGGGAGAACAAGAATTTCCTAGGCCTACCAATGCAGCTATTAATACCAGTGTAGTTTTCCACATCCTCTCAGTATAGTTCAAAATATTGCCATGCTGAATCTATAAAAAGAATGTTAGATTCACAGAAGAACAGAAGAAGATTCACAGAAACCCTAAGATTGAAGGAACAGAACTGTTCTTTGGATTGCAGAAATGAGCGCTGTGGAAAGAGGAGTTGTGAGGCCTTTACCACTGGGGAAAAGTGAGGCATTGGCATGCAGTAGCCATGGCAGATGAAAATAGCCCGGAGTTGCCAAGGAAAGGCAAGATAGGGCACAGGGAAATAGAAGGTTCCTGAGGCAGATAAGGAAGGTAGTAGGGGTATGCAGCAGGGTAGCAGCATGATCTCAACCACAGGAGCAGAAGCTTCCAGCTCTCCTACACCAGGAAAACAATGCTTTTAGTATGTAAGAAGTGTTTTGCTGTCTGCCTATCCAATGACAGGTATTTCCTTTTGCTGCTTGCTGCTTGGGGAGCTGAACTGATGGGAACATACACAATTGGTAAGGATGTTTGCTCCTGGTAACTTATTTCTGTGAGTTAGAGAACAAGACTAAAACAAAACTATTCGGGCTTCAGAAAGGCAGAACAGGAGAAAGTCTCATGGGCCATAGAGAGTCTAAACCATCTTTTAAAAATAATTTATTTTAAAATTAAAAGAATGGCAATTACTGTAGGCTGCAACAATCTTTAGAATTCTGAGATTAAAGGCTCAGAGGTCGATTGTTCTTCTGATCTTTTGTCAGAACTTATAGTTATACTCATTACCATCATTCCATAATTCTGCCCAGAAGGGTAGATATTGTAATTAAGCTGCTTTCAATGTGTTTTTTTGTTTGATTGTTTTTTTTACAGGTATCTTCAAATGGCATCCAGTCCACTCCCTTGAATCTTGCAACTTACTGGAAATGTAATGCTAGCACTACTGATGTGAGAGTGGATTATAAATACAATCCAGAGTCGATGAATGTGCCTAGTATGCTGTCTAATGTACAGGTTGTAGTACCAGTAGATGGAGGAGTAACAAACATGCAGTCACTTCCACCTGCAAAATGGTAACATTCATACTTTTATTTCTATTATTTCAAGTTCATTTCATTGTATTCATTAGGGTCATAGCCTAAAACATTCTATTGGAAGAAATGGTTGAATTTTTTTTCTCTTGATAATGTACATAGGACATTTTCTTGTCCAAAATAGACCAAGAACAGCCAATTTGTACAGACTAAAATGAGACTATATTCAGCCATTCCAATGGTATAATAATACAGGTCTTCATGAAATTTCTAATGTTTTCTTTTGGTCAAATAGACAGCATAGTTATTCTTAATAACATGATTTGCAACCAGAATCTCTTAATGGTTAAAAAAACATTATATAAATACATAATTTATATACTACAACTTCCACTCCTTGTTCCATAACATTAGTGTCACACTCAGGTTCCACATACGTCAGTATATTTGTATCCTCTGATCATTGTTCCTTGCAACATACAGATTTATCCTTCTTGATTATTTTAATTTAAAAGTTAGCGTTTGGTTTAAATTGTTTTAAAAGATAACTCACTAGATGGAAGAGTACTTTATAAGCCGTGCAGCATTGCCTCTCAATTCGAGAGTTGTCACAATTATCACCTGACTCGAAGCTACCTGCCACCACCTCCTAAGCCTGCAGGCCATTTACAGCAGCACTTGAAAGTGAGACATAAGCCTCAGATAAGTGGTAGGAAAAGGCAGAGAAGTACATCCATGAGTGAAAGGTGACCAAAATTCAACCACTGCACCTGTGGTTTGGTAACATTAAATTACTCCCCCAGGTGTAATTTAATTCCAGGTTGTTTACTTCCGAGGGGGTCAAGAGTGTCTTTATAACTGAGGAAAACATGAAGATTAAGAGAGAAAAGAATGCTAAACTTTGTTAACCTTCCTATAAAGCAAGGTTCAGAAGAAGAATAAGCTTGATATATTTATCATACAGGTTTTGATGTTTCAGGAGGCAATCCTCTTAAATGTGTTGATTGGACAATGTGATAATACAGAATCATTTTAAGTGGAAAAAAATCTACCAAGACTGAATCTTTCTAGATTTTCTATTTCTAGGGATCAAAACTTGTAATCAGATCATCTTAAGCTTTTTCTACTGGAGCAGATTCAGTATCCTGCCTGCACAACATGATCAGTTTCTCCCAGTCCATGTTTCTTCCACAAAACCCTTTCATAGTGAAAACTAAGTAAAAACAGGAACATCTCTAGTGCTAGCTAGGAAGATTCAACACTTAGTGACAGTTTCACAGCAGATTCATCAGAGTAAGGGGCTCAATCCCAGCTATTCTGCCTTTCAACTAAGAAACCACCCAAAGCTAGAATTTTAAGCTTTGCAAGTTGATAAAAAATAAATACAGTTGTAGTGTTTGTCATACTACATTTTTGGTCTACTGGGTTGGGTAGTGGCCCGTTGTGCTTTTTTATTTTTATTTTTATTTTTAATAACAGTTTTTTAATTCTGTCTCTGGCAAATGACTGGTATCATCTGTGCTGCTTATGTGAACATTTCATTCCTGCTATGCCAATGTCAAAGACAATTTCATACCCGTCAGCATTTCATGCCACTCACAGCTTTGTGTTGTTGATTTTCCTGTGATGAAACAGCTGCAAAGTGCTCAATATCGAAATGTCTTATCAGTTTAGAGACCCCAGTTTTTGGTGCCTTTTTCTTTTCTGTCCCTGTATATAATCAGAAGTTAAACTGTGTGTCATAAACTTAAACCACATGCCACTTTTGCCAGCTATAGTTTTATTAGAATGGAAATGGAATAAAATTTACACAGCCAAGAGTCTCACAAAGGAGAGAGCAATCAGCATTGTTCCCATTCATACTATCACCATCAAGCGTAAAAACTCATCTTTAAAACCATTTCCAGTGTATTTGGCCTGTCTTTGCCCTTCGAAGACAAATATTTTTGAGTTGTCAACCTAGGCATAGGACAGTGTAAACTGTATAAAGAGGTCATGTACACATGAGCTCTGCTGCAAACTCAGGTGCAGTGCATTTGTTTGCTTTGTATAGTTTTCCACAAACTTATACAAAATAATCAAGCATTTTCATAAACATCCATTTAGAGATGTAGTTTTTATGTGCATAGTCTTTTAAAGTACTAGTGTAAACTTACAGAAATAATTATCTAAAAATTGATGCTTGTAACTAACCTGTAACTTTCTCTTACAGGAATGCAGACCAGATGAAAGCTTGTTGGAAAATATCTAGCATTTCAGAGAAGTCTGAGAATGGAGGCAAGTTGATTTTTTTTTGTTTTGTTTTCTTCTACAGAAAAATGGTGACAATAAAAATGTTATCGTTTTAGCCTCTGCACCCTTATGCATGTATACACTTCATCTCATGCTGTATCCTGTTTACCAGTGGCTGGGAGGGCAGCATGAGAAGCTGAAAAGGCCTTGACTTAGCATAAGCACTGCTCAGCAACAACTGAAATATCTACATGTTAACAGCATTATTCTCATCCTAAATTCAAAACACAGCATCATATGAGCTGCTAGGAGCAAAATTAACTCTATCCCATCTGAAACCAGCACAAGTAATTTAATCTTAAAAGGAAAAATATCGAACCCCCTTAAAAGCAGTTACCAGCTCTGAAATAGAGTTTAGATTTAGTAAGGAAATTATTACATAAATGCTATTTGAAAATGAGCAATTATTTGAAGAAAAAGGATCTCTCACTCTCTTATGTTTTGCCACACATTGACAGTTGAGATACAGTAGCAAGAGGTAAGTGGAAGAACTGAAAAAAAAAAAATTAAAAAAATGCTGTGCTGAAACAGGCTCAACTCTAGATGATTCCTGACCATCATTTTGAGGGTCTTTATTTTTGCGTACAGCTCTGAGAAAAAAAAAAGACTGTGCACATCTGCTCAGAGTGGTAGGTTATGTGGCATTTTGTGAGGTGTCAGTAGGTATCCTCCACACAGCTGCCTTTCCCTTAAGTCCAATTGATGTCACAGTCCTTGAAGACTTTGTAGTTGCAATATTTTTTCTGAATTAGAAAAGTAGGGGCAAAAGGGAAGCACCTCATCCACAAAGCGTCTATGTAAAAAATGGCCTTGTGGCCCTTGGAAGAGCCTCTAGTCCTGTTAAGAATTTAGTGAAGAGCATTATGAAAGCATAGATTTTCCTGTAAATATGTCTGATTTCATATAGGAACTATAAGCCTGGAAAGGGAAGCCCTCTTCAATTGGTGTAAAGGCTGCAAAGTTGTGGTGGTCATTTGAACAAAATCTGAGGGACGTTGATCTGACAGAGGTTGTTGCTGTAGTCCGGTGTACTTTACCGTTCACCAACCTCACAGTTCTTTGCCATTCGTCTTCCATTTTGATTATGTAGGGATAGCCTTCTCTTTTCTTTTTTTTTCCTAAACTATATTTTCTTTTAAAAGAAAAAAAAAGCCATACTAAAACATGAATGCAGCCAGATGAAAAACTACTGCACACCTGCAGAGTGACATAAAATGGACTGCTAGTGATGCAGATCACATCTTGTTTGTGTCCAGTAGACTTCTGCATATCCCACTGGTTCTGTTATATTCCCTTGTCTTCCCACCATCTTTGTTTCCCTTTCTCTTGAATGCAAATACTTAATACTCACAATCCAGTGTTTAAGAGGAAGTAATACTATGCCAGGCTTACACTTACAGAAACAATAGAAGTTACAGAAAGACTTCATATTAGGGCGAATGCCTTGAAGTCTCTTTATTGTGGTGCACAGGGTGGTAAAATGTGCTTTTTGTACAATCCAACACATTAGATGAGTGGTGAATCACAGAGGTAAAACACAACTGACTTTCAAAGCTCTTGAATATGAGAATCCATTTACCCAAACTATGACATACATAATAAAGAAATGGAGTGGACTTTATGGCATATTCATCAAGTTACTAGCTCTCCTCATCAATTAGCTATTCCTATTGACTAGGAATAGCAAGTTGTTTTAAGCAAGTAAAGGGACTTGACTTTTACTATTCCATTATTTATTATTTAAATCTCATTATTTTCCCGCTAGACAGTGCAAGAACAAGAAAATGTTAAAGAACTAGAAAAAGGGAGCAGTAGCATGTTTTTTTTAATGCCTTGCACTAGCTACAGAGGTGTATTTAAAATAATTTTGAACTACTGCTATTTTATAATGGCACTGAAGTGAGCTTCACCAATGTCTATGAAAAATCAACTAAAGGTTTTTGGGAAATGTATTTAATTAGATCTTGTCTATGTTAGAAGAACGAGATATTTTTTTTTCCTCTTGGTACATTACTGTTTTTTATAGGTTCTGGATCCCTCAGGGCAAAATTTGAACTTTCAGAAGGACCCAGTAAACCAGCAACACTTGCAGTGCAATTCATAAGTGAAGGAAGCACCCTTTCAGGAGTAGATGTAGAGCTAGTAGGCACTGGCTATCGGCTTTCCCTACTTAAGAAGAGATTTGCCACTGGTAAGATGTTGAAATGGTTATGTATTGAAATTAATATATTATGTGTATTCTGTAGTGCTAAATTATGGATTATGAAACTGTTAAACAACTGATGCATAATTGTGTTTCCTTAAAACACGTCTGAAAGTTGTTTCGCATTTCTTTTGTTTTTCCATAGTCAGTTAAACTGCTCACAGGAAAATACTGACAAAATCTGTTTTACCTACTGAATGCAAAAAAAAACTACCTTTATTTTTCAGGACGGTATATGGCAGACTGCTGATGAACCTGTGAAAGTCATTGGATCAAAGGAGTGCAAGAAGCTCACTCTGCCCCCTCTACTTCTCAAACACTATTTTAACAAGCATTAATTTTTTTTAAATGTTGACCTACTTTGAGGCTGAACTACAGAACAGAAAATGCACTTTTGAAAGTCATTTTGCAAACTTTTTATTACTTTAATAGCACTGAAGTTAACTTCAACACTGTCTGTAAATGATCAACTGCAATATTGGGGAAAATTTGTTAAAATTTTAGTAAATTTATATAGAAGTCAAAATGGTAATCAATAGTTGTAATGAAAGTATGAAATTGTATGTTATACGGTAAGCATTAAACCTTAAAACGTAGGAGAGCAAGTAAGAAATATTTGAGCTTTCCATAAGTAATATCAGATTCTTTAATTGCCAGTTTTTAAAGAAAACAAAGGCAAACTCATGTAGTTTTTCCATCCACTCATGCCATAAAACCATTTGAGTTAGAGGTGTATAAAAATGTAACTTGATTCCCATGTATCATATATTATTAACATCTAAGTTGTTTTATATAGGTGTTTGTTCGTTTTTTTCCGAAGTGCAATGTGTTATAAAATTGCAAAAGACAGAAGAGATTTACTTCTGCAGTTAGTAAATTTTATGGGCGTTGTGATTGTTTGAATTAATGCTGTAGATTTAATTTATTTTTATATGAATTGCATAACATTTGTGCCTTTAAAAGAAACCTGTGCCTATCCAGTTTGTTATTCATGTGCCTCACTTCCTTTTTCAAAGTTTGGCCCTTCATAAAGAAAGCATACTGTTTTTATAATACATACGACTTTATAAAAATTCCTTTGACTGGGATTTAAAAGGGAGATCTGCAAAAACTGGAGATTGTTTTAAAAGAGGTTTAAAATACTGGATTACTTCCTTATGGGGTAATTGCAATACATGCAGCCATAGTAGAGGGAGATGCATCATGCAGGACATTGAAACTTCGATACAGAAACTTTAATGTCACCAAAGATGAGAATCCTGAAAAATCACTGAAGATTATAACAGCACACAGACAGCATTTCCCTACACTTTGATTGCATGTCTTTGGAATTTAAGTGCTTTTGGAATTGTGTGAAGTGAATGTAAACATAATACCTTGGGAGGAATAGCATTTCAGAAGGGTATTTTATGGCAGCAGGATGACAAGTACTGCCCTTTTTATTAGCTTAAATTTTGTCTGTAACCACCAATTTTAATATTTGTCATCTACTCTTTCTTATACAGCCTAAGCACAGGGAAGTGACACATTAGTAACATTTTTAAAGTAAATTTCTAATTTAGAAAATATTTTATGTGTTTTTATTATCAAGTGTTTTTTTCAATACAGAAATCAAAAGTATTGGAGCAAAATAATTTAATAACGTGCAAGTGGGGATTTTATATGACCATTCACAATACCAGTATCTATTTTAAATTGTATATTAAAACAATAAAACTTGCTAGAACTAATTCATGCAGAACCGGTAATAAATTGGACTGCTGAAGCTTTACAGTAAATTAATCTTTGCAGAGGCTACATAAATTCTAAGGTATACTATACACTTTTGCAGATGAGATTTCCATTGTTAGCATTATGGGGATACTGTACTTTAGACCTGATTGGAAGAGTATATCTGGCTTCTAATTTGATGATCTTACTGAATGATGAATTTCTAACTCACATAAAATGGTACAGTCAATTTACTGGAATCTTAATTGTAATCTGCTTTGCAATCAAATGCTCTTTAACATTAATATGTTTTATTAGTGAAAACCCAAAACTGTATAGCTGTTTTTAATCAACTGTTACTTTCAATTCTAAGTTAAATGAAGTAGTTATGTTTCAGCACTTTTAAACTAGTCTTCATTCAGGTGATTATACATACATTTGCATTGGGTGCAGGTTACAATTTTGAAGCCATACAAGTTTATGTAGACTTTTTGTAAAGAAATTCAAAAACAATGTAAAAAATACATGTAGCTGTCTGATGAAAAAAAAAAAAAAAAAAAAGAAAAAAAGTAGCAAGCTGGTTCTTGCTTGTGTATACAGCAATATCCTTTGTAGCTGCCTCCTAAAAAAAATAATTTGTAAACACAACTCTAAAGGATCTGAATTTTTATGAATTGTTACTACGTCAGACTGTAAATTAGAGCATACAAGTTTATCTTGCAAAAATTGTAAATACTTCTGATTTTTCATAAAATGTAAGTTTAAAAAATGTTGCACCCATAATAAACATGTAATATATAATTTAAATACTGATTTATATTGCTTATACTTTTGCACTCAAAGCCAGAGAGGTACAATACGATAATAGAACAAAAATACGCCTGTATTACAAGTTTGTGAAGTGTTAGTTGATTTGCAAGTAATAAGTAGTAGAGATAATATATGATCTATTTTCTGTACTTTAAAACAACACAAAAAAGATGGAAAGATGATTTCTGCAGAGTTATATCTTTACTAAACTGGAATGCTTGGGAAGATGTCTACAATGTCTTCTGCCTTTACTAAATTGATGTACTTAACTAATTAAGGTCAGACAAAACTGCAGATACGTTTGTCAGAAAGATCTTGACTTTGTAGAGATGAGTTAGCTTGTAGCTGCTGTCTCTAAATAGTGCCATAAAATGCTGTACGTTCCCTAACTTCCTTAATAGGCATATATTTTGTTGAGTGCACAGGAAAAAAGTCCATGGCGAGGCTAAAGGAATTCTTTCTGACTTACGTTTCCCCACTCGTAACAGCAGGCAATTCAAGTACTACTTCCACAGTCTGAGAATAGATAACCCCTCAAAGCTTCAAGCACAGAAACAAAGGTTGAAGCTGAACAAATGTATGCTTGTCTGTTTCTTCCCCACTAGTCCCACAGTCTGTGTAGTTTAATAAGTAATGATTTATTGAATTGACTTTCTCAGCTGGCTGGATATCATTTCAGTAAGTACCATTCTTGTCATGCTGGCAAGTAGTAGTCCAAGGGTAGGGTTTGATTGCTATCTTCTGCTGCAAGGCAGGAATGAAGAATGCAAGTGCCCTTTGGCCACTGCCCTGTGGCCAGACCAAGTGGTCCGTCTAGCCCAGGACTCTTGTCTTCAGCAAAGGCAAAAGAATGGACTGTGGCAAGGAGAGCTCATAAGCCTTTTCCTTGCTACTCACCCAGCATCCTCAGTTATTGGTTAGGGATGTGAAACGGTTCAGCTCTGCTCAGTCCTTCCAGCAGTCATTTAGCCCAAAGTGCCGGAGATCACTGCTCTGGCACTTCTGTTAACATTTGACTTGTTATTGTAAGCCAGTGCCCCAGGTACTGCTCACAGCTCCTACAAACTGGATTTATACTGCTCAAGCTGGTTTGTCATTATCTAAGTGTATTATCAGGTAGTTTTTCAGGGATAATCATTTACCCCTACCACTGCCAAATAATATTTAGGTAGTGCATTTGAAGCAGATGAATTATTTGATTATCAACTAGAACAGCATGGAAGTTACAAGTGTGGTGGTTTTTGCCATCCAACTAGCCAGGAAGGTCTTGCATCATGCCAAAAAGCATTACATTTCAAGCCTTGCATGTTTGAGAAGCTTAAGATAGGCATCTTAATATCTCCATACCTTTTGTTTTCTTGGAATTGCTAGATAATTGGTTTCCATTTCAGTTGCCATGAAAGGGCAAGTTTACTTTAGAGCAAGCAAGAAAAAAAAAAAAAACAAAAAAAAAAAAAAACAGAAATTCCTGTAAGGATGGAGTAAGCTAAAAACAGTCCAAGGTACTAAAGCAGCAAATAGCATACTTAATGTGTAGTGCCCTTGATTGGACTGATTACTAGGCCTCTTAATTGAAAACCTGATTTTTATCTTCAGCTGTGCATATTATTACACTACCACATACTCCTTCTCAACGCTGTGTGACCTCTGTGTTTACTGATGTGTTGATTTTTAAGTTCTTCCTTAGTTAACTCAATACCAATAGATATCATCCAGCCTGTAAAGAATAATCTTAGAAACAAGAGGCAATTCCTGAATTACTTATTAAGAATTTAATATTCAAATGGTGCATTTCCTATATTTGCTTTCACTTCAGTTTGAATCCATTATATCTCTCTTAATTTGGGATGACTGTTTCAATTACTATAACCTAAGGAATCATTTTGTTTGCCATTGTCTCAGATGTATTTCTTGCTAAAAGCCTTGTTATGTGACTTGGCATTTTTTTATTCTTAGAACTCAGATATTTAAAACACAACAACAACAACAACAACAAAAAACAGGATAATAATCATGTCATAAATTACACCAACTTCACAATTATGGTAACAGTTCAGCTCTTCCTCTTAGCATCGCCTGATCTCCCTTCCTGAAGGTCTCATTTCTGCTCCAGCAAGCTATCAGTGGTTATGCATTCAGTGATGGCTCACTTCTGCTCAGTTCTTTCTTCACTGTTAAATGAAGCAGCTGATTTTTGCAATCGCTGATTCCCCCCTCCTGCTTTGCAATTAGATACAACCTTTATATAGTATCCATAGCCTCCACTGCCTTCCTTTCCCCTCCCCACTACTGTCATTGCTGGGTTATATCGATAGTCATCAATGATACAGAGTTACTAAGGCTGTCCCAGTGTTATTACTGATTAGCAAAAAATGATTAGGAAAAGTCACCGTTTGCCACAGGTTGAACAGAAGCCTTCCAAAAATGTCTTGTTTCTTAAACGTGTGACTCTAACCTCAACACTAGTTTTTAAACAAAAAACGTGCTGAATTTTACCCTTAAGGAATCATTCCCAACAAAGATTCACCACACCTCCTATTCAAGTCATCAGAAAGATGAATGTGTGCCTGTACCAAGACATTGCAGGAGCAGCATCCAAAAGTTCACCATTTCCACTATTCAAGAAGTTTGCCAGCCATTATTTCAGCATCTGGGTCTAATTTTTAGATCTTGCTCATGCGTCCAGCAATATCCGTTGTCAGTTTTGTCCTCTTCACTGAAGCTGTGAAGTATGCACATTAATTTATGGTGCCCCAAACGGGAGATTGGAGCATGAAGGTCATGGAAAGGAAGAAAAATAGAACACCATTTGACGTAGCCATCAGAATCATATGCTATACCTCATCTTAAGCTGCCTGGCTGGATGGCACAAGCACGTAGTTCTGACAACCAAGTCACCATTATTCATGTTTGTTATTTATAATCAATCCAAACTAATATTACGGGCAGGTAGTACTTTAAAAGGTCAACTTTTAGATTTTACTGATCCTTATAAAGCAGCAGTCCCATGATTGAAAGGTCTAGAGTAATTAACAACTAAACTGGCTTAGACTACAGCTTCACGATGGGCCAGTTCAATGTCCTGGCAGTGCCAAAAGACGGACACCACACTTGTCCACTTCACCAGTGGCATGCATCGTATTGGCCTGTGAGCCAGCTTAAATCACCAACCAGACATAATTCAAATGCAGGAGAGGGAAATAAAGAAGAGAGGGAGATTGTTGATACGTTATCCAGCTGAACCAGCCAGCAGCACGGTCTGGCCAACACCGCACACGGGCATTTCCCCACCCAAAAGCAGAGAAGGGGCAGGGAGCGAGATCTCCCCTTTCAGCTGCAACGCATTGTAAGCCTGGCTCTGCTGCTCACTGAGCCACAGCCAGAGAGGGGAACTGAAGCAGCTAGCTCAGATGGCAGAATAGGAGACTTTTCTTGATAGTGTCTGTAAAACCGGGAGTTATAAACTGAGAGGTTGATAAGAAAAGCAAATAAACACAGGGGGTAGGGAAGTCCATGTAGGTAGTTTAACTGAGGGCAATGGAAAGGAGTTTGTTCTGAAAAACAACAAAGATCCTTTAATTTCCACTGTGTTACTGGACCCTTTCTAAATTGAAATACCAGAATCAATAATAACAAAAAACAGTTTAAAAAAAATGTTTAATAATTATTTTGTACATTTCTTAAATGACACCTAGGCTATGTAGTCACATGGTGAAAATACCTTGCAATCCAGCAGTACCTAAGAGAATATTAAAAAATCATCAAGCTACATTTTTTTAAACCTGCAGATCAGATAAATGACATCCAAGAATTTAGGAAGCTGGATAAGCCACACTATGAACGATTAATTTTCCCTTCAGTGAGCCTTTAAATGGTTGGAAAGTATTAGAAGATTATAAGAAAGCTAACACTGCATCAGTACAAAAAAAAAAAAATAAAGTCTAAATAATTGTAATGTAGAATTCAGTAAGAAAATTAAAATATAATTAATTAGTATTGGTAATGGATGTACCAAATAAAGGTCTTAAAATAATTCAGGATTAGGTTAAAAATCTGAATCATAAGGCTGATAGGGTCAAAAGAAGAAAAAAAAAATATATAAGATACTGATTTCATAGCACACAACGTTTTTGTTTATACCTACAACAATACAAGCACACAATAGATTAAAAACTGAGCCTTAAGGTGTAACAAAAAAAAGAAATCAAGTGCATTTCTGATGGATTCCTGCAAACTTCATAATGCTCAACATTTTTCTGATTACCTGAAGTTTTAAAAAAATAAAGGTTTGCAGATGACAAAAGGTACAAAAGATAAACCAGATCTCATTCATGTGCAAATAGTTTGGACCACTTTGACATCACACACAATAGGTGTGAGGAGGCTTTAGGATCAATTAAATAAGGACAAAATGTTCTCTTGCTTTCAGATAACTAAGGACTTTTCTAAACTGTTTTTAAAAGGCACCCAGTGCCACAACTTCTGACTATAAACCTGCAAATCTTCACAGAATCACAAAAGAACTGAGGCTGGAAAGGAACCCCAGAAATCATCAAGCCATTTCACCTGCTCAAAGCATGGGCAAAGACCTGAGTTCTTACCTACTTAATGAACTCCATTGAGATAAAAATGTCATTCTTAACAACAAAAACATCCATCAAAGACTGTTTTGTGGAAACCATCATTCCACCATCTACCAGTGCAACCTCCTCCAGGCTATATTGGCTTTCCATTAGCTTCCATTAGTTTATTGAGCATATATTTAGCTGCTACTCCTGTCTTACTCGTTCACCCCTTTTCTTTGTGCGTACCTGATTGAAGCTCCATTCTCAACAGTTTCCTTGTGTTTTTCTTCTAAAGAAGAAGCCAATTGCCTGGAGAAGCCTTGGTTTCACTCTCTTGACCTCAGTGGAATAGTGCGGTACATTTTTCACGTCTATGAAATGGAATTTCTGGCATCTTTTACTTCAGCTGGAATGACTGCAAAAAAGACACAGGCTTCTGTGACAGATCTGCCTATATGAAGAGTTTTGGAGACAAAGTTAACTTCAGAGTGACCAGAAGTTCCTGCAAAAAAATAATTCCTCAGTTTCACTTAGTCCAAACTACCCCGCCTACATCCTTTCCTAAATCTCATTCATCCACAGCAGAAGCAACACTCTCTACCCTACCTATTAACATGCTTAGATTTTTTTTTTTTTTAATTTTGACTGAATGCAATTATGTTGCTTCCTTTTCCAAGAATCTTACTACAGTCTTCACTCATCTTCTCCCAGTGCGTTAGTGTCTGTCTCATACCCTATGAAGCTCTCATGGAAGATGAAGCTTTCTGATGTAACACCAGCCTATATTATGGGATGAAAGCGAAACATTTTTATCCCTTAAATTATAGCTCTATCCACAAAATAGACCTAAACTCTATACACTGCACTGTAGCTAGGTACAGTGCAGAGAAGACACAAATGTTGGTAGAAGCAATCTCCTTGTCACTTTTTTCATATGCTTCTGCAATCTTTATCCAGATAACACAAGTATTATCAAAAACTGCCTGCTTGGAGTCATTCATGGTATAAAACTGTATACTATATCTCAGAATAAGGGTACAATCACTATCAAGAAATACTTCCTTGTGGCACATATCCCAACCATCTCCATTTCTCTCCACCTCAACGCGTTCAGAAATTACCTCTGATACCATTCAGAAATTGCCTCTGGCCAGAAGCTTCCTGAATAAACAAGAGAAATCTGAGTCTGAGAAATGCCAAGTGCCTGTGGTGCTGCAAAGCCATTTAAATCACTTGACACATGGGGAGACACGTAGTTCACAGGTACCATTAGAGTTATAAAAAAACCTTTCAGCATCAGTACCTGGATATGTGCATGCAAAGTCATACACTTGCCATGCTCAGAAGAATCGGTAATCCACCTTTCTTCTTTGATTATGATGTCCAAAATATAGGAGAACAAATCTTTAGACTGTACAGAAGTAAAATTTCAGCATCTATATCAAAATAATTAGTTAAAGCATGTGAAACATTACCAATAAAATAAAATAAAACACTTCAGGCAAGAATCCTCAGCTAAATAAATAAATAAATAAACAAATAAATAAGCTTCATTGATAGTCAGGTAAAGGTTTTGGCCATGGTTAAGTTAACTTTCCCTGGTTTTTGTTTTGTTTTGCTTTATTACATTAGAGATGATCTTAACATAATTTCATTCGACTTACTTTAAAGCCAATATGAAGAATATTAAAAAAGCCATGGGACTTGCAAAATGAGTGAAACAGGGCACTAATGGTGTGAGTCTATTTCAGAATATCAAAGCCTGAGGAGTGAACTCGTTACAGTTTACATGAACATAAGTAGAAAGACAGAACTCCACGTACGGCAACACCACTCTAAGAGAAAGGTGAACTGAACCTGTATATGGCTAACACGGCTATATGCTGTATTTTTTGGCTACTTGAAGCACCATTAAACACTACCAGAGATATGCTTTACATGAAAGTGTGTCCAGTGTGAAGAAGTTTACAGCCTGGTTTCATCAGCAGGCAAGTTGAACTTTATGTAACTGTTTTTATTTGTCCTCAAGAAAACAGCTGATCTGGCACAGCGGAACTCAATGAAATCTGGATTTCCCTACAATAGTCCTCCTCTCTGAATACTAAGTAGGTTTGTTATAATGAAATTTTTGTTGTTTGAGAGCAACCTTCCTACACGTAATCAGCGGTAACTTAACCATGTGGTTGGTTCATAAAGCAGCAAACTCCACACGGTATCCTCTGCTCTCAAGAGCTTCATAAGCACTAACTAATGCCTGCTCTGATTCAGTCTTTACTGCCAAGGCCAGCCCTGAGGAATCCCAGACCCTTGGGACACAGGAGAAAGTCTGGAGAAAGGCAGACTTTCTCTTGGCTGGGGAGGATCGGGTTAGAGACCATTTAGGCAAACATCATATTCACAAACCCATGGGCCCAGATGGGACGCACTCACAAGCACTGAGGGAACTGGCAGATGTTATCGGTACGCCACTACCCAACAGCTTTGAAAGGTTGTGGAGAACAGGGGTGATGCCAGAGGTCTGAAAGAAAGCCGATGTCACGCCAGCCTTCAAAAAGGGCAAGAAGGAGGACTCAGGGAACTACAGGCCACTCACCCTGCCTCCATCCCTGGACAGGTGATGGAACAGCTCATCCTGGAGGTCTTCTCTAATCATGTGGAGGAAAAGGTGATGAGGAGCAGTCAGCGTGCATTCCCCAAGGGCAAATCATGCTTAACCCATCTGAGAGCCTTCTGTGATGGAATGACTGGCTGGGTAGATGAGGGGAGAGCAATGGCTGTTGTCCGCCTTGACTTCAGCAAGGCTTTTGACACTGTCTCCCACAACATCGTGACAGGTAAGCTCAGGAATCGTGTGTTAGGAGAGTGGGCAGTGAGGTGCATTGAGAACTGCCTGGATGGCAGAGCTCAGAGGGCTGTGATCAGCAGCGCAGTCTGGCTGGAGGCCTGTAGCTAGTGGTGTCCCTGGGGGGGTCAGTACTGGGTCCAGAACTGTTCAATTTACTCATCAGTGGCCTGGATGAAGGCACTGAGTGAGCCCTCAGCATGTTTGGTGATGACACAAAACTGTGAGGTGTGGTACACCGGAGGGCTGTGCCTGGGTGTACCTTCTGCAAGTCCCATTCAGAGAGACCTGGACAGGCCAGAGAGCTTGCAGTGACTTGCCTCCAATATATTGTCCATGTTCCACTTAAAGGCACCTCTCTGGAATAGTCAGGAGTTGGAGTAAAGTTTGTTTAAAAGTTTGTTTAAAAGATGAGCAAGAAGACAGTGTTTTCCCTCGAATCACACTCCTATGCTATTCTCCTGGCAGCATCTAAATCTAAATGTTACCATCAGCAGGTACCTAAATGGCACCTCACTTCAACTCTGGGTCTGCCCAGAGTTGGGCAGGGGAACACAATTTCAAAAGCAACACCAATCTGATACTTCCCCCAACCACAGTCCAGCATGGGCCAGTTTAATTGTTTCAAGTTCCCAGTTTAGATCCTGGCTGAATCCCACAGACTAGGGACTCCCACATCCATCCTAAATGTCCCAGCCACTGAGCTGCTACACATAGGAAGAGAAGAGATCCACAGCAGCATCAGAGCCTCAGCTGTCACTCCAGCACCAGAGGAGCTTGTGACTCCCACAGAAAGGCTGGGAGGAGCAAGAGGGGAGAAGTAGGAAGGGAGGCACCCCAAGTGGAATGAAGATTCCCACCTGTGTCAGGTTAAAAACGTATTGATTCAAGAATACAGATCCATCTTTGTATCCCACTGTGTTTTCTACCATTCTCCAGGCTTCAGTGCAGGCAGGCGGGCAGCCAGTCGGGGTGTAGGTGTCTGCAGCCAACACCTGCGCCGAGAGGTGCAGCACGTAGCAGCAGGCACGGGGCTGACCTTCATTTCCTCATCCCAGTGCCGTGACTCTTCAGTGCCACAGGTCAGGGGTTGCCTGCACCGCCAGCTGAAGGACCTGCCACACCCTTCTCTTAAAATCCGACTCAGGCACGATAGGCAAACACGACAAATTAAGATGCAGACGTGAGATACTGGGCTACCTCTACAGGCCAAAACAAAGTTACATGGTTTTTGGTAGGGTGACCGTGTAACCTTTAATTAAATGACCTCTGCTCTCTAAATGTCTTCATTTACAAACAAAAAATTGAGCTGAACTGCCACATTCACACACTTCTCAGAGGAACAGAGGGAAGGGTGGGAAGGAAGATTTATGGAGAGGCAGTGACAGCCAAATCAAGAGCACTACTGGCTTGCCCAGGCCCTGAAGAAAGCAGCCTTGTTGGTATTTTGTTGGGACTTTTCCAGTTTCTCCTGCAGGAGGGGCATTCACAGGTGAATAGGGTGCGTTGCATGAGCAGAAGGCAGCAGCAGTTGGGAGAAGGGTGTCAATGTCTAGTTCACTCCCACACTTCCAGTGCTGCCAGCATGCTGCACTTTTCTGCAACTCTTTTGTAACCATCTGCCAAACAACTGCAAAAGAACAACTATTTCAGGGTTAATTAAGTTTGGTCCAAAAGCTTACTGGCTGTTGGCACTGATGCTTTTGTCCTCAGCCTATAAATTGACAATTCTAATAAAACAAGCATCTTTATATCCTTGTGTTTCTAAGTATAGCTCTTTTGAGTCTACCAGAACTTAAATAAACCAAAACACACAGTCCTCAGCTATTCAGCTGAGCTTCAGAGTAACTGTGCATGCTGAGTGCTTGCTGTGAACTGGTTGTACAGAACTCAATGGGAGCTGGAGAACTGGGTTTCCCTTGGCTTCTGTGCCATCATTTCGTTTGGTCCACACTGTCACAGTAAGCAAGTTATAATGTATAAAGTACAATTTGCTGCACATTACCTCCATGTGTTCTTCAATAGCTCTTGTTTCAAAGCATACCAGTTAAAGGTCGGATTTCACTGAGACAAGGCAAGTAGCACCAGCCTTGATTCAAGGATTTTGTATGGTTTCAGAAAAACAACTGAAAAACTTCCAAGCGTGGAGTGAATTATAAACACAGGATGTTTCTCTAGTGGGTGCATTCTCATCAAGCCAGATTAGAATAGCCCGGGCTCTTCCACTGTGCTTTCGGATACCTAAATATTTTCTGGAGAGTGTATTTAGTGTTTTGAATTGAAGCACGATCTCAGCACATCGTGTATTTTGCATGTATAATCTCAAAAGAGAAAAGATTACTCCAACAGCTGTGATTCTTGTGACCAGTCTCATATCACTCATAACAAATTAACTTCTCTTCTGCATTGTAAACTTATAGAAGACAAAATATGCTTAACTTTCCTTACAGTACTTGTCTTCATTTCTAGAGACCCTCCTCATTAGGCAACCGAAATCACGCAAATGACTTTGTCATTTATGTGTGTTAATTTAAAAAATAAAAATAAAAAAGGTGTGTGTGTAGCAAGTTAGTAATTTTAGTTTGTATTTCATTAGATTACTGCTTTAGTAGTTGCTTCCACCACAACAGCCTTGACTAATTCCCAACCAATACAATGTGAACAACTCTATTTCCCAGCTCACTATCCCAAAACGGTAAATCTGCCTTTCTGGTGCCTTCACAAGTGCTCCTGACTGCAGGCCTGGAAATTGTGTCAAAAGCTAAACACCCTGGTAGTTCTGGGTTTCCTGTCACACTCCAGCTGCGAATGCACTATAGCTTTCCATAGCCCTAGGACTACTTTCTATGTCAGTCCAAAATACTTTATTTTCTCCATTAGCGTCAACTTTTATAACCACTGTCTTACAACCATGTCCAGATTTATACAAACAACTCTCTCTGTACTTTCTGGTATGGGGAAAATCAGCTTACCTCCACTTTTGCCAAATATTACCACTTGGTATCCAGAAATAAAATATGCATAACTTATAGTTAAACAGAGTGACTGTCTTCCTTTTTTTTTAAAAAAAAAAAAATCATTTTTTTTAAATTAAAGAAAATAATTTAATAAATCTGAAATTCCTAATATGTGTTGGCACAAGTATTTACTTAACAGGAAAAGGGAGAGATTTTATAAAACAACAGTGATCCTCTCAGTTAAGGATACCAGACAACTGAAGAAAGTTCAGCCTGACAAGACAGTACAGAAATAAGCATCACATAATATATTATTATTACTATTATTAAAGCTCTGTATTGGACAACAATAGAACTAGAATCAGATAATAGAAAACTGTCACATAAACATAATTAATCTCCTCGTGTCAGTGTTGCCACACATCATAAAACAGTCTGACTGTGCATTTTGATGCTCCTTCTCTTTTTTTCAAGACTTCAGCTTCAGCTTGTGTTTGTAACAAATGATGCTCATCTTCTTTTGTTTTCTTCAAGCCATTTTCCCCTTCTTTCTCCTTTACTGAAATACTTCACTCTTCACTGAATACAGAAATAATTACTTCCTCGTCTCTCCTTACTGTGGGATCCTTCACAACAGTGTCTCAGTTTTCACAACTGATACTTGCCTTCCAGTTGGTGGCAGCTGAGTTGGGACATAAAAACAGAAACAACAGAGGGTCAATAACATCCAGAAACCTATAACTCTAGAAAACTTGAACCCATCCTTCTCTCTCACACCCTACATGTAACATATTAGTCATACTTAGTAAGTCCCCGGTCTTTAACTTTTCACTCTTAGTTTTCCCTATTTTTAACCCAAACCCAGATCCCCTCCAAAAACATACATATCTCCCTTTCTCTCAGTGTTGTTATCTAGCAAAACTATCTCCCAGCAAACAAGACTTTAACCAATCCCTTTCCCTCCTGCTGTCTATTTCCCGTGCATCGTTCCACCTTTCACTCTTCCTCTCACTTTGACTCACTTTTTGACCAAGCTTCCCTTGCACCTCACTAGCTGCCAGTCTGGGCCTAACCAGTGGAGCAGCTTTAGTCCCGTGGTCATTCAGGTCCAACCACAGCTACATGCACTTGCAAGTGGCACATCCCCACCTTATTCCCTTAGCCCCTTGTCCTCTTGCACAGCTACTCCCACTTTTCTTTGCCTTTCCACCTGAGCCTGCTGTTCACTGTTGTGCTCTCACGTCTGCTGCCAAAGCCACCTTTCTCCTTCACGCTGCCTGCGCCTAGGAAGCTGGAGAGAAAGCATCTCCTCACGTCCATTTTCACTGCCTGGACTGACTCACCACTGAGGGAAATCTCTTACTCCTAGGCTTGGCCTATAGGTAATGCCTTGCAACTTCCCCAGAATGCAGAAGTGTGTTTTTTGTTGTTGTTTTTGTTTGTTTTGGTTTGGTTTTGTTTTTGTTTTGTGCTTGTTTGTTTTTGTTTTTTTTTTTTTTTTGTTGTTGTTGTTTTGTTTGCTTGCTTGCTTTAACTGCAGAATCTTACTGAAATGGCAGGAGGGGCAGGAAATGTGGCATCACCTTTGTGTCACCCCCAGCAACACCAGGCACATCCAGACCACGAGAAGCAAGGGGAATCCAGCCCCAAACCCAACACCTCGGGTCAAGGACACACAGAAGGCTGTGACCCAAGGGATCCTGCGATGCCAGGTGTGGCGCAACCCTCCCGGGAGCAAGACTCATCGGCCTCACCCCAAAACCACCCGAATTTCGGGTGTGCGCCAGACACGGGCCACGTACGCAGGGCTGTGAGGGGCGAGCAGCATCCCTCGCAGCCGGGCAGCAAACACAGCGGCGGGGTTTTGGGAAGCCCATCCCGGAGGGAGCCCCTCAGCCCCGGCGGTCGCCTCAGAGCCGCGGGGCGCCTGACATGGCGTCGCCCGCCCCCTCGCCCTCCTCAAGCCCCGGGGGGCTGCCGGACCCCCCTCAGGGATAGCGGGGGAGGCTCAGGGAGACCGAGGCGGGGCTCCCGGCACCGGGGAAGGCGAGGAGGAGGAGGAAGAGGAGAAGAAGGTGGAGAAGGAGGCGGTGCCGCCGCAGCCATCACCAGCAGCGCCGCCGCCGCGCCCCAGGGCGGCTGGACTCAGCCCTGCCCCGCGCCGTTGCCGCCCAGGTGCGCGGAGCCGGGCGCAGGTGCTTAAATATCGGCAGCGGCTGAACAACATAAGCTGTCTGGCTAGGTAAGGGGCGCTGGGAAGGACGGAGGGAGGGAGGGAAGGAAAGATGGAGCGAGCTGCCGGCTGTGCGCAGCACCTGCTGCGGTGCGGGGCCGTGCCGCCATGTGGGGGTCCCGCTGCCCCCTGAGAGCGGGCGGGAGGGAGGGCGCGAACATGGCGGGCAGGCGGCCCCCGCGCTGAGGGGACGGGGGGAAGGAGGGATGGGGACGGTGCCATGGGGGGGCAGCGGCGGCTCCGGCGGAGGGTGCCGGAGGAGGTCTCGTCCTCCTGCTGAGCTCCGTGGGGTGCTGCGTCACCCGGCTGTGCTGCTGTGGTCGCTGTGGGTCCGGCTGCCTTCTGCCTCTGACCCACCTGTGGGTCTGCTGCCACCTGGCTCTCGGCGCTACGCACGGGCTGCGCTCGCAGGGCATCGTCCTGCCCCTCTGAGATCCTCTCTGGCTTGGGGAAGACAGTGTGAGGTGGGGTCTTTGGTGAGATGGTGCCTTTCCTGAATGGAGTAGAGCGTAATTGCTTTGTCCATGTGTTGGCTGTGTTTTAGTGCCCAAGGGCAGCATCAAGAAACTCACACGGGAGGGCTCTGGACAGCTTGTGGAGCTTTAGGTCTTCTTGATGGTCACAAGCATCAAAGATCTGTGAGTCTCCTTGCCTGTGCCTTTTGCCAGTCAACGTCCATCAGATCTGTGTGACAGATCCTCCTAGAATTTGCCATAAGCTGCTCTGCCTTGTGTCTGAAGAAAGTCACCTCTGGTTTTAACTGTGTGCTTGGATCTCACATCTATTAATTTTCTACCTGCAATTTTGTACCGTTTGGACCATTTGTAGACCAGCTTCTATTCTAGCCATTTCTCTCTGTAGCCCGCAGGGATTGTAGCTGGCAGCTTCTTAAAGGAGTGTACATGTAGTTGTCTGGCACGGGATAGAAGCCCTGACACGTTGCCGGCTTGTAGTGAGAAGGATCCCTGCTGCACACGTGCCTGGAGACTGTCAGGATTACCCTGTTTTGTGTAACTTCCTACTGAGGGTGTTTTCCAGCACTCTTCCAGGTGCTTAGTCCTGTCCCACCTTTAACACTCAGAACTAACAGAGTGTTACCCTTCTTACATTGTGAACTGGTATAATCATTTTGTCAACTCACATTGGTAGAGTTTCTCTCTGTGACATCCACTGAATGCTTGGAGATTGTTTTGTGCAGCCTTTAAATTTTGCAGATCCTTCTTCTGGAATGTCAGATGCTATGTGAGAACAAAGTCAGGCACTAATTAGTCTGCTTATGTATGAGAGCAAATTGGTTAGATTAGCATCTGCAGAGTTGCTAGTGCTGGTAGTGTTACTGTTGCTTGATAGTAGGAGCCTGATAGTACTTTCAGTTTAATTGGCATTTGCCTGTACCTACACAAGTGATTAAAAATTGTGTTGGGGTGAGGGGGTGGTACATGGGGGGGGGAAAAAGATGGTGAACTCCAATTTACTTTAGGTTGACCAGCTGTGCGCACAGAAAGATAGTTCTGCTGACTGTCAAGAGAGCAGTTTAGGGGAGAAATTGTGTTGTGATAATTGTAGAAAATGTAATAGGTACAGAGTTGTATGTAAATGGAGAAGGGAGTTATACAAGGAGTGAGAGGCAGAGCAAGAAGAAGGAGAGAGCCCTCTGGAGTTGTGACATGGAAGTTAAACTGAGTAAAGTTTGGAGGTTTTCCCTCCAGTTAGTTTGTCCTATCAGGATTCATGGTTTTACTTGAAACCAGAAGGAAAAAACATAGAATGGCAGTGGCAACTTTTGCAGGAGGAGGTCAAAATTGGAATTAGGGGTGAAAACAGTTAAAAGCAAAACATCTGAAAGAGATGGCTTGTAAGTCCATTGAGAGCTGCAGCTGTGGGCTACAGCTAAAAGGGTTAGATATTGTAGTTTCTAAGTAATTGTATGAACTACACCTGGTGATAGAATCATTAAGTTTGGAGGAGACCTTACAAGATCAGCTGGTGCAATTATCCCCCTACCCCAATATCACCCACTAAACCATATCCCTAAGCACCAGGTCTGACCTTTCCATGAACACCCCCAGGGACAGTGACTCCACCACTTTCCTGGGCAACCCGTTCCAATGCCTGACTGAGCTTTCTGAGAAGAAATGTCTCCTCATTTCCAACCTAAATCTGTCCTGGTACAAATTGAGGCCATTCCGTCTTGTCCTAAGAGCATGGTCCTTGTGCATGAAAAGATTTGGGTGCATCTGCAAGTGAAATAGCAGAAATAAGGCCTACTCTGGGAGACATAAAACAGAGAGACAGAAGTGTTTTAATTCTTCCAGGTTTTTTTTTTTTTTTTTTCTTTTAATCCTCAGTTCCTGAATTCATATGACTGCATGAGGATATCAAATTGGGTAAGGGAGAGTAAGCATATAGCCCTGGTGTTTTCAGTAGAAATCTTAGAAAAAGTGAACTCTGAAGGGTCAGACAGAAAGCAACCTGTCCCCTTTCTGTAATCAAAATTTGGATTTTTAAATTCTTTGAGTAGTCCATAATGTGGAAGTTGTATCACACATGTTACATGCAGAAAATACAACGTTATTTCCTGTTCTGCATACCTGTCATAGGCCAGGCTTACAAGAGAATAAAGCACTATATCGTTTAAGTTAAGCTCATAACCAGACTTCCCTTACGAGCCACATTTCCAGTTCCTCCTGCCCTCATACCTAACTGTCTCTACACTGTTGAATTTTATTCCAGCGGTTTCTGACCTGTTATTTCATGTCTGCATTCAAGCTAGGGGTGAATAGGAAGTGAAAACGTCCCCTTGTCAATATGCATTTGGAGACATCTGATCTTGTGGAAGTATTTCAAACACATAGTCAATATAAGCCTTGCTTCTGTCTTAAAGTGCTTCTTGAAACACAAGAAATATGGCTTAATCTTTCATTGGGTTTGCTATTAAAATTTGATGGTAGCACAAATGAAAATTTGTCTGCCCTTGGATTTTGCAGCATAAAATCTGTGGCTTTCATCTTCAAAGCCACAACAGACTGTTCCAAATGTTCCTTCTTTTGTGGCCTGCGAGAATTAAGAAAATATGCACATGCTTCATTTCTAATGTGTGTTTTAACTTAATCTCATAACAACAAGATTAGTGGAAGAGAAACAGGCACTGTGTTGGAGCAAAGAGAACAAATCTCTGGATTTTTCTTTTCAAGGACTAAACACTTGATTTTTTTTTTTCCACTTCACATTGTTTCCTTTTGTCCTAATTTTCTTGTACTTATTTCCATATTTTCTTCCCTAGAGGGAATTGCAAAGAAAGCATTCGGACTTTTCTCTAATTATAGTGTATTGCTGTTATAATGGTTAATGTGCCTCAACAGCAAAACGTCTCAAGACAGTTGTGTCTAAAACTGAGCTTTGTGTGTTTTTGTATTTCAGAGGCCCTTTACTCAGTTTAGTACCCTTGTAGGTCAATAACTCTGAACCAGCTCAAATCAATTATGAAAATGAGGAACAATTCTAGTCATCAGGGAGCGGAGGTAATTATTAGGAAAAAAAAAGTAATTTAGGAAGGACCAGTGAAATTGAGGAAGGAGTGACCAACCTAATTATTTTCTCTGTTTGTAAATATATCCGTCAAATTGGCGTGCAATATTAGAAGTACACTTGGGTGAAGGTCTTCAGTTTGAAATCTATCAAGATTTCTTTATTTTTCTTTTCCTACCCGTACTGCCCTGCATAGCAGCTTTTTCCAAAGTGAAGTCACGAGTAATACTCCTACAATGCTCAATACTATCAAGGCATCAAAAACAGTGTGGCCAGTAGGACAGGGAGGTGAATGCTTCCCCTCTGCTCTCATGAGTCCCCACCTGGAGTCCTGCGTTCAGGCCTGGTGCCCCCAGCACAGGGGGTGACATGGGAGTATTAGAACGAGCCCAGCAGAAGGCTGTGATCATCAAGGGGCTGGAGAACCTCTCCTGTAAGGACAGGCTGAGAGTTGGGGCTGTTCAGCCTGGAGAAGGCTCAGGGGACACCTTACAGCAGCCTTTCAGTACCTAAAGGGGACCTACAGGAAAGCTGGGAAGGGGCTCTTTGTTAGGGAGTGTGGTGATAGGACAAGGGGGAATGGCTTTGAACTAAAAGAGGTTAGATCCAGATTAGATGTAAGGAGGGAATTCTTCCAGAGTGGGGAGGCCCTGCCACAGGTTTCCCAGAGGAGCTGTGGATGCCCCATCCCTAGAGGTGTTCAAGACCAGGCTGGATGGGGCTTTGGGCAACCTGGTCTGTGGGAGGTGTCCCTGCCTGTGTCAGGGGTGTGGATCTAGATGGTGTTTAAGGTCCCTTCCAATCCAAACCATTCTGTGATAAGGGAGCCCCCACTAGCAGTTTTTCAAACCGTTCATAGTAAAGAGAAGTTATTCTCAAAATAGAGAAGAAATACTTGGTATAGCTTATGAATGAACTGACCAGAGTAACGTGTTTCATTAAGGCCCGTCCCTTACTTGTGCTGCTTGAGATAGCCAGACAGGGGACTGCTTCCTGCAGTGGTCGTCCTGCTGCTGTGGAACAGCCTGCTTCCTTGCCCTCCAGGTCTTGTGCTCACTGTGCCTTGTCACCAGCATGCTCTCTGCCTTCTCCCATGTTGCTAGAGGTCCTCTCTGATGTTCAGCAGATCTAGTAACTTCATGTGTATATCTGTACACCCCTTTCTTTAAGTGGGATTCTGCTCTTACAAGTTAAGTGACTCAATAGATTGCCTTATATTGCAGACAGATAATTAGATAATTATGTATTTGAGTGACTAGTGGGTTTTATGGTTATGTTTTGTTTTCATCCCAGTGGGGCACTGCAGTTACTGGGGAGTGACACAGAGCTTGTTGTGGCTGACACATGTTCGACAGTTTGCTTCCAGAAATCACAGAATACTTTGTTTTTCTTGTGGAATAGCTGTTGTTGAGGCATTTGTAAGGAGGAGTCAGTCTAACTTAACTTGTAGCTTCCAGTTGTCTCAGTTCATAGCAGGGCAGTAGAGGAGATGCTGAAGATTACCTGAAACAGCAAATTAAGCCAGTTACCTGCTTCCATTTTTGACAAACTGCTCCAGTCTGATGTCCTTTGTGGTATTTCCAAGTCACAGACAAAGCCTGTCCTGGGAGACTACTGGTGCAGGGAAGAGAGCAGTGCTGAAACACTGCAGTATGGGCAGGATCAAGTGCCTCCCGCTCCCAGCAGGAGACTGTTTTCTCATGGTGCATCTGGACTTGTGATTTTTCCAGTCTGAAATTCCCCGTGGTTTCAGGTTAGCTCTTGATAGATGGTAGCTGCTTGGACAGATCTCAGTGGTTGCAGCTGTCAACCTGATCCCTGTGTCAGAGCGGTGCAAACTTCCCTATTAGTAATGACATAAGTGAATTTTTTTTCTAGAGCTCACTGAATGGCACTCTGTCCTAATTTTCGTTCAGGCTTTCCCTGCTCTGGTATGTCAACATCAGCAGATTGTTGTCTGCATGCACAAAACTGTTACTGGCCTCAGCACTAGCTTCTGTGTTCTGGTTACTTCTGAATCTGAACTCCCACAGGCTGATAGGTCCAGAAGCCTTCTGGGAGCCTGTGGTGTAAAAACCAGATCCTGAGAGAACCCTGGTGTTTGTGTGGTCATTACACCACAGGAGCCACCTTTGTTACTTCTTTTCAAAGCTTTCTTAGAGTGTAGACAAAGAATTTGGAAACAGGGGAGGTTGAAAGGAAGTGTGGGAGTGATACACGTACCAGCTCTGGTTATGGAATCAGTGAAACTTGAAGTACAATCTTTAACATGGCTTTTTTTTCATTTTCAGAATGGAACCAAAAATCCTCTATGTACTTGCTCTTGGGGTTAAGTAGGACAAGAAGGTGACTTAGGGAGAGAAGCTGCAAAGTCTCTACTGGCTGTGGAAAAAGAAACAAGATGTACATGCTTTGAAAGGTACGTATTAGAAGATTTACTTGGTAAAAAGGGCCAGTAGTCATCTAAACTCAATTTCATTAAGGTTATTGCTTTCAACACTTGTCACTTCCTACCATATGCTACAGAAATTTCTCCTAGCTTTGTGTTCAAGGGGAAGTTAACCTCACCTTATTCCAAGTATTCAGTCTTTTATGTTAATGTCCCCTTAATCATAAGACTGTATTTCTAAAGAAATAGTTCATTAGTTGTATATCAGCAGTTGTGGGGTGTTACAGTTGTTTTCAGCCTAACTCTGAAGTAAGTTTTGACCCATTGTCTGTATTCAATGGCAACAAACTTCATTAGGCCTTTCATTCCATGACTGCATTACTGCAAAACAGAAAATATACTAAAAGCATGCAATTCGAATAGGTTGAGGAGCAAATGTAGCAGTAAATATTATGTAGCTAGTCCTGCTATTTTTTTTCTTCTTCTGATTTGTGTATTTTCATATTTACAGATCGACTGTAGTTTTCTGCAACTGAATGCTGGCAGGAAAAAATCTGCTTGATTATTCAGTTGTAATGCCTCCAGTGGCTGTTCCTGCACCAGGAGGTGAAAGAAATAATGGACAACATGAGAAAGTTACTTTTTTCTTCTTTGTTTTTGGAGCAGTCTTTCTCTGTGCTGGATTTCTGCTTTTAGTCTTTATTCTACGGTCATGCCCGTATGAAACCTTCACTGAATGTAATGGGGTTCTTAAGGCTTCTGGGCCTGTGCTGATTGTAACTGGCTTGGTTTTTGTTTTATTGGCAAAATCAAGGGCCAGGCTGTATATAAGACAAAGACAATTGCAAAATGAGCAAGTATATGGCCTTGTTTTCTGTCGAGGGAGCTGTCAGTTTGCCCAGTTTCTCATCTTTGGATTCCTATTTCTGACGAGTGGAATGCTAGTTAGTATCCTGGGCATTTGGGTTCCTGGCTGCAGGCCTGGTTGGCACAGTGTGCTGCTCAACCAGAGTCACAGTTCTGATGTGAACCTCCAGGGCTGTGGATTCCTGTCGCTTCAAGTCTTGGGGCCAATGATTGTGTTTACTGGGTTGTGTTTCTTCGTGATAGCTCATGTTAAAAAACAAAACTTCGGTCTCAGCCAACGGTCTATTGAAAATGAAGAACATCCTCAGAGCCCTGAATCTTTTCAAGTTACAGCAGGTGGGTAGATGTGTGAACTTCTAATTTGAGCTTGCTTTCTTTCCACTAATGGCTTATTTGTTTATGAATATTACTTGTTTGGGCTATAGGCATGTTGTTTCTGTTCTGTCCAAACAGACAAAGCGGAGTCTTAGAGTTTAAGTTGCTTTGTCTTTTGTTTTCTGTACAATCAATTCAATTACCTTTTTCACAATGAGAGAACCTCTTGGCATTAAAAGCAGCATCTGATTGTCTATGGAAAAAAAAAAAACAAACACATAGTCTGGCACAAATGAATCTAATCTCACTTCCTTTCCTAAAGAGTGTAGCTGACAGTGTAAATCATAGGTCTAATGACTTCTGTGACTATATTTGAGACTTACATGTATTTTAGCATGGAGATCTGAACCCCCTAAGCAGGAGAGTCTGATTCATAGGTCTTGTATTGTATTCCCCTGAATAATGGCCAGATCTTGCAGTTAATCTTTCTGATGAAAGATGCTTCTCTTAATTGCAGAATATACTGTGTTTAAATAGTCTATTAGGAGGAAATGCTGTGATCCTGAGTATCACTCTGATTTTAAAGCCCCGTGAATACATTGTATACATAGATTATTCTGATAACTCTCTAGTTCTCAGGAAGGATTGATGGGTCAATCATAGTATTGCTCAACTGTAATCTGACAGGACTTGAGGTCCATTATGCACAACTCTTGGCCTTCTGTCTGTCAAATTAATATACTGACCTGTAGCCTGATTATAGCTCAGAAAATGTGAGGGTTTAGCATCAGTTTTCCAGCCACTAGAATAAATGAAAGGGGCATAGAGAAAAATCAGATTAATTTATTGCCTTTAAAAAACAAAACTAGTGGATTCCTTTTATGCTTCCATTGGAGAGTAAAACTCAAAGGTAGAACAATGAGGCCTGACTGATACAGTCACCACTGTGGCAGAATGTCACCCCACTAGATAACACCCCTTGCCTTACTCGGTGTCTTCAATGCTTCCTGACCTGTCCCTGCAAGCTGCAAAGAAAGAAGTGCCAGGCAGCAGTGAATGTCCATATAAATTATTCAAGCTCAGTGACTGATACAAACTTTGTATTTAGAAAAGAATCCTGAAATATGAAATTGAAATTGGCAGGTACGCTACACAGTACATTTAATACTGAATTATTTATCTATAGCTTTGTGGTACTTGTGTTAATAGTGTGCCTGAGTAACTTGGTAGGGAAACTGTCAAGGCACTCAAAATCTACATGAAGTAGTAATCAGAACCATTCATGACTCAAATACTCTGTTATAGCAGTGAAATAGATACAGGCAGATTCATAAAACTTCTGTTTTAGATACATGAGGAAAAACAATACTTTTCTACCCTTAAATTGAGTCAATGGTAACTGTGGGCTTTGTATTTCCAGTTTCTGAAGACAACCAACAGCAAAGAGGTTTATCTCATAGCTGGAAAACCACCCAGCGGAGTTCTCTAAATGAATTCTTCCATCTATGAATATGCTGTGTCTTCAGTCAGAAACAGTATTACCCCAAAATGCATCCCCAATGTATTTCTGCAGCTCAGAATATATAATAATCTACATGTAGGGTTACTGCACTCTATGTTAAAAGGTAGACAAGTAAAAATACTGTAATTTAAAAGACAGGAGATGTTCTAGGATACATTTAGGAAAAAAAAAACAGGGGTGCTTATTTTTTCAAAGGCAGTAATTGGTGTTTTTTTCCCCTAGTTGATGCAACAATGGTATTCCCACCTCCACCACCACCTTATTTTGCTGACCGTATGTCACCATTTGTGACACCTTGTCTTATGTCAAGTGGCTTTCCTGCAAGTGAAAATCCTCCACCATACGAATCTATCTTCAATGATGGGTAAGACTTTTCTTGTCTGTTTTTGGAAATGACATTTCTCAAGGTATTCAACACATGTTCTTAAATAACTGTGAATTAACTCTCTCTGCTAGGCACTACAAACTTTTCTACTCTATTGCTTAACTACAGATACCTTATTTACTTATTTACTGGCACAAATCCTACTATAAAAGAGGAGTTGGGAATCACACTACCAAGTGTCTTCCATAAGGGTTAAAATTTTTAAGTTTGTGACAAGTTAATTTCATCAATAATCTTATATTAGTGGCCTTATTTAGCTACTGCTAGATCAGATTACTTCCATAGACTCACCAAGAGAAGGTGACCCTGCCAGACTTTAGGAAGCCTCTGTAGAACCAGTGTGATGAACACTTCATGACACCTGTCCAGAGGTCCCATGACCCTGGGAGTAGCACTTTAATGTGTACCGTGCTCCCTGTGACTCTTATTTCATGGCCTTGTGGAAAGGCCCTTGCTGGTCTGCCCTGTTCCTGCTGTGACTGACAGCGTGGTGAGACAGAAGGATGCCTTGATACTGTGGAAGAAGAGCAGGATACTCCAGGGAGCTTTAAAGGGAGGCTGCAATGCCAACTTCATAACAAGGTGTTGTACCTTCCCCATGTAGCTACTCCCCTATGCCTTGAGCAGAGTGTGATTTGCTAGATGCTGCCACCACCAGGCCTAGGTAGCAAGAATAGCTGATTGAAGAGTCTCCTGCATTATACACATTTTCAGGGACATTTCCCCCTGTGGCTTAGAAGCAGTGGGTTGCTATCGAGGGTGAAAGAGGTTACTGCAAGGCCACATACCAGGAGCTTCAACCAGGTCTGGCCAAAAGCTAGATACCATATACCCAATTTATTCTCAGGCCCTTAACGATTCAGGACTGAGGAGGTTTTACCCTTTGGAAGGGCCAATGAGTTTGGTTTTAATCTGTGGGTCAGTAGCTTGTGTGAGTCTTGTTCAATGGGATGCCTCTGGTCTACAAGACTATGCAGTATATGAAGCACCATCACTGCAAGAGTCCCTGTACTCCAGATTTCTCTGCTCACATGAGGTAGTGAGTTCCATGACCAGCTGTATTAGCTGTGTGTCTGGTATCAATTCTACATCAGAATTCTATCTTCGCCTTGAAGCAAGCAAGCACAAACCCTTTTCATGTACAAAGACCTAAGTGCCACAGAGGAGGAGATGGCTTGTGTTAGAATGGTGCCTACTCCTTCCTGCTTATCACACTGTGAAGTTGTCAGTGGCTTATTTCACTCCTAAACATACATATTCAGTAGACAAGAGGGGATGGCCTCAAGTTTGTGCCAGGGGAGGTTTAGGTTGGAAATGAGGAGACATTTCTTCTCAGAAAGAGCAGTCAGGCATTGGAATGGGTTGCGTGGTGGAGTCATTGTCACTGGGTTGTGTAAGGAAAGGTTGGATGTGGTTTAGCGGAAGGTATTGGTGATGGGGGACAGCTGGACAAGATGATCTTGGAGGTCTTTCTCAATCTTAATGATTCTATGAATGCTGTTACTGGGGATGAGGTGACTATGCTCAGTGTTTCCTCACTGAATGCGGAATTGGTGGGGGTATGGATGTACACACAAAACTACAAGTTGGCTCTGGGAGTAAGGCATAAAGAATGAGGAGTTCTTCCCTTGTCTTGGGAAGCAGCTGAAGCAATATGCAGAGGGCCACCTCCAGGGTGAGTTGAGCAGCATGCTAGAATAGTGTGGATGCAACCAATTGGGATCTAGCTGTGATGGTTAGATGGAAGCACTGACTACTTGACTGCTCTCCTTGACTTCCGCTGAACTTAGTAGTCTGGTGTCCTGTTGCTTCTGTTTCTCTGGCTCTGAGCAGGAATGCTACTCCTTATGTCCTAACGGGTTGCTGGAAGGCTTATAAAAATTCAAGTTTCCTTTCATTTAAGGTCTCAAGCAGCTAGGGATTCCTATTTTAGTGATGCAATTCTAAGTCTAGTAACAGTCTTTCATAACAGAAGAGAATAGACTGGTAGACTGCAAAAAGGAAGATACATTAGGAGCAAAGGATCAAAAGATTTAGTAAGATTGCCCTGCCAAAAGCAGCCAATACCCATAAGCCAGGCTGTGATGTGAATGAGAAAGGAGCTTGTTTGCCCTTCCATCTGAAGTAATTGAATTTTTGAGTCATAATGTAACACATAGTATGAAATCCTAATGCCTATGTAAGTTCTTTGCTTCAGGGGTTTTCAGGGAGTGTGTGTGTACATATATGTTCATGTAAGTCAAGAGTAACTTCACTTTTCACTTGCTATAGAGAAATGAGCTGTATTAATATATGGCTTTGTTTTTACAGAGCACAACTTGCAGATGATGATAGAACAGTTGCTGCTGGAGACTATGAAGCTGCATGTACAATTTCTGGATACAGTTCACTTTCAGATATCTTACCAATGTTCCCCATGTCTCTCTCCTCTGAATCACTTCCAGAAAACGAAGACAAAGTATCGGTAACAAGTAATGAATGTTCTCTGACATCTTCATCTGTTTCCCTAACCACATCGGACACCAGCTCGTAGAGGACTGTCAGCTAGATTCCACTTTTAAATGAAATTGTACTCAGGTTTATGACTTTTGGCTCAGATTTATGACTTTTTGACTATTTACATTTTCTAATAAAAGCATTAATATTGTCTGTCTGATCTCTTCATTAACAAGAACAAACCATGAGTTTTTGCTTCAAGAAATACAAGATAATGCTGGACTTCTGAGTGAATATTATGAAGTGATTTAGTTTACTGCAATAATAAGTGTTCATCTTGTTCTGTTACAGCTTCAGTTTCTATATTTAGTTCTTCTTTCTATAAAAGAGGCAGTAAGTAAAGACAAACTTCTTTTACTTCTTTAATTAAAATCTGTTCAGAGCTTCAAAGAAGAAATCATTAAGAAGTGCTTCTATTTCTTTATAACTTTTGTGGAAAATACTTCCTTTCAGTCACTGACTGTTTTCTGAGAGCATCACCCATAGGAGTCTTTAAGATGGGGAGCCAATATGTTATAGAGAAATTAAGTGGTTACTTCTTCATCTGCCTAGTAACAACCCCTACACAGTTTAATTTAGACCCTCTCTGGTCCTTATGTAAGTATAATCCCCCTGAAAATCAGTTTTAGCCAGCAGTTAAGAGCCCTAAGGCAAGACTGAGGATAGTTAATAGGCTGTCAGTTTAACTGTGGTAATGACTGACTTCAGGGGCATTATACTACTATTAAATACCATCATTTACAGTTTATACAAGCAGTACTGATTAACTTTATGAGAATGAGTATTTTCCACAAGCAGGCATTATTGACCAGCTCCTGCAGGAGATGGTATTTCATGGAAATGCATGTTTTTAACTGACACAGCTCTTTCCTGACCTCTCAGAAATGCAGCCTTCTTCTAGCTCATCTGTCTGTAATTGAAACGTTTTCTTATAGGAGATGATAATTCACAAGGGAGTTGCTTCTGATCTTTGTGTTTTGACTTGACATGAAACCTGTTGTAACCTCCTAGTTTGAGAAAAAGAGACCTGCAATGGAAGGTGGCAAAGTTTCTATTGGGGCTCCACTCAGTAGGGTGTAATGTTTTTTCCCTGGCTGGGCAGCTGAACTCTACCACAACTCCTCTGTCATTCCATCTCCTAAAAGGAGAAGTGGGAGAAAATACAATGGAAAGGTCTCAGGCATTGAGGTAAAGACAGGAATGTCATTCATCAGTTATTGCATGCGAAAGGGGTTGTGCAGAGGGAGATTAATGAGATGTATTGCCTATCACTGGTAGACTAGAACAGTGTGAAACTAAATGCAAACTACAACTACCTTCTCCTCAGCCACCCTCTTCTACTTCCTACCCCTGAGCAGTGTAGATGAATGGGGCTGTGGTCAGTCCCTAACACTTTGTCTACACCACTCCTTCACAATCACTCTTTTCCCCTGCTCCCCATGGGGTCCCTCCCACGGGATGCCGTCCTTCCCAAACTGATCCTGTGGGGGCTGCCCACAGGCAGCAGCTCTTCAAGCACTGCTCCCACACGGCTCTGTCCCACGGGGTCCATCCATCCCCCAGGAGCAAACTGCTCCAGCACGGGTCCCCCACGGGTGGGTGGCAGCTCCTCCCAGACCCCCTGCTCCTGCGTGGGCTCCTCTCCACGGGCTGCAGCTCCGGCCCGGGGCCTGCTCCTGCGGGGGCTCTCCATGGGCCGCAGCCTCCTCCAGGCCACATCCACCTGCTCCACCGGGGGCTCCTCCACCTATGGGGGGGCTGCAGCGTGGAGATCTGCTCCATGGGGGACCCATGGGCTGCAGGGGGACAGCCTGCTCCACCAGGGGCCTCTCCCTGCACAGGCCGCAGGGGAACTGCTGCTGCCTGCCTGCAGCACCTCCTGCCCTCCTGCTGCACTCACCTGGGGGCTGCAGGGCTGGTGCTCACTCCTCTCTCCCAGCTGCTGTAGCACAACATTTTTCCCTTCCTTAAATCTGCTCTCCCAGAGGCCCAACCAGCATCGCTCCCTGGCATGTCTCTGTTCAGCAGCGGGTCCCTTTTGGAGCCATCTGGAGCTGGCTCTGCTCTGACACGGGGCAGCTACAGTCCCCTTCCTACCAAACCTTTGCCACGTAAACCATATTCATGTGGTAAACATTACTGGTGTTAAAACAGCTTGCAAGAGTGGTCTCTGTCTTGTTCAGCTGAGTCTCTGAGCACTTGTGTGCTGTGGGACCCCAACCAAACAGGAGTTGTGTTCTGCCCTGATGAATTTCAGGGAACCTGTCACAGAATGCTAAGCTTTAATTAGGCACGCAAGTGCACTCCTGTGCCTAGGGAAAGGCAATTGCCTCATATTTCCTATGACCATGCAGAGTACTCACCAGCAGAGTACTTCAGGGAGATACTTACTAACTCCTGCATTTCGCCATTTATTTACACTTTTGTGTCATCATTCTCTGTCGTGCTGGGGCAGCAATTTTTGCAGCAACACACACACACAACACCAACAAAGCCAATGATGGGGAGGTACATTCAGCCAGCAATACAGCTGAAAACCAGTCAGTGAGGCAGGTGTACTTAGCCAGTGACAGAGCTGAGGGAGTTATACATGTACATGCAGAGGAATGACCAAGCAGAGCACAGAGAGGGTTTTAATATGTGGAAGTTGGTTACACTGGTGTGACTCAGCCATGGGACATGTCCACGTGAAGAAGGGGAGCCACAAAGCCAGCAGGTTTTTTTGTTCTTTCCTCCTTCCCTTGATTTTTTTAAAGTAGTGTTATAAATGGCTCAGGATTCAAATTAGGATTAAATAAAAAAATAGGATTTATTGAAAGAATATAAAGGAATAGAGGTAAGCAAACAGCGCTGGGTGCACCAGGAGTCTCTGCTCCACCAGGACGCACACCAGTTACATCAAGCAGCTGATTTTTATGCTCCTAGACTAATACATATTCATTACTACTTCTAAAAAAAATAGATTATTAAAATTAGCTTCCGGGGTGCAGTCCCTCCTACTGGAGCATGCGCAGTCTCCTCTGGGGTCTCTTCTGGGGGTCTCTAGGGGTCTTCCATGCTGAAGGCTCGCAGTCTTCCTCTCCCCCTTTGTACTTACTGGGCACCATCCCAAGTTTACGGAACATCTTCTTCAAGTCTTGTCTCCCAGCTGCCCTTCAGCTTCTTTCTCCGTCCTCTTTATCTCTCGGCCCCCCCTAACCAGATACCAAAGATCCACATAGTATCCCATAACAGTCACTAGTTGTTATCAGTTGTTCTGAAACTCCCAGACACACGAGTAATTAAAACATTCTTCCCCAGCCATTCACGGACACATCTATGGCAGTGTTAGAAATAGAAGTCTGGAATAACAAAAGCAAACAGGTTCATAAATTTAAGAAGTGATAAATTGACTAGAATGAGGGGGAGACTGGGACACACTGCATCTGTGGTTCAAGAATTAAATTGCCAGTGCAGGGCCCAGAGGCAGACAGGATTCAAACAGAATTGTTCTTTATGGACAAGAATTGTTAAAACATTCCTCACAGTAGTAAATTTTTAAAGGACACGGTTCCTCAAATGCCTTCTATAATCCAAGCTATCACCTAATGTCTTACTGTGTTGTTTGTTTTTTCTTTTTAATTGTGTTTCTCACCTGTTTCTTAACAGTGGTGCCCACTGCCCTGTGTGACTTGTGCATACAAAATCTTGTGCGTGTCGAAGGAGTTTGTCTCTGGATCTGTCATGATATTATATAGAGAGTATAGAAGATGAAGTATTTTACCTTAAAGGTCATGTGCAAACAAAGGCCCACATTGGCTTGTTGCTGTTGTCTGAATTACAAATGAACACTCACTCATTTCCCTAGAAGGTTAAAAATCAAAGAGTGATTAATCTAAACAGACATAAATCTTTAATATGTCCTTTTTTTTTTTTTTTCTTCTTCTTTAAAAAATGCAGGCAACATCTGATTGCTAACTGTAAAGTTACTAGCCTTTTCTGCTCTCTACAACTAGCTCAATCAGTTTTTCCCAATATGTATCCAAATGACCACATACATCAAGTAAAGTGTGTTAACCCTGAACTGAAACATAATCTTCCTTCAAGGTTATTGTGTTTTGATCTTCTACTGTAGATCCTGTGTGGATTGCTTTATTTGTAATAAGCACACTGAGTGGAAAGCTGTTGGCCTGGCTCTTCAGCGTCAGCTGAATCCACCTGAATTTCTTGGGAGGGGAAGGTTTACTTACCTTTTAAAATGAAGCTTGTAAACAGAATTTCCTTGTGTATCATCTTGAAAAGATGCCTAGTTTTAGTTCATCTTGCAGCTGTGCAAGCACCTTCTATTTTTGGCTTGGATGGTCATTCCTTTAAAATTCACTCCATAACTTGCTCAACACTGACAGCTAACCAGGCCAGGGTAAGAGTATTTGCTTACTGTGTTGTCAAAATCCATTTCAGCAAGGTCAGAAAACGTGAGTAAAATGCTGGCAGATCTTCATCTACCACTGATGACTACCTCTGCATGAACAGCATTTGTGGGAGGAATTTTTGATGTGGGGAGTAGAAGTGAAATGCCTATATTATAAAGGAAGCAACACCTTGTAAAACTATAAAAGTAGCTTAAAATGATACAGAATAGCATTTTTATTGAGGAAGTGACATACTTTACTATCACACTAATGGTGTTATAACCCCCTTTCTGCCCTAAGGTTAGCTTAAGTGCTTGACATACAAATGCTAGGGAGCAAATCAAGTTGGTTACTGATTCACACTTACTTAAACAGGCAAAGTGGGAGGTAAGGACTGATTATGCTCTTGTAAGTGAAGTTAAGATCTGTCTTCATTGATGTTTGCACTGACATTGCCCAGCTTGTAACTTGAACACAACAATTTTTTGGATATGAGAAAGATTCATAAATACATAAAGGGATAACTCTTCTCTAGGAGAGGTCTTTCTTCTTGCATCACCAGCAGCTAGAAAAATTGAAAACTCTTCTGTGAAAAAATGAAATTACACAAATGTTTCAAATGATGCTGCTTTTAGGATAGCTGCACTTGCTGGAGTGCATCCAGCCCAACCATGTACTTCATTATGCACAGCACTGTATTCCACTACCCCTTTTCCATCCTGTCTCTTAAGAGTCACAGCTTATGAAGCATTTCTGTGTCCAGGCAGACTTTTCTGCCAATACCTCCATGTCTCTGCAGCTAATGTGTCAGCCTTGATCTAGATCTGTGCTCCTTCCTCTGCCATACATGCATCTATCTCTATACTTATACATGGAAATACCTTTGATTTGGTTGGCCTGCTGGCAGGACAACATTCCCTGAGTGTATAACACCACCCTGTAGCTAGATACTGCTGTGGGCAGCTGGCTGAACTGGATCCTTTCTGCATGTTTATGCTCTGAGGCTGGTATTGAAGTAGTACATGGCCACAAGAGTTGAGGCTAATTCATGGTTAGGTGCTAGTCTAACACATATAATTTGTGTTTTTCTCTAAGGATGCCAAGTATAGTCTCCTTTCTCTAGGAAAAAGGTCTCTCTGGGTCAAATCATTAACTCCTCGATCTCCCTCTAACTGATAATCTCATTATGGAGTTATATCTTATACCTTCTCTTCTAAAAGCTGATCAGTGTGCAGTACCGCAGTATAACTTGTTTTTATTTTTTTATGGCACCTTTTGGATGTTCTGTGGCTAAATGTCTGATTCTATTACAGGCATGTAAGAAATAAAACCTTACTGTGACAGTGATAATGTGAACAACCTTGTAAGAACTGGTAGCAGATGGAGAAGAGAAAGGAAGGATTAAGTGTAGACCCATTGGTGTTTGTTAGGATGACTCTTGAAACTGGTTAGAGAACTAAGAAGGTACAGAGCAGTACAGAAAACCTGCTTCCAGCAGCAAACATTGCAGGGTAAGACTTGTATTCATGATAGAAAATTATGCAAAGGAACAGAAAATAACGCAGTGGTTGGATTCAGGTGTAAGGTCCCTGAAGCAGACCAGAGCAATACTGCAGTGAGACCTGAAAATTATCTGTTTTGAAAAGGGATCCTGAAACAAACATAGGAGTCACTTGAAGATAGTGGGGATGTAGTCTCCAATTTATCTGTCTGACAAAAGTGATACCAATACTCTGCGTGACACTGCACTGGAATAAAACCAGAAAGGTTTTTAGAAAATTCATTCACTTCCACCTCCTGGGTTTCACAAGACCATTTTCATTCATTTAGCAGTTACTCCAGGTAAAAGGGATACATTTAGTAAATCACCATCTGTGAGTTCCCAGAACATCCACTTACTTGGCAAAGGAAAGTACTGGACTTATAAAATCAATGCGATCTGGTAATCTCTTAAGACCTTGACAGCTGCCTGAATACAACATGGGTACTCTGTGGGAAAATAATGGGAGAAACATAGGGAGGGTTAGAGAAAATTATACCTTACAGGTAAAGAGGGTGCGATTTACAGGGAAAGGTATAATTTTAATTTAGATCTTGCTGTACCAGACATCCAATTTCTGAAGTTCAAGTGACAAGCAGTCTTAGAAGAAACCACCTTCATTTTCCAGCCCTGCTGTGCCCTTGCTCAGTGACTGATAAGCCATGTCCTAGGCCAGAGACAAGGAATGTAACCCACGGGATGGTGCAACACCTGAGCTGGAAATCTCTGGCTCCAGCTAGCGTCTAAGTACCACTGCACAGGACTGAGGAAGAGCTCTGGCACAAAGGTGTTGCAAATAACAGTTGCAGAGTTCCTTAGTGGCTGTGAGTAGAAAGGTGATATTACATCTCTGTATACCATTAGTTAGGCAGTGAATGTGATACATGTACTGCTTTAAAAAGGATGTTGGAAAGCCTGGAAGATTCAGCAAACAGGGACTGGAATGATTCACGGCATGGAAAAATCTGGCTTGCAGAGAGCAGCAACAAAAGCTCATTCCAGTTATTTTACCAAATATAAATTTGAAGATTATTTATTTTGGGGGGGGGTCTAATTACCACATTAGCCAATTTGTCTACAATTACCAATGTTACCTTACCTAATGTTTTAGCTCTTTCTGAGTTGGAGTGATATGAAACCACTACACTGAAATCCCTAGGCTTTGCTCAGGTGGTGCGTGGAGTCCTGACGAGACTTGGTGCTGGGAGCAGGTCTGATCTTCAGTGCATTTGTCAGAAAATTTGTTGACACCCTCACTAACAGAAGAGACATAATACTGACTTTGGAAACTTCACAGATTATTTATTTATTTATTTATTTATTTATTTATTTATTTATTTATTTATTTATTTTAAAGGAGTCCAGCATTAATATTCTGCAAAATCTGTCTACTGACAACTAAGAAGAAAAAGACATATCTGCAGATGTATTCAGCATCAGTTCTGAGAGCACTTATTTTGGTGAGCAGCCAAGTTCAGAACTGATATGAATGCACAATAGGCTAAGGGCACTTTCGTCAGTTTTGAAGAAGCAGTCTGAAAGAAGGTGAGTTTTCTAGTTCTAGAGCTATTTTTATTTTATAAATCTCAGGATAAGCTTGCTTCCCCAGAGCTGCTGGTAGCAGGAAATAGCATTATATGTTCTACCTCCTGAGGAGTAATCTCTGTACTGCATGTGCTCCCCTGCTATGCTAATCAAAACAGATTGAGTAGTGGAAGATTTTTCCTCCGTAAGGAATTGCACAAAGATGTTCTACTGGAGCACTCCAAGAGCAATTCACTCTGAAACCACAAGGAAACAGAAATCTCAACATTCAATTAATCCATCTTTTTAATATTTCAGATACAAATAAGCAATGCTGGTGTATCCTTGATTAGGACTTGGTCCTGCTGTGGTGTTTTCTTCAATGGTAGAAGGCTGGGACACCCTTCTGCCCACAGATCAGGTAGGTGCAGAGTACAAACCAGCTGCTGCCAGGACACTGGTTAATCCTGACATTATTACAATGCCAGTTTCAACTGTGGAGCCCCAGGAATTCAGGAAAAAAGTGGGTTCTGCTAGCCACACAGTACTGTCAGAAGGGAATTCCAACAGAACAATTAATTTTGGTGCAAATGTAACATTCTGGGTATTTTTGAATACAGAATTTACCTTAGAGGACGAGATCCCTTGCTCTACCATGTTCCAGGAGAGGTTTTCTCATCCCTGCAGCTGTGCACCATACAGTGCAGGGGGGATTTACTCAGCTTAAACTCTGAGGAACGGATGGCAATCCCACAACAACAACAACAACAACAACAACAACAACAACAAAAATGTCTACAATTAAGGGGAAATTACAGAGTAATTATTCTACCTTCAAACAGCTGAAAAGGCTTTGTCTGGCTGGAAATAACTGCTCTCCCATAGCCAGCAGTTCTCTCAGGCTGCTCAGCACTCACTGCCCTGCTCCCCTTTACCCTACCACCCACTCACTACTCCCTCTTGGCACACCATCAGAAAGTTTTCTTTGATATTTGTGTAAACCATGGAAGGTCTGGCCTGCAGAACCAGCTGCAGCAGGGGTCTGGGCACATCTACAAAGGTCACCGACGGCGGTGGCCGTGTATTTCCCTGCAGACCCGGGTTGCCGGAGTGGTGGCCCGAGGAGAGGGAGTGAGTTGTTGCAGTGCTGCTGGCCGAATGTGTGCAGCCCATATGTTGGATGCCTCAGCTGGCGGGGGGGGGGGGGGCGGGAGAAGCTGTGGGGACCTCAGCTTCCTTTCTCTCCCATCTGGCATGGGCACAGCGAGGAAGGATCAGTGGGTGCCAAATTAAAGAAGGGGATAAACAAAGGGATTAGTAGCCACGCAAGGGTGAAGCCGTTTCGGAAGCAATGGTGGTAATTCAAGAAGTCTTTAATGGTCGCTTCAGGCTTCACTTCTCAGACCTTTATTCTTCTAAGCAAAGTTTATTCCTTCACATGATGGACTCTGTTAACCATACACACACAATGTTCTTGTATAATTAACCCGAACCTTTGACTTTAAATGCTCTGCGAAGTCCTTTACAAACCCCCTTTCTCTTGAGAAAGGAGATACCTGGTATTTGGTAATGGAGCAGAACAACAGCAATGTAGAAGATTTCTCCTTGAACGTGTTTTCTGTCGCTCCTTACCAGCCAAATAGGTCTGATGTCCTGGTGTCAGATGGAGACAAAGCTGGTGCCACTTTGCTTTTCTCAGGTGTGTTTTTGGGACTGGTGGGGATCACTTTCACTGTGATGGGATGGATAAAATACGATGGCATTACTCACCTGGAGTGGACCCAGTTACTAGGGCCTATTCTGCTGTCTGTCGGCGTGACTTTTATCCTGATTGCTGTCTGCAAGTTTAACATGCTTACGTGCAAGCCCTGCAAAGAAAGAGAGGAAAACACATCAGACATCGACCAGGCCACAGGTGGACAGTCCTTCGTGTTCACCGGGATTAACCAGCCCATAACTTTTCATGGTGCCACCGTGGTACAGTACATCCCCCCGCCTTACCCATCTCAGGAAGGCATCACTGTGAATACAGGATACCTGCACCCTGTGCTCGGCTGCTGCAGTGCAGCTCCCTCCACTGCCTCCCCGATCCCCAGCCCAGGCTCTGCTCACTTCTGCCCGGCCTATCCTCTGGACAACCCAGCTTTTACTGGAGACGAGAGCTACACCAGTTTTATTGCAGAGAATACGAGGAACCAAAGGTACGTCTTCTGAAATTTCCTGGTGCAGCTGAACATAAATTTCTGAGAATTTCTTTAAGTGTTGAGTACGATTTCAAAGGAAACAAAAGCTAGTCCAGTGTGTTGTTCTTCAGACTTCTTTGTTGTTGTTTTGTTTCCTTTTTTTTTTTTTTTTTTTTTTTCCCCTTTGTTAGGAATATTTGTTGAGTAAAGGTCAGAGAGACATACTTTTTTTTTTTTTCTTTTCTTTTCTGGGAAGCACTTTTGTTCAAATAGAATTCACTTATGAATCCTTTTAATTTTCAACCTACTGAATCTCTTGTTATTTTCAAAGATATTAGTGCATATGCTCCTGTACAACTGCTTTTTTGTTTCTTTGTGTGTTTTTAATGCTGATTTACTGCGTTCAGAAGATTGTTATTCTATGTCCACTCAAACAGAATCACAATACAAGAGTGAATGCACAAACAGCATTTTCACAGCAGTGAAAGTCAGTTCAGTACCAGATGATCTCCCTGCTGACTACGGCTGGTCACTACTCTTTGCCACCCTAGCGACCTTCCAGCCTTTATTCTTATCCTACTTTTGAGGTACAAACAAGATCACAGGTGTTACAGAGCAACGGGAAACTACTTTAATCAGACATAAAATAATTCTATACAGACTGTTAAGGGAAAATATTCTAATTACAGGATTTACTCAGAATTATATCCTGCCTAGAAATTAAGTCATTGAGTTCATTATCAAAGTCTGTTTGCAAAACTGCTGACTGACTCATCATTCTCAGCACCACGTGCAACAGGCAGAGACAACGTGAAAACAAAGGTCACCTCTTGACATTTTTACTCTACACAAATAATACAGCAAATAGCTGAATTACAGTAAAACTTCATCTTGTAGCATTTTCTCGAGCAAAACTCTCACTGAAGCCGAGAAGCACTTTGCTCAGATAAGGCTGACAGGAAACTGAATTATGGTTACTTGTATGATTTGTGTTTGCTAAATACTTTTTGTGTCTCCTTCTCTTCCTATTTTCAGGTCAGAGGACAGTGCCAGTGAGCCAGAAGAGCTGCTGGAAGACTACACCTGTGAAGATTTGTCACCTCCTCGTTATGAGGAAATTTACCCACTATCTTAATAAAGTAACTATGGACAACCGCACTTCTGAGAGACACCAGCTTTATAATCCCCATGAATCTTTTCCTTAGCACTTGCATGATAAGCAAGTGTAAGCAAAATCTTGGTCCTGTGTGTGGTTGAGTATTGTTGAAGGTACTTAACCAACCCCTTCTTTTTCTTCCTCAAGCTATTTTCTTCCTTGCTATGCAGCCTAAATAGCAAAACTATTAAACTGAGAGATTTAAATCCATGCCAGGGTTCCCAAACAAAGAGTCTGAATTTCAGACTTGCTGAAAACAGTGCAAACAATGAACACACAGGATGTTTGTGGAAGGTCACGATTGCTCCTGGACCTTCAGCATCATTGGAATACACTTGATTTATTTTTGATGTATTCTGCCTCTTGATTCCTTGGAAATCTTCAAAAATGTCTGCATGCCTGATCTACAGAAGTGCCTATAAGGTCTTAATTCAGCCTGATTCCTTAGACTAGCTTACTCACTCATAAGTCCAGTCCACACATTCAATCTTCTCTGCTTGCTTCCCCTGTATGAGCCAGTCCTGTAGGCATTTTCAGAGTACCCTGCTTGAATCGGAGCATCCTGGAAGAGAGAAAATAAAAACAGTGCCTTATGCCCATTTTTACACACACCCCTAAGAGATCCTGCCTGCATTGGATTCACTTCCATTCTCTGCCTGATGGAGCACAAAGCACTGTCTCCCACCAAGGGCCCTAATAATTAATTGGTTAACACCACAAAACGGCACTTTTCTGAAGTCTTGACACTGGTGCATGGTCCTACCAGTTTTTAAGGTTTTAGCTATGACCAGCTGCACCCTAATTCTGCAGGAGAGTTGTAATGGGACACCTTCTACACCTCTTCTTTCTTCATTGTGGGTCTTAGGCACAGAACTCAGGCTGTAGATTCTCCAAGAGCATCAAGGCAACTACCTGTCTTAGTGAATTTTCTTGATCAAGTTCAACTTGCAACACCAACATGGTTCTAGACGTTTTATCCACAAACAGATTAACAAGATCTGACAAGGAAAAGAGGTGCATAATCTCTGATATCGACATGGAGGTCCTCAGAATCTTTGTTCAGGAGCTGTCCAAAGCACAGGGCAATGGCCAGGAAAATGCCATGAGTCCTTCTGTTTTTATTTTGTATTTTCACACATTTAAATTCTGCTCTTGAGTGTGCCCAGAAGTGCCCCAGTACAGCTGGACAAGTCAACATCTATCTACCTTATGCAGGAGCCCAACAGGCTTACCAATCTCTCTTGAAGGGCTCAACCCAAAAGCTTTTCCCAGCCCACACATGTTAGAGCAGGCACGACACAACGTGCTGCTGGGGGGAACGGTCAGAGTCCAAGGCAACCAAGTGGTGTGCATGCAGGCCAGTCTCCTGGTCTTATAGCTTCTCTGAAAGCAAGAATTGTGTTTTGGATGCTTTCCCTTGCTTGAAAACAAAACTGTCTCAGGTTCTGCCTGCTGTCATCAGTCTGTGAGGACTTCTGGGGGCTGGAGGAGCACAGGCAGGTCTTGGAGTGCCCCTGCAGCCTCGCTGGCTGTCATGAGATGTAGCTCAGGCTAGAGAGGTGCATCCAGAATGTTGTCCCTCTCCAGATGCACATCAACCTCCCTGTCCTGCCTGTTTAGAGCATGCCAAGAAAATAAGCCTTTTTGGAGGGGTGCAAGAGACAATCAACTACAAAAGTGTTGTGCTCTGTGGTGCAGGAAATGGCACCGAGGGGTCAAGTTTGGGACACAGTATTAAAGCTGACTCAAAAGCTGGATTAGCAACAGCAGCAGCAGCTTCCAGACAGTCTCTGCAGTGTGCGAGGTTTCTCTCACCAGGGAAATATGGGACAGGCTGACTTTTGGCAGCACTCGACCAGGTGCCAGCAGGTAGCACGTGAAGCTGGAGCAGGGCCAGCACTCTGCACGATCTCCGTGGGACTGAGCGAGAGAACAGGAGGACTAAAAATAAGCACGAGGCTCCCCTGTGGGAATCTCTTGCTCCTGTTCCAGAGTGTGCGTGGAGGTGAACCCGGCCGCCGCAGCAGGCAGCTGGAAGGCCCCGGGTCCCGTGGGCAGGCGCCTGCACTTAGCACGGAGTTCTGCTGGCCCCGGCAGGCACCGCGAGAGCACAGAGGTCAGGCGTGATGAATCCGATTGCAGGATCAGGATCAAAATTTCTGCCTGGCCCTCCTCCCCCACAGCAAGAAAATGCCTTCTGTCACAAACCACGGACCTTTGCTGCTGGCTTTTTTTTTTTTTTTTTCCCAAATGCATGACATAAACATGTTTCATGAGGTAGTCATGGCTTTATTTTCATGACACCTGACTGTACTGCCAGAGTAAATATGGGAAATCCAGATTGTCCTGCGGACTCCACATTGGTTTTAAAGTTTACTTTTATAGACACTAAGCCTGTTGGGAGTCCCAAGTTTGTTGTTGTTGTTGTTTGGTTGGTTTTGTTTTTTTCCGGATAGAAAAATAACTAAATAAATGTTAATAGCTATGTATTAAAATAATCTTGACCCATCAGATGATTTGTCTGGATTCTACTGGTGTGTTTTACTGCTGCATAGCTATTTGAGAAACTCCATTCTGATGATATTTCCTCACTGTCTTGATTGTTATTTTATCTTTATTTTATTTTATTTTAGTTTAGTTTAGTTTAGTTTAGTTATTTTAGCTTAGTTTAGTAGTTTAGTTTAGTTGAGTTATTTTATTTTATTTTATTTTATGAATAGGGCAATATTCTATGAAGGCTTTTCTTCTTACTCTTCTTTCCACCTTCTAATATCATCCTTTTTCCTATTTTAACTTTTTTTTTTTTATCTTTACAAGTTTATTTTCTTTTGCCCTTTGCTCTGAATATTACAATATCTTTCTGCCCTATGGTGAGTGAAAGAATAAACCCATTTGGCCAGACCTTCAACACAGGTAACCTGACAAGGCCTCTCTGGATGATACCAGTTTAACTCCTCAGAGCACCCAGAAGATTACATTGGGAGATTTTGTTAACACACTTTTCATTTTAAATACTGCTCCTTAAGCAAAATTACCCCTTCTCTCAAGTTGTCTGCAGTGCTGTTGCAGATCCATAGAATTACACTTTATTAGAGTTAGATGTGTCTTGAATTCCAGCCATAGAAAGTTTTATGTGATTATCCAAACCATGCAATATCGAATGATTTACTGGGATTTTCCCTAATATGATTCCATTTAGACCATTTTGACCATAAGCTAGCTATTTATGAAATTGGTACCGATGTGCCCATCAGCATGAAGCTGAGCCCAACCTATTTATCACAGTAAAAGTCTCTAGGGATTGGAATATCTCCAGATGCTGAATGCCACTTGCCATTATTTAGATAACATCTACATCTCAGCTCTGCTTTCTAACATCACACCATTGCTGTGGTATCTGTGAGGAGCCACCATAGCCAAGGTGTTCTTTCTCACAGCACTTTCTCACAAAACCCTACTTTCACCCAATGATGCTCCTGTGCATGTGCCCACATACACATGCAGGAAAGCCTGAAAAGGTGCCCAAAAGGAGCTGAATCGCCTGAAGAAGTGCTGAAATCCTCCCAGGCAACATCTTTAAATAGCACCAGGATTTAGGAAACCGGGGTCTCAGGGCAAGGGGAACCAAGTGTCCCTTCTCCTAGAGCAGGGCTCCCGGCACCGGCACCCGCCAGAGGGCGCCGCCGGGCCGCATCTTCATCCCCGTCTTCCTTCTCCTCCTCCTCCTCCTCCTCCTCCTCCTCCTCCTCCTCCTCCTCCTCATCCTCCTCCTCCTCCTCCTTCTCCTCCTCCTCCTTCTTCTCTTCCTCCTCCTCCTCCACCTCTTTCTCTCCTCCCAGCTTTTGAACCATTTGGTCCACAGTTTTCCTCCCTTGTTACAGAAAATAAAAATACCCTTAAAAAGTACCCCAAGCTCCCAGGAGACCAATATTTGGCTTAGGAAAAAAAAAAAAAAAAAAAAAAGCCCCCTTGTGAAAGACCCAGTAAACCCACGAAGAAGAGGATGTGCTCGCCCCCAGTGGAGGAGCGGAGCTCTGCAAGGAATCCAGCCCGGGGCTGAAGGGTGCCCTTGCATCCACCCTCCTCCTCCTCACTCCTACAACATGATTTCCCTGCAGGAAGGAGCCGGGGGAGTCCGAGAGTCGATTCCGGAGAGCTAGGGCATGCTGCTTGTACACAGCGCACAGGACGACCCGTGCCTGATGCAAGTATCATCCGTGGCTCCAGTCCAGCTGTCAGCGCTGTCAGGATGCGCTGAACACCACCTTTGCTGCTCCATGCCCAGGCCAGCACCAGCGTGCCTGGCAGAGAGGCGTGCAGCACCGTCCTGGCAGTGCCTGCATCAGCTGGGTAGCACCGACTTTGTCCCGGTTAGCTGGATGCTGTTAGCTGCTGAGATTCTCCTAGGATGTATTTCCTCATTTGCTTTTACCCATTAGGTATTAATTGGCTCACGTGCTTCAAAACCACTGGTGATATGATGCAAAGCTTTGCAGGGAAGGTGGGGACTGGAGGGAGAGTTTCTTTAGCCCTGTCCCACAAGCACGGGGTGACCTGCAGCAGTTGGATGTGGTGGGGCAGACCCACGTGGACCTATGTTTCTCTCAACTGACACCAGCAAGCTCCTGGGATAGCCTGTCCCAGTACCAGCAGAGGTTGTTTTTCCTGCCAGAATGCCTTTGAGAGGTCTCAGGGCATGGTGTCACCACCTCCGGAGTTACTCAGAGTCTAATTGTGAGATGTAGCAGGCTTGTGGCTTCCTGAACAACATTTACAAAGTGATGGAGAGTCTTTTTCCTCAGGGAACAGGCAAAAATATTTCCCGTGTTCAAGTGATCAATCAGGAAATGCCTTCCTTGCCCTCAATGCCATCGTGTAAAAACAGTGCGGGGTCAAGGAGAAATCAGTAATGCTATGGTTGCTTGTATGTGTGCCTCGTGTGGCAGCTGTAATGAGCAATTGATTGCATATACAGAACCTATTTAGCAACACCACTGGACATGCTGTAACAGATTAGCTGCTGCCTATCTTTTAAAATTCCTAGGATGGGATTATTCTCTTCTGTTTGTATTATATTGCACCAGACTTATTTAGAATGTAGCAGGTGATTTTTGTTAGTTTTTGGTACTGGATCATCAGACCATAGGTAAGGCTGTGATTGCTTTCCCTCTTTTTGGTGTGGGGGCTGGTTTGTGCCCCACTTTTGGGTGACTGGTGTCTCTCACCAAGCCAGCCTCCCTCAGGCAAATAGCAAACACAGCACACCAGGAGTTTCCCAAAAGCAGCACACAAACCTTCCAACCCAGGGAAAAACTTTGAAGAATGCAGCCTATTTTTAGAATACAGATATTTCCACAGGTGTTACTAAAGATGCATTGCTTATGTGTTTCTGCAGCTTTTCCTTCCTTCTTCCCCTGTCCTGCCCTGAGTTTCCATGCAAGCACAGTGCAGGAGAGAACAAACTGATGCCCAGGTCTATACAGGTGACACGGCATTGCCTCAGTCAGGGGCCAGGTGATGGAAGATGCTGTCGTTTGTGCCTCTTTCCCATCCTTGTTTACCATCAGTTATTTTTCAGCTTTCAACATATCACCACCTGCATTTAAGTAGATGGAAAGTGAAATATTAGCAGGACAGCAGGTGCCACAGCATAGCTGTTATGTTATCATTTTCAAAAACTTACTATTTAGACAATCAGTTGAAATCTCTCTTCTTATGCTATTTTCAGGGGTGGAGGAAAATGACTGAAAATACCAGGACTTTGGCAGAAATTACTCTCTGCAGATTTATAAAGATGTAATAGTGTTTTTGTTTTTTTTGTGTTTTGTTTGTTTGTCTGTTTTCCACAGAACAGCAGTTTCCTATAACACATTCCATGGAAAGGGACAGAGAAAGACAGAAAAATCATTGTAAAGTCACACAGCTCTGAATTTGTGCATGTGTATACAAAGATGCAGTTTTACTAATCCTGATAAAGCATTAGGGAGAAATAAATATATAAATAAACGTTTTTACAATATTTGTTCAAATAAGAATTTCCCTTCTCCATATTTTCCCTTCAAAAGCCCTTTGCAATGTACCAGCAACCTGCATTATTACAGCCTCTTTTCTGTCTCTCTGGCCTTTTGCAGACACACAGGTGCTTGCTCCTCCTGCTCTCCAGGCTGGCTGGACAGGGACTGACCAGGACTGTGCTGCTCTGGGGGCACAGAGCACACTTGCACCAGGGTTGGTTTGGACCAGTTGACTTTCTTCACAGGCAGAATGAGCACTGTTTTTTTACCTGTAAAAACTGTGGAAACAGACACATTCACCATCTTTGAAAATCAGTCATGTTAGGACTTCGTTCTCGTATTTTAACATTCTTGAATATGGCCTTTATTTGTGTCTAATGAATACTGTGGGGCATGTGGCCACAGCATCCTGGACAAGATGGATGAGGGTTGTACAATGAAATGTCTAATGCTTCTTCTGTGCTTGCATTTTCAGCCTGGATATGCTGGCATGGAACAGGAAGAAATATAAAGAAGTAGCTGCAGTAAAAATCCTATATTCAGTCCCTTCCCTTAATTGTAGCAACCACAAATTCCACCCAGCTTCATGGAAACCACAGGGCAAAGGCATAAATATTTGGAAAAGCCAGAAAATGGAGAAATGGGAAATTACAGGAATGCCAGTGTAGGATGTCTCATATTCTTACACATTTATAATGAGAAGGAAAGACAGGAAAAGAGAAAAAAGCATAATAAATTGCTGATGGGTAAGGAACAAAAAATGGTGGGGAGAACTCTCCACCCTACCAAATGATGCAAGTGAACAATTTTCTAAACAAAATTTCAGTTTAAAGTCATTCCTTTAACTTTTCCATATAAACTTGTTTGAGATCTCTTTCTAGGAATGAATTCCTCCACCAATTCCAATATATTCAAAAAATCTGGTGGTATAAATGTGCAAAGCACTGGAATACACAAACACAGATATGCACGGCGCCCCAACCTGCAGTTCCACAGGGTAGAATAACTTGCTTAAAGTCTCCTACCATAAGGCTCTGTCAGTGGGAACTGAACTAATGTGGCAATCGATGAGAGGCTACAGCACTGGGAGCACCAAAGTGGAAAAGATTGCACGGTCCCTGCTGTGATAGACAACTGCACAGCCTCTTCTATAAACTGTTCAAGCTACGTGTTAAAATTAGTCAGGATTTGTCCCTACTTTTACTGGAAGGCAAAGAAAAGTCAAGAAGAAAAAGTAACACCCAACAAGGCAGGGAAGAAAAACAAACAAACAAACAAACAAACAGGAAAAACTTAGGAGAAAAAATAAACTCCTTTTACAAACTATGCTACCTGTTTTAAGTACCTCTATGTTCTCAGCCTGTGCTTTGTGTATTGCACTTAATATTGATAGTAAATCAAAATGAGGCAACAAATGTGTAAATGTTTAATGTTTACTTAGCCCTAGAGAACAGGAGGTGGTGACCTACAGGGCAGCATTACTAAGATGTTAGGGGTTTACATTACATGTTCAAGTATTTTATGTTACTTTTCTGCTATTTTCACAAAAAACAAGCTCTCCTCCATCTGTTTAGTAAAGAAAAAAAATAATAACCGCATGAGCTGCAAAGCTATGTCTCTGCTTCCAAAAGGAATAATGAAATCTCAACGTGCATAAACATGCCTTCTTAATCAGAACCACGCTTGTGATTTAATTGGATAATATTTCACTTATAATATTGCATCAAAATTATTATCAGCCTGAATATTTTTGTTACAAGTGTAAATGAATTCAGGTTCCTATTACCTGGCACTTAGCTGCTTATGTTGGTGTTCAGAGAGACTTAATAGTCCTTCAGTTTTTCATAACAGGCAACAATATTATTCTGCTGCAGAGAAATACAAATTAGAGATTTTTTCAGGCCCCATAAACCAGCCAACATAAATTTTTATGGTTGCCAGATTCATCACATGTTTTTATATACCCAGCAAACAGAACCAACTATAACCACTTCTGCTTGGCTATTTTTGTTGTTGTTGTTATTGTTTCAACAGAGTATGGAAATCAATGTGGGAATGTAAGATGAATGGTCTGCTCCTGAAGAAATCTCTGTCAAAGGCATGGAGCTGGTAACAGGATCCTGTATACAAGCCCTGCTTATAAGCTTTGCTGCTGCACTGGGACTTGTAGTTTAGACAAGTTACATGCACAGCATGAGTAATGAGGACAGAAAATAGCATGATTGCAGAATCATATGCCCATTTACAGTACTGTGGGGTGCATAAGTAGCTGATATGCACACACATGGGCACGCCTAAATTACATAAACTCTGACTTAACCTATCAATTCATATCTATATTTCGTATAAATTTAGTAGCTGAAGACTGATAAATAAAAATTATTTGGAAAAAAAGTATCCTCTTGTATTTTTCAGAAGTTGATATTAGCATTCATTGTTTACCAGAAGATAACATTATTTTAATTGTTCAGTTATAATAGGAGCTACTATGGTGATAGTTACAATACATCACATAAAGATAGTAATATTTCAAAATTTGTATCTAGCATATACATTTCCCATCTTACATTTACTAAAGAGCCAACCAATCCTAATTTTATGCTACTCAGCAGCATAATTTTTTATGTTACCTGTTTCTCTTGTCCCTTGCTAACTGCGCCTACCCTGGCACAGAGAACTGAGAGAAATTTGCCTACTTCAAGAGTGGAAAATTATGTTTGTTTTTGTGCTTCATACATGAACACATTTCCCAGCCCTCCATTAAAACTTGGAATACACTCATTACCTACAATACTGGTACAAATTCAGCTGCTCTTTCCTGGTTGCTTCTATTAAAAATAATGCCATTTGCCCCCAGTAATGTTGGATTGGCCCAATAAACCTGAAAAAAATAATTATCTTCATATCAGGTATTTTCTGTCATTTGTCAGCCACCTTTAGGAGCTGGAGAACATTGTGAAGACTTCACACCAGATTTAGTAAAATAGATGCCAGGGAAAAAAAAAAAAAAAAAAAAAAAAAAAAAAGAGAGAGAGAGGGAGAAAGAAGAAAAAAAAAAAAGCCCAAAAAGAAATCTTTGCTGCTTTTATAAACAATACATCATTAACATATGAATAAAATGCATATTTGAATTTTCACCAACACAACTGTTTTCACAGTAAAAAGCTGAAGTCACTGTTCCTTTAGAAAGTGCATGTTGTTTATAGAAATAGTCTTAACACTTAATGTCTGGCAAAGCTTCAAACTGAGAATCACATTACATTGGTAATTTTAACTTTATCATCTTAAATAGATCCAGTTTGGATGTATGAACACAAGCAGAGCAGGACAGCGCTCAAAGAGCTGCCTTTAAGCAGTCTTTATTCTGTCCCATGAAGCTTTGTAATTCTTTCTGTTATTATTAATAGCTGTTAAGTGCTGACAGCATGCTTGGCACAGAATGAAACGTATGAGCATACATGGTTCTTGTTAAGGGTGGCCCTCAGGAGGCCATTTACTGTGTGTAACAACAACAACAACTTTATTGGAGTAGTAACCTACTCACACAGCTGCAGCTCGGGTGTCAGGAGATGTCGCTGTTTAGACAAAATAGGGATGTGCACATGCATGTAGATATAACACCCTTAAGCATCAATTTCTGTCTTGGGTAACAGGGCTGGAAGCATTTCTCGTGAGCAGACAAGACTTTCCGAGGTAGCTGAAGAGTGTCTGGAGCCCAGAGTGACATTTTTGCTTGTTTTCCTCCCTCAGCAGCAGGCATGCAGAGCACTGGGACAGGCCAAGCATTTAGGAGCAACACGGGTGCTGGACACGCTGGTGTGACACAGGGGGCAGGCAGGAGGATGAACTGTGAGGACAGAGTCAGGGATGCTGCTGGAGATTGCACAGCTGATGGGTACAGCTATGGGGTGACAAGAAATAGCAGAAAATGGACAGTGAGAATTTAAAGGGGCTTCAGAGGTGGTGCAGGAGGCAGTTGCAGGCCCTGAACCCAAGACACCTGGGGGGAGCTGAGCTGGTGCTCTAGGCTTGCATGTGGCATTTACTCCCCAGCTCCTGATCAGGTGGCTGTCCAGTGTCCAGAGGAGATGGGAAGGCTCCCTCACGTGATGAGGCTGGTGCTCACACCCACCAGCAGGTATGGCCTGACACAGAAATGCCACAAAGGCAGGGCTGGCCATCACCTTCTGTCTTCTCCTTTGCACCTGCCCTTATGCAATGCCCCTGTGTCCAGGTAAAGCTCTTGATATTGCAAGTGGGACTGTTGTGTTTGCTTCTGCTGCTCTGAGGCTCTGATCTACTGCTCCAGCCACAGCCACAACCAACCCCACATTAAGGAAATCTTGCTGGGGGATCCTGACTCATAAGCACAGGGGATAAAGCTCCCTAAAATAAACTGCTGCACCATGTGGGAGACAGGTTACCCATTAACCTGACCATCCTGATTCTGGTCACTGCCAGCAGCAGGAGCAAGCGGGTCCAACCAGCTCAAATAGTTCTCTTGGAACTGCTGTTTCATCTTGGTTTCATGGTAATTGCCCGGCTGGCTTGTTTCCTGCTGCACAAAACCCTCCCTCCCCCTTCTACATCACTTGCTCTTCAACACTTTCTAGCAAACGTCATCCCCTCTTCACAGTCTCCCTCCTAACACTGACTTTAGAGATTGCTGCTTTTGAGGTACCTTTGCCAGATTGTCAGATAATTGGCTGAAAATCACATCGTTTTAAGGTGTTACAGCTAGGAACTCCAAAAATGATGAATTTAGAAGTCATTAGTCACCTATGGCCATTTAAGCTATAAAATATATGAATGAAATGGATTATTTAACTTCAAGGGAGAACCCTTGCTTTCCATACTCCTATGCATGGTGTTCCTGGCACTGTTAAATCTCTGCTTTTCTGCAAACACATTGATTATGTCTGGCATACTAAAACCTGAATTTGCAAAGCCTGTTCTCTGTATAGAGTGTCTAGAAGAGTTACAACCATTAGATCATTATGTATGTGCATTGCAGGGATGGTGTATGCGTGTTGGGGTGATTTCTGCAGGAACTGAATTGTGACTGTGCAGGATGAGTTAATTTTCCCACTCGTTCCTCTGCTGGGAATACGCTCTCATACCTCACACAGCAGCAAAGCATTATTCACAGACAGACACCATGGGGGAGATTTTTCCAAAGCACAGGAGGGATCTGAGATTATAGGTACCCTGCCCAGGTCCTGGGACCTGCCTCACTGCCACAGCCATGAGACAAGAGACCCAAGTGCCAGTGAGGTTACAGCTGGTTGCCTCGGGGTCTGGCAGTCGTGCGGTGGGGGCAGCATGGAAGGCTGAGCAAACTGTTTGAAAAGCTGAGTAAATATTCAAACAGTTCACCCATGATGCTACAGCTGGACTACTTGGAGTGCCAAAGCTGATTTTCAGCTGTGCTGCATCACACTGAAGTGGCTCTGGAGCCGGCATCCTCCCCCCTCCTTGCACTGCTGAAGATGCTGATAGAATCTTAGTCTAAGGAAAGACAAATGATACAACATGCTAACTGATCCAAAAGGGGCTCATTTCCTAAAGAATTTCTGATTATGACAGCAGAAATAATATATCTGTTATGAGATAGTGAATAGGAAGTACTTTACTGAAGGGACTTACATGTCCACGGTAAAATCAGAATTTGTATATCCTTGTTTTCTCCTTTATTTCAAAGAAAATTCTAAATTAAAAAGATGTGAGGATAGATAAGTTGTCTCCCTCACACTCACTGTTTACTACTGCTTGCCTCATTTCACATCATCGTTGTTCCTTAAACCCAAGGTACTTGGACATTACCAGTCTATGTCTTCAACAAGGCCTCCATGTAAATGTCTTAAATCACTGTTTTTTGTTTTCTTCTGTGCTTGAGCAGAGTATGCTTGGGTTTTGTTTGTTTGTTTTCATTTATTCTTAAATACTAGAAAGCTCTTACTATGATTACTACATCATTGTAGTAAGGAGAACAACCTACAAGCTACTTTATCTACCATAGAAGTAGACTCTATATTGCTGGTTTTTTTTTTAGTAAATTATCCAGCATTTCAGGGTCACGTTCTCACTCCCTAGTGTTGTTGCAGATAGGATGGTCATAAAAGCATTTCCAAGCAGTCTTTGAGAAGAATTAAACATAGAGTTGCAATGCATCCTAATTAAGGGACAAAAGAGGCCTGGCAGTCCTCGTGGTGCTTAGTATGTCATCTTCTTCCTATCTCTTAAACCTAATAATTTGAAAACCACCACTATATTGGAGAGTTATATCTGCTATAACTTATGTCAACTTGGATCCCCCCTCTTCTTTTTCTTAAACAATGTTTGGCAGCCAACTGTGTGTGGAAACTAGACTGTTTTACATTAGTCAGCAGTACATTTAAATCATTCTTACCAAATGATTTACTGTAGATTACAAATTCTTATATGGCATTTTAAGTTAATGATTAGGCAAAGCAATATATCACTAAAATGATTAGTTGCATATGTATTTTGCTTCAATTATTCTAAATTTCTCTTTGCTTTGGAGGATTTCTGATCTCTTATTTTCACCACTTGAAGAAAAAAAAATATTTTTTTTTAAGAGAAAAGGGCAGAGGACCCCAACATTTTTGCCTGTCTTCTCCAGCTATTGCTTAAATCAATAGGATTTTTCTCCCTGCAAGAGAGTCTGAGGAGATGCTGGTAAGTTGCTTAGTGCTCTCCAGACACATATTGGCAGATGTCAGTATTGCACAGCATTTTGGTGTGTTACCATGTCCAAAAGGCATCAGGAAAAAATGGAGGGAAAAGGATTAAGACTTTATATCAAATGAAATAGTGAATCGGCCATCAGGAAAGATCAGATACTGCATAAAAATATGTAAAGCACAGTATCTCATAGGAAAAAGCAGACTGTGCTCATTCTCCATGCACAAACATTTCTGAGGGTTTCTGAAAATTGCACATGTTGTATGACAGTGGAAAAGAGGGATTTGCTGACTGTCTTATAAGTGGACTTTGAAACCAAAGTGAAAGAAAGGCGGAGCACAATAATAAAACAATGCTGTTGCACCAGGTGACTGGCATCTTTAAGAAGAAACAGTGACATAAAATAGATTATTTGTTTGTTTGCCGTGGGCCAGGATCCTACAAGCATACAAAGATAACAAGCAACTTTACATTTACAACATATATGAAATAAGGAAGACAATTTCATCTGTTTCAACAAAAACAAAATCAGTGCAAAGTTACTTGTGTGTAACTGCACGCATATCAAAACATGCGAACCTAACATTGCATCCTCTTGCATGCAAACAGCGGCAGAGTTATTGGGTCCCACTGGTTTGGCTGCGGCTGTGTCTGACTGCAAGAGCCCACTCGTGAGCCTCATGCTTAGCATATCAAGAGCAGGCAAGATCTACTTTGCATGCTCATTTCGGCACCAATCACATCTTTCGTTTACAGTTTCAGATGGCTGGCAAACAACAGACAGGATAACTGCAATGTTTATTTCATTTATTAATTCCCTTAGCTCTTGCTCACAGCATATAGCAATCAATTAAAGGGGAAAAAAAAATACCATAAATGAGGGAGTGATCTGATATTTATTATTGACATCTGCTCAGACTTCCCTATTTTTTCCTCAGGTTTCCAATGTATTCTGTAACAGATCAGACCTTGTAAACTCCTCAGAGAAGTCTACCTCTGGTCATACCACGGGAGATAAGCGATTTACAGCATCATGACTCCTCACAAGAAGCTTTCAAAGACAGGCATCTCTGTCTCCCTCCACTGAAACCAGAGATGTTAGGTCTTCTTCCTCTATCTGATACCAATACTAAAGAGACCATGGGTGGTAGGAGGTGGTTACTGGAACATGACTTCAGATCATCAGACCAGAGTTGCTCCTAGGACAAAACCAAGAAGCAATGCAAATTAGAGGCACAATGTTGTCTGGTGGAGAAGTAGAGGAGTTCAGGAGAAGTGTCCAAAAAAGAGGGTTCAAGAGAAATCTTAATCCTTAAGTGAACAAAACAGGGATAACTACAGCAATATGAGCCTACTTGGGGAAATAAATAAATAAATAAATAAATAAATCATAGATTCTCACTCCATAAAATCATGAGACCATGAAACAATAAAGAATGAAAGCTGCTACAGAAGATAGGCAGCACCTAATTTAGGTCTGGACTGAAATCCAGAGTTCATTATGAAATGCTTGGACCTTAGAAAAACATACATGCCTTACAAGGCAGCCCAAACAATTCTGACATCAAGCATGGGGTTATAGAGAATGAGCTATAAGGAACGGTAGGGACAGAGAACATCCAAAGAGACATCTGGCCTTCTTCAATTTAAGGACCTGTGAGCATCTGTGTATGAAACTACCTTCACCTTATGTGAGTAACACAGCCCAGCACTCCTTCTGGGTCATTTGGTCCAAACAAAGCCGAGGATTTGCCTTGGGTGAAAATAATGTTATCATTTGCTTTATAGTTAAATAATAATAATAATAATAATAACAACATGGATTACAATATTCACTTTGGACTAGAGGATGGCTTCACTTCCTATTTTAGCTCAGTGACTGGTGGCTCACACTTGCGTCTGTTTTACTCATAACAGTGTAGACATATATCATTCCTCTTGTAGCTGTATGGGGCAAATAATTTATGATATCTCAGTGAAGGAGTATGACTGTAGCCTCAAAACCTTGATCAGTTGAGAGGTATGGGGCTTCTGAGGCTTCAAGTTCTCTTTTGAGGAATTAAAAGCATTGTATTAAAAGTAGTAGCCGACCAGGAAGCAGGTACCAGAAACATCCCTGGATGCCCCAAATACAAAGATTGTGAGCTGTGCTCCATCTCCCTGACCTTTGTATTAATTTCTGCAGTGCAGCTCAGCTTAATGGCTGAGAGGCACTCATGACAAATGGAAATGTAGACTTCCCATAGGATCTTTCAGCATGTTGGGCTGGGGATGACATTGAAGCCAGGTCCCTCACTTCTGTCTCAGCATTGTATATAAAATGGGCTCCATCTTGTCTTTCATGGAGGCAGTGGGTAGTGTATTTCAACCAAAATAAATTCTGTCAGAATAGTTACATCTTCCTGGTATCTCTTAGGATGAACTTTAAAATTACCACTCAACCAGGATGCGTAGAGAGGGTTTGTTTAGGGATAAAGCTGGTGAAAGCTTAAATTAGTATCTCAGGCCAAATAGAGGAAAGAGAGAAAGACTGGGCAGTAATCTCTAGGAAAATTGTGTGATAGTGCCCATAATGACTGCAGGGCCTCCACCACACCAGCTAAGTCCACCAACTAGGACACACAGGTTTCTCGGTTTTGAACAGTCTTAAATAAGAACAGTCATAGGGTTCAGAGAAAAGTGACTCAGAATAGGAACTGTAAATATAAACATCGGGAGAGTTACACAGCAGCTAATGTGGGGTTTTGTGGGACCCATTGCAGTTCCTTCACAGCCCTCTCTGAATACCTATGTATTTCATTGTATACTGCCCCAAGAGATTACCTAAATTGTCCAACATTATACAACAAGACAGTGATGACAAGACATTTCTAGGCACTAGATTGCATAGTTTTGGCTTCCAAAAAGGTGAAGTCTAGTTACAGCTTTGTGCTCACTACCCTGTGAGTTAGAGGAAGGACAGTATTTGCTGAACAGTCTCCCTATAAAGGCTCAAGACACAGCTCAAGACACAGTCCTCATGGATCTCTCTCTTTTTTTTTTTTTTTTCAGCTAAAACAGCTGGATTGAGCCTTAAAGTATCTTTGTTAAACTAGTTAATAGATTATTGTCCAAAGTAAACATATTTCAGTAAGTGCAAGACTGTTTTCTTTTTTCCTCCCTCTTTCCGTCTTTTGTTCAACTTCAACTCAGCTATTTATGATTCATTTCATGAGACACTAGGTTTTCTCTGAAGGCACTAAAAAGGACCAGAGCTATCAAACAGTTTTAGTGACTAGTACCAACAAGGAACTGTTTTCCTCCATGCTATAAAACAGGCACTGTCAATAGACTACAACCGGCAATAAACTATTAAAAAAGGAATTTATGATGGCTACTTATTATCCTCCTGAAATAATGTTGTTACAAGGCTGCCCTTTTCAGTCATCCGCACGGATCACATGGCAGATGTCTAACAAAGGGAAAGGCCCAGATCCACAGGGAACGGCAGCAAATAGCCCAGGAATTGCCCCACGTTACATGGGCACACACTGCACCAGGGTTTCAAAGTAGCAGAGCAATTGTCCCACGTTGGACTTCAACTCTTTATACACAGGCGCTTGGTTTAGGGTGGGATCATAATGAAGTGTTGTGTAGTACATATTGAATCATTTTAATGGCTAAATATCAAATTATCTAGAAATGCCTATTATTGTTTAGCGAGGAATTGGTGAAACACCCAGATAAAATAAGAAATGTCACAAGCCGCAAATGGAACCAGATCTGACTCCTTTTTTTGGATTTCTAAAAAGTTTCTGTTCTAGCACTCATCCCTTCCTCTCCAACCCCATAACAGGCTTTCTGCTTTGCTGAAGTGTCCGCCTCCATTAAGGCTGACATTTGACTATGGTATTGATCTGTAGTTGCTATAAATTGTGGTATACCACTAGCAGCAATAGAGTCTTACTCCAATTAATGAACTCTTATGTTCAATAAACATTCTAGAAAGAAGGGGGAAACAATATAGCTCAACCTTCAGAGTCATTTGGGCTGTCTACTTCGTGATCTGGACCTTCATCCATTGTGCCTCCAGAGCAAAGAACTTGCCAGAATGCCAGACTGGAGTCACATGAGCTACGGTCAAGGCTGAACACAGCCCTGGGGAGAAGCCTCCTTGTACTGAGTCCTAGGTGAAAAGTCCTAAACGCCTGTAGGGAAAAGAAGTAGGTGGTTTCAAGAGATGAAATGGAAAATGACTTCAGGGTCTAGAGGAAAGAAAGTCAGGCTGGGCTGAGAAAAAGAGCAAAAAATGAGTTGTGGAGAAGTGGGATGTTAAGGGGAAGCCACAGGTAAAAAAAAAAAAAAAAAAAAGAAAAAAGAAACACAATTGCAGCACCAAGCCCTCTGAAAGTCCTTGTAACTTACCATGGTGTTATGAAGGGCATTTCCTCTGTCCTCTGTTGCTGCAAACACTGTAGCTGACTGGTATCCTGTCCCTTGGGCAGTTCATCTGGGGAAGAGAAGGACCAGATATTGCAATATCAGTTATTACCCTGAGAATAAAATGCTTATCCCCATGAAAATAAAATAATAATAATAAAAATAAAAAGTACCATTAAGGACTTTTGAAAAAGAGTTTTGTTAATTTTAAGAACTCCAAACAAGGGATGCACACCACAGAAAATCGGGAAATGACATGCAAAGAGAACTAAAACTTAAACGTCTCTACAGAGACGTCCTTATAAATAAAGTCTCCATGCTAAGACCAGTGGCGAGCATGAGTTAAACGGCTGCTGAGGTTATAACGCCGGGTTTACAATGTGCTCGGTTATTATTTCACAGCGAAGGAGACAGCCCTGCCTGTGATTGTCCCTTGCTGGCTTCTTGGCTGAGCAGCTCAGCTGTGTCAAGACCGCATCTCCAGGATGAGGGGAGCAGCAATTAACGCGCCAGGCAGGACCAGGATATGGTTTAGTGGGGACTGTTAGTGTTAGGTCAGAGGTTGGACTCGATGATCTTGAGGTCTCTTCCAACCTAGAAATTCTGTGATTCTGTGTGACCAAACGCGAAGCGGCGCATCCCGCAAAAAAACACTGAGACCGGGAGCTGCTCGTTCGCCTCCAGGAGTGCCCGTTCACGTAAGCTGCTTCTCTGTAAGTTTAACAACGGGGACGACAAAACCACCTTTTGTTTTCCGCGGCACCTTCGGCCCCTGCCACGATCCCACGGTCCGCGAGCGGAGCGGGGTGTGCGGGGGGACCCGGCCCCGCACGGAGCCCACCCTGCGCCGCCAAGCGCCCCCTTCCCCGCCGACCCCCGCCGCGAAATGTGCTCGTTAATCATTATCTGGCTCTCCTTGCCTGCGTTTGAACGTCTGAAGCGAAAAAAAAAAAAAAAACATCACCTTTCATTTAGCCTGGAGAGGACTGCAGTCGGGAAAAAAAAAAAAAAAAAAGAAAGAAACTTCGAGCCTATGGTATGGCAGTATTTTTTTAAGCAAGGGGCTTTGGAGGCAATTAAAAAAAAAAAAAAAAAAGTGTTTAAGTGTGCACGAACAGAGAGAACCACTTAATTAAAAGCATGAAAAGAGGACGAAAGACCACACTCGTTCCTGCTTTTTGGTAACATATGCCTATCCTATAATTGCCTGTAAATAGCCACCGCAACAGCAACTCAGATTAGTGGCTTTTTGGGCGAGGTATGGAAACTCTGACGACTTTAGCTGTCGAAAGCTTACGTGAACTTGTACTGTACCAAGTTAAAAAACAACAACAACAACAACAACAACAAAACTATATAAACGCTGGCTCGCAGCGATATTTTTCCAATTATCACCTTGGCAAGATACAGTTCCCTGCTTCCAAAGCCGAGCTCTCCCTCTCCAGCACGGGTTTTGCACTCTCCCGCGCCGGCTCCCCTTCCCTCCCTCCTTCTCCCCAGCTTTCCATGGATTTGTACGAATCTCCCACAAAAATGCCCCCGGGTCTCTCCTCGCGGTGCTCGGCGCTGCCGGGCGGCGGGGCTGTGTCGGAGCCCGTCCGCATCCCCCGGGGCACCAGCGAGCCGGGGGGCAGCGGCAGCCGCTCCCCCCTGTCCTCCAGACGGGCTCGCAACCCTCTGCGAGAGGTAGCCCCCCGCCCAGCGCCTCGCTGAGATGCCGCACAGTTGAGGAGAGGGCTGCGGAGCGGACCCTGGGGACAGGGGGACAAGGAGAGGGTCCCCTGGAAAGCGGCGGGGTCCCTGAAGCAGCTTCCCGGGGGAAATCCGGGGGAAATCCAGGGGAAATCCTCGCCCCCTGGCACCGGTGTCTCCTCCGACGTTCTGGGAGTAGTGCTTTGGGCGCACCACGGTCGTGCCTTTCCGGATCACAAGGTTTTCCGAGGGGGGCGAGCCGGGAGATAGGAATTTGCAGCGAGTGGTGCATGTAGCACACCGTTGTATGACATTAAAAAGCACCAGATTAGGTGGCTACGTCGACAGCTTGTTTCGGCCACGAGTATAAGCACGCTAAGCTAGCACAAATTCCTCCCTCCCCCGAGTGCCACGGATGCTCGGGAAACATTTGCTCTGGAAATTCATCGCCTTCTTCCCGGTGCGGGCTCCGTCAGGTTGTCGAAAGGCACCCACGGGGCATTCCCTCTGTGTGTGCAGCACCGGGCAGGTCTCGGGGCTCAGGAGCATGCAGACCTCATCTGCTCCATCTGGCCGTGAAAATCTGTTCTTAAATACGCGTGTGTTTTTGCAAGACGGGGTTTTGCATTACCTGTTGACTGGGGACACGTATACAGAGGAAGCTTTCGATATAATGCTGTTTTCGCTCACAGTAAATCCCATATGTTGCAGACAAATTCTTACCAGCTGGGAGGGCCAGAGCAGTAAAATCCAGTAATTCTGTTTCATCATAAATCAAGTTTATGAACTGTAGTACAAGGTATATAACTCTGGAAGTTGCTGTCTTTAGTGGTAAATGGCTGCTGAAATGTTCGACAGTGTCATTGTCAAATTCCCTTTTCCACCTAAAACTTGACACAGGATAATTCTTACAGCGATCAGCGTCTCTTGCTTAATTTGGGAGAAAACCTCCTGGCAAAAACTGCATTAGACGAATAGAAAAGTAAAACTCTGAGTGTAACACGTAGAATAAAGTCCCCGGGCGCGGACGCTGCAGTCAGCCTACTTTTCTTTTTTGCCCATTTGTTACCAAATGTGTGCAGGCAGCTGGCCGTGGCGGGCTGCCACACGGCTATAGCCAAAGAGTAAGTGACCTCGCTCAAAAAGAAAATGTAAAAATACCCGCTCGAATTTCGTTATAAAGGGGTCTTTCCCCTGTCTCTGTACTTGCGATGTGTAAAACAATTTCGGAAGAGAATTATGCCTGCACAGTATCTTCCAGACAAATCTCAACACAGTGTACGTGGTATTTCCTCCTCTCTATTAATTTCTTAGTGACTGATTCAGAAGCTTTTTAGAAAAAGAAGGACTGCAGGAACAAACCCGTGCTGTCCTCTCACTTGTGCTCGCAGACTCCGGAGCAGACGGGGACGAGTTGTGCCTCTCGTTCAATCTCTGGATTTGCATCTACACCGAAGTTAAACACTTCTTGTTTGGGGTTTGATCCTGCATTAGGAAGGTTGGGGAGGTTATCCAGGAGTTTCTGGAGAATTGTAATTCGGCACATTGTTTGCCCTTGTGTTTTTCATGGCTGTATTTATGATTCTAGGAAATTTTCAGAACGAAATACGATCTTTAACAACACACCGACGATTATATTATCATCGTTTCAACCAGGGTTATTGCGACTACCACCAATAAAACATACCAGCCCAGCAGCGCACAACGCCGCGGTGCTACAAGATAATAGAAGTTTTCTGTAGACTTCCCCGAGTCCCGGCAGACGGGGTAGGGTCTCTATCGGGGCTCTGCAGCTTGTCAAAATTTGTCAAATCAAAGGAACCGAAAGTGGGGAGGCAAGGGACTGGGATTTTGCAGTGTAACCGTGGAGCTGGGCTGGAGGTACTGGGTATGCCCATGCCAACGCGCTGGTGAGGCTTCGGCGGGCATTTCGTCTAGGAAACACCGCGGTTAGGTTGCCGACTTCTGTCCACAAAATTACCCTAAAGATTCTCGTGTGAAACAGCTGTCAAGATTTTACCCCTGGGGAAAAGAAAAAAGAAACCACACGCCACACACCCACTCACCCACACACCGCATTTGAATGACAACCTGTTTTATGCTGGGGACCCCCGGAACTCTCAAAGAGGTGTCTCTTGCGTTTGAACTAGTTTAGAGATCCTTTAACTTAATTATTGTTCTCTTTAATAATTGTTCTTTTTTTTCCCTCCCGAGATTTATTCACAGAAGAAGCCCCACAGATATCCCCAGCCGCCTTGGGAAAGCACAGAGGCGTGCCGCCTCTCTCCCGGTGAGGCTTGGCTCTCACTTTTACGTCGCGGTGTGCTTGCTTTAAGGTTTCTACTTCCCAACCTGCCCTCGGTATTTCTGTACAGCGGAGGAAAAAGGAAAAGAAAAAGACCACCGCCGACCCACAGCCCCGCGGCTGCTCTCGCCCCACAGCCTGGTGCTGCGCCCGCGGCGCGGGGGCGAGCGGAGCTCTGATGTGGGCAGAGCTTCCTCTGTGCTTGGGAGCTACGGCGCCTTTCTTCCTTTTATTTTTTTTCTTTTTTTTTTTTTTTTTTAATTTTATTTTTTGCTTTATTTTGTTTCCTTTATTATTTTTTCCTTTATTATTTTTTTTCTTTATTATTTTTTTTTCCTTTATTATTTTTATTAACGCGCTTACGTAACTGGAAATATATATCAAAATTCTTTATGTAGGGCACTAACTGTATGTGTACATTTAGGCTAGCTGCTGAAGAAGTCCAGGACAAACAGGAAGAGAGCTGCTCTCCTCTCTGAGGTCGGCGTGGCACTGTAAAACGCGACGGGGAGAGTAAAAACTCTGCAATCCGCTTCATTCCTCGGTGCGCCCTGAAGTCAGCCGGCTTCTGGGTGTCTGAGATTTTACAGAGACATAACAGTTTAATTTAATTTAATTTTATTTTATTTTTTTTAATTTTTTTAACCGAAGTGAGCTCTAGCGGCGTGGTGTGCCGAGCTGGAATCAGACCCATTACCTTTACCACACAAATACAATTTTTTTTTTTAGCGCAAAGGTTTAGCTCTCCCGATCGAGCCTGCCCTAATGCGAGGCAGAAGAAGAAGGAGACAGGACCGGGCAGAAGACAGGAGGCGGCCGGGAAGCGCTTTATTAGATAAGTGTATTAATCTGGATCCCAGCTGTATTTGCAGCGTTTTCCAAGATTCCTTTCTTGTCGGATGTGGGCTCCCCTAATTAATCACTCATGCCGTTGTATACATTACAGCTCAAGAGTGTAATTTTAGTCAGCCGTTTTTGAAGCGCTCCGCTCTCCCCATCTGATGTGCATTTGCCCGCTCGGCGCGGGTCGGGGCTCGCACACCGCCGCTCCCCTCGCCTCGCCCCCTCCGCCCGGGGCAGCTCCGGCGGGGCTCCCTCCGGGGAGCCGGAGGCGGCCGAGGGCCCTCGGTGCGGCCCCGGCGCCGCCCGTTACTGCCGTTACGGCCGTTGGGGCAACGGCAGCGCCGCCCCGCCGCTGAGGCGGAGCCCGCCTGTGGGGGCGCGGCCATGGCGGGGCGGCTCCGCCTGAGGAGAGGCGGGCGTGAGGCGAGCCCGGCCCGGCCCGGCCCGCCCCGCTGCGCTGCCGGCGGCTGGGGACGTCTCACCTCATCTGTCACCAGTTCTGCTCGCCTGCCCAGCTGTCAAAACAGGGGGTGTCTTTTTCATTCCAGCTCACAAAGTACCAAAGGGGAACGGGGCTTTAGTGCCTGTGTTTGGACACAAGCAATTATCCCTAATTATTGTTTTTCTTTTCAGCCTGCCCGTCCCGCTGGAGAGCCAGCAGATGAGCATGCCCTAATCCTCCCCAGTCGGTTGATCTCAGTGGGTTTTGCGGGACAAGCCGGGCGAGAAGGCTCCGTGGCTTTCATCTCGATGTGAGTTTTGAACTGATTGAAACTCGTTGCGATGGGAGAATTAACCTCGGAGCCCAGGCTTTCAATGGCCCCTGATAAGAGATTATACGTGTTGATGGCAAGCTTTTCTTGGCAAAATGTTTTCAAAGGGCTCGGAGCTGTTAAATCAAAGCACTATTGAATTGGTGGTAGGCCCCTTTAGAGCTCTCCCTCCTTCTTCATTCCCTGGTGCTATGTGTTGGTAATTACTGGCAGGGGTGGGAGAAGGGAAACAGAAAATCCTCTCGGAGATACACACCCATGCGCACCAGAGTGATGAGCAGCGTTGGCTAGAGAACCACAGGGAAGCCAGAGGAAACTTCTCTTAATCCCACGGAGGAAAACTGCCTAGATGCTCAGGCCAGCACAAGATAAATCCTGTTCTGCTGCCAGTCTCTTTTCACATGCCTGCTTCTTGCTTTCGCAGGGCTGCGGTAGTAATCCAAGGATCCGTGCTTCAGTGTTATTTCCTCCGTAATTCATCCTTATTAAAAATTTATATAAGGAAAAAAAAATCACAGAAAAGCTAGAGAGGCTATGTGGATCTTTCAGCTATGAATATCCATGTGGATGACAAAAGCTAGGTAATACTTATAATGTGCATCAACCTTGACGAGACTACTTTAACCAGAGTTTGCTTATTCTCTGCCTATCTGAAGTTTGTGTACAGAAATTACACATCTCAGTAACGAGTCACCATAATTGTGAACTTTGGATCACATTTGGTTGAGTATTTTCTCTTCCACTGTCTGAGAAAGGGGGACATTGAAAAAGCCTGTGGGCCAAAGCAAAAGCTGTCTGCTCTCAACCAGAGAATCTCTGTGCACTGATTCACCTGAATTTTGTAAATGAAAGTGTGTCTCTTCCGAGACAGTTTAGGGGTCATGGGATACAGTTCTGATCTTAATTGTGGAAGGCTAACGCCTAACAGAAGGAAAAAAAAAAAAAAAAAAAAGGAAAAAAAAAAAAGGAAAAAAAAATAAAAAAGGAAACATGAGGTTAGGAAATACACATTTTCTACCAGACAGACAATCCACCTCAAGAGAAATGCTTACAAGAATGAGGCACCCACCACAGAAAGCTGTTGAGCTGGAAAAAGAACAATGTTCAGCTCTACACTGGAGTCTGTTGGCAGGCAAAGAGATGTGTTTGGGTGGGCCAAACCTCTGTTATATGGATATTACTCAGGACTTAAGGACATTCTTATTAAATAACATTCTGGTTCGATGGTGAGGGAAGTAAATTATTGATATCCACTTCCAGAAACATATGAACACAAAAAGTCTGCTAGAGCTGCTAACAGTAAAATTCACCCTGTCCAATACTGTAGCTTTGCATTGGTAGTGAAGAGGCAGTGGGAGCAGCAGCAGTATGGCAATCATAAAACTGCAGCAGAGCAGGGCAGGGTGGTGGAACCTGGCGTCAGGCAGTGCATGAGTGGAGAGAAATTAATCTGAGGAAGGTGCTTGTTCAGGAAGTCCTTCCACCAAATCCATCAAGAATAGCACTGCAGAGCCAGAACTCCCTTGCAGGTCTGCTTGCCTGGCCCCCATGTGTGTTCACTTGGAGGGCTTGATGGGAGAACACCTGGAAAATAACTTGGAGAGAAGAGATCAGCCTGGCCAGAAGCTGGGCTGCTGTAAGCCTCAACAACGATGCAGGCGCTACAGCTAGATGTCTCAGCAGACGCTCCCAGCTGTAGGAGGAGGCCTGGGTTCAGGTTGATTAGAAGTGTGCACTGAGTGCTGCTAATCACACTACTTTTTTCAAATTGATATTTTATTATGTTTGCCATTTTTCTCCAATTATATCACATGTATCTGAAGTCTTTTGTTTAAAATGAGGAGATGTTTTTGGTTTTAGACTGCTCTGCTGCTGTCTTTGGTTCCCAGCTCCTGATCCAAGATTGAGCCAGTGTAATTTACTGAAACCTCCAAGGCCTTGAGCTTAGCCACTTTTAACCCCTATAGGTATTTGCCAGAAGAGAAACTTGCAATCTTTTTTTTTTTTTTTTTTTTTTAATTTATTTAAAAGCTTGAGCTACAGTTATTAAAATATTATGATTATTATGATTAAACTGAAAGCAATTGCACAGGCAGTGTGAATGCCAGAACAGTAACCTTTATTTTTTAAGTATCATTAAATTGCCACCAAAATCCAAGTTTTGGGGGATCCAAATGTTTTCTTACAAAACCATTCAACTTGTACCATATCAATAATATTTCCTGCCAGCAGATCACTTAGTGGGAGGCTTGGTAGTAATTAGAAAAATTGTTTTTGAGATGATTTTTGTTTTTCTTTTTTTTTTTTTTGTTAAATGGTATCTCAACGACAGCCGGAATGGCAAAATGCATGTTTTGGCTTATTCAGTGCTTACTGTTGACTGGGCCTGTGAGTGCTGTGGGGAAGCTGGGAAGAATAATTACAATTTCACTTGTTCTGACTGTTCGGATTGTTAGAATGTTCTGCAAGAGATCCTAGAAAGTTCACAAGCTGTGCAGGGTCTCAGCAGAATTTGTACATTGTACAGGACCTCTTCTTTGGTGAAGTGCCTTAATTGTCACTAAACTGTTGCAAAGCTTGTCAGGAAGAGTGTACTTGCAGAGTTCATACTCTCCACAGAAGCAAACAGCTGCAATGTGGATTTTATAGCTTACAGAGGATGAAAGAAACCTGCAATAGTTACTGTGTATAGTATAGAGTGGCTTTATATATATATTTGGCAACTCTGAATAGACATCTGGGGCCAAGGCTGTTTCATTAGTCATTGCTACTTCAGAAATGCCTGCAAGTCCTGTACAGTTAGAAAGTTTGCCACATAAAACAGTGTGTGTCCAATTTATAAAATTAAAGAGATGGTTTCAGTCCCAAAGACCTTAAAATTTATATATTCAGTGAGAAGCGGCAGTTGTATCCAACAAACATATGGTGGAAACATGGTATAACAGCTATACCTTTATCAGTCCCAGAGGCAGCTGCAGCACACCAGCTCTCAGCCGTGGTCACAGATGGACATCTGAGACAGAGGTTGTCTCTTTCACCAGAGGAGAGAGACCCACAGTATGTACAACACAGACGGAGCTTCTGAGGTTCTTGGGAACAGAAAGATATTTTGGGTCAGTAGCTTCTGAGGAAGACTTAAATCATTTTTAGCTATAAGTCAGTTCTGCTTTTCAGCTCTCATTTTTAGTAAGTAGGTTCTTTTTTGAAGGTAGAGTATTTGTAGTGCTATTACTTGTTCAAGGAAAATGTCATTACAGAAGATTGTTACATTTCTGTTTAGTGTGATGTATTGCAGTGGAGTTTGAAAAAAAAAAAAAAGAGAGAGAAAAAAGAAGGAAGGAAAAAAGGAAATACAGAGAAGGAAGGAAGGAAGAAAGGATGAGAGGGAGGGAGGGAGGGAGGGAGGAAAGAAGGGAGGGAAAGACAGAAGGAAAGAAAGAGAAAGAGAGGAAGGAAGGAAGGAAGGGAGGGAGGGAGGGAGGGAGGAAGGAAGGGAGAGAGAGAAAGAGAGAAAGAGAGAAAGAGAGAAAGAAAGAGAGAAAGAGAGAAAGAGAGAAAGAGAGAAAAAGAAAGAAAGAAAGAGAGAGAGAGAGAGAGAGAGAAAGAGAGAGAGAGAGAGAAAGAGAAAGAGAAAAGATCAAGAAAATCTGCAAGCACAAGATGAGTTCTGTGCAGACCACCCCCATCATCCCACACCACCCCCATTTTTTTTCTGTTTTATAAGAGCCAAAGGCAAAAATACCCCACCCAACAGCAGGTTCCATAAGCCACAGAGAAGAAATTGTGAGTCATTACATGCAAATACTGCAAGGGAAAGAAATGGTGGGCAGCTGAGTTTAAGGATGTTAAAACACAGGCAAAGACAAGTTGAGAGTCACAACTGTTGTTAGTGGATTCAGACATTACTCAGTGGCTGACAGCTCTTTTGTTGACACCTCTGGATATTTAGTCAACTCTGGCCTGCTCTCCGTGGGTTATCTTGCTAGTATGCAGAGTAATGTGTGCAGAATCAAGTATTTGTTGCAGGGGCAGAAACAAGCTTTAATTCACTTTCCTGCTTCTTTTATCCATTTCATAACTGAATCTTTCTTCAGAATCTTTTTCTTAATGTCCTGTACCTATAGCTCAATTAAATCCATTATATTCAATTATTATTTTTTGCAAACTGTTTCTCTCATCCTACTGTTGCTGTGTTAAATAGTTCTTTAAATAGTACCTAAAAACAAAAACAAACAAATAAAAAAAAACAACAACACACTCTAAATACATGGTTCCTAAAAAATCAAATCTCTTTTCCCTACACACTTGAAAGAATATACTCATTTCCCATCTCAAAGCTACAAAATCTTCTGCAAAACTTGCCATTTACCCCCAAAACAATATTATAGCTGGCCTACGCAGATCCTTCATGCTCTCTTGTATATACAAATGCAGAACTCATACCAACTCATGACCTTCCACACCGGACTTGTGTACACAGATGTACACTGACACAAGTACTTAAAGGATTTCTTTAAAGGGATCTTGCTGGTTGGCTGATGTTTCGAATATTTTGTCACCACAAGGGTCTTTGCTTTCTTAGCAATGCATTCAAACCCATTCATTGATGAGCAGGTACACAGCCTATTCTTGTTTAAAAGCTGGGAGGATGACAAACCTCTCAATCTAAAATAAGCAAGACTGTACAAGACTGTAGTCTTGTACATCTTTAAAGCACCCATGTAAATTTCCCTGGGTATGCATGAAAGCAGAACGGGATTCCTTGTTTGAGAACACAGACATGGCAAGTGGCTGGCTGAATGAGAGCAAGTGGGGCTGGATTTTGCAAGCTTGTGCAGCTAGCTGGAAACAGGCAAAGAAATGCATTTTTACATGCAATTATCATGGCACAGCTTTGAAACTAAGATGATGGCTATGCCTTGTCTTTTATACCCATGGAGGTGAGAACCTAGACAGAAATAAGGGAAGAGGTTGTAGGCATCAAACTTTCTTACATTATAACATAGCACAAAAACATAGGCATATTGGAAAACAATGGCTTTCTAGCAGAGTGACCAGTTTGCAGCTCACAAATTCTGTGTAGTCTGCAAGCAGCAAGTGCAGCTCCCATGCCTCATAATCAGTGACTAACTGTGTCTATCCCAAATCCCCAGTAAACTGCAATACCTTAGGGGTTGAAGAGCCCAGAAGCACCAGGTCATCTTGTGCTGCAGCTTCATATGCAGCCTTGCCATCTCTCCCAGCAGAGCAGCCTTTTGCATATCTCAGGTGCTGCGTTTCCCTCTCTTCAGAGGCACGGAAGTGTGTGATACACATCTTTCAGCTCTCTGTCCCTGAAGACGGTGCCATACTAATTGTAGCATGAGATGCTGCTCGTGGCTGGCCTAAAGATTATAGCGCAGGGTTAGGAGGCCTGTCACTCTGTGACATAACGTGAACTTTGACTTTCTTATAAAAATCCAGCAATCCATACTCCCTGCAGAAAAGCAAGGGATAGAGTCTCAATATGCCTGCCAAATTACGCTGCTACTTGAGAGCACCAGCCCAGACTTGAGTCTAGCCTCCAGCTGCGGCCAACTTCTGAGACAAGGGAAAATGACAACCTTCCCAGACAGAATAGAGTAGCTGCAGAATCCACTAGGGTAGAAATACCTTGTTTTCACATTGCAGGCCTCTAGCCAAAGCTGTAGCACATGACATCTATCTTCAGTGGAGTTTGGTTAAATCTTTTCAATGCATTATATATTTCAGATGCTTTCATTTGAAATACCAACGAGTAATATAATTTCATAACAAGGATATAGTTAATAAGAAATATTTATACAAGTTAATTTTAACTAATATGCATAACTGTTATTTATGTGTGTCATGTTTAGCTTACCTCAAGATGAGGAAACACTTTCCTCACTTTTAATAGTCCATAACCCATAAAGAAATGCCCAAGTGCAGTGATAATGATAGTTTTAAGACTGCAAAACCAGTGCTCATTGATCTATAAGACTGGGAAAGTAAAACTTTTCCTGTTTTCCAGTAGGGAATTATTCACACAATTGCATTTTTCCTATTTAAATTTTCAGTCTTTAACCTCAGTGTCCAACAAATATTTTTGTAGAAACATGGCAAAGGAACCCTAAGACACAACTATAGCTAATTGGATGAATAATCACAACAAAATAATTCATGGGATGAATGTTTCCCTTTTATCTCAATTTTATCGGAATTATTTTAGCAGATGTTGGCATCTTAAATGCAGTTGTTATTAGAAGTGGTTGAGCATGTCTTGAGAAATAATTGTTGAACTTCAAGACACTTATGATAAGTTGCAGTGATGATGTGCTGTAGATTAGAACCTAGAAAGCAGATTATTGCAGGCATGCTCAGTTTACAGATGTAGCTGTGTTAGTTTTTGGTGTCCTAGGGAAAAGTATTCTAAGATATTGAAACCAGCTGCTTCTCCTGTTAGTGCACCGGATGCTTATCTTCTTGCTCTATATATCAAAATATCAGCGTCAAAATTTGCCATTACTGCATGAACTGCAGACACTTTGATCTAAAGATAAGATAAGATGGTTCAGTCTGTATTAAATAGCAGCTGCCCTTAGCATATTTAAAAATGCAATAAAATAGAATATTTTGATTATTTTTCTTTAAACACATGACAAGCATGAAATAAAGCAAATTAAGGAAAGCAATAGGACAGTCAACAAATCAACAAATTATCTTAAAATACCAAATGAATTTTTAGAAATTATTTTGATCTAAATAGTTTTACATTTGTAAAAATCTCAGTCTCAGGGAATTTTATATATATACATATATACAAATGTAATTCTGTGGAAACAAAATTCAAAGTGTCATTATAACCTTCAAACTGTAAATTCTGAGTGTCAGCTCACTGCAAATGTTGCTTTGACCCTGTGAAACCTTTGAGATAATTACCAAAACGTAAGGTGTAAGATTCAGGAAATATGGAGAACTTTTGAAATGCATCTCTGAAATGACAATGTATCCTCTAAAAATGGGTTTGTAATTTGAGCGAAGTGAGGAGTGGAAAAAGCATGAAAATGAGAGAGGAGGAAGGTGGCAGCTAAACTTACATGCAAAAGAAGTGGTATCCATCATTTATTTGAGAATTAAAGAAGTATTTCACACACCTGTATGTTTTGTGGCAGGGGTGGCTCACAATAATTAGAGACCTTGGTGATTCTTTTCTGAGAATGACTACAAAACTGCTGCTCCAAATGCACTTGTTTGACAAAATGCATGAACCCATTTATCACAGATTGAACTCCCAGATGCCCTCAATACCATCTCCACTCACCAAAAGTGATTGCAAACCTCCCCTGGGTCAAAAAAAGGCCCATTAGAAGCATTGCTCTCCTACCCATCTGCTGAAACTGTTACTGGGGCAGCTAATTATGTTTCACTCTTTCACTTCCAGAACCAAACACATCTCTCAGTGTCTAGATCATTGATTACATTAGCTGGAAATATTTGCTGTAATCATAGACAGTGAACTTCAGCCTTAAAACAGAGAGAATAAGCTTTCCACTTCTTTTTTACTTTGTAAAACTGTTTAGAACTGGGGAGAAAACAGGGACAGCAAATGTACTGCAGGTAAAATGTCTAACTATAGCTTATAATAAATTTTGCCTTCTTGATAGAATTGTACTTACATTTCATTTTCATGCTGTGCCATTGATACAGTGTCTGAACATGTCAAGTGCAATGTCAGCACTTTTTAATCTCTTCAGTACATATTGTGCTGTGTATGGAAATGGGAAAATACTTTTCTGTACTGAGAAATTATTAGTCTTAAGTTAAAATGGATTTAGTAGGGAGCAGTGGCTGGGTTGAAAAAAATAATTTGCAGTGCTGGGCTGCACTAAGTGAGATTCAGCAAGCAGCAAGCACTCTTCTCTCAGTATCAGAAGTCAATACTCCTGAAGTGTGATGGAGCCATCTGTCACAAAGGTACCTGGATACACATGTCCCACCAAAAGAAAGTTGCACAAAAATCTTGCAGAAGATGGGCTATCTTTGGCTAAAATAGATCAATAAGACTGTGATCACTGCTTATTGAAGCTGGGAAGACAACTTTTTAAAGGATGGAAAGAGTTCTTCAGATGGTCCAGACAGATTTGTGTTGAATTCTTGTCTGCTATTCTGCCTCTCTGCTCTTCTCTTCGTTCAGCTTGTTACAGCACACATACCCTTTCTGCCCCAAACTTTTCTAAACAGATATAACTCATTTTGTTTCATCCAGTAACATATTGTATGCTGATCAAAGTAATTTAATTAGTCAATGTTCTGCTAATTGTTTTGGAAAGATGTTTAAAAGAAGGCAAACTATTTTTGTGTATATTTCGTTAGGATGTCATCCTAACCCACCCCATGTTCTGCGTAATGATAAGGTCAATTAACTTTTATCCAAATATATTTATTGTCTGACAGCCAGTTATGAGTATTGATCACGTGCTAGTTACTGAAGTATATTATATTAGGTTATTATAATTACAGGGCTATTTCCAAAATTTTCCCTTCCTTGTTTAGTGGCATATCGCAATGGACAGCAGCAATAGGGAGATCACTGCTGTGCGCAAAGGAAGTGTTCCAGAAATGTAGTGATTTTTGTAGCATGTTTCATCAGTAGTAAATTGGGGGTATGAAAAGTGTGCTGGGGATGCTCTTCTAGGGAATTATAACAGCCACAAATGAACAAGGAAGAGTAGCAGTAAAGCTACATCACTTACAATCAGCTGTTGGATACAGCTTAAACTATTAACAAGCATTTTTGCTGTTATTGTACATGTTAACCTTCATGACCTTCACGACAGCCTTTTATCAGCAAGAATATAGCTGGCTGGCACAGCTGACTGTACATTAGAATAATTAGCCTTAGTTATGAAAGCATTGCTTGCATACTTTTCAAAATGCAAACTTGAAAGAAGACAATGTTCTAAACACAGTTTCATCCAGCAGAAATTAGTACAAACATTATACGTTTTCCTCAGTGGAGGTTGTCCATAGGAGTCCTGTAAGTAAATTCAGAGAATAACATTATTTGCAAGAAATACATTTCTCAGCTCTTTTCATACCATTTATTGTTATACTATCCTTGGACAAAGAAAAGTAAGTGGTGGGATGCAAGATGAGTTTTCTGATCTTTTTTCTTTGGGTTCTTTTTTATTAGGAGCAATTTCAGCTTATGGAAAACATCCACATGGAGACAACATAGAACCAGAAATTCTCTGAAGTCATTATCATCGGAAAAGGTCTTAAACCAGAATAATACATTCAGATAAGCCTCCTCTCTTTCTCAGAAAGATATTCTTTTTGGATTCATAAAGCTGTTATTTTCTTTTTATTGCCACTCCCATAGTTTTGTTGATGGTTTGGTTTTGCATCATCTGATGGAGTTTTAAGCAAACTAATGGAAAAGGGCAAGAGAACAAAGACAATTTTTTCTAGGAAGAAAATTTTATGTACCTTTCCCAATACTCTATTGTTTCAAGTTAAACTTAAATATTATATGTGATTATCTTGAAGTTCTTCCAGACAAAACTAGAAAAGATCCTGAGGATTGCTCGTAAATGCTTTTTCTGCATTGTGTCAGAAGTGGCTGAAGCAATTTAGTTACAGTGTACAAGCACCAGAACCTTTATGGTGTTGGAAAGTTGCTTTTCATGAGCTGGGTGGCCAAAAATGTGCTAAGGGTGGCCCCACTTCACTTAGAGATGACTCCAGATTAAGAACATAGGAGAACCATAATTTGTTTGAAATGCTTGCGTAGACTCCTGTTGGATCTTCAGCCATCACTTCTGACATCCTGAGATCTGAAATGCTTAGTTGCAGACAAAACCTGCTCACAATAAGCTAATGAAAAACTTGTTGAATGGGAAAAGGATTGCTACATAGCTCCAAAGATAAGTGTAGGGAAAACCGAAGGGAAAACTTCTTCACCAAGCAGTTGATCATAGATGTAGTTAATCACACAGGCATATTTTCTTTGCTTATCTGCTGGTATATGTGTGTGTTATCAGCCGTGAAATTGGTTACAGCACTGGAAACAACCACTTTCAGAACAGGCTTTGTATCCTTGCTCTCTCCACAGGAATTTTGAAAAGATTTCTTATCTGACCACTGGCAGGATATTTGTAATACTTTGCCAGCACATCAATAACAATACATGTAAAAAGAATTTCAGAATCTTACACCAAATTTTGCCCTTCACTACACTAATATTAATACAGAGAAAAGCTACTGCATTTCTACTTGTGTAACTAAAAGCAGAGTTTTGTCTTAAGCAACATGAGTGCAAATGGCAAGGTATTAAAAACACAGATGCAGAGAGGGAGGTCCATGTGTGGAAATGGTTTATATTAAGAGGCAGTTGCTGAAGCATATGAGAGTTTTAGCCATGCAAAGACCATTTGGCCCAATATTTTTCTTTGTGAGTAGTAGTTTTAAAGAAATCTATCATAAAGATAATTTGTTCTACTTACCTATAAGCGCCTCAGATCACTCCCCCTCTCCTTGCACTCTTTTATATTTTTCCAGACTGATGCTGGACCAGACCTGAAATCCTGGTTGTCCATATACACAGTTGGGGTTAACAGTGCAGCCCTTATTTTTTCACAGCATCAGGGAATTATTTCTGGTGAATCAGAATGTTGTCACTTGTGACAAACGGCTGCATAGAATGCATAAACCTTTTATTTTCCCTGCACACGAAAGGCCTGCACAAAATGTCAATGTTTCATTGTAACACCTGCAGAAATTTCTGAGAATAAAGGTTTAGTAAAATATGAACTCAGGTCTCTTCATGTTGAATAAAGATGATAGAAAATATTAAGCAAAATGATTCTCCTTTTTCTTTGCCTCCTGGGTACCCTCAGCACCTGCCTTCAGCATTGCTAATAACAGACTAATCATAGGTGAGTAATACTCCAATAATAGAGTGATACTCTAATAATAGATGAATAATATGCTTATCTTGTTTTTTTGGTTGCCTTTCTGAGATGTAAATCTTGGTCACTGTGGTCAGAGCTTCTGATGCCTTCATCAAAATATTCCTCAGGGTCATGGTTGACTGTGTGGAAAGAAAGCATCAAGCATGGAGTTAATGATTGAATCATAACAGACAATTATTGTAATTCTAAACTTTGCAATTAATTTAATGTTTAATTTTTCAGCCTGAAGTTCTTTTCATGACATTTAAACATTAAGAAAATAATACAATTACTTTTAAGATATCTTGTGCAGTTTCCCCAGTCACAGGACTCTGTACTGTTTCCAGTGACTCGGCCATGCTTAAATCTCTGAATAGGTAGAAGTCTCTACAAGATTTGTGTGTCTGGAGGTTGAATCATTGCTAATGTGTTTTGCACTGAAAGATCCTATTGTGCCTGTGGAGTAGGTGGATCTCCTGTTTTTGTTTACTGCCAGACTGAGTTTGGGTGGCCTCTGGGGAGTGTGTGTTTGTGTGAGTGGACATGTGAAATCAGCAGAGGTCTGGGCATATGCCAGACAACTTCATTTTGGCTTGCTGCTAGTACTCTCTACACTAGAAAAACCATAATACATTTGTCTGAAAACTGTATACACGGTAGAGAATATTATTTTATTCATAATAACACAAAATAAATCCAGAGGCTCTTTGATGGTGAAGATGGAGAGGAGGCAGGTCTAGAAGGCAAAAGTAATGCTTCTGTTTGAGTCTTGTTGGCTATACCTTTTTTTATCCGAGCTGAACAGCCTAGAAAAGGTAGGAAACATCCCCAAATCCTACTCTGTGTCCTGACCGTGAGAGTTCAGGCTCCTACCAAACATTATGGACTATGTGGCAAGTGACTTTCTGCTCCTCCAGATCCTGGCCATGTCACACAGGCAGGTGGGACATGTGGAGGAGGCTGTCCAGGCAGACACTTTCGCGGCTTACCCACAGTGCAGGAGAGCATGTACCTGAATACATTTTAGTGCTCAGTGCACACAAGATTTTCCCTGAGCAAGCTAGCTGAATGGCCCTAAACTGGACCAAAAAGGTTTCAGAAGGTAATCAGTGTAGCTGGCTGGTGAACTGAGCTTCAAAGTCACTTGATCTTGCAGGGTAGATATTATCACCTCAAGATTTATACTTGCTTAAAAATAGCACTGGTGCTGAGCAAATGAAAACTCCTCACTAACCTACAACACTCAAAGGATGCACAGTTACTTTTGCTTGCCACTTTCCACTGTTGTTTGTTTGTTTTTAACCTCTGTCTTTTTTCAATAATCTGAACAAGTAGCCAGAAGTCACTCACTCCTAATCAAGGAAGACGCTGTAGTCTGTAAGTCCCAGATAGCGGCACTGGTGTAGGCTCTGTATATGTGTAATAATTTATTACCATAAATGGCTCCATCTACCAGCATATGCATAATTGCTTATAACTTAGCAGATTCAATAAAGCTGCTGTTATTTCTTGCAAATGTCTTTTTCAGTGTGTCTCTTAGTATGGCGCCAGAAGTGAAATAAATTTCACTGCTTAGCTTCTTTGCTGTGACTGACTGAATGACTTCAGGCATGGCTGTGAGCAATACTTCATCTTCAGATGCAATGCATACACATGGTTTATTTGTGAAAAACAGATTTTCCAGAGATGCATTGAAAACTACACAAAATAGATAAAGGAAGGAAAGTAATCAGGATGCCACACTGATTATAAAACATGAGGCAGAGGATAGATATATATATTTTTTTTCTATAAAATCTTGAATACTTTGGAAAAATACCTAAGAGAAATGTAATGTTTCTTATTACATCAACCGGCAATAAAATTAAAATCAGAACAAAGAATAGGATTTATGTGAAAGTTTGGCATACATACAGATGAACTTCTCAGATGCTGGAAAGTGCTAAGAATCAGCAACAATGAAGCTACCAAGCTTATATTGTCATGGCATCGGAGCTGGACTGTGTTATTGATCACCAAACAGGCAAAAAAGCCTAGGACAGAAACAGCTGAAATAACAGATGATTCACACAAGGTCAAGTACAGACATAAACATAAAATGAAGCAAACCAAATCAGGTTTTGTGTGCTGAGGGGTAAGCAACATAGATGTTACAGGAAAGCATTTGACAGTTGCGACAGTCACTTTTTTTCATGATGTTTCCTCCAGAAAAGAAATCACAAAGCAAAAATATACATGCAATGGTAGAACAATTCCCCTTAATTTTACAGCATGCAGATGGTGAGAGTAAGATCTTCTTTGGTGGGCTTGCCTTCACTAATACCTGTTAAGTAAACCCTTGGGAAGCAAAAATTAAAAACTGTGTACATGTGTGATGGCAGCCATGACCATGGCAAGTGGCTCAAACTATGGAGTAGCAAGCTTTACAAGAAACAGCAGGATGGAGTTACAAGAGGTATCTTCTCTGCAGACTGGCACAATGCTGTGGGCAAAACTTGTTCAATAGTACTCATGGGGAGTTGTTTTGGGGTGACATGCACTGACAGGTCCAGCCAAAATTAGGTCTCACAGACAGCACCTTCAGAGCACAGCTGGGAAGCACAGAGAGCCCCTCCCCTGCTTTTTGAAGGCAGGGAATGGACTGAAAAGCTTTGAACAACATAACGTAACAATAACATTATGCTGTGTACGATTCCAGCTTAATGCATTTCATGTAGGAAGATACTTCATTTGTACAGAGATGCTTTGTGGGACAATTCATACCTGCTTGAAGACCAGCATTTAGAAATCAGCTGAGTTGAAAGCAATGCAATCACCATCAAGGAGCTGCAATTCCCTTCAAGAATAAGCAAATAAATAAATATATAAAATACAACACAAATTGACAACCATGTGGAAATGCAGAATCTTAAATAAAGTTATACGGCTAATGGAATGGATGAGCAATATGGTAGCTATTAAAAACCAGACAAACCATACATGTGTATTGTTCAAATCTAAAATAAAATCACATGATGTGGAAGAGAAATAGAATTGCCCTGTAATTAAACTGATAATTGAATGTGTTCAGTTTCATATAGGAAAATAAATGTATACCAGTTCTGTAAATCAAGTACATACACTTCTGCATTCATGTAGTTCATACTCATGTTAACTATTTATTGACACAAAAACTATGCAGAAATGTTCTTGAATTTGCAGGTTAAGGAAAATTGCAAACTCTTTCCTGAATGCATCTGCAAAGCAGCTTATGTTATTCATCTCTAAAGCAAAAAAATATGTATTGTGCACAGTTTTTGAAGGAAGAAAAAATTGTGCAAGAAGGAAAGAAAGTTGCCTTAACAGCCCTTTGTATATATTGACGGAGGGAGGGCGCTCTGCTGTGTGTGACCCCAAGCACAAGGTTCGGGATCAGAGATGTGGATATAGCTCCATGCTTTTTCTCACAGCATGGTCAAAGAGAAATCACCAAAGGGAAGGCAAGGAAGTTCCTTCATGGCTCCTGAACCAGCAGGGTGAATCAGAGACCCACAAAGAAAGCCTCAGCTCAGCATCTGGAAAGAGTGAGGCATCTCAGGAAGCTGAGCCACAATGACACATACACACAGGAGGTCCTCGCAGAGCGGTCGCCAGCTTCCAGTGTGGAGCTGCATCTACGCTTCTGCTCCTCTCTGGAGCATGGCAATTTCATTACTTGGGATTCAAAGTCCTTGGCTTCCATACTGAGTCAGGCTCCTCATCTTTAAAACACGGCCAACAAAACTACTGCCAGCTAGCTTTTGGTAGCCTACTAGTCTGTTCAGATACTGGTGTGCAGCCTGTGAAGAAAGAGGCCCACCTCTCACACTCTGGTGCACAGAAGCATCAGAAAGCAGCTTTAACCTCTACTGGAGAAATATACAGCCTGTGTAGCTGCTGCATAGCCAGAAAAATGAGATCTAGTGCACGCTGGCAACTAGAACATGGGTACTTTAAGATATATATGTTGGTATGCAGTTACTCAAAGCCCAGGCAACCTTTGTGGCTGTTGGAGTGTGGATCTTCTGAATTATTTTATTGTATTTAAGTATTTGTAAGTATAATTTTGGATGTCGAAGTGCCCTCTCTACTCCTTCCCATTAGCCCCTCCAGCTACATCCACTCTCTTAGTGATCAGGCAAGGGAACCACCCAGAGCCCAGTGGGATTTCCGACCCATAGTTGTTACACCTATAGTTGTTACACCTATAGTTGGTGAGACTCAAGCATTCCCCCTGGTTCCCACCCTGAAATACCTCCACATTTAGATTATACTGTAGTACAGGAGCTTTCCTGCCAAAATGTACTCCCTAGCGTGCTTTTCTAGGAAACTTTACTGTCAGGAGAAACCCCTGCCCCATCTGCTGTGAGATGACAATGACATTTTAATACCACATTTAGAGACATGATGCAGGCTACAGAGTCGGGCTACAGAGTCATGCAACTTTATTACTTGTTTAATTTGAAAACAACCTAGAAAAAAAAAATAATTCTACTCACTTGTGGCTTCCCCATCTGGAGAGCATTGAACTAGTCTCTATGAGAGCTGTCACAAGCATATTGGGTGGATCAGATCCCTGTTTATGTCAGTGGGACGTGCACACTATCACTCATTGATTCTATGGGAGTTTTTAGTACAAGAATCAAGGAGGGACTATGCCTTTCCACTTACTGACATTGTCATATAAATTAGGATCTCCCAGTGTTTTGAATTTATAAGCTGATTAAAAACAAAACCTACATGTGCTGCTCAGTTATACCATTTATTTGCAGGCTCATGAGCTTTACTGGTTCTAGGTGCAAGCCCTAGAAAAAGCAGCAGCTATTTCTGTGCGCATTTCAAGCACAGTTATGAAGCCAAACAACTGATATAAGTGAGAAAAGAGGTGCATTTTCACGTGTCTAATAGAGAGAGCCCTGCAAGGACAACATGTGCCACTTAGCATGGCTGAGGCCATCATGGTCCCAGGGGAGGCTCTGCTGCTGCATAGTGCTGTGCTTCAGGACACTCCCAGTGCTGTGTGACTGGCTGCGCCATGATGCAAACTGCATCATGGAAATCTAAATGGGCCTCCTCTCAGTTGATTTTGGGTGCCTCCCAAATATAGATTTGCATCCCAGCTGGACATCTAGATCTCATATAAAACTTGTGGAGAAGAAATAATGTCGCTGATATTTTTATTAACGAGATTAATTGCATTCAGAAAATGTCCTTTTTTTTTTTTTTTTTTTTTTTTTTTTCTTTTCTTTTCCCACTACCGTAAAGGAAATCTAATCTAGATTAGTTGCTTGATGTGCAATTTATTTTTATAAATAAATCTCAGAGACAACGATGTCTCACCCTTAATACATGAGATTTCGTGGCAGGAGAGCAGTCATACCAAGGGGGAGGAGAATTTGGAATTTGGAGTTTGCCAAGAGTATCTCTGTGTGCATGCACTCCACCCAACAGCCAAATTGTTAGCACTAGCCTGCAGAGTAACAGATCATTCTCAAAATTTCCCTCACCCTGATTTGGAGTGGGGATTGATCTCAACTCTCCCACACCCCAGGAGAGCAGATTCACTGCCAATCTGCTGGGTAATTGCACTCCCTCTCTCCCATAGAAGATGTTCTGCTTTGTATGAATAATTAACTAGTCATTGCAGTAGAGGTTTGGATGTGGCTTGCCCACATCCCTGATGAGCAGGCTAACCAGCAGGCTGGAGAATCACTGGCTTACATTTCCCATTTTTCTTTCTGGTCCAACGAATGCTTAATTATTTATACAAAGAGAGGTATACAGCTTAAAGAGAAAAAAAGAAGAAAAAAAAAAAAAAAAGGCTAATTTGGGATTGGGAGACCTGAATCCAAGACCTTGCTCTAAATCAAGCCAAAAGGAAATTTGCAAGCTGGTCTCTCTATTGTCAGTTAATCTCTTGCACTGGTTACCACTGAGTTAAGTCTGGCTGCACAGACAAGAGTGCACAAGGGAAGGCTTTTACCTCTACATACTGTAGTAATGAAGCCTTGCTGCCAGCTTCCAAAAGAGGATCCAGAGAGCTGAGAACCCACCTCGAGCTCAAACCCTTCCCAGGATGCATGGAGAAAGCAAGAGTGCTGGAAAGAGGATCCCAAAGGGAGTATAAGCCTCAGTGCTATGTCTGCATTATCTGTCCCCTTGTTCCTCTTAGTTGATCATAGGGGTTCCGGGAAATTATACCTGAGCCTTTAGATGCTGTTCTCAGGTTTACTATCTGATGTGCGCTTTAACTTGTCTGCTGAATGGGTATTCTTTGGCTGCATCCACACTGCCTGGGCTTTTGGGTTTCTTCCAGGTGTGCCATGTAGGTCTGCCCTGTGTGCAGCAGTGGCATGCCAGCACACACCAGGTGCTTCTGCCACTTGGGGACCTTCTACCAAGGGGGTCACAGAACATGGGCAAAAGTTGTGCCACTCTGCACACTGGCATATAAGTGTGTATGGGCAGTTAGGACACTGTGCTTGAATGCAAAATCAGGCTTACCCTGAACCATATGGCAGGCAGAGAGCCCAGTCCAACATATGGTCACACCCTTCATAGATACCCTGATGTGATGTTTTAACAAAGAAACGTCCTCCAGAGCCTTCACTTTTCATGAGGAAAATAAATGTTTTTGATGATATTCTTATCTGTTTTAAAGAAATCTGCTCTTTGCTGTCCAGAAACAGGGGAAGTTTCCCACTGAAACCAAGTTGTTACTGAAAAAAGACAAAGCAGTGATTTTAAAATAAAAATGTGTTCCAATTCCATCCCATCAGTATTTGTGCCAGCAAAAATAGGGGGACAGACAAACACCTGCCTCTACCAGATGAGTATGTGTCCTTTCAGATATCTCAAACACACTGCAGTACCTGTCTGACCCAGGAATGTTACTTCAGTGTGTGATTGTAGAGCAGTCTGTGACTGCAGTAGGTCAGGACATGCAGATTCATCTGATGTGGAAAATCCAGCATTTGGTGTTGATGGCTCCTGCAAGAGGTGAAATACATGTGAAAGATGTCAACTCACAACAATTTGCTTAGGTGAACAGAATCCTTTGGCAAAGTCAGAGAAAGCCAGGGAGGGGGCTGTATTTGTTTGTTAAGAAAACAAAAAAAAAACAACAACAACAACAACAACAAAAAAAAAAAAAAAAAAAAAAAAAAAAAAACAAAACAAAACAAAAAAAAAAAACAAAACAAACAAACAAATGAACAAACAAAAACAAACAACAACAAAAAAGCAGGAGGCGGAACAGCCTTCAAGTGTGAAGGTGCTGAAATAAAGCAGGTGGCTTGGAAATCTGTTCTGAATCTTCGTCAATTACTTTTTATAGCATTGATTTGACCTGTTCTCTGAAGGAATTTTCTTCTTCATAGGAGTGACCCTTCTCTTACATGCTATGAGGTGTTAAGGTTGTAACTTCTGTCTTCCAGTAGGAGAAAGTGTTAAGGCTAACCTTGGAGAACCTTTGGAAATGAACACAGAGATATCTGTTGCATTAAGTCAGTTGAGTCAGAGCAAATAACTACCTACTGCCCACTTCAGCACAAAGGCTAAACCTGAAGGTTATGCTGTACAACATTTGAACTAACACACAGCTGTGTGGGAGAGTGCCACTCCTTTGATCTTTTGAGACTGAAGATCTGAAGATCTCCAGTGTGGTGTTTTTGTTTTTGTCTGTTTGTTTGTGTGTGTGTGTGTTGTGGTGTTGTTTCTGTATGTGTGTTTTTTGAGGGGAGGGAGGGTTTTGTTGTTGTTTTGTTTGTTAGTTTGTCTTAATTGGAGCTTTTTTCTCGTTCTCTAGCTGTCTGCACCTCTAAAAGCTGCTCCCTCTTGTGGCTTAGTGAGATTTATGGCATAGGATATGAATTATACTATGCTTGACCCTTTGCATAAAAGGGGGAGCAAGACAGGGGTTTATGAACTGGAAAAGGGACCAGTTCATAAACTTGATTTGTGTCTGATTATTTTCATTTTTGCAAGGTACCCTCATTCACCTTCCTTAGGGACAAGTGATAAATTAAAATTACTAAATAAACATTTGCAAATTGTTCTGGGAAAAAAAAAAAAATCATCCTCTTGAGTAATGATTCTCCTCTCTAGGAAACAAAAGGCAGTGCTCCATTTCTCATCAGTATAATAATAATACATGGCACTTACATATCTGCTTTCCTCTGTAGGAAATAACCTCATGATAGGTTACGAAGGAAGTCAATATCATAATGCCTCAGGCATGCAGAAGTGAAGGAGCTGCTCAACATCATAGTGGTTTCTTTTGATTGCTAATTTTGCATGCTGGCTTGGTGTGTATATTCTAAGCACCTGGAAATCCTGTTTCCCAGAGGATCTGATGTCAATAAGCTGAGGGTGAATTTCTATTCTGGCTATCATCTTTGATATATTATATATCAAATATCAATATTATGCATTGGTATCCTCAGCTGCTGCTGTTTTTGATGTAGTATGGTAGGCCTTTCAGAACTTTTACTTTTTTTCCATATACAGAAGAAAACTTAAAAGCAAAAAAGACCTTCAGTTATTATGCTATCTCAAATACTTGCAGCAATATTATTTCAGGATGCTAGTACTAAGATGATTCTGCATTTGTCCAGTGTCATGTTTTGTCTCTGCTAATGCTTTCTGTCAACATACTTCACAGAACAGTATAGGAAATTAAATGGGATTCCTAGTCTGTGTCTTGCACATTCTTGTTTCTGCAGGACTCTGGCTGCTGGGCTGTAAGTGCAGGTAAAAAAAAAAAAGTGTGTGTGGGGGGGTATTTGGGACCTCCACCCCAAAACTTAGTGTGAATAATGAGGATTGCCCGATTCTAATTGCCTCCCCACTGACTTTAGAGGATCTCTCATTATGTATCTCCTCTCCTGTGAGTCTCACACCTGCACTGGATCAGTCCTCCCCCAACAGCCCGTGTGCCCAGGGTTGCGGCCTGCTTCAGCCAGCGAGTAGCCCCTATCCCCGTCTGGCTGCGCCCCTCACTCCCCATTAGCCTTGAGGGCTGGGTTGGCCATTTTAAGCTCTTCTCCCTCACACTCAGTGACCATGCCCTGGCCCTGCTCTCCCTTTATATTTGGGATTTGGCCCGGCGCCCATTGACGTCAGCAGGAGCACTGGGCACACGCGAGGTCGGCCTGTTCCTCTCCTGCGTGGCTACGGGTGGTTGCACTGGCCTGAGCTGTCCTCCATTTCCACATGTTCTCCGGGACCTGCTGATCCCTTTCCTCACTCATTATTATTTTTATTCCCCAGCCCCAAAGCCTTATTGCTTCATTCTTTCACTTTGACAACCTACAGTTGCCAGGCCTCTTGCTTTATCGCTCTCCAGTCTTTCCATCTGAATCACTCAGAGCCACATGCTCTGACTCTGGCCAGGCCCTTTTCATCTCCTGTCAGCACCTTTCTTTTATTTTTCACATCAAATTCAAGTCTCATGTCTCATTCAAGGCCTGTGCTGTGTAGCTTCTGTCTGTGTTTCTCCCCATTGCTTTTTCACATCTCTGCAACAGTGAGCCTCCTGACCTTGCCCACCTCACCGTCCCTCCTCCTGTCTCCCCCCACCTCAGGTTTCCTGCCCATCTGTATCTTCCATCTGCCTTTTCCCTCCAGAGCTTCCTCCAAACCTCCCTGTGGTCTTCAGCCACACCAATGAACAGTTTTCTGCTCTCTTCTTCAGCCCCAGAAACCCATTTTATTTTTTTTTTTTTTAAAGAAAAGTCTCAAAGATTGTGAGGCTCTAACAAAACAAACATGTTTTATTAATATTATTATTATTAATTACCATTTCACATCCAAGTGTCTCCTAGGATCTAAATTAGAGGGCCTGATACTTGACGCTCTAAGCACTTCATCTGGAAATAATTGTTTGCAGGACCTTCCCCACCCTCCCCAGGATTGTGAGCTCTGCAGGGTAGGGACAATATCTTTGATTTGCTTACAAAAGGGAATGCACAATTGTGATAAAGAGCCAATGTGATGCATTATAATATCTTAGTAATCGTGATGTCAGTGTGATGATGATTAATATCATTATCTCAACAATTGCCATCTGTTTTAATAAAGAAATAACTTCCTGTCACTTGAGATTGATACCTCATCTTTGTGCTTCCTATTTTTTTACATATTTTAACTTTAAATTGTGAAAATCCATTCCAATCTTAACTGTACCAGATATTTACACTGCCTAAAACTGGCTACCTGTTTCTGTTCATTGTGGTAGAGAAACAGTTATGAGCTGTAGGGTAAGGAAGTGGGAAGGAATGGTTCATACAAGGATATGAGTTATTCTGAGTCATCTTTGGAACCTATCATTTTTCCACTCACTTAAAGAGCAAACAAACAAACAACAAAAACTGGTTTCTTTATGCGTTTTGTGCAGTGTGATGAGGGTTTCTTGTGTCATTTTGTATAGTATCACATGCTAGGTTATTTGCTGTCCTCAGATAACCTGAAGCAACACGATGCTCTTAGACATAGAACTGCATATGATTTCCTATCTACTGTGATGGGAACCCTGTACTGGCCACAAAAGGGTTTGAAACTTTTTTTTTTTTTCCCCTGGTTACTGAGTTAAATGGATTAATTTAGCAGAGGTCTGATGTACTCTTTTTAAATGCTTTTTGCTTATTCTTTGTGTCCCCCTGACTTTGCTGTAAAAATTGACATCTGATTGACATCTGAGTCTGTTGCACTTGCATGTTGACAGTGTAAAATGTGGAGCATATATAGAGGCATTCTGGGGATATTTATTTTCACAGTAGCATGTGTACATGAAAGAACAGGCCTCAAAGCCTTCATCACCACCATGTTGTCAGTCAACACACTCCCATCTGTTTTTCAGTTGACATGGTGACACATTTCACGTACCTGTGCTGTCACAAATATTCTGATGGAAAGACTGCACTGCCCAGGGTGCCATGAGTGTGTCTTATAGCCCACTAGATGACCTGTAATGTTTCTTGGGTGACTACATTAGATGCAATAATCCCTCTAGCCTGTAGTTTTCTAGACCCATCAACTCCCTTGCTCAATCATGGATAATAGCAGCAACTAACTGCTGGTATAGTGGTACTGCTCCCAGCTACAGCAGTGTTCATGTTTGCATGCAGAAAGGAGGATGTGGAAGATCCATAAACTTCTCATTAAAAAAAAAAAAAAATAATAATAATAATAAAACTGGCATCACTAAAGGAGACTTTTTTTCATGAATGAGAAAGGAAATTTGCATTTGATCTTCTATGCTCTTGCCAGTGGGTTTCACTGCAGTCATTTGGAATTACCAGAGAAAGCAACTTCAGCTAGCTGAGACTGTTAGAAGACACAACATGAACGAATTATAGCAAAAGGTGCACAAGGCTTTTAGCTACTTGTACCTTGCCATTGTGCTAGAAACAAGCAAAAGCCATAAACAGAAAGATGTGTTCCAGGAGTGTTTAGAAAATAGACAGTATGTCATTTGGAGTAATACAAGTTGATAGTTATTTTTGAAAACAGAAAATATAATTGAACACACAAGTGATCTTTTGTTTGAGGCCATGACAACAAATACAGGAATTCACATATTTTTCTAAAACTGGCTAAGTATACTTTCTGACAACTCATTAAAAATATATATATATTGGGTTTTATAAACACTTGAAATAATTGTATATATAAAAAGTTCAAATCCCAAGCATTGCTCATTAGTAGTATAATTATTACAGAAATGTTTTTTTCATACCTGTTTTATTTTTTTCACCATGTGCATTTATATATGTAAGTAAAGGTTAGACTTCCCTTTGCTTTGATAGGTACTTTTCAGTATCTGCCCAGACCTCCCCCTTTGCACAGGTCTGGAGCGCTTCCACAGCTGCCCCAATACAACCAAATTCGGATTTTCAGCTGTTTTTTGCCTGACCTAATTACACCTCCTGAGCTGGAAGCCTCCCTGGTTAGGCAGTGCAGCACCTTCCATTTGCAGAAGACCACACTGAAGGCCCACCCCTAATTTGTTGTCTCATTTAGCCTGAAGGGAAAGTCCTCCCAACTGGAGAGCAGGAGTAATGCTGTTTCTCTTCAGAGAAACAACTCAACGGTGCTGTGGCATATACTGTACACTTAATCTAAGACATATTTTGCTAAAAACCTCAAGTTATATTCAACATATGGCAGAGGATCATTATTTTAAGTCTTTAAGTCAAACCAGATATCCACTTGGAGGTGGATCTATCATGATCTGGCAACATTTTCTCTGAGTGCTCAACTTTAACAAGTGTAAAAAGGAATTAAAATTTAAGCTAAATGTGCTGATGTGCTGCAATGGCCTCATGAGGGCTTCTTGGTTGCCTTTTATTAATGTCCTGCTACTAAAATGACAGGAGTCTGGGACGATTTCTAGTGCTATTTGCCTTCTTCTCGTGACTACGCTAAACTAACCCAGCCAGAAATGACATACGGACTCATAAAAATTCTGCAGTAAAGCAATTTATCCCCACCCCCACTTCCCCACCACCCCAAAATAAAAACACCCTCTTTGGTACAAGCTGTCTTATCCCAAATGTCAGGTATTAAAAACATTTGGAAGTGAAGATCTACAAGGTCTTTGCATTCATTTTGTGTTATACAGGCTGAACAACATGCTGCCATTATGTTTTGGGCTTCAGTTTCACTTTGACTGGAATGGCATTACCACCCATCATCTGCAGTTAAGATGAGCTTGCTTGTCCTGTAACGCTGCCTCTCTCCCACTCCCCAGTCTGATTACTGTACAGGAGTTGTCTGGAAGAGGAAGATAATGCAGATAACTCAGATCTTCACTGTCCTGTCTGCAACACTGCCCATTGTAAAATAAATAAATACATACATACACACATACATACAAAATTCTGAGACAGCCCACTCACGTTTTGAAAACACAAAACTGATTATGATAGCTAAGCTTTCCTAACAGGACTTGGATAAAAATAGATGCAATCTAAAAGGATAATGGGGGGGGGGGGGGGGAAGGAGGGAAGAGGGGATGAGGATGGGGTGGCAAATAAACAGACCCAAGCATGTCAAGACAGGTGCTGTTATAAAAGGACACCATAAACAGCTCTTATTTTGCAAGCATGTGGTACCTCTCAGACCGCAAAATAATTAATGGGATAAACAGTACTGAAGTGAAAAAAAAAAAAAAAAAGGACTTTGGAACATGATACTGTGGGATAACCCCACTTTAGTGTGGGACAACCATACTTTAAAATTAGAGGTGTCTGTCAGGACCAAAATATGTCAATATATATTAGTACGAAGCCTGTGGTATTCTAATGTATGTTTGAATTTAGGCAGGATTTAATTATGGTAATTAAACATGCATCTCATTGTAAATTTTAACTTGCTTAAAATCCAGGTGATCTAGCCTTAATTCCTCTAACTCGACATTCTTAAAATGCAAAATGTATTTACTTTCAGGGTATCTTAAGGAATAGAAACTGCAAAAGAGATTGGCTGCATGAATTTCTACGTACCATCTTGTAAGCTATTTCTCCTTCCAGAAGGACCAACTTCTCTTTCTCTCTCCATTTTGAACAGTTACTCAATTTTTTTTTATTATTTTTATTTTTTTAATTAGCCATGGTGACTTTACACTTCCAAATATTTCTTTGTAAATGCTGGCTTAGTATTCAAGGTTAGCATACTTAAATAAATATTTAAAGAAATAAAGGAAAAAATATCAAATGTTCATAGTAGTTGCCTGATTTCTGGCAGCCACATTGAAAGCCTGTAGTAAACTCAGAATTATTTGTTTCTCCCATGTATCATAAATGCCATCTAGCAGCTTGAGAAACAACACACACGAAGAGACTTTAAAAAATAAAAAAATAAAAAGGGGGTAGAGATTCTGTTGTTTGATCTACGGGCTTTTTGTATCCCGTTTGCATCCAGTTTGGAAAAAACGGAACGGAAAAAGATGAATGACGCCTCTTTTGGGGAGTAATGTATCCATCACATTTTATGCTCTGTTTCCTGCATGAGAAGATGATTATTATTCCATCTTTCCTCTTCAGACATGTCTAAAACCTTACTCATGTAACTTGCTGAGGGGTTATTAGTGGGGTGCGTAGACTTTGTGTTGTGTTGCAGGTGTCTGTGTTTATTATGAAAAAATAATTACAAACCCAAAAATCGCAATCAGCACTTTGTCTGTCTCAGCTTTCAGCTTGGCCTCTGAGTAACCTGATTCTCCAAACCCCACAGCTGTCGTCTCCCCCAGTATGAGATCTCAGCTAGGGGCCAGGCTCTGCTCTCACTTTCCGCAGTGCAATTTCTTTATGCCAATAGAGTTACTGGAAGTCTAGAATACACAAGCATGTATTTTGGCACCAAGAGTCTCTGTGCAGGGGTAGGAGGGAGGTATGTGTTTACTGATCAGCAGGGCTGCCTAGGTGCTACTACGCGGGGGATCTGCAACATGGAGCAGGCACTGGGGCACCTGATGTGCTCCAGCTGTGCCACTGTTGGCCTTTGGCTGACATTGGTGCCAGAATGGCTGCAAGTTTCAGTTCTCCCACAGGTAGGCAAAGAGCAGGCCTGGGGAGCAGGAAAAAGGTCCTGGTGGATGTCTCCTACAGACAGAAGTTCCTTGTGTCTAGTTTTTATTTCAAGCCCTGTTTAAAACAATGTGCAGGTCAGAGACATGGGGGACAGGACAGGACGGGACAGGAGGCTTAGCTACGTGACCAACTCTGCTGTGTGCAACCAGCAGCTGGCAGACAATGCTCCTAAAATAATGTTGCCGTTTTGTTTTTGTTTTCAGAAACACTAGCTTAATTGTACACCGCCTGTATTTGATGTTAGCTGAGCCTTTTCTTTCTATTACTAATGCTGCCAGGATTTCCACTTGTGCAAACTACTTTAAATAAATTTGGATTTAGAGATGTTTTGCTTTTTGTTTTCCTCTGTCTTTCCAAAAGTAGAAATACTATGTGCCCTCCACTTCATTATGTGGGATGGAGGGACAATAAACCAGTTTCAGGCATGTCACAGTGAGAGAACCAGGGCCAGGAAAAAAGGGGAAGAAACTCTCATTTCTTTGGATCCAAATGAGCTTGGATTGGTTGGGTTATTTTCAAATTCTGAAAGTTATTTGAAGGCTATTTAAGAATGTGTATTTTAAAAAATATCTATTTGTTCCTTTATGATACATCCAAAAAAAAAAAATTATTATTATATTATTTCCAAGCATCTTTTACCTTTGCAATATCAGCAATATCAAGTTTCATGGTCCCTATGCCCACTGTGTAACTTCCTGGTGACTTAATCATAGTTTGAGATTTTGTATAAATCTTTTACAAGACACTCTTTCTTCAAAAGGCATGGTAAAAATCATGTTTGTAAAAATCATGTTTGTTTGTTTGTTTGTTAGTTTTTCTTTATAGTTACATTGCCTGAACTCTCATTAGTACTTGGGTATGATAGGAATAACTCCAATAATGTACTTGGGATTTGTGCAAATGTAGTTTAGCTTCCCCATCTGTGTCAATGAGGTACTTTCCACAATTTTCAGCAGGGAACATAACTCCAAGAAGTGTTAAGCACCAAAGCAAAAACACTAGAAAGAGAGATACTGGGTTCAAGCAAACACAAATCTTTGTTTGACATAAATACAACAGTCTCTCGGAGCTCTGACAGTGACAGCAGAAGTCTGCCAGCATTCCCTGTTACCGACACACTCATCAATCAACATCACGTTGTGCTCCATGTCGCACAGCGCCACGATAGTGCTTGACTGAAGAGCCTGTAACAGAACCTGGAGGCTAGACAAAGTAAGCATAAAGTAAGATAAATTTAAACAAAATCAGAGAAGAGTAGCTAATTGCATCTGAGCTATGTCTCTATTTGCCAGAATTCTAGGGAGGACACAGGGGGATTCTTGTAGTTTCCTGCAGCTTTATGATTTTTGTTCTAAATTTGTGTCTGCAGCAGTGATTCCCACACTGAGATTTACGGGTCACCAGGGAACTGTGAGGGCATGGTAAGTTGTGTAAGGACATACAGTATTCTACAGTGTTTTATAGCAAAAAAATATTCAAGTAAAACTTTGACGACAAGAGAGCAGAGTTGTCCCTTATCATTGGAGGGTTATAACAGTCTGTTGGCCTAAAAACTTTGGAAACCTTTATGATTTTCCATTGTTTGTTGTTTTTTTCAGCCCACTAATACTGAAGACAACTACAGCAACCTTTTGGAACATTTTGTTTTTCATTTTAGAAAGGTTTCCCACATGAAAAATTATTTCTTGCTATACTAATTTGTAGGCTCTGTCTAATTTTGGCAATTCATTCCGCAGTTCTTAAGCAACATACATAATATGTAGGCTGTTCTTAAGCAATGTACATCATATGTGGGCTGAGACACTAATAATAAAATTTGAGCTTGGTAGCATATGATGGATCTATGAAGGAAAAAAAAACAAACAAAAAAACAAAAAACAAAAAAACAGTATCACAAATTCATAATCTTGGCTGTGCAGTAGCTACAGCACTTGCATGCTGGCTATAGAGAAAATTGCAGAATCTTCTGCATACCACCAGGCTGTCCTGGTCAAAGCTGAACTCCAAACTCTGGAGGGATGTATTGTAACGTTACAAAATTGGGACTGTTCTAAACAGGATATTTTCCTCCTTCACCATGGTGTGTATGTGTGCATTTAAGCCTGTTGATTTTAATTCTCTTAAGAATCTTAAGATTTTAAAATTCTTCAGTCCTGTAATCACTACAAGCCAGGTCTGGGCTTCCACAGCTGAGCAGCTAGAATAAGCAGCAGCAAAAGAGAAAACCTTTCAAGGTCTGGGACTGCACTGAAAAACAACTAGATCTAGGAAAAGAGACATGCAATGAAGGTATTGGACCTTTTGCCTGTGGAATTTTTGTTTTTCAGACAAAGTACCAAGAAGGAAAAGAATCCTAACCTGTGCTTCCTTTTCCTCAAATCAAAAGGCTCCTCTAGTGAATCTGGTATACAAGGTGGCTCTTCACTAAGCATCAAAAGGTTTTGGAGTTCAGTAGTAGAGCAGTCTTGAGAGAATATTTGGAAAAATAGACCCAAGGTGCAAAAAGACAATGTTCTCATGCCAAGGAGCAGAAAAAGACAAAATGCAATACATGTAGTACATGAGTATCAACACCACAGTTAAACAAGGAAGAAGACAGTTTGTAGAAAATGAAAAGAGAAAAGGAAGTTTGTGCCAAACAAGGAACAATGCCACTGATGTGGCAGCTGGCGTATGAACAAAAGATGTTCATTGATTTCTAAATCCTCCTCTGAAATATGCCTGCAAAGGAAACACATCGGCTACAGTCAGAGTTCGGTGACTCCTCAGATGAATGAGGAGAGTTGTTCCTAAAAGCATTAAAAAATAGCTCGGAGCTACAAATACAAAATGAAGACTGATAAAAAGTACTGACAGCTTGTCTACACATGGCGTGTGAATGACACTCGGGGATGCAAGTGAAGTTAGCAGCAGTCTTTCTTGTATAGAGGGAGGCCAAGGAGGCACTGACCTGAACAGTTCAAGCTGAAGCTGTGCGTACCTGGCAAGGAACAACACCCAGCCCCATGGAAACACAAAATGCTCACCATTGCCAGGAACACTCTGGTTCTCACTGTTGTCACACCTGGAGCAACTGAACTGGTGGCCACTGGGACGCTGCTGGGAGGCATTGCTCTGGGGCCCGGGCTCACTGGTGAGATGGTGGGAGGACACAGTGCATGGTCACAGAGCCACAGTGCTGGCTAATCTTTCGAGGAGAAAAAAGACCAGACGAGGAACTATAAAACGTGACAGCAGATGGCATTATTTGTAGGATCAAAGAGCTAGCAGCCTCTGCTGAGGCCCTGAAAACTGCAGGGAAGAAAGGGGGCAGACTCAGACTCTGCATTGACCCCAAGGAGCTGAGCAAGAACATTAAAACGAAACATTTCCACTTGCTCACAAGTAACAACATGTGTGCTAGGAGAGCAGGAGCCAAATTCCTGAGCAGATGTGTTGCATTGGCAGGGCTCTGGCAGATCCTCCTGGACACAAAAAGCTGGAAGTTTTGCCTTCTCATTAAACTGCTTGGCAGATGCTGCTGTGTTGGTTGCCTGTTGGAGCGTGTTGATTACTCAAGGTGGTTCTGCTGGCACTGCCCAGGGACTGAAAGCTTGTGGTTGCTGTATCACCATTGAAACTGCTGTTTCAGTGGGATTCTGGTGTCACTGGAAAAGGCCTTCCTTGGAGATCTGAGGGGCAAAAAGGGACTCAGAAGACATGGACTCACCCCATCACATATTTTCAGTATTACCATGCCCATCAGGCAGCCCTGTTTGCTGGAGGAACCCTCTGTCCGTGAGCTGTGGGGATAGAAATGTGCCAGGCAGTGAGGAGCTCCAACACTGCTGAGAAAAGCTGCAGAAAACACCACTCTTCGCCTCCTTCTCTCAGCTGTCATGCCGCAACTATGACAAACAGAAACATGAATGGCATTTTCCCTGACTACTGCAATAGTCACCAATATTGAGAGGAAAATTGCCAGCTGGTGTAAACTGGCCGGAAGCACTTCTGCTGACTCACACCCACTGAAGGCTTAGCCATATCAGTGTTTTAAACAAGGCATTAATTAGATAATAGCAATTTGGTGAGAAAACTGAAAGATGTGTTTGGCATGGGTGACAGCCCCTGGCTCTGCTCTCCATTCCTCCCCAGGGGTTTGGGAGCTCTGAACGGCAGTGGCATGCAAATCTCTGTGCCCGCTCTTCTGTGACATCTGCTGCCCAGCCCAATCCTTTCTGCTGTTCTGGCAGGCCCATCAGTCATGCTGGCCATCCAGTTGGGATGCCAGCAGTCCCTGCTGCCTTGCAGCTGGCTTGGTTTTACCTGTCGCTTGTGTCACCCAGCCTCATCTCCCCAGCTCTGTCCATCTGTTTTCCCAGATCTGCTTGGTTCAAGCATCATGCTGGTTCAGCTCATGCTAACGCTGATGCTGGGCAGAGGTCACCAGCGTGGTCTCTACCTAAAGAGCAAGGTGTGAGCAGGCCTAAGAGCTCCACAGCAGCCTGCGAGGGCCCTGGTCTGGTGGGACAGGACCACCAGGAAGAGGGCTGCTGCTGCTGCTGTGCCCAGGCCGTCCCCGTTGGCGGGTGGGGCTGCCAACAAGGGTGCCAATTAGTGCCCATAGTGAGAGTGGTTCCCACGGCGGGGACACCTGCCTGATAGGAACAGCACCAAAATCGTCTCACAGAGGTCAGCGAGCAGCCACTCGATGCTAATAACTTTTGGTCACTACCAACTTGGGCCGCAATCGAACCATTGACCTGGAGGTGAAAGGCTGTATATCCCATTACCGATCTGCTAAACCGCCCAGCCTCCCTATTACTGCAATTTTAATTAACTGAGCCAACGACATGAAAGCTGAAGGGAGGGGGAGTGGGCAAGGAAGCGAGAACACATTGGCTTTTACAGAAGATTTGTTTCTTTTGAGTGGAGTCTGCTTTCTGTTGAGCAGTCTTGTGCTAACCTGCACAGCCTGTGAGACACTCCCTGATCTGCCACTCAGTGCAGTGAACAGTCAAAAGTGTCAAACACTGCTGCTGCCCCCTCTTGCCAGTGCAGTCATCAGTAGAGATGCTTCTAACATCAAGAAGATCTGAATTTTACTCTAACCATGAGCATTTCTTACAGTAAAATGCAAGAGAGAAAGAAAGAGAGGAAGGAAGAGAGGAAGAGGAAGGAAGGAAGGAAGGAAGGAAGGAAGGAAGGAAGGAAGGAAGGAAGGAAGGAAGGAAGGAAGGAAGGAAGGAAGGAAGGAAGGAAGGAAGGAAGGAAGGAAGGAAGGAAGGAAGGAAGGAAGGAAGGAAGGAAGGAAGGAAGGAAGGAAGGAAAGGAAGAGAGAAAAAAGAGAGAGAAAGAGAGAGAAAGAGAGAAAGAGAGAAAGAGAGAAAGAGAAAGAGAAAGAGAAAGAGAGAGAGAGAGAGAGAGGGAGAGAGAAAGAAAGAAAGAAAGAAAGAAAGAAAGAAAGAAAGAAAGAAAGAAAGAAAGAAAGAAAGAAAGAAAGAAAGAAAGAAAGAAAGAAAGAAAGTTAGTTCCCACAATGATAAATCTTGACCAGATCTGATTTTGTGACAAATAAACAAAAGAAAGTTTGCTCTCAAGTTCCTGGATGCTGGGATCAAGTGTCTATAGCATTGTCTATAACAGGGATGTGCTCAATAGGCAGAAACATGGATATTTCTGATAAGCAAATGATGCAACCAGCCCCAGGCTCAGCTGATAAAAGTGGCTGGGAGCAGCTTCACGCCTGCCTGAAAGAGGAACTAAAGACTGTGCTGTGCAGGTGAGAATGAAGTCATTGTTGGCTGCAGAAGACAAACAGAAAAAAATGCAACTCATTCAGATTTTGGCAACAGGTGTCTCCTCATCCATTCCTTTCCATGACTTCTGTTCAGTGACTTCATGTGTTCTGGGGAGCACTGGAGGAATGATGAGCCATACAGGAGCTCTTAAGCTACTACCATCCTCAGTTTAACTCATGCTATTGTCCATAAAACAGCTTCTGACACACCAAGACAACACCTGTAGCCCTTGTGGGTCTCTGTCACCATCACTTGAATGATGATGCAGCCTCTGTTGATTCAGAAACAGGGGAAGCTGATCATTGCTTTGACCTCTGGGCAACTCTGCTGACTTGTCCTCTGCCTGCATGGGGACCTTGTGCTGGCAGCACTTCTTCTGTGCTCGTGTGCTTCATTAGCCAGGCACCTACAATTCAAATGACATCTCTTCTGCTGCCAGCCCTGGAGTGCTTAATGCTTGTTCTTGCATGTGTGTTTGATAAGTCACAGCATGACTCCTTTTTTTTTTGTGTGTGTGTGATGATTACCCACCGTGGTCTAATCCCGCAACATAAATGACAGACAGAGAGTCCATGAAACACAGCAGCTCCTCAGGGTCTCGCATCCTGTGAAAACCCTGCTCCTCACAGGCTGTTCCTGTCTCCAGCAGTGCAAGCACAGGGGGAGGCCGATCACAGCTTGATTCCAGTCCCCAGCTGTCTGCAAAAGCTGGTCTTTGCTCGGGGCCTCACACACAGCATAGGCCAATCCTCAGCACAGGGTTTCTCAGCAGCAGAGAAGGATGCAGCAAAAGCCCGTGCAAGCCCTCATATGCAAGAGCCTCTTTGATGCTCCCTTGCCTTGTTATTTCAAATGCTTTGCACATGTAACTCATGCAAAAGGTCTAGAAACAGAAAATGAGTAAAACTATGGGTAAGCTGTGCTTTTAATTATACCTGTGGTTGAGATGGAAAGTAAAATATCAAGCAAACCCAAACTACATGTGTCCTGACTCTTTCCACACCTCTCCTATGGACGCTGCAAGATGCTCCAGCTTGTTCTTTGATATTCTCCATTTTCCCCCTGGCAGTCTCTTCCCGTGCCCCACTCTCTGACCCCTCTCACCCCGATGCTGAAGGAAGCACTGAAATGTCATAGCAGAGACCTGGGAGTCTATGGCACTGTCAGGAGAGAGATCTGAAATTCCACAGCAGCTTCATAGCTCAGAACAGGGACAGGGGTGTGAATTACACTGGAAACATAAACAGCAGCATCACTGCCAGTGATCTAACATTCAATTGCTGCAGCAGTCTCCATGTGAAAGTCGAAGAGCTGGAAGTCTGAGCATAGGATTGGCATCGCAACATCAAAACTGCTGTCAGGGAAGATGACATCTCCTGCCTGCTCTCCTTTCCTTGTGCTCAGCCCAGCTGGGTGTGCACCACAGCAATGGATGAGAGCTGGGAGTCGGGAAGGGATAACATCTCAGCTTGACTCTTACCTGGCCCTGAAGGTCCCAGTGTAAAGTCAAAGACAGCCAACACTTATTCAACACTTCTTGCCACCTCCAGCTCCTGGCTGCCAGCAGTTCTCTGTGGAAAACCATCTGTCTCATGTAATAGGAGCAACACAGACTTTTAGAGAAAAGCAGGCTGTTTGGCGGTCTGTTCTCAGAAGGCATCTTTCCATGCTCAGGGGATGCCAGAATGGAAAATGGTACACGAACTGGTTGGATGGCCCACACACTCAAACATAAGCTCGTAACTGGAGATAGTCCTAACTAACCCCATGACTGCTTTCTGAGCAAAGAAAAAGGATGGTTTTAGTCTGTGTTTGCTACAGCCTCCTGCTAAGGTGAGCAGAGAGCAAGTCATTAATAGCACTGGCTTTCATGCTTTTAGACTTAGAGCTTCAAAGTGAATAACCTGTTGAGATGAATGGGACAGTTCACCCACTTCAGAGCTGTTTCCCAGGCTGCCTGCAAGCTCAGCATGACAAAGATTTACACTTAGTTTCTGCTTTTAATAATTTGTTTTCATACCCATCATGGCTAAAAATGTGTGATATACATAGATATGAAACTCTAGACTCCAGAGCATGTTGCTTGCACAAGAGGTAAATGCCACAGCCAATTCAACAAGTACAGAAACCCTGAACACCCCGTGTTGTGCTTATAACAAACACATTCGTATCAGCCAGGCACAAAGTGGGTGCTTTTTTATGCTGACCTACAAAAGCCTGCCACAGAGGATTTATTTCCTCTTTAATGACAATACTCTACTCCCCTGTACCCTTGCACAGCTAGTTATTGGGAAACACTACAACCCAGGTCCATGAGGCAGCCCTCTCAAATGCTACCCTCCCTCCAAGAGCATGTGGTAACGTGACAGCCCAGAGCCCTATCTGGCACATCACGATAAGCTGTGCAGAAGAGCTCCTGACATGCTCCGCAGCTGGTGGATGCTCTGCTCAGTGTGCAGGGCAGTGGCTGGCTCCGCAGCTTGCCCACAGCAGTGACACAGCCTCTCCCTGCCCCTGTGCTGGATGGGCACAGCTGTGCTGAGGAGAACAATCTTAGCTATGTGAGAGCATGAGGAGGATGTGAGCCTTAATGCTAGAGATCTCGGAGGGCTTGCAGAGGTCTTTCTCTTGCTTGCTTCAGAGAGGTTTGCCCATCTGTATTGCTCAGAATATTTTGAATGGTAAATACTGTGGCAGAATGGCCAAGTTTTGTGTGTCCTCACTGCTCCTCCACCTTCCTCAGCTGATGTGTGTGTCTCTACAACCAGTTTCTGTCCTTTTCTGCCCCAGTACTTAAAAGTTATCGTTCCTTTATGCCCCCGACAAGGGGGGTACCTATGCTCTCTGCTATAAAGTGGCTTAAGCTAACATACTTTATCCTTTACTTTGATGCTCACCAGATTTGGATTGTCCTTTACCTGCTGCTAGGCATTCACATGACCTCCAGTCACATCAACATCCAGCAACTGAAGACAGCACCAGGCTACCACCCCAGAACTAGGCTCACCCTGCACACCAAGGAGCAAGGAGACACACCATGCCCTGGGCTGGTGTGGTCCTGGATTGTAAGCCAGGGACACCTGTGGTGTCATCTCCATGCAGGTGCCTCAACACAGAACCAGTAAAGGTCAAGGGTGGTGTTGGACTAAAACTGAGCATCTGAAATGGAGCTAGCTCAGACAACAGTCCCAAGGTACTGGTGTGACAAACCTCCTGATGTTGGTTGCATTTCAGACACAAATGATAGCCATACATCTTGGGCAATCTGGAGGATTTTCACTTCACAGATACTAGAGGTGTGAAAATCATTGCCTACTTTTAGGCAAGAACAGGATGGTCAGGGCACTGTAGCAATGAAGGCCACTGAGAAGGTGCAGGAGAAGAGGTCTTGCAACCTTGCCCTTCCCCTACCCCAGGAGTTTCTCAGGCTCTTTACTGCTTCCAGTTGAGATTTTGGGTTTTGTTTCTGTTTTGGGCATGGTGTCAGTTCCTGAGCACTTTTTCACACCCCCACAACCAACCTTGGCCCTGATGTGGAGAAATGTCCCAGTTCTACCAGCACCATACCTGTGCCATGACAACCCCTTCCATCCCCCCAGTGCCTGGCTCCTTAAATAATCTCTCAGGCCATGGAACAGCAAACCTGTGGGAGCAAATGCAAGCACAGCCACTGACCCTAACTTTTCCTTTCCCAGATAAATTGCCATTGGTACAGCTCAGGCTTGTGTCCCTACCCAGCACATCACCAGTCATGCATTGATCTGTAGCTAATGCATCAAGGGTTACCAAACTAAATTTTAGGCAAGAGAGTAGAGCAGAATCCCCCAATTCCCAGGACAGCAAGTCCATTTCCCAGGATAACAGGTTCCTGCACAGATCTCTGCCCTTTTCCTGGAGTCAAGCCCTTGCATAAGTGTACTGAACTGGGTTCCTCTGGACTTGGATGAAGACAACACTTTTTGCGTGTATGGATTGGTGTGACCCACTGTCACGTCATCCCATGCAGCTGTTACCTGCTCACCACCACAGCAGTCCCAGCATGAAGGAACATCCATCTCCTGCTCCATCCTTCCCTGCTTCATCTCCTCTGTGGCTGAGAGTTCTTCTTCCATTGACTTGGACACAATGTCCCTCTCCCCTGACTTAAAAACTTCCTGTCCCAAGGAAGATGCAAATGTACCATGCCATCACAACACCCCAGAGCAAGCAGACTGTCCTCCTGCTGCTTTGCTTACTGCTCCTGACATTCTGCTGGCATGGGTACCCTGACTGGATGAGCATCAGGGAGAAAGTCTCAGCTGCTAGTGCAAACAGACTGGACCACCAGCCTCACATTGTTTAAAGCAATGAAAACGTGCTTATGCTGCTGTACTCTAAGCAAGGGGAGGGAAAGATGCTTTATCTGCCTTCCTGCCTCTCCCATTTTCTTGTTTAAAGAGTTTTGGTTTCCCTGGGTGAAGTTGGACCACCCAGGGATGCAATCGCGCTCTGAAGGGTGGAGGAGGATGAACATCTGCTGGCAAATATGGAAGGGTGGGAAGAAGGGGCAGCAACAGCAGTGGAGAGACAGCAAATAGTCACAGGCATAGGCTGCAGGGAGCAAGCAAGCTCAGTGAGTGTCCACAGTACTGATGAACCCTTGCATCAGTAGAGGAGAGAGGAGAGAGAAGACACTGGTGAACTGTACCTGCATTCAGTTCTGCATGCCCACATTTGGTCACCCTAACAATTTTTATTAAAAAATGTACATGCTCTCTTCACTCATCTTGTAAGAGAGCCCTCCGTACATCCCTTGGACCCTCAAAAATGCCCTCTGACATGCCAGTGGTGTAGTGCATGAAGAGGGCTCTAACCCCAGACCACTTCATTGTGAACCTCTGCATGTTTGCACATATCTGCTAATAGATTTACACATGGGCTTTCTATAAACAAGAGGGCTTTTGTTTTGTTTTGTTCTGTTTGTTGTTGTTGTTCTTTGCTTGATTTTTGTTTTGTTGTTGTTCAGTTTGGGTTTTTTGTTTGTTTGTTGTTTGTTTTTTTTGGTTCGTGGGGTTGGGTTGGTCGGGTTGGTGTTTTTTTTTTTTGTTTGTTTGTTTGGTTTTTTTTTGTTTGTTTGTTTGGTGTTTTTTGTTGTTGTTGTTGTTTGTTTGTTTTCTGTATGTGTTTTTGGTTGATTGGTTGGTTGGCTGTTTTTGCTTTGTTTTCTCAGTTTTTCATCTTTTGTGAAGTACTTTTCCTTCATTCAGCTGACTAGTTTTCATTATTAGTTCAAGGAGAGTGAAAGCCCAAGGGTATAGGCTGCAGGGGATAATGGCCAGTGCTGTGAAGACTATGGGCTGAGGGTGTGGAAGGCAATATTTGAGATCAAGAGATGCCAACACCAATGTTTTATTACTTGCAAAGCAAAACCCACAATGGAATAACACCACAAGTGCTGAGGCTTTCTGCACAGTTTGCCAAAGCACCCTTTCTGGTTTTGCTCTCCCAGAAAAATGAAGGAACCACAAGAGTGCTGTGATCCGTGCTGGGTGCCTTCCCCTCCCGAGTGTCCTGCCCTCTCAGCCCTGAGTCTCAGCAGCTGCCTGCAGAAATCTGGGAAGGAACAGCTCTGCATCTGATGGCAAGGGCCCACTCTCCACTCACAAGATCAAAAGATAATCTTAACTGTTTATTTTGCTTGCCTTATCAGTATTCTCCTTAATCAGATCTAATTGTCCCACATCAATATGAAACTGTGAGTATCACCTAGTGTGTTACATTATTTTTGTCAGTATTTAGGGGTTTCAATACACAAGTGTGACACAAAATAACTGTGATATCTGTCACAAGAGAGAAGGAAAATATTTTCGTGCTTCAAATCCATTTCCTACAACTCATTCCAAGAAGTCCTTTCAGGTGATAAGGCCCCACAGAGCAGGTTTTTCAGCAAAAGAAAGAAGTTTTTTTCCACCAAGGTCAATAAAGAATATTTTAAGGGATGAGGGAGTGCTACCTGTGGCTTCAGACGGTGTCTTCACCTGCCTTTTTCTCTTCTGCCCAAACAACTGTGCTCTGTTGTACCAGGACAAAATTGGCCCAGATAAGATGGGGTGTATCTTTCTGAGCTCAGAGAGGCTGGCTGGCTGCCCATCAGCTCCACAATGTATCCGGACATCCACCAAATACAGACTCTGTATGGGGGTTGCACTTTTGGAAATCTTTGTCTGTCTGTAGTTTACCCTTCCTCATTGCTATATAAACCTATCTTTATAGATGATAACTATGAGATATGCCTAAATGCCATTGTTTCACAGATTTAGCATATTACAGCTTCATACATGGATGCCTTCCCATCTCCTTCTATGCAGTGCTGCCTTACAGATTCCCTTATAGAAGACGATTTCATCCTTTCTGATACTGAGGACAGCATGAAGACCTTCTAACATTTGATCACACCTCTAAAAATAAAGCCACTTCACTACAGTTCATCCACTTTCACAGTGGTATCCAGTGAAAGACACAAAAATCAGTTTGAGACTCTTATTTGCAGTGTCCTGTATCACTTCAGCTGATATCATCTTATAGAAATAGCTTTAGAAATAGTGTTGGACATAATTAGCTGAATCAATTTTCACAATGTATGTGTGTTAGCTTTCAATAGAAAAAGTACAATTAATAAGTGGAAAGGAGGCTACGTGCTGTTACTTGCAGTATGAAGTTTATCCAAGGCAGCATTTGGAAACTTCAGACAAGTAAGAAGGGATGTTTAGATAGTGTAATGACTCTGAGTTCATTTTACAATTTTGTTAAAGCGTTGGGCGATGCCATTTGTGAGTCTCCTCTGATAGACTGTTACAGCATGCTGCCTTATGCAGCTTTTCTAACCTTCCAGACATCAACCCCTTTTATCACTTACATGTGTCCAAGCCGGAAAACAAACAACCAGAAAAAGCAAATGGTCTCCAAAAGAAAGAATAGCCTCTGCGTGGATACAGTGGTATAGCAGCATGTCTCCGAGCTCCCTGTGCAGCTTGTGTTGGTTTCTCTGAAATGTTTGGGTTAATTTCCTGCTCGGAATAGACCAATGCCTCACTGAAGTAAAACCCATGTCAACTTTAGCAGGAATGTTTTCAGAGTCCCCACCTGGGAAGACAATGTCTCTGAATGGGAAAATAAACACACAGGCCTTCAGTTGGTTCGCTTACTATTTTCTCTGCTGCCAATGCTAATTGTTCTGTCAGTTGGGATGATGATTGTTTTCAGCACCAGGTCCCCAAAGAAGAAGAGGATAATGTTGCCTTTTGTTAGCATCTAAGTTCAGAAAATGTGGAGTCACCCAACTTGGCCCAAGCTTGGAAAGTTAACTTAGAAACCAGGGTACATTGAGTAGTACCTCCCAAATGGCCATGAGCTGACACAGATAAAGACAACTTTCACTAAGCCTTTCCTTATGGTTCAGATTTACAGGATGGGATGAATATTTTATAAATGCTCACAGGTTTTTGGAACTGCACTGGACTCTCTGTTATGTCACTGCACTGAGAAGTGACTGCATTTCACATGGGCTTAAGCAAGCAAAACTAGGCTTCTTGTTCTCATTGCTCTGTGCAACAGTTTGACATCCAGGAAGGTTATCCTGAAAACCATAACATTTTGTTTTGGTTTGTTTTTCTAAATGAAGCCTTTTATTTATTTATTTATTTATTTATTTTTAAGAGAGACTTTTACAGATGTCTAATAGTAAAAGTAGGAAAACATCAGCAAGATACACCACAAAATTCTGTTTCAAATCACTATCAGTTTTGTAAAATTGCTGGTATAAAACAGATCAAAACCTTTAACTAGTACCTGAAATTACTTAGCCAAATGTCTGGACCACCTAGATCCACATCAGACAGTGTTTTTCTGAAAACTCAGAAATTTTCGTATAATGTCATCAGAGTATTAATGCGTTATTATAAGAGCACAGAGCCCTCTCTGATTATGTGTAGGACTGTGGATATACCATGCCAGTGCACAAAATAAATAGATAGATAGATAGATTAGATAGATAGATAGATAGATAGATAGAAAGATAGATAAAATCTTATACAATACAGATTTTATGGGCTATAACCTAGGAAAGCCAACCCCAATCTCAAAGGTGACACTAGCACCTCCAATCATAGTGCTTTCATCATCTTTCCCACAAGCCATTCATTTCCTACCCATTTAATGGAACATACCTGAAAACAATTGTTTATCCTTACATTCCACCTTCCCAAAATATTTTTCTGAGTGTTACAAACCAGAGAAGTTTGGGGTATTTATAGCAGCATACACTTTCCATATAAACAGACATACATGTTGTATTTATGAATGCGTATGCATTTATACAAACATATGAACCCTGCATCTGACAAAATGCTGTACAAGAAACCACAGTGTCAATGTGCATATACATTCTGTATAAAGATGATTACACTAGAAATTGGTGAAATATATATGTGAAACACAGTGTTCAAGGCAATGGCATGCCCTCACAGCAGATGGCATTTGCAGCTGACTAATCAGATACCTCTGCTCCTGCAGATATTGAGGTAGTTGCAGAAGTCATGCATTGCTACCTCTTGTGTTGCACCACTTAATTGGTTTGTCATGGTTTTCTCCAAAAAGCCCTTGGTTCTCCTGTGAGAGCAAATCCTCACAGTGACAGGCAGCAATGATCTGCTGCCTGCTTCTGGGGAGATCTGTTTGCTTCTCTGTGTCCCAGTGTCCCATCCCACTCACTGCCTGCCCCCACTATTTAAATTGCAGGGGTCGTCTCTTCCTACACATCATCACAGTGCCCACAAAAATGGAAACCCTAGACATGACCAGGGCCACTGGCATGAAAATTAAAGTAATTAGCAACAGTGATGTGACATATACATGAAATGACTGCAATAGCCATCAAGTGAGATACCGTGCACACATCATCTGACAATGAGCATCATCTAACTTTTATGGGTCCCACTACCATTGCCACAATATTTTCCATGTATCTCATACTTTTCTGAACCAAAAAGACTCTTAACAAATATTTGAACATTAATAGTGCAGATATTCAACATTCTAAAATATTCACTAGAAATAATACACTGAGGTAACTCTATATGGCTCTCTAGGCCTGAATTCTAGTCTCCAAAACTGTAATTTTTTGTAGCAAGAGATTCATGGTGTTTAAGCCTGACAACTCTATTCTGTGTCTAAGAGGAAGTGCTCTGTAAAGCTGGATATATATAGTGCATCTCTATCACTCCTCCACACGCACATCTAACACATACAGAAATAAGACTGTGGGTGTGGGAATGATTTTTATTTTGTGGGCTATATATATTGCTGCTTCAAATTACTGAATGATTATGTAATTTATTATTATTGTCTGTGGGTTTTGTTCTGCTGCAGGGTGGTTTTTCTTGTTAGATTTTTTCTTTTAAATACTGTAATCAGCATTTAAAAGAAAGGAATGTGAATAGCCATCCATGAAATCAAAAGAAATAATTAATGCAAAGTATCATGAAGACACATCATTAGTCCTTCAGATAATAAAAGCTATGCTCTCTTTCTTTTTATGCATGTTCCATAGCTGTTAAGGGAAGTTTCAAACATGGGTAGCTGGAAGGTCAGAGTCTCTTGCTCTAACTAATGTTGACTGCATCTGGAGTGAACTCATTGAGTGGAATAAGAGCTGAAATACATGGGTTTGGGACTCTGAAGTGGGGAGCTGGGACTGGGAGCTGGGACTGAGAACTCTGCAATATTCTATCATTACCAAGGAGATCAAAACCTGAAGATTTTGATGGCAACAAATCCAAGGTGAATATGTAGTAATTTTTTTTTTTTTTTTTCTGAGTTCTATACCAAACAGGAAATAAAAAAGTGATGGAATAGTTTATCAGTCTGCACAGCTACTGCAGAAAACTTTTATCTTTGCTTTTATCTTTGGTATTGTGCTCCTCCTCTCCTCCTCTTCCTTCTCATCTTTTTTTTTTTTTTTTTTTTTTTTTTTTTCAGTTTCATCTTCTATCCAGTTCCTCTCTTGGTTCTTTCTTTTTTTCCACAGTATGTCAATGTTTCTTTAGCTCGTTTGCACTTCTCACCTGTTATCATTGACACATTTCACCAGTCTTCAGCCTGAGATACTATCAGTCTTTTATGTTACTCAGATTTTTCTTTCTTTTGTGCAAGGGAAAACATCTCACACCAAAGTAAGTCTGTGTCTTCTCACTACTTAATGAAATAAAAGAATGCTGCTGGAAATTCTGAATGAGCTCTAAAAAATCTGTTTTTAATACAGTCATCCTAATATTTTTGGCATAACAGTTTTTCAAGATCACTTACAAGAGGGAGAAATAATAGCAATACTTAACAGAGTAAACATTTATTAGCCTTTTATTGCAGAGTTATCTTATTTCTTTGCTATTCACTAAGTTTCAGGCTTTTATTTCTTCTGACAGCCAAGAATGACTTTAACACAGACTTTCTGCATTGCCATTTTATATTCAAGAGTCTACACAACATTTTTCAAGATGCAACATCAAACAAATAAAACAAAATATAAAATAATACTTGAAGATAGAACTTGTCCTTTTACCTTCTCATGCAGGGACCAGGAAATCTATGTTAACGTCATGCTAACGGTATGGGATGTGAAATGTTTTAGGGAGCTACATATTTACATTTTAATGTCAGGATAGAGGCGGGCTGTCTCAGTATTGTGCATTGGCAGCAAGCTGACCTATCACAAATGGCTACTTCATTTTCACACTGAATTAATCCTGTTGACAGACATGACATACTTTTGCTGCTGGGTTATTGTTGGTTGTTGCTGATAGACTGATTTATGATTGAAAGAGATTGCAAAAGTGCTGCATTTTTGTTCTAAGGTCTTGTTGAGCACTGTCTAAAGCTAGAGAATGCACTTCTCCCTGATACATGCACTTATAAGCCTATTCTGAGGTTCAAACTCCTGTCATATCTAGGCCCAAGATTTGGGAAGTTATCAGAATAGTTAGTGGGATATAGTTAATGCAACACTTTGGTGCTTTTCGCCAAGATTTTGTACCTGTTTCTGACATGTCTGCACACAGACAGATACTCCTTCCTCCTATCACCCTTGAAGGCTTCACCATTGCTACACTTGTTCTGGACACCTGCCCACTCCCAGATACATTGCAGGGTCTGTGTCAAGCCTGAAACCTGTCTGTAGTTTTTTGACCAGGTTTTCCTGCAAGATTTCACTCCATGGTTACATCTACACGGGTTTTACATAGAGGTTTTCTCATTCATCCACACGGGCATAGCTCTCCCCCAGGTTTGTGGTGTTTGTTCACATTTTAAAGATGCAATGTCTTTTCCTGTGGCCTTGCCAGACACAGCTTTTGCCCAAGTCTGTTCTTTCAGAGGGCCCCTTCAAAGATCCTTCTCACTTCGACCCTCTCATTTTTCCTCTGTACTTTTCCCTGGTGGCTCCTGTTTCTCCAAGGCACTAGAAACCAGCAGCCTCGTCTTCATGTCTCTCTCTGCCTTCATAGCCTGTCTGCATGCTGCTACTCTTCCTCTCCCCTTCCTAATGTTTGAGTTCATCTTTCTTTGCAGGTCATTGTTGGAAATGTGAGCAGTGAAAGACCACAGAGGGGAGCTCCAGGAGGTGCTACTACCACCTAAATGGTGAAAGCACACTGTGCTTGTACCCACCACAGCACTCCAAAGGAGCCTCTGATTTCCCTCTGGCTGCATATTGCACTGAGCTGTTGGCCAGTTTGTGGCCATCGTGCTTTTGTTCATGGTGGTCCCACTGCCCAGGCGAATGGCACCACGCCAGGGGCATTTGGGTTTCTTCCTAAAGCCAAACTTCTGCTTCCTAGCATCTATCACTGCCTACAGCTCTCTCTCTCCAAGCTCTCATATCTCCCCAGCTAACGTTTTACTCTCTGTCCCAGCCAGGCAGCAGAGTGCTTACTCAAAGCCAAACAAAAACCCCAAACAAACAAACAAACCAAAAACACATACGAAACAAAAACAAAAACAAAAACACAAAACCAGCCCCGAAAGCATCCCAGCTTCTGCCAGGAGGTGGGCTGGGGAAGCTTTCCCTGCAGGCAGATGGGACCCGGCCCCCTCGGACCCCTCATTCCCCGGCCCCCTCCCCCCCCCCCCCGTGCGGTGCTGCAGCGGGGGCGCGCAGACCGCCGGGGGCGCGGAGCGGCGCGGACCCCCCCCGCGCCACCTGCCTCCGCGCTGTCCCCGACCCGGGGGGGAACCTGGGTTGCTTTTTATTTATTTATTTTTTAACTTTTCCTCCTTTTTCTTTCTTTCTTTTTTCTTTTCTTTTTTTCTTTTCTTTTTTTTTTTTTTTGGCCAGCCCCAAGGGACCTTTAAAACCAGCTCCGCGGTCGTTGCCGGCACCCCGAGAGGACGTGGCTGGCTTCGGGGAAGCAGAGGCGCTGTGCCTTTGCCATTTTTGTGAAAATGTTAGTAAAGTTTGCGCAGCCTTGATGGCATCTGAAATAGTAAATAGGAGACCAGCTTCAAGCCCGTTCCTCACTGGAGGGGATACACTAGTATGTTTCTTATTTTTATTTTCCTTATAGCCTGTTAAATTGACTAATAAAGTCAACACAGAGTTCTCTGTGTGGCTTCAAAAAACTCAGTAATTTTGTTAGAAAACGTTGAAATCCAACCCCAAAGTATTCAGCCCAAATATTTAGTTAAAGTAACCCTGTGGGTTAATAAACTAAACAAAGACAAACCATGCAAAACTGCAGCAATGAAAACCAGGCTTAAATAAACGAAGGAAAGTTTATAAGAACCCTTTAGCTGGAAAAAAACAGCGAAGGAAAACTGCATGAAAGTTTAATATGAAGCATGTGATACGCAGGGTCTCGGTTTACAGGTACAGAGCTTTGCCTCGGACTGTCGTTGTCCCCAGCACAATTTCGAAAATTATTTTTATGCTAAGCTGCATTTCCTTCGAAACCTTATTGCAGCAGTTTCTGCTGAAGAACCCCACCGCAGATTTTGTCAGGTTAAGGAGCGCTTCTCTGCCGTACTGCAGCTCTCTCAGTGACTGCACTGCACTTCAGCACGCTGCTAATTTCAGTGTCTGACTTGTTTAGTTATTTCAGCTCCAGTAATGTGGTTGCAAAATATTTACCTTTCACACAAGAATCTGGATTATTTTGATTAGAGACTGATGCGCTCTTCAAAATGTTTGCTTATGTGCAAGAGTTCTTCGAAGTGGGGCACAACAAAAGATCTCTCTTTTAGCTACCATTCTTAAAGTAGTTATTAAGAGCTAAAAATCGGTTTGTTATCAAGATCAGGTAAGTCTTAAAAACAGGAAGGAGGGGAGAAAAAGGAAAAGGAAAATGGGGAAAAAAATAAAAGAAAAAGAAGAAAGAAAAGGGAAAGAAAAAGGAAAGAGGAAGAAGAAAGAAAGAAAGAAAGAAAGAAAGAAAGAAAGAAAGAAAGAAAGAAAGAAAGAAAGAAAGAAAGAAAGAAAGAAAGAAAGAAAGAAAGAAAGAAAGAAAGAAAGAAAGAAAGAAAGAAAGAAAGAAAGAAAGAAAGAAAGAGAAAGAAAGAGAGAAAGAAAGAGAGAAAGAAAGGAAGAAAGGAAGAAAGGAAGAAAGGAAGGAAGGAAGGAAGGAAGGAAGGAAGGAAGGAAGGAAGGAAGGAAGGAAGGAAGGAAGGAAGGAAGGAAGGAAGGAAGGAAGGAAGGAAGGAAGAAAGAAAGAAAGAAAGAAAGAAAGAAAGAAAGAAAGAAAGAAAGAAAGAAAGAAAGAAAGAAAGAAAGAAAGAAAGAAAGAAAGAAAGAAAGAAAGAAAGAAAGAAAGAAAAAGAAAGGAAGAAAGGAAGAAAGGAAGAAAGGAAGGAAGGAAGGAAGGAAGGAAGGAAGGAAGGAAGGAAGGAAGGAAGGAAGGAAGGAAGAAAGAAAGAAAGAAAGAAAGAAAGAAAGAAAGAAAGAAAGAAAGAAAGAAAGAAAGAAAGAAAGAAAGAAAGAAAGAAAGAAAGAAAGGGAAAGAAAAAGCGATTAAAAGCAAGCGGTTTAAGTGTTTATGCTAAATTACATCAAACTGCCTTCAGCACGTTGGCAGTTTGCTAATAATTATAATCATTGCTGTTCTGCTGCTTAGATCATCTCGAAAGAAACCTTCACGACAATTGTTTTTTGATCAAATAAAGGGCATGGGATTGGTGACATGTTTTTCTCTATGGAATAATGGGTTTCCAAAATTATTTTCTTTTGCATTATAACCCCAAAGAAGCAGCCGGGGAGGAGAACGCTGGAAAAACAAGCCCAAAAATAACAAGAGATTGTTTAAACTTCTCTTAGTTGCTTTTCATTTTCAAGAAAAGCTGAATAAACAGCGTCGGCCCCGCCTGACAGCACAGAAAGCAGGTTTGCAATGAAAGTGGCATGCAGAGGGAAAAGAGGAGGTTTTTTTCTTTCCTTTTCGAGTACTTAACTTTCCCCTTTTCAAAAAGGAGCTGCGTGCAGCCCACGGAGCACTTTATTTACCGTGTACAGAAGAAACAAGTCAAATTTAAAATTAACCTTGAGACATGCTGGGAATAGACCGGACCAAATGTTGGGAGAATTCCTTTATTCCCCCCCTTCTGATATTTTTGTCTAATTCCACCGCTTCCCCGTCACCCCTTGTAGTGCCAAGGAAGGGAACGGTCCATTTCAGTGACAAGCCGCGATGAAATGATTTTCTTTAAAAAGAAAAAGAAGAAGAGAAGGGTGGACTAAGCAACTTGGGGCAACAAAGCTTTACAAGGGGAGAAGAAAGACTTGGGTAAAATACGACACATTTATCTATCAATTGCTAGACAAGACAAAGAAGGCTTAACAACAGTTTGAAAAGAGTGGCCTGTGAATGGTTACTATTCAATTTGTATTTTATTCCCCGCTGGTCATGGAATTGAGATCAGAAGAAAAAGTGAAAACACATGGCTGAGGTCAGTAGGATCAGAGAACCACCACATACAGCAAAGGGAAGGAAAAGCAATGGGAACTTGTGTGAAGAAATGGATTATATAAACAGAGCTTACCATCGCCTGCACCCCATTATCCTATAATTTACACTGCATGGGAGCATAGAAATATATTAAACTAGTGATAGGTTCCACCGTTGCTTTATGCCAATCAATTTCATTATATACTTTCAGACATGTTTAGAATTCTTGGACTAATGTGTTTATTTTAAATATCACAGGGAAATTATGACATCACCAGCAAATAATGCTGGGGAAGGTTGCCTTCCTTTTGAAGTACACTGCTCCGAAACATGATTTTAATTACATAATCACTTTGAAACTGTAATTATATAATAAACGAGGGGGATTAAGCGGGAAGTATATAGTACATTAAAAATTGCTTAGGTCCTGGAAAAACAAACCGAACACACAACGAGAAATGCTCGCTCATGGGGACTGCGTGATAAACACGGGCTCGTCGCCTTGATTTTCGCTCCGTACGGGGCGGCAAAAAGATGCCCCCTCCGACAGCCGGCGACGTCCCCCACCCCGGACGGGAGGAGGGGAGCCCGGTGCGGGTTCCCTCGGCTCCGTTCATTTCCACCTCCGGCCCCACAAAGCAACCGTGCGGGGACAAATCTGATTTTTGGGAGGGGAACCGGAGCGCCCATCCTCGCCGCTCCGCGCACGCTGCCCGCCGGGCTCGGGGCTCCGCCGCCGCTGTCACCGCCGGGAGCGCTCCGGGGGCTCCCCGCCGAGCCCTCCCCGTCCTCCCGCGGGGACTTTGGGTTTCCACCCACGACCTGTAGCCCCCCCGCCGATCCCGAGCTGGTTCGCCGCAGGCGGCGGTGCCCCACTCTGCTTTCCTCCACAGAGATGGGGGAAAACAAATTTATTTCGTTGCTGGTTGTTTTTTTTTTTTTTTTGTCTTTTTTTGTTTGTTTGTTTTTAATTTTCTTTTTAATATTTTTTGTTATTATTTAAGGACCCAGCCCGGCCGCAGGAACCTCTTGCCCCCTAGACTGCCTTCACCTCAGAACCATGACCCCAGCTGCCCCCGGGGCCGGGAGCCTGCTCTGACCCCTTGCCCCTGCAGGGCCGAGCCCACAAATTTGGAGGTGCCCTGCTGGGATCCCACTGGAGATCCCTGTGACTGCACAGTGGAGATCCGGGCATGTCCTCCCCATCAGGACACCCCACTTTCTGAGAGGTGCCATGGGTGCCCTGCACCTCACCGAGGGCTTGGGATGCTCCAGATGGCTTTGGGCTGGGCAGGAGAGCCATGGCTCTGTCTTCTCCCTTCCCAAGACCTGGAGATGGTCTCTGCTTGGGTGTGCTTCTGGCACAGAGATGGAGGGCCCTGCAAGCCCAGAAAGGTCCTGCCAAAGCATGGCTTGCAGGGGGCAATCACAGGCACTCTGCTTGGTCCAGCCCCACCTTTGCCCACCCAACAAAGCAAATTGGTATTCACAGGATAGGGGGCTTCAGGCTTTGGTCCAGGGAGTCTCAGGTCTTCCCAGCCCATCTAGAAAGGCTTTTATTTTGTCCCGGAGTCCCAGGGTCAGTCTTTTGGGGAGCCACGACTCCAACATGCTGCCATATGGCTAGTCTGGAAAGCAAAAAGGCATGACACTGCCTGCTAACAGGATGGAAAGACAAACCACGCGTGGGAGCCCCACCAGGTGGCTCCAGACCAGCGACAACTGGCTGACTCCCCAGAATCCCAGCACACCAGCCCCAAACCCCAGGGTCACCACCAGCTGGGTGGGTTGCATGCACATGCAGATGCAAACCGGGTGCCCAAGAGACTGTCCCGGAGAGAGACATTTCTCCAGATGCTAGCTGTGTGGTCATGGGTTCTCAGAGGTATATTTTTTTTCATATGAAAATGTTTCTCTTTCCTCCAGATGTCACATTAATTAACGCAGAAGGATAAGCTCTCTGTTAAACGTGTGAGGGAGATCATGGTGCCGCACAAGGCTACAGGAGTCCCTCAGGACCAAGCACCAGATGGCAATGATGAGGCTCTGATGAGTGCACAAGGGATGTGTAAAACAAGGGTCGTAAAAAAGTCTAACAAGGAGCTACCACAAGAGAAAAACTCTTCTTGAAGACAGAAGGAGAAGATGGTGGCAGGTTTGAGGTGGAGGGAGGTCACTCCCTGGCAGCTCCAAAGTTGTCTGGTCCGTGCCCAACAGAGGCCAAAGACAAAGTGAAACTCAGGGTCAGAAACATGTCTGCTTTCTGTGCTCATCGTTGTGTAACCTCCAGGTATTGCTGCAGCTCCTGGTACTGCCAGAAGTACTGGTCTCCTCTTCTCATAAGAAACAACTAAAGAAGTGCAGCGCAACATATGGAGCATCTGCCAGAAAGGGGAGAGAATAAAAAGAATCTGGAGAGTTTGGCAGCGACACCTGCAAACCAGTCAGCATGGCAGGCCGCAGGAAACGCTCAGGAACTGAAAGGCAGCAAAGTGATAAGGGGGATTGAAGTGCCCACAAGAAATCTGTTTTGTACTTTGCAGATGTGGAACTCCTCAGGAGCCCCAGCAGTGTAAGCAGAGTAAAAAAACAAAGAGGTAAAGTCATGCTTAATTGACTGCAAGACAGCCCATGGGGGTTGTCTCTGCAGTAACCCCCTCAGGTACAGGTTGTTGGAGGCCAGCAGACTGCAGGGCAGCATCACTATCAGCTTGATTGGTCCTTATCTATTTTTCCCTAAGTCTCATCTCATTCTGGCACTTTTCATTCCCTGTTTAAACCAAACAGTTTAAGAACATCTTGGTAACAATGATACTATAACAACCCATTCTGAAATAGCTTATTTCATCAAAGTACCTCAGAGCCCTGCATAGACATTGGTTAGGCTGCAAAACAGCCTTGGACTGATGCTGCTGTTTGTTTGCTTCATATTTAGTAAAAACTGTTTGTACACTTGGACTAACAAATGGAAAGACACAACAAAAATGTTTAAATAGACTTTTCTCCAGTGGAAGTTTTTTTCCCTAAATACAATGTGTTGCAAAAATTTCACTGGCAGTTTGGGGAGCAAAGGAAACTGAGATGAAAACTACATTGAGAAAACAGAAGTGTGCAATATACTTGAATGCAACTTACTGAGTTGGGTATTCTTGTTTTGATTTAGTGTAGGTTTATATCAGGTTCATTTAATTTTAATGAAAAAAGTTTAACATACAGTGAAATTAGTTACTCTGAAATTACATGTCTTTCTACAGCATGTTGTGTTTTTTGTGTGTGTTTTTTTTTTAATTTTTTTTTTTTTTTAATTTGACTTGAGTAAAAAAATGCACTTGGTTCTGCAAGAATAGTTAAGTATCTAGTGAAAAGCTCATACAAACATCTGTTGTGTCTACCCTCTCTGAAGGTTCCTCTTATCAGCCATGGGTCTTTATTTTTTATCTGGTCTGAGCATCAGCCAAAACATGCCCAAGGCTCTGTCTTTTAAAGATACAAGGAGAGAAGGTGCCCCTTTCAGAGAGAGGACATGTCTCCCACACACTGATCGTGCCTCTTCACTGTAAGCAGGCAGAGGAACAGAAATGCAGCAAAAGGTGCAAGAGCAAATGTCCATGATCATCCTCTGGCAGCTAAGGTGAGGGTTCCAGTCTGTGCTGAGGCAAGGACATTTTTCACATAAACCTTTGCAGAGTCACAGAGCGGAGAGTCTCACTGCTTGAGAAACCAAAGTGCTGGAAAGCACGATGTACTTCTTGCAATTGATGGAGTCATCTAAGTTTGTTTATGCACTCTGTAACTCATCAACAGACATGCAAAGCAAGAGAAATGAAGGAGGAAAAATGAAATTTAGGTAGTGATAGTGAAATATTACCAATTTTCTTATGTGCAGTGCAGTTATGAAGAGATTGCAAGGTGCTGAGCTAGAAGAAAGAGCAGAACAAGTAGATGTAATGACCGTTCCTCATACTGTTTGTATTCCCCTCAAAAATTCCTCCTGCTTTAAGACTTCTGATTGGAGTAAAAATCAACCAGACAAAAAAAAAAAAAAGTAAAAATGTAAAGGAACTAGGAAACATTTTTGCCTTCTCAGCATACAGTATATTTAAAAATATTCTCTTGATAGTCACAGCTTCTTTTCATTCATGAAAAACTGCTTGCCAGGTTTTACATAGCACAGGGAAGCAGCTCCACTCCCCTCACTGCGTATCCAGAATGTCTGGTCATTCCTTTTCATTATGGATCTGCTTCCAGAAACAAGTCTGTTCATTCTGAAGCTTCTTCATGTAAAAGCACGTGGAGAACTCCTGAGAGTGAGAACTTGTCCAAAAGGAAATTATCCTTATGTAAGCTAGGACTGGGAATACTGTTTTATTGGCATTGGGCCTCATGTAGACTCTTGTATTCTGATAAAATTATTTTTACCTTACGGTATGTAGGAAAGGGCTTGAGGTAAATTGGAAGAGCCATTTTACTCTAGCACAAGGAAATGTGCATAGAGGGTTTTCCAGAGCTTTTGTTTCAGTGATGCCGCTGGAAGCAGTAAGCATCTCTTTCAGATGAGCCCTAGGAAATGTTCATCTCACATTTGGGAGCAGGCATTTTTCTGCTAGGGGTTTTGTAAATAGAAAGATGAAGAAAAGAAGCTGATTGTCCTTTGATTGAAGCCATACCTTCCTTGAAGCCCAGACATATGCTTTTTTATTTCTTTGCCTTCAGACACGATTAAGTGACACTGAAAGCAACTTTGGATATTTCACTGTAGCAGAGAAACCTAATTTTCTCTGAGCTCAAGATATTTAAATAAGAATTGTTCCACTATTCGTAAGACTGGAACAGAAGGAAATTCTGCCCAAACATGGTTAAAGTAACAATCCACCAGAGAAATACGTTTTGTGAGGCCTAGAGGTCTTTTAGGAGAGAGTTGTAAATTATATCCAGGCACCAGCTTTTTTTCCTTCAAAGTGTCTCAGTGGATCTAGAGCTCTGTATGGCTCAAAGCCTAGATCTATCAAGTGTGATCATTTCCAACAACTTTGAAGAAATTTAAAATAGCTTGTGTGCTAGGAAGTTTTAAATACATGAAAGCACAGGTCTTTGCACAGAGACTATAGCAGTCCTTGCTAAAGTATTCCTCTCGCTCCCGTCTCCACCATATCCTTAGGATGACATATATCATTTTTATCACCTTTCATGTAATCTTAAATGTTTTGAACTTTTTATCAGTTTGAGGTGCCAAAAAGGGCTTTCCACAGGAGCTGCAGCTACCCAAACCCCATATGCAGCCTTGCATCCCACACAACTCTTTTCTTAGCCATCTTTCACAGATGCTTTAAAACAGTTCACAGAAACCTATAGTTATGTGGGTCACAAGCTGATCAAGAAAATTAATTGGGTGATCCAGGCCTGTCTGTTACCAAAATTGATGAGAACAACACATGCACTTAAATGAGCAAAAAAGATCATGATGGAGCAACCATAAAGTGATATAAAGTGATCTTTATAGGATCAGTTGATTCTAGAGAAATAAGCCCATCATTAAAGGGAGGGTTTTCTGCCTTTGAAACTTTTTCAGAGGTTTCAGAGATATTGGCTTTTCTTATCAGGGGCTTTGCATAAGCTGAAGACATGTTTCTCGCTGCTTCCCAGCTGAGCCTCCACCAGGCAGTTTCTGTATCCTCCTCGCAGCAGCCTGAGCACTGGTCTGGCTGCAGCCAGACCAGTGTCAGTGCCAACATTTGTGCATTATTTAGTTTAAATTATCTCTATAATGGTCACACAGTTAGGGCCAGTCCAATGAAGACAGATAGCATCAATCTTTTCTGTAATTTAACAGCATCACTGTTTTTACCGCATTGGCAGCCCCAGACCTGCTGACCGAGATACACAACTTGCAGAGGGCACTTGAGCAGAGGTATTCCAGCCTCCCATCTCACTTTGCTGTAACTTCTACTGTACACAGAAAATGGCCATGGATACATGGTGTTCAGACAGGATCTAGCCCGAGCACACTTTCAGTCACTTTCTTAAGTTCCAGAAACCAGACCCTAACCAAGGTTTGGTCACATTAACTGGATCGGTGCTGGTTCTGAAAACATATTGAGGACCTCCTAACCTGAATCAGCACAACCAGTAGTTCTGTCTTGGATTTAGGAGACCCCCACAAGGTTTGACAAGGTTCTGTTGAAGCATCACCTCCATCTCTCAGAGGGAGACAAGCCAACACATAGCACTTGAAGAGGATCATGTTGTTGGTATCTTGCAGATAAATAGCTCTAACTGCACCAATATCACACAGCAGGGCAAAATCATAATAGAGGACAAACAGTGAAAACAAATGAATTTAAACATAACCACATGTTCTGTGATTCCACAGGACTCAGTCCTCAAAGTAATAATATTATTTGTAAAACACCTCCCTTGGCATATTACATTGGGCTGTGCAAATGCTGCGATAAAAACATCATTTGGCATATTATGTAATATAATTCAAATAAAAATCCAAGCAAGACAAGCAAGTAAAGGAGAAAGGGATGGAGAAAAATGTGGCTGGGTAGCAATGAAAGATACAGGATCAAGAGGGTTCTGCTGAGGAAACAGCTTGGGAAGGTGTGTGGTTGTCTGGAAGAGCAGTGGAGAAGGCTGAGGAGAAACAGGGAAGTGGTGATGGGCACTGGGAGTTTCAAACAGGAAGGCAGGGTGTTAAATAACATCCTATTGCTGTAAGAAAGGCAGTCGGTATCAAGAAACAGAGATAGCTGGCAGTGGCCAAGGCCCGTATCCTCAAGAGTAATATCCCTGAGGATCTGAGCTGAACTGATACTCTGCCAGCTCTGTGTTTCAGTCTCTCTCTCTCTTCCTCCTTCAAGCACCTGCTTGTCCATGCAGCTGAAGCTGTGTATGCTGCAGGGGTCCTCCAGTGCTCTGGGAAGAGCACAGAGGCTTGCAGAACTGCCATGGCCACAGACAGCTCACACAGGTCTTATAGGAGAACTAGAGGACCTACCTGTTAAGCAGCACTACATGTAGCTTCTCTTCTACCTGCCAATTACATGGAATAAGATAGCTATATTAACTATATTAAGTACTTTACTAATTGTTGCACTTAATGATAGGGAAAATGGTTTATTTTTTGTGTTTATTTATATATATATATTTAATTATTTTTGTACAAAACTGCAAGTGCCATGGAGATATTCATGCAGGGCATCCCTGCCTATTGACCCACACACTTGATGCTGGACTCTAGTTTCATCAGTGATTCTGGGTTGCCCCAAAACACAATTGCTTTAAAATATGGGCTCTACCATCAAATCCAGTTAGACGTTTACTGCAGGAGACTGCAACCATGAGGTCAGAGGAGGCAGCTAGCTGTGACTGGAAAGCTGCCATACACAGCAGCTCTGTCCCCTTTTACCCATATCTTCAGAGAACAATGCAGTGGCTGAGCAGATCTCTCCTGACTAGCAACATGACATTTTAATGACCTAGCAATGATAGTTTCCACCATTTCCCACCTGCTGACACACCTTCCCTGCTCCTGCCATTGTGAATGTAAATGGGCTTTACAATTTCCTGTCCTATGTAACATGGTAAATCAACATAATATTTTGCCATTGGCTCTAAAATCAAGCATCTACCTCTTAAAATTTCAAAATATGTTTGTGAGGCAACAAGTCAAGCTAAAGCCTTCTAGGTAGATATGCTTTGATTTTTTTGTGCTGTGTAGATGCCAATATAGATTATTATATGCCTGCAGATTTCTTAATATTCCTTTTTGTTCTCTGCCACTTAGAATATATCCACAATGGCAACAGATTAGCTGATGTGTTCAGGCTTACAATGCTTAGATATAAAAAGAGATGGTTTTGTTATTGGGCTTCCTCCAGTGTAAAGTTGCTTTCTCCCCACCCACCCACCCTCACCCTTCTCAGCCCCGGAATTTACTGCTGAAAAGAATCGGGATTGTTGAAAGTTAGGTCATGGGACAGGACTCACATTTAATGCAAGATAAGTCATTCCATTCATGTGAAGAAAATGGAGTGGGAAAAGGAAGAGGGTGGTAGGAAAATTGTTGATGGGTTATATGAATGAATAGATAAGAGAAGGCAGGAGAGAAGCAGATGAGTTGTAAACACAGGAGAGAAAAAAAAAAAAAAAAAAAAAAGGAAAAATAAAACACTCTCCATGAGAGCTTGTAACTGAGTCACCAAAATCCAAACACCCATATTCTCCCCAGCTCAGCAGAAAGGCTGTGAAAGCCTTGGAAAATTTGCATCTCAGTTCTTGCAATAGCACAGCCCATGTGAGATGATGACAGCCTAGTGTCACATTTACTGTGCTAGCTCTGTGGTCAAGATCTGTTGCTGAGGGTTTAAAATGTCCAGCCCTGTTAATTTTTCAAACTAGAACAAGTCAGTTTCAATTCAAACAAAAAGGGAATTACACTTTTAGTAATACAAAAATATTGGGGAGACAAGTACTCAAGATGTAGAAAAGAAAGAAGCTTGTGCAAAATAATTGCCCCTCCTCATGTGTTTGCAAGATGAGTGGTGCGGCTGCATGTTTGCATGCTGTTTTATTCCCGCAGGCGTACTGCATCTGTCAGAGAATGGGATGTTGTATTGAGGGTATAAAACTGTCTTGTTCACTGAAGAAACCTGCTGCCTAGAAGTCCCTTGTCTCATTTGTTGCAGGAATTGTAAAGGATACAAGTAATAAGGCAGGGGAGTTGCAAAGAGATGTTCTCGTGGGTAAGGTGGTTGAAAAAGCATGTGCTACTGCCTTTCAACTCAGATCCACAAAATTCCTCTGCCATACGAGGCAAGTTCCTTAAGTCAAGCACTACGAGCTGGTGGTTTGCTCGGCAAGCCAGGAAGAGAGAAACAGCTTGCAGAATCAGGGGCAGGAGCCAAGGCAAGGACCCGGACGGAAGGAGGTGGCCTGCGGGCGCAGGGGGAGCCATGCACACAGAGGTCTTCTTGGCACAGTCTCTGCAGCTCCCTTGGAGGCAGGCCCTGCTTCCTGCCAGCACGGCAGCCAGGCCTGCTGCCTGCTGCACCGCGGGGCAACTCGTCCCACCCAGCCATCATTTGTTCCCACTCCAGGGTGATGCCCACTTAGCCCTGAGGACCCCGGTGATGGCCCATGGCAAGTGAGGCCCACCAGAGATGCTCCATTCCTGTGGTGACAGGGTGTTGTGAGTGCCGGGGCAAGAGCTACGTGTTGGGAGCAGGAGAGGACAAGGAGCCGAAAGAAGTGGCGAAGGCAGAACTGAACAAACAAGCAATCATTTATGGGCCACAAAATCAATGCTAAGCTGCCAAACCAGAGAGGCCCTTTGGAGTTGCCTAACAGGAAAACCAGCAAGGAAAACAACCTATACTGTTGCCACAAAATGCCTTAAAGCTAGGAAAAAAAAAAAATAAAAAAAATCAGAAAGCCCTCAGTGATTGAAAAGCCACAGAAACACCAAGAAAAAATAGCTGGAACATTTTTTAAGTAGCCAAAAGTGAGAAAAGATGTGATTAAACAGAGCCATGCCTAAACCACTCTAGGCTACTTTCTTTTGCCACTTTCTCTTTTTTTTTTTTTTTCTTTTTTTTTTTTCCTCTTTCTGCCATGTTGTGCCACATGCTCAAGCAGTTGATTGATTTAGAGGAAGGAATGATATTTCATAGTTTTACTTCTGCTTCTGCTTCTCCTTTCACCTGTCCCTCTCTTGCATGCTTTTATATCTTTCCGTGTGTTGAAACCCATGGTTCAACTCATAATATGTTTTGTTTCTGTGAAAATACAGAGAAAATATTAGCAAAGATGTTCCAGCAATAGCTCAACTGTAGAGCACAGACAATCCAGGGGAATACAAGAGAAGGGTGTGAGGATTATAGACAAGATGCACCTCCCTAGGAGGAATTCACAACGTATTTTCAAATTTTTCCTTGGAAAAATTTGAAAGGACATCTTTTTCCTTGTAGTGTTTGAAATTGTAGCAATGTCAGATTTATGCCAGAAGTTCAAGCAGGTCCCTTCATTCAACAGCATGCTGAAAAGAAGTGTTTCTAGGGGTGTGTTACATGTACGTTATAAGATTTAAGTGTTCAACCTTTGTCAAGGATTTCTAAGTTTCTGTAGGAACTAGATACTGACGATATTTTGCAAATCACAACCTTCCTTTGCCTTTGTTGTCATTACAATGCTTAGTTCAGTGACCCTTTCATCCCTCGTTGTTGTTCCTTGGCACTTCCACAATGCTAATCTTAGTGGAAATAACAATAGTAAATCATGCAGTGGACTTAACGGAGTGAGTGACTGGCTAAGTCACAGAGTACTTTCCATTAATTTTCACAATGAATAAAAATGAAGTACTGTAGGTGTGTTGTGCCCTAGGGGCAGTAGGGAGGGTGTTCTGGGGTCAGAGAGGACCATGATGGGCAAAGCCCTCCTGCTGCACTTAGGATCATCATGAATATGACTCAGAAGTAGGGCACAAGCTTCAGCTGCCAGGTTCCATCTACCATACATTGAATTTGCATCATGCCAGGATACCTGTAATCAGCATGTCACCCAATCTTTCAGTCAATTTTTTATTTTTATTTTTTTTTTAATATAACACATTGCTGTCAAATTTCAGTTAGTTTTTCAAATTTCTTCATATATCACATTGTTGTGTGGTTGTCATTAGGGTATCGGTATCATTCCTTTTATGATATTATGAACTCTGGTTAAATCATGGGACTGCCTGTGAAATGAAGAGTGAAGCTAGATAGATCACAGGATCAGAGCCCAATTACCCAGATGTCAGAGCCATTAAGAGAATTCAGCTTACTTTCTTACCCTAGCGACTTTAGTGCATTGTATTGCAGGATCTTCTTATGGATTGTATAAGGTTGAATAATGATTTTCCCTTTGGTTTAGACTAGTATATTTATTTTTTTTTCAGATGTTATGTCTATTTTGTTATGATCATTGCTGAAGCAGTGAAACTGCTTCTGAAATCTTATATTATTATATGAGTGCCAAAAAATCAGGCTAACTGATGATACAAACCTCAATGGAAAACATGTTGTAAAGCAAAGTAGTTTTCATGTGCTAACAGAGAATGTTACACAATCTACATTTGGATTGCTATTTGAGAATATATTAATGACTGCCACACGCAATATCATACACTTGTTCCAGTTGTTGTGCTTAAAAGTTCTACAATTTAATCACTTTTTTGTTTGTTTGTTTTGTTTTGTTTGTTTGTTTGTTTTAAATAAGTTTGTCAGGGTATAATATGAGTTTAGGAATGCAAGCCAGGGGTCTCTGTGTTTGAATTTTGCTATAGCACTAACATCCTTGGGGACCTTAAAGAGAATGAAGAATGATTAGGCCAAGACAACCTTAAAGCTGGATGAGAAAAGATAGGCAGCAATTTAAGTGCTTGACTAAAGAGAGGCCTATTTTTCTTTTATTGTCCGCCTGTCCATCTAATACTGAGCTGTCTTTTGCTACAAATCCTGTCCCTTTTGGTTTATAGATACCTTGCTCCAAAGACAAAGGCAAGGTCTGGCGGGCTTTCGGATCTTGTCTTTGCAGTTGGAGTACTGCTGGATGCAGCATGAGCTTTGAAAGGGCCAGTACTGATTTCTCTGTGTAAAAAACGATATTTTGATGGCATAGAGTTGGAGCCTGAATACTTTGTGGGGATGTGATATGCTTTGGCCCCTGGATTTAATATAACTCATGTCACAGTGACTCTTAGGAATAATCATTTGCTCTGGCTGTTCAAAATCTTTCTCAGGGCCAAGGCACTGAGACAATATTTAATTTTAATAATCACTAATTATAAAGACAAGCAAGGAATTCAAATGCTGTTGACTTTTTTTTTCTTTCATATATCAATAAATAGAGAAAATGATCAGAATTCATAGATAATAATCTATGAGAGAGAATTACAGATGAATTTAATGCCTGTATCTGTATCTGACTATGAAATCATTACATTTTAATACAGTTTATCCCTGTAGTGGCTTGTTTGCACTCTTAACCCAAGGAATAGGCAACAGTTCCTTAAACAATTTTCAAGTAATACCAAAGACCTCCAAAGAGCTACAGACAATTTTCAGTGCAAGACTCCATTGGGCAGAGCCAACAGACAGCAGAAGAGACAGAGCACAATGTAAGCAAAAAGTTGGCCAGGAGGAGACCTTTATACTGAACTCACATAATGTAAGATTAAGTATTGTTTCCTTTACCAAATACCATTTTCTTCTGACATTCCCTATACAGCAGGAAACACTTTGAATGAATGAGAGACCACCAAGCTAGGAGGTCTTGTTGAGTAGTTTTATGCATCACAATTTATGTTTATAAAGATACATTGGAATTATCTCTTTTTGGTTTCAATGGGATTTAGATGGTGACTTTTTTTTTGTTGTTTGTTTGTTTGTTTAAGAAAGAAAGAAAAAAAAAAAAGATCGCTAACCATTTTAGTGCTTTTAGCAAAGCAGTATATCATCGTCTTTCTCTCAGGACAATGTGTGTTGGGTTTTGTTTTGTTTTATTTTTTTCAATTTTTTTTTTTTTTACAGATTATCCTATTGAACTATGTGTTAATCTATTCTGACTCCTGCAGTGTCCGCAATGTTGTCATCTAAGCAACATCTATGATGATGTCTTTAAAATAATGGTAGAGATGCTTTCACTAATAGCCAGAGGCCTCACTGATCTGTCTAGACCATACTTGGAGTTGTCATTGAAGCCAGTGGTATTTTTACACAGCAGGTTCCAAGAATGGTGTTTTCATAAAATGATAATACAATCATGACATTGCATTTTCTAGCAGTGGTCTAAGCTGAAATGTGTGGTGCAAGGTTCCTCAGAGCACTTCAGCTTTTACAATCCAATAGTGTGGCTGAAAATGATTGTCAACAATGAACCGTTGATAGCTGCGATGTCTAGGAAAGGGCATGCTAAAGCTCTTTAAAACCGTGGAAGTGTTTGCACAGATAAAGTTGCTACAATTTTTTTGGAGAGTTTCCATCCATACTAAGTTGGTATATGTGGTCCTAGTTACTGGCACCCATATTGGCTGAGACATTTGAACCTAGGTAAGGTCTGGTCACTACTTGAGGTCTTAAATTCCAAGGATGCATTTTAAGTTTACACCTCCTTTTGGATGCTTTCCTTGGGGCATGGGGTACTGCTGTCCAGATGCTTTTAGGCCCCTAATCTAACATCTGAGACTTTTCAAATCTCTGTCATTTTTCACAAGACCATTCTTCAAGCTTCACTTAGCTTTCTGAGTAACCACGTAAAAGCAAGAGACATAGGCTCAGCAGAGAAATTTATTTACTGTAGTGATTTTACATCCTGAAGCAGCTGAATTGTACAGTTCTTTGGGGGAAAAGCAAAACAACAAACAAAACCAGAAATTGTGTGAGACACCTTTTTCAGGACTGGAAATCTTGGATTAATTTCTTAATGGTTTCACAGCAACTGTTCTCAGAAGAAAGAAAACAAACAAACAAACAAACTGCTGGATGCTTTCCCTGTCAAGGTTACTTTCTGAAGAACAATTCACAGGGCTTTACCTGATTAAGTCTATCGTTGAGATACATCTTAAAAGACTTAAACCATAATTGAAAAATAGACATATTCTGACTTCTTCAGAAAAATTGCAACCTAGTGAAATTCAGCTAAGCAGCCATGAACTTCATGGAGTCTTCATATCTGCCCAGCTGGAGGTATGCTTATTCCATCAGTCACACATGTTGTGGCCTAGCAAGCCCCGAGTTGTGATGACACTCTCAGCAGGACATGGTTTTGCAGATTTTTATTCACTATTCAATAATAAAGAGAGTCTCCTGCTCCTCATCGTCAGGGGCTGGATCCTAGGGACTAGCCTTGGGGGTGGGCTGAGAACTGCAGAGGGTCTGAGACTCACTTATCCTCAGGCTATCAGGCATCCCTCTAATTTCAGAGTGGTGCAAAGCAAATTTAGGAAGTCAGAGAATCTAGTCCATCTAAATATAGTCCACATTACTTGTTTGGAATACTCTCAGTGCTCTAATTATCTTCAGTCTTCTAATAGATTTCTGTGTCCTTCGGTATTTGCTCCAGCATAAAACTCTGTAAATAATTAAATGTGTTGATTACAATTTAAAAAGTCTTGGATTGTGCTGTAAATACTTATCCTTCTGTGGTTTTACTGAGAAAGTTATGCTATTCTTAGGTAGGAATGAGCAATCAACATTTGAAGAAACATGTCACACATAAGTGACATTTTACTGCTTTTTAACCACCAGCACTGGTTTGCTCATTACTATGTGCAGATGGAATTTATGTATCAATTTCGTCTTATGTAAAGACACAGCACCAAATCCCATTGTCCTGGACAAAATTCTCACCTTTTCCACAGCTGTGACAAAAAAATGAAGAATTACCAGGTCTTTCTACTGAAGAGCCTGTTCCTGTTTGCTGTTTCAGTGTGCTTATCAGTTAGTGCCTGTTGTGATACAGGCATACCTGCTAGGCAACCTTCTTCTTTGCAAGGAGATAAGAAAGTCTTCTCCAACTGCAGGCCATATCTGAATAAGGAGTCATGGAAGAGAGATTTGAGAACACACTTTGCCTTTCTCCCTTTCAGCATTCCACAAAATGTTTCAGGCATGGACAGAAAAGTGAGATTTCTGGTTCTCAGACCTAACATAAGCTGAGAACAGACAAGTTAGTCCCACGGCAGAAATCACCACAGAGCTCACCTCTGAGAATAAAATGCCATTTGCTTTTAAAGAAAGTTCCTGATCAGCAAAGGCTGTATCAACATATCAGGACTGTAAGCTTTCATACTAGAAACTTATAAATTTATTTTTATACTGCATAAATCTATACATAAATAAATTGAAGCTATTTGAAATACTCATCTGATTTTTTTTTTTTTTTTTTTTTTTTGAACAAGGTTTACAGCTGAGAAATAGAAAACGTTTATTCAAAATTTCCGAATGGTTCAAGTTCTGTGTATGCGTATCTATGTATTTTTCTCTAAAGTTTTGCTTATTGTTGTTATTATTATTACTATTTGCCTTAAGTGGATATCTACATATCTCCCACGCTCTTGATTCTAAAAATCAAACTTGATCTGTTTGCTTAGAAATGTAGAAGGAAATCAGCTGGCATTTAAAAAATTCTGGCTAGAGTCACCAGGCTTGTGGTTATTTCAAATGAACATGGAAAGAGAATAGTGGAGACATGGATTCAGTTAAATCAAACTTTTTTTGGCCAAAGTACACATGACAAATGTTTCTTCTCACAGATGATTTTAGTATCCTCACTCCCTCCTTCTCACACTCATTTTGCCAGAGGAAGCCAGGGTTGCTCAGCAGCACCAGAGATCAGCCAGTTTCATGTAGCATTAAGGAAATACAGTGCACGCTGACAGCCAGGTTGGATTTCCTGGGCACAGCCTCACCTACCTATCAGTAGCCTCACTTTGCAGGATCTGTTTTACCAGCACGGTAGCAAACTATGTAAAATGGCTGTTTTTGGCCATCCAAAGTCATGTGTATTATAACTTAAATTGCTGTATGATAAAGAGAGTTTGTGTACATAAAGAGAGTTTGTGTAACATTTGTGTAACATTTACCAAGTGTTAAATTATCTGATAAAAATGCTATCTTTCCCTATGATTTTTATCAGTTATACACGGATGGCTATGCTAAAAAATATTAATATAGAGATCATTAGGCAGTTGTGGTTTTGTTTTGTTTTGTTTTGTTTCTAGAGGTTTTCAATTCTGATATTAAAAAAACCTGAAGTGAGAGGGAAAGGGAAATGTGGATTTTAACAAACTTTTCATGCATGATACTGTGATTGATGATACTGTGGCTGACTGAGATTCATAAACTCATAGACCTTTGGAGATAATTTAAATAATTTGGACAAACACAGTCATCTAACTAACAGTGTGGGAAACAGGATGGAAAGAGAAAGATTCCCAAGCTGCCAACTGGTTTGGGCTGGTATCTGCCAGTAGGTCCAGGCAAAGATACAAAATGCTTCACCCCTGGACTCTAACTGAGAAAACCACAAGCTCAGCAATGCACAGAGCTACCTGATATTGACAAAGCTCAGCATGCCCAGCTCAGTGTGGGAGCTGTAGCACATAGCTGGCAGCTTCAGTGGCTCCCTTCTGCTACACCCTGTACTTTGCAACATCAAGCACACATTGCTGAAGGTCTCTTCAAGACTCCTCATCTCACCAGCACTTGCTAATCTGAGTGCCCAGTTAGCTGTGGTCAGCAAAGTCTGATTTTAATTTGCGTCTGGAGAAGAAGTACGTAGGTTATGTTCCAAAACATTTCAGATTAAGAGCCTGGGTTCTGAAGGCTGCTGCACTGGTTTTGCGCAAAGCATGGAGATAGCCCACTATCTACTTTGGAAAGGACTTAGTGTTGTTTTGCATTCTTGCTGTGCCATCTTTTAAGCTTCTTTTCCACCCCACATTTCCAGTTTTATTTCACTTATCAAGCCTTTTTCCACATTTTAAAAGTTAAATACAATCACATTGTTTGGATAACTTATTCTAATTATATGCTTTTCTGTTTGCAATTATTGTACAGCTTATAACTAACTAATTATAAGTAGGAATACATTTTGATGAATATTTCATGGACAGAATTGAATTTTGCAACCTCTCCAGTTCCATCCATCCTGGTCTATAATGTTGCACGATGTGACCATATTGTGGAAGATAAATGACAACTACTTTTCACTCCAGTGATCCTTGGATTAAAACTTCAATCTGGTGAAGCCTTCAGTTAACTTTGTGTCTTAAATTTCAGTGAGAGCTAGTGACTTTGTGAAGACAAGCTTTTTTGTAATATGAAAATATTTGTACTTGTTATAACATCATGTTGAACTGCCTTACCTGGGGTAAAATTCTGTTCTCACATTGGACTAATTTGTCCATGTTTCATTACTGTGGGCACACTTAACACATGCTTGCACATTTGTAGCAGAACACCACCATATGTCTCCGTAAGTGTTGTCACCAGGTACTGGAGACTACAAATATATGGCATGAAATATTTTTAAAATTTATTAGCTTTGGAGGTTGATGTCTGCAGCTAAAGCTCCCTACTCTATATGTAGTAAAGCCCAACAGAATCTAGAAGTATTGACCAAAACTCAGTCTGAGTCTGTCACTCTTAAAAGTGCATATACAAATAAAAAACAGAGCTTACCCAAGGCTCATGATCCTGATTTGAACTTGGTCCAGTTGCTGTGGCTAGACATGTATTTGCTCAACAGTAGAGATGCTAAATTAAGAACCAGTTAAAAAAAAATGATTCACTCTGTTGAGGACAAAGCAACAAATGTGAAACTTTTTATAGGCTGAAGAAAAGAATCCCAGATCCCACACATCTGAGATTGAATATTGCCACACCTATAAGAAAAAAAGGTCCCCATCTGGTACATTGCAGCACATGTTTCCAAATATGTGTTGGCTGTTTTCCTGAAATCAGTATTTACAGCTATGTGGTGTTTCTGAGATTGGCTTTGCACGAGGCATTCCTGGAGGTATGCCTCTGCAGATAGAGCAGGTGTGTGTGGATATTTCAGGGTTCTTTGACCACTGGAGAAACCAGCTAATAAAGAAATGGTCCCATCAAGTACAACATCTATACTTTCCCATTAAATACAACATCTATACTGTTAGCTGTCTCAGCACACATTTTTCTCCGTAGACCACTGTACTGGGTTCACCAGCTAGTTCCATGTCTGTTTATCATTACTCTATTTCTTACATGATCAAATGGTCATATACCAATGGCAGTTCCATTATTAGTGTAAGAGTATTTGCACTGGAGAGCAAAGGGTGCACCAGTTAGTAAGGAGTTCAGACCCCTTTCATCTCCAGTCTGCTGCAACAGCTCAGTGTGGTGGTTGTGAGGACAGGGAGACACAGGGGTCACTGCTCCTTCCCAGCAGCCAGAGAAGATTTCAGGGTCCTCCCCACACCCCCTAGTCACAACAGGCGTTTCTATCTCTCCTCCTGAGAGCAACATACTTCACATTTTCCCTGTACAAATAACTGCTTAGGCCCTTCTTTCAAAGAGCCTTTATTAAACCACCAACTATTTGCTGTCGAGACATTTAGGATGAAATCATCGTGTTAAACAAATAAACGCAGCTTCATACAGATCTCTGCTCTGGGAGCAGAGTAAGAAAATAATTTCTGTCTACTCTCCACAAAAGCGGCTGGAAAGGCCGAAAGAAAAATATTATTTTTACTTCATTGTGTGAAATATCGTTTTGGAGGATCTGACGCGTTGAGCGTTTGAAGAGTTTTTGCTGGCAGGTTTCAAGAGTCCCCTGGGTTGACCCCCTGGGATTGTTTTCTTCATTAATAAACTTAGCATGATGTGTGTTAAAAGGAACATTCTGTTTGCTTTGTAAATAAGGGATGTCAAACAAGAAGCAGAAGCCTTGCAGACATTAGGTGAGGTGTTCTTAGAGGGCTGGGGGGGGGGGGGGGGGATGCTCGTGTGGAAAAATAAAAGCCCTGGAAAACTCAGGAATAGTGTGACTGCCTTATCCAAGATGAGACTTTGCTGGGGAAACAATGCTGCCTGTGAGCCCAGATGAAGGATCTTCCTTACCAATCCCAGTGGGAAAGCTGTGCACTCTGCCCCAAGGCAGCAGGAGATGTGTTCTGGAGGGGAAGCTCTCGAGTATCCACCTGCAGCCTTGTGGGGGATGCTGAGGGATGCAGAGCAGGTACTCACTTCCGTCTTTGCAAGGTGCAGCCTCTGGGAGGACCGGGGAGGTTTTCTGTACTGGCAGCTGAAAATCTGCAGCACTCCGGTGCTGTTGTGGAAATTACTATGGAAAAGTTTCTGCCAGATTTAAGGGAATAATTTGTAAGAAAGTAACCATCCTTCTGCTGATCCTAAGTTTTTTTCTCCCATAACAAATAAGGAGAAAAAATATCCTGCTGTTTAGCAGTGTTTGTGTTCTATTGCCTGCCTCCCTGACTGTATTGTCACTCACCTTTCCCAGTGCTTCTGAAGCCATTCATTTCCCATCTGCTGCCTGCCTACTTGAAGAACCCTCATAAGATTTGTAAGATGGCTTAGCTCCTGTCAATTACAGTCTTGGCCTCTGAGATTCGTCAGGAACACCACTGCCAGGAAGGGACAATGTCCCATGTGTCACTTCAGGTCTTGGCTGCATGCAGGGCTAAGAAGAGCATGCAGAGAGCACATGAACACTGCTAGGCGTGGAATGGACAAAGTTCCTCGCCTGGCTTTGTCCAGCCCGCATGTATTCCTGCAGCGTGCCATCATTGCTCTGGCTGTCATCACAGAGAAAAATAAATTCCCAGACTGCTTAAAACCTGTTTACTTTAGGAAGAGAACAGTCAAGCATATGGTTTAAAAGATGAGGCAGGATCAATTCTGTATCTTAAATGATCCGGGGAAGGAAATACATTGGTGTCCAATAGTCCTTAGATGTAATTACAGCTGGCAGGATCCTAGTTTCATTTACCATTTTGTAAAAAGCTGAGCACTCCAACAAGAAGAGATGTGGTTTCCACAGTTAAGCCTCAGGCCAGCTTTAGAAAGAATTCCAAAGCAAACATGAAATTAGCAATATTACCTTTTTCTTGTGCTGTATTGCAAATATATTACTAAAATATTTATCTTATGTAGGTCACATACCATGCAGACAGGAAGCTTTCCAATTCCATTGGAAAAGTATTGACCTCACTAAGCTGATTTTGGAGTTATGTGAATAACTACAAGAATAAATGTTTAATTTGTCTAAAACAAATATATAATTTGAGATAATTTTGTTTAAAAAAATAAGGAATTAAAATAACTATTCAAAGAAGTGCAGAACATTAAGAGTCACCGTAACAGATCATGGTGACACACACAAGGATTTTCAGATAATTTAATTGACAAATAAACATAAACAATTAGGGAAAGGTATACCAAAAATGGAAAAGGAAAAACTGTTGTCAAAGTGGTTTATAGTGAATTTAGAATGGTGAAAATAAGATAAAAAATCTGTTTTGAATTTAGAAATTTGGCTATGTGCATCTCATTCCTCAGTCTCTGCCTGGAGACCTAACTTGCCCCGTGCCAACTTAGAGTTACCATCATGCTTAAAAATTTTGATTTGTGCAACAGACAAGACTCATTAAGAGTTTGCCCTGTTTACTACTTATCCTGAATTTGGTCTTCCTATATATAGATGTTGTTATTTGGATTTTGCATCTGAATTCTCCTTCACTCTTCCCTTACTACCTATAAGCTTAAATTCAATTCACCAAATTAGATCTGGTAAGAGGAAATAGGTGTATTACCTGGTCTGATTTATCTGAGCTGCATTAGCTGCATGCAATTTTTTATTCAACTTGTGAATTTGCGTAAGGGTAGGACACTTTAAGAAGACCAAATGGCTTAGAAAGTTATCACAAAAACTTCCAGGTTGAAGTAATCAGTTGGAATACTGCTCAAGTCATTTATGACTTCAGTGGTTACATGAAATTACAGATTTCCATCTAATTTTTTCTAGACAGGAAATACGCATCACACTGGTGACACTGATGACAACCATGTTAGAGAACCCAAGAAGGGCACAAATATGAAGACTGAAGCGATCCATTTGAAAGACAAAGACCTGATCAGGTAGCATGGAATAAAAATAATATATTGTTGAAACAAAATGATGTTGAAGGAAGTAGGCTCTTGACCAAGTCAAGACATGCATACTTAAAAGGACTGTAAATGCATCCTTAATGCACTTACATCCTTTTAACTTAATCCTTAAATGATGCCCAAGAATTTTTAAAGAAATTGAAAGGTGTACTGATATTCCCAAGAAACAAAGCCAGAATGTATTGACAAGCAAAGGATTCTGAAGCATTGCCACACAAAGTTTTAATGGTAGAATGCCATGACCTTTTGAGTCTTTACCTGTTTCAAACAGTCATAGCTACTACAAGTATCTTTGGTGAGAACACTTGGAGGGCTGCGGGATGACTATGCTAGGAACAGCCTTGTAACCCATGTGAAAAGCATTCAGCACACACCAACTGAACAGATAAGAAGATCAGGGTGCAAGTCACTTCTAAAATTACTAAACTGGTTATTTGAAAAGGACTTCAGGACTACATATAGCTGATATGAAGCAGGCAGACTCAAATATGTAAAGACCATACCTGATAGTTGTTTGTATAACCTCTTTTTAAAAGGAAGATTGTCCCATGAACCTTTCTAGGTTGCCTGTTCCCGGTCCTTGGAGCTAAGAATTACTAATCGATCTTCTTTGCTCAAGTTAGTGCATTTGTTCATGTTGTGTCCCCAGTGGACATGGAAAGCAATTGATCACTGTCCTCTTCTTAGCAACATTTTACATATTGGGAAATTGTTATCCCTTCCTCCCCCTCCCCTTGAGCCTCATGCTTAGTCTTCTCTTTTCTAGACTAAACAAACCCAGTTCTTTCAACCTTTTCTTGTAGGTCATGTTTTTTAAACCTCTGATCATTCTTGCTGCTCTCCTTTGCACTCTCTTCAATTTGTCTACATCTTTCTTGAAGTGTGTTTCCCAAAGCTGGTCATAGTACACCAGCTTAGGCTTTACCTATGTAACCTAAGGAACAATTAGTACTTCTTTCACTTGTAAGACATTCCAAGTGATGCACCAAAGAACGAGAAACCCTTTTATCCTAACATTACATCTGTGAGTTAAGCTCTCATGACTAAGAACTCCAGATCACTTTCTACAATACTAATGCAGAGTCATAATCTTTCTTGTCTTATTTCTGCATATTGAGATTCTCTTTAGCAAGCCTAACACACTGCTCTGGCCTTTATAGCAATTCATCATGAAGACTTCAGGCCATATCTCCAATTTACCAAGGCAATTTTGTATTCTGATTGTGCCCTTCAAAAAGTTCCTGTGTGTTATCAATGCCCACAGTTCAAAAAGGGAAGGATTGGGGTTTGGTGTGTTATGGTGTGCAATCTGCTACAGCCCTGGATCTGTGTGTCCATGTCAATCTTTACTAACAATGAAGTCTGTGCTAGTCGCCAGTCCTTGGAGCTCAACACCCATGCACCCCGAGTATGGATTAAATGCATTCAACATATATATTTTCTTTGAACTTGCATAGTCTAATTTTAAGGTGACTTATCAGCGTGGACTACTTTGCCTCTTACATTAACTTGATACATGGGTTCTCTCAGATTAATCAGGCCTATTTTTGAAAGTAGCTATCATTATTCTGCTACTCTACTTCCTTCACGCCACCTGTTCAACCTTCCTTTTCATCTTATGATCTGCTTTGCTCTATCTTTATATTCTCAGCCACTTTTTCACTATAACCCATGGCTGTCTTCCAATAACTGTCCCCTACTTTGTAGCGTTTTTTGAGATGACAATTCCAATGCATTTTGGAAACTTGATGGAACTTTTTTTTTCCTTTTGTAACTAAGAAGCAAACAAGTAGTCGGAACTGTCCATTATGTCTTTCTGTGCTGGAGGGTTTTAGTTTTACATACTCACAACCTCCTTCTCAGCTTTCAGCAGGACGGTTTGTAGTCCATGTCTGCTACATCTCCCCTTTTCTTATATCTTCTAGCACCAGACACAATCATGCCTCATGCATCTCTCTGAGTTTTGGAGTAATTGCACATCCAGCATTTAAACTCTTATATCAATACTTGATAAAACTACCATTTGCATTCTTAAAATAAATTTACAATATACAAAAATAAATCTATAAAATTAAAATAAAAATAGAAAACACAATTTAAATAAGCCTCCAAAATACAGCTCACTTTTTTTAGTACCCATACTCCCTGTCCTTCCTTAGCTATATAGACTCCTCTGTACTGCTCTGCCACGTCCTATAGCATCTCTGTGAATACAGCTGTCATGACCATGGGGGTCTACTAAGCCTGAAACCAGCCTTGGTGTGTTCCCCAAATTCCTGGCATTTGCCAGGAGATGCATCAGCAAAGTATTTTGCTATCATCCTTCATTTCTCTCTTCTTACATTCTGTTTCTGCCATTCACCACTTACTTTTGAGCTTTTTCCTGGATCTCTATTTCTATTTTTTGCTTGTGTGAGGATTCTGTCAGCAGTTTCCCTCAAAGCCAGTGCAAGCTCTGGCCCCGCCGAAAGCTTTTCACCAGAGGGATCCCATTTCTGCTCAGCAATTCTCCTTTGTAGCATACTGTCTGGTGGCTAAGGAAGCCAAAATCCTTCTGTCAACACCCTCTGTGCAGCCAACCATTCTCCTTCAGCTTGGGCAATTACAGTCTTCAGGATCACATTCAGAGTATCTATTCTTAATTTACTCCTCTTATTCTCTTGCTTATCTCATTTCTGATGACCTCAAAATGCACTGTGGAATTTTTCCAGCCATGGGTGATACCATGAGGCACACTGGTGACATAATTAATTCTGTGTAACCTGGTGAATTAAGTACTGGATTAGAAATAAAACCAGTGACTTTATTCCAGTCAGCAGCATCCAGTCACTTCTGAACCTTGGAACATCTGCGGAGGTCCACTGGGTCTCCTAACTCTCCTGTTTTATTCTCCTGGTATGGATAGTCTGAATGATATGCCCTGAGACACACAGCAGAAAATTTCCATCACTCCTAAGCATTGTCAGATTAGACTCTGTTGCTTTCCAGATTTAAAGCTGTTAGGCTACCTCTCTTATTTCTTTATTGCTAGGTTTGTATGAGATGAAAGATTTTAAAATATTGCCACTTTGACATTTCTTTGACGTAATAGGCTTTGCAATTACCAGCTTTGTTCATCAGCTGGTTCAGTGGCCCTCGAGGAAGCCTATCCATTCCTCTATATGACTTTAGTCATATAAAAAAGATATATTTACTCCAGACAGAAATTCAAGTTTCAGAACTGTTTACTTCAAAGCCATGTACAAAAGACATTATTATTATTATTATTATTATTATTTTTTAATAATGAAATCTTTCCATTGATGAGTTTTTGGCACAGCCCATTTTGAAACCTTGCTATTTGAAACAGCTTGCTGATGTTTTCTTAAATTACATCCTCTTGCGGGTCCATAAAATCCTGAAGTTATTACAAATAAATAAACGGAGTTTCTCTTCATGATGTAAACCAGCTTTGAATGAAGTCATTGAGTGGAAGTTTGACTTGGATTGCTTCTGAAAAGCTGCTCAGACCCAGGGCAAAGTTCTGCTTTTCCTCTCTGTGCTGCAGAAATTGGTGAGCAGCTGTTCTAAGTCAACTGAGTGGAGCAAACCCCTGTTGCTTAATGTCTTGTTTTAATTTCCAGTGGGAAACCAAGTATCAGAAAGTCCTTACTCCCCACTCCCCTTCCTTTCTCTCACTTTTTCCATGTAAGATCCTCCTAAGTGAGTTGCAGAGCTAAGTGTTGGTGAAAGAGAGAGCTGAGAGGTTTCCCTCCTCTCTTGTACTAGGCATCCTATCTCTCCCAGGGATGCAGGGGTCCTCAAGCTTTCCCAGGGTCAGTGGAGTTGGCACCACTGTTTAGTGACCCATGCTCTTGTGGGTAGGATCACAAAGCTCATGCATGGCATGAACATGAACAGCAGACAGCACAATTCAAACTCAGCCATGGGACACTGGGTGCAAACAAGCAGTGCTAAGAAGTTACATCAGCTCTTCTCTAGGTTCTCTCTCCCTTCCTTCCCTCTGTAGCCCACTGCAAGTCTGAAGGTCTTCATGATTACCCCAGATAGCTTTATGTCATCAAGAGAAAAAGTAAGCCTTCTCTGATCCCCTGCAAGGGTCCAAATCCAGCTTCATATTCCCTCAATGAAATTCTGCTCCAGATCTCTACTAGGAAACACCAAAAAATTTTTGTCCAGTGTTTGTGGATTTGGGAAATGTTGTTGACACAAAATGCACACTTCTGTTGAGAGCCTTTGGATCAATGTTTATTTATATTGATAGTTTAGACTTTCCAGGTTTATAGTAGTTTTCAGTAATACAAACACTCAAACAGATAGGAATCATTTTATGTATCAAGCAAGTAAACAAAATGCTCACAAGTTTTTATTTATTTATTTATTTGGTTAGTTTTGTTTCATTTTAGCAGTATCATTAACTGCACTTAAAGCTAAGCAATGCAACCAATAGTGCCAGCATTCAACACTGGCAGCCGATCTCATAATACTCCACTGTAATGGCTAGTACAGCCTGTCCTCACTGCTCCTGACAGAGGACCAGATTCAGACACTGGAGTTGTATATCATCTTTTAAATAATGTTGTTATGTGAAAAGTCCTATGCAAACACCGGGACTATTTGTAGAGTGAGGTACTGCCTAGACTTTTGACCCAAATTAACAAGTATCTGCCCATAATCTCCACAGGAATCAACTCAGAGATGGGGGGAAAAGGCAGAGAAGGCAACAAATGTTGGGAGATAAAAAACAAATCTTTGTAACAAAGCAAGAATTTAAAAGAACTATTTTAATAGGTGAAAAATAATTATAAGCACTATGAGATCTGTGTGCTATGTGTTCCTGTTCAGTGGAGATATTTCTGTCTCATACATATGAGCTGGCTGCCAGAGCTGGTACCTGAGTCCCTAGGGCTGAGTGCCCACTTTGGTGCTTTGCCAGCAGGCAGAGGTTAGCACTGATCAGAGGGTGACATTGTGGTCCCCTTCCCTTGACAATTCTGAGCAGAAAAATTAAACATCTGAGGATACTTTGCACCTGGAAATGCTGTGGCTGCAGCCTGTGGGTGAGTGTGAGTCATTGAGGCCCAGCTCTTGCCATCCTCCCAGTGAGGCCGGGCCCACCACATCCAGCTCCATGGGCTGGAAGGGGCCGTGGTGGAGGTCAGTCAGAGGGCGGCACTCTTGGAGGATTGGGCACGACCAGACAGCCCACCTGAGAGCTCATTTGGAGGGTGGCTTCCAAATACAGCTCCCATGAAACTCCAGGGCAGCATTTCAGTGCAGAAATATTTCAGTTTTCAGACATGGGGTGGGAAAAGTATGGAAAAACTTGTCAAAAAAGTGAAACTGTTCACAGAAAGCTGATACTTAAACAAATAATTCATTTAGCTGCACACCAATTTTCTGTCAATAAACATTTTCAAAACATCATCCCTAGAAGAGTCTGCAGCCCATACTGTGCTGTTTTATTACTCTGAGTAACTCTGAACCAGTTAACCCTGCTGTTTTCTCTTCCTCCACATAAGGTAGAGATTTGTTCATCTCGTGGGATGCTCAGTCAACCCTTGGCTCCCCACACTGACAGCCAAGTTACAGTTTCAGCTACACAAAACAGTGTTTATGTAAGAGCTAGAGAGAAAAGACACCTATGAACAAAGAAAAATAATTATATTTGTTTGTGTTATAAAAGCCCTGAGCAGCCCCACTCTGGCTTGGGCCCCAGTACGTAGCACAGGGTAAGATCATAGTTGCGGTCCGAAACCGCTTGTAATCTAATTAAGACAAGATGTAACCTACTGGTAACAAACATTTGAAAGGGGGATCAAGGATGGGGGAAGTGGTATTTTCTTGAAAGGAGGAGAAGGAAAGGATAGATTTTCACAAATTGACCAATTCCAACATCTGGGGCTTGAAAAATCTCACTGCATATCACAAAGTCAACCAATAAATGGGGGTTGTAATAAACACTGAGAGCAGGTAAAACCACATATCACTTGACTTTTTATTTTTTTCTCACATTGGTGCTCCATGTTTGCACCTGAAGTTGAAAGGAGAGTTAGTGTAATTTATATAGGCTTATATTTTTGCATGACATGTATACTGCAATTGCCTACCCATGGCATTAGCTGTGGAGCTGGTCTCCAGAAGGTGAGGTTTTGTCAAGGATTCGTATCTTTTAATAAAACCTTCAAAACTTATGTGTTGTGTATAGTCTTGAGGGATCAGCACCCTAAGGCTGTAAATACAATGCTGTGAGGGAACAGGTCAGATGAATTGATCACCCTTCTTCCTCTGAATGAGTAGCTAAATTTTTAAATTAGCTCTAATCTTTCATGCTTCAGTATTAACTTCCACACAAATTGTCTTCTTGTAAGTACCCAGGTAGCGTTCTTATCTCAAAGTCTTGTGACACACTTAGCCTCATATGTCCCAGCTCCCATTGTTTTTCTAACTGATTGCCCAAATTTCTGGATTCTGGAAGAAGCAACTGTACATTTTTTATTTAATCTACCAAAAGAACTTTCCTTTAACTACTGTAGGGAGCAGTTGGCAGGAATACAAGCATATAGGTCAGTCACAGAGACATGTGTTAAAGGGCATGATGTCCTCCCCTGGTAATGTTTTAGGATGTCATGATGTTCTACTGAGCACACCAATGCTGGTGTGCTCAGTAGAGCACACCAAAACTGGTTTTGGTTACTGTTCGGAAAAAAACATGTAGAAGAAAAATACATTGCAGAAGCAGAAGGTGAGTGATTCAGACTGTGACACTCTTCTCTGGGTCTGTATTTATCGTAGAATCATTCAGGTTGGAAAAGACCTCTAAGATCATCTAGTCTAACCTTTAACCTAGTATTGACAAGTCCACCACTAAACCACATCACTAAATTCTACCTCTACACTTTTCTTGAAGACCTCCAGGGATGGTGACTCCACCGTTTCCCTTGGCAGCTTATTCCAGTGCTTCACAACCCTTTCAGTGAGGAAATTTCTCCCAATAACCAACTTAAACCTCCTCTGGCACAACTTGAGGCCATTTCCCCTCATATTCTCACCCAGTGCTTAGGAGAAGAGACCAACCTACACCTGGCTACAAACTCCTTTAAAATAACTATAGAACACAATAACATCTCCACTGAGCCTTCTTTTCTCCAGGGTAAATAGCCCCAGACCCCACAGCTTCTCCTCATATTTGTGCTCTAGATCCTTCAGAAGCTTCATTGTCTGTGTTTTGACATGAAAAGAAGAGAAACAAGATTGTGGGATTGTGTTCACAGTTTTGTTCAGAAGAGTCCAACCAATATAACTTTTTTTTTCTTTCTTTTTTTTTTTTTTTCAAAAAGATACTGGGTGATTACTGGAAAAAAGGCAAAATAAGTAAAGTAAAAAATTCTTTAGTGTCACAAAGTTTGAAATTGTTGGTGGAGGAACTGGGAAGGAAAAACCCTAGAAAAGTCAATTTTTCAGCAAACTGTTGACTGAAAATTTCCACTTTGGAATGAGCATAGTGAAATCCCAATGCTTTTGCATAGTGTAGTCTTGAAAAAGTGTATGTATATAAATTAGTAAAGTGTTCACAAAACTTTGCAGCTGCTCCAGTCAAGTGCTCTGGTATTTAGGTCTGTTACAACCAGCCATAGCTAGATTATCCATCAGATATTTGTCAAGTACTACAATCCTTACCTAAAATATAGCTCAATCAACCTAGGCGGAGAGTGCTAATCTCTGTCTCTAATGATTTCAGCATTATTCTTGGAACTGTATAGTTCTAAATGCTTCTCATATTTTTACTCAAACCTGGTTTAATTATTCAAAAAAAAAATTGAAGCCTTCAAAAATAGCACTTGGTAATATCTCAATAAGATAAAAAGGGATGTCCAAGATGCTGATTAAGATAGATTGTCATTATGACAAGCTATGGACTTGAAATGAAAACTGCTTGTGATCAGCTAACCCCTGGACCCCAGTGTCTCAAAACTAAGATTTTAACTCAATTTCACTGTTAAACCAAGTACAACTTGCCAATATACAATTTTTCAAAAGTTTACATATAAATATTATATATTTCTTTATTTTCTGCCCTGACCTTATGTAGTGCTGTTTTGTTTTGTTAAACAAGCTGCCGAATTCCACCTCACTGTTGGCTGTGTTTCAGAAGTAGTTGAAGTAGTTGTTGAAGAATACAAGTAGTACCCACACCACAAAACCTTTTTGCACAGTTAATTCAAGATGTATCTCTTTTCAAGTGGAAAAGAATACTTGGGTCACAACTCTTCACATTAATAGAAATGAGTTGATTGAGGCCTGTAGCATATAAGGGAAAGGTGAAATAAAGGCTGTGCAAGCTGTAAGGCATTGAACATTTTTTGCATAATTATTTAATACTTCGTGAAAAATGGTTCAGACCAGGAAGACTTTGTTTTCAGCTCCTCATTTCATTTCAAAGAGTGTTAACTCTGAATAAGAGAAGCTTGCACTACAGAAGACTGTTGCATGAAACTGCTTCCCAGTTGAAATCCACCCTGCCTTTGGCTCTGGGTTTGGCTGCAAGTATCTTGCCCCTTCATTTACCCCTAATACCTTTGTTCTAAAGAATAATAGCGTCATTATCCTTCAGCAGGAATGCAAGATGATAAAATCTGACCACACTATAAATCCAACACTCTGTGTACCTATTTTGATCTCTACTTCCAGGTAAAATCTCAGTGACATACCCCTCATGTGGCTCAGTAGGATTCAGAAGCTTACAAAGCTAGCATTGAAGGAACACAGCTCCTCCTGTATGCTGCTGGTAGAAACTATACCAAGTAACTTAGAGCCTATGATCTAAAACATTTTGCAAATCTGCTTTCAAAGGAGTCAGAAAACCTTAGGCTACTACAGTAATATTTATTTTGATGAATTATATCTTTTTTTCTAACACACAGTTAATTAGAATAAAAGAGGGCCTGAGCACTAAGGAAAGGTAAGCATTGTACATTTTTCACTGTGATCTGATAATCCAGCAGGAAATTTTGGGGAAGAAATTTTTTAAGATATTTTTTCAGGAATTAAGCCTGCTCTCTCATGTCCATACTCAGACCTTTCCCTTAGCCTGATCAGGGTCTTCTTGTGCTTTAAGAAAATGTGATTTTTCTTCAGGTCTCCTCTGAATTTAGTTGTGGCTTAGAGGAGAAGAAAGAAGAGATGGACAGCCTTCTTCTAACCAACCATCCCATTTTCTATCCACTTGTAAAGCCTGCTCCAGACAAAACCACTGCCTTTGAGACCTGCAGCAGAGAACTAGCAAGGAAGCGTGTGGGGAATACAACAAAATATCGTTGTTGCATGATGAATAGTTTGTGGGCTTTGCAGATATGAGTAATGTAAACAGGACCATTTCTATAAGGCAAGGAGAGCAAGACTATCACGAAAGGTGTTAGTTTAATGGCTCTGGCATATGGCCAACACAAAGGCTATGAGGTCACACCATTTCAGAAGGCGCAGGGTGCGAGCCAGTGCTGGAGAGGCAGCCATTATGCACGCCGGTGTAAAACACAGTCTCCAACCAGCTGCTCTGATTTATAGGAGCTGCAACTATGCAAACCAGCGTCAACAACAAGGGAATATAAAGAGAACTGCATGTTCCTCGTGTTCCTATCTTTGCAGCTGTACATTCTGGTTGCTTCCTTTTCAGAGACTTTAATTTTTGATCTGAATATTAAAGGCTACTCCAGATCCTCAAAAGAGCTGACTTTCCTTGTTTAGATTTAGCCATCTGCTTTCTTAGCCACAGACTGGTTATCATCACTGGCACTTACTGACTGAAAGACAATCAAGGAAATTTGTGTCTATTTTGTGCAGCTAATGGTACCCCAAATAAAACATTGCTGCAATATATTAAACTTTATACATTAGTCCTGCTTCCTGGGGTCTATATGTATGAGTTACCTACTCACCAGCTAGCATACCAAAAGAGATACAGATGACCCTGTACATCAGTAAGAAAACTTGCAAATGCATCCTCAGAGATGTGTATTCTTTACTCTTGACACAGACGTCTGTAATATAAAGAGAAAGAGTTGGATCTTTTAGAGATGGACTGCCTTCTAACAAAAAAGGGCCCTGCAGCAGCTAGCTCAGATAAGCCCTTACAACACATCTGTTCAAGTGCCACTGGTCCCTGCAGCCCAAACACTAACACTCTTCTGAGTGAGGACTGTGTCAGAATGGATTTGGGCTTCCCACAAAGCAGAGGGGAGCCAGGCTCCGAGCCTGGCAGCCGCACTCCCCTTTTAGAGAAGATAAAAGCAGCAGAGGAGAGTTACAGCACAACCACAGCATCTCAGTTGTTGAACAGTACTTGAACACAATGTGTTTCTGGTTAGTTTAAGGAAGGATAAACAAGATTTAATATCTGGCAATGAACACAGGTTTTTTGTTTTTCTTACCCTAGAAATGATATTTGGATCCGTTCAGATTTCTGCAGCTTCCACTCACGTAAGTCTCCATTGCATTTCCTAATTTTCCATATTCCATATTTCCGAAAACATGAGTTGTTGAGCTAATGAATTAAAACACTCTGAGGTTTGGTTTTGGCTCTGTGTGCATCTGTGCTCTTTTACTACCATAATTCAATGTGACAAGTTTATTGTCCTAACAAACACTAGCACCTATTGTAGGACTATAATTAATTAAAAAAAAAAAAAAAAAAAAAAAAAAAAGATTGCTTTAAGCAGCACATTTTCTCCAGAGAAGATTAATACTACCTATTGACAATTTGTTTTCTTCAAATTGTGTTCCTCTTCGCATTCCACAGTCATCACTAAACAGGTGAGTCTGTAGGCAAAATGTGCTAGATTCATTTTTATAGATCAGCTTCTGCAATAATCTGGATCAGATGAAGTCCATTCTTCTTATTAGCTTTCAGCTGATGCTTGTGAGCCTGAGCTCAGTACTCTGTTTGCAGAAGGCACATTTGTGAACTCATCCCCTGCCCCAAGGAGCTTGCAGCTCTAAAAGACAAGTACACAAATATCAGACAGGTAAAAAGAAAAGCCCGGCACTTTGTAGATAACAAAGCCAAGCCCTGCCTCTGCTAAATCAATTAGAAAAAAAAAAAGAAAAAGAAAAAGAAAAAGAAAAGAAAAAAAAAAAACATCCGTATAAATGAGGGTTGATTTCTATATTAGATTCAATTTAAATATTTCTATACAACATCAGTCATGTTCAGTACGAGGCTGCCACTCCAGATGAACACCTGCCCCCAAAAAAGTCCCGTGTCCCAGATCTACTGCTACGTAAATAAACTACAGTGACTCCAAAATAAAATGAAGCAGAAACAAAACTTGTTCTCTGAAAAAAATCACATTTTTGGACAGAAATGCTAATGCATTATGGTCACAGACATTTGTCCGCTGCAGAAAACTCCCTTAGGAAAGAAAACAGCCTCTGCTCTGTCCACCTGCTGATGGAAGAACCCTGGACAGGTGTGTTTCTTGCTGCAGTTGATGCAGTGGGATGCTTGGTGCAGGCAGAGGGTGTTGGTGAGCTCCTTGAAGAGACACCTTCCACACTCCCTTCCCTCTTTTTATCCCTCAAGTGTGGCAGAAGCAGCAAACCAAGGTCACCATGGCTTGCTTTTCTTGCTTCCCTCCTCAACATTGCTGTGGCAGAAGCCACCTGCCCCCAGACAAGCCCAGCTCTTCATCCGTGAGCAGCAATTCACTTCTGCCTATGCTGCCAAGAAACTGTGGGCTACGTCCCACTGGAGAATTAGATGGGGGGCAACGCTGGTCTCCCCTCTTTCAGACCAGTTATTTCCATGCAGCTGAGTGTTTAGGAAACTGGCAAAGAATAATTAAGAGCATTTCACCATATTAAGGGTTTCCCATATTCGTGTTATTTTCTACATTTGTGAAACAGCTCCATGTCGTTAAATCGCAGAGGTATAGTCTGTTCTTACAATATTATACCCTATTGTTTACAGTCACCAGTTCTGGGTTTGTGGTATTCTGTGGCCTTCAGCATCTCAACAGACTATATTAGGCACTGAAGGAATCAATCTGATGTTAATTTGAGTTTTTATGATATTTTGTTTAAGTGATTATACAAATACAGCAGGCATCTGTTCAAAGCATCTTTGGAACTGTTCAGAGAAATAATATTTCATTCAGCTTTCATCCCTGATTTAAATTAATTACTACTTGGGGAAGGGGCAGGAGCTGACACAGGTACATACAATACTTGTGTTACATGTTTCTTTTTTCCCTGCTGGAAAAGAGAGGCAGGGGGTGACACTGCCACTTAAAGCTTCCTACTCAGCCTGCTTCTTCTGCCCCAGTCTAAATAAAGAGGCTGCACCACCACAGTGTCTTGACTCAGTGAGATAATGTGTAATCACCAGAGGAGGAGGCAAACCTCCTCTCTCATCCCCAGCAAATCCAGATTCACCCTGTGCTCCCTCAGGCAGACTGCACAGTCCCATCCTCTGCCCCCACCTCCTGCACACAGGTGAGGGGGACACCAGAGCAGTGGTGGAGCAGTCAGGAGCTGATCATTTTTCCCAGCAGGGAAGCAATCTGGCAAATCTACGTATAGAGCTGAAACCCCTGATTAATTTTCAGAGAGCAAGAGAAGTCGAATCCTGTTCTTCGCTGCATCAATGGAGACCAGAATGGTGCACAGCTCAGGGAACAGAATTTAGCTCACTGTATATGGAAGTCAAAATAACCAGCTAAATAAAATGTATTCACACTACATTTTGCACCTAGTGTTTGAAAAGGAAAGGCAGCTGTGAAATATGAGGTGCTGATTACATTTATCAACTACAAAGAGAGAGAATATCGTGTCTTTTGCTAATAGATGATTTATCTGCAAGGTACTTTGCATCTGAGTGGATCTATGTATATGCCTTTATTTCCAGACAGAGGACAGTGAGGAATTGTCTTTTTTTTTTTTTTTCTTTTTCTTTTTTTTTTTTTTTTTTAATGCAGCTATTTCCCAGGTGGAAGTTTACTATTGAGAATTACAGCTAACATATTGAAATGTATTAAGAGAGTTTAAGGCTTCCATTTATCTTCATTAAAACCAGTTTGAGTTTGAAAGCTGACTTGAGGATAATTTTTCATATCAGGGACAAAAAGACAGAGGTTTCACCCCTGCTCTTCAGCTGACTTAAGCAGTGATTTCAGACAAATCCCATCAGTTTGGGATAAGGAAAGTGAGGTTAATAGCATATATGTCTCTGCAAAGTAGTCTGAGGTCTCTTTGGAAAAAAATCTATTAAGGAATAGCATAGCACTGTAAGTGAATTGAGTTAAATTCTCATCTAACCTGTGTATGCCTAATCTGTACTGCATGTTTTATATAAACAGAGTAGTTGTTCAGCTCTCACAAAACCATGGAGTATTTTGTAAAAAATATAACACAGTGAAGTTAATGTTTTCAAAAGCATATATAAGTACAAGTGTATATAAGTACAATAACAGTCTTTCATATCAGTCACTCCTTAGGAAACCGTATCTTTCCAACTTCCAAAAATAAATAAATAAAATAAAAATACATCTTTGCAGACTGGTCCAAGTCAGCAGAACAATGCAGTGTTATCCCTCTGGATGAATACGACGGGGAGAAGCAATGTCTTCTGTCCCCATTCATACTCTGCACAAGGTGGCACTGGTCCCAGTGGCCACCAGCAGCACCTTTGTGGGACCAAGGTTGGTTGGGAAAGGAGCCAGGGAGAATAGCATGGTCCTGGCCCCTTCACATCACAGATAATCTGCAGGTGAAAGAAATAGTATGAAAGCTACCAAAAGCAGCAGCTGAGAACATGAGTGCCCATCAGGTCAGAGTGCACACCAAAATCAGCCCTAATACCTAGCACTGTGGTTTTGTCTTCAGTCCTCAACAGAATGAAAAGAGTGCACTGTTCTTCATTTGGCTTATCAATGATCTGTAGATAGATGCATCTGGGAACAGGCACCCAGCAGAGATAGCAAATAAACACTTCACCTTAAACTTCAAGATTTTTAATTATTTTTGAAAGAAGGCAACAGGATATTATATTTGTGTTCTTCAACAGCTCTGCCTGAGGGCACCACAGTGCCTGACATGAGCACTGCACAATTCTGCCATCATTCATGCATACTACGTGCCTCCCTAGCTACAGATTTCACTCCTCTGTTGGTGCTCAGCAAATAACATATTTGTTATGTTTTATGAGAACCTTGAGTGAGGAAAGACTGGAGTAAGGTATCTTAAAATGGCCTGGAATAAAAGGAATATCAATTCTCTTTCTCCAGCTGGAAGGGCACTCTTGGGCAAGATGCCTTATAGTGTCTCGGAACATCTTCATTTTCTCTTCCTGAAATGGATATAATGGTAGAGACTTCCTCTGTAAAGTGTTGTAAAGTTCTAATGGTGAAACTGTTATATGGAATTAGGTATCTTTGTTGTTGCTGTTACTTCTGCTGGCTGTGCATTTGCACTAAAGTTCAAGTCTGTGTTCATGGCCATCAGCCAAAAAATCTTACTACAAAAACATGAATTTGTGATTAATCTCCAGAAAGTCAATTCATGTGCTCCAAGTTAAGCAAAAGAGATTGCACAATTGGATTCTGCAGACAAAACACACAGAATTCAGCCCCAAATTTGTTATTGATTTGTCCTTCAAACAAAATTCAGGTTTTGGTTTCAACTGCTCCTTAGTGAAGCTGTGAAAGAAGCCAAAACACCTTCCCAGGGATTATGCCAAGCAGTAGTTTTGAACAGGTTTGGGGCAATATTCAATGAACTGTAACTAATCATTTTCATCTTATCGCCTACAGAGTCATTGCATTGGAATGATGTTTAGCTAATTTTCCTAAGGACACATTTACTATGGGTTGTTCTACAGAGCTGTCAGGAGCGACAGTGAGCCAAAACATACTCTGTCAAGGGAAGTGTTTGGTTGATGAAATTATAAATAAGTCATCAACCAAAAGTCTGTTAAAATGAATCGTCATTAAATGTTTCTCTAAATACGATGTTTAATCTCAAACTCCAAAATAGGAACTGCAAGACTGTCTTTCCCTACCTCATTCACAGATCTCTTTGAACACATCATGAGAATATTAAGTTAGTTAATTTAAGCTATATGTGCATGTGAGCACATTCAGAGAAGCAAAGACTGTGATATGTTTTACATAAAGCAGGCCATTGTGCACTGATTATAATGTGTAAAGAGGAAATATGTTTATACCACAATCTATTCTAAACTCAAATAGGCAGCAGTACTCTGTGTTTATAAATATAAATGCAAAACCTATGTTAAAATAATGTTACGGGTCTGGATTCTAACCACAAAAGCCAGGAAATTCAGAGCAAACTTTCAAAGTTTGGGCCTGATTCTGGTTTCACACTCTTGCCATATTAACTCCAGTGTTTTCAGCAATGGTTTTTACTGGAGAAAACATAATCTTTTGTCTGAGGCTCTCCTGAGAGGCCTTAGGTATGGCAGTGCTTGTGCATTATCATATTTAGGTCTGAAGGCAAATACAAGAAAAGCATGTAGACAGCTGCGACAGGGTCCCCCAGGGCTTCACTTAATCTAATGAAGTGTGTATATGTGTACATGGGTGTGTGCAGGAGGGGAAGGAGGGAAATGTGCACTCTTGGCAACCACATCCTCAAAACTCTTTTGTCCTCCAAGACATGTAGATTTCACGCAAAGCTTGGAGCAAGCTAAATACTATCAGTCTTTAGAAGAGATTTATACAATTAATGGTTCTTGTGATGCATAATTTGCAATGTTATACGGCTATATAAAATATAGGAGCCTATAACAAAGAGCACAGTCAGAGATGTCCCCATTGAGATACACAACTGAAATATTAATCAAGAGACATCAGCGGGGAAGGGGGAGGAAATGACCTAACCCTGTGCAGTCCTGTGTAGCGTCCTAGCACACAGTCATGACAAGAACAAAAATGCTGGTGAAGACAAGCATGAGGCTGGTTCATTCCACCTAGATCAGGAAGGACTGATCTAGTAGCCACCTCTGACAGCAGGAGCATGTGTTAGCTCTGGCCTTGTGGCAGAAGAGAACTAGCCATCCCCACACTGCTGCTGGTACATTGGAGCAGCCAAGAAGGTCACCACAGTGTGATTCATGTTTTCACTTTCTGCAGCGTTGTTCCTCAAAACTCCAGACACATGTCTTTTAGCAAAACTGGTTTTGAATATCTAGTTTAGCCCAGCAATAAAGCCAGTTCTGAGAACTCTGGTATTCAGTAAGGATATTGCTTTCCTAAATACAGCAAAACCTTTCTTGAGGGATAATCTTCTGTGTCTTCTAGCAGATGAACTGAGGAGTTCGTGGGTATTTATAGAGCAATACGGTATTTATCTATAAGGGCCAGATATGTGGTTAAAGCAGGTCACCGGATCACAGGGGACATTTCTCTCAGTAAATATTAGCCCGAGACTAGGGGGAAAAAATTTAAGGTCACAGTGAGCTTCCTAAAAGAGCCATGGAAGGGGAATTTAGGGACTAAATAGAAAATAAGGTACCCACAAAAGCACAGACAACTGCTTGGGCTCTTAAGGAGCTACAGCAGGCTACATAAATGTTAGCCACGTAGCACAAATCTCTTAAGCTCTGCTTTCACAGTGCCTACCAATGTCAACCTTGACTAGCCCACAGCTGCCTGAAAGGGGGAGTTGACACCTACCTCTTCTATGATAGTTGATAGTTGGTGAAGCTTTCTGAGAAGGGAGACAAGCTGCACACCCTGCTCATCTTGGGTCAGTCTACACTTGTGCTGTCATGCACCCAGTGCTTTCCTGCAGACCACACTGGCTGGAGGAGCTCACCCATTCCTTGTGCTGGAGCTTTCCTCTGGGCTGGAAGGAAGACAGCTTATCCATGTCTGTGTTTTAACAGCAACAGCACTCTGCTGGCACAATCAAGCTGATGAAGAGCCTTGTGTCACAATCCTCAAAACTCTTCTACTGGAAAATCCGGAGAGCAGAACCAACAGGCTCCAAAACCAGGATGTCCAGCTCACTTCATCCAAAGGAGCAGGCAGTGCAGACCAGAGACAGTGTGAAAGAGAGGAGAAGAAGCATGGTGAAATGACTGTGGATGTTGGTGGGGTACCAAAACACATCAAGAAGAATGGGATATACCTAGAGGAAATGTTTCAATAATGGGTATGTTTGGTTAGACACATATCACTTTCAAAGGAACTGTGAAAGGGGATCATGTTAATGCTTATGTTCCCAGTTAATGAAAATGGTGCTTCTGATGTTTCTTCTACTTTTCTGCACTATCCATCAAATAATATTTTAAAAGACACAACATCAGCTGCAAATACACTGATCATCTTTCTATGAATAACATCAACACATTTTACACAATCAAGTACTATTGCTGCACTAGCCAGTCCCAAAGTTCATTGCTGTAGAAAATCTGAAAAAAAATGGGCACACGTCATTTGCTATCCGTTCTTAGTTTATTTAATCTAACACCATTCTTTCTCATTGTTTTATTCTTAAGTGCAGTAGCCTTACTTAGCTAAATGGTCAAATATAAACAAAAAATATAATAAAAATAAAAAACATCATAAGTGTGCATGGAAATGAAAGGACTGATACCCTAGTCTCAGTTCACACACTTTGTTGAAAGTCACATATTTACCCAACTGAAGCAGTGCTCCATGGACAAAAAACTGATGGGAGAAAACTCAGGATCAGTCCTTTGTTCCTACCCCAAGGACAGTAAATAAAATGCCAGGAAACTTGTTCTTTATTAAAAAGCCATAACGAGACACACTGTACAAATAAGTGTGCCAGATGAGAGCATTACTATATAAGGCTGAGTAGAAAAGCCAAAAGCAGAGATAGAAACCCTGCCTTCAGCCAAATCAACCAACACAGATCATCACAAAAGCAAATGGAAGGTCTCAAGCAAATCATGCTGCCCTGCATCATGCGGTTATCAACAAATTTGATACATTGAGACAAGTCGAACCTCAGTAAGAAACAAGTCATCCCAAAGGAACAATATTCTTGCCTTCCTGTGAGGAGAGCATGTTTTCATACACTGTGACTGTTGTTAATGGGTCCTGGGAGATCTATACATAATTTCTATTGCATCTAGATGTGGTTGTCTCCTTAAGCATGCACTGAAGTGTTTAATTTGTGTAATATGCCCTTTCTACAAATAACTCAGAATCAAAATCAAGTAATTCTTGGTCTAGACTTGGGAAAGGTTTAGGTGTTCATTATAAGTTTGTATTTTTTATAAGTTTTTCTTACAAATGTTAGGCATAGATGGTTAGGCTGACATATCAATAGATGCACTCAGCACTGAGAGCAGTGAGTCTGATCATCTGCCCATAGACTCTGGAAACTTCATTGCAATTCTCATCATCCTGTGCTGAAAGGAGGCCTCAAGACCACCGTCCACAGGTTAGGGAGACGACTGCCTGACATCATGTTGCTTATGATTTTCAGGCTTTATTCCACTTGTGTTGATATAAATCTGGAATAATTCCATTAGGGATAGCTACGTTACTGTGTCAGCCTAGATTTGCATCTCTGGAAAGTGATCGAGCTCCTGCTGCATGGCGCCTTACTTGGTAGGATAGAGAACGAAAGGGCATGTTCACACTTCTCATTTATTTATTCTCTGCTCCTGACAAAGCAGTTACTGGCCAATTGAACATGGACAAAATCACACAATTTAAAACTACTAATCAGATGAATTGTTTAAGAAATATTTATGCATAAAAATTAGACTCAAAGCTTCAGTGACTAGAAATATTTACTGTAAGCCTGAAGTTTTGAAATGTTTTTATTATTTTAACAACCCCACAAGAAAATACCTAGGTCCTTACCAACTCTATATTTTTTCTTTTGTATCATAGTCACTTTTTAGACATTGCCCATAAATTATTTGCAGATTAATAATTTTTTAGATCAATACTTTTGTGGTAAAACTGTTTTGCAATTTCTCTGCTTTACCCTCTATTGCTCTTCTATAGAAAAATACTGTTGGTGGGTTTTGTTCAGTGATAATCCACCTGGTGATCTATCATCAGATGATAACATTGGTCATAACACATTTCTTCAGACTTGTGCTTGCCAGGCACTTCAGAGTGCATGAGCACTGATATCAAGATAACTCCTATGCAAGGGGAACTAGAGGCGATGGGGTGTGAAAATTATGGTTTAGGTTGGAGGTAACCCTGTGCTGCTCAAAGGCACAGGCACTTCTGTCAGAGAAGAAATCAATAACTAACAAACAAATATTACTGAAATCACCAACACACAGGAAGAGATACACAGAATCCTGTCTCCAGCATGTGGGAGAAGGTTAGATTCGCATCAGAGACATGGAGGGATGCAGTGCCCTCTCTCTCTCTCTTCCTGGAGCCAAAAATAATCCCCAAAAGACACAGTTCTGGTCCGAACAAGGGAGCTAGACCAAGGGAAGGGGAGGAAGGAAGTAAAAGCCTCATTAGCTTCCAGGTAAATTTGGCCAGGATTTTCATTTCAAGAAAGAAAGAAAAACATCAGTGGGACATTCAATGTCTAAGAGAGTGAGAAAGAAGAGAGTAACTAGGATTTTTCTTCCAGGGGACAGAGTATCTTTAAAAGGAGTGTCTTGCACTTGGGGATAGACAACATGCCCGAGGCTTTGCCCAGTAGCTGCTTAGCTTTTCAGATATCTCTCATGCAGTCTTGCAGAGGTACCTAAGGTCTGAGAGGTCTGTTTATTTTCTGTGCATGTATGAACTTTGAACTTTGCCCAGGTGGATTGCCAGGGTGCCACTTGAGGATTTGGTCAGGTAGACAACATTCTGTGAGCAGCTGGAGTGTGACTACAACACCTTTGCCCAGAAACGCCAAAATTTTGTTACATCGAACAGCACACAGTCTGGGGGTTCAATGCGTCCCACTCATTTACTCAACTGAAACAAATCCTAAGCAGCTCTCGAGCTACTGAGGTGTTTAAAATAACTAGACGCAAGACAGGCTGCCAGGTTTCATGCCTTGAGTTATGCTTTTGTTCAGAAAGTGCTCACACCAAGCCATACATTATTCATCAATTGGAATATTTTTTACAAATAAGCGTGGTTCTTTCTTTTCCTTTTTTTCTTTTTTTTTTTTCTTTTTTTTTTTTGTCTTTCAGAGAAGCCTTAAATGCTCATTTTTGTATCCAAAAATGCATCCAATGCTTGTGGAAGAAAGTCCCTGTCTTCAGGCGACATGGTGCTGTCTTCATTCCCATTTTCCACAGTGGTTTCACTCTTTTTGGTCTTTGATGTGGTCTCTGGAACCTCAAAAGCAAGTAAGCCTATCTCAGCCCTGGTGTGCCAGCAGCTCAGTATCCCCAGCCAACATGCCAGTACCTACAGCTGAAAGCTGGGGTGGGGGAGTTGGCAGAGGGGTGCAAGGGACATCCTGAATTACATCCCTGCACAGCCTAGCTTCAAATCCTGAAACCAACTGCACAGCACTTAGCAAGAAAGCTTTACCACCAGAGTCAAATAACATCCAAAAAATTGGGATTTACGCACATGTCAGAGACTGATTGCAGCTTGTCAGACACTCCAGGCTAAGTGATTTTAGAGCAATTTCTCCAATTACCAGTCTTTTTGTTTGTGTGGACCACCATGAGCAGACACCCAGAAATCTCACCACTCCATTAAGGACTTGGCATAATATACACACTTGCATATACAGATACATACACACACACACAGAGCAGAGAAAAGAAAAAGTACTGTAATGCCTGCAATTTCCTATTTCATTGACTGGATTACTTTTTTGAGACTGGTTAAACAGACGCTGTGCTGGGTGGTTAGTGATTATCATTTTTCTGCAGTGTTAGGGTACTTGACATTTTCATTCCTCAGTGACTCCAGTTAAAAACAAATAGGTCTACCTGCAGTCCACATCTGATTGCCAGATGGTCTCTGTGCCTATGAAGCTCCCATCTCCAAGTGAATTCAAATGACCTCACACATACATCTTCAAACATTGCTATCTGACCACAAAAATGTATGGAAAACGCAACATCTGTACATGTCTGCATCTTAAATCCCTGTTGTTTTACAAAATATATTGCTTGTCACCCTGAAGTCTAAAGTCTCTTAATGATCTGCAGGGGGAGATGCAAATGGTAGCCTCTGAGTTTAGGAATTGTTTGTTGCATTAAACCATTTAATTTCAACCAAAGGTCAAAAGATACAGAACTATTCATTTGGATCCACTGAACTAACAAATCGGTCCTGTCAAGTACTCCAAAAGGTCCCCAAAGCGCAGCTGTGTGTGACTGTAAGTCTGCACACTGCACGCTATTCATGTAGCTGATGAGCCCAAGCAGTTAAAATAATCCTGAGATCCCATGAAACCCCACCAATACTGTGAGATTGTTTCTGCCTATGTAACAAAGCGCTATTAAGTCTCACACAGCCGGTGAGATCCAGCATTGTTTCAAGGGAATACCTTGTCATATCAAAATCATTGTACATGTAAACCCACTTTCCCAACAAGCTGGTAAACACAGGCCCACTTGAATGGCTGGATGTAAAAACAGATGGGATATCACAAACATTTTCCAAACTACAACAGACTTCTAGGCCAATTAAACATGGTTAGCTTTGAATGGGAGAGGAAATAGTTTTCTTTGCTGTTAAATGTCAGAAAAAGTTTTTTTTTCCTTGAGGCATAAAAGCCCAGTTCATTTTTGGAAACTTGCTAAAATTAATCAACCCTGTGTGAACTTTTTACCAAAACAAAACAACAAAAAAGTAGAAATATATAATGAAATATCTCTGGAAACACAGAAGCGGAAAAAAAGAGATTTTGAGTTATACAGTACTTAAATGAGTAAGAGCTTTTTCTCAACATGACTTAACCAATCAGAATGGAAAAATGTTTTTTTGTTACTCTGAGCAGAATATGAAGTTGGCAACAAATAAATAAATAAATAAATAATATTAATAATAAAAATAATAAAATACACAATATTAAGATAATAAAAAATAATATTACTACACTCTCTTCACTTGAAATGTCATAATGAGAAAACAAATTAACATGACTTTTCACTGTAAAGCCAGCCTGCAGCATTTAAATTTCAATTTGTTTCCTTTTTCTTTCTTTTTCTTTTTCTTTTTTTTCTCTTTCTCTTTCTCTTTCTTTTTCTCTTTCCTTTTCTCTTTTTCTTTTTCTTTTTCTTTTTCTTTTTCTTTTTCTTTTTCTTTTTCTTTTTCTTTTTCTTTTTCTTTTTCTTTTTCTTTTTCTTTTTCTTTTTCTTTTTCTTTTTCTTTTCCTTTTCCTTTTCCTTTTCCTTTTCCCTTTTATCTTTCCTTTCCCTTTTCCTTGTCCTTTTCCTTGTCCTTGTCCTTGTCCTTGTCCTTTTCCTTGTCCTTGTCCTTTTCCTTGTCCTTGTCCTTTTCCTTTTCCTTTTCCTTACAAAGCAAACTTACATTTTGACACTCGAGAACTGCGATTTGCCTTCTGTGAAATTCATTAAGATGACTGCTTACCAAGGAGGAAATGCCAGTGTAAGTTATTTGTCCCTTCTGCTGTAGTATGACTTCATTTAAAAGGGAAGAAATTAGATTTGAAAGCTCTCAGAACAGCAAGCTACCCCATATTCCAGGCACGCCAAGTTTCCTATGCTGATGCATGTTTAGCTGCTTCGAAAGCCTTCATCACACAGCAATGTCAATAGTGGCCATCAGCAAGAAAAGAAAACATTGGAGAAATTCGGTTAATCTATCCTAGTAGACGAGGTCATGACAGGACCACGTGCATAAATAGTAGAGGTATTATTTTCAGATGTATATGTCCCAAGCAGGAATGGACCAGCTGGGGAAAGGCTTCCTTCCAAGTCCCCTGAACAAATGGCAGCTTTTGGCTGGGCAGAGCATGGGCTGGGATGTCATCCTTTTCTCTCTGTGTCAGTTCAAGGGAAAGTGGGAGCAAACAATTGCACCAAAGATGACCTGGAAAATCTCTTCTGCTACACCTGAAGGGCAACAGGGCAAAGGGACGGCAGAAAGAAAGGGGAGAAACTGTGGCTTTTTTTCTTTTTTTTTTTGATTGCCTTGATTTTCATTCTCATTGTCTTCTTTCATCTGAAGAAGAGGTGTGTGTGAATACTCAGGCCACAGTTGGCAATGTGGCTTTTGCATACTGAACTCAGAGTGAGCTCTTTCAGCCTGCACACATGAAATCTGCTCAACAGTCATGAACTTTAATTCCTTGACAGCATAAGGATTAGCCATCTACTCTCTAAACCAAACAAATGCAGTCAGAGCAATGTCCTGAAGGGTTTTTCAGTGATTCTGTGGTATCTGACATTTTGAAGCATTTGGGCTTAGATTCCTTTCATACTCCGGACTGTTCCCTGCAAGAGCTCCCTGCAACAAAAGCATTTCCCTTGAAGCCACTGTTGCAAACACTTTTTGCACCACTTGTCAGATGTGAAGAGAGGATGATATAATTGAGCCTGCTTTAAAAAAAAATCAAACTGACATAATATTGCTAGTAACTTGACAGGTTTATGTAAAGCCTTCCCCAGAAAACCCAAGCTGATCACACTGCTGAAGACAGGCAAAGGTTAGAGAGAAGGTTTAGGCTCTAGGACTCCTAGACTCAGCCTTTCAGAGGTTGGGCCATATTTAGCTTGCCCTTTGACATGACCCAGCCTCAAACAATAGCTTTGTGGGTATGCTAAATGACCACATCTTGCCAGTTGCTGCCAAATTAATGAGCCCATGTCATTTTTAGTTTACAGTTCAGTCATAAAGCAGCCAAGTGGAAAATGAGTCAGGGACCGTTAAGGAGTGTCACGCAAATTTTCAAAGAGTACGGTCCCTAATTCCTCACTGCCCCTTTCAGGGGTCCCTAATCATCGCTCTCTTTCCTCCCTTCGCTTTCTTCAGATCCTCTAAAGATCCCCCTCAGTGTGCAAAAGAGTCTGGAGGGAGAAACTAGGTGCCGGTGGCTTGGGATGAGGGACCCCAGGGGGGGAAATGCAACCTGCACTCGCAATGTGCACAAAAACTGAAGCAGTCTGAGCAGTTACCTCGAGTCCCCTGATCTCCAAGGGAGTACATGCAAAGCATGAGTGTTCCACAAGTGGCAAGGAGAAAAGTGAATGGAAGTTTTCATGTGAAAAAAGGAATGAGTTAGGGGGAATCCTACCTGGAAAAACGCTCAGAGACGAGCACTGCATAATTTTCCACTCCCTTACATCACTTACAGGCAGGAGACTCTTTCTCAAGGAAGAGCTGCCCACCCCCAGTCACAAAAGTGTTTTCTTGGTCTGTGGTTTGATCACAAACCCAAAACTTGGTTCAGGGTTGAAAAGCTTTCTGCAGCACTAGGACAGTACACGCTCCTGTGGAAGCGGTTTTGCATGTTTTCGATCTGAAACCACACAAATATTGCCAGCTCTCCAGTTTGGCTTTGAAATTTTGAGCAGCTTCACTCCTCCTCATCTCTCTTGTCTCTCACCAGTGTTTTAAATCCTCCTGACTGTTTTGCCAGCATATTTACTTATTTCAATCCTACTTTACCTCCAGTATCTTCATCTTTATGTCTCAGTGCCTCTGGACCTTGCCCTTGTTCTCCACAGTCTGGGTTTCTACTTTGGAAATGTCTCAGCTCCTCCAGGCCTGACTGTTAAATTATCTTGTCTGTGGCTGCTCCAGGCCACACAGGACTCTCTCCTTCACCAGCGTCAGGGATCAACTTCGTCATTATCCTCAGACAACCTCCCTGGGGCCCAATTCAACTCAGATTTGTCCTTCTTGTTTTTTGAGATGGCCTCAGCCATGTCTCAGGCTCTCTCACGTAATTTGTCTCTCTCTGTCTCTCTTCTTGCTCTTCCTGATTGTTGACTACTTTGTTTCACGCATCCCTCTGGGGGCTAAATGTATTCCTTGAAAATTGTTCTAGGATTCCTAATTTGAACCAAAAAAAATGCATTTTCTTTGTGATATATTCACATGCTTCTTGATTGAGGTTAGAGAACAGGTTTGCTAGTAGGAATATTTGAAGAAGCAGCAAATTTGAGTACTACAGGTCAGAATAATTTTTGTATGCAAATACAAGTGCTAAAGACCTAGATAAGAGTATCTGCAAATACTAGGAGATACATTCTTCCAATTGGGAAATAGAGTGGTTGTCACATGACCTCTGTGCCCATACAAAATTTGAAACACATTTCACATTTATACACAGAATTTTCTCACGGAACCTCTTGCAAACCATTTACAGGCCCTGGGCTAGATTGTGGTGCTCCACCACATGCCCTAAATAGAGAGCAGTTCAAGGCCACACAGGAAGAACCAAAGAGATTGAGCTTGTCTACGAAATATTCTTCCCCAGGGCTGCTCCCTATGTGTGGAGGTGAACTCCTAGCATCAGTCATGAGGAAAAAAAAATATTTAAGAGCACAGAAATTGAGAAAAGATCTCCTAACTACTCAGGACTATGCACCCTGGCTCTCTTGCATTGCACCTGAGATTATCCTTCCATTGATTTGAGCAAGCTTCCCTCAAAAGCAGGTATGCTCCTGCCCTCCAGCTCCAGCTGGGAGCCTGTCACAGTATCACACTCCACTGAGGCTGCCAAATCTTCCTCCATTTCCCAGCCTAACTTTACTCCTAGGTGTTTCAGACATTCATGTCTTTCTGATAAGAATGCCATTTCATTATGCTGTTAAGCATTAATTTAATTAAGCTGTGTTGTTTGTTTGTTTGTTTGTTTTCCTCTTTTATATGACAGCCCTTGTGGTTGGTTTATAAGCAGCAACCAGACCATCTCTCAGGCTTAATTTTGCTGGGCTAAGCAAGCTGAACAACTCTAGTGTTCTGCTGTAAGATCACTTCTCCATTCCCTTAAATGTGCTCCCAACCAGCCGATCTTGACCACAGTTCACCTCTGAATTGTTCTTCCTGAAACACGGGAATTATTTTTCTTGTTTTCTGTTCTTGCTCTCCGTTCCTTCATTTGCATTTCCTTTGCATGGGCTCAGTTTTGGTCTTGGCATTTCTTACTACACCATGGACTTCTGGCACTGGTATCTGTGTGCTATTTGGTCCTGCACAGGACCTCCATCCAACATGCTATCTCCACTCAAAAAAAATACGCCCTGACACCTGTGCCCAGGCCCTGTGTCTTTGTCTTGATGTTTTGTTTTGTTTTGTTTTTTTCAACTTTTTAAACACTCTGATAAATCAGATGTCATGAAAATGCTTGGGAGTGACAGACAAACTTGAGAAAAACTGGGGTGTGTGTATGAGCTATACCCAAAGAGAAGAAGGGAAAACTGTAAGTGACATGAATAAAATAATAGTTACAAGTTACTCTCTCTTTTCTGTTCCTACAAGTGCTTTCCCTCTTTCCCAAACACACCATTTCTCTTCTTCTCACTCTCTCTACGCCCTCCTTCCCCATCTCTTTCTTCCAGTTCCTAATTTCTCGTTCACTATTACTATTCACTGGATTTCCCTCCAACTGTTAGAAAGCAGCTCAGAAAATTTTAAGGAGGTTTCAGGCAGTGCTTCTCTACTTATTGGAAGATAACAGACCAAAACCAGTAAAGACAAACACTGGCACTGGTTTCTGTTCAGTGTGGTAAAAGGATCAGTGTCTTCATTTGGATCCTCACAGCTGTAATTTCTCCAAAATTATCATCATATCAGCAAAGCATCATGATGGGATTAGACTTTGGCCAAGGACTCAGTGGTTTTGGGAAGGCTGTTAGGTTGTGTTCTCAGATTTTGCTTGCAAGGCTCAAACCTGCCCTTGGTGGGAAATATGTTTGGCTGCAGAACACAGCAGAAACACTGAAAACCCTGTAAGCACACAGCCCTTTATCCTAGCACAGGTCTCACCTTTGCCCACTGCTCTCTGGGTACTGTGAGACGCCCACCAACCGCATGTGGACCCCATATACATCTCTGCAGAGCTTTACAGAGGGGGAATAGCAATACTCTTGGCCTACGGAGAAGGCCTGTGGAGAGAAGTGGGAGCTAGGGAGAGCAAAGATGAGCCACCCAGGAAAGAGATAAAACTGTCCAGGTTACTATCATAAAATGCCCATTGGAAGACTGTTACTTCCTTCACTGAAGCCAAAGGCTTTGATTCCACTGATGTTGTAATCCACAAAACAGGACTGTTGTACTGACCAGACGCTTCTTCTGTACACCTGAATTTTGGACTTGTCACATACCCAATATGCAAATCTTGCAGTAGGAAGTTATAAATGAAGCTTTTAAAGGGCAAATATATGTCTCATGGCAAAAGCTCATAGTCATAGTCATTGAATAAGTGTGTATTTTATTGCATTTTCTCACAGAGTAGAGATTTTTCTCTCTTACCTTGCACCCTTGACCACCGCACAGAAACTCTGAGGCAACCCCAATTAGTTCCTTAGGACTCAGACCAGTGTGTTCAATTGGCTTGGAAACTACAGGCATTCAGCCATAACCTGAGCAGCTAGATTTATTTTAATCCCATAAAAAGTAGACAGGAATATAAATGTGCCAGATTATCAGATGAGGCAAACTAGCTCTGCATCACTGGGTTCAGTGATGCTGTGCTGATTGAATCCATGGAAGCATTTGGCCTCGATGCATCCTAGAGAATCAGTCTATCAGAAAAAAACAATCAATGCAAAGCCGTGTTGTCATTGGAAGCCTGGAACTGCTGCAAGTTAGAATTACTCGAGTTCTTTGGTGTGATGTTTAAGCAGCAGTGCTTGAATGCCAGGGAACTGGAAGCCAAAGAAACTATTCCAAGTTGGATTTGGTAAGCACAGGGTTTTACTTTAAAGCACATTAGTCAGACAAGTTCAGTCAAAAGTCATATGTAAGATTATTAGCCCTTGTGCAGGGGTTTTCTCATTTCTGTTGGCTCTTCAAACATTGTGGAAGCTGTACTGAGCAAACACTGAACAGCTGAAGATTGTTGTGCTGGAGGCACTTTTTTTTTTTCCATGCCTTCCCTCACTGTGCATCCGCTTGCTATTGGAATCCCACAAAAAACAAATTCCATTCTTAAAATCATAGTTTTGGGAAAGCAGCTCAGAGAAAGGAAGGGAAAAATATTATGATGAAGCCTCCTTTTTCCAGCTTTCTTAGTATTAGAGACAATGGACCCTGTGGTGTGTCATACAGTAAACAAGAGAAAGGACCCAGCAGTAATGAATAGTGCAGTCATGCCAGAAGAATGTTTCTAACCCTAGGACTCTGAATTGTGAAATGCTCACACAACCTTAACTCTGCCCTCTGGGTATATTATGAGAAAGCCCCTAGTTACCTGGCTAACTCTTATTAACTCTGTCACTGAAATACATTCATCAAATGGATTAAAACATGATTGAAGATGAAAAGAGTGGCGTGTGAAGCCCAACAGGTGTCCCTTATGTTGTCCGTAGCTAAGAGACTACACTTCTAAACCTGGGAGCTTGGGCCAATGTAAACGTGAGCAACCTGAAGAGACCAGGCAGCTGAGGGACCATGCAGAGGCTCCCGAACAGCATGGCTCAGGCTCCCAGTGGCCAAAGGACCCACAGCAGTGGAGAAAGAAAAGCTCTAGAGCAACTACAGAACTTGGGACTGATTGTATTGCATGTAAAGACCACAGCGACGGAACCCTCTGAACACAGGGTGAACTGTGATACCTGAGTATAATCTGGGAGGTGAGCTACCAGTCTCAGTACCTCACAGAGCACTCTGGCTCCCATTAGGTCTTCCAAAAACAGCTGGTGACAGGAGCTTCACGTGGAAATATTGCCTTGTTCTCCTCTCCTTCCCCTAATACCTGCTATAAGATATGAAAATATATAGACTTCAATCTGACTGGGTAAAGCTTGTATTTTATCTTCTCATGACTTTTTATCCCAATTGCACCTGACAGAGTGGTTTGGGACTGAATCCACTTCAAGTATAGCCAATATGCTAGGAGGGAAGATCTATAGTGGATGTCTTCTTCTAAGCAGTGAAAGCTAAACAGCCAAATGCCTCTTTCCACCCCCAACACCATGGCTCTTCTGATCTTTTCATTTGACTTTCATACCTCATACCCCACATAACTTCTGAAATTGAGTTCACATTCACATCTGACTCAGCTACCTTTCAGTTAGATTTATTCTAGATTGACCCAAGGCTGAAGTGTTATATATCAGCAACCCAGTCAGCAGTGTTGTGGAAGAAAAGTGGGTGCAGTTGACATGCTGGAGGGAAGGGATTCCACCCATAGGGACCTGGGCAGGCCTGGGAGATGGGCCTGTGTGAACCTGGGCCAGGGCAATCCCAAGCACAAATACAGGCTGGGTAGAAAATGGATTAAGGCCAGCTGTGAGGAAAAGGCCCCGGGGCTGTTGATTGATGAGAAGCTCAACATGAGCCAGCAATGTGCATTTGCAGCTCACACAGCCAACAGTACCCTGGGCTGCTTCAAAAGCAGCATGGCCAGTAGGGTGAGGGAGCTGATTCTGCCCCTCTGCTCTGCTCTCATGGGACCCCACCTGGCAAGCTGCCTTCAGCCTTGGGGCCCCCAGCACAAGAAGGACATAGGCCTATTGGAGAGAGTCCAGAGGAGGACCGTGAGGGTGATCAAGGGGCTGGAGCACCTCTCCTATGAGGACAGGCTGAGGGAGTTAGGGCTGCTCAGCCTGGAGAAGAGAAGGCTACAGGGAGACCTTATGGTGGCCTTCCAGGACCTAATTCCAGTACATGAGTGCTGGGAAGGGAATTTTTGTCAAGGAGTGCAGTGATAGGACAAGTAATGGCTTTAAACTAAAAGAGGGTAGATTTAGATTAGATATAAGGAAAAAATTATTTGCTGTGAGGGTGTCATGGTTTAACGACAGTGAGGCCCTGGCACAGGTTGCCCAGAGAAGCTGTGGATGCTCCATCCCTGGAAGCATTCAAGGCCAGGCTGGATGGGGCTTTGGGCAACCTGGTCTAGAGAGAGGTGTCCCTGCCCATGGCAGGGGGTTGGAACTGTGTGGTCTTTAGGGTCCCTTCCAACCCAAGCCATTCTGTAATTCTATGAGTGCACAAACAACTCTCAGCTTGGGCTTCCTCCCTTGCTTGCAGCTTTCAGGTGCACAGGCCTCCTGTTGGTGTTTTGGGAATGAAAGCCCAAACAACCATCTTGAGTATGGCTTGGGCACTGCAGCTATTATGCATCTCCTTTGGTCCATTTTCTACTTCTGTATACAGTCACAAGACTTATTTAGCTCTAAAGTTAGAGGCTTTGGTAATGTATGTGAATGCATAAACAGATCTATTTTTCTTTCTTTTTCTTTTTTTCTTTTTTTCTTTTTTTTTTTTTTCCCCAGTCCTTCCATTTACCTTTGGTGGTGAGGCCAGCATCCCAGGGGCAATCCAAAATGCTGCCATGCAGTTGTTCAGAGCACATCCTCTCACTGGATGTGAGAGGGGCTGCACCAGCTTGACATAGCACCTGCAGCAAATGGTCCACCTATCCCAACTGCAGGACTCTGATGTCCTTCACTCCACTGTGACTGAATCTGCCAGGGTACAGCTTGCCTGGCTTTTTAACTCAGTTTTAGCCAACTGGTGAAGGCTATCAAAGAAGTCTAGTCAAACTGCCTTATGTCATGACTGCGCAGATTGCTGGCCAACCTAGCACTAAAATGGAGGTTGACAGCGAAACTATTGAAATAAGTATCAAGGAGAAATGTAGGATGAGAGAGAGAAGGTTCTTTTCCTCTCCTTCCTTCCTTCCTTCCTTCCTTCCTTCCTTCCTTCCTTCCTTCCTTCCTTCCTTCCTTCCTTCCTTCCTTCCTTCCTTCCTTCCTTCCTTCCTTCCTTCCTTCCTTCCTTCCTTCCTTCCTTCCTTCTCTCTTTCTCTCTTTCTCTCTTTCTCTCTTTCTCTCTTTCTCTCTTTCTCTCTCTCTCTCTCTCTTTCTCTCTTTCTCTCTCTCTCTCTTTCTCTCTTTCTCTTTCTTTCTTTCTTTCTTTCTTTCTTTCTTTCTTTCTTTCTTTCTTTCTTTCTTTCTTTCTTTCTTTCTTTCTTTCTTTCTTTCTTTCTTTCTTTCTTTCTTTCTTTCCTTTTATGCATTCACAGCAGAGAACAACTGAAGGGGGATGTTAGAAATCCATATTTCATAAAAGTGAAAAAAAAAAAATCCTTTTCTTCTCTGCTCACTTTCTTTGTATTTACTAGTAACCAGCCCTAGCTACAGATCTGAGATTACTGATTAGCATCTTGATGTTACACAAATACACCAAACACAAACAAGACCGACAGTGTGTTCTGAGCAGAGAAATGTTAATAATTATGTTCATAAACTGAGTTAAAATCAAAATGTGATCCAGACAAACATCTGATAAGGCAATGCCAACATCCCAGTGAGCTGAGAGTTTTCTGCTGGACAGCAAGGACTCCAGTCTCACATGGGCAAGCTGTTGACAGCAGTGGGTATACAACAAGGTAGTTTAACTTGGCAGCACCAAGTTGGGTCAGTGGCTGTCACAGCACTGGTATATCAGCCTGCTGTGGTCAGTCAGTGATGTGCTAGACCTCCCCCTTCACTTGGGTGTAATTCTAAAGGAGTGTTATTTTTCCCTTCTGTTTACTTTGAAAATCCAGCGGAGCCTGTCTAGCAAAAGAGCGGACATCCCTAAATTACAGTATGCAGCTTTTATGTACATTGGTGCAAGCCATGTGTTTGCTTCAGCTATGTCATGCAGTAATAGACAGGTCTTTCAACAACAACACGAGAAACGGAAGAACCTGGCAAAATTAGAAAGGGACCTTTGTTTTCAGATTGCAGACCTTTAGCAGTAACATGTGCCATTGCCTCTAACATTGTGACTGGGGTACCCATCTGCTCTGTAGCATGTTGCCACAGGTGTAGTTTGTTGTTGTTTCTAACCTTTTACATATGCTCATCTAAACAACCAGACAAGTGTCTTTTTGTTTCGTGAATGTGAAGTCTGTTATATTCCCTGCAGCTAATGCTTTGTGTAGTGAGAACCTCATGCAAAGCATTACTGAAGCACAAACAAAGATCCCAAGAACTTAGCTTGATCACTCTTGTAATCACTGAAATTGGACTTGGAACTCTGTTCCTGAAACACAGATGAGGCTGGAGAGCAACAGATCTATTTTGCCTACCAGAAGAGAAAGCAATGGCCAGCTGAGTGGTATTGCCACCTTTGCCCTGTGAGTTAGAGCTAACTGGTTAGGATGAATGGCAACAGACACTGGAAGAAAAGAGGGAGGAATAATTACAAACTTCAGGTGCAAGGTGCAGTTGCAACACACTTCATGTAGAAATTAAGCCCTGTAGTATTTCTGGAAACATCAACCTATGTCCAGCAAAAGGATGAAAGTTCTAAATCCCAATTTAGAGGTTTGGGGGCTCTAAGGGCACTGCAGAAAGCCAACAGTTGCTGCTGGAATATTCAGTGCTTTTCTGTGGGTCAAATCTGGAAAGGAGAAAAAAAAATACATAGAACATGGAGGTAAAATGGAATAAAGCAAGTATAACTCTTCATTCAGTAAAGCTTTAGAAAATAAAAGGCTATCCTGCAAAAGCATGGATAGGGAGACAGATGGATTTATGATATTTTGCACAATCAGAAAACAATTTAACGAAACATTTTCTGCTGCTGCTTATATCATCATAACTCCAAGCAACAGTAATGAATTGACTACATGGGAGTTATACACATTTGTCTATCAGGCTTCTGCCTTGCAAATCATCATTTTGCAGTGAATAGTTGGTTTTGGTTAATTTGCTTGCATATTTTTGCCATCAAGCTGCAAGTTTGAAGTGTATTTTAAAATTACTGTTATCTCTTAAACTTACCAATATGTGTCACATGAAAACTGAGAAAAAAAATATATCTGTAATTAGGGGATTCTCAAAGGCACTCTATTATTTCGTTTTTGGCACAGCTAGGAAATAAAAATGCCTTTACTGGCAGAAGCATCCTGAGTCTCAAATATAGAAGGGTTTTATTACAAAATAGTATTTTTTCAGTTCCAAAGTAATGACTCTCCAAAAATAATCACAGAGAGCAAGACAAATACTGTAACCATATTACAAAATCAGCAGAGGTAGAACAAGGACTGTACTTGACATATTTGCTCTTTATTTTTGTGGTCCGATGACTAGACCATGACACCGTTCAATGCTCCAGCAATTCCCAAGTGTGTGACTCCCAGCCACTTGCTAAGAGTTGGTGTGGGGTTAGTGGAACATGCAGTTCTTGCTTGCTTTTGTGTTTTTGGCTGTCATCATTGCAGAGTGAAATTTGGAGGCCTACAGAATCCAGACTCACAGCCCCTTGGGGACTGTCACTAAGCAGGAGTGGAGCCAGCTTTGGGGATTGGAGCCACCAGTGAATGCCGGGTGGCTAAACACCACAAAGTAAGGCCTGGCATGGGGAAGATGGGAAATCCATCAAGACAGGAACAAGAGATATGCAAAGGAACCAGAGTACCCAACACCAAAGCAGTAAATTAGGAAACAAAGAGAAATAAATTACAAGAAAACATACAGAGGGAAGTATCAAACACATACTACATTAGAAACAGCTACAAATGCATATTCTCCTAAAACAACTTTTCTTTGCAAATTATTGCTCTGGTTACCACAGAAATGTTACGCAGCTATGAATAGGAGGGAAAATGTCCAGAATGTTATTCTGTTTAGATACATGAATATGACAACTGCAGTACTGTAGGAGTCAACAGGAGGAAAACACAAATTAAAGGAGTATGAAAGGCAGGGCAAGAAAATAGTTGTCCTCCACTGGCATCCTTTACCTTCTAGTAGCCAGCATCCTAGGACTGTTCTGAGCCTGAAGCTGCATCTGAATCTCCAGGAACAAACTCCACAAAGTCTCTGGGTCTTCAGAAATACTTCTCAGATCTGGATTTGCCACTGAATTATAATTTCTGTGAAACAGTCTTCGGTCTTGCTGTTTTTCAGGCTGCTATCTAAGTATCACTGTACATTGTTCTGGACATTTAATAATCGCTGTGACCAGATGATCTGTACAGAATATGGGGGAAAATCCAGCTTTGTTGTTTAAAAAGATTATGACGCACCTTAGCAGATCCTGCATTGTGTGTATGTGCAGATTCCTGAAGGTGAGCTGAAGCATTTCAGGAGACCTTAAATGAGAAGAGATTACATTACCTCCAGTTAAAATAGGCTAAAATAAAATAGGCTAAAATAAAATTTTAAAAAGGCTAAAATAAAATAAAATAAAATAAAATAAAATAAAATAAAATAAAATAAAATAAAATAAAATAAAATAAAATAAAATAAAATAAAATAAAATAAAATAAAATAAAATAAAATAAAGTGATGTTTTAATTAGTTTAATTTTTATGTCAGCGTAACAAATTTGGACTGGTTAGTTTTTGTTGATTTTTTGATTGTTTTGTTTGTTTGTTTCATCACAGCCTCCTAGACAATTATTAATTTGTGTTGTAGATCAGTTAAATATCAAGTACTTATAGCGATATTAGCCAATTCAACATGACTTATTCACACACTGAGAGAACTAAAGACATATTTTTTAACAAATTTACTGAGAGTTGGATGTGGCTTAATATGCAACAAAAGTGATTTATGGAGTTTGGATGAGGAAATTGTATAAATCGTGTTGTGTGCACAGGTAAAGCAAGTACTATATTCATTGAGTTCACACAATAAAACATTTTAATGTTTCTGTCAGCAAATCTAACCCTAAATTTAAGCTGCAGAATGCTATGGAATGATCAACATTAGCTATGCTTAAGGAAATGAATCATCTAGTGTAAAATTTTAAAAGAAAAAAAAATAGAGTTAAAGAAAAAACCTCTACCACTTTTACTGTGGACAATATTTGTAACTTCACTACTTCTTCCTTCTTGTACCTAGAAAATTTTTAGGCCCTTTGTATTTCATATAGGTCTAACTAAACATTTTAGAGACTGATTTTGAAATAATTTGTGTAGATGCCTAAGGATGGATTTAGGTGTCCATAAGTAGTGTCATCAATGGAAATGACTGCCATTAGTGACCAGTTCTGATGCCCAGTATATCTTGTATTCTGTACTTAATTTCTGACTCCACTGTTGCAAAGCTTCTACATAAAATATAGGTTGAACGTGCCAATTTTTGCTAGACTTATAACACTACATTAAGTCCTCACAAAATAAGGTTATTTTCACAAACAAGAGGGACTTTACAGTGAAAATTTTGGATATCTCTGTTTCACAGTTAACAGAAGAAAAAACAAGTTGTGTGTGTGCATAAAATAAAATGTATATTGTCAGGTGTTATATGACACTGGCATGGCTCAGTAGTGGAAAAAAAAATGTAGCCAAGTAATCAGGATCTTTCACTGAGATCTGTGTGGCTGCTGGGGGGGCCCTGTGTGGAAGCAAAAAGGGTGAGATTTCAAAATCAAATCAGAAACAAACAAGAGTGCACCTTATGAACATCTAACTAAGGCAAACCTGAAATGAAAATGTCATTCAAACACTGGGACACCCTGAAGCGGCCTTCGGAAAAACAGGAACATGGGGCAGAAGAATGACAGCAGAAGAAATACCTAGGGAAAGGCTGGGATACTACCCTGTGGCAGGGATGCTCTTGGGACCCAAGGCCCTGACTGCCTCATTGGTGATCTAGTTGCTATTACTTCCTGTCTCCGGATATTTTCCAAATTATGACATATTTCTGTGGTTCCACAGCTCAAAATGGCAGATTTCTAACTCAACATCAGTAACTCCAGAAAGAATAAATTCTGGCACTATCAGCACTAATACTGGTGAGACTTCTGGTCTCGTAAATTGACAATTGGGCTCCTTTCAATATCTCCTATCATCTGGAAAATGACCCAACACAATTCTAAATGTTTGATGTCATGCCAAGAGATTTTAGTAAACATACCTGCATATACACACACACATGTGCACGCACACACACACACACACACACACATTTTACATATATGTGTGTATATATATATATATGTACTTATATACTTATGTGCATAAACATATATACTCTGCTTAGAAAACACCTAGAGTTGTCATGGACATAAATAGAGAGTATACCCAAACCACAACATACTTCTTAACAATCAGTTATGGGGTTTATAAACACAGTGCAATCTAAACTAACCCCACTGTCCATATGGACCTGTTGCTCTGTCTGTGGGGCTAGAGCCTATCTGATGGAAATATGTGAGACCCCCTGCAAGACATAAATAGTTATCAAAGCAATCTCACTGGGCAAAACTGTTTAACCAACGGGCAGCTGCTTCACACTGTGCTATGTTATGTTTTACCAATCAAATGCCCCAGTGGTTGAAATGAATTCATTGAGCTCCACATGGATTAAACAGGCCAGAGTGCACTCATCCTCTCTTTACACAAAAGGAGAAGATTTCATTCAAATGTTGATTTGCAGCATGTCAGATGTTTTCTTCAATTAAGTAATCTCATTTTAAAGTTAGTCCTGTGCCAGAAAAACAAACAGTGCAGCTTACAAACACATGCGCAGTAGTTACATGCATGATACAACCTTATGATTTCTGGAAGGCTGCTCTTGAAAGCCAAGGAATTTGTATCTATAATGAGATCAAAGTTACAGAAGTCTTAGAAAAATTTGGCTTTCCATTGAGTCCATATACATCTTTTGTAGTTAGTGGATATACACAGACATTGTGATCATAATAGACAGGCTCCAAAGCTTGCACACATTTCCTGTTGTAGCTCAAAAAGACAAATTAGTCTGTAGATTTTCTTTGCACAGCCTTCATTATTCATATTCTTTATAAACAGTTTAATTCTTCACAGAAGCTTTTTATTTTTTTTTCCTCAGCTTAGAAACTAATTGACTAGAATAAAGATAAACAGACAATTATTACTATAAGTAATAATAAATTTATCTTTCCTGGTCTTTATGAAGGAGATCAGAGATACAAGACACAGATACTTCTAAAATGGATGAAAACAGAACAAGAAATGTCCACATTCTCAGACCAAAGACATCTACAGAAACTTAAGTGTGCTACCTGGTTTTATCTCATCTTCAGGACAGATGACTGAGGGTTGGCCACACTCATGCCAGAATTAACAGAGTTACATCAAAGCTGATTTCTGGCCTAATGACATGGCTAAACTAGACCCACTCAAAACCTTTCTGTAGGATTCCACAATGACACAGCTGACTAAGGATTGCGTTATGAGTTATTACTGCCATTAGTACACCTGAGAGCAGAGTAGTGCACCAAGGTGCTGCAGGCTGGGGGTCCCAGCATTTTGAGGACAGGGAAGCTTTGCTTTCCCTCAGTGCTAGCCAGCATAGATAGCATCCAGGGTCATAATTGCCATGATGGGCAACAAAATAGTCAAAATAAGGCAAGAAAAGAATAGTCTACCATATGCAAGGTACTCCTCCAACTAAATCTAATAAACTCTCTTGGAAGCTGTAGAAGCTGTTGATCTGATCCATCCACCACAGCTCAGAAAAGGAACTCAAATGTGCTCCAATGCCCTTTGCAGAGTTAATGCAGAGAAAGGCTTATGATACACCATGATACCCTGTCACTGATCTTATGCCACCCTGCGTGTGACGTGACCACATTGAGGCCAGAAGCTCCAGCAGAATATTATGCATCCATTAATGTTTGGGTTCAAGGTCTCCAGCCACACCTGTTCTGCAAACACAGTCCAAGAAACAAGCTTTAACATGGTCCCCAACTCACACACATGTCAATGCCAGTGTCCCAGTGTGTGGTGACACACAGTTGACGACCTGTGACACCAGTAAGAAGTCTGATGATGTTGGCCACATGAGGAAGACATGTGGTAGCCAATGGGGATGGTCCATGGAAGCTCAGGCCTTCTTCTCATCTTTTCGAGGCTGCACAAATGCTTCTGTGTAGTATTCAAAAAGCCTGGACATGAAGCAAATTTGAATTCAAGTGCAGGAGGAGGCTTGCATTCACAGAGCTAGCTATGTATAGTCAAGTAGTCAAACCTTCCTCCAAGAATGAACTCAGTCTTAGTGACAATATCTATTCAATCTAGCTATGACCTTATATATAATTACTTAATCACAAATTACAATGATTTTCTTAATTAAAATTAGTTTAAAAAAAAAAAAAAATAGAGGCAGGTTCACAAGACCATTTGGGATCGCTGAATTTTAGAGGAAGCAAGAGTAGGATTCAGGATGCTACTGCCACCCTACATGTGTAATCTGGCTAAAGCAACACCTTTTCCTAATTCTGCTTTGCCTTCTACCTGAGGAGGCTGAGCAAATCAGTAGATTTTCTTCCTGCCAATGTCTAGCTGTTTGGCTGGGGATAAAGCCTCATTTCCCCTTCTGCGAATAGGGCTGAATTTACTCTGACCTCTGCCACAGAGACACTGCAAAGGCTAAGTGCTGTTTTGTACGGCACCACCTGAGATCTAAGTGGGATCCTGTTAAGCAGCAGTGAACAGTAAAGATAGTAGTACAAATAAGCTCAGGTGCTGGATGCAAAAGGCCTAGTCCCGTGAAGTTCACCACATTTACACACGTGCACTTTCCATTTCATTTGCAGCCCCTATGCCTTGTTCCTACAGTATAGTATACAAAGGCTGGGATTTCTTTCAATGGTTTTAACTGGGCCACTGCTTGTTCTCAGTTTACTGTTGCTTTGATCACAGGTTTCCAGATCTCCCAGAGCAAGTTGTATCCTCCAAGGTGGATTTTCCCCTTTCCTGTGCTGGGCCAAAGCATCCAAGTGACCTTTGATTTTTTTTCTTTTTCTCTCTCCTTTTTTTTTTCCCTTTGGCCTTTTTTTGTTTTGTTTTGTTTTGTTTCTGACTCGCCATATGTGAGATAATTGTGCCCACAGGAATTCCTTTCAGAGTGCCTAAGCACAAAAGAAAAACACCCGGCCAACTCTTTTTTCTAGGGCAGTACAAACATTTCCTTAAACCTAAGTGTCTCGGGAGGGGCATTGACAGAAGGCGCCTTTCACCCAGAAAGCCCGCCCTGCGCCGAGCTGCTGCTGAACCCTCAGCTGCCTCCTGCATTTTGACGTCACTGCTGGAGTGAAAGTTTTGCCAACAAAAGCAGTCATGTTCTTTGATTCCAGCTTTATGACAATGGAAAGGAGGCCAGCGCCAATCGCTCCACGGTGGGTTTTATTAATGGAAAAGGGTGGTGGGAGCCAGTAAATCTTTGGCAGCTTCACTCCTTTGACTGCTGTCGGCCCGCGTTGCACTTGGTGGATGGAGAGCTGCAGGCTGTCTCGAGCAGTGACAGCTCTTCCCATGCTAATGGGCTCCTAGACTAACATCAAGAGCTTGCACAGCTTGGGGAGAGTAAAATAGATCTTAAGACCATCCATGTGGTTTGATGGTTGCAAGAGACCATGCTAAGAAAATATCCCTGTACTCTGAACTCATCTTATTAAGAGAATAAATCTGATTTCTTCTTTAAGCTCATATCCCCTGGGGAATGAACTGTTAACCCCTTGGTTTTAATGGATGAGTTATGTTGCTGTACAATGAAAAACAACTTTTAGTCTTATCTTCAGGAGTTTCCAAGAGAAAAGACATGTGCTGTCTCCCCAGCATAGGTGCACTTCAGGCTATTTCTGTCTCTTACAGCACTAACAAGAGGTGGGGTTGCCAAGTAGCTTGTCAGGAGATCATTTTTTCCCAGGTTCAATATGTCTGTGTGGTGGGGAAAAGAGCTTTTGAGCCTGAATCCCACTATGGGTAAGAGGTAGCTAAGTGTTGTCCTTACTCATGGAAGTATTAGAATGAGTCCAGAGGAGAACATGAAGATGATCAAGGGGCTGGAGCACCTCTCCTGTGAAGACAAGCTGAGCTGGGGCTGTTCAGCCTGGAGAAGAGAAGGCTACAGGGAGAACTTATAGCAGACTTCCAGTACCTAATTCCAGTACAGGAATGTTGGGAAGGGAATTTTTGTCAAGGAATGCAGTGGTAAGAGGCTTTAAACTAAAAAGGGGTATATTTAAATTAGACTTAGGGAAGAAATTCTTCACTAAGAGGGTGGTGAGGCACTGGAACAGTTTGCCCAGAGAAGCTCTAGATGCCCCATCCCTGGGAGAGTTCAAGGCCAGGCTGGATGGGGTTTTGGGCAGCCTGCTCTAGAGGGAGGTGTCCCTGCCCATGGCAGGGGTGTCTTTAAGGTTGGTTAAGAACTATACGATCTTTAAGGTCCCTTCTGACCCAAACAAATTCTGAGATACTCTCTTCCCTGCTCTGTCACTGGCAACAAATGCCTTGAGCTTGTACTCCAAAGCAGGAGCAACCCCTGTTCCACAGACCACTGCATAACAATCATAATGGAGGCATACCTTCTGTAACAGTGGCCAGAGTGGCTTCAGGAAGGAGCAAAATCAAAGTAAGGAGCAAGAGAGCCCAGAGCTTGGCTGGCAGGTAAGAAATCAGGGGGAGATGCCAGCTCACTGAGAAAGAATCTGTGGGTTAAGTGGCTCCTCCTTGCTCCACCAGGCAAGCACAGAACAGGCTATTGTGCAGAAACCTCAGGAGCTTCTTTCTGGTCTACTTTGGGGTATGAGGTTCAGCACCAGGTATTCTCAGCAGTCACCCAAGTCGACCAGTTGCTTACAGACCTTTGGTGGTCACCAGCCAGGAGGCAAGCACATAAGCCATGTCCTGAGCAGTACTTATAACACTGCCAAAAGCACTTCCCAAGGAGGCTGTATCCATACAAAGTTCCTGCACAGAAGGCTTGCAGCACATCTAAGCTAATGTCAATACAAAATCTAAAAGATCCCAGCTCTGTAGGAGTTGTCACATTGTTGTTTACTCATTGATAAGATCCTGCAGCAGAACAACTATGAGAACAAGTGAGAATTGCACAAGGCCAAGGGTCCAGCTTCCTAAAGATGATCCAATTCCTTTGGACACTGCTCCAGGCTGCTCTTCACAATGACCCACTGACAGAGGAGTGCTTTGGAGCTGCTCCATCTCTGAGCCTGGTATTCATTCCAGCTACAATCGAGCCTGCAGATACGGCAAAGAAATCTGACTTAATTAAAAATGCCTACTCTTTTAACCCACCAGCAGAGTTCCATGAAAACAAAACAAACAAAACAGGCCTGGTAAATAAAACCAGGGTGCATCTGGTGGTCTCTGTGTGGCTGCTACAGGGGGTGAGCAGTGTAACTCTGTAGCTGCCAGGAGGCCCTGGCTGCAGATGAGCACCAGAGCCCACCTCAAACTGCTGCTCACCTTCTTTGGGGGCACCAAGAATGGGCAAGGCTGAAGTGGCTAAGGCATATTCAGAGCAAGGTCTCTGTTATTCTTTGACACTAATTAAGTGCCAAGTTAATTAAGTGACTGTAGGATTAGCAAACAGTATATTTAATTGGGCAAGATCTTTGTCACACTGCCTAATCAAAATTAGCCCCAGGAATTTTTTCTGCTCTCAAAAATCATCTGGATTGTGTAAGAGGCCTTCCTGCCTGGTATGGTTCAGAAAATTTATGACTTGATCTATCTACAGTAATTCGGTGTGCTTTTGTATTGCTTCATCTGCTGTATGTGTTCACTTAGACGACTACCCCCCCCCCCCCCCACGCACACACTTCTATTAATTACCTATCTCTTTGATTTTTACTTGTTATGGATTAAAAAATATAAAAGCTTTAGGACATGTTTTAGGTGTGGTATTTTGATCTCTCTTTTTACAAAGAGAGAAGGAGAGAAAGAAGAAAAGATGGGAAGAAGGAAGAATGGAAAGAAGGAGGGAAAGAAGGAAATAAGGTAACTAAATATACAAGAAAGGCCATAGAAAACCAAAATATGATTTGTAAATTGACATTTGTGGGGTGGGGGGCTTTAGGGGTGGATTAAATATCCGGAGATTTAGAACTTCTTTTGACGTGGAGCCAGATCCACATAGATAAGTTTGATATATGCTGGGTTTTATAATTTTTTCGGTAAATTCTAATGTTCCCAATACGCCATTCAAGCCAGTTATTGCAACTCGAGGCCGGAATTTATAGAGCGCTATCAAAATGTCTTGGTTATGTTGGATCTTGATTGCAGCTGGATTTGCCTTTATTTTTATATTATTTTTATAGGAGGTGGAAGAAATGCGGCTGTGCATCCCAGCACGTGAGCGAGTTTATCAAATACGAGGCAGCAGCCGGAACAACAGGAAATCGCATTAGAGAGTCCAACTTCTGGTTGGCAGAAGCACGTTAACCTCTCATTCATGTCACTGGGTTTAATGCTCTAACTTTGTAGTAAAAGCGTCTTCCCCGAGCCCGGGTTCATAAAAGTGTTAGTGGTCCTTGATGTTCCCAGCAGAGGATAGTAAGGAAAACACAGCCCTGAATAGCTCACATTGATTGCAGCGAATACAGAGCAGGAGGGTCAGCACCATTTCCCAGCCCAGAGCCAGGGCTGCAGAACTGAGCAGCTATTCATAGCCACTGGACCCTCTCCAAGCCGTGAGTGTAAATTTACTTGTATCATCTTTGCAGAGAGGAACTGTAGTCCCCAGTGCCTCCTGCTTGATTCGGATGGACTGTTTATTTGTTTAGTCCTGTAATGATATTATCCACAGGGCTAGAGCCACACAGGGAGGATTAGGAATTCCTGGAGGAGAAGCTGTGTGTTTATTACAATGACAGCCCTGTGTGACACAAGCCAACAGTTACTTCTATTTGTTCTTACCCCCTCTGAAAACGTGGAGCCTGCAGCCGAGGGGCAGGGGTGTAGGATCGATCTGCAAAGCCTGCGGGCGAAGAGGCTGTTATAGAGGGAAAGTGGTGGGATCAGTGTGCTGAAAGCCCCTTCCCTGACTATCTACAAACAGCTCTATCGCAGGGTGCTTTCAAATGTAAATGTCCGGGAAAGGGGCGATTGAAGACGACGACACGATACATCAGCGACTGAAGTCTTTCCAGCAACTTTAACACTCCAAACGTTGTGCTTTTAACCTGCCTTTCAATAACATTTAACAAGCCATCTAACAGGGATTTTAACCGTTTCAAAATAAGCACTGTGTTCCTAAATAAAAGGACTTGCACCAAATGCTCTTGCAGGTACGTGAACGAGCACAGCCAAAGAGGAAGAGGGTGTAAGAAGGAAGTTTTTTCCTTTCTTTTTCCTCTCTCTCTCTTTCTCTTCTTTTATTTCCTATTTTAATAAATATTTAGCCATGGAAAGGGAGCGAAAGACCAAAAGTAACAAAGAACTTTGGGTTGTTTAGATTGCTTGGGAACTCCCTCTTTGCAGCTGACCATTGCTACATATAGGTTAATTTCCACATGGAGCTGGAGAAACTCTATCCCCGGTTTGTGAAGCATGGGTCAGCCGAAGCATGTTAATCTGTTTAGCATGTGTGCTTCGTGGAGGTGCCAGACCACCACCGTGCAAGAGCAGAAGCAGCAGCAGCCATGGTCCTCGGGGGTAGTTAATAAAGACTTTAAGGGAAATAAGTTTATAAAGGTTTCAGTTTGTGCACCGTGCCAGCTTTGGGACATTTAAGGCTTCCAGCCCTGCGGACCAGAAAGCTGAGAGGTCTCCGGGTAGTTTATAGCAGCCCTGGAAGGCAGAGCGCCGGTGGGGGTAGCCCAGGAGCCACTTCTCCGGGATGCAGGGGGGACGGCAGCGACCGGGCCCCCAGCACCACCCCGGGACACCCCGAGAGCCCGCACATAAAGGCACCTTCACCGCCTGGGGCAGCTCGAGGTGTTTTCGGGGTCCTGGTTTTAATCTGCGCCCTTCACGATGCGCTGCCTGACACCCAGTTTGGGGTTTGCACATCGTGCGAGCTGCTAAAGGAGGTAACAAGCGAATAAAGCTCCGTTGGTCTGCTCCTGGAGCTCACACAATGCAGGATAATAACGCCCCGTCTCTCGCCCCGGGATGAGCCGCGAGGCATGTGGCGCTCGGAAAGCTGTTTCTCCGCTTCTTTCTCATCTTTTTTTTTTTTTTTTTTAATTTTCTTTTGAAATGCTAGACACTTATTAAAACATTTTTGAATAATCAAAATATTTGATGATGAGTATTTATTTTGACAAGGGTTTTGGTTTGGCTTTCGACTTCCCGTTCAACTCCGTAGACTGCAGTATTAATTTGCTATAAAACCAAATGTGGTTGAGATTACTCTGCCAGGGCTCTTGAGATCAGTCGTTCGGGAGAAGTTTCCCTGGTAGATGAAATGAACAGTCACAAGCACATCTCTCTGCATTCTCCGGCATGCTTCACCATATGTTCCTCGGAGCCAAAGGAAGCTGAGCGTTGCCTGGGAGGAAAAATAAATAAATAAATCAACGAGATGCACCCACTGGCTGTACCTAGCCACCATCCCGAAAACAAGCACATCCTCGCAGCCCGATCCCCCGGCTCTTGCCGTGCTCGAAGATCGAGGATCAGAAACACGCCTGGCAAAAAGGGGACGTGGTCCCACCGCAAGTCTGGGCGGCACACCGGGCTGATGGGGAAACCGGCGCTGATGTCCCGGGCCTGGGAACCACCGGACGAGTTGGAAATGGTCCCCGAGCACAGCTTCTGCAGGCCGGGGAGCGCTTTTTCTCCCGGGAATACTTTCTGGGTGTCGAGGGTCGCCAAGAAGGGGCCAGCGCCGAGAGAAACAGCAGCTCCCTGGGCAAGCTGCTGCTGGCTGTGCTTCCTTCCAGTAATAAGGACGCTACATATTTGCCTTCTTCCCCCGGGTGTTTCTTCTTTGGTGTCGGTCTTTTTTTTTTTTTGGCCATGACCTGCTCCAGATCCCTCTGAGCAAAATAACTCACTATTTGTTTCCCTCGAAGTCTGCCACTGCTTAGGCCTTCTTCTAGGTCTCCTGCCCTTTCGTGACACCTCCAGTAGGTTACTTTCCTCTGCAAAGTTTTTTTGGCCTTTTTTTTTTTTAATTATTATTATTATTTTAATTTGGGGGAGGGGGGTGAATTTACAGTCTTACAGGTATGTTAATGAAGCTGGAAGTGGGCGGCATCTAAAACGGGCGCTAGGCTGCATCCTGGCACTCCCCTCCACTCGTTCTCACCTGCCCTGGGAGGCGATATGCACCGTGGTGACAAGGGCGGTGACACGCCGTAAGGCCACTGTCGAAAGAAGTCTGAGAGGGCAGTGAAGCAGCCAGACACGGAACACCGAGTGCCCCCAGGCCGGGCTGTGAGGCGAGATGTCACCCACCCCAGGACAGAATTTCCTTCCCGGTATGCTCATGAGGGGCTAAAGCATGCACACATATCCAAAGACTTCACTGGGAAAAAGAAACCAACCCAACTTCGCATCTCTCTACTTGTCCCTTTAAAAAGCACACAAAGCGTGATTTTCTTGGGGAGCGTCGAAGGGGCTGCACCCCTGGCTGAGCAAGGCCCCAAGCTTAAAAAAGCACTTTCCCATCGAGGGTGTTTAGCCCTTGGAAAGCCGTCCTGTCCCCTCTCTGCCCGAAAGAGCGGCGGAGACCTCCCCTCCACCAGCCGTGCCCCCTCTGTCTCTGCCAGCCGGGCACGGCGCTGCGAGCGAGGCGGCTCCCGGTCAGCTCAGGCCATCAAAACCCTCTTTATTGCTGTAATGACCTACAGCCTGTTTTCTTTTCCTGCAGGATGCAGTCGGAGCTATTCCATTTGGAAGAGTCTCCGTACGGCCTGGCCGCACGCGAAGCGGGAGCCATGCGAAGGGAAGCTGAACAAGGAGTTTCGGGGACATGGGTATTCTTCGCTTGATTTCCGACAGCCTGTTCTTTCCGGGGACCTGAGGGATGGCAGGGCTGCGAGAAGATGGGGGGCTGAATTTCCAGCGCTGCCGACGAGGGGAGCTGGGCTGCCCTGCAGCATCCCGGGAGGTCCCTGTCCCCCAAACTCCGGGAAGGACACGGCTTCGGGATTCGGGTGGGAGCGATCCCCGGGAAGCGATGCCCGAATGGGGGAAAAAAAATAAATAAATTACAAAAGCGAGGTGCGAAATTAGGACTCCGCCACGAGGCAGGGGCTGCGAGCCCACGAACCAAGGGTTGGGCACGGGGGTCCCGCCACGCTCACCTCTACCTTTAGCAGAGGGGAGCATCGGGGGTCGCGGTAGAGAGCCGTGGGGCAGCCCCTGGGTGTGGGTGGGTGCGGGTAGGCACGCGTGGGGCTGGGTGCCAGGGCCAAAAGCACTTGCCGCGGTTTCTGCAAGGCTCCGAGCGCAAGCGGCGTTAGAAAAGAAATCACCCTGGGCAAATAAACTCCCACCGAGCAACGCAGAGCAGAGCAGGCTTCCCGCTTCAGAAGTTCTCCCCGTGTAAAGAGGTATTTCGGTTGTCTCCGAAATAATAAATCCCAACAGCAGACAATAAAATTTACTATCACAGGAGTAACAGAAGCCTAAAATATTCCGAACATGTTCCTTGAACAAATAACATAATCCCTGGCACACTGGAACACATGGTTTGCTTCAAACATGTTTCATTTTGTCATCGCATTGAGTGTACAGTATTTCTCTTTGGGTGCAAGAGTGATTGATATCTTTGGAAGAATTGTTTGTAAGAACATGAAAGTTGCCAAAGCAAACACGTTGGAGGGAAGTGTGCAGAAGGGGGAGCAGAAGTATTTGGAGTAGATCTGAGTTTGGGGAGTTCACACAGAGGTGAGGCAGCTAGATGTAGAACAAATAAAAACATTTTGCACACTTCATCTAAATAAATTATATACAAAAACTGCCCTTTTGTAGACGGCAACAGCACAGTTACCACGCTTCTTCCCTCATGCCCGTATAGAATGTGGGCTGGAAGCCAACTTTCTTCAGCTAATGATTTGTAACTTTTGCTCCACTTGAATGAATCTATTAATATTTAGATCTCCCCAATTCTGCTCCATAAGAGCTGTCAGCATTGTTAAACAAAATAATTTACCTTCTGTGGTACGTGTCTAGCAGTGGCGTGCGTGGCTCGATGATGTACGCTAATAGGTTTTTCTTACGCTCCACTGCATCGGCCAAAGGCAAAACTTCACGTATTTTGATCCTTCTTTTTAAAAAATAATGTTTGACAAAACTCATTAGAACGCGCAAACTTTCGGGTGTTAATTTAATAACTTCCATTCCTGGAGGACAAATATTTATTTTAATTCCCCTTTTATCTCTTTCTGCCATCAACATCTGGGGAGAGTTCCTGCTCTAGCTGCTGAGATACAGCCGGACGACACGCGTGCTTTCCGGGCAGGTCGCGAGGGGTGTTGCAGCTTCGGGCTTGCTTTTTCGAGGTTGGATCTTCCCCGGGGCAGATTCCCCTGACCCCTCGTTTCGGAGAAGACGGGATTTCAGGGAGGCAACAGGACAACCCCCACTGCTCTCTGCCTTCCTCCACGACCGCTCAAGGGACGCGTGGGGCCGGGGCTCTCAGGAGTTTAGGGGCGGATCAGGATCAGCGCCGGGTGCAGGTCTCAGCTAAACCTCCCGGCCCAGAGCTTTGACCCTGTGTCCATGCTACTTGCAAGAATTTCCCATTCGGATATAAAAAATGTTCCCAGTGCTAGCAAGGAAACTTGTCGTATAACGCCCACGAGGAAAACAATGTGAAACATGTAAAATGTAGACAAACAGCTCAGCCACCTGCTGATTGAGACGACTACCAGGCACACAGCTGCAGCTGCCCCTGGGTCTGGACAAGGAGAATCCTCTGTCCTCATCTACTTGTTTTCAGAAAGAGAGGGGTCACCAGCACCAGGGCTTCCCCTGGGGCTACAGAAATGCAGATACTGGCCCTGGGAAGATCCTGTGCTCTCTCAAACTAAATAAACTCTATGAAATTAAGTACAATTCATCAAACTCTCAATTACCCCTCACGTCGTCCTGTGCTCCTGCGGGCCGGACACCCTCTCTTGACGGGCTCTGAGCACCCCGGAACAGCTCTATGTGGTCCGGGGCCCCAGGAGCTGCCCGTGGTGGACGTGTGTGGGCAGGAGGGCACTCCGTAAGGAGAGAAGGGGGGCTGTATCACCGAGTTAGGAGAGTTAGGACAGTGGTAAGGGTGGTGAGACACTCTGGGAGTGTTAATTGAAGGGGAAGTCTTGCTCAGAGATCCTCCTTCTGCAGATGAGCAGATCTGTCCTTTGAGCTGGGAATAAAATAAAATTTAAAATTAAATACAAATAAAAAATAATAAAAATAATAAAAATAATAAAAATAATAAAAATAAAATATAAAATAAAATAAAATAAAATAAAATAAAATAAAATAAAATAAAATAAAATAAAATAAAATAAAATAAAATAAAATAAAATAAAATAAAATAAAATAAAATAATAATAATAAATACATTGTAGTCTATATATCCCTAAAGGAAATACTTGGTTGGTTTTGTCCTTTGGACTCGTCCTGTCGAGGATCAGAGGCGACACGCTCTGTCCGGGACACCTCGGGGGCTGCCCCCGCCACCCATCTGCCTGCCCCCCCCCCGGCTCAGAGCCAGTCCTTTCCCTGCTTGCAGGGACAAAGAAGGGGACACCAATTCGGCCCTCCAATTCTCATCCCCTCCCAAGACATCCCACCCGTGGAGCGGCTCAGCAAGGCCCAGCAGAGCCTTTCCAGAGGAAAGACGAGAAAAACGGGACTCCGGGACAAAAATACCATTTTTTCCCCCCTGGCCGATACGAGTGTGTTTGTGGAGGTGGGGAGGGGACCAGACCGTTCATTAAAAATTTATCCCGCTATAAAAAAGAAACGGCACTAACCCTACCCCCAGCGTTACCCATGCCTGCTGACACGGGGTGCGCTGCGAACACCAAACCCCAGCCCCCGGGGCCGCCGCTCTGGGACGGCTCCGGCCTCGCACCGGGCCCCGACGGCGGCGGCACCGACGGGGCCGCAGACAAAGGCCCCCGTGCCATTGTGTGCGGGCACAATGGGGATGCGGTCGCCCCGGGCCGTCTCCGGCACGGGTTTTCGAGGGCTCGCCGCTTTGCCAAGTCGTGAGAGTGAGCTCTTTTCAGGCACTTTGGTCGTATCTAGCCTGTAAATTAAAGCATCTGAGCGTAGCAGACTGGTGTTAATAAAGAACATTCTTCCCCTCCCTTCCCCCGTCAGCACCAGTCCTTCATTCGCGGTTACGAGGACGAAATCCCTGTACCCCCGAACATCACACAGGGAAGAAGTGGTGCCGCGGATTTACGAGGACTGCCGACGCTGCCCGCGCACCTCGCGGCTCTGCGCTGCTCGACGGAGCCCTGTCCAGCTTAGCGGCACGTTTCCCCGGGCCCTCCGTGCCCTTTTCGGTCCCGAGGGTGCTTCCCGAGCCAGGCTGGAGCGGCAGAGCCGGGAGGGCAGCAGGGCGAGGCGGCGAGCTGCACACCGGGCTCCGCACCTGCACAGCCTCCCCCGGCCCGACGGGACCCCCCTGCCCCGCCGATCTCCTTCCCAGGGCTCAGAAATCCGGCAGAGACCCCGAGAGCAGAGAAAGAGCCCAGGGCCTGCGAGCGGGAAAGCCGGAGGAAAACATAACGCCTACGAGGGAAGACTTCGGCCCCACGCCATTTTTCTCTCCTCCGCTTTTGTAGCTGATCTCTCTCTCTCTCTCTCTTTTTTTTTTTTTCCTCTCTTTCTCTTTTCAAGGTGGGGGCAGGGTGGTGGTGGAGAGAAGTAATTCTGCTGAACAGAAAACCCAGGCCCGGGAAGGAGTTTCTTTTGACTGATCAGGGTGATCTATCCAGGCCCTCTAATTAGAGAGGGATCCAGGGTGGCATTAGTTTCCAAACATTTTAATCGAGCTTTAAGCAGAGCTCTTTTCAATGGCAGGAGATAAATGTGGCAACTGTTACCGTCCCCCCTGAATGGCCACCTCCCATGGCGGGCATTCAGCCTTCCTTTCACAAGCCCTAAGCAGTTTAGTCTATGGGCCCAGTAACACTCCACATATCTTCTAATTAGTCTAATTAGAAAGGTGGATTGATAGATGCAAGGAAGACAGAGTTAAGTTAGGAAGATGCTCAATGCTGCCAATCTGCGCTGGGGAGCGGCTTATTCTCTGTGGGGGGAAAAAGAAATAAAGGAAAGGAAAAAATAAAGGAAAAGAAAAGGAAAAAATAAAGAATAAAGAAAAAGGAAAAAAAGAAAAAAGAAAGAAACAGAAAAAGAAAAAAGAAAAAAAGAAAACCTCGGAGCCTGACATGAAGGACAAATCCCGAGGAATCCGAGGGACAGAAGCTGCTGTCTCTTAATTTTTTGGGGGGGAGATACAAAACTCGGAGGCGGAATCGCCTTTTTCTGTCCGGGCTCTGCCCCAGTGGGTTTGGCAGTCCCCAGGATGGAGGATCCTGGCCCCGCAGCACCGCACAGCACCACACAGCCCCGCGCCGGGCCGGACCGCGCCGTCGGGGCCACCTTTGCGGGACGGCCGGCTTGTGGCTCGGACACCGGGCCCCAAAATCACCCACGCGAGGAGGGAAAGGAGGGGAAAGGGAAGGCGTGGAGAGACGTCTCGCCTTCCGGGTCTCCACCTGCTCGGCTCCGGGGGACAGCGAGCTCAGGGACTCGTGGAGGGCCGCGGGAGCTGCGTATGTTTTGGGCTAAGTGGCGGGGGCAGTTCGGGGTGCGGGGCAGGGAGATGCCCAGATGCAGGGAGAAGGTGAGGGGGGATGCAGCGCGGGTGGCTTGAGGGACGCTGAACCTTTAATTGGGCAATAAATCAGGGAAAGGAGCAACGGGGCAGTGCGCACAGGTGTCAAAACATAGGGGAAAGTCCGGCGTCCACCGGAGAGAAAGGCCACCTTTCTCTCAGCCACCTCCTCTCTTTTCGGCCCCCCGCCACGGAGCCCCTTCCCCACCCGCTCTCCTGGCTCCTGCCTCCCCCTACCTGCCCGTCCCCCCTTGGCAGGCAGACCAAGCGCTGAGCCATTTCCAACTCAGTATTCGGTTCGGGGAAGGAGGGGGGAGAAAATTAGACCCACCCTGTCAAAGCCCCTAATCAAACTGCCGGCGAAAGGGGATTCGCAGACAAAGGGAAACAATGGAAGTCTAGTTAGATCATTTTTCTGGACATTGTTTATGGTCTGGAAGGGATCAATCGTTTCAAAATGTTACCAGTAAAAATGATCCTGTGTGGAATGCAGCTAATCCTTTTAGGTTCCTGTCAACTGTTTCCACTCAAGGAACCCGATTTTTCAAATCAAAGGTGCAGAACTCAATTGCCGAGGGATTTATACGGCCGGGACAGGGCTCCCCGCCCCCTCCCTCCCACCCCTAGCCCCCTCAACCCCCCTCCCCGGTTGCCGAAGGGCCGGTTTGGTCTCCCACCGCCCTCGCCAAGGCTGCTTCGGGAAGAGGGACACCCGCTCACCCTGGCCCGGCCCCTGGGGTTCGCCCCACGCCCCGAGAGACAAAGGCAAGGAGAAGGGGCAGTCCCGGCCCGCACTCGCTCCGATGCCGAGGTGGCCATCACCGGCCGCGGCACGGCACCGCCACGCCGGGAGCGAGCCCCGCCGGGGGCCCCGGGTTCGACCCGCCGTCGGGGCCCGGCTGGGCCCGCTCCCCGCATCCCGCATCCCTCATCCCGCATCCCGCATCCCTCCCCCTCTCGCAGGAGAACCCCTGTATGTGTTCGGACGGGCTGTGCGCCCAGTCCCACTCCCTCGACGGCAGCTCAAGTTCGCTCTGTGGCGGCGCAACCCGGGTCGGGACAGGCACCGGGCAGCCGGCCGCCTCCACCCGGAGCTCTCCGAGGATCCCCGGCTCCTCTCCCGCTGCCCCGACGGGGCCGCGGAGGTTTGCGCAAGGAGCAGGAGCTGCGTCTCCGGGGCTGGGTTGGAAACCTCTTGTGGAAGCGCTGGGTTTGGCTGTCCGCGTGTTAGCAAGTTGTTGCGGACTTCCTCTGGGTGAGGGGGAAAGGAGTCGGTTTAAAAGCAGGCGGACAAATCCCCACGCCGCGCCGGTGTGCGGGCCGGAGGAGTGCCGCGGGGCGGCCCGGGGGTCCGGCCGTGCCGGTACCCCCCCAAAAAACGCATCCGGACAGATGTCCCGGAACCCAGGGAAGAGCCATCGCAGGGGAGTCGGGCTGAAAGCGATCTAAAGAGGGTAATTTCCAGAGGAGGGCCGCCCTTCGGCTCCTCGCAGACGAGTCGGAGGCAGCGGGGAGGAGGTCTGCGGTTTGGTGTTACCGGCTCCGCCGGCTGCCGAGCGCTCGCGGGGCAGTAAAAGGACACACACTCGTGTGCGGTCCCCCACACGCAGGGCCGTCGGCTCGGAGAAGACGTGACGGGCTTGCGGGGAGGCGGCGGGGAGCTTGGCAGAACCCACCGAGCTGCCCCGACGGGACTCCGTGAAATCAGGGGCAGGCTGGATTGCATACGATGAATTGTTTTTCTCGGCCCGTAATTTTTGATCTCACCCAGTTTCGGGCTAACCAGTCACCTGTCCCCTCTCACTTTGCCCTGTACTATTATTTATTTATTTATTTATTTCCCACCGTGGTTCCTTTAAACGTGAACTATTGATACGAAGAGACTGCCTGTCGTCACACACACACACACACACACACGCACACACAGACACACACCCTTCTTGCAGACAACAGGTGGAATTTCCCTCTAAACACGAATATTAGAAAGCTATCAGTTTCCTCTGGTGGTTGCTGAATAAGCAGACGTGACAGTGTTTATTTTAAGAAAAGAAAACCCGAGGAAGACACCTCATTTATCTTGATTGTGTGTATTTAATGGGTTTAATGTATTCTGGGCGTACAGGTGTGCATGTGCCCTCCCGTCCTGAGCGCAGGGGAGCAGACCGCGGTGGGGAGGGCCGTGTCCCCAGGCATTGCCGGCGCTCTCCACGCTGCACACATTTGCCGGAGTGGCTCCCGCAGCGCTGCGGATGTGCGGGAGCGGGTCCCGGTAGCCGCACCGGGCCTCGGGCACACGCTCCTGAACGTAACATGCGCATTTCGATATACACAGCTGCTTTTCTATTGCTCGAAGGGGAGAGAAATACTTTCGGATTAAGCGTGGATAAGGCCTTCCCAGCTTCAGACAACGAATTAATGCAACAACCGAAATCTCTATTTATCCTTTTGCTTCCAACATAAATTGTATAATTTATCATTAAATATGGGGCCCCGCAGACTTCTGCATGCCGTTTTGCTCCATCAACGAGAGGGAAACTTAGAATCAATTCAACAGGTCTCTTGTGGTTTAGAGAAAGGGCAAGTTTAATTATTTTGAATTAAAAAAAAAACAAAAACAAAAAAAACAACTTTCAGTCTAAATTCACTTCAGCGATATCATTTCTGAAATTGGCGAGACCCTGCATTAAATAATAATAATAAAAAGTCCTGAGTACAGCTCACTCCAGCCCTACTTTCTTGGCTCTCCGCGGCCCCTCGTCCGCCGGCTCCCTGCCGTGGCCCCGGGGGGCGGCCCCGGTGAGCCCCCGCTCCTGCTCGGCCGCGCAATGCCCGCGGTGCCGCACAGGGTTTTGCCGTCGGGTTGCCTGCCCGGACTGCGCGGCTCCAAGCGCCTTGGTTCTTCGCCTCTTCTCTCTTTTTCGGGGTCGAATCCAGATCTCCGCGGCAAGCCGTGCGGGCGGCGGTTTTTCTCTCCTACAAAAGAAAAGAAAAAAAAAAAAAAAAAAGGAGGACAGGCGGTTTACCGAGCAGGTCTCCGCCTCCCCCCAAGTCGATGGACGGCCATCTGTGCAGAGCAAATACGAAGCCGTTTGCTGTCGCGGCAGTGATCCGAAAGCAGCTAGTTAGCATCGGGAGTGCCATTTTCCTGCACACCCGTCCACACGCGCGTGTGGGCACAAACGCGCGGAGAGCAGCTGCTCGGCGTGGCTTTCGCGGTGGGGTGGCAGAGGGGAAAAGACATGCAGAGAAGGGAGAAGGAGCACTGCGGAGCGTGCGGGTGAGCGGAGAGGTGAGTGAGGGGTGCCGGAGGGCGAGCGGACATCTACCTGCTAGGAGCAGCCCGCAGCGGGCACCGGGCACCGGGTACCGGGCACCGGGGTCCCGCCGGTGCCTGCGGCCCGTCCCGTCTCCTCGCCGAAGGGGAAGCGGGAGAAACTTCGCTGAGGAAGGGGGAGCCGCTGGTCACAAGCTGGAAAACGGATCTGCTTTGGTTAGCAAGTTCCCGTGCAGGGAGCATTTGGCCATGATCATAATTTCCATGATTTCTGTCAAATACAATATTATCAGAGACTACTGAAGTACTTACTGTAAGTAATGAAGGAAAGTATTACATACAGAGCGGAGTCTCCGGGCCGTGCCAAGGGGCCATTAAACCAGAACCACTTTCCAACAGATCCCCCGCACAGGCCCCAGGAGCGGCGGGGGCCGCCGTGCGCCCTCCCTCTCCACCGGCACCGTAAGAAAGGCAGCAGCCGAGAGCAGGTGAGGCCCTCGCCTAGCCCCCTGCCCTCTGGGACCCGGGACGGGGCTGACCCTGGGTGCTTGAAACCAGCCTGCAGGGATGCGGGGGGCAGCAGCCGCCTCGGAGCACCCCGCTGTTGCCTGGGGGTGCATCTCGCTGCATCAGAAAAATGACCAGGAGCGAATGACCCAAAAGAGCTGCTGTTGGGGATGCTGTAGGGCCGAGGAGCATTGTAGGGGGGTGCCCGGGGCTCGGCCAGGCTCCCGGTGCCGGAGGAGCCGTGGGGATGTCGGCCTCCTCTGCGCCCCGCGGGGGGAGCGCTCCGCCGGGCAGGGCGCAGCGTGCGGACGTGCAAAGTAATCAGCTCCGAAACGGGGGAGGGAAGGGGAAATTTCTTTCATAGGGGATGTGGGAAGGGACCTAACGCAGTCCCGCTTGAGAGAAACGTTATACAAGATGGTTGAGAAGAAATAATTAAAGAAAAACTAATTAAAATATATAAATCACCCAACAGAAACAAAGAAATATGTAGAAGGAAACGTTTCTGGATAGAGACACTGTGTGTGGCATAAAAAGCGATTGAATACATAAGGGCTTCATTAAATTCCCAATAGATAACATTTGGCTAAATCTATCCCTAGATTAAAACTCTGCATAATAGCTCCATAAACTAAAAAGTTTCTTTTTGTGTGGTCCTTCTGGAGGAACTGATTGAAACATTAGCCCCCATATAGAGCAATCCCCTCCCGATTCAGCTCCAGTAATTCGTCTCTCAGCCCTACGGGGATATGATGAGAAAAGGAGACGGGTTAATGAATCCACACTTTGTAGCTGGAAAGAGGAGGAGGAGAAGAAGGAGGAGGAGGAGGCGACACCATCATGTTTGTCCCACCAGTTTGTTTATTAGGGCCCAGCCTATTTTGGGGGAATTGTTCCACCGGGATCCGTCCCTGCGAGGACCGCACGTCCCCTCTGTCCCTCTGGAAAGCCGGGGGGACACCGCGGGTGCCAGGGGGTGTCCGCGGCCCGGCACACCGGAGGGCTGCAGCACCTGCTGCGGCGCGGCACCGGCACCGTCGGGCAGGGCGGCCGAGGCCGGGCGGCTTCCCGGAGAACCGGGGGAAAACAAGCGCTGGGGGCTGCCCTCGTCGCCACAGCTCAGTCCCCCGACCCCTTTCCTCGGCCCTCGAGAAATGAAGCCGCGGCACTTTTTGCAAGCCCTTCTGCCGGCAAGGCTGCCGCTTCGCCCCCAGCTCCCAGGCGAAGGCCCCGTGCGCGCACGGCATAAAAATAAGGAAGGAACGAGGGGCCTAGAGGTCTCGTTGCCACACACACATATATATATATACCTTTGGACCCGGCCTGCCGACCCCGGGGAAGCACTGCCGCACTCCCACCGCCCGAGCTATGTAGCTGGGGCCAGGGTCGGGGCCGAATCCGACCTGGGCGCATGGGGCATCATCCCCGGCTCGCAGGGGTTCGCGAGGCAGCCAGCGAGGGGATGCGGAGCCTGCTTTCTCCGTGTGCCGCCCTTCGCCAGGGCTCTCACAGCCTCTTTGCCCCGAGCCGCTGCGGGAGCGGCCAAAAAGCAGACCGACCGCGGGCAGTCCCCCGCCGCTGCCTTTTCCCTCTCCAGACTAGCCCCTCTCAGTTTGAGCCGCAAGCCCGGGGGACGCCCGAGCAGGGCTCGGCATCCCCAGAGCCCCCTCGGCCAGCCCCGGTGAGGGCGCAGGCCCGGAGATGGGGAGTGAATGGTTCCCTGGAGAACAACGCTGATTTCTCCCCAGGGTGCAGGTCCGCGGAGCCTCGGGGTTCTCTTCCCTTCTGTTCTAAAAACTAAACAGGACGGTACGTACTTGTCCTCTAAGGGACCTGGGACACCCAAAGAGGCCCTCCAGCTACATGCTGCAAATAAAGCCCAGCAGAGATCATACGTCCAGTCTTTCCGCTTTCTGAAAACCACTGTTTTAACCCTACATTGATACCAACAAAACTGAAAACCTTCATTTTTCTATCCACGAGGAAACTGAAAACTAAGGCGACGAGGTACTTCGAGACGTAAAAGTGTATAACCATGTACACTTTCCTTCCCCACACCAAAGAGCACTAAAAGACTTCTCTCCCTTTTTTCTTTTTTCTTTTTTTTCTTTTTTTCCTTTCCTTTCCTTTTTGTTTTTGTTTTTGTTTTACGAAAATTCACGTAATTTATCCCACAGTCTACTGAATTCTATAAATACAGCCTCACTCGAAGAACGCCCTCCTGATCTGGAGAGCTGGCGTTCCGAGCCCACCGCAAGCCTCACCATGCCTGCTCTAAAAACGTTCGATCCTCTTTTCACGCCTAAGCTCGAAATATTTGAGGCGGACTTTTTAGGTTAAAAAATAATTTTAGACTATGACATAAATATCTGTTGATCTTATGCGTGAGAAAGTGAGAGTTCAAAACCAAAAAAAAGCTTCCTGACGCCGTTGGTTTCAGACACCTACGTCTCCTGACTTCAACAGCTCTTGCGTTTAATCAGCTCATCACTAAAGTATATTCCAATGCTCTTTTTATACTATGTGTAAAAGTAGAAACACATGTCCGTACTATCGTCATAGAAATTTAAGAGGTTAGGACAAATCTCTGAAGTTCTGTACATGCCCCTTATTACTATTTTCCGTTGGGCCTATATGATTGCAAACTGTGGTGCAGATTTAGAATTCTCCCAGAAGTATAAAAATGGTTTAAAACAGTGTTTATAATCAATCCCCTGGTTGGTACTTTGCAGGACTAGGCTTTAATCCTACTAGAAAGACCTTTTACTATTTATTCCCTCTTTTGTTCTTGCTCGCAATTTCTTTCTTTTTCTTTCTTTAATTTCTTTACTTTTTTTTTTTTTTTTTTCTTTCACTCTCTGCTAGGACTAGCAATGGCTTGACTGTGAAGATCATATTTATATCTTCATCGCGGTCAAGTCCAGTCATAATACATTTCAAACTGTAAATTTCCTTGAGTGTTGTGGTATGAATCCCGAGGAAAAATATATCGATGCCCCAGAGAAGGGAGAAGTATTAAGGACGAAAGGGTCCGAAGCCAACTGTGTGGCAGAGCTCCTTTTGTATTTTGGTTTGGTTCTTTTTTTTTTTTTTTTTGAAAATTAAAAATTTTATTTTTGAAAACGTGTAAAAATTTTACATTAAAATGGTACAATAATACTTGCCAGTAATTTTTAACAATATTCCTTGTAAAGAATACGCATAAAGTACAAAATAAAAACTCCGTAAGTCTATTATAATACAAAACACAGGTTAAAATAAGAAATGATAATCTTGACTTTCTTCTGTGTAAACATGTTAATCTTTTCTTTTCTCTTATAAAAGTACATGAGACAAGTGTACTAAAATGAAAAAGTATTGCTTTGCTGTCCTCCCTCAAGCCTTTTCCTTTTCCTGTAAATTATTGTTTGTAAGCTCCTAGACCTGAGAATCTCTGAACTTTGACGGTTTAGAGACGTTATTTATTATTATTTCTTTTATTTCTTTTTTTTTTTTTTTTTTTTTCAAGGAGTAGCGAGTAACTTCCCAACAGCATGACCGTCCGCCCATGCAGCATATCGACCTGGCTGTGCATTAGGGCAGGTCCCGGGCGGCCCAGCGGCCGCGGAGGACGACCCTCGATCCCCATCGCTCACAAAACCCGCGCAAAAACCCGCGCAAAGCCCCGCGCAAAGCCCCGCGGCTCCGCTCCTCGCCGCGTCCGCCGGGCGTCCGAGAGGCGAAGAAAAGAGATAACCCCGGATCCTACCTTCGGAAAGACTCCGAAACCCTTAACAGTTAGAGATGCGGCCCGCGAAGCCGGGGGCGGCGGGCAGGGGGGCGGCGGGGGACAGGCCTCCGCCGGCGCTGCCCAGCGTGCGGGACAGCCCCGGTGCCGCGGCCGACTGCGAGGCGCAGCTGCTACCGGGACCGGAGCCGGGTCCCGGTCCCGGTCCCGGTCCCGGTCCCGGTCCGGGTCCCGGTCCGGGTCCGCCCCCGATGATGCTCTCGATGGAGAAGGGCGAGCGGGCCACGGCCGCGCCGCTGCCGGGCTTGGCGGCGTGCAGCGAGGCCGCCAGCGCCGGGCCCAGCGGGTGCGCGTAGCCGAAGGGCGTCCGTGCCAGCTCCGCCGCCGGCAGCAAGGGGCCCGGCGGGGCGGCGGCGGCGGCGGCGGGGGGCTGCCGGGGCGGCGGGGAGGGAGGGGTGGTGGAAGGCGAAGAGGGCGGAGTGCGGGTGGTAGGGCTGGAGCTGGAGGCCGTAGCCGCAGCCGTAGGGTCCGTAGGCGCAGGGCGGCTGCTGCGGGGGCTGGGGAGGGGGCTGCGGGAGGAAGGCGGCGGGGTCCACGGCGCGCAGCAGCAGCTCGGGGGCCGGGAGCTGCTGCCGCTTGAAGCGCTTTCGGCGGCGCAGGAAGCTCCCGTTGTCGAACATGTCGGCGGACTCGGGGTCCAGCGTCCAGTAGTTGCCCTTGCCCGGGTTGCCAGGCTCGCGGGGGATCTTGACGAAGCAGTCGTTGAGGGAGAGGTTGTGGCGGATGCTGTTCTGCCAGGCGGGGAACTTCTCCCGGTAGTAGGGGAAGCGGCCGCTGATGAACTCGCAGATCTCGCTCAGCGTCAGCCGCTTCTTGGGGCTCTGCAGGATGGCCATGGTGATGAGGGCGATGTACGAGTAGGGCGGCTTCACCAGGCTGTTCTTGCCGCCGCCGCCTGCCCCGCCGCCGCCACCGCCGCCGCCGCCGCCCGCCCCGCCGCCGCCCGCCGCCGCCGCCTTCTGCGGGCCGCCCCGGGAGGGGGGCCGCGATCCGCCGGGGCCGTCCCCGCCGCCCGCCCCGCCGCCGCCGCCGCCGCCGCCTCCTCCTCCTCCTCCTCCTCCTCCTCCGCCGCCGCCGCGCACGGGCGACCGCGGCAGCAGGGCGTCGTCGTGGAGGTCGCCCACATCCTCCTCGTCCTCTTCCTCCTCCTCCTCCTCCTCCTCGGCGTACGAGCGGCGGCGGCGGCGGTGGCGGCGGCGGCGGCGGCGGCGGCGGGGGCTGCGGCTCGTCGTCGTCCTCCTCGTCGTCCTCCTCGCCCACCACATCGATGTCGGTCTCCTCAGCCAGCGCCGACGCCTCGGACATCTCCGAGCTCAGCGTCATGGCGCGGCGGCGGGGCAGCCCCGCATCGGCGGCGGCCGGCGCGGAGCGGCGGGCGGGCGGCCGCGCTCCCCACCGCTGCCGCTGCCGCTGCCGCTGCCGCCGCCGCCAGGCCCCCGCTCCGCTCCGCCGAGAGCCGCCCCAACGCCGCCGCCGCCGCCGCCTTCTCCCGGTGCGGGCGGCCCGCTCCGAGCCGCGCCGGCCCCCAGCGCCGCCGCCGCCGCCGCGCCGCGAGAGCGCTGCCGCCGCCCGCTCGGTGGCGGCGGTGGCGGCGGCGGGCGGTCCGGGTTTTGTTGCGGGGTATTTTGGGGCTGCTTTGGGGATTCCTGCCCCCTCCCTTCCCCTCCCCTCTTTGGGGGGCTGTTGTTTTTGCTCGGGGATGGGGTTTAGGGGGCGGGGGGGGCCGTGCCGCAGCGCCTGCAAGCAGGGTCCCCCCTTCTTTCTGCTCACCTCAGCCCCCAGACATTAATGGATGTGGGGCAGGAGGGAGCGCGCCTAGTCCTGGGAGGAGGAGAGGGGAGCGGGGAGGAGGGAGGGAGGGAGGGAGGGAGGAGGAGGCTGGCGAGGAGGGAGGGAGGGAAGAAGGGAGGGAGGGAAAGAGGGAGGGCGGAGGGGGGTGGCTCGCCGGGCCCGAGGAAAGACGGTGAGGAGGCTGGGGCCGAGTCCCAAAGAGGGCGGCCTTCCTCCCCGCCTTATAGCGAGGGGGCCATCCCATGGCTCCCGGCGTCAGTGCGGCCCCGGACCCCCCCCTCGGGGCGCCTCGTCGCCCAGCCCCGGCCGAGAGGGGCTTGAGCCGGTCCGCGGGCGGTCTGCAGTGGAAAAGGGGGGAAATACAGACATCTACCCCACCTCACAAAAAAATATAAGAAAATTAAGTTGGTCCCAAAGTGCTGGAGCATCTTTGCAGGATCCGTGCCGGGAGCTCGGCACTTTCCTGCGCTGCCCTCGGGGACCGGGTCCTGTTCCCGTGGGAAGGAGGGAAAAAACGCCTTTTCTCCCAGATTTCAGCACCGCTGTGGGGAGGCGGCGTGGGGCCGGCCAGAGGAGGGGGCTGCGGGGAAAGCGCTGCTGCCAGTGAGGCTGCCTCTGGGGAGTTTGAGGTGTGCAGTGCCTTGGTGAGAAGGGGCGTCGGGCGGCACGTGTCTCAAAGCTCTCTAAAATAAAGTTTTCTACCCAAATCAGTGTCCCCCACCCCAAATGAAGGAGGTGGTGAGCTAACAAACTCCAGATAGAGTTCTGTCCACGGGATGGTTTTCGAAACTTCTCTGCACGCTCCTTCCTCTTCCTCCTCCAGAGCTCAATTTATTTAAGAATTGAATCAAGTATCTCTAGACGCCGACCACGCAAACTCTCGGACAACAGTCTCCAAAGCACACTACTAATCTCGTAGTTTATTTGCAAAGCTATTGTTTTTTAAGGGGAGAGAAGCAGATCCCCCCATTATGGGAAACACTAACAGAGAATTAGTTTTACCTCTTTCTTATGCAAAGGAAAAAAATCCACCGGCCTTTAAATTGCCAATTCTGCTTTGAGCGCAGGGGTGACAACCCAAAGAAAGTGACACAAAGGACTGCTTCCCAATTTAGTCCCACTGGTCCCAGTTTCAGGTGATATATGACGCAAGGACAGCAGAAGAGAGGAGAGACCCTTTCCTCGACGGCTCGCAGGAGACAATATATAAATAAATAAAAATCTTGGCTATAAATGTGATCGGCGGGGTCTTAGAAAGAAATACCTTGAAAATTCACACCAGTCCTAGGTCTGTCAGAGAAACCCACAACTGACTGAAATCCGATTAGAACCGGAGCAGCGCTAAAGTATTTCGTGCTCCGAAATAAATCATCGGAACGGTGTCTAGCGTCCTCACTTCTCCAATCTCACTTCTAAAACAACTGAAACACACCATTTTCTTGAAACGCGTTGTCTACATATTGTGCTAATTCAAAGCTTCAAGTCACCCTGTTTCAAACCCAGTTTCATGGATTTAAAGCATAATCCTTTCTACTATTTCCAAATAATCCTATTCACATTTTGTTCGCTAGTAAGACGCCGGCAGGAGAATGCCACCAGAAGTTTTAAAAGAGAGGGGGGAAAAAAAAAAAGGGGGGTGGGGTGGGGGGGGGGAGCGGAAAAAGAACCTCCAAAGCTGGTAGTGTAGTATTGGCTATTATTTTTTTCCCCTTGGGAAGACTGATAACATCACTCGAGATTAACAGATAATTGAAAGTAAAATGACATTCTGGATTAGCTTTAGGGTCCTAGGGCAAGTTACTGGAAAGAATGCAGAAAAATAACTTTTCGTCCCTGAGAGAGGTTTTTCCTCTGAACGGAGAGTTACCATTTTTACTTTTAGCTTTTTTTTTTTTGGTTGTTGTTCTTTTTATTCTTGCTCATCTCCTGGTGTCTGGGTAGAAAGAAGAAAGAAAGAGAAAGAGAGAAGGAAAGAGAGAATGAAAGAAAGAGAGAAAGGGAGAAAGAGGGAGAGAGAGAGGAGAGAAAGAGAAGAGAAGGAGAAAAAGAGAGAAAGAGAGAGAAAGAAAGAAGGAAAGAAGGAAAAAGAGAAAGAGAGAAGGAGAGAAAGAGAGAGAGAAAAAGAGAGCAAGAGAGAGAGAGAGAGAAGGGAAGAAAGAAAAAGAAAGAAAGAAAAAGAAAGAAAGAAAGAAAGAAAGAAAGAAAGAAAGAAAGAAAGAAAGAAAGAAAGAAAGAAAGAAAGAAAGAGAAAGAAAGAAGAGAAGAGAAGAGAAGAGAAGAGAAGAGAAGAGAAGAGAAGAGAAGAGAAGAGAAGAGAAGAGAAGAGAAGAGAAGAGAAGAGAAGAGAAGAGAAGAGAAGAGAAGAGAAGAGAAGAGAAGAGAAGAGAAGAGAAGAGAAGAGAAGAGAAGAGAAGAGAAGAGAAGAGAAGAGAAGAGAAGAGAAGAGGGAAAGCAATCCCTCAAGCTCTAAATGGGAAGAATGGAGTGAAAGGATGCATAGGGAGCAGCAACAACGCTGAAGCAGGAGCCGGACCTGCCTGCCATCTCCTGCTGGAGCCGGAGTTGCCGGGCGGGTGACACGGATGGCTGTGGCAGCGCCGATTTCCCGCAGCACCGCGGGCACTCCGGGTCCTCCTGGACGTGTCCTGCGGGAGCGGCGGGGCCCTCGGGGGGCTTGGGGAGGCTGGGGCAGTGCTGTCAGCGCTCTCCCGTCCCCGCGGGGGAGCCGAGGGCTGGCTGTCAGCCCCGGGGCGGACAGCTAAGACCTGGTGTCCCCGCGGTCCCCGCACGTCACGACTTTCTCGTGGTGCTGCCGGAACGGCTTCTCCCACTTGTTCCCCACCTAACCTAGCAGGTGCTTTCGGGCAAGGGAACGAAAGGACAGAGGAAGGCTGGCGAACAGCGGCGGCTCTTCGACGGGCGGCGGCGGACGCCTTTCTCTACCGGAGCTCTCCGCCCGCTGTCCCCGCTCCTTGTCCTGTCCCTGTCCCATCGCAGGGGACAGGAGCGGCCCCGGCTCCGCTCCGCTGCGGGCGGTGCTCTCGGCGGGCGGGGGATGCCACCTACCGGCGGGGAGCGACGGGCAGAGGCTGCTCCGGGATGCGGGGAGCCCTGGCGCAAGACGCCCCGCTCGGGGACTGGCGAGACCCGTAGGAACATTTTGGGGCGACCTGAACCCCTTCCCTCCGGAGAGGGGCCGTGAGATCTGCTCCCGCAAAGGCTGCCCGGAGCCCTGCAGCCCGCACCGGTGGTCCCGGGGCAGCGGCGGCTCCCTGCCGGGCTTTCCCTGCCGGTTGTGAACGAGGAAACACGAAACGCACCCAAAACTGCAGCGGTACGGAGTCGGGATGTGAGTGACGGGCGTGAGGGCAGCGTCTTTGTTGTTACTTCGGTTTATTAATATTCGTTTTTAATCAAAAAAAAAAAAAAGTAAGCCAAATATTTATTGTATTTAATGAATATAAATAAATAAATAAAACATACATTCAATTCCTACATGCCTATACGGAGCACTCTGCATTTTATCAGTGCATTTTATCATGTATGGAATCAAACTGCTTGGGTGATCTCTACAAGCAGACTGGGTGGCTCCTGCTCTTTACCTGAACTGGTGCCTGCCCCCACTCCCCAGGGTACACAGCACCATGGCTCCTGCAGGGCAGCAAGGATGGGAGCTTCAGAGATCCCCCCGGCCATGTATTGGGGCATCTTCATGCAGCCAGGCTGGGCCACACCGGGTTTTCTGGTGCAGCAGGGTGCCAGAGACTTGTAGAGCACCGTGTGGGCAGTGTGCATCCCTGGGTGATTTGATGAGCATTTGGATATGTGCAGGTGAGCCCACACAGCCTGGAGAAAGAGAGGTAGAGCCTGGCCACCTACTACTCCTCCTGGCTGAAGAGCCTGTCCTGGGCCTGCTGCACCTTGAGAAACTGCAGTTCCAAATGTGAAGCTTTTTTGGCATATCCTTATAACTCTCCAAACCCAGATCTAAGTTTTCCCTGCAGAAAACTTAGGAACTTTCCATTTATTGAAATAAAACAATTTCCTGGAAAAAAGTGCAATTTCTATTGATGTAAATCCCCGGGGCAAAGTTTGGACTGAATTCTGTGTGTCTTGCATCCTGGAAAGAAAATATCTTCCACCAATGATGCTACAACAGGACAGTGTGTCTGACAGGGACCATTGCAGCAATAACTGTGGCTTCCATTGCCCACAGTGACCAACAGCTTAGCCCCATGATTTTATTTATTTTTATTTTTTGCATATTTATCTCCCTCCTTCCATTCTGGCTTAGTGCTGTGTGGTTCTGGGGGAAGACTACTTTATCCTTAAGCATCCTGCAAAGGCTGAGATTATAAGCTGGGTCTGTGCGATCAGGCCAAAAAGCATTGCATTGCACCTGAAAAGCTGAAGAAGGCAGAAGTAAATTGTGGGGCTTCCTGCCACATTGGCTGCTGAAAAAGAGTTTTTCACTCTTGGAGGAGACCCTACCACCAGTGACATTTTTTTTTTCCTTTTGTTTTGTTTTGTTTTCTTTGCTCTGTGATTCTTGCATGGCAAGTACTTCTGCTATGATATATGAAATTCAGTTCCAGTAAGGCTCTTTTGGGCCTTCACTTCCTGCAAAATTTGACTACAATTTCTCAGGACACATCTGCTCTTCCGGTTTAACAGAACACAAAAAGAGTTTATAGGTTTATATTAAGTTAGATATAGCACCCGTCTAGCACCAGAAGTTGTACTCGGTAGCAGTCAGTATCTGATGCTTATGGAAGAATACAGAAACAAGACAAGTGTGTAAAATTGTTTCATAGCCACCAGAAATCTAGGCATCAGGATTTATTTTAAGCCAAAGATAAAACTTGAATGTAATAGCTTTTGATGGATTTTTCTACTGTGTATATGTTCAAACACTTTCTGAAATCATGTGCATTTACACCACTGAACTTGTTCTGCAGTGAAATGTTCCCTAGCTTTAACCACAAGTGGTATGAAGTGTCCCTTTTTGTTTGCTTTAAGTCAGTTACCTGCTCTTTTAATCCAATGTTTTTTCATTTTCTTACTACAAGAGGCAATGAACATTTGTTTTTAACAATTTTCTGACGTGCTCTGCATGATCAGTGAAATCTTTGCTGTAAACAGGTTCTGGCAAATTAAGAAGAAGATCCAAAAATTAATGCATCAGATATTTCACATATTTTCCATTTAATGCTGTAGCAATGCAAGTAAGCCCTGAAGGAGCATGGACCCTTTTGTAAGAGCAGTGAATACTGGCAGGTATGCTCTTCTTCCACTTATAAATCCTTAAGGATTATCTATACTGTGGTCGCAGATAGAGGAGATTGATTTTCTGCTTAAACCAAGGGGGTGGTGTGCTTCTGCCAGAGCTTGAGCAGAATTAACAGCTAGCTGCTGCAGAAGGAGGAACGTTCTTGCCCCCCTCCAGCCTCTCCTCCTCTGGCCACCTGCGTCCATCACTTACCTCCTGCCGAGCACCATACTGACCCAAGAGGCCAGGAAAGCCAAAAGCAAAACTCAGAATGAATCATAGCCACGCAGCTGCCAAGACATCAGCAAGATGGTCACATCAAAGGCGGTATGTTGAGAATCGTGTATCTGAAAGTGCAACAAATTTAACTCTGATTCGTCCTGGGTTAAATGTGCCACCCTTGGGTGCAGCTACTCTGTTTTTAGATCAGGCCTTAACAACCTTTATTTTTATCTGTTCTGCAGCAAGATCATCATTGTAACTCTACCACAAAAGCCTAACGTGAAACCTATTCTAGGCAAGCTTTTGCCAGTCTGATTAACACCAACTTCACTGTTTGAACCATGCATGGTGAAGGCAGGGATTCTTCACACAGCACTTCTCTGACTATTCTCTAGACTGCCTCTGCAGGGTGTTACACACAGAGAGACAGCCCACGGCTCACAAAAGGCTTATGATGTGGCTTGAAGGCCAGGTATTTGGGGTTGCTGATTTTGAGCTGCAGGCATGGTGAAAAAAGGACACTGCCTGATGAGGAGCTCTATCTCTACCTAGATATTGAAGTCTTTTATGGATATTTACATACATTCAACAGCACTTGATACAACATAGTAATACTTGAGATAGAAAAAAACACTCTACTTTAGCTCAATCTTCCCGAGCTGCCATTTGGTGTTTATATCTTTGGTATCTCTTCACAATTTATGAATTTGTAATTTATGAATTATATCAAGACTTTCTGAGACATATCCTTTTCCATTCATATCACTAGTAACATTGTTGATGTACCATGTACTTTGGCTTTCTTGAGTGCTGAGTACAGCTTTCTTTTGAACAAACACTTTCCAAGAGACTTTGAATATCAGGCAGATTTCTTTTTGCCTAAAAACATATTGAATACGTGCTCTTTATGTTCACAGACAATCAGGACAAATATTACTTCATTTTAGCCTGATCAGTTTTGTTTATGACTTCTGATTCATTTCCTGAATAAAATACTAAATTAACACCTCTTCTCAATATACCCTGTTATTATTAACACAGGACTGTCCATGTCTTTCAGGACAGCTTTTCCTCTGTTACCTTGACAGCAACTTTTGCCTTTCTTTTGCCTTTAGCTTTTGCATAATTCATGAGACAACTTTCATGAGCAACCATTTCACTGTCTTTTCCCATTCCTATGCTTCTGTGCAGCTAATGAACTTTCTTCAGTAATTGATGCTCTCTGCTGATTTTGAGATCCTGAGTTTCAACCCTTTTTCAGGTCTCATAACATGCTGCCAGAGCTCAGGCTCTGTTTCAGTACTATGGGCTTTGGATCTGTTTGACTTCTCAACAGAAGTTGTTCAGCTACAAGTAAATCCAGGTTTAAGTTTATGTTTCTCATTATGCAATTACACAAAAAGGAATGGAGAAAACAAGCCAGCGCTATTTTAGCATACTAAAATACTTTTTCTCTGATGCAAAGTTTATTTTCTGAAGGTCTGGTGTTTGTTCCAGGAAATGTAACCAAATCTAACAGAATTTCGTGAACTGCAGTTCTTGAACTGCTTCACTTGATTCCTGATATAACTCAGTGATGTGGTTTTCAGCATAATTTGTCTTTGAAATCTCACATGAGGGAATATGAGATCATACCTCCAGCCCAGTTAATCCTAGGCTGACAGCTGGAACCACACTTTCTACATCTTCTATCTTGGAATAAGCTTTCTGTGATTCATTTTCACTTCGGTCTTTTAGCCTATTAATACATTTCACATGTTTTTAATCATCAATTGGCCTGGAAATTCTGAAAACTTTCTTATATATTGATGGCAGACTGTGATAAATCTGAAGCTGTAGTATTGAAGTATTTACTGCTTTTACTTTTAATAGCCTGCAGTGACTCTGTTTTTTCCCCCCTTTTCTTATTTTTATCTTGTCTATATTCCTATTTGTTGCAGCTACATTGCCAATTTAATCTTGCAATATATTAATGAATTCATAAGCTGTAATATGGGCTTTTTCTCATTCATCTTCGAGCAAACTTGTTCACTGTTCCAATGTGGAGATATGCTGGACTGGATTTCAGCATTCCCTCCCCACAGCTCTTTGATTGTCCTCGAATTTTCAGAGGTGACATAAATTTGGTGGGAGGCACAGCTTGCACTTCAGCAGAACCTTCTGTCAGTGCTGTTTGGTGACCGTTCGTCGCCACTAGATGGAGTCGAGCCGTGTTTATTATTCATTCTCACTAATTACAAAAGTAATTGGTTTGCTCTTTTAACAGCGAGCAAAGTCTTCTGTGCCAGGCAACTTGCTTACAAATTAATAGCTCTGGTGTAGTGAAGAGATATCATTAGAGCACAACAAAGCCAAAGCACAGCCTCGACATGATGCTGGGGCTTACTTTGATGGGAACCTTAGTATTAATGAATACAGAAGAATACATTTATTAACGCAGTCTTATGGAAACAAGAGCAAGGGGGGTAGTTTCCTGAGGATATTCCAAAGCAGGACTGGTATAAAAGTCATTAAAACACATGGTGAGATTGTGTGATCAGTGGTATTTCTGCTGATGCCAGGAGGCCCATGGGGTATGGTTGCAGTGGTGACAGGGGCAGGTCTGCAGAGCAGTTTGTCTTCTCTATTGCATTGGTCCTTCATATGGCTGGACCTGTACCCCAAGGTGCAGCACAGGACTGAGCCCCCTGAGCGCTGCAGAGCCTGTCTGGACCATGAGGAGCCCAGGGCGAGGTGTGGTGGACAGGTTGGGCTTGGTGCTTAGGGACATGGCTTAGTGGGTGACTTTGGTGGTAGGGGGGTGGTTGGACCTGGAGGTCTTTTCCAACCTTAGTGGTTGTATGGGGAAAGACAGTCATGGGAGGAATGAAAGTATGACATGTGCGTGTTTGGTGGGTTGGTTTTATTGTCGATAAAATAAATGGTCTAGGAAGTGGGAGGGATTTGTGGGGAGGGGAAGGGAAGGGAAGGGAAGGGAAGGGAAGGGAAGGGAAGGGAAGGGAAGGGAAGGGAAGGGAAGGGAAGGGAAGGGAAGGGAAGGGAAGGGAAGGGAAGGGAAGGGAAGGGAAGGGAAGGACAGCGCAGAGCAGGCCCCGCCTGCCGCCCCCTCCCCGCCTCCCCTTAGGGCGCCCCCCGGCGGCCCGGCGGCAGCAGCGGCGGTTGCGCATGCGCGGCCGTCCCGCCCGCCTCCCTTCCGGCCGCCATCTCGCTCCCCGCCGCGTGCTGAGCCCCGCGCCCCGCTCCGGCAGCGCCGCCACCGCCCCGGGAAGGTGACGGGGGGCGGGGGGGGGACGGGGCTTGGGGGGCTGAGGGGGGCACGGGGGGGGCTGCGGGGGTACCCGAGGGGGTACCCGAGGGGTACCCGGTGTCTGACGGGCGGTGCGGTTGGTTCCGCAGATGAAAGAAACGATCATGAACCAGGAGAAGCTCGCCAAGCTGCAGGCCCAAGTGCGCATCGGCGGCAAGGTAGGCGGGGGGGCGCCGCCGGGACGGGCCCTGGGGGGGGGGCAACGTTTTTGGGGGAAAAACTGGGGGTTTCTGGGTGCGTTACCAACGCGTGAGTGGAAGGTGTAAAGTGCTTGGAAGGTGATTTTTGTGTTGCCATGACATCTGACAAAATGCATCTCTCTGGTTAGTTACAGCCTGAAGATTTTCAAAAAAAAAACCTTCTTTTGGCCGTACGTTTTAGTACAGCTCAAGTTTTTAATTTGTGAGTAATTCGCTCCTCTTGGATCAGCGTATCTCGGGATAAGAGAGGTGTCTCGGAATAAGAACTCCTCAGCAGGACTCTCACTGGCAGCTTCCAGTGACTTTCGTTGCGGTTTTTGCCTTTGGCTGGGGATTTGGGCGGCCTTAAATCAGGGTGAAATTGGTATTAACTGGGGTGGTGATCCTGCATGTTCTTTATCTGGATTCCTTGTTAAGCAGAGAAGTGCTGAATTGGTGGTTGTGTGTGTGTTGACCACAGATGCATCCAACGCTGGTCATTTAAGAATATGCATTCAGACTGCAGCTCTTACAGCTGTAGTCAGTACAGGTGTTTTACACCTTTATAAGTGTTTTTTACCTTTATAGAGGACTGGCAGATGTGTAGTATTTTACCCATGGCCTACTGTATCCATTCTTTCCAGTACAGAGGTAGAGGGCTGTGAACAGCATGTCTCAGCATGATTGGGGCAGTATTTGCTTACTAAAAACACGTAATCTTTAGAAGTTTAAATCTATGGAGATTAAAGCAGCAGATGTTCATTGAAATTCAGGCTGTGTGAAGTTTGATATCTGTGCTTAATACTGGTAAATGTTGGGGGAGGGGAGGGGAGAGGGGCACATGTTCCTACATAACCTTTACTTCAAGATGTAATTTTTCAAAGTTGACTGAGAGGGCTTTTGTCCAGAGTGACTAATTCATGTGGCTCAGTTACTAGGTAGTCAAGGTACTAAAATGAAACAATTTCTCTTACTCTAGAAATTTTTGAATTGCTGTGTGCAGCAGAGCAGATCACTAACTTGACAGTAGCAGGAAAGGAACATCACACTTCCTAGACAAAAGGCTAAACTTCTGAGCTGTAATCCTCCCAAGTTTTAGTTTCATGTGAATTTGTCAGTTGACGTTTTTGTAAAGATGTTAGCATCTAGCCAGTACCCTAACTTCAGCCTCTTCACACTTAAAAGATATTGCAACCGTTTATTTATGCAGCAAGGCAGCACTGCATTTTCATGTTGTTACTATGTAGAACGTATGAAGCTGAAGTAGGAAGACTTAGTTTCACCTGTTCCTAGCCGTTTCTACCTTGGATTTTACTGAAGCTGTATGATTGTTCCAGCAAGTATTAGAACGACACTTTCTTCTTTTTCATAGGTATAAATGTCTTCTCATATGGGACGGTTATTTCCCTGGAGAAACTTACAACTCTGTTTGTTGGGGAACTAAACCTTTGTTTTTCTTTCTGAACAGAGGTGGTCTGAAATACTATGTGCAAGTATTTTTAAAAACATGTATTTATAAATATTTTGGCAAAATGAAAGTGTTCTTCAAATACGTATATGTAGGTCCATCAGATGAAGATGTGTATCCGGAATAAAAATTGAATGTTGGTCTGTTCTCATTCATACACTCCTATGAGAGAGAAAATAATAATATATCAATAACTCGGTGTTCTCTGACTTCATGAAATTTTGGCTACAACTTGAGAAGAGTGATCTAAAGATACCTTAAAGACAACTGAAATCTGTATGCAGCCTTCAGTTTTAGGCCAGTGACAACAGATCATGATCAGCGTGCAGTTCTTCTCTTCTAAGTAGGATGCTGCAGAATCCCTATCAGAATTGTAACGTTTCTCTGGCGATTTGCTTTCTAAAACCTCACATTTCTCACAAGCATTTAGAGGTTGCATTACAGCAAGGGAGGGATTGCAGCAGTACAGTTGGAGAGGTGGAGTTGTGGACTGTGACACAGAAGTGGAACTTGATGTATGAAATTTGATTTGTAGGTGGCTACAGAGTAATTATGTGACCCTGAGGATTAGGGTTTATGAAGAATTGTTTCAATATTAATTTTTTTTTTTTTTTTTTTTTGCAAGGGTACTGCCCGCAGAAAGAAGAAGGTTGTCCACAGAACAGCCACGGCAGATGATAAGAAACTTCAGTTTTCTTTGAAGAAACTGGGAGTGAACAATATTTCTGGTATTGAAGAGGTAATTCCTTCAAAGGAAAAAGTGCTTTTCGGTACAGATATGTAAAATGTCCCTTGCCAATTTAGTTTTAATGCATTTTAAACCTGTCTGTAAATTATCAGTAAGTCCTCATTGAGCTTTAGAAAATGCATCTAGTTTCTAGTTAAATTGAAAAACCACACTAAACTTCTTGAAATAATGTTTGTTTGTTTGTTTTTTTTGCAGGTAAATATGTTTACCAACCAAGGAACAGTCATTCACTTCAATAACCCTAAAGTTCAGGCATCTCTGGCTGCTAACACTTTCACTATCACTGGCCATGCTGAGACAAAACAGCTGACAGAAATGCTTCCTAGCATCTTAAATCAGCTTGGAGCTGACAGTCTGACCAGCCTGAGGAGATTGGCAGAAGCCTTGCCCAAGCAACGTAAGTTGAAACTTGAATGCATTCCATGCTGGCAGCTGACATGGACTTATTTATACAGCTGCAGTGAATTTCAGTGCACTCTTATTGTCTGCAAGCATATTATGACATGAAGAAGTAGAACTCTTAGATTTTATTTATAGCTCAATTCCAGCAAAGAGCATAACCAAATAAAGCAGAGGCATTTGTTTCTCAGTGTATCTTGTGGCTGGTCTAGGACTAGAAAGCTGCAGCAAGACTTGATTTTGTGGTTTCCTTCCTGATGTGGCTACCATATTTTGACATACCTATCTCTTTAAAGCTAGACAGATCAATGACCATGGAAGGCTTTAAAAACATAAACTTCAAATGTTTGTTTGGATGCATTGAATGGAAATACAAGTGGAGTGGAGGGACCGAAGTACAGACATGTTGCTTTTGCTTTGTACTGTCACAGGTGTGGTGAAGGTATTTCTTTTTGCATGGGCTTTCTGATAGCTAAGAGGGAATTACACAATACTCACAAGAAAATAGGTTGTAATTTGTGTGTGTAGAGTAGTTTAGGACTGGCATGAGCATTAAGCTACATATACCAACTTCTATTCCAGCCTTAAATTAGTAAAACAACTTGAACATCTGTTCTCTTGGGTTGTCTGGGAAAAGCAGAGGAAGGACTTAAGTGTGGTATTTGAGAAAGGTGATGCTGTCAGAGCTTGAGAGTTGGTAGTGTAAGACAGGCTTGTTGACCCTGTGTCCATATAGGGTCTTTCTGTGTCTTCTCCAACATATTAAGTCTGTTGCTTATAGAATGTGGAACATTGTAAGCAGAAAATGCAAGAAGCTTATGATGTCCAGTTGCTGATATTAATGGACTTGATTGTTGCATTTATTTCTGTGTTTTGCTGCAAGCAAAGACAGCCTCTCTTTCCATTTCTCAAGTTGATACTGATTCACTCCAGTCTATTTCCCAGCAAAAAATAAAAAATTAAATTGTGCCACAAGTAGTCTTCAGGAGGAAATAAACCACTTCTTTCCCCATGAAGCTCAGTTTCCTCCTTTGTAACGTTCTTTCTGTGGCTTCTGTGTGATAGTAGTAGGACTCAAAAGAAGGAGAATCCGAAGGTCTTAAACTGATCCACTAAAGACTTGCTTCTCATAACAAGATGGGTATATTCTGTACAAGCTAAATTGGACAGTTTTAATAGTGGAGAAGCTTGTTAAAAGTGCTTGCTTTGCATGATCTGGTAAATGGTAGTTTATTTCTGCTTTGGGTGGATGCCAGGGTAGTTGCACAAAACTTTCCATTCAGTATTGTCTACTGGGGTTGGAAACCTGACACCAAAGAGTAAAGCATGTGCAGTGATCCCATTTGCAGGTGTTGAAGTGAACTTGGTTTGGTCTTGGGGATGAAAAGAAATTGAAGACAGTTCAGGAGGAAATAAAACAGTTTGCTTTTGAAATGGATTACTTAACACTAAGGATGTACTCAAGCTGTAATAGCTTTCTGCTGTTAAAAACAAAGGGATGATTAGCAGTGACCTTGTTACAAGCCCCTTCCAAGTAAATTTTACGTATTCACCTACTTATCTAGAAATGAGGGTACAGTGATTTTGGTCATCTGGTATAAACTTGTCTTTTTCTTCATGCTTTTTTTTTGAAATCAGAAGGGTTAATTAGGAAAAACTGAAGTAGTGAAGAGTTTGATACAACTTAGCCTAGGTAGCACAGCTAAGAATAGCAGTAAAGGCAGTGGCACGAGCACCCAGGGACCTGAAATGCCTATTCTTAGCATTCTGCGACTGGAGTTTGAGAGATACTCATTGATCTGCTTCAGTGGGCATGGTTAATGCTCTGGCAAATATAATGAGAGTAGTAAAGATTCTGAATCATCAGAGAAGTGGACCAGAGCATGTGGTTACCTCAAACAAGTAAGGGTAAAATGGTGCATCTGGTTCCATATTCCTCTAATTTTTCTAGAGAACAGTTGTGTTTTTGTGTCTCTAGTCATCTGCATGTGCCTGCAGCTTCATAATTACACTATTGTTTTTCTTGAATGTCTTAAGATCATAAGAAGGACTCAGATCTGTCCTTTTCCATGGAAATTGTTGATGTCATGAAATAGGTAAACTTTGAGAACGACTGAGTAGTCAGTGAACGAAGATGCTTTCAAGAGGAATTGGTAGAATAAGTCTTTGTCTGTATCACTGAAAATGACTACCATGCAAGGCACTCAATACCTTTAGGTAAAAGATGGTGTCAGGTAAACTATCATCTCTTTGAGCATGATCAGTAACAAAGGGAATGGTAACTTCTTAGGCTAGTTGTAGGTTTTTTTTATTCAGCAGGGAAACTGTATAGAGCATTACAGCTTAGCTTACACTCTTTGATAATGTTTAAAAATAAATAAGCAGAAAGCAGAACAACTTTGTAACTAGGGTGCTTACGGTGAGCTAGAATAACACTTTTTAAACTACTTGCTCTTTGCAGCTGTGGATGGAAAAGCACCACTTGCTACTGGTGAAGATGATGATGATGAAGTTCCAGGTAAGAACAAACATGAAACTGAGAAAAAGGAAATGAGTTTTGCTGAGAGACGACTTATGTACCATAACATTTGGCCAAGGACAGTAGGGTATTGACTGGTCACTCTCTGTTTCATAATTCCTGTGGACAGGTTATTTCATTATTTTCAGATACCATGCTAGACTAGATGAATAATTGGTTTGGGATAGCATTTTTGTCCTGTGTAGGAGTAATAGCTATGGCTGAGATAATTATTTAATCTTCAGTAAAAAGGCTGGGACAGAACTACCTTTCCAGTATCACTTTGTTTAGTTGTGGATACAAGTGAAGTTAAATCATTTTAGAATTGTGCTTTATAATGAACCACCTAAAATTTAGTTCTTAAGCAAGAAAATGAAGTCTGAAAAGCTCTTATGTTATTTGAAATGTGTTCTATAAGCTGTTGTTTTTTTTTTTTTTTTAACCTCATAAGCACTTGATATGAAGTAGAACTTCAGAAAAAAATACATTTGGCAAAGCAGAAGTGGTTCAAACTCTAATTGCGGTGTTTTTCTTTCTCCAGATCTTGTTGAAAACTTTGATGAAGCATCAAAGAATGAGGCAAACTGAACTAACTGTCACTTTCTGAATAAAGTTAAAACTTGAAAAAGCTACATGGAGCTGCTATTTTATATTTTGACTGCTCTTGTTTGACTTCATTTTTATAGATCTCAAGATCTATAATACTTGGAAACTCCTTCAACCTGCAGCTCCTTCTAGTTATTGCTTGTACACAATATTATTTTTGTGGCCTGGTTGAACAAACCTATGCTTTGAAATAGGATTGCTAATGAATCTATGCCTAGATACATTTTTGAGTAACTTGTATACAAGCAAAAACCTCATCTTTAATGAACTTTGGCATACAATAAAAAAATACAAAATAAACTTTCTGGTCTGGCTTCTTGTCAGAAAAGCAGGAAAAGAATTGTCTGTAAGTATTAAACTGTTATAAGAGGGCTTGTTTTTCTGCAGAGCATCTTCTTCATGGTGTTAGAAAAATGGGTTCTAAAAATTTCTGTGCTTAAATTAGCATTTTAGACTTAAACAGAGATTCTTAAATAGTGCTTCTCTGGGTTCCAGAGAATGAGAAGGTTTGTTTCTTGGCTATAAGGAAAAGTTCTTTAATTCCAGTATAACCTTTGCATAGATATTGCCCCCAGGAGTGAGGGTTCAACTTTACATTTAGGAGTCTTTGATATTAATGATAGATCAGTTAACTTCTATACAAAAACTAAGCTTCAGATAGAGGTTAGTGGTTGAGTGCTCTAAGGTTGTCTCTTTAGAGCAAATATTGCTGGAGGAGAAATTCATCCTGTCTTGTGCAGGATAAAATGCAGGACAAATTTTTTCGTAAGAGATAGCCACAGCATCAAGTTTGCATTTTGCCTGAGAAAGGGTGGGGATGTCTGACTTGCCAAACATGTTTAGTGTGGTGTAAGTCAGCTATTGGGAAAGAGTGGAGGAACTTGTTCAAGCCATGCCGCTCTCTCGAATGGTTTGAACTGAGCAGTTGGATGTGAGCATGACACAGCTGGGTTAACAACAAAACACTTTCAGTTTACTTGTCTCGGTTTGCAAATAATTTATCAGTAATTTACACTTTGTTTAGAATTAATCCAAATGAGAAACTGCATTAATTGAATTAATACTTGCCATGTGACATCTGTGGAAGTATGGGTGGTAGGTACACTCCCAATCAGGAAATACTGGTGTATCTTAAACATTCCTAAATGGTGACTAAAGACCAAGACTTAGTCAAAGTGTGTTCTTGTTTATAACAGACTCTAAATGGAATTAGTTTTCTTGATAATACTAATCGTCATGTCTCACACTGAAGTACTCAGCCCTGGACTGAATGTTGTCATTATTTCCTCTCAGTAAGGAGTTTAGTTATAGTCTTCCTAGTTTGTCATTAACTGCCAGAATCTGAAAATAGCTGTGTTAATGGTTCTCATTAGATTGAACTTATATGTAAGCATATTGTAATTGTGCCATTGGGGACTCCTGTGTATTCTTACTCAACAAAAACAGTTTCATATCTCCATTTCACATATCTTGCTTGCATTTCTATTGCCATTTCTCTTTGGCTTTCTCTTGAAACAAAGGTCTGTTTGTTCTCATAGCTTTTTTCAGGTGAAAACTTGTTCTAGTTCTGTCATGTTAAGCTTTGTAACAGCTAGATTCCAGTGCAGTAGTGAGCATTACTGAAATTCTTCAATTTAGCAATGAATTTTCAGAAACATCATCATAATATATTCATAATACTGTCTTAAACTTATACCTTAAAGGCTCTCCTGTAGTCTAAAAACTAGTCTCTTCCAATAGAAAAGCAATTCATTTTAGAAGATAGCTTAATACATAGTTTTACTATGTGTGTGCATATATAAAAACAAACTTCGTAGAATGGTTTTTAAAAGCATTATTTTTAAAAGTCTACAGGATAGCACTTGAGTTATTACAAGTTGCTTTTTTTTTTTTTTTTTTGGTTTTGTGAAGTTGAGGTGGTGTCTCCTAGGAAGTGTTCCAGTGAGAATTTCTTGTAGTCAGTAGCACACGTTTAAGAAACATGACCAAGAAAGATCTCTTGAGCTGTTTTAAAATGTACACAACTTAGTAAGTCAGATACTGAAATCAATACCTGAGTAGTGTATTGCTTGCTGGTGGCGCAAGGAGTTCTTGCAGTTCGCCCTTACTTCTGTGAAGTTTAGTGGTGAGTGTTTTGAGTGTGGAAAATAATATAAATATTTAACCTCTTCTAAAATGATTTCCTTGTACCTCTGCTTCATCAGTGTCAAATTTAGTATAAAGGTAAAAAAAAAAAAAAAAACAAAAACAAACCACCTTTTTGCCTGTGACTTGGCTGCTTGTTGTAACTCGTGTACAGCCGTGTGATGTACGGAAAGTTTTAAAGAAGAAATTGATTAAGCCTGCTAAGCTTTGCAGTTGTTCCCAAGAAAGCTTGTCCACAGTGTGGGAGAAGAAACTGAAAAACCTAGGTGTATCTTGGAGCCCATTAATATGTGCCAGTGGTACTCAGTCAAGGAAAACAATGTAATCAAACGAGGGATTAGTGAAAAATAAGTGTATTAGGTGTTATATGTGGGAGGTGAATGGGGAAAGTTTGTATTTTTCAAGGCTGGGGGAAAAATAATTGTGCTTGAGGAACCGGAATGTGGAAGCTGATCATCCTATTTGTGAGAATGGATTCAAAGATGTAAAATTAGTGTTAATATTCAGTGCAGATCAAAGAACCAAAGGTAGACAGGGAGGTCCAGATTGATGTTGATTAGGTTACAGCCTTAAATAATTGGCAAGTTGGTGGCATCTGTCAGAAAGAGAGATTTTAAGCTTGGTGTTTCACAACCCTGACAAGTACTCTACCAAGTCTTGGGCTTACAGAAACGTATGAAATGTGGCTCCTCGTTTTCCAAACCTAGTTTTCATCCCTCCTCAGATCCATAGTTTCCGTTGCATCCAGCACTTTGTGAGAGTTCCTGAAAATGTTTTCCTTTTGATTTGGTTGTTGAAATATCCTAACCTAGAGCAGACCAAGACCAGACCAGATGCTGGAATGAAGTATTTTTACAGAAATTGATCTTTCAGTGCAGCTGAATCAAGCTTACTTCATGGAGCTGAACATTGCACAGCATGAGGGAGTATCATGATTAGTTTGACTGTGAGTCAACCTCGAGAACTTTAAAGTGGGTGTATGTAGAAGCATTGAGAGCCAGGGGTATAATTATTTCTGTGTATTCCAATTGACTGTACACTGTGGTCTCATGGTAGTAAAAGCTACTTGCATTCTCATCATGAAAGTTTTCAACTGACCTCTTAATATTCTGCCTTCTGTCAGTTCATACATAGGTTATTTTAGTAGAGAAATCTTAATAGAAGAGAGTTTATGTAATACTGTACTGTCTTGCTATAATTTTTTGTTTGCTTGTTTTCTTGAAAGAAATAGATTTAACAGGTGCAGCTTGTATATTGTCTTTATGTTGCAGTAGAAGTATTCTGGCAATGAAAAAGCCATCCTAGCAAAGTTTGTGTAGTGCAAGTAACACTATATATATATTAATAATACTTCTACAGGAGAGTCACTGTCCAGCCTTTCGCATTACTAATGGATCCGAACAAATCACTGGTTAATTAGTGGTGTAAGCAGTAATCACTGGTCATGCAACGCACAGTGATTTTGCTTCTGATATCCAATAACCAACATTTGCAACACTTAGGGACTTGATGTGATGTACAGGATACTGGGGAGATACTAATGGACATTTCTGCTGCACTTGAAATCCTGATTCTGCACTTCTGTTGAATTGAGTGAGTAATACTGATTTTGTTTGGTTGGTTGTTTTAGGTACTGAAAAAAGTTGATTTGGGTAGTGCTCTGCTCTCCCACTTAGAAGAAAACTGAAGTTGAGTTTAACAGGTTTTGTTTTCTCTGGTTCGAGACATATACAATTGTTTATGGTGTTGCCCCTGAGCTAATAACATCTAGTGGGCTTAAGCAGGAATCTTAAAAAAAAAAAAAATAAAAATTCAGCCACATCTAATTTAAGAGTCTCCTGCTGAAAAAACAGTATGCAACTTGTGCCAAAGCTTGTGCTCAGTGCAGTGGTGTGGTTTTTGAAATGATGCAATGAGATAAAGCTTTTAAATGCAAGATTTGAAGGTGTTTAAAGCACCTACTGAAACATGGGGAAGTCTAGGTTTAAGCCACGGGCCCAGGAACTGCAGCTAGTCCTGCTATGCATCTTTCCTGTTACTTCTAGTAACTGCATTAGGCAATTGTAAAGGTAGATGTGTATGGCTTCAGGGTCAGATATTCTCTTAGTGTTTTGTGGGCTGCTGGTAGGATTCATACTTAAGCTAATCATGAATTGAAGTGGGAAAAAAAAAAAACCACAACTGAACAAATGTCACAGCAGAGAGGCAGGCATCTTGATTTGAAGTGTCTCACAAATGTTTACCCTGGGACAGTTGTCATCCAAAGCAGCAGCAAGGAATTAGTGTGATGTTTCACTTACTGTCCTTCTGTCTGCTTTGCGCTGCTTTGTGTTAGGAAATGGTGCAGTTCTTCATGGTTTGGGGAAGCTCCTCAGCAGTGTAACCATAGAGTAGAATTTTAACAAGCTGATTATGCAGTTGGGTTTTGCCTTTAGCATATTTTGGGGGCAGCATCTGGATAAACAATACCCATACACATCTGTGGCATTTCATGCTCCAGTAACTTCTACCGAGGGGGATGATCTTCAAGGACTTTTATTATTTTCACTGTTGGTAGAAGTCAGAGTAGCTTAAAGGTGTTTTAGGATTCTCTGAGTCATCTTCTTCCACCAGCATACAAAATTGAGACTTGTTTAGGTGTGACCTTGTGTGTGTCTACACCACTGGTGTCTAGACTGATGTCTGTCAGGAGCTGTAGGTTAGATGAATTTTCATTGTCCTAAGTGTGTCAGCCCACTCCTGTTCATAGAATAGTCACTCTACTCCCATTATATATGCTTCTCATATTTTAGCATAGCCCGAATTTAATTGCTTGTACTTTGAAAATAAAGTGCTATTATTTGTTTCAAAATACGGACTTCAGCTTTGTTTTCCATCTTTGTCCCATCTCTATGTCTTTCATGTCTCATTAGGAAATACAGTATATTTGATGACTGTATCAGCAAGACTAAGTTAAACTACAAGGGGGACTTGAGATGTCAAAATACAGCTACTGAGGTAGAAAGATGCAACAGTATACTTTCTAGAAGGCTGTAGATGCTCTTGATATTGTCACATTTCAGCTGTGAGAAATAAAGCTGATTTTGCAGTGGAAAACTCCACTAACCTTGCATATTCAAAAATGATTGTGCGGGCATGACAGTAGTATAGCAGTGGGGAGTATGTTAAGCAGGTAAAGGGAGCGCTCCACAAATAAGGAGGATACTGTTCCAAAATAAGGAGGATAGCTAAGAAAAACAGAATGTGCAGTGTGAAATCAGTAAAAACAAAAGTCATGGGCCCTCTAATCACGAGAGAAGGAAGAAAAAAAAAAGGGGGGGGGATTAACAGTTGGTCAAATAAAATTATGCATGTATAGTACAGAAAGTTGTCAAGTAGCTTGCGAACTTGTAGTATTCAGCCAAAGAGGAAAGAGGGGAAGAAATCAGGTGTCAGGTAATGGGGAATATAAGGTTATGATATACTTCCTAGTTTGCGCTCCTGCTTGCGGGATGCCTGCCATTGCAATCACAAATAAAATAGCTTCGGAAGACTCTGTCTGAAAAACTGAGGTATTTCTCCCAGTGTCCCCTGGCTGGTGCCCACAGGGTGCCCAGGCGTACTAAGGTCTAGGCTCTGCACTGCTGGCACGATGAGAGAGGGCTCTGGAAAGAGTGGGGAGCCTGGGCTGCTCCTTCTCCAACCTCACAGTGCTCTCAGCTGCTCTCAGCACATCTGTCACAGGAGAGGGGAGGACAGGCCCCAGCACCAACCTCCTGCCACCATCTTCCTTGGCTTCTGGAGAAGGGCATTCATGACAGGGCCAAGATAGAAATCTTTCTCGGAGTAAGAGACCTCGCTCTGCACAGCCCAAAGCCTTGTGGCTGGATGGCCTGGTGCCATTTCTGAAGCTCCCTGTGTGCTCCCAAGCCTGGGACACCTGAGGGGATGGGTAGCTCTGTGTGGGGAGCTGAGCAAAGCTCTGGGCACAGGAATCAGGTTATGATATACTTTCTACTATGACCTCCTCCTTGCAGGATGCCTGCCATTGCAATCGTGAATAAAATAGCTTCACAGAAGATTTCATCAAAAAAAAAAAATTTGAGATTTTTCTCACACATGTAAGCAGGCAAGCATTATACTTATAAACAAAACTCTTTTTAGAAACAATGACAGTCTTGTTAGGTCTATGATCTTACCCATTATTCATGATAAATCTCATATCACAGATAGAGAATAGCTAGGCAACCTGTTTTTATGATGTGTTTAGAAGCAACTGTGCTTTGAGCCTGTAGGTTATAAAATCTTCACTGAGAAGATGATGAGGCCCTGGAACAGGTTGTCCAGTGAGGTTGTTGATGCCCCATCCCTGGAGGTGTTCAGGGCCAGGTTGGACAAGGCCCTGGGCAACCTGGTCTAGTGGGTGGCATCCCCTGCTCATGGCAGGGGGGTTGGAACTAGATGGTCATTAAGGGCCCTTCCAAGCCATTCTACAATTCTATGAAAATGCTTAAGACAACCTATGTCCATCTCAATGGTAAACCTAATGGTGATTTAGAAAGGCTGAGTCAAGACATCAGATGGTATAATAGGTTTCCTGAAATAATTTTGAGACAGATGCTGGGATCTGTATGATACTAGCCTTTATGGTAGTATCCTTTATGGATACTGTATGGTACTAGCCTTTAAGCTGTGTTTTCCATTTATGAAATAGAAATGCTGATGTGCTAAAAATACTTGAGGGCTATGAAAGGCATGTCATGTTTCTGTATTTGCTGTGTTTTGATATAAACACTAAAAAAAAAAAACATGCAGTTGGTCTATGTGAAGAATCAAAACAATATTCCCAATGGTGTGGGTCAGTATTTATTTATTTATTCTTAGAGGATTATTTATTATTTGGAGATTACTTAGGCTGCTTCTTGCAGAAAAAAAAAATGAAGTATATGATGCAGTCCCATAGCTCTAATCCCCCTTGTTGCTGTACTCAGCTTATATATTACTATCTGTTGGGATCTGAAAGCTTCCCTGATCTGCTAGTTTTTGTGTGTATGGTAGACTCTTATCAGTGTTCATCTGCTGAAGACTGACATGCTCTACAGTCCTATATGCATAAAGAACTGCTGGCTTAATTTGGTGACAAATCAACCTCAACAGAAAGATCTATTCAGATGTCATTCCTAAGGACTAACCCCTAACAATATCTTTGATCTTCAAAGCTCCCAATGGCTGGATTTCTTATTCACCCAGTTATACATTCATTGCCAGACAGAGCAGTGTACTTCCTGAAAGCATATGTGCTGCACAGCAGGAGGTGCATGCAAGCGGAACTGTTATAACAATACTAATGATGATCAGTCTAGTGACGGGCTATGTCTGCACTCTGCTGATTTATACCATTGTTGTAAGAGAAAAAAAAAATCTGGTCCACAATGGTCAGGACAAACTGCTGGAATGTCCCTAACAATCAGCTCCCTCATGAAAAATGCACAATAGATTTTAGTCTATGGCTGTAAATACAAATGGTCTTTCCCTCTGTCTTTCTTTTCTCCTTTTTCTGCCTGTTTCTCTTACTCTCTGCTTCTCTTTCTCTCTCTCTCATCCCTTAGTCTTTACAGTGTCATAAGAATATGTAGTTCTCATGCTAGGGATTATATACCACAGTGAATGTGAGTTTCTTGGAGTTAAGATGAGTTTTCACGGTTGCCCTTACTTCTGGCCTTTTTGTTCTAAGAAATCATAAACCAGTTGAAAAAGCAGTAATTTTGTCCATTGTTCTGGCTGTGAGTTAAGTAGCATCATAAAGAGTTAAAGAACTGAACTTCAAGTTTACTTAAAGTTTACAGGAAAAATGTAAGATTATGCTGCAGTAAAACAGCTCTGGAAATCCCAGACTGATGCTTGCCATAAATAAAGCTTTACTACATTATTTCTCAGCTGAGGAAGCGTAAGATTGAATGGCCAATCTCTACCTCTTTGGAGCTAAGCAACAGTGTGTTTCTTTCTGCAGTAGTAGCATCTAGAAACCATCTGCTGGCTTTTGTCTGAAAGAGAGTGCCACAGGGGAAAGTTTGCAGCACAGGTGGAGTTTGTCCCTGGAGCGACTGCGGGGAGCTGAGATCACTCATCATGGGTCCTGGAAAAGGTGGAGGGTTCTGTCTTGTCCTTTGCACTGCGGGCACCGGCTTTCTGGGTGGTATGAGGAGGAAGTGTAAGGCACTGATATTTTTTATACCAGTGAAAAACTCACAGGCTGAAGGGAGATGAGGCACTACCCTGAGACGGTCTGGCAGGAGATTGCTGCTCTCTGCTATCACAGAAATTCAAGTAGGGAATTCAAAGTACAAGACAGATGAACAAAGAAAGTGACAGAGGGGAACTAGTAACTGGCCCTGGAGAAAACGGGAACAGACAGGGGAGTGTTTTACAAAATGCTCATCACATTTACATCCAAATAGTAATGCTAGCACTGTACTGCATTAACTATTCGCTTGAATGAATCCTGTATGGGTGGAGATGTGTAGCTGTAAAGTTATGTTCCTTTAGGAATCACCTTAAAACAACATATTAACTTCCTTTAACCAGACATTAACGATCTGTTTATGGTTGTTCTTCACTGTCTGTTCTTGGTTGTTTTTCAAAAGCAGATTTTTTCTAAGCTTTTAAAAAGTTGTGTGTAAAGTTCTATTTTTTTCCTTGGTAGGATTAATTCTTATCTATACCATTAATCTTTAGGAACAGAAGTGCTTTCTTCTTCAGCTTTCATTTACCTCCCTGCTAGACAGATAAAGGCTGCCTTCAGTGTAAGGCTTCCAATCTACTGCAGCCAGCAGCGGCCATAAATGAATGTTAATTCTGATAAGTGTCCTCCTACCCACTGCACTGCTGACTGGAGTTCATCTGTTGTGCAGTCTCTCTGTTAAGTAGACCAGAATACTTTGCAATATCAAATGTGAATGAATGAGACAAAGCCTTGTGCAGCTCTGAGCTGTTCTTTCTGTTATTACTACATCAAACTGTGCAAGGCAATCTGCTTTGTGAGGCACTGTTCATGACATCTATCATTACATGCTACACATTCAATTTGGCAAAAAATAATTTCCTTGATCAGAAAAGACTTGTTTGCTAACACTTTGAAGTGCAGTATGTATCGATCAATTTCAAATGTAAAATACTGTAATGCTCCCAAAAATAAAAATAAAAATATTACTTTGGCAAGTGATTTTTACAAAGTCAACATGCAGTTAGATTTTGATCTCAGAATTTTCAAATTCCTCAGGTCCTGTGGCATGCTGTGGCAAGGAAAAATAACGCTGTATCCAGACTCAAGTATGTCATTCAAAGGTAATTCCTAGTGTCTTCTCCCTGCCATCAGTGGCTGCAAAAATCCTTCACTCAAAATTAGCAGGCTGATATTTCAAAATCTGGCTTGTGAAATACTGCTGGTTGTTCCCCACAGCACCCTCACAAGAGCCATAGAAAAATTCAATTCCACATTCATTGCTTTAGCAGCATAAGGTTACACTATAGAAAGGGCTCTTAATGCAGGAAAAGAGTTTCTCAAAGATGATCATCTTCATCCTTTTACCCAGTTTTGTGGGATGCTTAGTGATTATCTGACAGTTGTTTGAAATTCTACAGCAAAAAGAAGAAAGAAAAATTATATTTTACTGTCTTAATTCACATCTTTCCATCTTATCTAAAAACAACAACAACAACAACAACAACAACAAAACATTTTCTAGGATATACTTTCAGGTAATAGATAACCATTAGTCAATTTATTTTGTATAAAGTCAGTATTGACTGAAGTTTAAGAAAAAATACAAAGCGGGTACTGAATATTTGTAATTTAGAAAAAATACTTTCCTGTAACATAAATAATAAAGAAAAAATTTTATTTTATTTTATTTTATTTTGTTCCTTATGCATACTGAAACAGAATGTTTCTATTGAGGATGTTTTAGAAATTAAGCAGAAATGGCTCAGGTTATGGTATTCCAAGAAAACTGTTTGCATTATATATTTTCAACAATCACGGAAGGTCATTTGTTTTTACACAGGCTTTTGAATCTCAGTATTTCTACCATGTAACTTTACAGTGCTTGCCACTTTATATTGCTTTAAAATTGCTTATAGTACATTTTTTCTAGATTTAATAATTTCCCTCTGTTTTCAAAGTATGTTAGACTTACAGTTAATCAATTTAAATAAAATAATACCTAGATGTGTGATACAATAAAACTGGTATAGACCCTACATAAAAAGGTAGATAATAGTTAAATGTAGCAAGGATTTCACCAACACCTGCAGGTTGTTACAAGTTCTTGCTTCAAGTGTCTCCTTTAAATTTTGTTACACTCAAGATTTCAGCTTTCAGAAAAATGGGTGTTCTGTTCTCTCACAAAAATAACCAAAAAAAAACCCAAAAACAACAACAACAACAAAAACACATTGCAGATTTTAATTCTGACCTGATTTACATCTTCTACAGATCACACATGCCATTATATGGAAAAACTTGGACATAAATTCAGGTTTAATCTATCTTGTGTTGTTGCTCTTTCCCCCTGCACATCTTCCTACTGTATATTCAGTCACTCTGAAATAAAAAAGCTACTATTTTGAATCCATAATTTCTCTGTTTCTGACCCAAAGAATGAGTCTGGATTACCCAAGCCATCTAGTTGGGGGCTTTGGTTGGGACTGCAGTACCAATACTGCAAGCAGTATTGATTTCTGTATGGAATTGACTTGCGGAAAACGGACTCCACAATCAGTAAGATTGTACAGTAGGTGTGTTTATTCAGCGCTGGGCAGCACAAGGGGTAGTCCTACTAAAGTCATACTTATCTAACATGGCAACTTGCTTTGGTTATATGCAGTAAAAAGTTTCATATACAAGAAGTTTCCCAGTACACCTATATATACATGTATGCATAACCTGTCACCGCTTAGTATTAAAATTGGCTCCAAGAAGTCATGTCCATAAACTCCTCCCATCTGTGCTTGCGCGGTGCCTTCTGGTGGTGAGTGCTGAGGGTCGTGGAGATGAAGTAAGATGTCTTCATTACGGTTGAACTTTTCACCTCATCTCCTTGTGCATGCTCTCTGAGGCCTTGGTCACAATCTGGGCCATAAGGTTGGTTTGGTCCAGTTCTCTGGGTCTGAAGAGCTCCTGTTACCTGGAGGCCTTGCATGTTTGACATTATCTTTATCTTGTCCTTTTAAGAACAGTCCTTATCTCTGAGCCCTTGGTCACAGTCCAAACCATAAGGTTGGTTTGATCTGCTTGGACGCCTACCTGGGCAGCCTGCTCTGAGGAACCTGCTTTGGCAGGGGGGTTGGACCCGATGATCTTTTGAGGTCCCTTCCAACCCCTACAGTTCTGTTCCGTGATCTGGTTCTTGCAGTCCCAGGGGCTTCTGTTATCTGGAGGCCTAAGCGCAGCATAGGCACATTGCAAATGTAGCACATATTAAGCAATGAGTGTTGCCTACATATTCATTCTTAATCAATCACTCTCTAATTTCTAATCCCATGTTTCAGTCCCCCCTTTTCTGGAAAATCTAGTAATTCTTTTACTTAATACAAAAATTCTTCTTCCAAGTCTCTATGATATATGCCCCTCAATGCCTTGCCATGTACTTTCGTCAAGGAAGTTAATATCACCATTTGTTGTAACAATTTCCAATTCCAAACAAGTATTACAGAAGGCAATATACCAACTAATATCAATAAAACAATAATTCGGTGACATAATGTGTTCAAAATTCCAGTTGCAGTTGGCAACCATCCAAAGAGTTTGTTCATTCTTCTCCTAATTTTTGCCATTCTGTTAATGTATATAAATAGTCACAATTTTTTCAACACATAATCAAAATTTCTAACTTTCCATTAATGCTCTTATCCTCCATTGTTGCAGCTTCAGACCAAGGCCACTCGCCATCCTCTTTTATTATAGAGGCACCTTCCAATTCTTGAATCACAATTATGACTATAAGCCACTAAAATAAAACAATTCTGCCAACTAAATTTTCTGCAAATTATATTGCTAAGTACTTCTGACCGTAATGTCCTCATTTGGCTCGACTGAGCTTTAATTTCAATTCACTGTTACCCAGCGTTACTTTCCAGGGGGCTTCTGGAGCTTTCTTCGCTTGAGAATGGTGATCCAGGCACTCTGTTCCTCGATCTTAATTGTGATGAAGGTTGTAAAGAGCACCTGGTATGGTCCTCTACAAGAGACTTAGTTACCTCTCAGGCTTTGGCAGTCCTAGTGGGGAAAGCCTCTGGCCATCCTGAAAAGGTATCTGTTAACACCAGTAAATATCGACACCCCCCCTTTTCTTAGAAGTTCAGAAAAGTTGATTTGCAACTGTTGCCCGGGCTCATGGCCTTTTCCAATTTGACCCAGTTTTGGTTTGGGGGCATTTTTGGGGTTAGTCTGGAGACAAAGATCACATTGTTAAGTTATTTAAGTGATGGTAGCGTATAAATTCCTGGCAATAAGTTTTCCAATTACATAGTTACACAAAGCATCTATTCCCCAATGTATTTTCCTGTGTTCTTCCTTTACCAGTGACCACAATAAACTGGAGGGGATGGCTAGCTTCCCCTTCCCTTCTTTGATAACAGTCCAACCCTCTTGGTTATATTTTCCCTTCTGACTTTCGATTAATTTTCTATCCTTTTTGTTATGTACAAGTTTACCTTCAAGAGGAATTTGCCTGTCTGGAATCAGCGCTCCCTCAGTTGCTACCTCACCTTCTGCTGCTTCTTTTGCCTCTCTGTCTGCCAGATCATTTCCTTCCTCTAATTCTGAGCTCACCTTAATGAGCATTCTGAGATGTGCCTTAATGTGCATGATTGCTACCTTTTCAGGCAGCTGAACTACTTCCAATAATCTCATTTAGCCCGTATAGATGTTTATTTTCCAGATTCCATTACGTCTTAGCAAATGGTAACTGCATACCCAGCATGTCACTTTCCGCTGATGATGTAGCTGCTTCCATATTTCCACATCATCAAAAGGAGTGTCCTTCAGATCTGGATGGCTGGAGCAGGTAGCTTCAATGGTCTCCAGGCAGTCATGGTATACTGGCTACCCTTGGTTTCTGCTGATTTCAGGAACCTTTGTGGGGAAAGCCAGTGACTGCCTTTCACTTCCAGCACTGTGGACACTGAAGACACTAGCACAGTTATTTTCTGGCCCAAGGTGAACTTGTGTGCTTCCTGGATATTTAGCACCACTGCTGCAAGGGCTCTGACGCATCCTGGCCATCCCTTGGTGGCGGCATCCAGCTGCTTAGAAAAATAAGCAACTGCCCTTCGATATGGGCCCATGTCCTATGCTACTATTCCCAGGGCAATGTTCTGTTTCTCATGGGAGAAGAAGAAAAATGGTTTATTCACATCTGGAAATCCCAGAGCTGGGGCTGACATGAGAGCCTTCTCCAGTTGGTCAAAGGCTCGCATGGCCTCCTTTGTCCATTGGAGGTCCCTGTTCCCATTCGCAATGAGCACATACAGCGATTTTACAAGCAATCCGTAATTGTAGATCCACAATCTGCACCTTCCCTTCATTCCCAAAAAGGTTCGCAGTTCTTTTATTGTCTCAGGTTTCAGGGTTTGACATGTTGCTTCTTTATGATCTTGCCCCAAGGTCCATTGTCCGGCACTAACCTCATAACCCTGGTAGGTCACCTTCTGCTTTACCACCTGAGCCTTCTTCTTCGATACCCTGTACCCCTGTAGTTGCAGAAACTTTAGGAGGCTTACCGTCCAGGCCACACATGCTTCTTCTGTCTGGGTGGCTATTAGGAGATCATCTACGTACTGCAACAGCTTTACTTTTCCTGATGGGGCTTCCCAGGTCTCCAAGTCTTTTGCAAGTTGTTCTCTGAACAAGGTGGGTGAGTTCTTAAAGCCCTGAGGCAACCTTGTCCATGTGAGCTGTGTTTTGCGTCCACTTCTTAGGGTTTTTCCAATCAAATGCAAAGATTTTCTGTCTGGCTTCATGGAGAGGGAGGCCAAAGAAGGCATCCTTCAGGTCTAAAATGGTAAACCACGTCAGTTCTGGTGTTAAACATGTTAATCAATTATCGGGCTAATTCCTTCTCTATCTTCCTTTTTCAAGAGGTACTGTTTAAATGCATTTTTTGCCTTCCCTGGTACATTAGAAAATCATTCTCCGGAAAACACTTGTCTTAGGATTTCCTCACTAATTTCCTCTTTGGTCTCAATAGCTTTCAATATCAAACTCAACACTTCCACATATCTTTGATCATTTACCTCCAGCATAATCTCCCCATTTTTAAATGAAATGGTTGCTTGTAATCTTTCCAATAAATCTCTCCCTATGAGTGACTCTGGGGAGCTGGGCATGTATAGGAACTTGTGAATGCCCCACTGTTTCCCATATTTATATTTCAATGGTTTGCAGAAATATGCTATTTCAGATTGGCCAGTTGCCCCCTTCACCACAATGTCATCATTCCCCACTGATACCAATGCTTTATTTAAAACTGAATATGTTGCTCCCATATCTACCATAAGTTCCACCTCTTTTCCCTCCTTCCCCAGCTTCATTTTTATAACCTGCTTTTATAACCTTTTTATAATCTGCTGGGGTAGATTACCCCAGTCCTCTTCAGTCATCTTTTGCATGCACGACCACCACCTCCCTTCCCCAGTTCCCTTTTCCATTTCTTTTCTGTTCTGGGCATTCATTTTTCCAATGCCCAAATTTCTTACATAGGGCACATTGCACCTTGCCTAGCCTGGGCTGTTCCTGTCTGGGCCTCCTTTTTCCTTCTTCCTTAATAACTCCTATCAGCCTCTTCTGCATGTTTAATTGAGGAAGATAAAAGTCCTCTCTCCTTCCAGATTGCTCCATGTGCATGCACCACACCAAAGGCATATTTTAAATTTGTCTAAATGTTAGGCAGTTCAAAAACTCTTATCAAGGTGATGATTTCCACCTCTGGGGCTGATGTTTGTTACCGCATATCCCGTGAGGCAAAATCCTTGGTGGAGGAAGCTGCTGCCATCTATATACCAATTCTCCACATCTTCTAGGGGTATTTCCTTTAAGTCTGGTCAGCTGGAGTATACCATGTCCGTGGTCTTGACGCAATCATGAATGGGTAATCTGGAAAGTGTTATTAAGGAAAGAAGCTCCCTTAACCAAAAAAAATTCAAACCTCTCTCTTTGTTCCCTAGCTTTATTTCAACCAGTGGACCTGCTAAGGTAGATGTTCCAGGTCCCTGTCATTCCTGACTGTTATAACTTTATCCTGCAGTCTAAGACAATTTTTTTCTGGTATCAGGGGCCAATTGCCCTAGAAAGAGGCTAGCCAACTGCCTCTGTTTTCTGAAGCCAGGTCCATTTTTTTTTTTTCCACTGCATTTCAAAGTTGGTCCAAAAATTCCGTAGGGGTTTCTTTTGGACCTTGTTGGAATGAATTCTCCATTCCCAATTTAACCAGATTTTGGTATAACCGTTCATAATTTCCAGGGTGATTAGACTCTCAGTGAGGGGTCGGTCAGGGGAATGCAATCGTCAACAGTTCCCTGAGCGGTCCCACTGGCAATCTGAGTTCACACATGAACTCAGGTTGTTTTAAGAGTTAGCTACTTTTCTGTTTCCATGACAACTCCCTGGGACCCATCATGGTCCCTCTGCCCCAGAGGGCTCACACCCTTGATTTTGAGATCTCAGCCTCCAGTTGATGTGGAACTATTAACATTCCTACATCCTCTTTCCCTGCTCATTCAACTTCAAACAGCTCTGTCAAATACTACATGCCACACAACCTTTAACCCTTTAACCCTTCAATAACCCTTTTAACACTTTCTTTATCTTTCTCCAGCCTGTAATTTTCTAATGCCAACACAAAAGTCTCAGTCTGAGGCCAACTTAATTCCATACATTTTCCCTCCAAGATGCTGAAACAACATGTCAGTATACAACATTTCATTCTATTTTCTTTCTCTCCTCAAAACCAACAATAATTGCAAGATAGTGTTATAGTCGATTGATCCATAAAGTGGCCATTTAGTTTATACAGTGGCCACCATTGACTCCAATACTTAGTGAAAGCCCTCTTGCTTTCTGTGCCCCCCAGTTCTAACAATATCCTTCGAATGTGCCAATATGCACCCAAGGGGGCTTTCTTTAAAATGTCTCTTTTTTGGATATTACCCATTTTCTTGATTTCCCATTCCCTTTTATTTATTTATATTAGTTACTGTCACTTGTTTCAATTTCCAAGTAAAACTTATTATTGCAGGTTTTTACTAGCTTTTCCTAATCTTCTTCCCAAATATCCCAGTTCTCTGGGATTAAACTCTTCTTTCCACATACAAACTTTACTATTTCAGATTATTAATGAGCTCCATTCCAACCATAAATCCAAGGGACTTTGGGAAAACACCTGAAGCACTCAGCCTTCTGTTTTCTAGACAAAAAAATACCACCTGTTATAAATGAAGATACAACTCAATCTGAATTTAGTAATATTTATTAAAGACCCCCATGTGTCGCCTTCAGAAAGCCTTTGACACCCTCCACCTCGTGCTCCCATCAGCAGGTTGAAGAAGGTGAGAGGGAGCGGCTGGCGGAAGACTGCTCTATCCAGAGCGTGGGGTCTACTGTGAAATTTTCCACTGAAATTGTGCCCATTTCTGAGGATTGTATTTCAAGGAACACACACACCGAGCAGAAAGCATCCAAGGAACCCAGGAAGTGATGCTAAGAACGATCCTTCTTAGGATCAGATTTTTAGGAAACATGGTCTCTAAGGAAAGATTAAACATTGGATTAATGGACTAAGGCTTTAATGTCAAGAGCAGGCAGAACCGAGATGTGGAGAAGGATGCTGCAAGTAAAAAGCGAGCAAACTTCTCCCCAGGCCATAGATTTAGGACAAGGAAGAAAGGACTTCAGATGCAGCAAAGGGACTTTAGTGTAGGTGTTACTGTGTGGTGCTTTTACTTGGGTGGGCAGCCGAGTTCCACCACGGCCGCTCTCTCACTCCCCCTCCTGAAAGGGAAAGGGAGAGAAAATACGATGCCAAGGGCTCAAGGGCTGAGATAAGGACGGGGACATCACTCAGCAGGTATTGTGATGGGCAAAGCAGACTCAGAGTAGGGAAGCAGTAAGACTTTTCCCCCCCAGTGCACCCCCTCCCAGCTCCTCCCCCCGAGCGGCTCAGGGGAGCGGGGCAATGGGGGCTGCGGTCAGTCTGTAGCGCCTTGTCTCCGCCGCTCCTTCTCGGTGGCTCTCTGCCCCTGCTCCACCGGGGTCTCCTCCGCGGGCTGCAGCGTGGAACCCTGCTCCACCGTGGTACCCCGCTCCACCGTGGTACCCCATGGGCTGCAGGGGGACAGCCTGCTTCACCGTGGTCCTCACCACAGGCTGCAGGCTCCGGAGCCTGGAGCACCTCTCCCCCTCCCTCTTCACCAACCTTGGCGTCTGCAAGGCTGTTCTCATTCCTCCCTCTCTCCCAGCTGCTCTTCCGCAGCATTTTTTTTTTTTTTTAACCTTTCTTAAATCTGGCCTCACAGAGGCGCAAACAACAGCACTTCTTGGCCTGGCTGTGGCCAGCAGCGGGCCCTTCTCTAACATGACGCAGTTTCTGGATTCTTCTCACAGAACCCACCCTCATGGCCCCCCCGCTACCAAAACCTTGCCACGTAAACCCAGTACATGAGACAAGAGAACTCGGAAATGGTTTGAAAGAGATTTATAGCAACATGACAGAACATGGCACAAAAAAAAAAAAATACAAAAAAAAAAAGTACAAAAAAAAACCAGCTCTACATGAAATGATCGGTTGGCAGATTGAAAACAAACAGAAGAATGTGCCTCTTCACACGTCAGGCACAAAGCTGTCGGTCTGGCTGCAGACATGGGCGATGCCAAAAAGCGCCTCATTGTAGAAAACACCAAGAGCTGCATGATGAAGAAGTCCTCAAGGGCCGTAGTGAAGAAAGCACACAAAGCTGCACGATGAAAAACTTCTCAGGGCCCGGAATGAGAGAAAAAAACACCAAATGTTAGAAGATGAAGCACTTCTCAGGGACAAGGTGAAAACAACACCAAAATTGGCATGATGAAGCTCACCTCTGGGAAACCATGGTGAAGAACCCCAAAGGCTGGATGGTGCAGAACTCCTCAGGGCCGCAGTGAAGAAAACACCACAAGCTGCACCACGAAGCTCTCCTCAGGGGCCGAAGTGAAGAGAACCAGGAAAGCTGCACGCTGAAGAACTCCTCCGGGTAATCGTAATGAAGGGAACGCCAAAAGCTGGACAATGCAGAACTCCTTAAGGGCCGCGGTGAAGGAAATACCAAATGCTGCACGATGAAGAACTCCTCAGGGCCGTAGTGAAGAACACAACTAAAGCCGCATGCAGAAGCACACTTCAGGGGCCACAGGGAGATGAAACCCCAAAAAGCTCCACGAAGAATTTCTCCTCAAGCGCCACAGTGAAGAAAACACGACGAGCTGAATAGTGAAGCCCTCCTCCGGGGAAACGTGGTGAAGAGATCCTGAAAAGCTGCACGATGAAGAGCTCCTCATGGGCCGCAATGAAGAATTTGCCAGAAGCTGCACGCAGAAGCACTCCTCAGGGCCTAGAATGAGAAAAAACAAAAACACCGAATGTTAGAAGGTGAAGCACTTCTCAGGGGCTGGAAGGTGAAAACAACACCAAAGCAGCATGATGAAGGTCTCCTCAGGGAAAACATGGCGAAGAACCCCAAAGGCTGGACGGTGCAGAACTCCTCAGGGCCGAGTAGAAGAAAACACCGCAAGCTGCACGATGAACTCCTCAGGGCCGTAGTGAAGAAAACAGCAAAATGTGCACGATGACGTATTCCTCCGGAGTCCCGAAGTGAAGAGAACCCCAGAAGCTGCGCGATGAAGAACTCCTCAGGGACCACAAGTGAAGAAAACACAAAAAGCTCCACAAAGAATTACTCTTCAAGCGCCACAGCGAAGAAAATGCAAAAAGCTGAATGATGAAGCGCTCCTCAGGGTAAACGTGATGTGAAGAACCCCAAAAGCTGCACAATGAAGGCATCCTCAGTGGAAACGCAGTGAAGGCAACACAGAAAGCTGGACGCAGAAGCACTCCTCAAGTCGCAGTGAAGAAAACAGCAAAAGCTGCTCAAGAAAGCACTCCTCAGAGGCTGCAGAGGAGAACCACCAAAAGCTGAACGATGCAGAACTGCTCAGGGCTGCCGTGATAAGAACACCGAAAGCTGCACGACGACACCCTCCTGCGGGGTCACACGGTGAAGACAACACCGAGAGCTGCACACAGGAGCACTCCTCAGGGGCCACAAGCAGCCCAAAGGCCGCGCCTCGCCTGCGCGCCACCATCGCCGGAGTGCCGCAGCCCCAGCACACCCAGCACCATGTCACCCACCCTGCCCTGTGACATCTCTGCTCCATCATGGCCAGGCACCGCCCCATTGGCCGCCTGCCTTGGCGCCTCTGGGCGCAGCCAATAGTGAGGCCGCTGGCGCTTGTTGCTAGGCAGCCTGGAGCTGTGGCACCCGATGGGCGCCAGGAGGCCGCAGGGCGGGGCTGGCGTCCCAGGCCTGAGGCCTGGCGCAGTGCCTGGCAGGAGCCATGAGGCTTTCCTGACACCACCTCCAGCTCTGCCTCGCCTTGCCCCCGGCCCTCCAAGAGGCACGTTTTGGCACTAGGAGCACGCAAACTGCTCCAGCAAGGTGGCGGCAGCATTGTGCAGGGCACACTGATGTAGCCCATCAGTCAATCCCTCCTCTGTCCCCAGTGACACAGAGTACACTGCCCGCTTAGCCGTGCTGCCCACAGACGTGAAATTGGGTCCTCAGTGTCCTGAAAGGGTACAAACCAAAGCCAGTTCTGTTGACACAGCCCACAGGACTAAACTCGGTTAAACCATGCACCGTGAGAATGCCAGTCTCTTTCTTCCTCACCCAAACTGCCCAGTGCCATGTAGCTCTTGCATCAGCTTCTTGCAGAACTGGATCTTCAGTGATCGTACAGCTCTGCAAAGCTTCCGCTCTGCAAACTTTTGAGTCTGTGGACTGTGGAAGGACCAAGGCCCCACTATGCAACTCGATGTCATCTTCAAAACCAGGGGTTCTTATCGATGCAAGCCAGGTCTAGAAAGACTGCATCTTCGTCTTTTCAGTTGTTAGGGGTAATCCAGGTGTTAGAAGACTGTGGAAACATTGTATTAATGGAGCTGTTACTCCAATAGGTTAAACAGAAGATAGAGAAATGTAGGCGTTGTGGGGCTCGTTTCCCAGAATTGTAGGGGTTGGAAGGGACCTCCAGAGATCATCGGGTCCAACTCCCCTGCCAAAGCAGGTTTCCTAGAGCAGGTTGCACAAGTAGGTGTCCAGACGGGGCTTGAATATCTGCAGAGACTCCACAGCCTCCCTGGGCAGCCTGTCCCTGTGCTCCGTCACCCTCGCCGTGAAGAAGTTCTTTTGCGTAGTGGTGCGGAACTTCCTGTGCTCCATTTTGTGGCCATTGCCCCTTGTCCTGTCCCCACAGACCACTGAAAGGCGGTTGGCCATATCCCTGTGTCTCCCACACCTCAGGTATTTATTTTATTTAGATAAGATCCCTTCTCAGTCTTCTTTTCTCCAGGCTGAACAGAGCCTGGAGAAAAGCTTTTCCTCCTAGGGGAGATGCTCCAGGCCCCGTATCCTGTCTGTGGCCCTCTGCTGGACTCTTTCCAGGAGATCCCTGTCTTTTTTTGTACCAGGGTGCCCAGAACTGGACACAGCACTCCAGGTGAGGCCTGACCAGGGCAGAGTAGAGGGGCAGCATCACCTTCCTTGACCTGCTGTCCACGCTCCTTTTAACGCACCCCAGGATCCCGTTGGCCTTCTTGGCCACCAGGGCACACTGCTGGCTCATGGCCAACCTGTCATCCACCAGGACCCCCAGGTCCTTCTCCGCAGAGCTCCTCTCCAGCAGGTCATCCCCCAGCCTGTACTGATACATGCGGTTGTTCCTTCTGTTATAAGTGAAGTCTCAACTCAATCTGTGTTTAGTAATAGTTATAAAAGGAATATTTATAAAAGGTATGAAAGGCAAGTGAACAGCGCTGGGTGTGCAGGGAGTCTACGCTCCACCAACACGCACACACGAACATCAAACATTCTAAATATACAGAACATTGCTTTTACATACGAAACCCGAGTATGCCTATACATGCGTACAATCAGGAAAGGTAACAAACAATCCTTTAAGTTCCATGACTTAACAGTCTCCATTTTCCATTCCTTTTCTGCATTACAAACACGGGAGAATTCCAGGGCTAGTCGTGGGAGCAATATGTCTCGCTTTAAGTTGTTAAGCAACTCGGTCTTCGGGCCTTATGTATCCCGTGCTTCCCGCATCGAATAAAAGCATATCCATCTCCTTTTCAAGGCCAATAGGGCCTGGGTCAAAAGGCACGTCCAGGTCAAAAGGCAGGTCCAGGGGGCAGAACAGCAAAGGCCTTCGATGGCTGTAGCAGCAGAGGGGCCGATGGCGTATCAACAGGATCAGTAAAGGAGCCCGCAGCTCCCTCACTGTCTGCCAAACCACACGTGTCTGACTGTGGTCCCACACGGCTCTTTAAGGCCTCAGAGACTGCTCACCAGGTGCCGAGCAATCCCACTGCAACCTTGTTGTTTTTAGTTGCAGAGTCCCACACCTTGACCTCAATTTGGTCCCATATTTCAGGATCATAAACTGTCCGATTGTTAAGAAGGAGAATAAGCCGTAAGGTTACCAGGACAGTCGTTGTTTCTAAGGACGCATGATTCCCCATAATGCGCAACTGCTTACCAGCGAGGGGCAGTTGTGTGCGCGGCTCCGCTTCTCTCAGCGTGAGCTTCTTTGCAGCTCCGGTGCGCCCATTTCCAGTGACTTTCAGTAGGAGCTTCTTTGAGCGGTTTGATGAGTCTGGCCGAACCTCTCTTCATGAGGCAATCAATGTGCCTGTTCCCGTCCTGGTCACCGTTCTGCTAGCCTGTTCCTTTTCATTCCTTCTTTCTGCTTCTTTATTGATGACATAACTTCATTGTGTTGCCTTTTGTTTTTTTTGAATTTTTAATTTTTTTATAACCTTGAGAGCAGGCTCCCCTCTTATACCCTTCTCCCCACAGCAATCCTTTTCAAAAACAACTTTTCATTGGTCCAACAACTTTGCCCAGCAACAGCAAACACCCAGCATCTTCCATGCCTTAATGGCTGGAGAACAAGCAACCCCAGATGGCATGGAGTCTCCTGAATCACCCTTCTTTGTTCCCTCTAAGCTCTTTTACATTCCTGACGGCCTCATCGTTAAGAGTCTACTGTTATCATTAACCACAGAGTGTGCCGACCCGCATGGCCACACTCCCACATCTCCCCCTTCTTTATTACTATCAACCATCTTCTCAACACGAATTACCACTCCATATATAACACTTCCCAGGTGCCACTTGCTTTTGTTAAACCTCCTCTGGTTTCTTCCTGCCCAGCTCTCCAGCCTGTCCAGGTCTCGCTGAATGGCAGCACAGCCTTCTGGTGTGCCAGCCACTCCTCCCAGCTTTGTATCATCAGCATACTTGCTGAGGGTGGACACTGTTCCCTCATCAGAGTCGCTGATGAAGCTGTCGAACAAGACGGGACCCAGCACTGACCCCTGAGCTTGTCACAGGTCTCCAAGTGGACTCTGCTCCGCCGATCACCACCCTCTGAGCTCGGCCAGTCAGCCGGTTCTCAACCCACCTTACTGTCCGCTCTTCTGTGCCACGCTTTGTCAGCTTTGTTAGCAGGATATCGTGGGAGACAGTAGCAAGAGCCTTTTGTTTTTGTTGTGTTGTTGTTGTTTGGTTTGGAGATTCACATCACGCTCGGTGATAGAAAAGTTTAGCGCATCAGCATCCCACTGGGAAGACACAAAATGCACTGCCAAAGTCTTTCCCCGTCTCCTTAACACTGGAGGTGCCTTAAGAGGAGAGCGGTCATGTCTGGGCCCTTGCAACGCTAGCAAATTCTATGAAAAGTTGCATTCGGCTGAAAAGTAAGTGAATGACATGAACGTGATCTCACTATTTGAACTAATGAGTTAAATGTCCACTCCTGCAAAAATACTCAAAGAAATAATCCAATAGGTTACGTGTAGTTAGGCAATCACAACTGAAACTGCAACAAAGTGCCGATGGTGAGAAACAAACAACAAAGCCGTTTCCTTCTCTGACAGCGGAATACCTTGCTCAGGGAAGACCCCCATGTGGCGCCTTCAGAAAGCCTTCGACACCCTCCACCTCGTGCTCCCATCAGCAGGTTGAAGAAGGTGAGAGGGAGCGGCTGGCGGAAGACTGCTCTATCCAGAGCGTGGGGTCTACTGTGAAATTTTCCACTGAAATTGTGCCCATTTCTGAGGATTGTATTTCAAGGAACACACACACCGAGCAGAAAGCATCCAAGGAACCCAGGAAGTGATGCTAAGAACGATCCTTCTTAGGATCAGACTTTTAGGAAACATGGTCTCTCAGGAAAGATTAAACATTGGATTAATGGACTAAGGCTTTAATGTCAAGAGCAGGCAGAACCGAGATGTGGAGAAGGATGCTGCAAGTAAAAAGCGAGCAAACTTCTCCCCAGGCCATAGATTTAGGACAAGGAAGAAAGGACTTCAGATGCAGCAAAGGGACTTTAGTGTAGGTGTTACTGTGTGGTGCTTTTACTTGGGTGGGCAGCCGAGTTCCACCACGGCCGCTCTCTCACTCCCCCTCCTGAAAGGGAAAGGGAGAGAAAATACGATGCCAAGGGCTCAAGGGCTGAGATAAGGACGGGGACATCACTCAGCAGGTATTGTGATGGGCAAAGCAGACTCAGAGTAGGGAAGCAGTAAGACTTTTCCCCCCCAGTGCACCCCCTCCCAGCTCCTCCCCCCGAGCGGCTCAGGGGAGCGGGGCAATGGGGGCTGCGGTCAGTCTGTAGCGCCTTGTCTCCGCCGCTCCTTCTCGGTGGCTCTCTGCCCCTGCTCCACCGGGGTCTCCTCCGCGGGCTGCAGCGTGGAACCCTGCTCCACCGTGGTACCCCATGGGCTGCAGGGGGACAGCCTGCTTCACCGTGGTCCTCACCACAGGCTGCAGGCTCCGGAGCCTGGAGCACCTCTCCCCCTCCCTCTTCACCAACCTTGGCGTCTGCAAGGCTGTTCTCATTCCTCCCTCTCTCCCAGCTGCTCTTCCGCAGCATTTTTTTTTTTTTTTTTAACCATTCTTAAATCTGGCCTCACAGAGGCGCAAACAACAGCACTTCTTGGCCTGGCTGTGGCCAGCAGCGGGCCCTTCTCTAACATGACGCAGTTTCTGGATTCTTCTCACAGAACCCACCCTGATGGCCCCCCCGCTACCAAAACCTTGCCACGTAAACCCAGTACATGAGACAAGAGAACTCGGAAATGGTTTGAAAGAGATTTATAGCAACATGACAGAACATGGCACAAAAAAAAAAAAATACAAAAAAAAAAAGTACAAAAAAACCCCAGCTCTACATGAAATGATCGGTTGGCAGATTGAAAACAAACAGAAGAATGTGCCTCTTCACACGTCAGGCACAAAGCTGTCGGTCTGGCTGCAGACATGGGCGATGCCAAAAAGCGCCTCATTGTAGAAAACACCAAGAGCTGCACGATGAAGAAGTCCTCAAGGGCCGTAGTGAAGAAAGCACACAAAGCTGCACGATGAAAAACTTCTCAGGGCCCGGAATGAGAGAAAAAAACACCAAATGTTAGAAGATGAAGCACTTCTCAGGGACAAGGTGAAAACAACACCAAAATTGGCATGATGAAGCTCACCTCTGGGAAACCATGGTGAAGAACCCCAAAGGCTGGATGGTGCAGAACTCCTCAGGGCCGCAGTGAAGAAAACACCACAAGCTGCACCACGAAGCTCTCCTCAGGGGCCGAAGTGAAGAGAACCAGGAAAGCTGCACGCTGAAGAACTCCTCCGGGTAATCGTAATGAAGGGAACGCCAAAAGCTGGACAATGCAGAACTCCTTAAGGGCCGCGGTGAAGGAAATACCAAATGCTGCACGATGAAGAACTCCTCAGGGCCGTAGTGAAGAACACAACTAAAGCCGCATGCAGAAGCACACTTCAGGGGCCACAGGGAGATGAAACCCCAAAAAGCTCCACGAAGAATTTCTCCTCAAGCGCCACAGTGAAGAAAACACGACGAGCTGAATAGTGAAGCCCTCCTCCGGGGAAACGTGGTGAAGAGATCCTGAAAAGCTGCACGATGAAGAGCTCCTCATGGGCCGCAATGAAGAATTTGCCAGAAGCTGCACGCAGAAGCACTCCTCAGGGCCTAGAATGAGAAAAAACAAAAACACCGAATGTTAGAAGGTGAAGCACTTCTCAGGGGCTGGAAGGTGAAAACAACACCAAAGCAGCATGATGAAGGTCTCCTCAGGGAAAACATGGCGAAGAACCCCAAAGGCTGGACGGTGCAGAACTCCTCAGGGCCGAGTAGAAGAAAACACCGCAAGCTGCACGATGAACTCCTCAGGGCCGTAGTGAAGAAAACAGCAAAATGTGCACGATGACGTATTCCTCCGGAGTCCCGAAGTGAAGAGAACCCCAGAAGCTGCGCGATGAAGAACTCCTCAGGGACCACAAGTGAAGAAAACACAAAAAGCTCCACGAAGAATTACTCTTCAAGCGCCACAGCGAAGAAAATGCAAAAAGCTGAATGATGAAGCGCTCCTCAGGGTAAACGTGATGTGAAGAACCCCAAAAGCTGCACAATGAAGGCATCCTCAGTGGAAACGCAGTGAAGGCAACACAGAAAGCTGGACGCAGAAGCACTCCTCAAGTCGCAGTGAAGAAAACAGCAAAAGCTGCTCAAGAAAGCACTCCTCAGAGGCTGCAGAGGAGAACCACCAAAAGCTGAACGATGCAGAACTGCTCAGGGCTGCTGTGATAAGAACACCGAAAGCTGCACGACGACACCCTCCTGCGGGGTCACACGGTGAAGACAACACCGAGAGCTGCACACAGGAGCACTCCTCAGGGGCCACAAGCAGCCCAAAGGCCGCGCCTCGCCTGCGCGCCACCATCGCCGGAGTGCCGCAGCCCCAGCACACCCAGCACCATGTCACCCACCCTGCCCTGTGACATCTCTGCTCCATCATGGCCAGGCACCGCCCCATTGGCCGCCTGCCTTGGCGCCTCTGGGCGCAGCCAATAGTGAGGCCGCTGGCGCTTGTTGCTAGGCAGCCTGGAGCTGTGGCACCCAATGGGCGCCAGGAGGCCGCAGGGCGGGGCTGGCGTCCCAGGCCTGAGGCCTGGCGCAGTGCCTGGCAGGAGCCATGAGGCTTTCCTGACACCACCTCCAGCTCTGCCTCGCCTTGCCCCCGGCCCTCCAAGAGGCACGTTTTGGCACTAGGAGCACGCAAACTGCTCCAGCAAGGTGGCGGCAGCATTGTGCAGGGCACACTGATGTAGCCCATCAGTCAATCCCTCCTCTGTCCCCAGTGACACAGAGTACACTGCCCGCTTAGCCGTGCTGCCCACAGACGTGAAATTGGGTCCTCAGTGTCCTGAAAGGGTACAAACCAAAGCCAGTTCTGTTGACACAGCCCACAGGACTAAACTCGGTTAAACCATGCACCGTGAGAATGCCAGTCTCTTTCTTCCTCACCCAAACTGCCCAGTGCCATGTAGCTCTTGCATCAGCTTCTTGCAGAACTGGATCTTCAGTGATCGTACAGCTCTGCAAAGCTTCCGCTCTGCAAACTTTTGAGTCTGTGGACTGTGGAAGGACCAAGGCCCCACTATGCAACTCGATGTCATCTTCAAAACCAGGGGTTCTTATCGATGCAAGCCAGGTCTAGAAAGACTGCATCTTCGTCTTTTCAGTTGTTAGGGGTAATCCAGGTGTTAGAAGACTGTGGAAACATTGTATTAATGGAGCTGTTACTCCAATAGGTTAAACAGAAGATAGAGAAATGTAGGCGTTGTGGGGCTCGTTTCCCAGAATTGTAGGGGTTGGAAGGGACCTCCAGAGATCATCGGGTCCAACTCCCCTGCCAAAGCAGGTTTCCTAGAGCAGGTTGCACAAGTAGGTGTCCAGACGGGGCTTGAATATCTGCAGAGACTCCACAGCCTCCCTGGGCAGCCTGTCCCTGTGCTCCGTCACCCTCGCCGTGAAGAAGTTCTTTTGCGTAGTGGTGCGGAACTTCCTGTGCTCCATTTTGTGGCCATTGCCCCTTGTCCTGTCCCCACAGACCACTGAAAGGCGGTTGGCCATATCCCTGTGTCTCCCACACCTCAGGTATTTATTTTATTTAGATAAGATCCCTTCTCAGTCTTCTTTTCTCCAGGCTGAACAGAGCCTGGAGAAAAGCTTTTCCTCCTAGGGGAGATGCTCCAGGCCCCGTATCCTGTCTGTGGCCCTCTGCTGGACTCTTTCCAGGAGATCCCTGTCTTTTTTTGTACCAGGGTGCCCAGAACTGGACACAGCACTCCAGGTGAGGCCTGACCAGGGCAGAGTAGAGGGGCAGCATCACCTTCCTTGACCTGCTGTCCACGCTCCTTTTAACGCACCCCAGGATCCCGTTGGCCTTCTTGGCCACCAGGGCACACTGCTGGCTCATGGCCAACCTGTCATCCACCAGGACCCCCAGGTCCTTCTCCGCAGAGCTCCTCTCCAGCAGGTCATCCCCCAGCCTGTACTGATACATGCGGTTGTTCCTTCTGTTATAAGTGAAGTCTCAACTCAATCTGTGTTTAGTAATAGTTATAAAAGGAATATTTATAAAAGGTATGAAAGGCAAGTGAACAGCGCTGGGTGTGCAGGGAGTCTACGCTCCACCAACACGCACACACGAACATCAAACATTCTAAATATACAGAACATTGCTTTTACATACGAAACCCGAGTATGCCTATACATGCGTACAATCAGGAAAGGTAACAAACAATCCTTTAAGTTCCATGACTTAACAGTCTCCATTTTCCATTCCTTTTCTGCATTACAAACACGGGAGAATTCCAGGGCTAGTCGTGGGAGCAATATGTCTCGCTTTAAGTTGTTAAGCAACTCGGTCTTCGGGCCTTATGTATCCCGTGCTTCCCGCATCGAATAAAAGCATATCCATCTCCTTTTCAAGGCCAATAGGGCCTGGGTCAAAAGGCACGTCCAGGTCAAAAGGCAGGTCCAGGGGGCAGAACAGCAAAGGCCTTCGATGGCTGTAGCAGCAGAGGGGCCGATGGCGTATCAACAGGATCAGTAAAGGAGCCCGCAGCTCCCTCACTGTCTGCCAAACCACACGTGTCTGACTGTGGTCCCACACGGCTCTTTAAGGCCTCAGAGACTGCTCACCAGGTGCCGAGCAATCCCACTGCAACCTTGTTGTTTTTAGTTGCAGAGTCCCACACCTTGACCTCAATTTGGTCCCATATTTCAGGATCATAAACTGTCCGATTGTTAAGAAGGAGAATAAGCCGTAAGGTTACCAGGACAGTCGTTGTTTCTAAGGACGCATGATTCCCCATAATGCGCAACTGCTTACCAGCGAGGGGCAGTTGTGTGCGCGGCTCCGCTTCTCTCAGCGTGAGCTTCTTTGCAGCTCCGGTGCGCCCATTTCCAGTGACTTTCAGTAGGAGCTTCTTTGAGCGGTTTGATGAGTCTGGCCGAACCTCTCTTCATGAGGCAATCAATGTGCCTGTTCCCGTCCTGGTCACCGTTCTGCTAGCCTGTTCCTTTTCATTCCTTCTTTCTGCTTCTTTATTGATGACATAACTTCATTGTGTTGCCTTTTGTTTTTTTTGAATTTTTAATTTTTTTATAACCTTGAGAGCAGGCTCCCCTCTTATACCCTTCTCCCCACAGCAATCCTTTTCAAAAACAACTTTTCATTGGTCCAACAACTTTGCCCAGCAACAGCAAACACCCAGCATCTTCCATGCCTTAATGGCTGGAGAACAAGCAACCCCAGATGGCATGGAGTCTCCTGAATCACCCTTCTTTGTTCCCTCTAAGCTCTTTTACATTCCTGACGGCCTCATCGTTAAGAGTCTACTGTTATCATTAACCACAGAGTGTGCCGACCCGCATGGCCACACTCCCACATCTCCCCCTTCTTTATTACTATCAACCATCTTCTCAACACGAATTACCACTCCATATATAACACTTCCCAGGTGCCACTTGCTTTTGTTAAACCTCCTCTGGTTTCTTCCTGCCCAGCTCTCCAGCCTGTCCAGGTCTCGCTGAATGGCAGCACAGCCTTCTGGTGTGCCAGCCACTCCTCCCAGCTTTGTATCATCAGCATACTTGCTGAGGGTGGACACTGTTCCCTCATCAGAGTCGCTGATGAAGCTGTCGAACAAGACGGGACCCAGCACTGACCCCTGAGCTTGTCACAGGTCTCCAAGTGGACTCTGCTCCGCCGATCACCACCCTCTGAGCTCGGCCAGTCAGCCGGTTCTCAACCCACCTTACTGTCCGCTCTTCTGTGCCACGCTTTGTCAGCTTTGTTAGCAGGATATCGTGGGAGACAGTAGCAAGAGCCTTTTGTTTTTGTTGTGTTGTTGTTGTTTGGTTTGGAGATTCACATCACGCTCGGTGATAGAAAAGTTTAGCGCATCAGCATCCCACTGGGAAGACACAAAATGCACTGCCAAAGTCTTTCCCCATCTCCTTAACACTGGAGGTGCCTTAAGAGGAGAGCGGTCATGTCTGGGCCCTTGCAACGCTAGCAAATTCTATGAAAAGTTGCATTCGGCTGAAAAGTAAGTGAATGACATGAACGTGATCTCACTATTTGAACTAATGAGTTAAATGTCCACTCCTGCAAAAATACTCAAAGAAATAATCCAATAGGTTACGTGTAGTTAGGCAATCACAACTGAAACTGCAACAAAGTGCCGATGGTGAGAAACAAACAACAAAGCCGTTTCCTTCTCTGACAGCGGAATACCTTGCTCAGGGAAGACCCCCATGTGGCGCCTTCAGAAAGCCTTCGACACCCTCCACCTCGTGCTCCCATCAGCAGGTTGAAGAAGGTGAGAGGGAGCGGCTGGCGGAAGACTGCTCTATCCAGAGCGTGGGGTCTACTGTGAAATTTTCCACTGAAATTGTGCCCATTTCTGAGGATTGTATTTCAAGGAACACACACACCGAGCAGAAAGCATCCAAGGAACCCAGGAAGTGATGCTAAGAACGATCCTTCTTAGGATCAGACTTTTAGGAAACATGGTCTCTAAGGAAAGATTAAACATTGGATTAATGGACTAAGGCTTTAATGTCAAGAGCAGGCAGAACCGAGATGTGGAGAAGGATGCTGCAAGTAAAAAGCGAGCAAACTTCTCCCCAGGCCATAGATTTAGGACAAGGAAGAAAGGACTTCAGATGCAGCAAAGGGACTTTAGTGTAGGTGTTACTGTGTGGTGCTTTTACTTGGGTGGGCAGCCGAGTTCCACCACGGCCGCTCTCTCACTCCCCCTCCTGAAAGGGAAAGGGAGAGAAAATACGATGCCAAGGGCTCAAGGGCTGAGATAAGGACGGGGACATCACTCAGCAGGTATTGTGATGGGCAAAGCAGACTCAGAGTAGGGAAGCAGTAAGACTTCTCCCCCCCAGTGCACCCCCTCCCAGCTCCTCCCCCCGAGCGGCTCAGGGGAGCGGGGCAATGGGGGCTGCGGTCAGTCTGTAGCGCCTTGTCTCCGCCGCTCCTTCTCGGTGGCTCTCTGCCCCTGCTCCACCGGGGTCTCCTCCGCGGGCTGCAGCGTGGAACCCTGCTCCACCGTGGTACCCCATGGGCTGCAGCGGGACAGCCTGCTTCACCGTGGTCCTCACCACAGGCTGCAGGCTCCGGAGCCTGGAGCACCTCTCCCCCTCCCTCTTCACCAACCTTGGCGTCTGCAAGGCTGTTCTCATTCCTCTCTCTCTCCCAGCTGCTCTTCCGCAGCATTTTTTTTTTTTTTTTTAACCTTTCTTAAATCTGGCCTCACAGAGGCGCAAACAACAGCACTTCTTGGCCTGGCTGTGGCCAGCAGCGGGCCCTTCTCTAACATGACGCAGTTTCTGGATTCTTCTCACAGAACCCACCCTGATGGCCCCCCCGCTACCAAAACCTTGCCACGTAAACCCAGTACATGAGACAAGAGAACTCGGAAATGGTTTGAAAGAGATTTATAGCAACATGACAGAACATGGCACAAAAAAAAAAAAATACAAAAAAAAAAAGTACAAAAAAACCCCAGCTCTACATGAAATGATCGGTTGGCAGATTGAAAACAAACAGAAGAATGTGCCTCTTCACACGTCAGGCACAAAGCTGTCGGTCTGGCTGCAGACATGGGCGATGCCAAAAAGCGCCTCATTGTAGAAAACACCAAGAGCTGCATGATGAAGAAGTCCTCAAGGGCCGTAGTGAAGAAAGCACACAAAGCTGCACGATGAAAAACTTCTCAGGGCCCGGAATGAGAGAAAAAAACACCAAATGTTAGAAGATGAAGCACTTCTCAGGGACAAGGTGAAAACAACACCAAAATTGGCATGATGAAGCTCACCTCTGGGAAACCATGGTGAAGAACCCCAAAGGCTGGATGGTGCAGAACTCCTCAGGGCCGCAGTGAAGAAAACACCACAAGCTGCACCACGAAGCTCTCCTCAGGGGCCGAAGTGAAGAGAACCAGGAAAGCTGCACGCTGAAGAACTCCTCCGGGTAATCGTAATGAAGGGAACGCCAAAAGCTGGACAATGCAGAACTCCTTAAGGGCCGCGGTGAAGGAAATACCAAATGCTGCACGATGAAGAACTCCTCAGGGCCGTAGTGAAGAACACAACTAAAGCCGCATGCAGAAGCACACTTCAGGGGCCACAGGGAGATGAAACCCCAAAAAGCTCCACGAAGAATTTCTCCTCAAGCGCCACAGTGAAGAAAACACGACGAGCTGAATAGTGAAGCCCTCCTCCGGGGAAACGTGGTGAAGAGATCCTGAAAAGCTGCACGATGAAGAGCTCCTCATGGGCCGCAATGAAGAATTTGCCAGAAGCTGCACGCAGAAGCACTCCTCAGGGCCTAGAATGAGAAAAAACAAAAACACCGAATGTTAGAAGGTGAAGCACTTCTCAGGGGCTGGAAGGTGAAAACAACACCAAAGCAGCATGATGAAGGTCTCCTCAGGGAAAACATGGCGAAGAACCCCAAAGGCTGGACGGTGCAGAACTCCTCAGGACCGAATAGAAGAAAACACCGCAAGCTGCACGATGAACTCCTCAGGGCCGTAGTGAAGAAAACAGCAAAATGTGCACGATGACGTATTCCTCCGGAGTCCCGAAGTGAAGAGAACCCCAGAAGCTGCGCGATGAAGAACTCCTCAGGGACCACAAGGTGAAGAAAACACAAAAAGCTCCACAAAGAATTACTCTTCAAGCGCCACAGCGAAGAAAATGCAAAAAGCTGAATGATGAAGCGCTCCTCAGGGTAAACGTGATGTGAAGAACCCCAAAAGCTGCACAATGAAGGCATCCTCAGTGGAAACGCAGTGAAGGCAACACAGAAAGCTGGACGCAGAAGCACTCCTCAAGTCGCAGTGAAGAAAACAGCAAAAGCTGCTCAAGAAAGCACTCCTCAGAGGCTGCAGAGGAGAACCACCAAAAGCTGAACGATGCAGAACTGCTCAGGGCTGCCGTGATAAGAACACCGAAAGCTGCACGACGACACCCTCCTGCGGGGTCACACGGTGAAGACAACACCGAGAGCTGCACACAGGAGCACTCCTCAGGGGCCACAAGCAGCCCAAAGGCCGCGCCTCGCCTGCGCGCCACCATCGCCGGAGTGCCGCAGCCCCAGCACACCCAGCACCATGTCACCCACCCTGCCCTGTGACATCTCTGCTCCATCATGGCCAGGCACCGCCCCATTGGCCGCCTGCCTTGGCGCCTCTGGGCGCAGCCAATAGTGAGGCCGCTGGCGCTTGTTGCTAGGCAGCCTGGAGCTGTGGCACCCAATGGGCGCCAGGAGGCCGCAGGGCGGGGCTGGCGTCCCAGGCCTGAGGCCTGGCGCAGTGCCTGGCAGGAGCCATGAGGCTTTCCTGACACCACCTCCAGCTCTGCCTCGCCTTGCCCCCGGCCCTCCAAGAGGCACGTTTTGGCACTAGGAGCGCGCAAACTGCTCCAGCAAGGTGGCGGCAGCATTGTGCAGGGCACACTGATGTAGCCCATCAGTCAATCCCTCCTCTGTCCCCAGTGACACAGAGTACACTGCCCGCTTAGCCGTGCTGCCCACAGACGTGAAATTGGGTCCTCAGTGTCCTGAAAGGGTACAAACCAAAGCCAGTTCTGTTGACACAGCCCACAGGACTAAACTCGGTTAAACCATGCACCGTGAGAATGCCAGTCTCTTTCTTCCTCACCCAAACTGCCCAGTGCCATGTAGCTCTTGCATCAGCTTCTTGCAGAACTGGATCTTCAGTGATCGTACAGCTCTGCAAAGCTTCCGCTCTGCAAACTTTTGAGTCTGTGGACTGTGGAAGGACCAAGGCCCCACTATGCAACTCGATGTCATCTTCAAAACCAGGGGTTCTTATCGATGCAAGCCAGGTCTAGAAAGACTGCATCTTCGTCTTTTCAGTTGTTAGGGGTAATCCAGGTGTTAGAAGACTGTGGAAACATTGTATTAATGGAGCTGTTACTCCAATAGGTTAAACAGAAGATAGAGAAATGTAGGCATTGTGGGGCTCGTTTCCCAGAATTGTAGGGGTTGGAAGGGACCTCCAGAGATCATCGGGTCCAACTCCCCTGCCAAAGCAGGTTTCCTAGAGCAGGTTGCACAAGTAGGTGTCCAGACGGGGCTTGAATATCTGCAGAGACTCCACAGCCTCCCTGGGCAGCCTGTCCCTGTGCTCCGTCACCCTCGCCGTGAAGAAGTTCTTTTGCGTAGTGGTGCGGAACTTCCTGTGCTCCATTTTGTGGCCATTGCCCCTTGTCCTGTCCCCACAGACCACTGAAAGGCGGTTGGCCATATCCCTGTGTCTCCCACACCTCAGGTATTTATTTTATTTAGATAAGATCCCTTCTCAGTCTTCTTTTCTCCAGGCTGAACAGAGCCTGGAGAAAAGCTTTTCCTCCTAGGGGAGATGCTCCAGGCCCCGTATCCTGTCTGTGGCCCTCTGCTGGACTCTTTCCAGGAGATCCCTGTCTTTTTTTGTACCAGGGTGCCCAGAACTGGACACAGCACTCCAGGTGAGGCCTGACCAGGGCAGAGTAGAGGGGCAGCATCACCTTCCTTGACCTGCTGTCCACGCTCCTTTTAACGCACCCCAGGATCCCGTTGGCCTTCTTGGCCACCAGGGCACACTGCTGGCTCATGGCCAACCTGTCATCCACCAGGACCCCCAGGTCCTTCTCCGCAGAGCTCCTCTCCAGCAGGTCATCCCCCAGCCTGTACTGATACATGCGGTTGTTCCTTCTGTTATAAGTGAAGTCTCAACTCAATCTGTGTTTAGTAATAGTTATAAAAGGAATATTTATAAAAGGTATGAAAGGCAAGTGAACAGCGCTGGGTGTGCAGGGAGTCTACGCTCCACCAACACGCACACACGAACATCAAACATTCTAAATATACAGAACATTGCTTTTACATACGAAACCCGAGTATGCCTATACATGCGTACAATCAGGAAAGGTAACAAACAATCCTTTAAGTTCCATGACTTAACAGTCTCCATTTTCCATTCCTTTTCTGCATTACAAACACGGGAGAATTCCAGGGCTAGTCGTGGGAGCAATATGTCTCGCTTTAAGTTGTTAAGCAACTCGGTCTTCGGGCCTTATGTATCCCGTGCTTCCCGCATCGAATAAAAGCATATCCATCTCCTTTTCAAGGCCAATAGGGCCTGGGTCAAAAGGCACGTCCAGGTCAAAAGGCAGGTCCAGGGGGCAGAACAGCAAAGGCCTTCGATGGCTGTAGCAGCAGAGGGGCCGATGGCGTATCAACAGGATCAGTAAAGGAGCCCGCAGCTCCCTCACTGTCTGCCAAACCACACGTGTCTGACTGTGGTCCCACACGGCTCTTTAAGGCCTCAGAGACTGCTCACCAGGTGCCGAGCAATCCCACTGCAACCTTGTTGTTTTTAGTTGCAGAGTCCCACACCTTGACCTCAATTTGGTCCCATATTTCAGGATCATAAACTGTCCGATTGTTAAGAAGGAGAATAAGCCGTAAGGTTACCAGGACAGTCGTTGTTTCTAAGGACGCATGATTCCCCATAATGCGCAACTGCTTACCAGCGAGGGGCAGTTGTGTGCGCGGCTCCGCTTCTCTCAGCGTGAGCTTCTTTGCAGCTCCGGTGCGCCCATTTCCAGCGACTTTCAGTAGGAGTTTCTTTGAGCGGTTTGATGAGTCTGGCCGAACCTCTCTTCATGAGGCAATCAATGTGCCTGTTCCCGTCCTGGTCACCGTTCTGCTAGCCTGTTCCTTTTCATTCCTTCTTTCTGCTTCTTTATTGATGACATAACTTCATTGTGTTGCCTTTTGTTTTTTTTGAATTTTTAATTTTTTTATAACCTTGAGAGCAGGCTCCCCTCTTATACCCTTCTCCCCACAGCAATCCTTTTCAAAAACAACTTTTCATTGGTCCAACAACTTTGCCCAGCAACAGCAAACACCCAGCATCTTCCATGCCTTAATGGCTGGAGAACAAGCAACCCCAGATGGCATGGAGTCTCCTGAATCACCCTTCTTTGTTCCCTCTAAGCTCTTTTACATTCCTGACGGCCTCATCGTTAAGAGTCTACTGTTATCATTAACCACAGAGTGTGCCGACCCGCATGGCCACACTCCCACATCTCCCCCTTCTTTATTACTATCAACCATCTTCTCAACACGAATTACCACTCCATATATAACACTTCCCAGGTGCCACTTGCTTTTGTTAAACCTCCTCTGGTTTCTTCCTGCCCAGCTCTCCAGCCTGTCCAGGTCTCGCTGAATGGCAGCACAGCCTTCTGGTGTGCCAGCCACTCCTCCCAGCTTTGTATCATCAGCGTACTTGCTGAGGGTGGACACTGTTCCCTCATCAGAGTCGCTGATGAAGCTGTCGAACAAGACGGGACCCAGCACTGACCCCTGAGCTTGTCACAGGTCTCCAAGTGGACTCTGCTCCGCCGATCACCACCCTCTGAGCTCGGCCAGTCAGCCGGTTCTCAACCCACCTTACTGTCCGCTCTTCTGTGCCACGCTTTGTCAGCTTTGTTAGCAGGATATCGTGGGAGACAGTAGCAAGAGCCTTTTGTTTTTGTTGTGTTGTAGTTGTTTGGTTTGGAGATTCACATCACGCTCGGTGATAGAAAAGTTTAGCGCATCAGCATCCCACTGGGAAGACACAAAATGCACTGCCAAAGTCTTTCCCCGTCTCCTTAACACTGGAGGTGCCTTAAGAGGAGAGCGGTCATGTCTGGGCCCTTGCAACGCTAGCAAATTCTATGAAAAGTTGCATTCGGCTGAAAAGTAAGTGAATGACATGAACGTGATCTCACTATTTGAACTAATGAGTTAAATGTCCACTCCTGCAAAAATACTCAAAGAAATAATCCAATAGGTTACGTGTAGTTAGGCAATCACAACTGAAACTGCAACAAAGTGCCGATGGTGAGAAACAAACAACAAAGCCGTTTCCTTCTCTGACAGCGGAATACCTTGCTCAGGGAAGACCCCCATGTGGCGCCTTCAGAAAGCCTTCGACACCCTCCACCTCGTGCTCCCATCAGCAGGTTGAAGAAGGTGAGAGGGAGCGGCTGGCGGAAGACTGCTCTATCCAGAGCGTGGGGTCTACTGTGAAATTTTCCACTGAAATTGTGCCCATTTCTGAGGATTGTATTTCAAGGAACACACACACCGAGCAGAAAGCATCCAAGGAACCCAGGAAGTGATGCTAAGAACGATCCTTCTTAGGATCAGACTTTTAGGAAACATGGTCTCTAAGGAAAGATTAAACATTGGATTAATGGACTAAGGCTTTAATGTCAAGAGCAGGCAGAACCGAGATGTGGAGAAGGATGCTGCAAGTAAAAAGCGAGCAAACTTCTCCCCAGGCCATAGATTTAGGACAAGGAAGAAAGGACTTCAGATGCAGCAAAGGGACTTTAGTGTAGGTGTTACTGTGTGGTGCTTTTACTTGGGTGGGCAGCCGAGTTCCACCACGGCCGCTCTCTCACTCCCCCTCCTGAAAGGGAAAGGGAGAGAAAATACGATGCCAAGGGCTCAAGGGCTGAGATAAGGACGGGGACATCACTCAGCAGGTATTGTGATGGGCAAAGCAGACTCAGAGTAGGGAAGCAGTAAGCCTTCTCCCCCCCAGTGCACCCCCTCCCAGCTCCTCCCCCCGAGCGGCTCAGGGGAGCGGGGCAATGGGGGCTGCGGTCAGTCTGTAGCGCCTTGTCTCCGCCGCTCCTTCTCGGTGGCTCTCTGCCCCTGCTCCACCGGGGTCTCCTCCGCGGGCTGCAGCGTGGAACCCTGCTCCACCGTGGTACCCCATGGGCTGCAGGGGGACAGCCTGCTTCACCGTGGTCCTCACCACAGGCTGCAGGCTCCGGAGCCTGGAGCACCTCTCCCCCTCCCTCTTCACCAACCTTGGCGTCTGCAAGGCTGTTCTCATTCCTCCCTCTCTCCCAGCTGCTCTTCCGCAGCATTTTTTTTTTTTTTTAACCTTTCTTAAATCTGGCCTCACAGAGGCGCAAACAACAGCACTTCTTGGCCTGGCTGTGGCCAGCAGCGGGCCCTTCTCTAACATGACGCAGTTTCTGGATTCTTCTCACAGAACCCACCCTGATGGCCCCCCCGCTACCAAAACCTTGCCACGTAAACCCAGTACATGAGGCAAGAGAACTCGGAAATGGTTTGAAAGAGATTTATAGCAACATGACAGAACATGGCACAAAAAAAAAAAATACCAAAAAAAAAAAAAAGTACAAAAAAAAAACAGCTCTACATGAAATGATCGGTTGGCAGATTGAAAACAAACAGAAGAATGTGCCTCTTCACACGTCAGGCACAAAGCTGTCGGTCTGGCTGCAGACATGGGCGATGCCAAAAAGCGCCTCATTGTAGAAAACACCAAGAGCTGCACGATGAAGAAGTCCTCAAGGGCCGTAGTGAAGAAAGCACACAAAGCTGCACGATGAAAAACTTCTCAGGGCCCGGAATGAGAGAAAAAAACACCAAATGTTAGAAGATGAAGCACTTCTCAGGGACAAGGTGAAAACAACACCAAAATTGGCATGATGAAGCTCACCTCTGGGAAACCATGGTGAAGAACCCCAAAGGCTGGATGGTGCAGAACTCCTCAGGACCGCAGTGAAGAAAACACCACAAGCTGCACCACGAAGCTCTCCTCAGGGGCCGAAGTGAAGAGAACCAGGAAAGCTGCACGCTGAAGAACTCCTCCGGGTAATCGTAATGAAGGGAACGCCAAAAGCTGGACAATGCAGAACTCCTTAAGGGCCGCGGTGAAGGAAATACCAAATGCTGCACGATGAAGAACTCCTCAGGGCCGTAGTGAAGAACACAACTAAAGCCGCATGCAGAAGCACACTTCAGGGGCCACAGGGAGATGAAACCCCAAAAAGCTCCACGAAGAATTTCTCCTCAAGCGCCACAGTGAAGAAAACACGACGAGCTGAATAGTGAAGCCCTCCTCCGGGGAAACATGGTGAAGAGATCCTGAAAAGCTGCACGATGAAGAGCTCCTCATGGGCCGCAATGAAGAATTCGCCAGAAGCTGCACGCAGAAGCACTCCTCAGGGCCTAGAATGAGAAAAAACAAAAACACCAAATGTTAGAAGGTGAAGCACTTCTCAGGGGCTGGAAGGTGAAAACAACACCAAAGCAGCATGATGAAGGTCTCCTCAGGGAAAACATGGCGAAGAACCCCAAAGGCTGGACGGTGCAGAACTCCTCAGGGCCGAGTAGAAGAAAACACCGCAAGCTGCACGATGAACTCCTCAGGGCCGTAGTGAAGAAAACAGCAAAATGTGCACGATGACGTATTCCTCCGGAGTCCCGAAGTGAAGAGAACCCCAGAAGCTGCGCGATGAAGAACTCCTCAGGGACCACAATGTGAAGAAAACACAAAAAGCTCCACAAAGAATTACTCTTCAAGCGCCACAGCGAAGAAAATGCAAAAAGCTGAATGATGAAGCGCTCCTCAGGGTAAACGTGATGTGAAGAACCCCAAAAGCTGCACAATGAAGGCATCCTCAGTGGAAACGCAGTGAAGGCAACACAGAAAGCTGGACGCAGAAGCACTCCTCAAGTCGCAGTGAAGAAAACAGCAAAAGCTGCTCAGGAAAGCACTCCTCAGAGGCTGCAGAGGAGAACCACCAAAAGCTGAACGATGCAGAACTGCTCAGGGCTGCCGTGATAAGAACACCGAAAGCTGCACGACGACACCCTCCTGCGGGGTCACACGGTGAAGACAACACCGAGAGCTGCACACAGGAGCACTCCTCAGGGGCCACAAGCAGCCCAAAGGCCGCGCCTCGCCTGCGCGCCACCATCGCCGGAGTGCCGCAGCCCCAGCACACCCAGCACCATGTCACCCACCCTGCCCTGTGACATCTCTGCTCCATCATGGCCAGGCACCGCCCCATTGGCCGCCTGCCTTGGCGCCTCTGGGCGCAGCCAATAGTGAGGCCGCTGGCGCTTGTTGCTAGGCAGCCTGGAGCTGTGGCACCCAATGGGCGCCAGGAGGCCGCAGGGCGGGGCTGGCGTCCCAGGCCTGAGGCCTGGCGCAGTGCCTGGCAGGAGCCATGAGGCTTTCCTGACACCACCTCCAGCTCTGCCTCGCCTTGCCCCCGGCCCTCCAAGAGGCACGTTTTGGCACTAGGAGCGCGCAAACTGCTCCAGCAAGGTGGCGGCAGCATTGTGCAGGGCACACTGACGTAGCCCATCAGTCAATCCCTCCTCTGTCCCCAGTGACACAGAGTACACTGCCCGCTTAGCCATGCTGCCCACAGACGTGAAATTGGGTCCTCAGTGTCCTGAAAGGGTACAAACCAAAGCCAGTTCTGTTGACACAGCCCACAGGACTAAACTCGGTTAAACCATGCACCGTGAGAATGCCAGTCTCTTTCTTCCTCACCCAAACTGCCCAGTGCCATGTAGCTCTTGCATCAGCTTCTTGCAGAACTGGATCTTCAGTGATCGTACAGCTCTGCAAAGCTTCCGCTCTGCAAACTTTTGAGTCTGTGGACTGTGGAAGGACCAAGGCCCCACTATGCAACTCGATGTCATCTTCAAAACCAGGGGTTCTTATCGATGCAAGCCAGGTCTAGAAAGACTGCATCTTCGTCTTTTCAATTGTTAGGGGTAATCCAGGTGTTAGAAGACTGTGGAAACATTGTATTAATGGAGCTGTTACTCCAATAGGTTAAACAGAAGATAGAGAAATGTAGGCGTTGTGGGGCTCGTTTCCCAGAATTGTAGGGGTTGGAAGGGACCTCCAGAGATCATCGGGTCCAACTCCCCTGCCAAAGCAGGTTTCCTAGAGCAGGTTGCACAAGTAGGTGTCCAGACGGGGCTTGAATATCTGCAGAGACTCCACAGCCTCCCTGGGCAGCCTGTCCCTGTGCTCCGTCACCCTCGCCGTGAAGAAGTTCTTTTGCGTAGTGGTGCGGAACTTCCTGTGCTCCATTTTGTGGCCATTGCCCCTTGTCCTGTCCCCACAGACCACTGAAAGGCGGTTGGCCATATCCCTGTGTCTCCCACACCTCAGGTATTTATTTTATTTAGATAAGATCCCTTCTCAGTCTTCTTTTCTCCAGGCTGAACAGAGCCTGGAGAAAAGCTTTTCCTCCTAGGGGAGATGCTCCAGGCCCCGTATCCTGTCTGTGGCCCTCTGCTGGACTCTTTCCAGGAGATCCCTGTCTTTTTTTGTACCAGGGTGCCCAGAACTGGACACAGCACTCCAGGTGAGGCCTGACCAGGGCAGAGTAGAGGGGCAGCATCACCTTCCTTGACCTGCTGTCCACGCTCCTTTTAACGCACCCCAGGATCCCGTTGGCCTTCTTGGCCACCAGGGCACACTGCTGGCTCATGGCCAACCTGTCATCCACCAGGACCCCCAGGTCCTTCTCCGCAGAGCTCCTCTCCAGCAGGTCATCCCCCAGCCTGTACTGATACATGCGGTTGTTCCTTCTGTTATAAGTGAAGTCTCAACTCAATCTGTGTTTAGTAATAGTTATAAAAGGAATATTTATAAAAGGTATGAAAGGCAAGTAAACAGCGCTGGGTGTGCGGGGAGTCTGCGCTCCACCAACACGCACACATGAACATCAAACATTCTAAATATACAGAACATTGCTCTTACATACGAAACCCGAGTATGCCTATACATGCGTACAATCAGGAAAGGTAACAAACAATCCTTTAAGTTCCATGACTTAACAGTCTCCGTTTTCCATTCCTTTTCTGCATTACAAACACGGGAGAATTCCAGGGCTAGTCGTGGGAGCAATATGTCTCGCTTTAAGTTGTTAAGCAACTCGGTCTTCGGGCCTTATGTATCCCGTGCTTCCCGCATCGAATAAAAGCATATCCATCTCCTTTTCAAGGCCAATAGGGCCTGGGTCAAAAGGCACATCCAGGTCAAAAGGCAGGTCCAGGGGGCAGAACAGCAAAGGCCTTCGATGGCTGTAGCAGCAGAGGGGCCGATGGCGTATCAACAGGATCAGTAAAGGAGCCCGCAGCTCCCTCACTGTCTGCCAAACCACACGTGTCTGACTGTGGTCCCACACGGCTCTTTAAGGCCTCAGAGACTGCTCACCAGGTGCCGAGCAATCCCACTGCAACCTTGTTGTTTTTAGTTGCAGAGTCCCACACCTTGACCTCAATTTGGTCCCATATTTCAGGATCATAAACTGTCCGATTGTTAAGAAGGAGAATAAGCCGTAAGGTTACCAGGACAGTCGTTGTTTCTAAGGACGCATGATTCCCCATAATGCGCAACTGCTTACCAGCGAGGGGCAGTTGTGTGCGCGGCTCCGCTTCTCTCAGCGTGAGCTTCTTTGCAGTTCCGGTGCGCCCATTTCCAGCGACTTTCAGTAGGAGCTTCTTTGAGCGGTTTGATGAGTCTGGCCGAACCTCTCTTCATGAGGCAATCAATGTGCCTGTTCCCGTCCTGGTCACCGTTCTGCTAGCCTGTTCCTTTTCATTCCTTCTTTCTGCTTCTTTATTGATGACATAACTTCATTGTGTTGCCTTTTGTTTTTTTTGAATTTTTAATTTTTTTATAACCTTGAGAGCAGGCTCCCCTCTTATACCCTTCTCCCCACAGCAATCCTTTTCAAAAACAACTTTTCATTGGTCCAACAACTTTGCCCAGCAACAGCAAACACCCAGCATCTTCCATGCCTTAATGGCTGGAGAACAAGCAACCCCAGATGGCATGGAGTCTCCTGAATCACCCTTCTTTGTTCCCTCTAAGCTCTTTTACATTCCTGACGGCCTCATCGTTAAGAGTCTACTGTTATCATTAACCACAGAGTGTGCCGACCCGCATGGCCACACTCCCACATCTCCCCCTTCTTTATTACTATCAACCATCTTCTCAACACGAATTACCACTCCATATATAACACTTCCCAGGTGCCACTTGCTTTTGTTAAACCTCCTCTGGTTTCTTCCTGCCCAGCTCTCCAGCCTGTCCAGGTCTCGCTGAATGGCAGCACAGCCTTCTGGTGTGCCAGCCACTCCTCCCAGCTTTGTATCATCAGCGTACTTGCTGAGGGTGGACACTGTTCCCTCATCAGAGTCGCTGATGAAGCTGTCGAACAAGACGGGACCCAGCACCGACCCCTGAGCTTGTCACAGGTCTCCAAGCGGACTCTGCTCCGCCGATCACCACCCTCTGAGCTCGGCCAGTCAGCCGGTTCTCAACCCACCTTACTGTCCGCTCTTCTGTGCCACGCTTTGTCAGCTTTGTTAGCAGGATATCGTGGGAGACAGTAGCAAGAGCCTTTTGTTTTTGTTGTGTTGTTGTTGTTTGGTTTGGAGATTCACATCACGCTCGGTGATAGAAAAGTTTAGCGCATCAGCATCCCACTGGGAAGACACAAAATGCACTGCCAAAGTCTTTCCCCGTCTCCTTAACACTGGAGGTGCCTTAAGAGGAGAGCGGTCATGTCTGGGCCCTTGCAACGCTAGCAAATTCTATGAAAAGTTGCATTCGGCTGAAAAGTAAGTGAATGACATGAACGTGATCTCACTATTTGAACTAATGAGTTAAATGTCCACTCCTGCAAAAATACTCAAAGAAATAATCCAATAGGTTACGTGTAGTTAGGCAATCACAACTGAAACTGCAACAAAGTGCCGATGGTGAGAAACAAACAACAAAGCCGTTTCCTTCTCTGACAGCGGAATACCTTGCTCAGGGAAGACCCCCATGTGGCGCCTTCAGAAAGCCTTCGACACCCTCCACCTCGTGCTCCCATCAGCAGGTTGAAGAAGGTGAGAGGGAGCGGCTGGCGGAAGACTGCTCTATCCAGAGCATGGGGTCTACTGTGAAATTTTCCACTGAAATTGTGCCCATTTCTGAGGATTGTATTTCAAGGAACACACACACCGAGCAGAAAGCATCCAAGGAACCCAGGAAGTGATGCTAAGAACGATCCTTCTTAGGATCAGACTTTTAGGAAACATGGTCTCTAAGGAAAGATTAAACATTGGATTAATGGACTAAGGCTTTAATGTCAAGAGCAGGCAGAACTGAGATGTGGAGAAGGATGCTGCAAGTAAAAAGCGAGCAAACTTCTCCCCAGGCCATAGATTTAGGACAAGGAAGAAAGGACTTCAGATGCAGCAAAGGGACTTTAGTGTAGGTGTTACTGTGTGGTGCTTTTACTTGGGTGGGCAGCCGAGTTCCACCACGGCCGCTCTCTCACTCCCCCTCCTGAAAGGGAAAGGGAGAGAAAATACGATGCCAAGGGCTCAAGGGCTGAGATAAGGACGGGGACATCACTCAGCAGGTATTGTGATGGGCAAAGCAGACTCAGAGTAGGGAAGCAGTAAGACTTTTCCCCCCCAGTGCACCCCCTCCCAGCTCCTCCCCCCGAGCGGCTCAGGGGAGCGGGGCAATGGGGGCTGCGGTCAGTCTGTAGCGCCTTGTCTCCGCCGCTCCTTCTCGGTGGCTCTCTGCCCCTGCTCCACCGGGGTCTCCTCCGCGGGCTGCAGCGTGGAACCCTGCTCCACCGTGGTACCCCATGGGCTGCAGGGGGACAGCCTGCTTCACCGTGGTCCTCACCACAGGCTGCAGGCTCCGGAGCCTGGAGCACCTCTCCCCCTCCCTCTTCACCAACCTTGGCGTCTGCAAGGCTGTTCTCATTCCTCCCTCTCTCCCAGCTTCTCTTCCGCAGCATTTTTTTTTTTTTTTTAACCTTTCTTAAATCTGGCCTCACAGAGGCGCAAACAACAGCACTTCTTGGCCTGGCTGTGGCCAGCAGCGGGCCCTTCTCTAACATGACGCAGTTTCTGGATTCTTCTCACAGAACCCACCCTGATGGCCCCCCCGCTACCAAAACCTTGCCACGTAAACCCAGTACATGAGACAAGAGAACTCGGAAATGGTTTGAAAGAGATTTATAGCAACATGACAGAACATGGCACAAAAAAAAAAAAAATACAAAAAAAAAAAAGTACAAAAAAAAAACAGCTCTACATGAAATGATCGGTTGGCAGATTGAAAACAAACAGAAGAATGTGCCTCTTCACACGTCAGGCACAAAGCTGTCGGTCTGGCTGCAGACATGGGCGATGCCAAAAAGCGCCTCATTGTAGAAAACACCAAGAGCTGCATGATGAAGAAGTCCTCAAGGGCCGTAGTGAAGAAAGCACACAAAGCTGCACGATGAAAAACTTCTCAGGGCCCGGAATGAGAGAAAAAAACACCAAATGTTAGAAGATGAAGCACTTCTCAGGGACAAGGTGAAAACAACACCAAAATTGGCATGATGAAGCTCACCTCTGGGAAACCATGGTGAAGAACCCCAAAGGCTGGATGGTGCAGAACTCCTCAGGGCCGCAGTGAAGAAAACACCACAAGCTGCACCACGAAGCTCTCCTCAGGGGCCGAAGTGAAGAGAACCAGGAAAGCTGCACGCTGAAGAACTCCTCCGGGTAAACGTAATGAAGGGAACGCCAAAAGCTGGACAATGCAGAACTCCTTAAGGGCCGCGGTGAAGAAAATACCAAATGCTGCACGATGAAGAACTCCTCAGGGCCGTAGTGAAGAACACAACTAAAGCCGCATGCAGAAGCACACTTCAGGGGCCACAGGGAGATGAAACCCCAAAAAGCTCCACGAAGAATTTCTCCTCAAGCGCCACAGTGAAGAAAACACGACGAGCTGAATAGTGAAGCCCTCCTCCGGGGAAACGTGGTGAAGAGATCCTGAAAAGCTGCACGATGAAGAGCTCCTCATGGGCCGCAATGAAGAATTCGCCAGAAGCTGCACGCAGAAGCACTCCTCAGGGCCTAGAATGAGAAAAAACAAAAACACCAAATGTTAGAAGGTGAAGCACTTCTCAGGGGCTGGAAGGTGAAAACAACACCAAAGCAGCATGATGAAGGTCTCCTCAGGGAAAACATGGCGAAGAACCCCAAAGGCTGGACGGTGCAGAACTCCTCAGGGCCGAGTAGAAGAAAACACCGCAAGCTGCACGATGAACTCCTCAGGGCCGTAGTGAAGAAAACAGCAAAATGTGCACGATGACGTATTCCTCCGGAGTCCCGAAGTGAAGAGAACCCCAGAAGCTGCGCGATGAAGAACTCCTCAGGGACCACAAGGTGAAGAAAACACAAAAAGCTCCACAAAGAATTACTCTTCAAGCGCCACAGCGAAGAAAATGCAAAAAGCTGAATGATGAAGCGCTCCTCAGGGTAAACGTGATGTGAAGAACCCCAAAAGCTGCACAATGAAGGCATCCTCAGTGGAAACGCAGTGAAGGCAACACAGAAAGCTGGACGCAGAAGCACTCCTCAAGTCGCAGTGAAGAAAACAGCAAAAGCTGCTCAAGAAAGCACTCCTCAGAGGCTGCAGAGGAGAACCACCAAAAGCTGAACGATGCAGAACTGCTCAGGGCTGCCGTGATAAGAACACCGAAAGCTGCACGACGACACCCTCCTGCGGGGTCACACGGTGAAGACAACACCGAGAGCTGCACACAGGAGCACTCCTCAGGGGCCACAAGCAGCCCAAAGGCCGCGCCTCGCCTGCGCGCCACCATCGCCGGAGTGCCGCAGCCCCAGCACACCCAGCACCATGTCACCCACCCTGCCCTGTGACATCTCTGCTCCATCATGGCCAGGCACCGCCCCATTGGCCGCCTGCCTTGGCGCCTCTGGGCGCAGCCAATAGTGAGGCCGCTGGTGCTTGTTGCTAGGCAGCCTGGAGCTGTGGCACCCGATGGGCGCCAGGAGGCCGCAGGGCGGGGCTGGCGTCCCAGGCCTGAGGCCTGGCGCAGTGCCTGGCAGGAGCCATGAGGCTTTCCTGACACCACCTCCAGCTCTGCCTCGCCTTGCCCCCGGCCCTCCAAGAGGCACGTTTTGGCACTAGGAGTGCGCAAACTGCTCCAGCAAGGTGGCGGCAGCATTGTGCAGGGCACACTGACGTAGCCCATCAGTCAATCCCTCCTCTGTCCCCAGTGACACAGAGTACACTGCCCGCTTAGCCGTGCTGCCCACAGACGTGAAATTGGGTCCTCAGTGTCCTGAAAGGGTACAAACCAAAGCCAGTTCTGTTGACACAGCCCACAGGACTAAACTCGGTTAAACCATGCACCGTGAGAATGCCAGTCTCTTTCTTCCTCACCCAAACTGCCCAGTGCCATGTAGCTCTTGCATCAGCTTCTTGCAGAACTGGATCTTCAGTGATCGTACAGCTCTGCAAAGCTTCCGCTCTGCAAACTTTTGAGTCTGTGGACTGTGGAAGGACCAAGGCCCCACTATGCAACTCGATGTCATCTTCAAAACCAGGGGTTCTTATCGATGCAAGCCAGGTCTAGAAAGACTGCATCTTCGTCTTTTCAATTGTTAGGGGTAATCCAGGTGTTAGAAGACTGTGGAAACATTGTATTAATGGAGCTGTTACTCCAATAGGTTAAACAGAAGATAGAGAAATGTAGGCGTTGTGGGGCTCGTTTCCCAGAATTGTAGGGGTTGGAAGGGACCTCCAGAGATCATCGGGTCCAACTCCCCTGCCAAAGCAGGTTTCCTAGAGCAGGTTGCACAAGTAGGTGTCCAGACGGGGCTTGAATATCTGCAGAGACTCCACAGCCTCCCTGGGCAGCCTGTCCCTGTGCTCCGTCACCCTCGCCGTGAAGAAGTTCTTTTGCGTAGTGGTGCGGAACTTCCTGTGCTCCATTTTGTGGCCATTGCCCCTTGTCCTGTCCCCACAGACCACTGAAAGGCGGTTGGCCATATCCCTGTGTCTCCCACACCTCAGGTATTTATTTTATTTAGATAAGATCCCTTCTCAGTCTTCTTTTCTCCAGGCTGAACAGAGCCTGGAGAAAAGCTTTTCCTCCTAGGGGAGATGCTCCAGGCCCCGTATCCTGTCTGTGGCCCTCTGCTGGACTCTTTCCAGGAGATCCCTGTCTTTTTTTGTACCAGGGTGCCCAGAACTGGACACAGCACTCCAGGTGAGGCCTGACCAGGGCAGAGTAGAGGGGCAGCATCACCTTCCTTGACCTGCTGTCCACGCTCCTTTTAACGCACCCCAGGATCCCGTTGGCCTTCTTGGCCACCAGGGCACACTGCTGGCTCATGGCCAACCTGTCATCCACCAGGACCCCCAGGTCCTTCTCCGCAGAGCTCCTCTCCAGCAGGTCATCCCCCAGCCTGTACTGATACATGCGGTTGTTCCTTCTGTTATAAGTGAAGTCTCAACTCAATCTGTGTTTAGTAATAGTTATAAAAGGAATATTTATAAAAGGTATGAAAGGCAAGTGAACAGCGCTGGGTGTGCAGGGAGTCTACGCTCCACCAACACGCACACACGAACATCAAACATTCTAAATATACAGAACATTGCTCTTACATACGAAACCCGAGTATGCCTATACATGCGTACAATCAGGAAAGGTAACAAACAATCCTTTAAGTTCCATGACTTAACAGTCTCCGTTTTCCATTCCTTTTCTGCATTACAAACACGGGAGAATTCCAGGGCTAGTCGTGGGAGCAATATGTCTCGCTTTAAGTTGTTAAGCAACTCGGTCTTCGGGCCTTATGTATCCCGTGCTTCCCGCATCGAATAAAAGCATATCCATCTCCTTTTCAAGGCCAATAGGGCCTGGGTCAAAAGGCACGTCCAGGTCAAAAGGCAGGTCCAGGGGTCAGAACAGCAAAGGCCTTCGATGGCTGTAGCAGCAGAGGGGCCGATGGCGTATCAACAGGATCAGTAAAGGAGCCCGCAGCTCCCTCACTGTCTGCCAAACCACACGTGTCTGACTGTGGTCCCACACGGCTCTTTAAGGCCTCAGAGACTGCTCACCAGGTGCCGAGCAATCCCACTGCAACCTTGTTGTTTTTAGTTGCAGAGTCCCACACCTTGACCTCAATTTGGTCCCATATTTCAGGATCATAAACTGTCCGATTGTTAAGAAGGAGAATAAGCCGTAAGGTTACCAGGACAGTCGTTGTTTCTAAGGACGCATGATTCCCCATAATGCGCAACTGCTTACCAGCGAGGGGCAGTTGTGTGCGCGGCTCCGCTTCTCTCAGCGTGAGCTTCTTTGCAGCTCCGGTGCGCCCATTTCCAGTGACTTTCAGTAGGAGCTTCTTTGAGCGGTTTGATGAGTCTGGCCGAACCTCTCTTCATGAGGCAATCAATGTGCCTGTTCCCGTCCTGGTCACCGTTCTGCTAGCCCGTTCCTTTTCATTCCTTCTTTCTGCTTCTTTATTGATGACATAACTTCATTGTGTTGCCTTTTGTTTTTTTTGAATTTTTAATTTTTTTATAACCTTGAGGGCAGGCTCCCCTCTTATACCCTTCTCCCCACAGCAATCCTTTTCAAAAACAACTTTTCATTGGTCCAACAACTTTGCCCAGCAACAGCAAACACCCAGCATCTTCCATGCCTTAATGGCTGGAGAACAAGCAACCCCAGATGGCATGGAGTCTCCTGAATCACCCTTCTTTGTTCCCTCTAAGCTCTTTTACATTCCTGATGGCCTCATCGTTAAGAGTCTACTGTTATCATTAACCACAGAGTGTGCCGACCCGCATGGCCACACTCCCACATCTCCCCCTTCTTTATTACTATCAACCATCTTCTCAACACGAATTACCACTCCATATATAACACTTCCCAGGTGCCACTTGCTTTTGTTAAACCTCCTCTGGTTTCTTCCTGCCCAGCTCTCCAGCCTGTCCAGGTCTCGCTGAATGGCAGCACAGCCTTCTGGTGTGCCAGCCACTCCTCCCAGCTTTGTATCATCAGCATACTTGCTGAGGGTGGACACTGTTCCCTCATCAGAGTCGCTGATGAAGCTGTCGAACAAGACGGGACCCAGCACCGACCCCTGAGCTTGTCACAGGTCTCCAAGCGGACTCTGCTCCGCCGATCACCACCCTCTGAGCTCGGCCAGTCAGCCGGTTCTCAACCCACCTTACTGTCCGCTCTTCTGTGCCACGCTTTGTCAGCTTTGTTAGCAGGATATCGTGGGAGACAGTAGCAAGAGCCTTTTGTTTTTGTTGTGTTGTTGTTGTTTGGTTTGGAGATTCACATCACGCTCGGTGATAGAAAAGTTTAGCGCATCAGCATCCCACTGGGAAGACACAAAATGCACTGCCGAAGTCTTTCCCCGTCTCCTTAACACTGGAGGTGCCTTAAGAGGAGAGCGGTCATGTCTGGGCCCTTGCAACGCTAGCAAATTCTATGAAAAGTTGCATTCGGCTGAAAAGTAAGTGAATGACATGAACGTGATCTCACTATTTGAACTAATGAGTTAAATGTCCACTCCTGCAAAAATACTCAAAGAAATAATCCAATAGGTTACGTGTAGTTAGGCAATCACAACTGAAACTGCAACAAAGTGCCGATGGTGAGAAACAAACAACAAAGCCGTTTCCTTCTCTGACAGCGGAATACCTTGCTCAGGGAAGACCCCCATGTGGCGCCTTCAGAAAGCCTTCGACACCCTCCACCTCGTGCTCCCATCAGCAGGTTGAAGAAGGTGAGAGGGAGCGGCTGGCGGAAGACTGCTCTATCCAGAGCGTGGGGTCTACTGTGAAATTTTCCACTGAAATTGTGCCCATTTCTGAGGATTGTATTTCAAGGAACACACACACCGAGCAGAAAGCATCCAAGGAACCCAGGAAGTGATGCTAAGAACGATCCTTCTTAGGATCAGACTTTTAGGAAACATGGTCTCTAAGGAAAGATTAAACATTGGATTAATGGCTTAATGGATTAAGGCTTTAATGTCAAGAGCAGGCAGAACCGAGATGTGGAGAAGGATGCTGCAAGTAAAAAGCGAGCAAACTTCTCCCCAGGCCATAGATTTAGGACAAGGAAGAAAGGACTTCAGATGCAGCAAAGGGACTTTAGTGTAGGTGTTACTGTGTGGTGCTTTTACTTGGGTGGGCAGCCGAGTTCCACCACGGCCGCTCTCTCACTCCCCCTCCTGAAAGGGAAAGGGAGAGAAAATACGATGCCAAGGGCTCAAGGGCTGAGATAAGGACGGGGACATCACTCAGCAGGTATTGTGATGGGCAAAGCAGACTCAGAGTATGGAAGTAGTAAGACTTCTCCCCCCCAGTGCACCCCCTCCCAGCTCCTCCCCCCGAGCGGCTCAGAGGAGCGGGGCAATGGGGGCTGCGGTCAGTCTGTAGCGCCTTGTCTCCGCCGCTCCTTCTCGGTGGCTCTCTGCCCCTGCTCCACCGGGGTCTCCTCTGCGGGCTGCAGCGTGGAACCCTGCTCCACCGTGGTACCCCATGGGCTGCAGGGGGACAGCCTGCTTCACCGTGGTCCTCACCACAGGCTGCAGGCTCCGGAGCCTGGAGCACCTCTCCCCCTCCCTCTTCACCAACCTTGGCGTCTGCAAGGCTGTTCTCATTCCTCTCTCTCTCCCAGCTGCACTTCTGCAGCATTTTTTTTTTTTTTTAACCTTTCTTAAATCTGGCCTCACAGAGGCGCAAACAACAGCACTTCTTGGCCTGGCTGTGGCCAGCAGCGGGCCCTTCTCTAACATGACGCAGTTTCTGGATTCTTCTCACAGAACCCACCCTGATGGCCCCCCCGCTACCAAAACCTTGCCACGTAAACCCAGTACATGAGGCAAGAGAACTCGGAAATGGTTTGAAAGAGATTTATAGCAACATGACAAAACATGGCACAAAAAAAAAAGTACAAAAAAAAAAAAAAAGTACAAAAAAAAAACCAGCTCTACATGAAATGATCGGTTGGCAGATTGAAAACAAACAGAAGAATGTGCCTCTTCACACGTCAGGCACAAAGCTGTCGGTCTGGCTGCAGACATGGGCGATGCCAAAAAGCGCCTCATTGTAGAAAACACCAAGAGCTGCATGATGAAGAAGTCCTCAAGGGCCGTAGTGAAGAAAGCACACAAAGCTGCACGATGAAAAACTTCTCAGGGCCCGGAATGAGAGAAAAAAACACCAAATGTTAGAAGATGAAGCACTTCTCAGGGACAAGGTGAAAACAACACCAAAATTGGCATGATGAAGCTCACCTCTGGGAAACCATGGTGAAGAACCCCAAAGGCTGGATGGTGCAGAACTCCTCAGGGCCGCAGTGAAGAAAACACCACAAGCTGCACCACGAAGCTCTCCTCAGGGGCCGAAGTGAAGAGAACCAGAAAAGCTGCACGCTGAAGAACTCCTCCGGGTAAACGTAATGAAGGGAACGCCAAAAGCTGGACAATGCAGAACTCCTTAAGGGCCGCGGTGAAGGAAATACCAAATGCTGCACGATGAAGAACTCCTCAGGGCCGTAGTGAAGAACACAACTAAAGCCGCATGCAGAAGCACACTTCAGGGGCCACAGGGAGATGAAACCCCAAAAAGCTCCGCGAAGAATTTCTCCTCAAGCGCCACAGTGAAGAAAACACGACGAGCTGAATAGTGAAGCCCTCCTCCGGGGAAACGTGGTGAAGAGATCCTGAAAAGCTGCACGATGAAGAGCTCCTCATGGGCCGCAATGAAGAATTCGCCAGAAGCTGCACGCAGAAGCACTCCTCAGGGCCTAGAATGAGAAAAAACAAAAACACCAAATGTTAGAAGGTGAAGCACTTCTCAGGGGCTGGAAGGTGAAAACAACACCAAAGCAGCATGATGAAGGTCTCCTCAGGGAAAACATGGCGAAGAACCCCAAAGGCTGGACGGTGCAGAACTCCTCAGGGCCGAGTAGAAGAAAACACCGCAAGCTGCACGATGAACTCCTCAGGGCCGTAGTGAAGAAAACAGCAAAATGTGCACGATGACGTATTCCTCCGGAGTCCCGAAGTGAAGAGAACCCCAGAAGCTGCGCGATGAAGAACTCCTCAGGGACCACAAGGTGAAGAAAACACAAAAAGCTCCACAAAGAATTACTCTTCAAGCGCCACAGCGAAGAAAATGCAAAAAGCTGAATGATGAAGCGCTCCTCAGGGTAAACGTGATGTGAAGAACCCCAAAAGCTGCACAATGAAGGCATCCTCAGTGGAAACGCAGTGAAGGCAACACAGAAAGCTGGACGCAGAAGCACTCCTCAAGTCGCAGTGAAGAAAACAGCAAAAGCTGCTCAAGAAAGCACTCCTCAGAGGCTGCAGAGGAGAACCACCAAAAGCTGAACGATGCAGAACTGCTCAGGGCTGCCGTGATAAGAACACCGAAAGCTGCACGACGACACCCTCCTGCGGGGTCACACGGTGAAGACAACACCGAGAGCTGCACACAGGAGCACTCCTCAGGGGCCACAAGCAGCCCAAAGGCCGCGCCTCGCCTGCGCGCCACCATCGCCGGAGTGCCGCAGCCCCAGCACACCCAGCACCATGTCACCCACCCTGCCCTGTGACATCTCTGCTCCATCACGGCCAGGCACCGCCCCATTGGCCGCCTGCCTTGGCGCCTCTGGGCGCAGCCAATAGTGAGGCCGCTGGCGCTTGTTGCTAGGCAGCCTGGAGCTGTGGCACCCGATGGGCGCCAGGAGGCCGCAGGGCGGGGCTGGCGTCCCAGGCCTGAGGCCTGGCGCAGTGCCTGGCAGGAGCCATGAGGCTTTCCTGACACCACCTCCAGCTCTGCCTCGCCTTGCCCCCGGCCCTCCAAGAGGCACGTTTTGGCACTAGGAGCGCGCAAACTGCTCCAGCAAGGTGGCGGCAGCATTGTGCAGGGCACACTGACGTAGCCCATCAGTCAATCCCTCCTCTGTCCCCAGTGACACAGAGTACACTGCCCGCTTAGCCGTGCTGCCCACAGACGTGAAATTGGGTCCTCAGTGTCCTGAAAGGGTACAAACCAAAGCCAGTTCTGTTGACACAGCCCACAGGACTAAACTCGGTTAAACCATGCACCGTGAGAATGCCAGTCTCTTTCTTCCTCACCCAAACTGCCCAGTGCCATGTAGCTCTTGCATCAGCTTCTTGCAGAACTGGATCTTCAGTGATCGTACAGCTCTGCAAAGCTTCCGCTCTGCAAACTTTTGAGTCTGTGGACTGTGGAAGGACCAAGGCCCCACTATGCAACTCGATGTCATCTTCAAAACCAGGGGTTCTTATCGATGCAAGCCAGGTCTAGAAAGACTGCATCTTCGTCTTTTCAATTGTTAGGGGTAATCCAGGTGTTAGAAGACTGTGGAAACATTGTATTAATGGAGCTGTTACTCCAATAGGTTAAACAGAAGATAGAGAAATGTAGGCGTTGTGGGGCTCGTTTCCCAGAATTGTAGGGGTTGGAAGGGACCTCCAGAGATCATCGGGTCCAACTCCCCTGCCAAAGCAGGTTTCCTAGAGCAGGTTGCACAAGTAGGTGTCCAGACGGGGCTTGAATATCTGCAGAGACTCCACAGCCTCCCTGGGCAGCCTGTCCCTGTGCTCCGTCACCCTCGCCGTGAAGAAGTTCTTTTGCGTAGTGGTGCGGAACTTCCTGTGCTCCATTTTGTGGCCATTGCCCCTTGTCCTGTCCCCACAGACCACTGAAAGGCGGTTGGCCATATCCCTGTGTCTCCCACACCTCAGGTATTTATTTTATTTAGATAAGATCCCTTCTCAGTCTTCTTTTCTCCAGGCTGAACAGAGCCTGGAGAAAAGCTTTTCCTCCTAGGGGAGATGCTCCAGGCCCCGTATCCTGTCTGTGGCCCTCTGCTGGACTCTTTCCAGGAGATCCCTGTCTTTTTTTGTACCAGGGTGCCCAGAACTGGACACAGCACTCCAGGTGAGGCCTGACCAGGGCAGAGTAGAGGGGCAGCATCACCTTCCTTGACCTGCTGTCCACGTTCCTTTTAACGCACCCCAGGATCCCATTGGCCTTCTTGGCCACCAGGGCACACTGCTGGCTCATGGCCAACCTGTCATCCACCAGGACCCCCAGGTCCTTCTCCGCAGAGCTCCTCTCCAGCAGGTCATCCCCCAGCCTGTACTGATACATGCGGTTGTTCCTTCTGTTATAAGTGAAGTCTCAACTCAATCTGTGTTTAGTAATAGTTATAAAAGGAATATTTATAAAAGGTATAAAAGGCAAGTAAACAGCGCTGGGTGTGCGGGGAGTCTGCGCTCCACCAACACGCACACACGAACATCAAACATTCTAAATATACAGAACATTGCTTTTACATACGAAACCCGAGTATGCCTATACATGCGTACAATCAGGAAAGGTAACAAACAGTCCTTTAAGTTCCATGACTTAACAGTCTCCGTTTTCCATTCCTTTTCTGCATTACAAACACGGGAGAATTCCAGGGCTAGTCGTGGGAGCAATATGTCTCGCTTTAAGTTGTTAAGCAACTCGGTCTTCGGGCCTTATGTATCCCGTGCTTCCCGCATCAAATAAAAGCATATCCATCTCCTTTTCAAGGCCAATAGGGCCTGGGTCAAAAGGCACGTCCAGGTCAAAAGGCAGGTCCAGGGGACAGAACAGCAAAGGCCTTCGATGGCTGTAGCAGCAGAGGGGCCGATGGCATATCAACAGGATCAGTAAAGGAGCCCGCAGCTCCCTCACTGTCTGCCAAACCACACGTGTCTGACTGTGGTCCCACACGGCTCTTTAAGGCCTCAGAGACTGCTCACCAGGTGCCGAGCAATCCCACTGCAACCTTGTTGTTTTTAGTTGCAGAGTCCCACACCTTGACCTCAATTTGGTCCCATATTTCAGGATCATAAACTGTCCGATTGTTAAGAAGGAGAATAAGCCGTAAGGTTACCAGGACAGTCGTTGTTTCTAAGGACGCATGATTCCCCATAATGCGCAACTGCTTACCAGCGAGGGGCAGTTGTGTGCGCGGCTCCGCTTCTCTCAGCGTGAGCTTCTTTGCAGCTCCGGTGCGCCCATTTCCAGCGACTTTCAGTAGGAGCTTCTTTGAGCGGTTTGATGAGTCTGGCCGAACCTCTCTTCATGAGGCAATCAATGTGCCTGTTCCCGTCCTGGTCACCGTTCTGCTAGCCCGTTCCTTTTCATTCCTTCTTTCTGCTTCTTTATTGATGACATAACTTCATTGTGTTGCCTTTTGTTTTTTTTGAATTTTTAATTTTTTTATAACCTTGAGGGCAGGCTCCCCTCTTATACCCTTCTCCCCACAGCAATCCTTTTCAAAAACAACTTTTCATTGGTCCAACAACTTTGCCCAGCAACAGCAAACACCCAGCATCTTCCATGCCTTAATGGCTGGAGAACAAGCAACCCCAGATGGCATGGAGTCTCCTGAATCACCCTTCTTTGTTCCCTCTAAGCTCTTTTACATTCCTGATGGCCTCATCGTTAAGAGTCTACTGTTATCATTAACCACAGAGTGTGCCGACCCGCATGGCCACACTCCCACATCTCCCCCTTCTTTATTACTATCAACCATCTTCTCAACACGAATTACCACTCCATATATAACACTTCCCAGGTGCCACTTGCTTTTGTTAAACCTCCTCTGGTTTCTTCCTGCCCAGCTCTCCAGCCTGTCCAGGTCTCGCTGAATGGCAGCACAGCCTTCTGGTGTGCCAGCCACTCCTCCCAGCTTTGTATCATCAGCGTACTTGCTGAGGGTGGACACTGTTCCCTCATCAGAGTCGCTGATGAAGCTGTTGAACAAGACGGGACCCAGCACCGACCCCTGAGCTTGTCACAGGTCTCCAAGCGGACTCTGCTCCGCCGATCACCACCCTCTGAGCTCGGCCAGTCAGCCGGTTCTCAACCCACCTTACTGTCCGCTCTTCTGTGCCACGCTTTGTCAGCTTTGTTAGCAGGATATCGTGGGAGACAGTAGCAAGAGCCTTTTGTTTTTGTTGTGTTGTTGTTGTTTGGTTTGGAGACTCACATCACGCTTGGTGATAGAAAAGTTTAGCGCATCAGCATCCCACTGGGAAGACACAAAATGCACTGCCAAAGTCTTTCCCCGTCTCCTTAACACTGGAGGTGCCTTAAGAGGAGAGCGGTCATGTCTGGGCCCTTGCAACGCTAGCAAATTCTATGAAAAGTTGCATTCGGCTGAAAAGTAAGTGAATGACATGAACGTGATCTCACTATTTGAACTAATGAGTTAAATGTCCACTCCTGCAAAAATACTCAAAGAAATAATCCAATAGGTTACGTGTAGTTAGGCAATCACAACTGAAACTGCAACAAAGTGCCGATGGTGAGAAACAAACAACAAAGCCATTCCCTTCTCTGACAGCGGAATACCTTGCTCAGGGAAGACCCCCATGTGGCGCCTTCAGAAAGCCTTCGACACCCTCCACCTCGTGCTCCCATCAGCAGGTTGAAGAAGGTGAGAGGGAGCGGCTGGCGGAAGACTGCTCTATCCAGAGCGTGGGGTCTACTGTGAAATTTTCCACTGAAATTGTGCCCATTTCTGAGGATTGTATTTCAAGGAACACACACACCGAGCAGAAAGCATCCAAGGAACCCAGGAAGTGATGCTAAGAACGATCCTTCTTAGGATCAGACTTTTAGGAAACATGGTCTCTCAGGAAAGATTAAACATTGGATTAATGGACTAAGGCTTTAATGTCAAGAGCAGGCAGAACCGAAATGTGGAGAAGGATGCTGCAAGTAAAAAGTGAGCAAACTTCTCCCCAGGCCATAGATTTAGGACAAGGAAGAAAGGACTTCAGATGCAGCAAAGGGACTTTAGTGTAGGTGTTACTGTGTGGTGCTTTTACTTGGGTGGGCAGCCGAGTTCCACCACGGCCGCTCTCTCACTCCCCCTCCTGAAAGGGAAAGGGAGAGAAAATACGATGCCAAGGGCTCAAGGGCTGAGATAAGGACGGGGACATCACTCAGCAGGTATTGTGATGGGCAAAGCAGACTCAGAGTAGGGAAGCAGTAAGACTTTTACCCCCCAGTGCACCCCCTCCCAGCTCCTCCCCCCGAGCGGCTCAGGGGAGCGGGGCAATGGGGGCTGCGGTCAGTCTGTAGCGCCTTGTCTCCGCCGCTCCTTCTCGGTGGCTCTCTGCCCCTGCTCCACCGGGGTCTCCTCCGCGGGCTGCAGCGTGGAACCCTGCTCCACCGTGGTACCCCATGGGCTGCAGGGGGACAGCCTGCTTCACCGTGGTCCTCACCACAGGCTGCAGGCTCCGGAGCCTGGAGCACCTCTCCCCCTCCCTCTTCACCGACCTTGGCGTCTGCAAGGCTGTTCTCATTCCTCCCTCTCTCCCAGCTGCTCTTCCGCAGCACTTTTTTTTTTTTTTTAAGCTTTCTTAAATCTGGCCTCACAGAGGCGCAAACAACAGCACTTCTTGGCCTGGCTGTGGCCAGCAGCGGGCCCTTCTCTAACATGACGCAGTTTCTGGATTCTTCTCACAGAACCCACCCTGATGGCCCCCCCGCTACCAAATCCTTGCCACGTAAACCCAGTACATGAGACAAGAGAACTCGGAAATGGTTTGAAAGAGATTTATAGCAACATGACAGAACATGGCACAAAAAAAAAAAATACCAAAAAAAAAAAAAAGTACAAAAAAAAAAAACAGCTCTACATGAAATGATCGGTTGGCAGATTGAAAACAAACAGAAGAATGTGCCTCTTCACACGTCAGGCACAAAGCTGTCGGTCTGGCTGCAGACATGGGCGATGCCAAAAAGCGCCTCATTGTAGAAAACACCAAGAGCTGCATGATGAAGAAGTCCTCAAGGGCCGTAGTGAAGAAAGCACACAAAGCTGCACGATGAAAAACTTCTCAGGGCCCGGAATGAGAGAAAAAAACACCAAATGTTAGAAGATGAAGCACTTCTCAGGGACAAGGTGAAAACAACACCAAAATTGGCATGATGAAGCTCACCTCTGGGAAACCATGGTGAAGAACCCCAAAGGCTGGATGGTGCAGAACTCCTCAGGGCCGCAGTGAAGAAAACACCACAAGCTGCACCACGAAGCTCTCCTCAGGGGCCGAAGTGAAGAGAACCAGGAAAGCTGCACGCTGAAGAACTCCTCCGGGTAAACGTAATGAAGGGAACGCCAAAAGCTGGACAATGCAGAACTCCTTAAGGGCCGCGGTGAAGAAAATACCAAATGCTGCACGATGAAGAACTCCTCAGGGCCGTAGTGAAGAACACAACTAAAGCCGCATGCAGAAGCACACTTCAGGGGCCACAGGGAGATGAAACCCCAAAAAGCTCCGCGAAGAATTTCTCCTCAAGCGCCACAGTGAAGAAAACACGACGAGCTGAATAGTGAAGCCCTCCTCCGGGGAAACGTGGTGAAGAGATCCTGAAAAGCTGCACGATGAAGAGCTCCTCATGGGCCGCAATGAAGAATTCGCCAGAAGCTGCACGCAGAAGCACTCCTCAGGGCCTAGAATGAGAAAAAACAAAAACACCAAATGTTAGAAGGTGAAGCACTTCTCAGGGGCTGGAAGGTGAAAACAACACCAAAGCAGCATGATGAAGGTCTCCTCAGGGAAAACATGGCGAAGAACCCCAAAGGCTGGACGGTGCAGAACTCCTCAGGGCCGAGTAGAAGAAAACACCGCAAGCTGCACGATGAACTCCTCAGGGCCGTAGTGAAGAAAACAGCAAAATGTGCACGATGACGTATTCCTCCGGAGTCCCGAAGTGAAGAGAACCCCAGAAGCTGCGCGATGAAGAACTCCTCAGGGACCACAAGGTGAAGAAAACACAAAAAGCTCCACAAAGAATTACTCTTCAAGCGCCACAGCGAAGAAAATGCAAAAAGCTGAATGATGAAGCGCTCCTCAGGGTAAACGTGATGTGAAGAACCCCAAAAGCTGCACAATGAAGGCATCCTCAGTGGAAACGCAGTGAAGGCAACACAGAAAGCTGGACGCAGAAGCACTCCTCAAGTCGCACTGAAGAAAACAGCAAAAGCTGCTCAAGAAAGCACTCCTCAGAGGCTGCAGAGGAGAACCACCAAAAGCTGAACGATGCAGAACTGCTCAGGGCTGCCGTGATAAGAACACCGAAAGCTGCACGACGACACCCTCCTGCGGGGTCACACGGTGAAGACAACACCGAGAGCTGCACACAGGAGCACTCCTCAGGGGCCACAAGCAGCCCAAAGGCCGCGCCTCGCCTGCGCGCCACCATCGCCGGAGTGCCGCAGCCCCAGCACACCCAGCACCATGTCACCCACCCTGCCCTGTGACATCTCTGCTCCATCATGGCCAGGCACCGCCCCATTGGCCACCTGCCTTGGCGCCTCTGGGCGCAGCCAATAGTGAGGCCGCTGGCGCTTGTTGCTAGGCAGCCTGGAGCTGTGGCACCCAATGGGCGCCAGGAGGCCGCAGGGCGGGGCTGGCGTCCCAGGCCTGAGGCCTGGCGCAGTGCCTGGCAGGAGCCATGAGGCTTTCCTGACACCACCTCCAGCTCTGCCTCGCCTTGCCCCCGGCCCTCCAAGAGGCACGTTTTGGCACTAGGAGCGCGCAAACTGCTCCAGCAAGGTGGCGGCAGCATTGTGCAGGGCACACTGATGTAGCCCATCAGTCAATCCCTCCTCTGTCCCCAGTGACACGGAGTACACTGCCCGCTTAGCCGTGCTGCCCACAGACGTGAAATTGGGTCCTCAGTGTCCTGAAAGGGTACAAACCAAAGCCAGTTCTGTTGACACAGCCCACAGGACTAAACTCGGTTAAACCATGCACCGTGAGAATGCCAGTCTCTTTCTTCCTCACCCAAACTGCCCAGTGCCATGTAGCTCTTGCATCAGCTTCTTGCAGAACTGGATCTTCAGTGATCGTACAGCTCTGCAAAGCTTCCGCTCTGCAAACTTTTGAGTCTGTGGACTGTGGAAGGACCAAGGCCCCACTATGCAACTCGATGTCATCTTCAAAACCAGGGGTTCTTATCGATGCAAGCCAGGTCTAGAAAGACTGCATCTTCGTCTTTTCAATTGTTAGGGGTAATCCAGGTGTTAGAAGACTGTGGAAACATTGTATTAATGGAGCTGTTACTCCAATAGGTTAAACAGAAGATAGAGAAATGTAGGCGTTGTGGGGCTCGTTTCCCAGAATTGTAGGGGTTGGAAGGGACCTCCAGAGATCATCGGGTCCAACTCCCCTGCCAAAGCAGGTTTCCTAGAGCAGGTTGCACAAGTAGGTGTCCAGACGGGGCTTGAATATCTGCAGAGACTCCACAGCCTCCCTGGGCAGCCTGTCCCTGTGCTCCGTCACCCTCGCCGTGAAGAAGTTCTTTTGCGTAGTGGTGCGGAACTTCCTGTGCTCCATTTTGTGGCCATTGCCCCTTGTCCTGTCCCCACAGACCACTGAAAGGCGGTTGGCCATATCCCTGTGTCTCCCACACCTCAGGTATTTATTTTATTTAGATAAGATCCCTTCTCAGTCTTCTTTTCTCCAGGCTGAACAGAGCCTGGAGAAAAGCTTTTCCTCCTAGGGGAGATGCTCCAGGCCCCGTATCCTGTCTGTGGCCCTCTGCTGGACTCTTTCCAGGAGATCCCTGTCTTTTTTTGTACCAGGGTGCCCAGAACTGGACACAGCACTCCAGGTGAGGCCTGACCAGGGCAGAGTAGAGGGGCAGCATCACCTTCCTTGACCTGCTGTCCACGTTCCTTTTAACGCACCCCAGGATCCCATTGGCCTTCTTGGCCACCAGGGCACACTGCTGGCTCATGGCCAACCTGTCATCCACCAGGACCCCCAGGTCCTTCTCCGCAGAGCTCCTCTCCAGCAGGTCATCCCCCAGCCTGTACTGATACATGCGGTTGTTCCTTCTGTTATAAGTGAAGTCTCAACTCAATCTGTGTTTAGTAATAGTTATAAAAGGAATATTTATAAAAGGTATAAAAGGCAAGTAAACAGCGCTGGGTGTGCGGGGAGTCTGCGCTCCACCAACACGCACACACGAACATCAAACATTCTAAATATACAGAACATTGCTTTTACATACGAAACCCGAGTATGCCTATACATGCGTACAATCAGGAAAGGTAACAAACAGTCCTTTAAGTTCCATGACTTAACAGTCTCCGTTTTCCATTCCTTTTCTGCATTACAAACACGGGAGAATTCCAGGGCTAGTCGTGGGAGCAATATGTCTCGCTTTAAGTTGTTAAGCAACTCGGTCTTCGGGCCTTATGTATCCCGTGCTTCCCGCATCGAATAAAAGCATATCCATCTCCTTTTCAAGGCCAATAGGGCCTGGGTCAAAAGGCACGTCCAGGTCAAAAGGCAGGTCCAGGGGGCAGAACAGCAAAGGCCTTCGATGGCTGTAGCAGCAGAGGGGCCGATGGCATATCAACAGGATCAGTAAAGGAGCCTGCAGCTCCCTCACTGTCTGCCAAACCACACGTGTCTGACTGTGGTCCCACACGGCTCTTTAAGGCCTCAGAGACTGCTCACCAGGTGCCGAGCAATCCCACTGCAACCTTGTTGTTTTTAGTTGCAGAGTCCCACACCTTGACCTCAATTTGGTCCCATATTTCAGGATCATAAACTGTCCGATTGTTAAGAAGGAGAATAAGCCGTAAGGTTACCAGGACAGTCGTTGTTTCTAAGGACGCATGATTCCCCATAATGCGCAACTGCTTACCAGCGAGGGGCAGTTGTGTGCGCAGCTCCGCTTCTCTCAGCGTGAGCTTCTTTGCAGCTCCGGTGCGCCCATTTCCAGCGACTTTCAGTAGGAGCTTCTTTGAGCGGTTTGATGAGTCTGGCCGAACCTCTCTTCATGAGGCAATCAATGTGCCTGTTCCCGTCCTGGTCACCGTTCTGCTAGCCCGTTCCTTTTCATTCCTTCTTTCTGCTTCTTTATTGATGACATAACTTCATTGTGTTGCCTTTTGTTTTTTTTGAATTTTTAATTTTTTTATAACCTTGAGGGCAGGCTCCCCTCTTATACCCTTCTCCCCACAGCAATCCTTTTCAAAAACAACTTTTCATTGGTCCAACAACTTTGCCCAGCAACAGCAAACACCCAGCATCTTCCATGCCTTAATGGCTGGAGAACAAGCAACCCCAGATGGCATGGAGTCTCCTGAATCACCCTTCTTTGTTCCCTCTAAGCTCTTTTACATTCCTGATGGCCTTATCGTTAAGAGTCTACTGTTATCATTAACCACAGAGTGTGCCGACCCGCATGGCCACACTCCCACATCTCCCCCTTCTTTATTACTATCAACCATCTTCTCAACACGAATTACCACTCCATATATAACACTTCCCAGGTGCCACTTGCTTTTGTTAAACCTCCTCTGGTTTCTTCCTGCCCAGCTCTCCAGCCTGTCCAGGTCTCGCTGAATGGCAGCACAGCCTTCTGGTGTGCCAGCCACTCCTCCCAGCTTTGTATCATCAGCGTACTTGCTGAGGGTGGACACTGTTCCCTCATCAGAGTCGCTGATGAAGCTGTTGAACAAGACGGGACCCAGCACCGACCCCTGAGCTTGTCACAGGTCTCCAAGCGGACTCTGCTCCGCCGATCACCACCCTCTGAGCTCGGCCAGTCAGACGGTTCTCAACCCACCTTACTGTCCGCTCTTCTGTGCCACGCTTTGTCAGCTTTGTTAGCAGGATATCGTGGGAGACAGTAGCAAGAGCCTTTTGTTTTTGTTGTGTTGTTGTTGTTTGGTTTGGAGACTCACATCACGCTTGGTGATAGAAAAGTTTAGCGCATCAGCATCCCACTGGGAAGACACAAAATGCACTGCCAAAGTCTTTCCCCGTCTCCTTAACACTGGAGGTGCCTTAAGAGGAGAGCGGTCATGTCTGGGCCCTTGCAACGCTAGCAAATTCTATGAAAAGTTGCATTCGGCTGAAAAGTAAGTGAATGACATGAACGTGATCTCACTATTTGAACTAATGAGTTAAATGTCCACTCCTGCAAAAATACTCAAAGAAATAATCCAATAGGTTACGTGTAGTTAGGCAATCACAACTGAAACTGCAACAAAGTGCCGATGGTGAGAAACAAACAACAAAGCCATTTCCTTCTCTGACAGCGGAATACCTTGCTCAGGGAAGACCCCCATGTGGCGCCTTCAGAAAGCCTTCGACACCCTCCACCTCGTGCTCCCATCAGCAGGTTGAAGAAGGTGAGAGGGAGCGGCTGGCGGAAGACTGCTCTATCCAGAGCGTGGGGTCTACTGTGAAATTTTCCACTGAAATTGTGCCCATTTCTGAGGATTGTATTTCAAGGAACACACACACCGAGCAGAAAGCATCCAAGGAACCCAGGAAGTGATGCTAAGAACGATCCTTCTTAGGATCAGACTTTTAGGAAACATGGTCTCTCAGGAAAGATTAAACATTGGATTAATGGACTAAGGCTTTAATGTCAAGAGCAGGCAGAACCGAAATGTGGAGAAGGATGCTGCAAGTAAAAAGTGAGCAAACTTCTCCCCAGGCCATAGATTTAGGACAAGGAAGAAAGGACTTCAGATGCAGCAAAGGGACTTTAGTGTAGGTGTTACTGTGTGGTGCTTTTACTTGGGTGGGCAGCCGAGTTCCACCACGGCCGCTCTCTCACTCCCCCTCCTGAAAGGGAAAGGGAGAGAAAATACGATGCCAAGGGCTCAAGGGCTGAGATAAGGACGGGGACATCACTCAGCAGGTATTGTGATGGGCAAAGCAGACTCAGAGTAGGGAAGCAGTAAGACTTTTCCCCCCCAGTGCACCCCCTCCCAGCTCCTCCCCCCGAGCGGCTCAGGGGAGCGGGGCAATGGGGGCTGCGGTCAGTCTGTAGCGCCTTGTCTCCGCCGCTCCTTCTCGGTGGCTCTCTGCCCCTGCTCCACCGGGGTCTCCTCCGCGGGCTGCAGCGTGGAACCCTGCTCCACCGTGGTACCCCATGGGCTGCAGGGGGACAGCCTGCTTCACCGTGGTCCTCACCACAGGCTGCAGGCTCCGGAGCCTGGAGCACCTCTCCCCCTCCCTCTTCACCGACCTTGGCGTCTGCAAGGCTGTTCTCATTCCTCCCTCTCTCCCAGCTGCTCTTCCGCAGCACTTTTTTTTTTTTTTTAAGCTTTCTTAAATCTGGCCTCACAGAGGCGCAAACAACAGCACTTCTTGGCCTGGCTGTGGCCAGCAGCGGGCCCTTCTCTAACATGACGCAGTTTCTGGATTCTTCTCACAGAACCCACCCTGATGGCCCCCCCGCTACCAAATCCTTGCCACGTAAACCCAGTACATGAGACAAGAGAACTCGGAAATGGTTTGAAAGAGATTTATAGCAACATGACAGAACATGGCACAAAAAAAAACAAAAACAAAAACAAAAAAAAGTACAAAAAAAAAAAACAGCTCTACATGAAATGATCGGTTGGCAGATTGAAAACAAACAGAAGAATGTGCCTCTTCACACGTCAGGCACAAAGCTGTCGGTCTGGCTGCAGACATGGGCGATGCCAAAAAGCGCCTCATTGTAGAAAACACCAAGAGCTGCATGATGAAGAAGTCCTCAAGGGCCGTAGTGAAGAAAGCACACAAAGCTGCACGATGAAAAACTTCTCAGGGCCCGGAATGAGAGAAAAAAACACCAAATGTTAGAAGATGAAGCACTTCTCAGGGACAAGGTGAAAACAACACCAAAATTGGCATGATGAAGCTCACCTCTGGGAAACCATGGTGAAGAACCCCAAAGGCTGGATGGTGCAGAACTCCTCAGGGCCGCAGTGAAGAAAACACCACAAGCTGCACCACGAAGCTCTCCTCAGGGGCCAAAGTGAAGAGAACCAGAAAAGCTGCACGCTGAAGAACTCCTCCGGGTAAACGTAATGAAGGGAACGCCAAAAGCTGGACAATGCAGAACTCCTTAAGGGCCGCGGTGAAGAAAATACCAAATGCTGCACGATGAAGAACTCCTCAGGGCCGTAGTGAAGAACACAACTAAAGCCGCATGCAGAAGCACACTTCAGGGGCCACAGGGAGATGAAACCCCAAAAAGCTCCACGAAGAATTTCTCCTCAAGCGCCACAGTGAAGAAAACACGACGAGCTGAATAGTGAAGCCCTCCTCCGGGGAAACGTGGTGAAGAGATCCTGAAAAGCTGCACGATGAAGAGCTCCTCATGGGCCGCAATGAAGAATTCGCCAGAAGCTGCACGCAGAAGCACTCCTCAGGGCCTAGAATGAGAAAAAACAAAAACACCAAATGTTAGAAGGTGAAGCACTTCTCAGGGGCTGGAAGGTGAAAACAACACCAAAGCAGCATGATGAAGGTCTCCTCAGGGAAAACATGGCGAAGAACCCCAAAGGCTGGACGGTGCAGAACTCCTCAGGGCCGAGTAGAAGAAAACACCGCAAGCTGCATGATGAACTCCTCAGGGCCGTAGTGAAGAAAACAGCAAAATGTGCACGATGACGTATTCCTCCGGAGTCCCGAAGTGAAGAGAACCCCAGAAGCTGCGCGATGAAGAACTCCTCAGGGACCACAAGGTGAAGAAAACACAAAAAGCTCCACAAAGAATTACTCTTCAAGCGCCACAGCGAAGAAAATGCAAAAAGCTGAATGATGAAGCGCTCCTCAGGGTAAACGTGATGTGAAGAACCCCAAAAGCTGCACAATGAAGGCATCCTCAATGGAAACGCAGTGAAGGCAACACAGAAAGCTGGACGCAGAAGCACTCCTCAAGTCGCACTGAAGAAAACAGCAAAAGCTGCTCAAGAAAGCACTCCTCAGAGGCTGCAGAGGAGAACCACCAAAAGCTGAACGATGCAGAACTGCTCAGGGCTGCCGTGATAAGAACACCGAAAGCTGCACGACGACACCCTCCTGCGGGGTCACACGGTGAAGACAACACCGAGAGCTGCACACAGGAGCACTCCTCAGGGGCCACAAGCAGCCCAAAGGCCGCGCCTCGCCTGCGCGCCACCATCGCCGGAGTGCCGCAGCCCTAGCACACCCAGCACCATGTCACCCACCCTGCCCTGTGACATCTCTGCTCCATCATGGCCAGGCACCGCCCCATTGGCCGCCTGCCTTGGCGCCTCTGGGCGCAGCCAATAGTGAGGCCGCTGGCGCTTGTTGCTACGCAGCCTGGAGCTGTGGCACCCGATGGGCGCCAGGAGGCCGCAGGGCGGGGCTGGCGTCCCAGGCCTGAGGCCTGGCGCAGTGCCTGGCAGGAGCCATGAGGCTTTCCTGACACCACCTCCAGCTCTGCCTCGCCTTGCCCCCGGCCCTCCAAGAGGCACGTTTTGGCACTAGGAGCGCGCAAACTGCTCCAGCAAGGTGGCGGCAGCATTGTGCAGGGCACACTGACGTAGCCCATCAGTCAATCCCTCCTCTGTCCCCAGTGACACGGAGTACACTGCCCGCTTAGCTGTGCTGCCCACAGACGTGAAATTGGGTCCTCAGTGTCCTGAAAGGGTACAAACCAAAGCCAGTTCTGTTGACACAGCCCACAGGACTAAACTCGGTTAAACCATGCACCGTGAGAATGCCAGTCTCTTTCTTCCTCACCCAAACTGCCCAGTGCCATGTAGCTCTTGCATCAGCTTCTTGCAGAACTGGATCTTCAGTGATCGTACAGCTCTGCAAAGCTTCCGCTCTGCAAACTTTTGAGTCTGTGGACTGTGGAAGGACCAAGGCCCCACTATGCAACTCGATGTCATCTTCAAAACCAGGGGTTCTTATCGATGCAAGCCAGGTCTAGAAAGACTGCATCTTCGTCTTTTCAATTGTTAGGGGTAATCCAGGTGTTAGAAGACTGTGGAAACATTGTATTAATGGAGCTGTTACTCCAATAGGTTAAACAGAAGATAGAGAAATGTAGGCGTTGTGGGGCTCGTTTCCCAGAATTGTAGGGGTTGGAAGGGACCTCCAGAGATCATCGGGTCCAACTCCCCTGCCAAAGCAGGTTTCCTAGAGCAGGTTGCACAAGTAGGTGTCCAGACGGGGCTTGAATATCTGCAGAGACTCCACAGCCTCCCTGGGCAGCCTGTCCCTGTGCTCCGTCACCCTCGCCGTGAAGAAGTTCTTTTGCGTAGTGGTGCGGAACTTCCTGTGCTCCATTTTGTGGCCATTGCCCCTTGTCCTGTCCCCACAGACCACTGAAAGGCGGTTGGCCATATCCCTGTGTCTCCCACACCTCAGGTATTTATTTTATTTAGATAAGATCCCTTCTCAGTCTTCTTTTCTCCAGGCTGAACAGAGCCTGGAGAAAAGCTTTTCCTCCTGGGGGAGATGCTCCAGGCCCCGTATCCTGTCTGTGGCCCTCTGCTGGACTCTTTCCAGGAGATCCCTGTCTTTTTTTGTACCAGGGTGCCCAGAACTGGACACAGCACTCCAGGTGAGGCCTGACCAGGGCAGAGTAGAGGGGCAGCATCACCTTCCTTGACCTGCTGTCCACGCTCCTTTTAACGCACCCCAGGATCCCGTTGGCCTTCTTGGCCACCAGGGCACACTGCTGGCTCATGGCCAACCTGTCATCCACCAGGACCCCCAGGTCCTTCTCCGCAGAGCTCCTCTCCAGCAGGTCATCCCCCAGCCTGTACTGATACATGCGGTTGTTCCTTCTGTTATAAGTGAAGTCTCAACTCAATCTGTGTTTAGTAATAGTTATAAAAGGAATATTTATAAAAGGTATAAAAGGCAAGTAAACAGCGCTGGGTGTGCGGGGAGTCTACGCTCCACCAACACGCACACACGAACATCAAACATTCTAAATATACAGAACATTGCTTTTACATACGAAACCCGAGTATGCCTATACATGCGTACAATCAGGAAAGGTAACAAACAGTCCTTTAAGTTCCATGACTTAACAGTCTCCGTTTTCCATTCCTTTTCTGCATTACAAACACGGGAGAATTCCAGGGCTAGTCGTGGGAGCAATATGTCTCGCTTTAAGTTGTTAAGCAACTCGGTCTTCGGGCCTTATGTATCCCGTGCTTCCCGCATCAAATAAAAGCATATCCATCTCCTTTTCAAGGCCAATAGGGCCTGGGTCAAAAGGCACGTCCAGGTCAAAAGGCAGGTCCAGGGGGCAGAACAGCAAAGGCCTTCGATGGCTGTAGCAGTAGAGGGGCCGATGGCGTATCAACAGGATCAGTAAAGGAGCCCGCAGCTCCCTCACTGTCTGCCAAACCACACGTGTCTGACTGTGGTCCCACACGGCTCTTTAAGGCCTCAGAGACTGCTCACCAGGTGCCGAGCAATCCCACTGCAACCTTGTTGTTTTTAGTTGCAGAGTCCCACACCTTGACCTCAATTTGGTCCCATATTTCAGGATCATAAACTGTCCGATTGTTAAGAAGGAGAATAAGCCGTAAGGTTACCAGGACAGTCGTTGTTTCTAAGGACGCATGATTCCCCATAATGCGCAACTGCTTACCAGCGAGGGGCAGTTGTGTGCGCGGCTCCGCTTCTCTCAGCGTGAGCTTCTTTGCAGCTCCGGTGCGCCCATTTCCAGCGACTTTCAGTAGGAGCTTCTTTGAGCGGTTTGATGAGTCTGGCCGAACCTCTCTTCATGAGGCAATCAATGTGCCTGTTCCCGTCCTGGTCACCGTTCTGCTAGCCCGTTCCTTTTCATTCCTTCTTTCTGCTTCTTTATTGATGACATAACTTCATTGTGTTGCCTTTTGTTTTTTTTGAATTTTTAATTTTTTTATAACCTTGAGGGCAGGCTCCCCTCTTATACCCTTCTCCCCACAGCAATCCTTTTCAAAAACAACTTTTCATTGGTCCAACAACTTTGCCCAGCAACAGCAAACACCCAGCATCTTCCATGCCTTAATGGCTGGAGAACAAGCAACCCCAGATGGCATGGAGTCTCCTGAATCACCCTTCTTTGTTCCCTCTAAGCTCTTTTACATTCCTGATGGCCTCATCGTTAAGAGTCTACTGTTATCATTAACCACAGAGTGTGCCGACCCGCATGGCCACACTCCCACATCTCCCCCTTCTTTATTACTATCAACCATCTTCTCAACACGAATTACCACTCCATATATAACACTTCCCAGGTGCCACTTGCTTTTGTTAAACCTCCTCTGGTTTCTTCCTGCCCAGCTCTCCAGCCTGTCCAGGTCTCGCTGAATGGCAGCACAGCCTTCTGGTGTGCCAGCCACTCCTCCCAGCTTTGTATCATCAGCGTACTTGCTGAGGGTGGACACTGTTCCCTCATCAGAGTCGCTGATGAAGCTGTTGAACAAGACGGGACCCAGCACCGACCCCTGAGCTTGTCACAGGTCTCCAAGCGGACTCTGCTCCGCCGATCACCACCCTCTGAGCTCGGCCAGTCAGCCGGTTCTCAACCCACCTTACTGTCCGCTCTTCTGTGCCACGCTTTGTCAGCTTTGTCAGCAGGATATCGTGGGAGACAGTAGCAAGAGCCTTTTGTTTTTGTTGTGTTGTTGTTGTTGTTTGGTTTGGAGATTCACATCACGCTCGGTGATAGAAAAGTTTAGCGCATCAGCATCCCACTGGGAAGACACAAAATGCACTGCCAAAGTCTTTCCCCGTCTCCTTAACACTGGAGGTGCCTTAAGAGGAGAGCGGTCATGTCTGGGCCCTTGCAACGCTAGCAAATTCTATGAAAAGTTGCATTCGGCTGAAAAGTAAGTGAATGACATGAACGTGATCTCACTATTTGAACTAATGAGTTAAATGTCCACTCCTGCAAAAATACTCAAAGAAATAATCCAATAGGTTACGTGTAGTTAGGCAATCACAACTGAAACTGCAACAAAGTGCCGATGGTGAGAAACAAACAACAAAGCCGTTTCCTTCTCTGACAGCGGAATACCTTGCTCAGGGAAGACCCCCATGTGGCGCCTTCAGAAAGCCTTCGACACCCTCCACCTCGTGCTCCCATCAGCAGGTTGAAGAAGGTGAGAGGGAGCGGCTGGCGGAAGACTGCTCTATCCAGAGCGTGGGGTCTACTGTGAAATTTTCCACTGAAATTGTGCCCATTTCTGAGGATTGTATTTCAAGGAACACACACACCGAGCAGAAAGCATCCAAGGAACCCAGGAAGTGATGCTAAGAACGATCCTTCTTAGGATCAGACTTTTAGGAAACATGGTCTCTAAGGAAAGATTAAACATTGGATTAATGGACTAAGGCTTTAATGTCAAGAGCAGGCAGAACCGAAATGTGGAGAAGGATGCTGCAAGTAAAAAGTGAGCAAACTTCTCCCCAGGCCATAGATTTAGGACAAGGAAGAAAGGACTTCAGATGCAGCAAAGGGACTTTAGTGTAGGTGTTACTGTGTGGTGCTTTTACTTGGGTGGGCAGCCGAGTTCCACCACGGCCGCTCTCTCACTCCCCCTCCTGAAAGGGAAAGGGAGAGAAAATACGATGCCAAGGGCTCAAGGGCTGAGATAAGGACGGGGACATCACTCAGCAGGTATTGTGATGGGCAAAGCAGACTCAGAGTAGGGAAGCAGTAAGACTTTTCCCCCCCAGTGCACCCCCTCCCAGCTCCTCCCCCCGAGCGGCTCAGGGGAGCGGGGCAATGGGGGCTGCGGTCAGTCTGTAGCGCCTTGTCTCCGCCGCTCCTTCTCGGTGGCTCTCTGCCCCTGCTCCACCGGGGTCTCCTCCGCGGGCTGCAGCGTGGAACCCTGCTCCACCGTGGTACCCCATGGGCTGCAGGGGGACAGCCTGCTTCACCGTGGTCCTCACCACAGGCTGCAGGCTCCGGAGCCTGGAGCACCTCTCCCCCTCCCTCTTCACCGACCTTGGCGTCTGCAAGGCTGTTCTCATTCCTCCCTCTCTCCCAGCTGCTCTTCCGCAGCACTTTTTTTTTTTTTTTAAGCTTTCTTAAATCTGGCCTCACAGAGGCGCAAACAACAGCACTTCTTGGCCTGGCTGTGGCCAGCAGCGGGCCCTTCTCTAACATGACGCAGTTTCTGGATTCTTCTCACAGAACCCACCCTGATGGCCCCCCCGCTACCAAATCCTTGCCACGTAAACCCAGTACATGAGACAAGAGAACTCGGAAATGGTTTGAAAGAGATTTATAGCAACATGACAGAACATGGCACAAAAAAAAACAAAAACAAAAACAAAAAAAAGTACAAAAAAAAAAAAACAGCTCTACATGAAATGATCGGTTGGCAGATTGAAAACAAACAGAAGAATGTGCCTCTTCACACGTCAGGCACAAAGCTGTCGGTCTGGCTGCAGACATGGGCGATGCCAAAAAGCGCCTCATTGTAGAAAACACCAAGAGCTGCATGATGAAGAAGTCCTCAAGGGCCGTAGTGAAGAAAGCACACAAAGCTGCACGATGAAAAACTTCTCAGGGCCCGGAATGAGAGAAAAAAACACCAAATGTTAGAAGATGAAGCACTTCTCAGGGACAAGGTGAAAACAACACCAAAATTGGCATGATGAAGCTCACCTCTGGGAAACCATGGTGAAGAACCCCAAAGGCTGGATGGTGCAGAACTCCTCAGGGCCGCAGTGAAGAAAACACCACAAGCTGCACCACGAAGCTCTCCTCAGGGGCCAAAGTGAAGAGAACCAGAAAAGCTGCACGCTGAAGAACTCCTCCGGGTAAACGTAATGAAGGGAACGCCAAAAGCTGGACAATGCAGAACTCCTTAAGGGCCGCGGTGAAGAAAATACCAAATGCTGCACGATGAAGAACTCCTCAGGGCCGTAGTGAAGAACACAACTAAAGCCGCATGCAGAAGCACACTTCAGGGGCCACAGGGAGATGAAACCCCAAAAAGCTCCACGAAGAATTTCTCCTCAAGCGCCACAGTGAAGAAAACACGACGAGCTGAATAGTGAAGCCCTCCTCCGGGGAAACGTGGTGAAGAGATCCTGAAAAGCTGCACGATGAAGAGCTCCTCATGGGCCGCAATGAAGAATTCGCCAGAAGCTGCACGCAGAAGCACTCCTCAGGGCCTAGAATGAGAAAAAACAAAAACACCAAATGTTAGAAGGTGAAGCACTTCTCAGGGGCTGGAAGGTGAAAACAACACCAAAGCAGCATGATGAAGGTCTCCTCAGGGAAAACATGGCGAAGAACCCCAAAGGCTGGACGGTGCAGAACTCCTCAGGGCCGAGTAGAAGAAAACACCGCAAGCTGCACGATGAACTCCTCAGGGCCGTAGTGAAGAAAACAGCAAAATGTGCACGATGACGTATTCCTCCGGAGTCCCGAAGTGAAGAGAACCCCAGAAGCTGCGCGATGAAGAACTCCTCAGGGACCACAAGGTGAAGAAAACACAAAAAGCTCCACAAAGAATTACTCTTCAAGCGCCACAGCGAAGAAAATGCAAAAAGCTGAATGATGAAGCGCTCCTCAGGGTAAACGTGATGTGAAGAACCCCAAAAGCTGCACAATGAAGGCATCCTCAATGGAAACGCAGTGAAGGCAACACAGAAAGCTGGACGCAGAAGCACTCCTCAAGTCGCACTGAAGAAAACAGCAAAAGCTGCTCAAGAAAGCACTCCTCAGAGGCTGCAGAGGAGAACCACCAAAAGCTGAACGATGCAGAACTGCTCAGGGCTGCCGTGATAAGAACACCGAAAGCTGCACGACGACACCCTCCTGCGGGGTCACACAGTGAAGACAACACCGAGAGCTGCACACAGGAGCACTCCTCAGGGGCCACAAGCAGCCCAAAGGCCGCGCCTCGCCTGCGCGCCACCATCGCCGGAGTGCCGCAGCCCTAGCACACCCAGCACCATGTCACCCACCCTGCCCTGTGACATCTCTGCTCCATCATGGCCAGGCACCGCCCCATTGGCCGCCTGCCTTGGCGCCTCTGGGCGCAGCCAATAGTGAGGCCGCTGGCGCTTGTTGCTAGGCAGCCTGGAGCTGTGGCACCCGATGGGCGCCAGGAGGCCGCAGGGCGGGGCTGGCGTCCCAGGCCTGAGGCCTGGCGCAGTGCCTGGCAGGAGCCATGAGGCTTTCCTGACACCACCTCCAGCTCTGCCTCGCCTTGCCCCCGGCCCTCCAAGAGGCACGTTTTGGCACTAGGAGCGCGCAAACTGCTCCAGCAAGGTGGCGGCAGCATTGTGCAGGGCACACTGACGTAGCCCATCAGTCAATCCCTCCTCTGTCCCCAGTGACACGGAGTACACTGCCCGCTTAGCTGTGCTGCCCACAGACGTGAAATTGGGTCCTCAGTGTCCTGAAAGGGTACAAACCAAAGCCAGTTCTGTTGACACAGCCCACAGGACTAAACTCGGTTAAACCATGCACCGTGAGAATGCCAGTCTCTTTCTTCCTCACCCAAACTGCCCAGTGCCATGTAGCTCTTGCATCAGCTTCTTGCAGAACTGGATCTTCAGTGATCGTACAGCTCTGCAAAGCTTCCGCTCTGCAAACTCTTGAGTCTGTGGACTGTGGAAGGACCAAGGCCCCACTATGCAACTCGATGTCATCTTCAAAACCAGGGGTTCTTATCGATGCAAGCCAGGTCTAGAAAGACTGCATCTTCGTCTTTTCAATTGTTAGGGGTAATCCAGGTGTTAGAAGACTGTGGAAACATTGTATTAATGGAGCTGTTACTCCAATAGGTTAAACAGAAGATAGAGAAATGTAGGCGTTGTGGGGCTCGTTTCCCAGAATTGTAGGGGTTGGAAGGGACCTCCAGAGATCATCGGGTCCAACTCCCCTGCCAAAGCAGGTTTCCTAGAGCAGGTTGCACAAGTAGGTGTCCAGACGGGGCTTGAATATCTGCAGAGACTCCACAGCCTCCCTGGGCAGCCTGTCCCTGTGCTCCGTCACCCTCGCCGTGAAGAAGTTCTTTTGCGTAGTGGTGCGGAACTTCCTGTGCTCCATTTTGTGGCCATTGCCCCTTGTCCTGTCCCCACAGACCACTGAAAGGCGGTTGGCCATATCCCTGTGTCTCCCACACCTCAGGTATTTATTTTATTTAGATAAGATCCCTTCTCAGTCTTCTTTTCTCCAGGCTGAACAGAGCCAGGTCTCTCAGCTTTTCCTCCTGGGGGAGATGCTCCAGGCCCCGTATCCTGTCTGTGGCCCTCTGCTGGACTCTTTCCAGGAGATCCCTGTCTTTTTTTGTACCAGGGCGCCCAGAACTGGACACAGCACTCCAGGTGAGGCCTGACCAGGGCAGAGTAGAGGGGCAGCATCACCTTCCTTGACCTGCTGTCCACGCTCCTTTTAACGCACCCCAGGATCCCGTTGGCCTTCTTGGCCACCAGGGCACACTGCTGGCTCATGGCCAACCTGTCATCCACCAGGACCCCCAGGTCCTTCTCCGCAGAGCTCCTCTCCAGCAGGTCATCCCCCAGCCTGTACTGATACATGCGGTTGTTCCTTCTGTTATAAGTGAAGTCTCAACTCAATCTGTGTTTAGTAATAGTTATAAAAGGAATATTTATAAAAGGTATAAAAGGCAAGTAAACAGCGCTGGGTGTGCGGGGAGTCTACGCTCCACCAACACGCACACACGAACATCAAACATTCTAAATATACAGAACATTGCTTTTACATACGAAACCCGAGTATGCCTATACATGCGTACAATCAGGAAAGGTAACAAACAATCCTTTAAGTTCCATGACTTAACAGTCTCCGTTTTCCATTCCTTTTCTGCATTACAAACACGGGAGAATTCCAGGGCTAGTCGTGGGAGCAATATGTCTCGCTTTAAGTTGTTAAGCAACTCGGTCTTCGGGCCTTATGTATCCCGTGCTTCCCGCATCGAATAAAAGCATATCCATCTCCTTTTCAAGGCCAATAGGGCCTGGGTCAAAAGGCACGTCCAGGTCAAAAGGCAGGTCCAGGGGGCAGAACAGCAAAGGCCTTCGATGGCTGTAGCAGCAGAGGGGCCGATGGCATATCAACAGGATCAGTAAAGGAGACCGCAGCTCCCTCACTGTCTGCCAAACCACACGTGTCTGACTGTGGTCCCACACGGCTCTTTAAGGCCTCAGAGACTGCTCACCAGGTGCCGAGCAATCCCACTGCAACCTTGTTGTTTTTAGTTGCAGAGTCCCACACCTTGACCTCAATTTGGTCCCATATTTCAGGATCATAAACTGTCCGATTGTTAAGAAGGAGAATAAGCCGTAAGGTTACCAGGACAGTCGTTGTTTCTAAGGACGCATGATTCCCCATAATGCGCAACCGCTTACCAGCGAGGGGCAGTTATGTGCGCAGCTCCGCTTCTCTCAGCGTGAGCTTCTTTGCAGCTCCGGTGCGCCCATTTCCAGCGACTTTCAGTAGGAGCTTCTTTGAGCGGTTTGATGAGTCTGGCCGAACCTCTCTTCATGAGGCAATCAATGTGCCTGTTCCCGTCCTGGTCACCGTTCTGCTAGCCCGTTCCTTTTCATTCCTTCTTTCTGCTTCTTTATTGATGACATAACTTCATTGTGTTGCCTTTTGTTTTTTTTGAATTTTTAATTTTTTTATAACCTTGAGGGCAGGCTCCCCTCTTATACCCTTCTCCCCACAGCAATCCTTTTCAAAAACAACTTTTCATTGGTCCAACAACTTTGCCCAGCAACAGCAAACACCCAGCATCTTCCATGCCTTAATGGCTGGAGAACAAGCAACCCCAGATGGCATGGAGTCTCCTGAATCACCCTTCTTTGTTCCCTCTAAGCTCTTTTACATTCCTGATGGCCTTATCGTTAAGAGTCTACTGTTATCATTAACCACAGAGTGTGCCGACCCGCATGGCCACACTCCCACATCTCCCCCTTCTTTATTACTATCAACCATCTTCTCAACACGAATTACCACTCCATATATAACACTTCCCAGGTGCCACTTGCTTTTGTTAAACCTCCTCTGGTTTCTTCCTGCCCAGCTCTCCAGCCTGTCCAGGTCTCGCTGAATGGCAGCACAGCCTTCTGGTGTGCCAGCCACTCCTCCCAGCTTTGTATCATCAGCGTACTTGCTGAGGGTGGACACTGTTCCCTCATCAGAGTCGCTGATGAAGCTGTTGAACAAGACGGGACCCAGCACCGACCCCTGAGCTTGTCACAGGTCTCCAAGCGGACTCTGCTCCGCCGATCACCACCCTCTGAGCTCGGCCAGTCAGCCGGTTCTCAACCCACCTTACTGTCCGCTCTTCTGTGCCATGCTTTGTCAGCTTTGTCAGCAGGATATCGTGGGAGACAGTAGCAAGAGCCTTTTGTTTTTGTTGTGTTGTTGTTGTTGTTTGGTTTGGAGATTCACATCACGCTCGGTGATAGAAAAGTTTAGCGCATCAGCATCCCACTGGGAAGACACAAAATGCACTGCCAAAGTCTTTCCCCGTCTCCTTAACACTGGAGGTGCCTTAAGAGGAGAGCGGTCATGTCTGGGCCCTTGCAACGCTAGCAAATTCTATGAAAAGTTGCATTCGGCTGAAAAGTAAGTGAATGACATGAACGTGATCTCACTATTTGAACTAATGAGTTAAATGTCCACTCCTGCAAAAATACTCAAAGAAATAATCCAATAGGTTACGTGTAGTTAGGCAATCACAACTGAAACTGCAACAAAGTGCCGATGGTGAGAAACAAACAACAAAGCCGTTTCCTTCTCTGACAGCGGAATACCTTGCTCAGGGAAGACCCCCATGTGGCGCCTTCAGAAAGCCTTCGACACCCTCCACCTCGTGCTCCCATCAGCAGGTTGAAGAAGGTGAGAGGGAGCGGCTGGCGGAAGACTGCTCTATCCAGAGCGTGGGGTCTACTGTGAAATTTTCCACTGAAATTGTGCCCATTTCTGAGGATTGTATTTCAAGGAACACACACACCGAGCAGAAAGCATCCAAGGAACCCAGGAAGTGATGCTAAGAACGATCCTTCTTAGGATCAGACTTTTAGGAAACATGGTCTCTAAGGAAAGATTAAACATTGGATTAATGGACTAAGGCTTTAATGTCAAGAGCAGGCAGAACCGAAATGTGGAGAAGGATGCTGCAAGTAAAAAGTGAGCAAACTTCTCCCCAGGCCATAGATTTAGGACAAGGAAGAAAGGACTTCAGATGCAGCAAAGGGACTTTAGTGTAGGTGTTACTGTGTGGTGCTTTTACTTGGGTGGGCAGCCGAGTTCCACCACGGCCGCTCTCTCACTCCCCCTCCTGAAAGGGAAAGGGAGAGAAAATACGATGCCAAGGGCTCAAGGGCTGAGATAAGGACGGGGACATCACTCAGCAGGTATTGTGATGGGCAAAGCAGACTCAGAGTAGGGAAGCAGTAAGACTTTTCCCCCCCAGTGCACCCCCTCCCAGCTCCTCCCCCCGAGCGGCTCAGGGGAGCGGGGCAATGGGGGCTGCGGTCAGTCTGTAGCGCCTTGTCTCCGCCGCTCCTTCTCGGTGGCTCTCTGCCCCTGCTCCACCGGGGTCTCCTCCGCGGGCTGCAGCGTGGAACCCTGCTCCACCGTGGTACCCCATGGGCTGCAGGGGGACAGCCTGCTTCACCGTGGTCCTCACCACAGGCTGCAGGCTCCGGAGCCTGGAGCACCTCTCCCCCTCCCTCTTCACCGACCTTGGCGTCTGCAAGGCTGTTCTCATTCCTCCCTCTCTCCCAGCTGCTCTTCCGCAGCACTTTTTTTTTTTTTTTAAGCTTTCTTAAATCTGGCCTCACAGAGGCGCAAACAACAGCACTTCTTGGCCTGGCTGTGGCCAGCAGCGGGCCCTTCTCTAACATGACGCAGTTTCTGGATTCTTCTCACAGAACCCACCCTGATGGCCCCCCCGCTACCAAATCCTTGCCACGTAAACCCAGTACATGAGACAAGAGAACTCGGAAATGGTTTGAAAGAGATTTATAGCAACATGACAGAACATGGCACAAAAAAAAACAAAAACAAAAACAAAAAAAAGTACAAAAAAAAAAAAACAGCTCTACATGAAATGATCGGTTGGCAGATTGAAAACAAACAGAAGAATGTGCCTCTTCACACGTCAGGCACAAAGCTGTCGGTCTGGCTGCAGACATGGGCGATGCCAAAAAGCGCCTCATTGTAGAAAACACCAAGAGCTGCATGATGAAGAAGTCCTCAAGGGCCGTAGTGAAGAAAGCACACAAAGCTGCACGATGAAAAACTTCTCAGGGCCCGGAATGAGAGAAAAAAACACCAAATGTTAGAAGATGAAGCACTTCTCAGGGACAAGGTGAAAACAACACCAAAATTGGCATGATGAAGCTCACCTCTGGGAAACCATGGTGAAGAACCCCAAAGGCTGGATGGTGCAGAACTCCTCAGGGCCGCAGTGAAGAAAACACCACAAGCTGCACCACGAAGCTCTCCTCAGGGGCCAAAGTGAAGAGAACCAGAAAAGCTGCACGCTGAAGAACTCCTCCGGGTAAACGTAATGAAGGGAACGCCAAAAGCTGGACAATGCAGAACTCCTTAAGGGCCGCGGTGAAGAAAATACCAAATGCTGCACGATGAAGAACTCCTCAGGGCCGTAGTGAAGAACACAACTAAAGCCGCATGCAGAAGCACACTTCAGGGGCCACAGGGAGATGAAACCCCAAAAAGCTCCACGAAGAATTTCTCCTCAAGCGCCACAGTGAAGAAAACACGACGAGCTGAATAGTGAAGCCCTCCTCCGGGGAAACGTGGTGAAGAGATCCTGAAAAGCTGCACGATGAAGAGCTCCTCATGGGCCGCAATGAAGAATTCGCCAGAAGCTGCACGCAGAAGCACTCCTCAGGGCCTAGAATGAGAAAAAACAAAAACACCAAATGTTAGAAGGTGAAGCACTTCTCAGGGGCTGGAAGGTGAAAACAACACCAAAGCAGCATGATGAAGGTCTCCTCAGGGAAAACATGGCGAAGAACCCCAAAGGCTGGACGGTGCAGAACTCCTCAGGGCCGAGTAGAAGAAAACACCGCAAGCTGCACGATGAACTCCTCAGGGCCGTAGTGAAGAAAACAGCAAAATGTGCACGATGACGTATTCCTCCGGAGTCCCGAAGTGAAGAGAACCCCAGAAGCTGCGCGATGAAGAACTCCTCAGGGACCACAAGGTGAAGAAAACACAAAAAGCTCCACAAAGAATTACTCTTCAAGCGCCACAGCGAAGAAAATGCAAAAAGCTGAATGATGAAGCGCTCCTCAGGGTAAACGTGATGTGAAGAACCCCAAAAGCTGCACAATGAAGGCATCCTCAATGGAAACGCAGTGAAGGCAACACAGAAAGCTGGACGCAGAAGCACTCCTCAAGTCGCACTGAAGAAAACAGCAAAAGCTGCTCAAGAAAGCACTCCTCAGAGGCTGCAGAGGAGAACCACCAAAAGCTGAACGATGCAGAACTGCTCAGGGCTGCCGTGATAAGAACACCGAAAGCTGCACGACGACACCCTCCTGCGGGGTCACACAGTGAAGACAACACCGAGAGCTGCACACAGGAGCACTCCTCAGGGGCCACAAGCAGCCCAAAGGCCGCGCCTCGCCTGCGCGCCACCATCGCCGGAGTGCCGCAGCCCTAGCACACCCAGCACCATGTCACCCACCCTGCCCTGTGACATCTCTGCTCCATCATGGCCAGGCACCGCCCCATTGGCCGCCTGCCTTGGCGCCTCTGGGCGCAGCCAATAGTGAGGCCGCTGGCGCTTGTTGCTAGGCAGCCTGGAGCTGTGGCACCCGATGGGCGCCAGGAGGCCGCAGGGCGGGGCTGGCGTCCCAGGCCTGAGGCCTGGCGCAGTGCCTGGCAGGAGCCATGAGGCTTTCCTGACACCACCTCCAGCTCTGCCTCGCCTTGCCCCCGGCCCTCCAAGAGGCACGTTTTGGCACTAGGAGCGCGCAAACTGCTCCAGCAAGGTGGCGGCAGCATTGTGCAGGGCACACTGACGTAGCCCATCAGTCAATCCCTCCTCTGTCCCCAGTGACACGGAGTACACTGCCCGCTTAGCCGTGCTGCCCACAGACGTGAAATTGGGTCCTCAGTGTCCTGAAAGGGTACAAACCAAAGCCAGTTCTGTTGACACAGCCCACAGGACTAAACTCGGTTAAACCATGCACCGTGAGAATGCCAGTCTCTTTCTTCCTCACCCAAACTGCCCAGTGCCATGTAGCTCTTGCATCAGCTTCTTGCAGAACTGGATCTTCAGTGATCGTACAGCTCTGCAAAGCTTCCGCTCTGCAAACTTTTGAGTCTGTGGACTGTGGAAGGACCAAGGCCCCACTATGCAACTCGATGTCATCTTCAAAACCAGGGGTTCTTATCGATGCAAGCCAGGTCTAGAAAGACTGCATCTTCGTCTTTTCAATTGTTAGGGGTAATCCAGGTGTTAGAAGACTGTGGAAACATTGTATTAATGGAGCTGTTACTCCAATAGGTTAAACAGAAGATAGAGAAATGTAGGCGTTGTGGGGCTCGTTTCCCAGAATTGTAGGGGTTGGAAGGGACCTCCAGAGATCATCGGGTCCAACTCCCCTGCCAAAGCAGGTTTCCTAGAGCAGGTTGCACAAGTAGGTGTCCAGACGGGGCTTGAATATCTGCAGAGACTCCACAGCCTCCCTGGGCAGCCTGTCCCTGTGCTCCGTCACCCTCGCCGTGAAGAAGTTCTTTTGCGTAGTGGTGCGGAACTTCCTGTGCTCCATTTTGTGGCCATTGCCCCTTGTCCTGTCCCCACAGACCACTGAAAGGCGGTTGGCCATATCCCTGTGTCTCCCACACCTCAGGTATTTATTTTATTTAGATAAGATCCCTTCTCAGTCTTCTTTTCTCCAGGCTGAACAGAGCCAGGTCTCTCAGCTTTTCCTCCTGGGGGAGATGCTCCAGGCCCCGTATCCTGTCTGTGGCCCTCTGCTGGACTCTTTCCAGGAGATCCCTGTCTTTTTTTGTACCAGGGCGCCCAGAACTGGACACAGCACTCCAGGTGAGGCCTGACCAGGGCAGAGTAGAGGGGCAGCATCACCTTCCTTGACCTGCTGTCCACGCTCCTTTTAACGCACCCCAGGATCCCGTTGGCCTTCTTGGCCACCAGGGCACACTGCTGGCTCATGGCCAACCTGTCATCCACCAGGACCCCCAGGTCCTTCTCCGCAGAGCTCCTCTCCAGCAGGTCATCCCCCAGCCTGTACTGATACATGCGGTTGTTCCTTCTGTTATAAGTGAAGTCTCAACTCAATCTGTGTTTAGTAATAGTTATAAAAGGAATATTTATAAAAGGTATAAAAGGCAAGTAAACAGCGCTGGGTGTGCGGGGAGTCTACGCTCCACCAACACGCACACACGAACATCAAACATTCTAAATATACAGAACATTGCTTTTACATACGAAACCCGAGTATGCCTATACATGCGTACAATCAGGAAAGGTAACAAACAATCCTTTAAGTTCCATGACTTAACAGTCTCCGTTTTCCATTCCTTTTCTGCATTACAAACACGGGAGAATTCCAGGGCTAGTCGTGGGAGCAATATGTCTCGCTTTAAGTTGTTAAGCAACTCGGTCTTCGGGCCTTATGTATCCCGTGCTTCCCGCATCGAATAAAAGCATATCCATCTCCTTTTCAAGGCCAATAGGGCCTGGGTCAAAAGGCACGTCCAGGTCAAAAGGCAGGTCCAGGGGGCAGAACAGCAAAGGCCTTCGATGGCTGTAGCAGCAGAGGGGCCGATGGCATATCAACAGGATCAGTAAAGGAGCCCGCAGCTCCCTCACTGTCTGCCAAACCACACGTGTCTGACTGTGGTCCCACACGGCTCTTTAAGGCCTCAGAGACTGCTCACCAGGTGCCGAGCAATCCCACTGCAACCTTGTTGTTTTTAGTTGCAGAGTCCCACACCTTGACCTCAATTTGGTCCCATATTTCAGGATCATAAACTGTCCGATTGTTAAGAAGGAGAATAAGCCGTAAGGTTACCAGGACAGTCGTTGTTTCTAAGGACGCGTGATTCCCCATAATGCGCAACTGCTTACCAGCGAGGGGCAGTTGTGTGCGCGGCTCCGCTTCTCTCAGCGTGAGCTTCTTTGCAGCTCCGGTGCGCCCATTTCCAGCGACTTTCAGTAGGAGCTTCTTTGAGCGGTTTGATGAGTCTGGCCGAACCTCTCTTCATGAGGCAATCAATGTGCCTGTTCCCGTCCTGGTCACCGTTCTGCTAGCCCGTTCCTTTTCATTCCTTCTTTCTGCTTCTTTATTGATGACATAACTTCATTGTGTTGCCTTTTGTTTTTTTTGAATTTTTAATTTTTTTATAACCTTGAGGGCAGGCTCCCCTCTTATACCCTTCTCCCCACAGCAATCCTTTTCAAAAACAACTTTTCATTGGTCCAACAACTTTGCCCAGCAACAGCAAACACCCAGCATCTTCCATGCCTTAATGGCTGGAGAACAAGCAACCCCAGATGGCATGGAGTCTCCTGAATCACCCTTCTTTGTTCCCTCTAAGCTCTTTTACATTCCTGATGGCCTTATCGTTAAGAGTCTACTGTTATCATTAACCACAGAGTGTGCCGACCCGCATGGCCACACTCCCACATCTCCCCCTTCTTTATTACTATCAACCATCTTCTCAACACGAATTACCACTCCATATATAACACTTCCCAGGTGCCACTTGCTTTTGTTAAACCTCCTCTGGTTTCTTCCTGCCCAGCTCTCCAGCCTGTCCAGGTCTCGCTGAATGGCAGCACAGCCTTCTGGTGTGCCAGCCACTCCTCCCAGCTTTGTATCATCAGCGTACTTGCTGAGGGTGGACACTGTTCCCTCATCAGAGTCGCTGATGAAGCTGTTGAACAAGACGGGACCCAGCACCGACCCCTGAGCTTGTCACAGGTCTCCAAGCGGACTCTGCTCCGCCGATCACCACCCTCTGAGCTCGGCCAGTCAGCCGGTTCTCAACCCACCTTACTGTCCGCTCTTCTGTGCCACGCTTTGTCAGCTTTGTCAGCAGGATATCGTGGGAGACAGTAGCAAGAGCCTTTTGTTTTTGTTGTGTTGTTGTTGTTGTTTGGTTTGGAGATTCACATCACGCTCGGTGATAGAAAAGTTTAGCGCATCAGCATCCCACTGGGAAGACACAAAATGCACTGCCAAAGTCTTTCCCCGTCTCCTTAACACTGGAGGTGCCTTAAGAGGAGAGCGGTCATGTCTGGGCCCTTGCAACGCTAGCAAATTCTATGAAAAGTTGCATTCGGCTGAAAAGTAAGTGAATGACATGAACGTGATCTCACTATTTGAACTAATGAGTTAAATGTCCACTCCTGCAAAAATACTCAAAGAAATAATCCAATAGGTTACGTGTAGTTAGGCAATCACAACTGAAACTGCAACAAAGTGCCGATGGTGAGAAACAAACAACAAAGCCGTTTCCTTCTCTGACAGCGGAATACCTTGCTCAGGGAAGACCCCCATGTGGCGCCTTCAGAAAGCCTTCGACACCCTCCACCTCGTGCTCCCATCAGCAGGTTGAAGAAGGTGAGAGGGAGCGGCTGGCAGAAGACTGCTCTATCCAGAGCGTGGGGTCTACTGTGAAATTTTCCACTGAAATTGTGCCCATTTCTGAGGATTGTATTTCAAGGAACACACACACCGAGCAGAAAGCATCCAAGGAACCCAGGAAGTGATGCTAAGAACGATCCTTCTTAGGATCAGACTTTTAGGAAACATGGTCTCTAAGGAAAGATTAAACATTGGATTAATGGCTTAATGGATTAAGGCTTTAATGTCTAGAGCAGGCAGAACCGAGATGTGGAGAAGGATGCTGCAAGTAAAAAGCGAGCAAACTTCTCCCCAGGCCATAGATTTAGGACAAGGAAGAAAGGACTTCAGATGCAGCAAAGGGACTTTAGTGTAGGTGTTACTGTGTGGTGCTTTTACTTGGGTGGGCAGCCGAGTTCCACCACGGCCGCTCTCTCACTCCCCCTCCTGAAAGGGAAAGGGAGAGAAAATACGATGCCAAGGGCTCAAGGGCTGAGATAAGGACGGGGACATCACTCAGCAGGTATTGTGATGGGCAAAGCAGACTCAGAGTAGGGAAGCAGTAAGACTTTTCCCCCCCAGTGCACCCCCTCCCAGCTCCTCCCCCCGAGCGGCTCAGGGGAGCGGGGCAATGGGGGCTGCGGTCAGTCTGTAGCGCCTTGTCTCCGCCGCTCCTTCTCGGTGGCTCTCTGCCCCTGCTCCACCGGGGTCTCCTCCGCGGGCTGCAGCGTGGAACCCTGCTCCACCGTGGTACCCCATGGGCTGCAGGGGGACAGCCTGCTTCACCGTGGTCCTCACCACAGGCTGCAGGCTCCGGAGCCTGGAGCACCTCTCCCCCTCCCTCTTCACCGACCTTGGCGTCTGCAAGGCTGTTCTCATTCCTCCCTCTCTCCCAGCTGCTCTTCCGCAGCATTTTTTTTTTTTTTTTAAGCTTTCTTAAATCTGGCCTCACAGAGGCGCAAACAACAGCACTTCTTGGCCTGGCTGTGGCCAGCAGCGGGCCCTTCTCTAACATGACGCAGTTTCTGGATTCTTCTCACAGAACCCACCCTGATGGCCCCCCCGCTACCAAATCCTTGCCACGTAAACCCAGTACATGAGGCAAGAGAACTCGGAAATGGTTTGAAAGAGATTTATAGCAACATGACAGAACATGGCACAAAAAAAAACAAAAACAAAAACAAAAAAAAGTACAAAAAAAAAAAAACAGCTCTACATGAAATGATCGGTTGGCAGATTGAAAACAAACAGAAGAATGTGCCTCTTCACACGTCAGGCACAAAGCTGTCGGTCTGGCTGCAGACATGGGCGATGCCAAAAAGCGCCTCATTGTAGAAAACACCAAGAGCTGCATGATGAAGAAGTCCTCAAGGGCCGTAGTGAAGAAAGCACACAAAGCTGCACGATGAAAAACTTCTCAGGGCCCGGAATGAGAGAAAAAAACACCAAATGTTAGAAGATGAAGCACTTCTCAGGGACAAGGTGAAAACAACACCAAAATTGGCATGATGAAGCTCACCTCTGGGAAACCATGGTGAAGAACCCCAAAGGCTGGATGGTGCAGAACTCCTCAGGGCCGCAGTGAAGAAAACACCACAAGCTGCACCACGAAGCTCTCCTCAGGGGCCAAAGTGAAGAGAACCAGAAAAGCTGCACGCTGAAGAACTCCTCCGGGTAAACGTAATGAAGGGAACGCCAAAAGCTGGACAATGCAGAACTCCTTAAGGGCCGCGGTGAAGAAAATACCAAATGCTGCACGATGAAGAACTCCTCAGGGCCGTAGTGAAGAACACAACTAAAGCCGCATGCAGAAGCACACTTCAGGGGCCACAGGGAGATGAAACCCCAAAAAGCTCCACGAAGAATTTCTCCTCAAGCGCCACAGTGAAGAAAACACGACGAGCTGAATAGTGAAGCCCTCCTCCGGGGAAACGTGGTGAAGAGATCCTGAAAAGCTGCACGATGAAGAGCTCCTCATGGGCCGCAATGAAGAATTCGCCAGAAGCTGCACGCAGAAGCACTCCTCAGGGCCTAGAATGAGAAAAAACAAAAACACCAAATGTTAGAAGGTGAAGCACTTCTCAGGGGCTGGAAGGTGAAAACAACACCAAAGCAGCATGATGAAGGTCTCCTCAGGGAAAACATGGCGAAGAACCCCAAAGGCTGGACGGTGCAGAACTCCTCAGGGCCGAGTAGAAGAAAACACCGCAAGCTGCATGATGAACTCCTCAGGGCCGTAGTGAAGAAAACAGCAAAATGTGCACGATGACGTATTCCTCCGGAGTCCCGAAGTGAAGAGAACCCCAGAAGCTGCGCGATGAAGAACTCCTCAGGGACCACAAGGTGAAGAAAACACAAAAAGCTCCACAAAGAATTACTCTTCAAGCGCCACAGCGAAGAAAATGCAAAAAGCTGAATGATGAAGCGCTCCTCAGGGTAAACGTGATGTGAAGAACCCCAAAAGCTGCACAATGAAGGCATCCTCAATGGAAACGCAGTGAAGGCAACACAGAAAGCTGGACGCAGAAGCACTCCTCAAGTCGCACTGAAGAAAACAGCAAAAGCTGCTCAAGAAAGCACTCCTCAGAGGCTGCAGAGGAGAACCACCAAAAGCTGAACGATGCAGAACTGCTCAGGGCTGCCGTGATAAGAACACCGAAAGCTGCACGACGACACCCTCCTGCGGGGTCACACAGTGAAGACAACACCGAGAGCTGCACACAGGAGCACTCCTCAGGGGCCACAAGCAGCCCAAAGGCCGCGCCTCGCCTGCGCGCCACCATCGCCGGAGTGCCGCAGCCCTAGCACACCCAGCACCATGTCACCCACCCTGCCCTGTGACATCTCTGCTCCATCATGGCCAGGCACCGCCCCATTGGCCGCCTGCCTTGGCGCCTCTGGGCGCAGCCAATAGTGAGGCCGCTGGCGCTTGTTGCTAGGCAGCCTGGAGCTGTGGCACCCGATGGGCGCCAGGAGGCCGCAGGGCGGGGCTGGCGTCCCAGGCCTGAGGCCTGGCGCAGTGCCTGGCAGGAGCCATGAGGCTTTCCTGACACCACCTCCAGCTCTGCCTCGCCTTGCCCCCGGCCCTCCAAGAGGCACGTTTTGGCACTAGGAGCGCGCAAACTGCTCCAGCAAGGTGGCGGCAGCATTGTGCAGGGCACACTGACGTAGCCCATCAGTCAATCCCTCCTCTGTCCCCAGTGACACGGAGTACACTGCCCGCTTAGCCGTGCTGCCCACAGACGTGAAATTGGGTCCTCAGTGTCCTGAAAGGGTACAAACCAAAGCCAGTTCTGTTGACACAGCCCACAGGACTAAACTCGGTTAAACCATGCACCGTGAGAATGCCAGTCTCTTTCTTCCTCACCCAAACTGCCCAGTGCCATGTAGCTCTTGCATCAGCTTCTTGCAGAACTGGATCTTCAGTGATCGTACAGCTCTGCAAAGCTTCCGCTCTGCAAACTTTTGAGTCTGTGGACTGTGGAAGGACCAAGGCCCCACTATGCAACTCGATGTCATCTTCAAAACCAGGGGTTCTTATCGATGCAAGCCAGGTCTAGAAAGACTGCATCTTCGTCTTTTCAATTGTTAGGGGTAATCCAGGTGTTAGAAGACTGTGGAAACATTGTATTAATGGAGCTGTTACTCCAATAGGTTAAACAGAAGATAGAGAAATGTAGGCGTTGTGGGGCTCGTTTCCCAGAATTGTAGGGGTTGGAAGGGACCTCCAGAGATCATCGGGTCCAACTCCCCTGCCAAAGCAGGTTTCCTAGAGCAGGTTGCACAAGTAGGTGTCCAGACGGGGCTTGAATATCTGCAGAGACTCCACAGCCTCCCTGGGCAGCCTGTCCCTGTGCTCCGTCACCCTCGCCGTGAAGAAGTTCTTTTGCGTAGTGGTGCGGAACTTCCTGTGCTCCATTTTGTGGCCATTGCCCCTTGTCCTGTCCCCACAGACCACTGAAAGGCGGTTGGCCATATCCCTGTGTCTCCCACACCTCAGGTATTTATTTTATTTAGATAAGATCCCTTCTCAGTCTTCTTTTCTCCAGGCTGAACAGAGCCAGGTCTCTCAGCTTTTCCTCCTGGGGGAGATGCTCCAGGCCCCGTATCCTGTCTGTGGCCCTCTGCTGGACTCTTTCCAGGAGATCCCTGTCTTTTTTTGTACCAGGGCGCCCAGAACTGGACACAGCACTCCAGGTGAGGCCTGACCAGGGCAGAGTAGAGGGGCAGCATCACCTTCCTTGACCTGCTGTCCACGCTCCTTTTAACGCACCCCAGGATCCCGTTGGCCTTCTTGGCCACCAGGGCACACTGCTGGCTCATGGCCAACCTGTCATCCACCAGGACCCCCAGGTCCTTCTCCGCAGAGCTCCTCTCCAGCAGGTCATCCCCCAGCCTGTACTGATACATGCGGTTGTTCCTTCTGTTATAAGTGAAGTCTCAACTCAATCTGTGTTTAGTAATAGTTATAAAAGGAATATTTATAAAAGGTATAAAAGGCAAGTAAACAGCGCTGGGTGTGCGGGGAGTCTACGCTCCACCAACACGCACACACGAACATCAAACATTCTAAATATACAGAACATTGCTTTTACATACGAAACCCGAGTATGCCTATACATGCGTACAATCAGGAAAGGTAACAAACAATCCTTTAAGTTCCATGACTTAACAGTCTCCGTTTTCCATTCCTTTTCTGCATTACAAACACGGGAGAATTCCAGGGCTAGTCGTGGGAGCAATATGTCTCGCTTTAAGTTGTTAAGCAACTCGGTCTTCGGGCCTTATGTATCCCGTGCTTCCCGCATCGAATAAAAGCATATCCATCTCCTTTTCAAGGCCAATAGGGCCTGGGTCAAAAGGCACGTCCAGGTCAAAAGGCAGGTCCAGGGGGCAGAACAGCAAAGGCCTTCGATGGCTGTAGCAGCAGAGGGGCCGATGGCATATCAACAGGATCAGTAAAGGAGCCCGCAGCTCCCTCACTGTCTGCCAAACCACACGTGTCTGACTGTGGTCCCACACGGCTCTTTAAGGCCTCAGAGACTGCTCACCAGGTGCCGAGCAATCCCACTGCAACCTTGTTGTTTTTAGTTGCAGAGTCCCACACCTTGACCTCAATTTGGTCCCATATTTCAGGATCATAAACTGTCCGATTGTTAAGAAGGAGAATAAGCCGTAAGGTTACCAGGACAGTCGTTGTTTCTAAGGACGCGTGATTCCCCATAATGCGCAACTGCTTACCAGCGAGGGGCAGTTGTGTGCGCGGCTCCGCTTCTCTCAGCGTGAGCTTCTTTGCAGCTCCGGTGCGCCCATTTCCAGCGACTTTCAGTAGGAGCTTCTTTGAGCGGTTTGATGAGTCTGGCCGAACCTCTCTTCATGAGGCAATCAATGTGCCTGTTCCCGTCCTGGTCACCGTTCTGCTAGCCCGTTCCTTTTCATTCCTTCTTTCTGCTTCTTTATTGATGACATAACTTCATTGTGTTGCCTTTTGTTTTTTTTGAATTTTTAATTTTTTTATAACCTTGAGGGCAGGCTCCCCTCTTATACCCTTCTCCCCACAGCAATCCTTTTCAAAAACAACTTTTCATTGGTCCAACAACTTTGCCCAGCAACAGCAAACACCCAGCATCTTCCATGCCTTAATGGCTGGAGAACAAGCAACCCCAGATGGCATGGAGTCTCCTGAATCACCCTTCTTTGTTCCCTCTAAGCTCTTTTACATTCCTGATGGCCTTATCGTTAAGAGTCTACTGTTATCATTAACCACAGAGTGTGCCGACCCGCATGGCCACACTCCCACATCTCCCCCTTCTTTATTACTATCAACCATCTTCTCAACACGAATTACCACTCCATATATAACACTTCCCAGGTGCCACTTGCTTTTGTTAAACCTCCTCTGGTTTCTTCCTGCCCAGCTCTCCAGCCTGTCCAGGTCTCGCTGAATGGCAGCACAGCCTTCTGGTGTGCCAGCCACTCCTCCCAGCTTTGTATCATCAGCGTACTTGCTGAGGGTGGACACTGTTCCCTCATCAGAGTCGCTGATGAAGCTGTTGAACAAGACGGGACCCAGCACCGACCCCTGAGCTTGTCACAGGTCTCCAAGCGGACTCTGCTCCGCCGATCACCACCCTCTGAGCTCGGCCAGTCAGCCGGTTCTCAACCCACCTTACTGTCCGCTCTTCTGTGCCACGCTTTGTCAGCTTTGTCAGCAGGATATCGTGGGAGACAGTAGCAAGAGCCTTTTGTTTTTGTTGTGTTGTTGTTGTTGTTTGGTTTGGAGATTCACATCACGCTCGGTGATAGAAAAGTTTAGCGCATCAGCATCCCACTGGGAAGACACAAAATGCACTGCCAAAGTCTTTCCCCGTCTCCTTAACACTGGAGGTGCCTTAAGAGGAGAGCGGTCATGTCTGGGCCCTTGCAACGCTAGCAAATTCTATGAAAAGTTGCATTCGGCTGAAAAGTAAGTGAATGACATGAACGTGATCTCACTATTTGAACTAATGAGTTAAATGTCCACTCCTGCAAAAATACTCAAAGAAATAATCCAATAGGTTACGTGTAGTTAGGCAATCACAACTGAAACTGCAACAAAGTGCCGATGGTGAGAAACAAACAACAAAGCCGTTTCCTTCTCTGACAGCGGAATACCTTGCTCAGGGAAGACCCCCATGTGGCGCCTTCAGAAAGCCTTCGACACCCTCCACCTCGTGCTCCCATCAGCAGGTTGAAGAAGGTGAGAGGGAGCGGCTGGCAGAAGACTGCTCTATCCAGAGCGTGGGGTCTACTGTGAAATTTTCCACTGAAATTGTGCCCATTTCTGAGGATTGTATTTCAAGGAACACACACACCGAGCAGAAAGCATCCAAGGAACCCAGGAAGTGATGCTAAGAACGATCCTTCTTAGGATCAGACTTTTAGGAAACATGGTCTCTAAGGAAAGATTAAACATTGGATTAATGGCTTAATGGATTAAGGCTTTAATGTCTAGAGCAGGCAGAACCGAGATGTGGAGAAGGATGCTGCAAGTAAAAAGCGAGCAAACTTCTCCCCAGGCCATAGATTTAGGACAAGGAAGAAAGGACTTCAGATGCAGCAAAGGGACTTTAGTGTAGGTGTTACTGTGTGGTGCTTTTACTTGGGTGGGCAGCCGAGTTCCACCACGGCCGCTCTCTCACTCCCCCTCCTGAAAGGGAAAGGGAGAGAAAATACGATGCCAAGGGCTCAAGGGCTGAGATAAGGACGGGGACATCACTCAGCAGGTATTGTGATGGGCAAAGCAGACTCAGAGTAGGGAAGCAGTAAGACTTTTCCCCCCCAGTGCACCCCCTCCCAGCTCCTCCCCCCGAGCGGCTCAGGGGAGCGGGGCAATGGGGGCTGCGGTCAGTCTGTAGCGCCTTGTCTCCGCCGCTCCTTCTCGGTGGCTCTCTGCCCCTGCTCCACCGGGGTCTCCTCCGCGGGCTGCAGCGTGGAACCCTGCTCCACCGTGGTACCCCATGGGCTGCAGGGGGACAGCCTGCTTCACCGTGGTCCTCACCACAGGCTGCAGGCTCCGGAGCCTGGAGCACCTCTCCCCCTCCCTCTTCACCGACCTTGGCGTCTGCAAGGCTGTTCTCATTCCTCCCTCTCTCCCAGCTGCTCTTCCGCAGCATTTTTTTTTTTTTTTTAAGCTTTCTTAAATCTGGCCTCACAGAGGCGCAAACAACAGCACTTCTTGGCCTGGCTGTGGCCAGCAGCGGGCCCTTCTCTAACATGACGCAGTTTCTGGATTCTTCTCACAGAACCCACCCTGATGGCCCCCCCGCTACCATATCCTTGCCACGTAAACCCAGTACATGAGGCAAGAGAACTCGGAAATGGTTTGAAAGAGATTTATAGCAACATGACAGAACATGGCACAAAAAAAAAAAAATACAAAAAAAAAAAAAGTACAAAAAAAAAAAACAGCTCTACATGAAATGATCGGTTGGCAGATTGAAAACAAACAGAAGAATGTGCCTCTTCACACGTCAGGCACAAAGCTGTCGGTCTGGCTGCAGACATGGGCGATGCCAAAAAGCGCCTCATTGTAGAAAACACCAAGAGCTGCATGATGAAGAAGTCCTCAAGGGCCGTAGTGAAGAAAGCACACAAAGCTGCACGATGAAAAACTTCTCAGGGCCCGGAATGAGAGAAAAAAACACCAAATGTTAGAAGATGAAGCACTTCTCAGGGACAAGGTGAAAACAACACCAAAATTGGCATGATGAAGCTCACCTCTGGGAAACCATGGTGAAGAACCCCAAAGGCTGGATGGTGCAGAACTCCTCAGGGCCGCAGTGAAGAAAACACCACAAGCTGCACCACGAAGCTCTCCTCAGGGGCCGAAGTGAAGAGAACCAGGAAAGCTGCACGCTGAAGAACTCCTCCGGGTAAACGTAATGAAGGGAACGCCAAAAGCTGGACAATGCAGAACTCCTTAAGGGCCGCGGTGAAGAAAATACCAAATGCTGCACGATGAAGAACTCCTCAGGGCCGTAGTGAAGAACACAACTAAAGCCGCATGCAGAAGCACACTTCAGGGGCCACAGGGAGATGAAACCCCAAAAAGCTCCACGAAGAATTTCTCCTCAAGCGCCACAGTGAAGAAAACACGACGAGCTGAATAGTGAAGCCCTCCTCCGGGGAAACGTGGTGAAGAGATCCTGAAAAGCTGCACGATGAAGAGCTCCTCATGGGCCGCAATGAAGAATTCGCCAGAAGCTGCACGCAGAAGCACTCCTCAGGGCCTAGAATGAGAAAAAACAAAAACACCAAATGTTAGAAGGTGAAGCACTTCTCAGGGGCTGGAAGGTGAAAACAACACCAAAGCAGCATGATGAAGGTCTCCTCAGGGAAAACATGGCGAAGAACCCCAAAGGCTGGACGGTGCAGAACTCCTCAGGGCCGAGTAGAAGAAAACACTGCAAGCTGCACGATGAACTCCTCAGGGCCGTAGTGAAGAAAACAGCAAAATGTGCACGATGACGTATTCCTCCGGAGTCCCGAAGTGAAGAGAACCCCAGAAGCTGCGCGATGAAGAACTCCTCAGGGACCACAAGGTGAAGAAAACACAAAAAGCTCCACAAAGAATTACTCTTCAAGCGCCACAGCGAAGAAAATGCAAAAAGCTGAATGATGAAGCGCTCCTCAGGGTAAACGTGATGTGAAGAACCCCAAAAGCTGCACAATGAAGGCATCCTCAATGGAAACGCAGTGAAGGCAACACAGAAAGCTGGACGCAGAAGCACTCCTCAAGTCGCACTGAAGAAAACAGCAAAAGCTGCTCAAGAAAGCACTCCTCAGAGGCTGCAGAGGAGAACCACCAAAAGCTGAACGATGCAGAACTGCTCAGGGCTGCCGTGATAAGAACACCGAAAGCTGCACGACGACACCCTCCTGTGGGGTCACACAGTGAAGACAACACCGAGAGCTGCACACAGGAGCACTCCTCAGGGGCCACAAGCAGCCCAAAGGCCGCGCCTCGCCTGCGCGCCACCATCGCCGGAGTGCCGCAGCCCTAGCACACCCAGCACCATGTCACCCACCCTGCCCTGTGACATCTCTGCTCCATCATGGCCAGGCACCGCCCCATTGGCCGCCTGCCTTGGCGCCTCTGGGCGCAGCCAATAGTGAGGCCGCTGGCGCTTGTTGCTAGGCAGCCTGGAGCTGTGGCACCCGATGGGCGCCAGGAGGCCGCAGGGCGGGGCTGGCGTCCCAGGCCTGAGGCCTGGCGCAGTGCCTGGCAGGAGCCATGAGGCTTTCCTGACACCACCTCCAGCTCTGCCTCGCCTTGCCCCCGGCCCTCCAAGAGGCACGTTTTGGCACTAGGAGCGCGCAAACTGCTCCAGCAAGGTGGCGGCAGCATTGTGCAGGGCACACTGACGTAGCCCATCAGTCAATCCTTCCTCTGTCCCCAGTGACACAGAGTACACTGCCCGCTTAGCCGTGCTGCCCACAGACGTGAAATTGGGTCCTCAGTGTCCTGAAAGGGTACAAACCAAAGCCAGTTCTGTTGACACAGCCCACAGGACTAAACTCGGTTAAACCATGCACCGTGAGAATGCCAGTCTCTTTCTTCCTCACCCAAACTGCCCAGTGCCATGTAGCTCTTGCATCAGCTTCTTGCAGAACTGGATCTTCAGTGATCGTACAGCTCTGCAAAGCTTCCGCTCTGCAAACTTTTGAGTCTGTGGACTGTGGAAGGACCAAGGCCCCACTATGCAACTCGATGTCATCTTCAAAACCAGGGGTTCTTATCGATGCAAGCCAGGTCTAGAAAGACTGCATCTTCGTCTTTTCAATTGTTAGGGGTAATCCAGGTGTTAGAAGACTGTGGAAACATTGTATTAATGGAGCTGTTACTCCAATAGGTTAAACAGAAGATAGAGAAATGTAGGCGTTGTGGGGCTCGTTTCCCAGAATTGTAGGGGTTAGAAGGGACCTCCAGAGATCATCGGGTCCAACTCCCCTGCCAAAGCAGGTTTCCTAGAGCAGGTTGCACAAGTAGGTGTCCAGACGGGGCTTGAATATCTGCAGAGACTCCACAGCCTCCCTGGGCAGCCTGTCCCTGTGCTCCGTCACCCTCGCCGTGAAGAAGTTCTTTTGCGTAGTGGTGCGGAACTTCCTGTGCTCCATTTTGTGGCCATTGCCCCTTGTCCTGTCCCCACAGACCACTGAAAGGCGGTTGGCCATATCCCTGTGTCTCCCACACCTCAGGTATTTATTTTATTTAGATAAGATCCCTTCTCAGTCTTCTTTTCTCCAGGCTGAACAGAGCCAGGTCTCTCAGCTTTTCCTCCTGGGGGAGATGCTCCAGGCCCCGTATCCTGTCTGTGGCCCTCTGCTGGACTCTTTCCAGGAGATCCCTGTCTTTTTTTGTACCAGGGCGCCCAGAACTGGACACAGCACTCCAGGTGAGGCCTGACCAGGGCAGAGTAGAGGGGCAGCATCACCTTCCTTGACCTGCTGTCCACGCTCCTTTTAACGCACCCCAGGATCCCGTTGGCCTTCTTGGCCACCAGGGCACACTGCTGGCTCATGGCCAACCTGTCATCCACCAGGACCCCCAGGTCCTTCTCCGCAGAGCTCCTCTCCAGCAGGTCATCCCCCAGCCTGTACTGATACATGCGGTTGTTCCTTCTGTTATAAGTGAAGTCTCAACTCAATCTGTGTTTAGTAATAGTTATAAAAGGAATATTTATAAAAGGTATAAAAGGCAAGTAAACAGCGCTGGGTGTGCGGGGAGTCTACGCTCCACCAACACGCACACACGAACATCAAACATTCTAAATATACAGAACATTGCTTTTACATACGAAACCCGAGTATGCCTATACATGCGTACAATCAGGAAAGGTAACAAACAATCCTTTAAGTTCCATGACTTAACAGTCTCCGTTTTCCATTCCTTTTCTGCATTACAAACACGGGAGAATTCCAGGGCTAGTCGTGGGAGCAATATGTCTCGCTTTAAGTTGTTAAGCAACTCGGTCTTCGGGCCTTATGTATCCCGTGCTTCCCGCATCGAATAAAAGCATATCCATCTCCTTTTCAAGGCCAATAGGGCCTGGGTCAAAAGGCACGTCCAGGTCAAAAGGCAGGTCCAGGGGGCAGAACAGCAAAGGCCTTCGATGGCTGTAGCAGCAGAGGGGCCGATGGCATATCAACAGGATCAGTAAAGGAGCCCGCAGCTCCCTCACTGTCTGCCAAACCACACGTGTCTGACTGTGGTCCCACACGGCTCTTTAAGGCCTCAGAGACTGCTCACCAGGTGCCGAGCAATCCCACTGCAACCTTGTTGTTTTTAGTTGCAGAGTCCCACACCTTGACCTCAATTTGGTCCCATATTTCAGGATCATAAACTGTCCGATTGTTAAGAAGGAGAATAAGCCGTAAGGTTACCAGGACAGTCGTTGTTTCTAAGGACGCATGATTCCCCATAATGCGCAACTGCTTACCAGTGAGGGGCAGTTGTGTGCGCGGCTCCGCTTCTCTCAGCGTGAGCTTCTTTGCAGCTCCGGTGCGCCCATTTCCAGCGACTTTCAGTAGGAGCTTCTTTGAGCGGTTTGATGAGTCTGGCCGAACCTCTCTTCATGAGGCAATCAATGTGCCTGTTCCCGTCCTGGTCACCGTTCTGCTAGCCTGTTCCTTTTCATTCCTTCTTTCTGCTTCTTTATTGATGACATAACTTCATTGTGTTGCCTTTTGTTTTTTTTGAATTTTTAATTTTTTTATAACCTTGAGGGCAGGCTCCCCTCTTATACCCTTCTCCCCACAGCAATCCTTTTCAAAAACAACTTTTCATTGGTCCAACAACTTTGCCCAGCAACAGCAAACACCCAGCATCTTCCATGCCTTAATGGCTGGAGAACAAGCAACCCCAGATGGCATGGAGTCTCCTGAATCACCCTTCTTTGTTCCCTCTAAGCTCTTTTACATTCCTGATGGCCTTATCGTTAAGAGTCTACTGTTATCATTAACCACAGAGTGTGCCGACCCGCATGGCCACACTCCCACATCTCCCCCTTCTTTATTACTATCAACCATCTTCTCAACACGAATTACCACTCCATATATAACACTTCCCAGGTGCCACTTGCTTTTGTTAAACCTCCTCTGGTTTCTTCCTGCCCAGCTCTCCAGCCTGTCCAGGTCTCACTGAATGGCAGCACAGCCTTCTGGTGTGCCAGCCACTCCTCCCAGCTTTGTATCATCAGCGTACTTGCTGAGGGTGGACACTGTTCCCTCATCAGAGTCGCTGATGAAGCTGTTGAACAAGACGGGACCCAGCACCGACCCCTGAGCTTGTCACAGGTCTCCAAGCGGACTCTGCTCCGCCGATCACCACCCTCTGAGCTCGGCCAGTCAGCCGGTTCTCAACCCACCTTACTGTCCGCTCTTCTGTGCCACGCTTTGTCAGCTTTGTCAGCAGGATATCGTGGGAGACAGTAGCAAGAGCCTTTTGTTTTTGTTGTGTTGTTGTTGTTGTTTGGTTTGGAGATTCACATCACGCTCGGTGATAGAAAAGTTTAGCGCATCAGCATCCCACTGGGAAGACACAAAATGCACTGCCAAAGTCTTTCCCCGTCTCCTTAACACTGGAGGTGCCTTAAGAGGAGAGCGGTCATGTCTGGGCCCTTGCAACGCTAGCAAATTCTATGAAAAGTTGCATTCGGCTGAAAAGTAAGTGAATGACATGAACGTGATCTCACTATTTGAACTAATGAGTTAAATGTCCACTCCTGCAAAAATACTCAAAGAAATAATCCAATAGGTTACGTGTAGTTAGGCAATCACAACTGAAACTGCAACAAAGTGCCGATGGTGAGAAACAAACAACAAAGCCGTTTCCTTCTCTGACAGCGGAATACCTTGCTCAGGGAAGACCCCCATGTGGCGCCTTCAGAAAGCCTTCGACACCCTCCACCTCGTGCTCCCATCAGCAGGTTGAAGAAGGTGAGAGGGAGCGGCTGGCAGAAGACTGCTCTATCCAGAGCGTGGGGTCTACTGTGAAATTTTCCACTGAAATTGTGCCCATTTCTGAGGATTGTATTTCAAGGAACACACACACCGAGCAGAAAGCATCCAAGGAACCCAGGAAGTGATGCTAAGAACGATCCTTCTTAGGATCAGACTTTTAGGAAACATGGTCTCTAAGGAAAGATTAAACATTGGATTAATGGCTTAATGGATTAAGGCTTTAATGTCAAGAGCAGGCAGAACCGAGATGTGGAGAAGGATGCTGCAAGTAAAAAGCGAGCAAACTTCTCCCCAGGCCATAGATTTAGGACAAGGAAGAAAGGACTTCAGATGCAGCAAAGGGACTTTAGTGTAGGTGTTACTGTGTGGTGCTTTTACTTGGGTGGGCAGCCGAGTTCCACCACGGCCGCTCTCTCACTCCCCCTCCTGAAAGGGAAAGGGAGAGAAAATACGATGCCAAGGGCTCAAGGGCTGAGATAAGGACGGGGACATCACTCAGCAGGTATTGTGATGGGCAAAGCAGACTCAGAGTAGGGAAGCAGTAAGACTTTTCCCCCCCAGTGCACCCCCTCCCAGCTCCTCCCCCCGAGCAGCTCAGGGGAGCGGGGCAATGGGGGCTGCGGTCAGTCTGTAGCGCCTTGTCTCCGCCGCTCCTTCTCGGTGGCTCTCTGCCCCTGCTCCACCGGGGTCTCCTCCGCGGGCTGCAGCGTGGAACCCTGCTCCACCGTGGTACCCCATGGGCTGCAGGGGGACAGCCTGCTTCACCGTGGTCCTCACCACAGGCTGCAGGCTCCGGAGCCTGGAGCACCTCTCCCCCTCCCTCTTCACCGACCTTGGCGTCTGCAAGGCTGTTCTCATTCCTCCCTCTCTCCCAGCTGCTCTTCCGCAGCATTTTTTTTTTTTTTTAAGCTTTCTTAAATCTGGCCTCACAGAGGCGCAAACAACAGCACTTCTTGGCCTGGCTGTGGCCAGCAGCGGGCCCTTCTCTAACATGACGCAGTTTCTGGATTCTTCTCACAGAACCCACCCTGATGGCCCCCCCGCTACCAAATCCTTGCCACGTAAACCCAGTACATGAGGCAAGAGAACTCGGAAATGGTTTGAAAGAGATTTATAGCAACATGACAGAACATGGCACAAAAAAAAAACAAAAACAAAAACAAAAATAAGTACAAAAAAAAAAAACAGCTCTACATGAAATGATCGGTTGGCAGATTGAAAACAAACAGAAGAATGTGCCTCTTCACACGTCAGGCACAAAGCTGTCGGTCTGGCTGCAGACATGGGCGATGCCAAAAAGCGCCTCATTGTAGAAAACACCAAGAGCTGCATGATGAAGAAGTCCTCAAGGGCCGTAGTGAAGAAAGCACACAAAGCTGCACGATGAAAAACTTCTCAGGGCCCGGAATGAGAGAAAAAAACACCAAATGTTAGAAGATGAAGCACTTCTCAGGGACAAGGTGAAAACAACACCAAAATTGGCATGATGAAGCTCACCTCTGGGAAACCATGGTGAAGAACCCCAAAGGCTGGATGGTGCAGAACTCCTCAGGGCCGCAGTGAAGAAAACACCACAAGCTGCACCACGAAGCTCTCCTCAGGGGCCAAAGTGAAGAGAACCAGAAAAGCTGCACGCTGAAGAACTCCTCCGGGTAAACGTAATGAAGGGAACGCCAAAAGCTGGACAATGCAGAACTCCTTAAGGGCCGCGGTGAAGAAAATACCAAATGCTGCACGATGAAGAACTCCTCAGGGCCGTAGTGAAGAACACAACTAAAGCCGCATGCAGAAGCACACTTCAGGGGCCACAGGGAGATGAAACCCCAAAAAGCTCCACGAAGAATTTCTCCTCAAGCGCCACAGTGAAGAAAACACGACGAGCTGAATAGTGAAGCCCTCCTCCGGGGAAACGTGGTGAAGAGATCCTGAAAAGCTGCACGATGAAGAGCTCCTCATGGGCCGCAATGAAGAATTCGCCAGAAGCTGCACGCAGAAGCACTCCTCAGGGCCTAGAATGAGAAAAAACAAAAACACCAAATGTTAGAAGGTGAAGCACTTCTCAGGGGCTGGAAGGTGAAAACAACACCAAAGCAGCATGATGAAGGTCTCCTCAGGAAAACATGGCGAAGAACCCCAAAGGCTGGACGGTGCAGAACTCCTCAGGGCCGAGTAGAAGAAAACACCGCAAGCTGCACGATGAACTCCTCAGGGCCGTAGTGAAGAAAACAGCAAAATGTGCACGATGACGTATTCCTCCGGAGTCCCGAAGTGAAGAGAACCCCAGAAGCTGCGCGATGAAGAACTCCTCAGGGACCACAAGGTGAAGAAAACACAAAAAGCTCCACAAAGAATTACTCTTCAAGCGCCACAGCGAAGAAAATGCAAAAAGCTGAATGATGAAGCGCTCCTCAGGGTAAACGTGATGTGAAGAACCCCAAAAGCTGCACAATGAAGGCATCCTCAATGGAAACGCAGTGAAGGCAACACAGAAAGCTGGACGCAGAAGCACTCCTCAAGTCGCACTGAAGAAAACAGCAAAAGCTGCTCAAGAAAGCACTCCTCAGAGGCTGCAGAGGAGAACCACCAAAAGCTGAACGATGCAGAACTGCTCAGGGCTGCCGTGATAAGAACACCGAAAGCTGCACGACGACACCCTCCTGCGGGGTCACACAGTGAAGACAACACCGAGAGCTGCACACAGGAGCACTCCTCAGGGGCCACAAGCAGCCCAAAGGCCGCGCCTCGCCTGCGCGCCACCATCGCCGGAGTGCCGCAGCCCTAGCACACCCAGCACCATGTCACCCACCCTGCCCTGTGACATCTCTGCTCCATCATGGCCAGGCACCGCCCCATTGGCCGCCTGCCTTGGCGCCTCTGGGCGCAGCCAATAGTGAGGCCGCTGGCGCTTGTTGCTAGGCAGCCTGGAGCTGTGGCACCCGATGGGCGCCAGGAGGCCGCAGGGCGGGGCTGGCGTCCCAGGCCTGAGGCCTGGCGCAGTGCCTGGCAGGAGCCATGAGGCTTTCCTGACACCACCTCCAGCTCTGCCCTCGCCTTGCCCCCGGCCCTCCAAGAGGCACGTTTTGGCACTAGGAGCGCGCAAACTGCTTCCAGCAAGGTGGCGGCAGCATTGTGCAGGGCACACTGACGTAGCCCATCAGTCAATCCCTCCTCTGTCCCCAGTGACACGGAGTACACTGCCCGCTTAGCCGTGCTGCCCACAGACGTGAAATTGGGTCCTCAGTGTCCTGAAAGGGTACAAACCAAAGCCAGTTCTGTTGACACAGCCCACAGGACTAAACTCGGTTAAACCATGCACCGTGAGAATGCCAGTCTCTTTCTTCCTCACCCAAACTGCCCAGTGCCATGTAGCTCTTGCATCAGCTTCTTGCAGAACTGGATCTTCAGTGATCGTACAGCTCTGCAAAGCTTCCGCTCTGCAAACTTTTGAGTCTGTGGACTGTGGAAGGACCAAGGCCCCACTATGCAACTCGATGTCATCTTCAAAACCAGGGGTTCTTATCGATGCAAGCCAGGTCTAGAAAGACTGCATCTTCGTCTTTTCAATTGTTAGGGGTAATCCAGGTGTTAGAAGACTGTGGAAACATTGTATTAATGGAGCTGTTACTCCAATAGGTTAAACAGAAGATAGAGAAATGTAGGCGTTGTGGGGCTCGTTTCCCAGAATTGTAGGGGTTGGAAGGGACCTCCAGAGATCATCGGGTCCAACTCCCCTGCCAAAGCAGGTTTCCTAGAGCAGGTTGCACAGGTAGGTGTCCAGACGGGGCTTGAATATCTGCAGAGACTCCACAGCCTCCCTGGGCAGCCTGTCCCTGTGCTCCGTCACCCTCGCCGTGAAGAAGTTCTTTTGCGTAGTGGTGCGGAACTTCCTGTGCTCCATTTTGTGGCCATTGCCCCTTGTCCTGTCCCCACAGACCACTGAAAGGCGGTTGGCCATATCCCTGTGTCTCCCACACCTCAGGTATTTATTTTATTTAGATAAGATCCCTTCTCAGTCTTCTTTTCTCCAGGCTGAACAGAGCCAGGTCTCTCAGCTTTTCCTCCTGGGGGAGATGCTCCAGGCCCCGTATCCTGTTTGTGGCCCTCTGCTGGACTCTTTCCAGGAGATCCCTGTCTTTTTTTGTACCAGGGCGCCCAGAACTGGACACAGCACTCCAGGTGAGGCCTGACCAGGGCAGAGTAGAGGGGCAGCATCACCTTCCTTGACCTGCTGTCCACGCTCCTTTTAACGCACCCCAGGATCCCGTTGGCCTTCTTGGCCACCAGGGCACACTGCTGGCTCATGGCCAACCTGTCATCCACCAGGACCCCCAGGTCCTTCTCCGCAGAGCTCCTCTCCAGCAGGTCATCCCCCAGCCTGTACTGATACATGCGGTTGTTCCTTCTGTTATAAGTGAAGTCTCAACTCAATCTGTGTTTAGTAATAGTTATAAAAGGAATATTTATAAAAGGTATAAAAGGCAAGTAAACAGCGCTGGGTGTGCGGGGAGTCTACGCTCCACCAACACGCACACACGAACATCAAACATTCTAAATATACAGAACATTGCTTTTACATACGAAACCCGAGTATGCCTATACATGCGTACAATCAGGAAAGGTAACAAACAATCCTTTAAGTTCCATGACTTAACAGTCTCCGTTTTCCATTCCTTTTCTGCATTACAAACACGGGAGAATTCCAGGGCTAGTCGTGGGAGCAATATGTCTCGCTTTAAGTTGTTAAGCAACTCGGTCTTCGGGCCTTATGTATCCCGTGCTTCCCGCATCGAATAAAAGCATATCCATCTCCTTTTCAAGGCCAATAGGGCCTGGGTCAAAAGGCACGTCCAGGTCAAAAGGCAGGTCCAGGGGGCAGAACAGCAAAGGCCTTCGATGGCTGTAGCAGCAGAGGGGCCGATGGCATATCAACAGGATCAGTAAAGGAGCCCGCAGCTCCCTCACTGTCTGCCAAACCACACGTGTCTGACTGTGGTCCCACACGGCTCTTTAAGGCCTCAGAGACTGCTCACCAGGTGCCGAGCAATCCCACTGCAACCTTGTTGTTTTTAGTTGCAGAGTCCCACACCTTGACCTCAATTTGGTCCCATATTTCAGGATCATAAACTGTCCGATTGTTAAGAAGGAGAATAAGCCGTAAGGTTACCAGGACAGTCGTTGTTTCTAAGGACGCATGATTCCCCATAATGCGCAACTGCTTACCAGCGAGGGGCAGTTGTGTGCGCGGCTCCGCTTCTCTCAGCGTGAGCTTCTTTGCAGCTCCGGTGCGCCCATTTCCAGCGACTTTCAGTAGGACCTTCTTTGAGCGGTTTGATGAGTCTGGCCGAACCCCTCTTCATGAGGCAATCAATGTGCCTGTTCCCGTCCTGGTCACCGTTCTGCTAGCCCGTTCCTTTTCATTCCTTCTTTCTGCTTCTTTATTGATGACATAACTTCATTGTGTTGCCTTTTGTTTTTTTTGAATTTTTAATTTTTTTATAACCTTGAGGGCAGGCTCCCCTCTTATACCCTTCTCCCCACAGCAATCCTTTTCAAAAACAACTTTTCATTGGTCCAACAACTTTGCCCAGCAACAGCAAACACCCAGCATCTTCCATGCCTTAATGGCTGGAGAACAAGCAACCCCAGATGGCATGGAGTCTCCTGAATCACCCTTCTTTGTTCCCTCTAAGCTCTTTTACATTCCTGATGGCCTTATCGTTAAGAGTCTACTGTTATCATTAACCACAGAGTGTGCCGACCCGCATGGCCACACTCCCACATCTCCCCCTTCTTTATTACTATCAACCATCTTCTCAACACGAATTACCACTCCATATATAACACTTCCCAGGTGCCACTTGCTTTTGTTAAACCTCCTCTGGTTTCTTCCTGCCCAGCTCTCCAGCCTGTCCAGGTCTCGCTGAATGGCAGCACAGCCTTCTGGTGTGCCAGCCACTCCTCCCAGCTTTGTATCATCAGCGTACTTGCTGAGGGTGGACACTGTTCCCTCATCAGAGTCGCTGATGAAGCTGTTGAACAAGACGGGACCCAGCACCGACCCCTGAGCTTGTCACAGGTCTCCAAGCGGACTCTGCTCCGCCGATCACCACCCTCTGAGCTCGGCCAGTCAGCCGGTTCTCAACCCACCTTACTGTCCGCTCTTCTGTGCCACGCTTTGTCAGCTTTGTCAGCAGGATATCGTGGGAGACAGTAGCAAGAGCCTTTTGTTTTTGTTGTGTTGTTGTTGTTGTTTGGTTTGGAGATTCACATCACGCTCGGTGATAGAAAAGTTTAGCGCATCAGCATCCCACTGGGAAGACACAAAATGCACTGCCAAAGTCTTTCCCCGTCTCCTTAACACTGGAGGTGCCTTAAGAGGAGAGCGGTCATGTCTGGGCCCTTGCAACGCTAGCAAATTCTATGAAAAGTTGCATTCGGCTGAAAAGTAAGTGAATGACATGAACGTGATCTCACTATTTGAACTAATGAGTTAAATGTCCACTCCTGCAAAAATACTCAAAGAAATAATCCAATAGGTTACGTGTAGTTAGGCAATCACAACTGAAACTGCAACAAAGTGCCGATGGTGAGAAACAAACAACAAAGCCGTTTCCTTCTCTGACAGCGGAATACCTTGCTCAGGGAAGACCCCCATGTGGCGCCTTCAGAAAGCCTTCGACACCCTCCACCTCGTGCTCCCATCAGCAGGTTGAAGAAGGTGAGAGGGAGCGGCTGGCAGAAGACTGCTCTATCCAGAGCGTGGGGTCTACTGTGAAATTTTCCACTGAAATTGTGCCCATTTCTGAGGATTGTATTTCAAGGAACACACACACCGAGCAGAAAGCATCCAAGGAACCCAGGAAGTGATGCTAAGAACGATCCTTCTTAGGATCAGACTTTTAGGAAACATGGTCTCTAAGGAAAGATTAAACATTGGATTAATGGCTTAATGGATTAAGGCTTTAATGTCTAGAGCAGGCAGAACCGAGATGTGGAGAAGGATGCTGCAAGTAAAAAGCGAGCAAACTTCTCCCCAGGCCATAGATTTAGGACAAGGAAGAAAGGACTTCAGATGCAGCAAAGGGACTTTAGTGTAGGTGTTACTGTGTGGTGCTTTTACTTGGGTGGGCAGCCGAGTTCCACCACGGCCGCTCTCTCACTCCCCCTCCTGAAAGGGAAAGGGAGAGAAAATACGATGCCAAGGGCTCAAGGGCTGAGATAAGGACGGGGACATCACTCAGCAGGTATTGTGATGGGCAAAGCAGACTCAGAGTAGGGAAGCAGTAAGACTTTTCCCCCCCAGTGCACCCCCTCCCAGCTCCTCCCCCCGAGCAGCTCAGGGGAGCGGGGCAATGGGGGCTGCGGTCAGTCTGTAGCGCCTTGTCTCCGCCGCTCCTTCTCGGTGGCTCTCTGCCCCTGCTCCACCGGGGTCTCCTCCGCGGGCTGCAGCGTGGAACCCTGCTCCACCGTGGTACCCCATGGGCTGCAGGGGGACAGCCTGCTTCACCGTGGTCCTCACCACAGGCTGCAGGCTCCGGAGCCTGGAGCACCTCTCCCCCTCCCTCTTCACCGACCTTGGCGTCTGCAAGGCTGTTCTCATTCCTCCCTCTCTCCCAGCTGCTCTTCCGCAGCATTTTTTTTTTTTTTAAGCTTTCTTAAATCTGGCCTCACAGAGGCGCAAACAACAGCACTTCTTGGCCTGGCTGTGGCCAGCAGCGGGCCCTTCTCTAACATGACGCAGTTTCTGGATTCTTCTCACAGAACCCACCCTGATGGCCCCCCCGCTACCAAATCCTTGCCACGTAAACCCAGTACATGAGGCAAGAGAACTCGGAAATGGTTTGAAAGAGATTTATAGCAACATGACAGAACATGGCACAAAAAAAAAACAAAAACAAAAACAAAAAAAAGTACAAAAAAAAAAAACAGCTCTACATGAAATGATCGGTTGGCAGATTGAAAACAAACAGAAGAATGTGCCTCTTCACACGTCAGGCACAAAGCTGTCGGTCTGGCTGCAGACATGGGCGATGCCAAAAAGCGCCTCATTGTAGAAAACACCAAGAGCTGCATGATGAAGAAGTCCTCAAGGGCCGTAGTGAAGAAAGCACACAAAGCTGCACGATGAAAAACTTCTCAGGGCCCGGAATGAGAGAAAAAAACACCAAATGTTAGAAGATGAAGCACTTCTCAGGGACAAGGTGAAAACAACACCAAAATTGGCATGATGAAGCTCACCTCTGGGAAACCATGGTGAAGAACCCCAAAGGCTGGATGGTGCAGAACTCCTCAGGGCCGCAGTGAAGAAAACACCACAAGCTGCACCACGAAGCTCTCCTCAGGGGCCAAAGTGAAGAGAACCAGAAAAGCTGCACGCTGAAGAACTCCTCCGGGTAAACGTAATGAAGGGAACGCCAAAAGCTGGACAATGCAGAACTCCTTAAGGGCCGCGGTGAAGAAAATACCAAATGCTGCACGATGAAGAACTCCTCAGGGCCGTAGTGAAGAACACAACTAAAGCCGCATGCAGAAGCACACTTCAGGGGCCACAGGGAGATGAAACCCCAAAAAGCTCCACGAAGAATTTCTCCTCAAGCGCCACAGTGAAGAAAACACGACGAGCTGAATAGTGAAGCCCTCCTCCGGGGAAACGTGGTGAAGAGATCCTGAAAAGCTGCACGATGAAGAGCTCCTCATGGGCCGCAATGAAGAATTCGCCAGAAGCTGCACGCAGAAGCACTCCTCAGGGCCTAGAATGAGAAAAAACAAAAACACCAAATGTTAGAAGGTGAAGCACTTCTCAGGGGCTGGAAGGTGAAAACAACACCAAAGCAGCATGATGAAGGTCTCCTCAGGGAAAACATGGCGAAGAACCCCAAAGGCTGGACGGTGCAGAACTCCTCAGGGCCGAGTAGAAGAAAACACCGCAAGCTGCACGATGAACTCCTCAGGGCCGTAGTGAAGAAAACAGCAAAATGTGCACGATGACGTATTCCTCCGGAGTCCCGAAGTGAAGAGAACCCCAGAAGCTGCGCGATGAAGAACTCCTCAGGGACCACAAGGTGAAGAAAACACAAAAAGCTCCACAAAGAATTACTCTTCAAGCGCCACAGCGAAGAAAATGCAAAAAGCTGAATGATGAAGCGCTCCTCAGGGTAAACGTGATGTGAAGAACCCCAAAAGCTGCACAATGAAGGCATCCTCAATGGAAACGCAGTGAAGGCAACACAGAAAGCTGGACGCAGAAGCACTCCTCAAGTCGCACTGAAGAAAACAGCAAAAGCTGCTCAAGAAAGCACTCCTCAGAGGCTGCAGAGGAGAACCACCAAAAGCTGAACGATGCAGAACTGCTCAGGGCTGCCGTGATAAGAACACCGAAAGCTGCACGACGACACCCTCCTGCGGGGTCACACAGTGAAGACAACACCGAGAGCTGCACACAGGAGCACTCCTCAGGGGCCACAAGCAGCCCAAAGGCCGCGCCTCGCCTGCGCGCCACCATCGCCGGAGTGCCGCAGCCCTAGCACACCCAGCACCATGTCACCCACCCTGCCCTGTGACATCTCTGCTCCATCATGGCCAGGCACCGCCCCATTGGCCGCCTGCCTTGGCGCCTCTGGGCGCAGCCAATAGTGAGGCCGCTGGCGCTTGTTGCTAGGCAGCCTGGAGCTGTGGCACCCGATGGGCGCCAGGAGGCCGCAGGGCGGGGCTGGCGTCCCAGGCCTGAGGCCTGGCGCAGTGCCTGGCAGGAGCCATGAGGCTTTCCTGACACCACCTCCAGCTCTGCCTCGCCTTGCCCCCGGCCCTCCAAGAGGCACGTTTTGGCACTAGGAGCGCGCAAACTGCTCCAGCAAGGTGGCGGCAGCATTGTGCAGGGCACACTGACGTAGCCCATCAGTCAATCCCTCCTCTGTCCCCAGTGACACAGAGTACACTGCCCGCTTAGCCGTGCTGCCCGCAGACGTGAAATTGGGTCCTCAGTGTCCTGAAAGGGTACAAACCAAAGCCAGTTCTGTTGACACAGCCCACAGGACTAAACTCGGTTAAACCATGCACCGTGAGAATGCCAGTCTCTTTCTTCCTCACCCAAACTGCCCAGTGCCATGTAGCTCTTGCATCAGCTTCTTGCAGAACTGGATCTTCAGTGATCGTACAGCTCTGCAAAGCTTCCGCTCTGCAAACTTTTGAGTCTGTGGACTGTGGAAGGACCAAGGCCCCACTATGCAACTCGATGTCATCTTCAAAACCAGGGGTTCTTATCGATGCAAGCCAGGTCTAGAAAGACTGCATCTTCGTCTTTTCAATTGTTAGGGGTAATCCAGGTGTTAGAAGACTGTGGAAACATTGTATTAATGGAGCTGTTACTCCAATAGGTTAAACAGAAGATAGAGAAATGTAGGCGTTGTGGGGCTCGTTTCCCAGAATTGTAGGGGTTGGAAGGGACCTCCAGAGATCATCGGGTCCAACTCCCCTGCCAAAGCAGGTTTCCTAGAGCAGGTTGCACAGGTAGGTGTCCAGACGGGGCTTGAATATCTGCAGAGACTCCACAGCCTCCCTGGGCAGCCTGTCCCTGTGCTCCGTCACCCTCGCCGTGAAGAAGTTCTTTTGCGTAGTGGTGCGGAACTTCCTGTGCTCCATTTTGTGGCCATTGCCCCTTGTCCTGTCCCCACAGACCACTGAAAGGCGGTTGGCCATATCCCTGTGTCTCCCACACCTCAGGTATTTATTTTATTTAGATAAGATCCCTTCTCAGTCTTCTTTTCTCCAGGCTGAACAGAGCCAGGTCTCTCAGCTTTTCCTCCTGGGGGAGATGCTCCAGGCCCCGTATCCTGTCTGTGGCCCTCTGCTGGACTCTTTCCAGGAGATCCCTGTCTTTTTTTGTACCAGGGCGCCCAGAACTGGACACAGCACTCCAGGTGAGGCCTGACCAGGGCAGAGTAGAGGGGCAGCATCACCTTCCTTGACCTGCTGTCCACGCTCCTTTTAACGCACCCCAGGATCCCGTTGGCCTTCTTGGCCACCAGGGCACACTGCTGGCTCATGGCCAACCTGTCATCCACCAGGACCCCCAGGTCCTTCTCCGCAGAGCTCCTCTCCAGCAGGTCATCCCCCAGCCTGTACTGATACATGCGGTTGTTCCTTCTGTTATAAGTGAAGTCTCAACTCAATCTGTGTTTAGTAATAGTTATAAAAGGAATATTTATAAAAGGTATAAAAGGCAAGTAAACAGCGCTGGGTGTGCGGGGAGTCTACGCTCCACCAACACGCACACACGAACATCAAACATTCTAAATATACAGAACATTGCTTTTACATACGAAACCCGAGTATGCCTATACATGCGTACAATCAGGAAAGGTAACAAACAATCCTTTAAGTTCCATGACTTAACAGTCTCCGTTTTCCATTCCTTTTCTGCATTACAAACACGGGAGAATTCCAGGGCTAGTCGTGGGAGCAATATGTCTCGCTTTAAGTTGTTAAGCAACTCGGTCTTCGGGCCTTATGTATCCCGTGCTTCCCGCATCGAATAAAAGCATATCCATCTCCTTTTCAAGGCCAATAGGGCCTGGGTCAAAAGGCACGTCCAGGTCAAAAGGCAGGTCCAGGGGGCAGAACAGCAAAGGCCTTCGATGGCTGTAGCAGCAGAGGGGCCGATGGCATATCAACAGGATCAGTAAAGGAGCCCGCAGCTCCCTCACTGTCTGCCAAACCACACGTGTCTGACTGTGGTCCCACACGGCTCTTTAAGGCCTCAGAGACTGCTCACCAGGTGCCGAGCAATCCCACTGCAACCTTGTTGTTTTTAGTTGCAGAGTCCCACACCTTGACCTCAATTTGGTCCCATATTTCAGGATCATAAACTGTCCGATTGTTAAGAAGGAGAATAAGCCGTAAGGTTACCAGGACAGTCGTTGTTTCTAAGGACGCATGATTCCCCATAATGCGCAACTGCTTACCAGCGAGGGGCAGTTGTGTGCGCGGCTCCGCTTCTCTCAGCGTGAGCTTCTTTGCAGCTCCGGTGCGCCCATTTCCAGCGACTTTCAGTAGGACCTTCTTTGAGCGGTTTGATGAGTCTGGCCGAACCCCTCTTCATGAGGCAATCAATGTGCCTGTTCCCGTCCTGGTCACCGTTCTGCTAGCCCGTTCCTTTTCATTCCTTCTTTCTGCTTCTTTATTGATGACATAACTTCATTGTGTTGCCTTTTGTTTTTTTTGAATTTTTAATTTTTTTATAACCTTGAGGGCAGGCTCCCCTCTTATACCCTTCTCCCCACAGCAATCCTTTTCAAAAACAACTTTTCATTGGTCCAACAACTTTGCCCAGCAACAGCAAACACCCAGCATCTTCCATGCCTTAATGGCTGGAGAACAAGCAACCCCAGATGGCATGGAGTCTCCTGAATCACCCTTCTTTGTTCCCTCTAAGCTCTTTTACATTCCTGATGGCCTTATCGTTAAGAGTCTACTGTTATCATTAACCACAGAGTGTGCCGACCCGCATGGCCACACTCCCACATCTCCCCCTTCTTTATTACTATCAACCATCTTCTCAACACGAATTACCACTCCATATATAACACTTCCCAGGTGCCACTTGCTTTTGTTAAACCTCCTCTGGTTTCTTCCTGCCCAGCTCTCCAGCCTGTCCAGGTCTCGCTGAATGGCAGCACAGCCTTCTGGTGTGCCAGCCACTCCTCCCAGCTTTGTATCATCAGCGTACTTGCTGAGGGTGGACACTGTTCCCTCATCAGAGTCGCTGATGAAGCTGTTGAACAAGACGGGACCCAGCACCGACCCCTGAGCTTGTCACAGGTCTCCAAGCGGACTCTGCTCCGCCGATCACCACCCTCTGAGCTCGGCCAGTCAGCCGGTTCTCAACCCACCTTACTGTCCGCTCTTCTGTGCCACGCTTTGTCAGCTTTGTCAGCAGGATATCGTGGGAGACAGTAGCAAGAGCCTTTTGTTTTTGTTGTGTTGTTGTTGTTGTTTGGTTTGGAGATTCACATCACGCTCGGTGATAGAAAAGTTTAGCGCATCAGCATCCCACTGGGAAGACACAAAATGCACTGCCAAAGTCTTTCCCCGTCTCCTTAACACTGGAGGTGCCTTAAGAGGAGAGCGGTCATGTCTGGGCCCTTGCAACGCTAGCAAATTCTATGAAAAGTTGCATTCGGCTGAAAAGTAAGTGAATGACATGAACGTGATCTCACTATTTGAACTAATGAGTTAAATGTCCACTCCTGCAAAAATACTCAAAGAAATAATCCAATAGGTTACGTGTAGTTAGGCAATCACAACTGAAACTGCAACAAAGTGCCGATGGTGAGAAACAAACAACAAAGCCGTTTCCTTCTCTGACAGCGGAATACCTTGCTCAGGGAAGACCCCCATGTGGCGCCTTCAGAAAGCCTTCGACACCCTCCACCTCGTGCTCCCATCAGCAGGTTGAAGAAGGTGAGAGGGAGCGGCTGGCAGAAGACTGCTCTATCCAGAGCGTGGGGTCTACTGTGAAATTTTCCACTGAAATTGTGCCCATTTCTGAGGATTGTATTTCAAGGAACACACACACCGAGCAGAAAGCATCCAAGGAACCCAGGAAGTGATGCTAAGAATGATCCTTCTTAGGATCAGACTTTTAGGAAACATGGTCTCTAAGGAAAGATTAAACATTGGATTAATGGCTTAATGGATTAAGGCTTTAATGTCTAGAGCAGGCAGAACCGAGATGTGGAGAAGGATGCTGCAAGTAAAAAGCGAGCAAACTTCTCCCCAGGCCATAGATTTAGGACAAGGAAGAAAGGACTTCAGATGCAGCAAAGGGACTTTAGTGTAGGTGTTACTGTGTGGTGCTTTTACTTGGGTGGGCAGCCGAGTTCCACCACGGCCGCTCTCTCACTCCCCCTCCTGAAAGGGAAAGGGAGAGAAAATACGATGCCAAGGGCTCAAGGGCTGAGATAAGGACGGGGACATCACTCAGCAGGTATTGTGATGGGCAAAGCAGACTCAGAGTAGGGAAGCAGTAAGACTTTTCCCCCCCAGTGCACCCCCTCCCAGCTCCTCCCCCCGAGCAGCTCAGGGGAGAGGGGCAATGGGGGCTGCGGTCAGTCTGTAGCGCCTTGTCTCCGCCGCTCCTTCTCGGTGGCTCTCTGCCCCTGCTCCACCGGGGTCTCCTCCGCGGGCTGCAGCGTGGAACCCTGCTCCACCGTGGTACCCCATGGGCTGCAGGGGGACAGCCTGCTTCACCGTGGTCCTCACCACAGGCTGCAGGCTCCGGAGCCTGGAGCACCTCTCCCCCTCCCTCTTCACCGACCTTGGCGTCTGCAAGGCTGTTCTCATTCCTCCCACTCTCCCAGCTGCTCTTCCGCAGCATTTTTTTTTTTTTTAAGCTTTCTTAAATCTGGCCTCACAGAGGCGCAAACAACAGCACTTCTTGGCCTGGCTGTGGCCAGCAGCGGGCCCTTCTCTAACATGACGCAGTTTCTGGATTCTTCTCACAGAACCCACCCTGATGGCCCCCCCGCTACCAAATCCTTGCCACGTAAACCCAGTACATGAGACAAGAGAACTCGGAAATGGTTTGAAAGAGATTTATAGCAACATGACAGAACATGGCACAAAAAAAAAACAAAAACAAAAACAAAAAAAAGTACAAAAAAAAAAAACAGCTCTACATGAAATGATCGGTTGGCAGATTGAAAACAAACAGAAGAATGTGCCTCTTCACACGTCAGGCACAAAGCTGTCGGTCTGGCTGCAGACATGGGCGATGCCAAAAAGCGCCTCATTGTAGAAAACACCAAGAGCTGCATGATGAAGAAGTCCTCAAGGGCCGTAGTGAAGAAAGCACACAAAGCTGCACGATGAAAAACTTCTCAGGGCCCGGAATGAGAGAAAAAAACACCAAATGTTAGAAGATGAAGCACTTCTCAGGGACAAGGTGAAAACAACACCAAAATTGGCATGATGAAGCTCACCTCTGGGAAACCATGGTGAAGAACCCCAAAGGCTGGATGGTGCAGAACTCCTCAGGGCCGCAGTGAAGAAAACACCACAAGCTGCACCACGAAGCTCTCCTCAGGGGCCAAAGTGAAGAGAACCAGAAAAGCTGCACGCTGAAGAACTCCTCCGGGTAAACGTAATGAAGGGAACGCCAAAAGCTGGACAATGCAGAACTCCTTAAGGGCCGCGGTGAAGAAAATACCAAATGCTGCACGATGAAGAACTCCTCAGGGCCGTAGTGAAGAACACAACTAAAGCCGCATGCAGAAGCACACTTCAGGGGCCACAGGGAGATGAAACCCCAAAAAGCTCCGCGAAGAATTTCTCCTCAAGCGCCACAGTGAAGAAAACACGACGAGCTGAATAGTGAAGCCCTCCTCCGGGGAAACGTGGTGAAGAGATCCTGAAAAGCTGCACGATGAAGAGCTCCTCATGGGCCGCAATGAAGAATTCGCCAGAAGCTGCACGCAGAAGCACTCCTCAGGGCCTAGAATGAGAAAAAACAAAAACACCAAATGTTAGAAGGTGAAGCACTTCTCAGGGGCTGGAAGGTGAAAACAACACCAAAGCAGCATGATGAAGGTCTCCTCAGGGAAAACATGGCGAAGAACCCCAAAGGCTGGACGGTGCAGAACTCCTCAGGGCCGAGTAGAAGAAAACACCGCAAGCTGCACGATGAACTCCTCAGGGCCGTAGTGAAGAAAACAGCAAAATGTGCACGATGACGTATTCCTCCGGAGTCCCGAAGTGAAGAGAACCCCAGAAGCTGCGCGATGAAGAACTCCTCAGGGACCACAAGGTGAAGAAAACACAAAAAGCTCCACAAAGAATTACTCTTCAAGCGCCACAGCGAAGAAAATGCAAAAAGCTGAATGATGAAGCGCTCCTCAGGGTAAACGTGATGTGAAGAACCCCAAAAGCTGCACAATGAAGGCATCCTCAGTGGAAACGCAGTGAAGGCAACACAGAAAGCTGGACGCAGAAGCACTCCTCAAGTCGCACTGAAGAAAACAGCAAAAGCTGCTCAAGAAAGCACTCCTCAGAGGCTGCAGAGGAGAACCACCAAAAGCTGAACGATGCAGAACTGCTCAGGGCTGCCGTGATAAGAACACCGAAAGCTGCACGACGACACCCTCCTGCGGGGTCACACGGTGAAGACAACACCGAGAGCTGCACACAGGAGCACTCCTCAGGGGCCACAAGCAGCCCAAAGGCCGCGCCTCGCCTGCGCGCCACCATCGCCGGAGTGCCGCAGCCCCAGCACACCCAGCACCATGTCACCCACCCTGCCCTGTGACATCTCTGCTCCATCATGGCCAGGCACCGCCCCATTGGCCACCTGCCTTGGCGCCTCTGGGCGCAGCCAATAGTGAGGCCGCTGGCGCTTGTTGCTAGGCAGCCTGGAGCTGTGGCACCCAATGGGCGCCAGGAGGCCGCAGGGCGGGGCTGGCGTCCCAGGCCTGAGGCCTGGCGCAGTGCCTGGCAGGAGCCATGAGGCTTTCCTGACACCACCTCCAGCTCTGCCTCGCCTTGCCCCCGGCCCTCCAAGAGGCACGTTTTGGCACTAGGAGCGCGCAAACTGCTCCAGCAAGGTGGCGGCAGCATTGTGCAGGGCACACTGACGTAGCCCATCAGTCAATCCCTCCTCTGTCCCCAGTGACACGGAGTACACTGCCCGCTTAGCCGTGCTGCCCACAGACGTGAAATTGGGTCCTCAGTGTCCTGAAAGGGTACAAACCAAAGCCAGTTCTGTTGACACAGCCCACAGGACTAAACTCGGTTAAACCATGCACCGTGAGAATGCCAGTCTCTTTCTTCCTCACCCAAACTGCCCAGTGCCATGTAGCTCTTGCATCAGCTTCTTGCAGAACTGGATCTTCAGTGATCGTACAGCTCTGCAAAGCTTCCGCTCTGCAAACTTTTGAGTCTGTGGACTGTGGAAGGACCAAGGCCCCACTATGCAACTCGATGTCATCTTCAAAACCAGGGGTTCTTATCGATGCAAGCCAGGTCTAGAAAGACTGCATCTTCGTCTTTTCAATTGTTAGGGGTAATCCAGGTGTTAGAAGACTGTGGAAACATTGTATTAATGGAGCTGTTACTCCAATAGGTTAAACAGAAGATAGAGAAATGTAGGCGTTGTGGGGCTCGTTTCCCAGAATTGTAGGGGTTGGAAGGGACCTCCAGAGATCATCGGGTCCAACTCCCCTGCCAAAGCAGGTTTCCTAGAGCAGGTTGCACAAGTAGGTGTCCAGACGGGGCTTGAATATCTGCAGAGACTCCACAGCCTCCCTGGGCAGCCTGTCCCTGTGCTCCGTCACCCTCGCCGTGAAGAAGTTCTTTTGCGTAGTGGTGCGGAACTTCCTGTGCTCCATTTTGTGGCCATTGCCCCTTGTCCTGTCCCCACAGACCACTGAAAGGCGGTTGGCCATATCCCTGTGTCTCCCACACCTCAGGTATTTATTTTATTTAGATAAGATCCCTTCTCAGTCTTCTTTTCTCCAGGCTGAACAGAGCCAGGTCTCTCAGCTTTTCCTCCTGGGGGAGATGCTCCAGGCCCCGTATCCTGTCTGTGGCCCTCTGCTGGACTCTTTCCAGGAGATCCCTGTCTTTTTTTGTACCAGGGCGCCCAGAACTGGACACAGCACTCCAGGTGAGGCCTGACCAGGGCAGAGTAGAGGGGCAGCATCACCTTCCTTGACCTGCTGTCCACGCTCCTTTTAACGCACCCCAGGATCCCGTTGGCCTTCTTGGCCACCAGGGCACACTGCTGGCTCATGGCCAACCTGTCATCCACCAGGACCCCCAGGTCCTTCTCCGCAGAGCTCCTCTCCAGCAGGTCATCCCCCAGCCTGTACTGATACATGCGGTTGTTCCTTCTGTTATAAGTGAAGTCTCAACTCAATCTGTGTTTAGTAATAGTTATAAAAGGAATATTTATAAAAGGTATAAAAGGCAAGTAAACAGCGCTGGGTGTGCGGGGAGTCTACGCTCCACCAACACGCACACACGAACATCAAACATTCTAAATATACAGAACATTGCTTTTACATACGAAACCCGAGTATGCCTATACATGCGTACAATCAGGAAAGGTAACAAACAATCCTTTAAGTTCCATGACTTAACAGTCTCCGTTTTCCATTCCTTTTCTGCATTACAAACACGGGAGAATTCCAGGGCTAGTCGTGGGAGCAATATGTCTCGCTTTAAGTTGTTAAGCAACTCGGTCTTCGGGCCTTATGTATCCCGTGCTTCCCGCATCGAATAAAAGCATATCCATCTCCTTTTCAAGGCCAATAGGGCCTGGGTCAAAAGGCACGTCCAGGTCAAAAGGCAGGTCCAGGGGGCAGAACAGCAAAGGCCTTCGATGGCTGTAGCAGCAGAGGGGCCGATGGCATATCAACAGGATCAGTAAAGGAGCCCGCAGCTCCCTCACTGTCTGCCAAACCACACGTGTCTGACTGTGGTCCCACACGGCTCTTTAAGGCCTCAGAGACTGCTCACCAGGTGCCGAGCAATCCCACTGCAACCTTGTTGTTTTTAGTTGCAGAGTCCCACACCTTGACCTCAATTTGGTCCCATATTTCAGGATCATAAACTGTCCGATTGTTAAGAAGGAGAATAAGCCGTAAGGTTACCAGGACAGTCGTTGTTTCTAAGGACGCATGATTCCCCATAATGCGCAACTGCTTACCAGCGAGGGGCAGTTGTGTGCGCGGCTCCGCTTCTCTCAGCGTGAGCTTCTTTGCAGCTCCGGTGCGCCCATTTCCAGCGACTTTCAGTAGGAGCTTCTTTGAGCGGTTTGATGAGTCTGGCCGAACCTCTCTTCATGAGGCAATCAATGTGCCTGTTCCCGTCCTGGTCACCGTTCTGCTAGCCCGTTCCTTTTCATTCCTTCTTTCTGCTTCTTTATTGATGACATAACTTCATTGTGTTGCCTTTTGTTTTTTTTGAATTTTTAATTTTTTTATAACCTTGAGGGCAGGCTCCCCTCTTATACCCTTCTCCCCACAGCAATCCTTTTCAAAAACAACTTTTCATTGGTCCAACAACTTTGCCCAGCAACAGCAAACACCCAGCATCTTCCATGCCTTAATGGCTGGAGAACAAGCAACCCCAGATGGCATGGAGTCTCCTGAATCACCCTTCTTTGTTCCCTCTAAGCTCTTTTACATTCCTGATGGCCTTATCGTTAAGAGTCTACTGTTATCATTAACCACAGAGTGTGCCGACCCGCATGGCCACACTCCCACATCTCCCCCTTCTTTATTACTATCAACCATCTTCTCAACACGAATTACCACTCCATATATAACACTTCCCAGGTGCCACTTGCTTTTGTTAAACCTCCTCTGGTTTCTTCCTGCCCAGCTCTCCAGCCTGTCCAGGTCTCGCTGAATGGCAGCACAGCCTTCTGGTGTGCCAGCCACTCCTCCCAGCTTTGTATCATCAGCGTACTTGCTGAGGGTGGACACTGTTCCCTCATCAGAGTCGCTGATGAAGCTGTTGAACAAGACGGGACCCAGCACCGACCCCTGAGCTTGTCACAGGTCTCCAAGCGGACTCTGCTCCGCCGATCACCACCCTCTGAGCTCGGCCAGTCAGCCGGTTCTCAACCCACCTTACTGTCCGCTCTTCTGTGCCACGCTTTGTCAGCTTTGTCAGCAGGATATCGTGGGAGACAGTAGCAAGAGCCTTTTGTTTTTGTTGTGTTGTTGTTGTTGTTTGGTTTGGAGATTCACATCACGCTCGGTGATAGAAAAGTTTAGCGCATCAGCATCCCACTGGGAAGACACAAAATGCACTGCCAAAGTCTTTCCCCGTCTCCTTAACACTGGAGGTGCCTTAAGAGGAGAGCGGTCATGTCTGGGCCCTTGCAACGCTAGCAAATTCTATGAAAAGTTGCATTCGGCTGAAAAGTAAGTGAATGACATGAACGTGATCTCACTATTTGAACTAATGAGTTAAATGTCCACTCCTGCAAAAATACTCAAAGAAATAATCCAATAGGTTACGTGTAGTTAGGCAATCACAACTGAAACTGCAACAAAGTGCCGATGGTGAGAAACAAACAACAAAGCCGTTTCCTTCTCTGACAGCGGAATACCTTGCTCAGGGAAGACCCCCATGTGGCGCCTTCAGAAAGCCTTCGACACCCTCCACCTCGTGCTCCCATCAGCAGGTTGAAGAAGGTGAGAGGGAGCGGCTGGCAGAAGACTGCTCTATCCAGAGCGTGGGGTCTACTGTGAAATTTTCCACTGAAATTGTGCCCATTTCTGAGGATTGTATTTCAAGGAACACACACACCGAGCAGAAAGCATCCAAGGAACCCAGGAAGTGATGCTAAGAACGATCCTTCTTAGGATCAGACTTTTAGGAAACATGGTCTCTAAGGAAAGATTAAACATTGGATTAATGGCTTAATGGATTAAGGCTTTAATGTCTAGAGCAGGCAGAACCGAGATGTGGAGAAGGATGCTGCAAGTAAAAAGCGAGCAAACTTCTCCCCAGGCCATAGATTTAGGACAAGGAAGAAAGGACTTCAGATGCAGCAAAGGGACTTTAGTGTAGGTGTTACTGTGTGGTGCTTTTACTTGGGTGGGCAGCCGAGTTCCACCACGGCCGCTCTCTCACTCCCCCTCCTGAAAGGGAAAGGGAGAGAAAATACGATGCCAAGGGCTCAAGGGCTGAGATAAGGACGGGGACATCACTCAGCAGGTATTGTGATGGGCAAAGCAGACTCAGAGTAGGGAAGCAGTAAGACTTTTCCCCCCCAGTGCACCCCCTCCCAGCTCCTCCCCCCGAGCAGCTCAGGGGAGAGGGGCAATGGGGGCTGCGGTCAGTCTGTAGCGCCTTGTCTCCGCCGCTCCTTCTCGGTGGCTCTCTGCCCCTGCTCCACCGGGGTCTCCTCCGCGGGCTGCAGCGTGGAACCCTGCTCCACCGTGGTACCCCATGGGCTGCAGGGGGACAGCCTGCTTCACCGTGGTCCTCACCACAGGCTGCAGGCTCCGGAGCCTGGAGCACCTCTCCCCCTCCCTCTTCACCGACCTTGGCGTCTGCAAGGCTGTTCTCATTCCTCCCACTCTCCCAGCTGCTCTTCCGCAGCATTTTTTTTTTTTTTAAGCTTTCTTAAATCTGGCCTCACAGAGGCGCAAACAACAGCACTTCTTGGCCTGGCTGTGGCCAGCAGCGGGCCCTTCTCTAACATGACGCAGTTTCTGGATTCTTCTCACAGAACCCACCCTGATGGCCCCCCCGCTACCAAATCCTTGCCACGTAAACCCAGTACATGAGACAAGAGAACTCGGAAATGGTTTGAAAGAGATTTATAGCAACATGACAGAACATGGCACAAAAAAAAAACAAAAACAAAAACAAAAAAAAAGTACAAAAAAAAAAAACAGCTCTACATGAAATGATCGGTTGGCAGATTGAAAACAAACAGAAGAATGTGCCTCTTCACACGTCAGGCACAAAGCTGTCGGTCTGGCTGCAGACATGGGCGATGCCAAAAAGCGCCTCATTGTAGAAAACACCAAGAGCTGCATGATGAAGAAGTCCTCAAGGGCCGTAGTGAAGAAAGCACACAAAGCTGCACGATGAAAAACTTCTCAGGGCCCGGAATGAGAGAAAAAAACACCAAATGTTAGAAGATGAAGCACTTCTCAGGGACAAGGTGAAAACAACACCAAAATTGGCATGATGAAGCTCACCTCTGGGAAACCATGGTGAAGAACCCCAAAGGCTGGATGGTGCAGAACTCCTCAGGGCCGCAGTGAAGAAAACACCACAAGCTGCACCACGAAGCTCTCCTCAGGGGCCAAAGTGAAGAGAACCAGAAAAGCTGCACGCTGAAGAACTCCTCCGGGTAAACGTAATGAAGGGAACGCCAAAAGCTGGACAATGCAGAACTCCTTAAGGGCCGCGGTGAAGAAAATACCAAATGCTGCACGATGAAGAACTCCTCAGGGCCGTAGTGAAGAACACAACTAAAGCCGCATGCAGAAGCACACTTCAGGGGCCACAGGGAGATGAAACCCCAAAAAGCTCCACGAAGAATTTCTCCTCAAGCGCCACAGTGAAGAAAACACGACGAGCTGAATAGTGAAGCCCTCCTCCGGGGAAACGTGGTGAAGAGATCCTGAAAAGCTGCACGATGAAGAGCTCCTCATGGGCCGCAATGAAGAATTCGCCAGAAGCTGCACGCAGAAGCACTCCTCAGGGCCTAGAATGAGAAAAAACAAAAACACCAAATGTTAGAAGGTGAAGCACTTCTCAGGGGCTGGAAGGTGAAAACAACACCAAAGCAGCATGATGAAGGTCTCCTCAGGGAAAACATGGCGAAGAACCCCAAAGGCTGGACGGTGCAGAACTCCTCAGGGCCGAGTAGAAGAAAACACCGCAAGCTGCACGATGAACTCCTCAGGGCCGTAGTGAAGAAAACAGCAAAATGTGCACGATGACGTATTCCTCCGGAGTCCCGAAGTGAAGAGAACCCCAGAAGCTGCGCGATGAAGAACTCCTCAGGGACCACAAGGTGAAGAAAACACAAAAAGCTCCACAAAGAATTACTCTTCAAGCGCCACAGCGAAGAAAATGCAAAAAGCTGAATGATGAAGCGCTCCTCAGGGTAAACGTGATGTGAAGAACCCCAAAAGCTGCACAATGAAGGCATCCTCAGTGGAAACGCAGTGAAGGCAACACAGAAAGCTGGACGCAGAAGCACTCCTCAAGTCGCACTGAAGAAAACAGCAAAAGCTGCTCAAGAAAGCACTCCTCAGAGGCTGCAGAGGAGAACCACCAAAAGCTGAACGATGCAGAACTGCTCAGGGCTGCCGTGATAAGAACACCGAAAGCTGCACGACGACACCCTCCTGCGGGGTCACACGGTGAAGACAACACCGAGAGCTGCACACAGGAGCACTCCTCAGGGGCCACAAGCAGCCCAAAGGCCGCGCCTCGCCTGCGCGCCACCATCGCCGGAGTGCCGCAGCCCTAGCACACCCAGCACCATGTCACCCACCCTGCCCTGTGACATCTCTGCTCCATCATGGCCAGGCACCGCCCCATTGGCCGCCTGCCTTGGCGCCTCTGGGCGCAGCCAATAGTGAGGCCGCTGGCGCTTGTTGCTAGGCAGCCTGGAGCTGTGGCACCCGATGGGCGCCAGGAGGCCGCAGGGCGGGGCTGGCGTCCCAGGCCTGAGGCCTGGCGCAGTGCCTGGCAGGAGCCATGAGGCTTTCCTGACACCACCTCCAGCTCTGCCTCGCCTTGCCCCCGGCCCTCCAAGAGGCACGTTTTGGCACTAGGAGCGCGCAAACTGCTCCAGCAAGGTGGCGGCAGCATTGTGCAGGGCACACTGACGTAGCCCATCAGTCAATCCCTCCTCTGTCCCCAGTGACACGGAGTACACTGCCCGCTTAGCCGTGCTGCCCACAGACGTGAAATTGGGTCCTCAGTGTCCTGAAAGGGTACAAACCAAAGCCAGTTCTGTTGACACAGCCCACAGGACTAAACTCGGTTAAACCATGCACCGTGAGAATGCCAGTCTCTTTCTTCCTCACCCAAACTGCCCAGTGCCATGTAGCTCTTGCATCAGCTTCTTGCAGAACTGGATCTTCAGTGATCGTACAGCTCTGCAAAGCTTCCGCTCTGCAAACTTTTGAGTCTGTGGACTGTGGAAGGACCAAGGCCCCACTATGCAACTCGATGTCATCTTCAAAACCAGGGGTTCTTATCGATGCAAGCCAGGTCTAGAAAGACTGCATCTTCGTCTTTTCAATTGTTAGGGGTAATCCAGGTGTTAGAAGACTGTGGAAACATTGTATTAATGGAGCTGTTACTCCAATAGGTTAAACAGAAGATAGAGAAATGTAGGCGTTGTGGGGCTCGTTTCCCAGAATTGTAGGGGTTGGAAGGGACCTCCAGAGATCATCGGGTCCAACTCCCCTGCCAAAGCAGGTTTCCTAGAGCAGGTTGCACAAGTAGGTGTCCAGACGGGGCTTGAATATCTGCAGAGACTCCACAGCCTCCCTGGGCAGCCTGTCCCTGTGCTCCGTCACCCTCGCCGTGAAGAAGTTCTTTTGCGTAGTGGTGCGGAACTTCCTGTGCTCCATTTTGTGGCCATTGCCCCTTGTCCTGTCCCCACAGACCACTGAAAGGCGGTTGGCCATATCCCTGTGTCTCCCACACCTCAGGTATTTATTTTATTTAGATAAGATCCCTTCTCAGTCTTCTTTTCTCCAGGCTGAACAGAGCCAGGTCTCTCAGCTTTTCCTCCTGGGGGAGATGCTCCAGGCCCCGTATCCTGTCTGTGGCCCTCTGCTGGACTCTTTCCAGGAGATCCCTGTCTTTTTTTGTACCAGGGCGCCCAGAACTGGACACAGCACTCCAGGTGAGGCCTGACCAGGGCAGAGTAGAGGGGCAGCATCACCTTCCTTGACCTGCTGTCCACGCTCCTTTTAACGCACCCCAGGATCCCGTTGGCCTTCTTGGCCACCAGGGCACACTGCTGGCTCATGGCCAACCTGTCATCCACCAGGACCCCCAGGTCCTTCTCCGCAGAGCTCCTCTCCAGCAGGTCATCCCCCAGCCTGTACTGATACATGCGGTTGTTCCTTCTGTTATAAGTGAAGTCTCAACTCAATCTGTGTTTAGTAATAGTTATAAAAGGAATATTTATAAAAGGTATAAAAGGCAAGTAAACAGCGCTGGGTGTGCGGGGAGTCTACGCTCCACCAACACGCACACACGAACATCAAACATTCTAAATATACAGAACATTGCTTTTACATACGAAACCCGAGTATGCCTATACATGCGTACAATCAGGAAAGGTAACAAACAATCCTTTAAGTTCCATGACTTAACAGTCTCCGTTTTCCATTCCTTTTCTGCATTACAAACACGGGAGAATTCCAGGGCTAGTCGTGGGAGCAATATGTCTCGCTTTAAGTTGTTAAGCAACTCGGTCTTCGGGCCTTATGTATCCCGTGCTTCCCGCATCGAATAAAAGCATATCCATCTCCTTTTCAAGGCCAATAGGGCCTGGGTCAAAAGGCACGTCCAGGTCAAAAGGCAGGTCCAGGGGGCAGAACAGCAAAGGCCTTCGATGGCTGTAGCAGCAGAGGGGCCGATGGCATATCAACAGGATCAGTAAAGGAGCCCGCAGCTCCCTCACTGTCTGCCAAACCACACGTGTCTGACTGTGGTCCCACACGGCTCTTTAAGGCCTCAGAGACTGCTCACCAGGTGCCGAGCAATCCCACTGCAACCTTGTTGTTTTTAGTTGCAGAGTCCCACACCTTGACCTCAATTTGGTCCCATATTTCAGGATCATAAACTGTCCGATTGTTAAGAAGGAGAATAAGCCGTAAGGTTACCAGGACAGTCGTTGTTTCTAAGGACGCATGATTCCCCATAATGCGCAACTGCTTACCAGCGAGGGGCAGTTGTGTGCGCGGCTCCGCTTCTCTCAGCGTGAGCTTCTTTGCAGCTCCGGTGCGCCCATTTCCAGCGACTTTCAGTAGGAGCTTCTTTGAGCGGTTTGATGAGTCTGGCCGAACCTCTCTTCATGAGGCAATCAATGTGCCTGTTCCCGTCCTGGTCACCGTTCTGCTAGCCCGTTCCTTTTCATTCCTTCTTTCTGCTTCTTTATTGATGACATAACTTCATTGTGTTGCCTTTTGTTTTTTTTGAATTTTTAATTTTTTTATAACCTTGAGGGCAGGCTCCCCTCTTATACCCTTCTCCCCACAGCAATCCTTTTCAAAAACAACTTTTCATTGGTCCAACAACTTTGCCCAGCAACAGCAAACACCCAGCATCTTCCATGCCTTAATGGCTGGAGAACAAGCAACCCCAGATGGCATGGAGTCTCCTGAATCACCCTTCTTTGTTCCCTCTAAGCTCTTTTACATTCCTGATGGCCTTATCGTTAAGAGTCTACTGTTATCATTAACCACAGAGTGTGCCGACCCGCATGGCCACACTCCCACATCTCCCCCTTCTTTATTACTATCAACCATCTTCTCAACACGAATTACCACTCCATATATAACACTTCCCAGGTGCCACTTGCTTTTGTTAAACCTCCTCTGGTTTCTTCCTGCCCAGCTCTCCAGCCTGTCCAGGTCTCGCTGAATGGCAGCACAGCCTTCTGGTGTGCCAGCCACTCCTCCCAGCTTTGTATCATCAGCGTACTTGCTGAGGGTGGACACTGTTCCCTCATCAGAGTCGCTGATGAAGCTGTTGAACAAGACGGGACCCAGCACCGACCCCTGAGCTTGTCACAGGTCTCCAAGCGGACTCTGCTCCGCCGATCACCACCCTCTGAGCTCGGCCAGTCAGCCGGTTCTCAACCCACCTTACTGTCCGCTCTTCTGTGCCACGCTTTGTCAGCTTTGTCAGCAGGATATCGTGGGAGACAGTAGCAAGAGCCTTTTGTTTTTGTTGTGTTGTTGTTGTTGTTTGGTTTGGAGATTCACATCACGCTCGGTGATAGAAAAGTTTAGCGCATCAGCATCCCACTGGGAAGACACAAAATGCACTGCCAAAGTCTTTCCCCGTCTCCTTAACACTGGAGGTGCCTTAAGAGGAGAGCGGTCATGTCTGGGCCCTTGCAACGCTAGCAAATTCTATGAAAAGTTGCATTCGGCTGAAAAGTAAGTGAATGACATGAACGTGATCTCACTGTTTGAACTAATGAGTTAAATGTCCACTCCTGCAAAAATACTCAAAGAAATAATCCAATAGGTTACGTGTAGTTAGGCAATCACAACTGAAACTGCAACAAAGTGCCGATGGTGAGAAACAAACAACAAAGCCGTTTCCTTCTCTGACAGCGGAATACCTTGCTCAGGGAAGACCCCCATGTGGCGCCTTCAGAAAGCCTTCGACACCCTCCACCTCGTGCTCCCATCAGCAGGTTGAAGAAGGTGAGAGGGAGCGGCTGGCAGAAGACTGCTCTATCCAGAGCGTGGGGTCTACTGTGAAATTTTCCACTGAAATTGTGCCCATTTCTGAGGATTGTATTTCAAGGAACACACACACCGAGCAGAAAGCATCCAAGGAACCCAGGAAGTGATGCTAAGAACGATCCTTCTTAGGATCAGACTTTTAGGAAACATGGTCTCTAAGGAAAGATTAAACATTGGATTAATGGCTTAATGGATTAAGGCTTTAATGTCAAGAGCAGGCAGAACCGAGATGTGGAGAAGGATGCTGCAAGTAAAAAGCGAGCAAACTTCTCCCCAGGCCATAGATTTAGGACAAGGAAGAAAGGACTTCAGATGCAGCAAAGGGACTTTAGTGTAGGTGTTACTGTGTGGTGCTTTTACTTGGGTGGGCAGCCGAGTTCCACCACGGCCGCTCTCTCACTCCCCCTCCTGAAAGGGAAAGGGAGAGAAAATACGATGCCAAGGGCTCAAGGGCTGAGATAAGGACGGGGACATCACTCAGCAGGTATTGTGATGGGCAAAGCAGACTCAGAGTAGGGAAGCAGTAAGACTTTTCCCCCCCAGTGCACCCCCTCCCAGCTCCTCCCCCCGAGCAGCTCAGGGGAGCGGGGCAATGGGGGCTGCGGTCAGTCTGTAGCGCCTTGTCTCCGCCGCTCCTTCTCGGTGGCTCTCTGCCCCTGCTCCACCGGGGTCTCCTCCGCGGGCTGCAGCGTGGAACCCTGCTCCACCGTGGTACCCCATGGGCTGCAGGGGGACAGCCTGCTTCACCGTGGTCCTCACCACAGGCTGCAGGCTCCGGAGCCTGGAGCACCTCTCCCCCTCCCTCTTCACCGACCTTGGCGTCTGCAAGGCTGTTCTCATTCCTCCCTCTCTCCCAGCTGCTCTTCCGCAGCATTTTTTTTTTTTTAAGCTTTCTTAAATCTGGCCTCACAGAGGCGCAAACAACAGCACTTCTTGGCCTGGCTGTGGCCAGCAGCGGGCCCTTCTCTAACATGACGCAGTTTCTGGATTCTTCTCACAGAACCCACCCTGATGGCCCCCCCGCTACCAAATCCTTGCCACGTAAACCCAGTACATGAGACAAGAGAACTCGGAAATGGTTTGAAAGAGATTTATAGCAACATGACAGAACATGGCACAAAAAAAAAACAAAAACAAAAACAAAAAAAAGTACAAAAAAAAAAAACAGCTCTACATGAAATGATCGGTTGGCAGATTGAAAACAAACAGAAGAATGTGCCTCTTCACACGTCAGGCACAAAGCTGTCGGTCTGGCTGCAGACATGGGCGATGCCAAAAAGCGCCTCATTGTAGAAAACACCAAGAGCTGCATGATGAAGAAGTCCTCAAGGGCCGTAGTGAAGAAAGCACACAAAGCTGCACGATGAAAAACTTCTCAGGGCCCGGAATGAGAGAAAAAAACACCAAATGTTAGAAGATGAAGCACTTCTCAGGGACAAGGTGAAAACAACACCAAAATTGGCATGATGAAGCTCACCTCTGGGAAACCATGGTGAAGAACCCCAAAGGCTGGATGGTGCAGAACTCCTCAGGGCCGCAGTGAAGAAAACACCACAAGCTGTACCACGAAGCTCTCCTCAGGGGCCAAAGTGAAGAGAACCAGAAAAGCTGCACGCTGAAGAACTCCTCCGGGTAAACGTAATGAAGGGAACGCCAAAAGCTGGACAATGCAGAACTCCTTAAGGGCCGCGGTGAAGAAAATACCAAATGCTGCACGATGAAGAACTCCTCAGGGCCGTAGTGAAGAACACAACTAAAGCCGCATGCAGAAGCACACTTCAGGGGCCACAGGGAGATGAAACCCCAAAAAGCTCCACGAAGAATTTCTCCTCAAGCGCCACAGTGAAGAAAACACGACGAGCTGAATAGTGAAGCCCTCCTCCGGGGAAACGTGGTGAAGAGATCCTGAAAAGCTGCACGATGAAGAGCTCCTCATGGGCCGCAATGAAGAATTCGCCAGAAGCTGCACGCAGAAGCACTCCTCAGGGCCTAGAATGAGAAAAAACAAAAACACCAAATGTTAGAAGGTGAAGCACTTCTCAGGGGCTGGAAGGTGAAAACAACACCAAAGCAGCATGATGAAGGTCTCCTCAGGGAAAACATGGCGAAGAACCCCAAAGGCTGGACGGTGCAGAACTCCTCAGGGCCGAGTAGAAGAAAACACCGCAAGCTGCACGATGAACTCCTCAGGGCCGTAGTGAAGAAAACAGCAAAATGTGCACGATGACGTATTCCTCCGGAGTCCCGAAGTGAAGAGAACCCCAGAAGCTGCGCGATGAAGAACTCCTCAGGGACCACAAGGTGAAGAAAACACAAAAAGCTCCACAAAGAATTACTCTTCAAGCGCCACAGCGAAGAAAATGCAAAAAGCTGAATGATGAAGCGCTCCTCAGGGTAAACGTGATGTGAAGAACCCCAAAAGCTGCACAATGAAGGCATCCTCAGTGGAAACGCAGTGAAGGCAACACAGAAAGCTGGACGCAGAAGCACTCCTCAAGTCGCACTGAAGAAAACAGCAAAAGCTGCTCAAGAAAGCACTCCTCAGAGGCTGCAGAGGAGAACCACCAAAAGCTGAACGATGCAGAACTGCTCAGGGCTGCCGTGATAAGAACACCGAAAGCTGCACGACGACACCCTCCTGCGGGGTCACACGGTGAAGACAACACCGAGAGCTGCACACAGGAGCACTCCTCAGGGGCCACAAGCAGCCCAAAGGCCGCGCCTCGCCTGCGCGCCACCATCGCCGGAGTGCCGCAGCCCTAGCACACCCAGCACCATGTCACCCACCCTGCCCTGTGACATCTCTGCTCCATCATGGCCAGGCACCGCCCCATTGGCCGCCTGCCTTGGCGCCTCTGGGCGCAGCCAATAGTGAGGCCGCTGGCGCTTGTTGCTAGGCAGCCTGGAGCTGTGGCACCCGATGGGCGCCAGGAGGCCGCAGGGCGGGGCTGGCGTCCCAGGCCTGAGGCCTGGCGCAGTGCCTGGCAGGAGCCATGAGGCTTTCCTGACACCACCTCCAGCTCTGCCTCGCCTTGCCCCCGGCCCTCCAAGAGGCACGTTTTGGCACTAGGAGCGCGCAAACTGCTCCAGCAAGGTGGCGGCAGCATTGTGCAGGGCACACTGACGTAGCCCATCAGTCAATCCCTCCTCTGTCCCCAGTGACACGGAGTACACTGCCCGCTTAGCCGTGCTGCCCACAGACGTGAAATTGGGTCCTCAGTGTCCTGAAAGGGTACAAACCAAAGCCAGTTCTGTTGACACAGCCCACAGGACTAAACTCGGTTAAACCATGCACCGTGAGAATGCCAGTCTCTTTCTTCCTCACCCAAACTGCCCAGTGCCATGTAGCTCTTGCATCAGCTTCTTGCAGAACTGGATCTTCAGTGATCGTACAGCTCTGCAAAGCTTCCGCTCTGCAAACTTTTGAGTCTGTGGACTGTGGAAGGACCAAGGCCCCACTATGCAACTCGATGTCATCTTCAAAACCAGGGGTTCTTATCGATGCAAGCCAGGTCTAGAAAGACTGCATCTTCGTCTTTTCAATTGTTAGGGGTAATCCAGGTGTTAGAAGACTGTGGAAACATTGTATTAATGGAGCTGTTACTCCAATAGGTTAAACAGAAGATAGAGAAATGTAGGCGTTGTGGGGCTCGTTTCCCAGAATTGTAGGGGTTGGAAGGGACCTCCAGAGATCATCGGGTCCAACTCCCCTGCCAAAGCAGGTTTCCTAGAGCAGGTTGCACAAGTAGGTGTCCAGACGGGGCTTGAATATCTGCAGAGACTCCACAGCCTCCCTGGGCAGCCTGTCCCTGTGCTCCGTCACCCTCGCCGTGAAGAAGTTCTTTTGCGTAGTGGTGCGGAACTTCCTGTGCTCCATTTTGTGGCCATTGCCCCTTGTCCTGTCCCCACAGACCACTGAAAGGCGGTTGGCCATATCCCTGTGTCTCCCACACCTCAGGTATTTATTTTATTTAGATAAGATCCCTTCTCAGTCTTCTTTTCTCCAGGCTGAACAGAGCCAGGTCTCTCAGCTTTTCCTCCTGGGGGAGATGCTCCAGGCCCCGTATCCTGTCTGTGGCCCTCTGCTGGACTCTTTCCAGGAGATCCCTGTCTTTTTTTGTACCAGGGCGCCCAGAACTGGACACAGCACTCCAGGTGAGGCCTGACCAGGGCAGAGTAGAGGGGCAGCATCACCTTCCTTGACCTGCTGTCCACGCTCCTTTTAACGCACCCCAGGATCCCGTTGGCCTTCTTGGCCACCAGGGCACACTGCTGGCTCATGGCCAACCTGTCATCCACCAGGACCCCCAGGTCCTTCTCCGCAGAGCTCCTCTCCAGCAGGTCATCCCCCAGCCTGTACTGATACATGCGGTTGTTCCTTCTGTTATAAGTGAAGTCTCAACTCAATCTGTGTTTAGTAATAGTTATAAAAGGAATATTTATAAAAGGTATAAAAGGCAAGTAAACAGCGCTGGGTGTGCGGGGAGTCTACGCTCCACCAACACGCACACACGAACATCAAACATTCTAAATATACAGAACATTGCTTTTACATACGAAACCCGAGTATGCCTATACATGCGTACAATCAGGAAAGGTAACAAACAATCCTTTAAGTTCCATGACTTAACAGTCTCCGTTTTCCATTCCTTTTCTGCATTACAAACAACAGTCTCCATTTTCCATTCCTTTTCTGCATTACAAACACGGGAGAATTCCAGGGCTAGTCATGGGAGCAATATGTCTCGCTTTAAGTTGTTAAGCAACTCGGTCTTCGGGCCTTATGTATCCCGTGCTTCCCGCATCGAATAAAAGCATATCCATCTCCTTTTCAAGGCCAATAGGGCCTGGGTCAAAAGGCACGTCCAGGTCACCAGGGGGCGGAACTGCAAAGGCCTTCGATGGCTGTAGCAGCAGAGGGGCCGATGGCGTAGCAGCAGGATCAGTAAAGGAGCCCGCAGCTCCCTCACTGTCTGCCAAACCACACGTGTCTGACTGTGGTCCCACACGGCTCTTTAAGGCCTCAGAGACTGCTCACCAGGTGCCGAGCAATCCCACTGCAACCTTGTTGTTTTTAGTTGCAGAGTCCCACACCTTGACCTCAGTTTGGTCCCATATTTCAGGATCATAAACTGTCCGATTGTTAAGAAGGAGAATAAGCCGTAAGGTTACCAGGACAGTCGTTGTTTCTAAGGACGTATGATTCCCCATAATGCGCAACTGCTTACCAGCGAGGGGCAGTTGTGTGCGCGGCTCCGCTTCTCTCAGCGTGAGCTTCTTTGCAGCTCCGGTGCGCCCATTTCCAGTGACTTTCAGTAGGAGCTTCTTTGAGCGAACCTATCTTCATGAGGCAATCAATGTGCCTGTTCCCATCCTGGTCTGCATTCTGCCAGCCTGTTCCTCTTCACTTCTTTTTCCTGCTTCTTTGTTGATGTTACTTCATATTGCCTTTCTTTTCCTTTTTTTTTTCTTCTCTTCTTTTTTGAGGGCAGGCTCCCCTCTTATATCCTTCTCCCCACAGTAATCCTTTTCAAAATAACTTTTCATTGGTCAAATAACTTTAAATGTAACCACAACAGCAAACTCCCAGCAACTTCCATGCCTTAATGGCTGGAGAACAAGAGAACCATCTGGAGAACAAGAAACTGGAGACTGCATGGAGTCTCCTGAATAACCCTTCTTTGTTCCCTCTAAACTCTTTTATATTCCTTATAGCCTCGTTGTTAAGAGTCTAATGTTATCTCAACCACGGGGCTTTGCAACCCCCATGGCCACATTCCCAAATCTCCGCCTTCTTTATTAATATCAACCATTTCCTTGACACAAATTACCACTCCATATATAACAGTTATATGCAGTAAATTGTTACATGTGAATGAAGTTTCACAATACATCTGTACATATTCATAACCTGTCCCTGCTTTGTATTAAAATTAGTTCCAAGGAGTCATTCCCATAAACTCCTCCCATCTGTGCTTACACAGTGTATTCTGGTGGTGGTATTCGGGGGGAATGAAGGTTGATGACTCTTCCTTGTCACCGCTAGTTGACCTCTTGTCTTTGCGCAGACTCAGTTGCTCCTTGGCTCATCCAACCACAGGACCAGTTTATACCAGTTTCTTAAGAGAACCTCATGCTCTTACTAGGAGACTGACCTTGGTAAGGGGCCAAAGGCTTCTTGCTTTAGTTAATTTGCACAATGCACCACAGTTAGCAAAGACACTAAGTAGCATTCCAATTTAATGCTGTCAGTGCTCTATCACTACCTGTTAAGATTCTCCTAACTCCCTGTGATAAATTAGTAGGGGTTTGTTCATTGTCCTTGAGAATTTAAAGAATCTACTGAGGAGATTAGGTTTCACAACTCATGGCATTGTAACATGGGGACAAATGGGGAAGGGGGGTTGGGTGAACATCCTTGTTAAAACAAAGATTTTGTAAGACACCACCCACCCACCACGAGACATCCTGTTTTGCCCCCACCTGAACACAAGCACAACGCATGATCGCCGGAGGAAGAATAATGATCCCCAACAACAGACTGCGCAGTCTCAGGACAGGTCTCGACAAGTCGACAGGTCTCGACAAGTCGACAAATCAACAAGTCTCGACAAGTCGACAGGTCTCAGTAGGTCTCGACAAGTCGACAGGTCTCGACAAGCCAGAACTTCAATGCTATAAAACAGCGACACTGGAAAGGGGAAGTGGCGTGCCGTGGTGGAGCGGAGACTCCCCAGCCGCCCAGCGCTGTTTTGCTTGTGTCTGCTTACTTGATTAATAAAATAATTTCAATAGACCAGTAAATTGTGTGGTCTAATTTATAACACTCCCTCTCTCAGAATGATTTTTTGAATTGAAAATAAAACACAATGGGTATACTAGCTGTATTTTTACTATTGTAACTTACCTGGGTTCATTCACATCTTTTGAGCTGCTGGTGGAGAGCAATTTGAAGCTTGCACTTACTACACATAGACTAAGAAAGGAGGGGCTCAGAGGTGTATTTTTGTGTACAGATACCAGACCTCTAGTGGACACAATGGCTAAATGCTTAGGTAAACATATGTGAACAATGCATGAGGGATGCACATGTATTGTCAGGGGGAAAACAAACTTCTGAAAAGTCTATTTCAAAAGCTTATCCATTATTTAAAATATCATATCCCATCTCGTTGTAGTTTTAAGTTCATGAGTCCCAGGAAATCAGTTAACATTGCCTGCTTTTTCAACTATTTTCAAAAACCATAGTTGCTGCAACTACACTGGGGCATGCAACAGAGCACACATCAGCTGAAGAAAGCTGGAATGCAGCACTTCGGGCTTTTGTTCCCACACTGTCTGCTGTTCAGCCCTTGCAGAGAGGATATTTAGGAGCTAGGTATTCTATGCTTGGATTTCCTTATATCAGCTAAGTTTCTACCTAGACCACTCTGGATGAGTTGTTTCGAGAATACAAGAAGGCAGAGAGATGTGTTAAGAAATTGACCAGGAATCAAACTACCATCAAAGTCCTTCAATTTATTACTAACTTCTTAAAAATCATACAAAGACAAAAACAGACACAATAATACTAACTGAGGATCTTGAAAACCATCACAAGTGGGTACCATTAACAGTAAAGACATCTGTATTCTATGGCGATATATTGCAGTATCTAAATTATTGTTTTCTCATGAACACATATCAATGACAAGATCAGGTAGTACTCTTGGCACAGCACCACCCAATGCACTCTGTATGAACATTTACACGGTCAAACTTTTTTTTTTTTCATGCAAGACAAACAATCTTTTCTTTCAAAGTTATATAAAATATTTTCAAGAAAAAGGATGACACCAAACATTTCTATGAAAGAGGAAGCATATTTAAAAGCTTAACTAAAAACAGCACATAGTTTTACTGAGGTAAATTTACAAAACAAACAACCCTTGTCAATCATGACAGGGCTAAAAAGAAATCCAAATCTCCAAGATGAGAACTGACAGCCACAGAAGAGCCAGCTCTTATTCCTTGATACTCTGTAGTAGCCTTAATAAATGTGACTCAATAACCTGTTGAACTAAAGCAGAGAAAAAGTCTGGTTAATCAGTGTTCAGTGTTTTTTCCAAGTCTTTAGGTACATATTATTTTATTTTAGGAGATGCTGACTTGTCCTCTACAAACATTTAATAAAATCAGACAGGAATAAATTCACTCTGAGAAGGGAGTTTGCATCCCTTCAGAAAATAAAAGCATCATGTAATTAAAAAACAATACACTCAGTAAGGCAGACAGTTTTGGAGGATGATGATCTGTTCTCTGGTTTGAATAGGCAGATAGCTACAGAAAGCAAATTTTAAAGCCTATACACGGAGAGTGGAAAATGAATGTTTACTTATTAGGAACTACTTCTGTGGAACATTTTGAGACTGAACTCTGGCAGACCTTCAGAGTCCTACACCTAGATGTGTAGGGCTGTGAAGTTACTGGCTTGTCCATAAGCACAGGGCTCTGCTTGGAGAAACTACATGTGCAGCATTAGTCTCATTTTTGGGTTCGGTTCCAGATTCTGTAACAACAGACATTTCACAGCTTTCAAAATGAAGGCAGCATGAGTTAAAAACAACACAGTCCTTTCTCTGCCACTTTGTTTTCCAGAGCCAAGTAAGGTAGACTAATTCACTCACCCTCACACTGTTACTGTCTGCCCCCACGATGAACTAGATGAACTAGAGCTAGAGCTAGTATGACAAGCACAGAAGGTTTTGCAAACTACATCACACCATACCAATCACACAGAGCACTGTTGTGAGTGGTTCATGAGGACTGCAAGCTCTATTAGCATTCTCCTGTGCAACTCTGATTCCTTGTGCAAAGTTAGGGAGCAGCTTAGTTCCTCATGCCTCAATCATGGTTGCATCAGCCCTACACACTGCTGTCAGTGCCCGTAGATGCAGATCCACACCAGTGACATATTCTCAGTAGGGACCTGGTTTTCTGAACCAGGAAGGAAAATCGTTCATTTTCTGCTGGTACATTTAAGTGTATTAAGGCTTTTAGGACAGGGATCTTCTTACAGCTGCATAAGGAATAACACTCTATCAGGTTATTGCAGCAGCTGCATAAACAAGGAGTAGCAAAAAAATCAAGGAATATACATTTCCAATACTCACCACTGCGATAGCCCAAGGCTACAGCCAAATCCATGGAATTATAACCAGCATCTGTTTCAATAGTTGGATCAGCACCACTTTCTATGTAAAATATGAAAAGAAAGTCAGATTTCTAACCATGCTAACTGACAGCACATTATTACTGATAATTCCATTTGGATAGGCTGCTTACCAAGAAGAATTTTTACACATTTCACATGATTCCCATGCACTGCATATAGCAGAGGTGTTCCTCCATTCTGCAAAAGCAGGAAAAAGCCTTAGACACTTATCAACCAACTATTCTGCAACTGTAACTCCTCAGCCTCCTAGCATACTTATCATATGTATCAGAAACTTTTGGTCCTTTAGAATGTAAGCAAGGGCTCAGGATTAGCCTCACTCTCTTTTTACCAAGAAGCCATAACTAGTAGGGTTAATTTCTCTTTTGTTATCAAAAAGCATCCCATGTAAGTTTGGGGAATATCAGATCTTTCAGATGAGGTAGAACAATTTTCAAACCGAAGCCAATGCTGTGCCCTGCTTCAAGTGTCTGACCAAAGTGCACACTGATATAAATTCAGTCTAGAGACTTACCCAGTCATATTCGTTGACATCAACTCCACAGTCCAGCAGCATTTTCACAATATCTGTGTATCCTTTACTGCAAGCCAGTGAGAGGGCACTTTCTCGCCCTTTTCCCAAAATCTGAGGATCTGCACCCTAAAACAGTAATAAAAAGAAAAGCAAATGAACCAAATTTTTTGAAGTGACATTTTTACAGAGAATTTCATTTTAAAAGTTTTAAGCATACAGCAGCATTGACAAACTTAGAAATGCAAAATAAAATACAAAGTAAATTAAGAAATTTAAGTGTGCTCTTTTCCTTACGTTCTGGAGGAGAAATTCCACCACTGCTATCTGCCCATGAGCTGCGGCCCACATCAGAGGGGTAAATCCTTCTTCATCCTTATGATTGATTACATTTTCTGTTCAAATAAAAATATGCAATTTATGAATCCCTCTCACTAACGCATTGTAGGAGCTGGTAGAATGAATGTATTGACATGTTCATTGTGAATGGACTGGTGTATAGCAGTGTGCCTTGAAAGTCATTCTCATCTTAAATTTAAAAACAAATGTCTATCCCAGAGGTGGTGCAAATATCGTTACTGAAGGAAAAAAAAATCCAACTGACTGAAGTAAAATCTAAGTTTTTTTTTTTTTTTTTAAGTTCTGCAAATCAAACTCTGTTTTTACTTAAAAATATTACAAGTTGTCTGTAATATGGGCTTTATCTTTGGAGAGAAGTACTGCTTGAAAAACAAATACGTACTGTATTATCTGTACTATATTGTAGAAAGCACATTTTCAAGAGTCTTGTAAAGAATTATCTTGTAAAGTAATACAGACAGCAAAACCCCGTTGCTCCCAAAGTTCATTTAATGAATTGTCTGTTTTATAGAAAACAATTAAGGTCTACTTAAAGAGCTGATGTAAGAAAAAAAGAATACATACATACATACATACATATATATATATATATATCAACAAGTAGGTGACTTTTTAAAAAAATATCTAAATAGTTTAAAAGTCCCATGTTTGCCATAGCACCATAATTTTAACCATTACCAACATTCCAGAATCAGTTTGCTTTCAATACAGATGACTCATTAGCAAAGTATATGGACTGAGTTACTTAAAACCTGCTTTCTACAAATGTTTTAACAGAGATGGACTGAAAGAACAGCTGGTTAGTAATATCGGAATAAGAATATTCTATGAACAGTTTAATATATTATGAAGAATTTAAATTTTATAAATGCATTATGGACTCACAGTTGTCACACTGAATACTATACAACTTGGAATGAGTAGTGCTATTATATTGCAGGTGTGGTCCATATCTTAAATTACCAAACACACAGCTCTCTATGTTGATCAATAATATAGAATCAGAAAGCCCTGATTAATAGAATGTGTTTTAAATTATTTAAAAAAAGTTTACCTCTTTTGATAGAACCAACAGATTCTAACCCCTCATCTCCATAGATCATCTATACAGTGGGAGAGCACGGGGAGGAAGGGATTCCCCAACTCCTATTGATATTAATGTTTCATTTTAAACCCAAATGATAGCAGTTGGTAAATAGAAGACTCATGTAAAACAACAGTCCACACCTACAAAGAAGAGGTATCTAAAAAATCCTTCAATTTGTACCATATTTGGAGATATCTTTAATACAGCTTTGGGGAAAAAGTGTGCAGCAGGTTGCACATGTGATAAAGAGGATGTTATTTAACCTTCCTTAGACTCACCTTGTTCAATGCGCGTGGCCAGATACAACATTTCTCCCTGAGCAGCCAGCTGGTGAACTGATAAAGCTACAAAAAGGGAAGAGAAATCAGCTGATATACACACCAGTTTTCATTCTGCTGTTTGGAGCTGGGCATAATACCTCCATTGGCTTGAGCTGTACTTATCTTGTATTTAAGAGCATGGATAGATTTCATCTTATACTCTGAACTGGAATCACTATGTGAAAAACTAAGATGTTTCTGAAATGCCTCAAAGGTTTTGGTAATTTTTAACGAATGTACAAATTAATAGAGAAAATAGAGATACTTCCTGTTAATACAAAAAAACCACTAGAAAACAGAGATACTTCCTACAACGACTCCTGCAGGCAACATACTTCACTCTCTGTTGTTTGGTCAGCAACCCAAGATCATGTTAAGAACATTTATCAAATGAAAATTAGCACCTTTGATAAATTAAGGCTGAGCAGTTTAGAAGTGACATTTCTAACATCATTATTATAAGTGACATCATTATTATAAGTGACATTTCTAACATCATTATTGTAAGAGGTCACAAGCTACCAGGAAACCTGTCATGATACCAGTTGATGTCCCTAATATGACTCTTATTCACTACAATGTTGAATGGATCAGACATTACAGAACTATGCACAAAACGACATCTACAGATATTTTTTTCTTAAATCCAAAGTACCAAGCATTAAAGGCAGCAGAATTCTTAAGGAGTTACAAAGAAATATTCTCTAATCCTACAGTAAATGCTGCACAGATGCATGGTTTTGACAATTACAAATACAGACAGGTGTGAAAGGTGCTCAGGAGGAAATATATGCAATTTATCTGACTTATATAGCAAGAAAACTAGCTAATGGTTACATAATACATAAATATTCAGTGTCCTCTTTCTATTCACTGAATGAAAGTTTGATTTATTTCAGAAAGACTGACTATTTTAGTCAGGCTGAAGCATATGATACAGTTCCAAATAAATTTTTCCCATGCAAACAGTTTTTTTTTTTCTTTAAACATTGGTCTTGCTTAGTTTAAGAAAGATGCATGGTCAAGACTTAAAAATGATTTTAAAGGAAAACAGTTCATAGGAGATTAAGTAGATTATGAGTGTAGTTTATAGAGAAAATGCTTGAAAGTCAAGAAAATCATAAATAACAGCTTGAAGCTTTAAAAGGATCAGAAAAATCTTTTTCTGTACTTTTCAAACCAAGAATTGTATCCTTTCTGGAAAATACACCTCAGTCACGAATTCGGTACATATAGTATGTGCATTATTTTATGGCTGGAAGCCTGTAACACTAGACAAGATTATTTCAATGTTTTCTTCCTATATTATAAATAACAACACACACACACACACAAAAAAAAGGAAAAATGGAAAAAATCTGACAAGCATCTAACCTGCAGTTCACAAAATAATAATTAACAGTAAGACAGAAGGATACTTACAATTTACAAGCAGAGGTGTTGTAGAGACTTCATTTCCCCTGTGTTTGTTAGTTAGGGTAGTTGATTGTTTTATTGGTGAGAAATGCTTAGTAGTTGATGGAGTATAAACGTGCCTTACTTGGATACCAGGGGAAGGAGAAGTATGGATGTTGCATTCAGCTACGTTGAACAGAGAAAACAGACATAGTTTTTTTAATGCTAGGAAGGGAATGAAAAGAAAGCCACAGATTCTAAACCAAAGTAGAAAACACCACTACCACAAGATCTTCCAAGCCTACACTAAGGAAGCTTTGTGACATGTACTTTTTCCACCGTGTATCATACAGGTTGATCAAAGGGCTGTTTTCATTTCTGGCATGAAGCAATACTGATAACAAATACGTTAAATACAGCGTAACTTCACCCAGAAACTATTTGTTGTCTAAGTAAGGTAATTCTTTGCTTAGATTCCCAACACATCCAGCACAGATTTACCAGGCAGGATGGCTCCACTTCGCATTCAGTATTCTTACTAGCACTCTCCAGTACAACGAAAACATGAGTCCTGCAGTCACGAGCCACTCAGCTCAATACTCTACCTACTCCTTGACCAGTGGACCCAACCTTCATTGGTTGGGTGGACCTTCACTGTGTTTCTTCACTAAAACCTTTTCAACTCCTCTTGGATAAAACTGTGACTACATTATGGATGTCTTATGAACATTTATCCAGTAGGAACAAAGACCTTCCGAACTAGCTAGCAGAAAATGCAGAAGCAGGTCACCACTTAGAATTCAAAAATCACACAGTGCTGCTGTTTTAAACAGTACTGACTTTTCTAACTTTGTATCAGAATCTAATAGCAAGTTATTACAGAACAGATAGAGCATCTTGGCTTCCAATTCTCAAAACAATAGCTTTTGGTTTTGAGAAGTAGCTGAAAAGCCAAATAATTTTTAAGAAGCTAGATGACTGAATACTGGAAAGATGTATTGAAGGATTAAATTTCAGTATTTGCTAAACTGATTTGAAACCAGTGTGCACCAGTAATCAGTGACTGCAAGATAATTAACATGCACACTGAATTCACACTATAGCGAACCTCTTGGTCATCAACCCAAGTGCAAGTTTCCGAATGGAACCAATTAGAAGTACAGGGTAAAAGGATGAAAGTAAAATTACATTCTGTTTGCGTATCAAACAGCTACAGCTGAGGTTATCAAATTAAGAGACCTACCAGGGATTTTTGACCTGCGGTCTCTGGATCCGCAGGACTACTTCTAAAGGGTTCACAAATGTTACCTAAGAAAAAACAACCCTATTGCTGATGGGTCTAAATTTGCCGTTCAGGTCTGCAGCTCCACTAGAAAGCATTTAGGGCCTGCAAATCAAAAAAGTGTGAAAATTACAATGGCTGAACTGCAGCCAAACAACACAAGTCAGAGAAATCATGAAAATCCACAATAGGTCTGTTTGTATTTGTCATAGGAAATGGATCAAATTTAGTATCATGAAAAAACAAACGACTAAGTGTCTGAAATATTAAAGCAAGCACTGCAAAAAGATAATTATTACTACGTAATAGAAAGAAACCCTAATTCCTTTCTCTACTAACACGCTCAGCTATTAAAAAGTATGGATCAATTCTTATGAAGCTGGACAGTGGTGGTTAAATATTAGCTGCAGGGAACAACCTACAGAATTACAGCACTGTTCACCTTCAAATACTGTGAAACTCAATCAGCAAGACAATTGCTATGAGAACGGGCTTTGTCTATCCATATTCATAAGACAAAGTCAACCGCATCACCTGCTATTTGGACATCACACCAGTGAAAAGATAAAACGTGGTCCAGAACACTACTGTAGTTGAAATGACTGCATAGTGCTTTTAGTAGTGTTTTGTAAAGACACACATATTCAAGAATGGGTAGCGTGTTGTATGACTTTGTAATAGGGCTTGCTATCAGAAGAAGTAAGCTTGTTTTTATCATTTGCATCAGCTTCTAATAAATTAAAGGCTTTTTGTGCCGTTTTTTCAATTAAAAAATGGAATAAAATAAACTTGGGAAAAATTAGTTTAGGGTAATAATTAATAAGACGCGTATAAAAAATGGTAGCAGAATGGATCGTAGAAACTATTACACACACATATGGCAAATACTTTTTTGAAATGCGGCATCCTAAGAGGATGCAAAGAGCCCAGACACAACAACCGGCACCGCACAGCTCCACCTTTAAACAGGACGGACGCCACTTCGAGGTCGGAGTTCACTTGGTCCTGGATGTTTTTGCTGTCCTCCTCGTTCAGAGACTTGACGAGCCGCGAGCAGACGTTCATGTCGAAGCGGTTGGGCAGGATGAACTTCATGCCCATGGCGACGCCCTGCGCCTGCCCTTCCTCCGCGCCGCCGTCCAGCGCCTGCTCCACCTTGATGTCCGCCATGGGCGCCAGGCTGTAGCCGCCGCCGCCGCCGCACTCCTCCACCACCAGCTGCGCCCCGGCGCCCGAGCTGCCGGAGGGGGCCGCCATGGCCCGGGCCAGGCGCGGCGGCTCACGCCATGCAGCCCCCACGACAGCGCAGCGTGTCGCGACAGGCGCCCTGCGCCGGTGGAGCTGGGAGGGGAGGGAAGTGGCGCCACAGCGCGCGGCGCGCCGCGCTGCCATTGGCCCGCGGGAGGCGCCCGCCGATGACGCGCGCGGACACGGGGCGCGCCGCCTCTCCGCGCGCTGCGAGCGGGGCGCGCATGGCGGCGGCCGCGCGGTGCGGACACTGAGGCGGCCCCGAGCCCCACACCGAGCCCCCACCGAGCCTCGGCCCGCCATGGCGTCCTACAAGCCCGTGGTGGTGCCGGCCGTGCCCAGGCTGGGCGAGAAGGTGACGCAGGACACGCTGTACTGGCAGGGCTACAAGGTACGGCGCGGCCCCTCGGCCACCGGGCTGCCTGCAGGCTGTAAAAGACTACTGTGATTATAAAAGGCATGATTAGCGGGTCTGTTCTAGCGCACAAAGTGCAGAAAAAGGTGCTAAAGGTAGCCCAGAAGAAGAGGGGCTTCGTGGGGCAGCGCTCACGGGTGGTTTGGTTGTAAATATCCTTCCGAGCTCTGCGGTAAGAATGGATTAAATGATTTAATTTCTGATACTTACGTGTGTTTAATCATCTTTATTGCACCTCTTTTAGACGCCTGTTCAGATAAAAGAATTTGGTGCAATAAATAAAATCGACTTCTCCCCGGTTCCTCCCTATAACTATGCTGTTACAGCCTCCTCAAGGGTAAGTCACATTTTTTTAAAACTTTTTTTCACATTGTTTCTCAACTGCTGTCACGTGAATGAGCTTACAATTGCTTTACTTTTCCAGGTCCATATTTACGGTCGCTATTCTCAAGAACCGATCAAAACGTTCTCTCGCTTCAAAGATGCTGCCTATTGTGCCACGTACAGGGATGATGGCCAGCTTCTTGTTGCTGGCAGCGAGGAAGGCAGCATTCGGCTCTTTGATATTAGTGGAAAAGCACCCCTGAGGCAATTTGATGGCCATACGAAGTAAGGCAGTGTTTTGTTCTTTGTGTGCATAAGCTTGTCTGATGTATTTAACTGCTGTCTGCTCTGCTTGTTGTTGAAAACCTGGGTAGTATTCATCTGTGCTGCTTGCAGCTTCTGCAGCTTTTACTTAAAAGGAGATTTTAAAGTTGAATTCCAAATTAGAGTGGTGATATTAATTTTAACTCTGAGCGTGTGAGTTGGGCACGTGGAAGAATAAATACATATTCTAATTAAGGCAAATGTTTGCTGATACGTTGTGTAGACACATGGTAAGCAAATTTTATTTCATGCTGGGAGGAGCAGTTGTAAAAAGTGGTTAAAAAAGCTGTGAAGAAGTATGTGAGAAAGAGCAAGAATCACTTAAAAAAAAGAAAAGAAAAGGGAAGTGTATGCCCCTTGGTGGAGAAGAAGTTGGAGGAGGAATCCTGATCTTTCAGCGAGAAGAAGACAACAGTAATAATTAGATTAAACAGATTGCTGTACTCTGGAAGACCTAAAACTGCTTTATCTTTCTACAATAAAAACAACAACAACCCTCCTTTACAGGAAAGCACCCATGTGGAACTTGAGATTGTGTTTCTACCTATCTGAGCTCTCTGGTTGCAGATAGGGTATTATCTTAAGTCCTAATCCCTAGGTTAACTTAATAAAATATAAACTGTCTGTGTTTCCTGTCACAGTCATTCTCTGTTGGGATGTTAAAATGATAATACTGATTTTGGTAGGGATTCCTAAAGGACAAGGAGAGTGTCCAACACGGTCTTACTTAAGGCTTACAACTTTAAATAGCTTAAAGCTTACAGTTTCAAAAGGACTGGGCTAGTACACAGGCCTCCAAGTAATAAATGCAGAATTTACAGCTCTTGAATGAATGAACATCCAGTAGATCTGTAAAACTCTTAACGCAGATCACAGTAGTGCTCAGATTAGCATCTTGTGTGCAAGATCCTTTTCTGGCTGGAACTGTACAGGGTGAACTACTTTTAACTTCTGAAGTGAGGCTTGCTAATTTCCAATAGTAAATGCTGTGCACTTTCAGATGAGAGAGAATCCTTTCCTTCAGCAAGCTGTTTATTTGTGGAAATAAGAGTACACTTTTAACAATGGCTGTTGTGCACTTTGGTTTCCAGAGCTGTTCATGTGGTGGGCTTCCTCGCTGATAAATACCGGATATTTTCAGGTGGTGATGATTATTCATCAAATTTGTGGGATATTCCGAGTGCTACAGAAATTGTGTCATTCACTGAACATACTGACTATGTGAGATGTGGCTGTGCAAGTAAATTGAATGGAGATGTCTTTATAACAGGTTTGATTTTATTTTTTATGCATTTTTTTTTTTGGGGGGGGGATAGAACTGAATTAAAAATACAGTAAATTTTTAATACAATAGCATCTCGTGTATTTTATTTTAAACATCAATAATCACAGAATCACAGAATTTCTAGGTTGGAAGAGACCTCAAGATCATCGAGTCCAACATCTTCCCGTTCAGGGCCTACTTTGTTGTTTCCTTGTTACTTGCTTTTCACAGTTAATGCTGGTGTTTGTAGGGAAACCAAGCGTTTAACATCTTTTTGCTTTAGCCTGTTAAGCTTAATGGGGCTATTCTGACTTGCCTTTGAGAGCTGAAGATGCTGTGAATGCATTCTTTAGCTGGGATTGATGGAAGTGTTTTATCAGGGCACTGGAGGAGAGCACTATTTCCTCTGTAGTTTGTACAGCCTAAAACTTGCAGACTCAGAAATGAAATGCCTTATAAGAAGTTTTTAAGACCAATTGCTTTTGTGTGTTTTTTTTTTTGTTGTTTGTTTGTTTTTTTTTTTTGTTTTTTTTTTTTTTGTTTTTGGTTTTTTGTTTTTTTGTTTTTTGTTTTTTTCCTACCAGCAACTTTCTATTAATCTGACTAGAATTGGAGGCCTTATGCTGCCAGGAGGCTATAAATTAAGTAGGCCACTAGGCGTTTTAAATGCATGCTGTAAGACTGTTTCCATTTGTCTGGAGCTCTGTTAGATGGTAACACTTGGCCATTTTACTTCCTGAAATACTTAAATTATGCAACTGAAGCTATTTATGCTATTGTTTGCAGGTTCCTATGATCACACTGTGAAAGTGTTTGATGCAAGAGCAAAAAGTAGTGTCATGACAATAGAACATGGCCACCCAGTGGAGAGTGTGCTTCTTTTCCCTTCAGGAGGGCTGCTAGTATCTGCAGGTACTTAAATAAAATCAACTTTGTTTTCTGCTGGGCCTAATTTGAGAAATCTTTCATCTGTCTCTTCCCTGTGTGATGCTTTAATTTGGCCAAGAAGTGGTAAGTATGTAAAAATGAGATTTCTTGAGGATCTTCCTTAGGAACCAGTGTTGACCTGAAGGCTGAAGGTAGGGATCTTATCTCTGATTTGCTTCTCTTGTAATTAGTTAAAAAATAGTAGTACGCTTTTAATGATGCAATGCACTTTATTGGCCCAGTGCTGGCCTGAAGGAATGTATTTAAGAAATATTTTGCCTGCATCTTTCTCTAAATTATGCTTAGCAATGTTTTTTAGTCTCTTGCTATTGCATGAGAAGTCTTGCAATCCAGTAGTGTTTAAATCCTTTTTGTAAGGAATACATTAAACCATTCAGCTATGCCTGCGAAACCACCTGAAAAAGAACAGTCTTGTAATGTGTCTTGTCCCAGGGGATAGCCATAATGTATGGAGAGCACAAGCAGGTGCAGAAGACTCCGTTACAAAGGATGCACTGTGTCATTTCTGTGAAAACTTTTTCAGAGAAGCATAAATGTGTGTGTGTCCAACTGTTTTGTGCGCTTCTTTCTCATAGGAGGACGTTATGTCAAAGTCTGGGATGTACTGAAAGGTGGACAATTACTAGTTTCACTTAAAAATCATCATAAAACTGTAACTTGTTTATGCCTGAACAGCTCTGGACAAAGGTTGTTATCAGGATCCCTGGACAGGTTGGTATATTTTGTAACTTTGTTTTGCCTTTTTTTAACTTTTGTTTGGTAATTGCTTGGGGGGAACTTCTGAGTAAGCACTTGGTTTTTTGAACCTCTAAACTGACCTTTGCTCTCCCAATAAGAAAACTGTTCTTATTTTACTTCAACACAGTTCAATACTGGCTAGCACTTACCTTTAAAAGAGACCATTTTTGGTGTATCTGTGCTGTTGCTTTTTGTCCCTCTTAAAGTGACTCTGTCAATGGAAGGAATGTACCCAAGGCGCAGAGGTGATTTTTTTTTTTTTTTAATGTTGCTGAGTTCAGTTACACAATCTATTGTCTCTGAGACATCAGAAGAATGAAGTGGTCTGAAGTGACAGTGGTCTGTTCTCTTACTCCCTGTCTTCCCTCTGTGCTGTACTTCCTAGGCTCCCTCGAGCGATGTGGTCGCAAAGGATAAGCTGTGAAGGGTTGCATTAACTATGTAGCTATGGATCGTTCAATGCTTATAACACTAAAGTTCATACTTGTAAGATAGTGTTTAGTTTTCTCATTTGTTAAGGGTTTTCCACCTTAAAACAAATCATTAAAGGGCAGCTGGATGCAAAAATATCCATGGATTTAATTGCAGAAATGATCAGTGAATCTTCCATTTAAAACTAACAACAAGTTTGAAGAAACACTGTCTTAGTGCTTCCTATTAAGTGTTGCTGAAGTCAAATGGTCTCTACGTCTGCCTTTGGTTTCCCTTTCTGCCCTTTTCACTGTTTTCGTCTATTTAGTATGAGGGCAAGTAATTATTTCTTTTTCTTTTCTGAATCTTTTGCTAGAACCTTTCTGTTATTACAGGAGAGGTAATAACTGAGAAGCTTGCTAGTAGTCTGAAGAAAGCTTTGCTTAAATATTCAGTTTCTTTAAATGATCTCCTAGAAGCTGAGAACGATGAAGTTTCTGTGAAGGCATTAGTAACAAGGCTTTGTCACTGTTCCTATACAGGCATGTGAAGATTTACAGTACGACTTCCTACAAAGTAGTCCACAGCTTTAACTACGCAACATCTATCCTCAGTCTTGCGTTGTCAGTAAGTACTTTAGAAGTCTTTATAGGCAGCATAATTGTTGATAAGCTTTAAATCACTGAAGTAATTGATTTTTGCTTTCATTGTCATTAGATGTTTCACAGGAATGCTGAACATATGAACTAGAATCACTGACTATATTTCTCCTGGGTAAAAATTGCATTTAGAGGTTTAAAACATAACAGATTAAGATACCAGGTGTTACCTGTATTCAGATCTATACAAAATTGTGTGTTTATCAGGCACCATATGTAGTGTTGGGGAAGTACACAGCTTAGAAGGGAAGTCCTTTATGATGAGTATACACATGTTTTGCTTTTCAGGAACCTTCTGAGTCTTCTTGTATGGCAGTGATAAAAGGAAAAAGTGGGTTATTTGTTCTTTGAGAGATCTAGAATAGGATAAACCTGTCTTAGAAGTTGTTGATGTTAGAGTGGTCTGAGGAAGAGAAGAGGAAAGGGCCTGGGGTACAAGCATAAATGAGGGTCTGCCAAACCAGCTGTCTTACTGTCTTGGGAACAGAAAGCAAAGATGCTTATTTCTCCAAAGCATTCCAATGGATAAATGACTGTTTGGGCAAAAATTTGAAGGCCAGCACCTCTTTTTCCTTAAAGCAGTACTGTCATGATGCAGTCACCCTGCTATATAACCTGTAAAAGGGACTGTGAAGGTCTTTGCTACTTTGCTGTTGTCGTGATCTTCTGGAACCAAGGGGGAAGGGGGAGGGTTAAGGGTGACAGAAAATCTTCCTTCATGCCCTACTTTGTTCCCAAGAGAATTAGAGCTTGAATGATTTTGAACTAGGTGAAGACTGTAGTGGGGCATATCTTTCATAGAACCACAGAAAACATATACTTCAAGCCTCTGCTGCAACTGCAAAACACATTCCATACCTGCAGTTTGGCATCTCTAAAGCTGTGTATATATCTTTTGAGACATTATCTTTTTGTTTCCTATTGACTAAACACCTTATTAAGCTTTAAATGATCATATGAGATCATAACACTGGCTGTGCTGTGTCAAACCAAAGGCTGATCTAGCCCCAGATTCTGCTTCTAACTATTGCCATTAGCAGATGTTTATGGAAAGCTGAAAGCAGGACAAATATGTATGATAAATATGATGTTCTTCCAAACTCATTTTCAGATAAGAAGGTTGCTGATGAGAGCAATTTCTGTGCAACTCAAAGAATTCCTCTAGCATAAACCTGTTCAGTCTCCCCATTAGCTTGTACAAACTTTTAACCTTCACTAAATTCCTAGACGAAGAGTTCCATGTCTCTTCACACAGCAGTTAGCAAGGGTGCCTCCTTTTGTTCCATTTGAACCTTCACTGCTGTCATATGATACCCTTAAGAAACACTAAGCAACTGATCTCCATCCATGCCTGTCACGATTCTGTAGGCTTCTATAATATGCCTCCTCAGCGGTCCTTTGCCCATGCTAAGGAGTTCTGTCTCAAATCAAGCCAACTTTTTATTCTTATTTTTTCTTATTTTTTTTCCTACTCTGATTCTGCTTCTGATTTTTGAGAATATGACTTGCATAGGCTGTAAGATGTGGGCAAATTATGGATTTATTTAATGTCATCATGACCTATTTTTTATTTCTTATGTAGCAATTTAATTTGCTTTTTCTTAACATCTGTTGACCATACAGCTAAAGTTTAAAGATCTCATATAGTTATCTACTAGTACTAATGGGTCAGAACCCACTTTTATATACATAAAGTCAGTATTTTTTCTCTCATGCATTATTTAAAATTATAACCTTTATCATCAAATAAATTTAACCTTTTTACGTAGATAAAACAAATGGCACTGGCTGATGTTTTGAACAACTTTGTCTTGTTTCTGAAAATGCTACTGATCTGTGTTAGCTATTCTCATAGGTGGTGTTTATGTCTGCTGTATAGCATGTAGTATCCAAAGGCAGCTGTACACCATTTGAAAAAAACAAACACAACAAACCTATCTAAGATTATACTTGCGTGTGGTTTTGTGAGAAGGATGTTAATGTGTATTTGAATCTTGCTGAACTAGTCATGCTGTATACTTCTTTATATTCTTCTCTAATATACTTTATTATTAGAGGCTTATTAAATAGATTATGTTGCTTAGGATCATAGCTTTGAAGATGGTCCTTCAAGTACAGGGAGTTTGACAACAGAACCCTATAGACGTGGCTTCTAGCTTAAATCTTTCTATGATACTGTGATTTGAGTTTTATTATTACACATAAAAGCTGAAAACTGGGCACAGTAGTAATGCATGTGTTGTCAAATAAAACACTAGGTTCCTAACTCTGTGATTTTTGCATTTTAGCCTGAAGATGAAACCATAGTTGTAGGCATGACCAATGGGGTGCTAAATGTTAAACACAGAAAGCCTGAAGAAAGCAAAGAAAAGTCTCAAAAGAAGAGACAGCCAGCGTATAGAACCTATGTGAAAGGAAGAAATTACATGCCAAAACAGGTAAGGTGAAGTGAGGAAATGTATCTTGAAGCACTCAAGATTTCTTTTTTTTTTTTTTTTTTTTTTTTTGGTGTGTGCTAAGTTGAAGGGAAGCAAGACACAAAGACATACAAGCTTGTCCATAGCAGTATGTTTACATTATATATCTACACAAATTCATTGTGTCCATCTTATTATGAATTTGTATTTCAATTCTAGGAGGATTTCTTTGTCAGTAAGCCTGGAAAATGTGTTTTGAGGAAATACGACAAGCTACTGAAGGGCTTTCAGTCATCCAAGGCCCTTGATGCAGTATTGGAGGTAAGCCTTTGTTCTTGTCTCATCAAAGTTGTGTGCTGTCATTCAGAGTGGATTTTTCTTTCAGTGTATAACTAGAGAGCATTCAAACCGCGTGGGTTCCTTATGCGTCCTTTGTTCATTTTATTTTTTGCAAACTGATACCATCCCTGTTTTCTGTATGATGATGTTGCTTTGATGCTAAACTCTTCTACTGTCTGTCCAGCCACACATCAGGCTTTATACTCCTGAAGTTACAGTTGCAGTTATGCAGGAACTAAACCGCAGAGGAACACTAAGGAGTGCGCTTGCAGGCCGAGACGAGAAGCAAATTAGTCTCCTCCTTACCTTTGTGACAAGGTATTGTTTTACCATACTTACTCTGACAACTTATTTTGAGACCCATATTTCTTACTAGCTTTTGCCACAGGGGCTCAGGAGATCATGTTTGTAGCACTGATTGAAATTTCATGTGCATTTTGCTTTCTGATGCCAAGGTCTGGGACTTTGGCTGTAGTACTGAAATAGTTTACATGTTAGCACAAAAAGATTTTGCTGATATTATTAGAACCACCAAAAGAGACTATTTTGGCCCTTTGCCACACATTTTACCCTTAATCTGTTACTTTTTGTCTTTTCAATGCAACCCATGTCTTAACGTACCTGAGGCTTTTGCCGGTCCTCCATTCCCTTCTGTCTTTGTGAAAAGAGGAGGGTAAATACCACATGTAGCTTTTTTGACTCATATCCCTGATCTGTGAAGTCTCTTCTCTAAGAAAAATGTTGTCTGCATGCCAGTATGATAGAACTGCTTGTAACTGTTTCATTTGGCAACACAGTACAATGACAATGTGTTCTAATTTTGCAGGCGTGTAATTGAACCTAGATTTACTCCAATACTGGTAACTGTTGCGGATATGATCACTGGTAAGTACCACACAGAGAAGACTCAAAGCCCAGCAGCTAGTTTGAAAATAAGGTGACAAATGCTACCATTTTTAGAAACTATGCCTACATAATTTGGTTTATAAACTCAATAGCGATGAACCGATCCAAAAAGAAATTTTGCTAGACAGCATTGATCCTGCAGACAGTATAAATCAGATACTGTCTGTGAGGTACCTCATGGTTTCTTAATTTTTTTTGATTCTTCATGTTCCTGTACTTCTGTAGTACAAGTGACTTTGGTTTCTCCAGTGAGGTAAAAATAGAATTTGATATCGTAAAAACTTCTTTTTCTGTTAGTTTGTCTTATGTATTACTGCGGGTATGTACCAATAATTAACACTGTTTTTCAGAACACTAGCAAAGTTGTCTTACTCATCTACAATGTTGGACTAGTGCCAGGTTCTTTAAATGCCTATCTAATTAGCCAAAATAGTTTTTACATCTTTAATGTAAAAATTAAGATGTCTATCTTAAGTGACTCTCTTCTTTACAGATATTTATCAGCCTGTGCTTGGACAGTCAGCAGTTGTAGATAAACAATTCTTGAGGCTTCAGGAAGCCATAGGAAGAGAGATTGACTATCAAGAGGAACTACTAGAAGTTTTGGGAATGATGGATGCACTATTTGCCACTTTGACTAAGAAAAAAGCTACATATCTAGAAGAGAACAAAAGTAATGGTCTTACAAAGACTCTGGATCAAGATACGTGTAACTAAGTGATGTGCACCACAACAAATTCTTATTAAAACTATATGGACTTGAAATAGATGACCTGTTCTACTGATAACTTTTTATAATAGTGACTTTCAAAATAAGCCCCTCTCTGTACAAGTTCTTTCTTGCAGGATGTGTTTTTGAAGAGGCCAATTTTAGAAGACAGAGGAAGAAGGACTTTTTCAAGATTCTCAATGACGTATTTTTTTGAACAACTAATGGATTTTAAACTTTCATTCCAAAGCTATTTAACTTTTAACAAGTGTATTATGCATCCAGTACTAAGTCACAATTTGATTTTGGAAAAACAATCAATTTTTACTTTTTGTTCACCAGAAAATAATTACAAGTTTGTCTAATTTTAACATGTCATCATCCTCATTTAAGGTTAGTGTCCCATCTCAGGTACTTGGACACAGGAGTAAAACCATGTATGTATTTGATATAACTTGATAGTGTTGTATTTTCTTTCATTGCTTTGTCTGCACTTCAAACTTCCATAAATTCATAGAAAACAACAAATTAAGAAGAACTAGTACAAGTAGGTGTTTTTTGTACAGTAGAAGAAATATGCTTCTATATTATTGGAAAAACTCATTTCTTTTTTTTAAAGAGTGATGTATGCTTAAGACTTTTAATTCTCAAGGATAAAGATAATCCTTGCATGTATGGGGAAGTGAATTCAAAATAAATGTAGTAAGTAAATAAATTGTACATCAATGAGGAAATCAACGCAAGAGATTTTACTTAATTCTATAACTGTTGTTATACAATAGAGTCTAATTTTTTAAAGAATAAAATCATAAAATCACTTATGTTGGAGAAGACCTTTTTCATCAAGTTCAACCATCGCCTAATGCTACCAGTTCCAGTAGTAAAACATGTCCCTGAGCGCTACATTCACACAAAGTTTGTATCAGTATTCTAGGGTAGTTTTTTTGTTGTTGTTTGTTTTAAACTTCACGTGAAGCTGAAGTAAGGTCATACATTTTGGAAAGAAGGGTGTGCCAAAAGCCACACATGTTTAGGGTGATGTAAAGCTTCATTTGTAGTCTGTAGGCTGAAACTTACTGGGATACCATAAGAATTTCCCTCAAAAGGAATTTGTACATGTCTGGCAGTTGGCAGTGAGTTATGTTTATCAGTATAACTTGGGAAAATTTTCCAAGTTTAAGTACATTTAGGTAATATTTTCTGAGTTTTACCTGAAATCTTACTATTATCTTCAACCTGGAAAACGTAGAATAGTACCTGGTCTGCTGTAAAGTTAATATGTGACCAATATATCTTCCTGGCTACTGGGATTTGTTAGTTATATTTTGAAGGGCTAAGATAATAATAAGTAACAATGAGGAGCATTTTCATGCAAGCTTTAAACATTTCTCAATGCTTCTTTGTTTTCTTGGTGCTCACTTGACTATTTTTATCCTATTGCTGCTAATAGAGTTGAACTTTCTTTTGTCTTTTAGGAAATCTTACTTTTAATTGTGTGACTGAATCAGGCAGTATCTTTTAGAAGACTTAACAGAACATAGGAGTTCTGGGGTGAGAAGCTCTTCCTGGAGCCTCCTCCTTCCACATCTCTTCAGTAGTATCTGTTGAAGGTGGATGTTTCTCTTGACAGCCGAATTTTCCATGACTTGAGGACCACAGCCCTTGACATCATTGTCTGAGTTTTTATTGATGATCTTCCTATCTGAACTATGCATTCATTGTACTGCCTTGAAGTTTGATGTGTGGCTTGCAGCAGCATAGTAAGGAATTGCACTAAAATAGTAGATCAGTTTGATCTTACAGTAATTTGATTAATCATCAGGTATCCCATTCACGTTGTTCTGTCAAGTGAGCTTGCAGAGGTGGCATCTACACAAACAGAAATCTGATCAAAAGGTGGGAAAATACGCTATTTTAAGAGCTTCATTTCTAAGAAGACTACTAAAATCAAATTTTGAAGATTTTTAAACAAAAGGTCAAATGATTTTTTGTTACTTAAGTTGTGTCTTGAGTTGCGGATTCAGTGCCTTTGTGTTGAAGGCTAGTATTTGTTCAGGTGAAAGCTAGTCTGCCTGTCAAACTTGCTTATTGTTTGTGACCCTGTTTGTTATGAAAAAATACGGTCTTCTTTCTCTACATTTAGTAGTTTGTTTGTTTGTTTGTTTGTTTTTCCATTAGGCCATTTTTTTCCAGTACCTATGCAGCTCAGAGGAGTAAAAATAAGGCATATTACTATTAATAAGGAACCTGTTGACATTCTGCAGCAATAGCCCGTAGTAGAAGGGGCTGAATGATGCTCAGTATATTGTCTGTGAAGATCCATTGGTAGTGGTGGTTGCTAAAAGGATGCTATGTAATCCATAATTAATTTGACACAGGAAACAGTAAAATGTGAAGGAGAAAGAGTAAAGCCAGTGGAAGTGTAGTATTAAAGTGAGTAATAAAGCAAGCAAATTCTGAATGTTTAATACTGTAGGCGTGAGGAGTTGGATATAAATGAAGATGAAAATATTCTTGCTCTGTGTGTACGAGGTTGCATTCCTCCATGAGCAGTTGTGTGAGCTGTCATAGATTTTTTTATTTATTTATTTTTTTTAATCTTTGTTACTGTCTCAGGGTACGTGCTCATTCCAGCCCTCCTCAAATTAAATAGGTAGCAGTTTACAGAGAAGTCACTTTTACTGACTCTCTGATGGAAGTCTGGAGTTGCGACAGTGTAAATCAGACTGTGTATGTGCAACTATAAGCAGAAAATTGCACATCTGGGTTCTAAGTTTTTGATGCAGAATAGGTTTATCTATACTGTCTGGTATTTTAACCAGCCAGAGTTTTGGTTTTAGGTTTGAAATCTAATGAGTTCACTAAGAGCAGAAAAGGCTTAATTGTGTCAGGAAAGATTTTAAGTGCGTTAAAGCAGACTTGAGATATACCTTACTTAAAACAAAACAAAAATTGCCTCTTCGTAGGTTCCAAAAATATATTTTTTTGACCCTGCTCAGAGGGAGCAATCTCTTGCAGGTTGCAGAAGTACATCTGGATGGTGAGTTTGGCCTTGGTGTTGCCAGCAAATAGCCATCATTAGTCTTCAGGCTTTTTCATGTTTCTGCATCTAAAAACAAACAAAAAGAGTTTTAATGGCTCTAATGATGCTTGTGTAACACAGGCAATTCTTGCCAAATACTTGATTTAGATTTGCATGCCTACTTGAGCTCAGAGTTAGTGCAGGTTACAGTTGCAATGTTTCTGGTTGCCCTGGATAATCATCATCTACCTTTCACTGGCTTCCTTGGTTGGAGCCTGTAATGCACTCCAGTGAAATAATGCAAAACAAGAAAAAGTTTTTACAGAAAAAAAAATGACATTAGATTTCATAGGATACTGCATTTCAGTATTTAAAACACAAGTTTTGTACCTGCAGAGTTAACTTTTTTCAGGGAAGATCTCACACATTTTACACCTGAGAAAGAGCCCCCTATTTAATTTTTGGTTTAAATTTCTCATTTAAAATCCCCTTTAAAAATGAAGGTAGAGAAAAAAAAAAACAACATAGTGTATAAGAACACTATGTTTTAAAGGTATTTGAGTGTATGTCTTGATTTTAATCCTTGCCTAGATAGCAGTTTGTAGTTTCTGTGACATACTCTGAAGGAAAGTGATGTAAAATTAATTTACTTTTTTTCTTTCTTTCTTTCTTTTGAGAGTAGCTTTGCTTTCTGGAGCTTACTGTAACACAACTAACACCTCTTCAGGTCTTAAGGCAAGGATTATTTCAGCATTCTTATTTATGTAAGAATTTATCCATACTATAATATTAGAAGTTCACATGGAGAAGTTTTTCCAAGCTACATGTATATTACTTGGGAGGCAGAAGGGTATTATGTAGTAGTTGTGGTACAGTAAGGTCCAGAAACTGCCTCTCTGACTGTGCTTCCCATTTCATAAAATTATTTGTTGCATATGAATGCTAGGCATTCATTTAAATATCTCCATTCTTATTAATTAATAAGTAATGTCAGGTCAAATTTGGCTTTAAGAAGTTTCTTTGCTTTAAACTCCATTTAGTAACTGATATGTAGAAATGATAGCATTAAAAACATTATCCTATGATGAAAAACAGCAAAAAGTTCACCTTGAACCTAAATTGCAAAACAGTCAAAAACTGTTGCCCACATCTATTCAAATATTGCAATGTGCCAATTTATTTCCCATGTCACTGTTCTCAAGCAGGCCATTGTTGAGGGATTTTTGAAACAGCAAGAATCCCATGGCTTGCTGTAGCTGAGCAAACCAAGCTACCAGGGCAACTATGAGAAGTTCCCATGACAGTGTTCCCACATCGCCCAATTGAGGCATTCGGGAAAATATTGTTACCAGTAGCTGGCTTCAAGGACAAGGTCTATGTGACTGCTAATCACAAGGGGGTTGTTTTCTTGCAGGTGGGGTTCTTTTCTTGTAGCTGTTTGTCTGAGTGCTTTTGACCAATCTTGTGTGAAACACTGTCTGCCCCTGTTAAGTTCACTATAAAAGTTAGGCTATTCAGGCAATAAAATGGAGCATGATCTGACTCTACTGGTGTCTGTCATGCTTTCAGCCGTGCTTCCTGCAACAGGCCATTGTCTTCAAATACTTCTACAAAGCGCAGATAATACTGATCTCTTTTTTTTCTTTTTTTTTTTTTTTTTCTTCACATTTACTACTGCAGCAGAAATAAGTCTACACATCAAGAACTGAATAAATGTTAGTCAGTGATGTACAAGTCCTGGGCAATGGTTGTCACGTGGATGTCAGGATGCTCTGTGCAATCCAAAGAGAGTCTCCAAAGTCTGTGTTTTCCTTGCTTTGATACTTGGGTTGGTTAAGCAAAACTTGTCATATTGCATACGTATCTATGTACATACAACAAGCTTACCTAGATGCTTGTTTGCATGATGGAAATACCCAGTGGATATATCACCTTTGCAATTTCAGTTCTGGATTTGTTTTAATAGGTGCATCACAGAAAGCTCCTGCTTCCTGGTTCTCTAAGCAGAAGTTTGTCAGGTATGTCATGATAAGCTACATGGAGAAATGAATTGAGAAGTTTCAAATTTTAAAGATAGATGTACTGTGTAAAACTGTGAATCTTACTAAAACACAGGAAAAAGTCAGATCTTACTGGCTTCTTTCTCTCTTACAGGGGGTTATCTTTGCTACCTATGCTCTGTTGCAGCAAATACATTATCTTTTTTAAAAAAAAAACCTGCTGAGACTATCATTCATTTATATAGGTGAATGAAAGCAAATTACAGAAGTAAGATTACATTGAGGGCATCTGATAAAATGACAAAAAAAAAAAAAAAACAGAGAGAAAGTTGAATTTTTTTATTATGAAATTTGAGTCTAGTGGTGATTTTGTGCTGCTAACTCGAAGCTTTCACTGTATTTACCAGCCTGGGTACAGCTTTTCTATTAGTTGAATATAAAACATATAAGCCTTCTAGTATAAGATAAGGAGAATGTCAGCCTCAGTTGTGTTACTGTTTCCTGTGTATGCTTTTTTGCTTGTTTGTTTTACAGTACCAATCTGTGTTGATAGTTTAATGTGTTTACTATTCTAATTTCAAATGTTTTTTTTTTTTTTTTGTTTTGTTTTGTTTTGTTTTAAAGGGAAATCAAATTAATGGAAATGTTGATCTGAGACAGGCTACAATGAGGGGTGTGTGTGTGTGTGCACGAGAGAGAAAGGTATGTTATTTGCTTCACCCTTTGTGGTGAAGCAAGGGGTAGGCCTGCATATGTGACCTCAAACCTTTTCTTTAGGCCTCAGAGAGGAGTCCTTACCCACTATACCTAGTGAATCTTGGGGAACAAACTGTCTTCTACTGTTGCCTTTTCCTAGCATTTACTCCACCCCTTGTTGAAATGCCTGCTTTTATTTATTTATTTATTTATTTATTTATTTACTCATTCATTCATTCATTCATTCATTCATTCATTCATTCATTCATTCATTCATTCATTCCTTACCTCTGAAGAGCAGCACATCATGACACTCTTTTGTTTTTGTTTGTTTGTTTTTTGTTATTGCTGCTTTTTTGTTTGTTTATTGCTTGATTTATATTTGTGCTCATATTACTGCCTTTGGCCAAGGAGAGTTCCGAAGTCAGCACCTGCAATTATCCCTCTGGGTGTGGAAAAAAAGTACAGAATATAAAACAAGCACAGCAGGAGCACGCTTTCATAGATGATACTCTCAGAGGACTTGTATAAGTGGTGCTTCAGATGATGCTTCTCAGCGAAACAATTCTCCATGCATTGCTGACAGCACTTGCACGAGCTTTTTTCATCCTCACAGCACCGTGCAAAAGTGCTGCCGTTGCCCAGGCAGCACGCTGTCCCCCTGCGTGAACTAATTTCTAAGCTGCACGAGAAAACTGCAACCCGGACCTGTCCCCAGCCCAAGCCTGGGGTACTCCGCGCCCCATCCTGCCCCTGCCCGGGCTGTGCGAGCGGGCGGCGGGCAGCCGGCACCGCCGCCCTCTTTGCGAGCGCAGCTCAAACCACGACCCCCCCGCGGGTGGCAGCGTCCCACGGGCCGGGGCAGGGCCCCTGGGGGCTCCGCGGCCGGCAGAGGGCAGCGCTGCGCTCCGGGAGCCGCCCGGGGGCCGCCGGGGCCGCGCAGGGATCGCCCCCGACGGGGCGGCGAGGGCGGGGCGAGCCTGGACGCTGGCACCGGCACCGGCATCGACATTGACACAGGCATCCCCTCCCCGTGCGGACGTCACTCCCCTCTCCTCGCGAGCAGGTAAGGCCGAGAGGGGGACACCAGCCCTGGGACGGGGGCCCGCAGCCCCCGGCGGCACCTGCCGAGTGACGACCCCCGGCAGCCCCCCGCTGCCACGGCGTTTGGCGGCCGGGACGCGGTGCCGTGGGAAAGGGGGGTGCTGAAGTCCCGGGGGGGGGGGGGAAACGGAGGTGCTTTTATACCCGTAACTATAACTAACTTTAACTGCATCTGTCGCACAATCTGTATCAGTAACTATATACAAAGCGACATCTGTAACAATACCCATATCTATAACTGTATCTGTGACATCTGTATCTATATTATCCGTAGCTATAACTCTATCTATAACATTTATGTCTTATATTATTTATAGCTGTAACTGCATCTATATCATCTATTTATTTGTGTTTGTTCCTTACTTTGCCTGCAGAGCTGCTGGTGTTTTCTCAGCTCATGTCCTCTCTTAAGCCTTAGCCTCCCTGAGCCGGAGCAAAGGAGTTTTTTTTTTTTAAACTGTTTTAACTAAATATATAAAAGAATTGAAAGCTTTCCTAACAGTAAAAATCATAGAAACAGATTTTAAAATGCTTTTATGCAGTGTTTTGTTATATGGCACAGTGTGTGCAGCTTAGAGCTGCATAATTTTCAACTTGAACGGTGGTTCTTATGCAAAAAAAAGAAAAAAAGTCTCTGAAAATCTTCTGCGTTCTTATGCATTTACTCCTACATCTGCAGTTCGGTGGTATACAAAAATGGAGGTAGTTTTCACAGATTGTTATAAGACATGCAAACATGATAAGAAGCCCAGCAGATGACATACTTTATTTCTCTCTCTTTTATGGAAGTAATTTACTCTCTGCTGTGCTTTGCAGAAATAGGGCTTCAGGAGGCGTTTGATTAAAAGGGACTTTTCCACATCGTTGAAAAATGAACTATGTTCTGAAAACTTGGTATAAAAATGTCAGGACAAAATCTGGTTAAAAGACTCATTACTGTAGTGTTTTTCTTTTTCCAGAGCAGTGTTTGAATATTGAATGCAATAAAGTAAGCAATCACGTTAGTAATATCTACCAGGAAACTCATCTGGCCTTCTCAGTTGACGTGTAAATTGGGCATTTCTGCCAACATTTTGTTACGTAATATCACACAGGAGTATTCTTTTTCTGGGTCTGAAGCTGCTGCTGTTTTTCCGGAGAAGTTCCTATTGTTTCCCCCAAGAATAGTTCCTTTGTGCGGCTGCTTCGGAAGGGTATGGTGTGTAAAATGGCTTACCGTTCTTTTGATCTGAATAACATGTTGAACAAGAATTTGTACCAGGATATAGGAAGGACAGCTCATGACTAATATGGTGACTCAGAAGATCCAGTTCCAATTTTTGGCTTTGCCAGCTGAAAGCCAAATCTCTGCATGTCTGTGTGTCAGTCAGTTGGCACCTGAACATGGAGATTTTCAGTTTATAGATGAGGGAGATGTGGTAATCTTAGAGCAGGTACATACATTCTCTGTGCCTTGTACAAGTAAGTGTTTCACCTGCTAGCATGCTAGCTAGAAGAGCAGGCAGAAGTTTTATCGCAGTGAAAGTTTGTGCCCGAGTTCACCTCTGTAGCACCTTGAGTATTACTGCATCTATATACTGTATCTAGAGCATCATGTCATCAATCAATCTTGTCATCATCTTGTCATCTTGGGGATGCTTTTTGATTTTTCCTCGATGCTGTTTGCTGAATTTTTTCAGAAATTATAGATTTTTAATTAATGTTGGACTGACTAGTTGAACTGTGTGACTTGTATCTTAAAGGCACCATTAAGGTGGATGCTGTTAACATGTGGGTACTGCTAAACTACCTTAATGATTAAAGGAGAGCTGTGGAGTAGAATACTCACCCTTCTGAAGGGTGAAGCCACTTATTTGAATATCAGAATATCTAATGACTGTTGATATCAAAAATGTCAACTCCCTCTCTATTTTTAATGGCTGTATTTTGTTGTGCTTTGCACAGCCTATGGACAACACATTTAGCCACATAATGATGTGAAGAAATTTTGCTAGCAGAATTGTTTGCACACTATGATATGGGCTAAGTAAAGAAAATTGTACCTTGATTGCTAATTTAGCAGGGGAAGCAGCTGGAAAGAAGGTCTGTGCAACAATATGCTGACTAAATTTGGCTGGAAAAGAGTCAGTAAACACAAAGCTGTACCATGACAGTTTTATGTATCATCTCAGTGTGTGGCCGTATTCTGGAGAAATCAAGGAGAAGACTTCCCAGCTGAATCTGTCAGCTTTGGAATTGAAATTGTGTTCTTGATTTATGTGTGTTGGTAGGAGAGTGGAACTTGTTTGAGCTTCAGGCTTTCACCTACACACTTTGAAAGATGAAGGAAGAAGTAAGATTTCAGGAGCAAAAAAAATCTGCAGAGCTTGTGAATTTGAATAAACCTATTAAGATTTTCAGGCAATGATCTCTTTCACTTTCAATTTGAAGTTTGGACAAGGAGGAAGAGAACTGTATAGTTTCCAGGAAATATATTTAAATAAACAGTTTGCCAGTGTTCAGTGTTACAGGGTGCTCCACATAGTTGAAAATATGAAAATATAGAGGTGAAGTCACCCAGACAAGCTTGAATTCTGCTCTGCAGCTGCCCTTGGGATAATCAGAAAGCGGGACCATTTCGTATCTCCAAAGCGAGCTGAGATGCACTCCAACTGTTTTTGAGTTCAATAAGCCATGCTTTCAGGGCAGTTAATTCTAGCTGTTCATGAATGTGGATGAGAAATTACAGGAGTATTGCTGTACACACAATGTGTCCCCCCTAACTTTGTTTGTTAGTTCTAGCACTTCGGTGGATGACCAGGAGTGAGTGATGATGAAGCATTGCTGATAGCAGCATTGGAGCATGGATTTGGTGGCATTGGTAAAAACAAACACTTCTGATCCACTTTTCTGCTACCTTCTCAGTGAACCACACAAGTGTAACTACACTGTGTAAACCCTTTAATGATATAATTAATATTATGACTTCACAGTAGAGAACCTAGGGGGTGGTAAACTCTAAAACCATTAAAACAAAATCAGTAGAAAGCAATTTTCTATGTCAAAATTGTCATTAAAGGAGTAGGGGAAGTGAGACAGATGTCTGTTTTTGTATTTTAGGGCCAATTTGTTTTTCTTTTTGTCTTTTGGAAATGTATAACCTAAGGTTTCTAAAACCTAGAACTCTGTTTTGGTTTTAGATGAAATGAAAATGCTACATTAAGAATGTTAATACAGGAATGCATAAAGAATAAACTTTGCCAACTTCAGGAACTAGCTGCTGTCAGAGAGGCACTTTTCTAGGGTAATTTTTGTTGTAAAATCCAAATCATTCTTCAAAGTGTAAAAATTTGAGACTTTTTTTGGACAGTCTTTAAATATTTTCTCTATGAAGAAGTACGGTAGCCATAAGTGAGGTGATGTTCTTTGGAAGACTTAATACTCTTTTCATCTCCAATTGTTGAAAAGAGAGCTATTAAAAAAGGTGTTTAGCTGCATTTTTTCTATTCACATGTTTCAAGAGCAACTAATGTTTGGTGAAGTAATCAACATTAATGCAAGCAGCTTCATTATAAATTTATTAGGCAAGGGTTCATTTTACTTCTCAGTTTGAATAGTGTTCAAAAAGAACTAAGAGAGTATGCTTGCAAAGTTTTATCTGAGGATTTTGCTTTGTCTCCTCTCCACCCTCTTCATGCTATAGATCTTCATGAAAGCCAGGTGTAAGAATGAAAGATCAGTCAAAAAACTTGGCTACAAAGGTGCAAATATTTGTATTTTGGAATGCAGTGTTTAGCATGGGTACAGTTTCAGCTTTCTACTTTTTTCCTGTCTTTTAATTCTTCCAGTGTCTTTTAACCAGATTCAGAGCAAGGATCTGTACATAAAATGATGTTCTGTACTAAACTACATTTGATCTCTGTGCAGTGCATTTCCTGGTGCTTTAGAAGCAGTGAGTGAGCCTTTACCTGTGCATACATAACGTAACTGGTGGAATCAGTAAGTAAAAAAATACAGTTTGGTTCAGTTGCCATATTTTTTGAGAGGAATCAGTGGGATTAACATTATTAATGGAAACCAGCTGCTCCATGAACACCATACTAGAGTAGCACTGTTTTTAAAAAGTATTTAGATATGAAAAGTATAAACACTATGTAAAATTATTCATATCCATCTTAGAGGCTGTTTTTTGGGTTGATAGAGCACCTACCACTATGGACTAATGAATTATACATAACAGCAACACAGTGATAAAGGTGCTGTGTAACACAGTCATGCAGAGGAAGATAGCTAGGTGGAAGCCCTATTAAAATGCTTGTAAAAAGCGCAAAAAGTCTAGCAGCACAATGCACAAGGCTTTTTTGCTTAGAAAATAATGATGCATTTTCAAGCACCGTGAATGATAATTCTAGGGGTTCCTGCTTACCTTCCAGTAGAGTCTGGGTGGCATCCACTCTTACTTCCTTGTTGCTCTACTTGATCAGAAATCAAGATTTAACATGCTTGTTTTGATGGTAGTAATAAACAGTGTTAATAAACATGAGTTTAAATATGTGCATCACACACACACAGGAAAAAAAAAAAAAAAAAGGAAAAAAAAAAAAGAGGAAGAATTGAATTCCAAGCCACTTATGAAGTATTACTGGAGGCTTATTTGACTTTCAGTCAATTATATTGCAATACATGAATCATCAGTAGTGATCTGGGGCACAGAAATGTGGGATGAAAAAAGCAAGGCAGCAGGAGAGCCCTAAGTTAAGTGAGGTCCACACCAGTGCTGGATCACAGACAACCATCAGGGCGCGTGTCCTGTCTTCACTTTCTCTGAGTCTTTCTCCCATTGTTATGCACTTCATTTACAGTGAAGAGGAGAAAGTCGAGTTCTGAGTTGTAAGACAGGTAGCTGTAGGATCAGTAGGTGGTGGTATCTTCTGTTCAGGAAAATAGTGATGATACATTAGTATCCAGAGTAGGTGCCAGGACAACCAAACAATAATGAAGGGCTGAAGGGTCACCTTGACAGCTAGCAGAAATGCCTTTCCACTGAGATTCAGATAATGCTTTCTTTTATCTGATTTCTTTGGTGTGTGTAGAATGAGAAGTTTGATAACTGAAGTCTTTTCCATTAAAGTGCAGTTAAGTCAATGTACTACTGGAAAATAAAAACTTCAGGTATCTTCTTCTGGCCTTTTTAACGTGTTTTGATAGTTGGGGAAACCATGCCTTAAAATGCTGAAATTTGTGATGTTGAAAGAAATAGAAGAGTCCTGTGATTAGCAACCAATAAATCAGATGTTGTGAGAGCAAGAGAAAGGTATAGGAGAGATTATTTATATATCTTGCACTTAGATAAAACCCACAATACTTGTTGATGTTCATTTCAATAAAGCTTAAGCTTGTCAGGAGACCAGTAATAGCATTTGATAATAGATTTAATGGACAGTGTAGATTTAAAAAAAAAAAAAAAAAGATAGGTAAACCATTTTATTTTCAAGATTTTTTTTTGTTCTTTCTTGTATACTTACTTCTACTTGGCTGAAATGCTCACCACAGCAAATATTTCCAGTACATCTAATACTAAACTGAATCAATCTGGAAGCTAAAAAGGTATTTCTGTTTGTGTAGATGAATTCTGCTTCCTGCTGAAGTAGATGTGAGGTTGGTGTTTGTGGGCAATGTCTTAAACTGGAGCTGTTTGCCCATCCCACTGGTTTCTGAGTCAGAAGCACATATGTTGGAAGGGTAGTTGAGGTTGTACTTTGTGGAATGATGTGTATCTGTTGTTTCCAGCTAGATGTGGAGTCTGTGCTTGCTGCTCAGGGTTGGATTCCTCCTCAGTTGTCTATGTGATAGCCCTTGGCTACTGGGGAAAGTGCTGTCTGGGGACCTGAGCTGCACTTGGAAGAGGTTTGGAGGAGGTGAGTGGCAGGATTCCTTCCGGTCCCTCTCTCTGAAATGGAAATTGCAAAAGAGCAGCTCAGTAGCCAGAGCTGAGTATTTCCTCCCTACATGCATCCTCTTCCTGCCACTCCCAGCTGCTTCTAGCAAGCAAACCAAGTTACAGTAAGCCCCAGATGGAAAGACGTGAGACATTCGTATGAAACCTTTCCTAAACAACCAGCACTCTGAAGAGTGAGAGGAGCAGAACTATCCACCCACTGTTGACAGTTACTGGTTTTTCTGCAGGAGGCAAAAAGGGCATCATTAGGGATGCTTTTGTCTCCAGGAAAAAACATTATAGGCTGGATTGTCAGGGGAGCACATGTTGAAAATACTGAGCGTATTTCTGTGTGGTTCTAGTCAGCGTTCAGCATCCAATGTTTTCTGAGTGCTGTACAGGAGAACACTGATTGCCTCCAATGACCTAAATCTCTGGGCTGTTTATCCACTCAGGATCAATACTGAGCTAGGAGCTTGGTGTTTCAGAATTACCAAGCTCCCACAGCATTCACAGTGGTCACAGCACTGAGCCTGCCAGAGTTCAAGAGGCATTTGCACAACAATCTCCGGTTCATGGCCTGATTTTTTGGTGGTCTTTTGGGGACCCAGGAGTTGGACTCAAAGATCCTTGTGGGTCCCTTCCAGCTCAGGACATTCTATGATTCTGTGATCCACAGGGTGACATAAACAAAGGGTAAAGGGAACTAAAATTGGGATAGCATCATATCTCCAGTGAGTTCTGTTCATATTAGCCAATAAAAAAGGCATTTATTGCATAGGTGATAATGGTAATTCCTGAAAGGAAGGATGAAATTAAGCCTTTTTTGTGCATGCTTGCAGCACAATATGGAGACTAGGCTACAAAGATACCTGTTTTCCTCATCCTTTGCAGAGAAGGGTATAACATGCATCTCATGATGCTGTAGAGCTCAAGCTAGTCATATGTCGGAAGTAATCCAGAGTAGGTCGAGTTCTGTTGGCGTGGCATAATGATTTGATTGTGCTTATATTTTTTTTACAGAGGAGATGGCAGAGTTTAGTTTGGATGTGCTCCTTGAAAGAGGGAGGACCACTGCAGGTGAAGGGATTTTGTATATCATTATAGAGCAATGGTGCAAAAACATCTGGCTGGCATGTCTCTCATTCATTTCAGCCTACCATTAAATGATGTGTGTGGCAGTAATTGTGAGCTGGTGACAGGTCAGGGACAGAAGTCAATGTGCTTCACCTGTCCTGTAATGTGACACTTGCTAGAAGCTCCACCTTAAATACTCCTTGAAGACTTAATGCTATGTTTTTTTAGTTTCTATTGTAGATCTGTGTTCTTCTGTGCAAACAGAGCTGTGCTTCCAGTGCTGTTTCTCCTAAGGCAGCATTCAGGATGCTGGTGCTGGAAACTGCAGAGCTTTGTCTCTGTCTGTTAAAGCGAGACACCTTGGAGACAGCTTCAGGATTCCTCCTCCTGCCTTGGAACATAAGAATCCCGTCTGCCTGTGTCTAGCTGCTGACTAGGCTGGCTGGATTAAAGTTTCCCTAAGACCTCTTTCTTATGATATGAATGTGCTGTTTTGCATTCTCTCTCTCTCTCTCTCTCTCTCTCTCCCCCCCCCCTTTTTTTTTTCTGACTGAATGCTTGTGGCCAGTGATTTCTCTTTTGAAATTGCACTAAAGTCAAACCGCAAAAATGTAGGTACTTGTGAATATAGATGAATTGACAAGCACTGGGAGATGAGCATTAACAAACTCCATGGTTTAAATGAAATATGTGTGTATGTGTGTGTGATTTTTTTTTTTGATTGAAGCTCTGCATTTAATTTTTGCAGCTTGTTGGAGAAGAACTTCTCAAATCCTATCTGACTCATAGCAGGCTGTACCTATGCATTAACAAGAAATGTGCTGCACAACTCTGTTGTTTTTGGAAACTGTTCAGCTGTAAAAACAAGGCCACATCTGAGCTGAGGCAGCCTCCTCTTAAGACAGGCTCTTTTTTTGTGGCCCATTTCAGTAAGTGGAAGAAGGCTTGAGTGTAGCTATTGAGCCCATCCTGCTGTTTTAAAGTGATGTAGTTGCTTCTGATATGCTTTTCTCATTTGCAAGGAATGCTATTTTTAGGGTATGAATTTTGAGGTTGTATTGTGTTTGAAATATAATAATAGAAACCAGTATTGCTATGATGGCTGTAATTATAGTAATTCCTGTGACTTACTGTGGCAGTAATTTGCTGTTCAGGGTATTTAAGGCAACTTGCCTTGGGCATAACTTCTGTGAAGTTTCTAAATACCAGCACTAGACATTTGGGATATTGGTGTGGAGTAAAAGGCTGCTACAACTTCATCTCTAGGTCAAATTCAAAATTCCTTTCTTTGCCTCCGGAGATAAGAAGGGCCCAGCACTTCATCTGCTGCCACTAGGAATGTCTCTGTGGCCAGGCTCCGCTGTCTGCTGACCTGTTTTATTTTACTGTGCCATTTGTGTGAAAAGCATGCAGCGTGTCCATGAAAACAGCCACCCCTACTGCAGCATCATTGCACCAGCCTCTCCTCGCACCGAGGAAACTTTGGGCAACTGGGTGTCTGATAAGTTTACTATGCTTTCTTTTACTAATTCTGGAAGATGCAAATGGGATAGGGTGATATCGGTACCTTCTGATTTGCTGTGTAATAATTCCGCTGGTTTATTCTGTTCCCAGGTGCTGTGAAAATGGAGTTGAGCTGCACTGAAGTACCTCTTTATGTAAGTTCTACAACGTTGGGCTTCTGCCCTGAGAGTCGCTTTCTTTTGGGTAACAGCTCATTCAAACACAGAGTGAATGAAACCAAAAAACATTCTATAGCTGTCTGCGACCTTAGGCAGTTGAATGTTGCTGTTGAAAGCAGGCATGTGTGGGGATGATGGTTTATAATACTGTAGCTCCATTCTCTGAAGTAAGTTTAGAATTATTTTTTCTTTAGGATAATTATTTTATTTTTCAACATTCTCAATCTCAGTTTTCAAAACAGTTATTGTCTGTGAGGAGGTGGCACTCACTTTCTAGTTTCTCACAATTTGCAGCTACTGTAAATAGCTGTACAATTATACAATTCTAAACTACCTTTCTCTCCAGTTCCTCAAAACACAAAATTGTACCACATATATATATATACGTATATATATATATGTGTAAACCTAATAGATTGAAATTGGTAATCAAATGTATTTTTTTTCTGCAAAGTGTGAAGTGATTGGATATAATAAGTAGAGCTCAGAAGAGATCAAAAATGTGTTAAAAGATGTGAGGATATGCATTAGTTACATTTAATTTACTGGGATGTAATGATGGGAATTAAAACTCAGGCAACCTAGTAATTATTATTACTAAACCATGGCTTATCTTTTTTAGTTTGTTCTGCCATGGTTTTCAATGAGAATGGTAGTAGGGCTACTGAATGGTGTTGTATAGGAGAATAGTGGGAGTGTACTGAATGGGAATGGAAAGGGTGGTGAAAGATGGAAATAAAACAATTATCTGATTATTGTGATAAGATAGGGTTGAAAATGGAGGCAGGCATTAATAATCTGTACCCTGGAGTACTGAAAGAATTTAGGATTTTCTAAAACACCAAGAGTTTTCTTTGTCTTTGTCAATTTAGGAGTGGGAACCTCATGCTGTGGAAAACTAACTGCAGCATCTGTAAAGGTGGGGTGGAGGTTTGTAAGAACTGCTCATGTTGTGTGCAAGGTCTCAACAATTTTTAACAGGAAGGATAATTAAGAATGTGGTGGTAATTGATAAAATTTAACATGGTTTTATCAGAGGTAGCTGCATCAGACTAATCTGATATCTTCCTGTAATAGTTTAACAGATGGGCTAGACAAGGGCAGTGTAATTGGGCTTAATCCCACTAATTGAAATGAAACATTTGATGCCACGTCTCAGAGGAAATTATTCTGTCAGATGAAGGTGGAGACTAATACTGGTCCTGTAATCCAGATAAGGATGTATGGATACGCTATGGGTTATGTTGCAGGAACACTCACCAGGATAGAGAGAAAGTTACTACAAGTGATACTCCCTAAGGATAAGATCTAAGGCCAGTTCTGCTTGATATTTTGATTATACACTCTTGAGCCAGATGGAGGTTTGTGAGATCTGTGCAAATCTGTGGACGTTATTGTATTGTTTAATGCTGAGGACAATTCAGTTACTACATGGACAGATTGGACTTTCCTATCTCTTACTTACTCCAATTAATAAGAGCATTTGGATACTAATTGTGATAAATCTGGTATGAAGTAGGGGCTTACCAGGTGGAGGCAGAGGAGGCTGGGCTGTGTTAGTCACTTACAGAGTGACAGGAGTGAGAATGTGATTTTACCTGTGTCCTGGTTTCAGTTAGAACAGAGTTAATTTTCTTCCTAGTAACTGGTAGAATGCTATGTTTTGGCTTAGGATGAGAAAAGTGTTGAAAACACCCTGATGTTTTAATTATTGCAGAGCAGTGCTCATACCAAGCCAAGGACATCTCAGCTTCTTGCTCTGTCCTGCCAACAGGCAGGCTGGGGGTGCAGTAAGAGCTGGGAGGGGACAGACCCAGGACAGGTGACCCAAACTAGCCAAAGGGGTATTCCATACCATCTGACGTCATGCTAAACAATATTTAGGGGTGGCTAGCTGGGGGAGGGGCACCGGACTGCTCAGGGTTAGGCTGGGCATCGGTCAGTGGGTGGTGAGCAATTGCATTGTGCATCACTTGTTTGTACACATTATTAGTAGTAGTACTATTATCATCATTGTATTATTATTATTATTATTATTATTATTATTATTATTATTATTATTATTATTATTATTATTATTATTATTATTATTTTGTCTTATTAAATTGTCTTTATCTCAACTCACGGGCTTCACTTTCCATTTCTCTCCCCCGTCCCAGAGAGGGAGGGGGGAGGGTGAGCGAATGGCTGCGTGGTGTTTAGCTGCCGGCCGGGTTAAACCACAACAACCTGGGAACGCTCACTGTAAGCCTTGCACAAGTGAGAGCCTGTCCTGGACCTGAGTGTTGCTTCAGGACTTGCTGGTTGTGGTCTGCAGCTGCTCTGGTGAGTTAGCATCTGAAAGTGTTGCACCTTCACAATCCTACCACTTACAATATTGTTCCTAATGTGAGTGCTCCTCAGCCCATCCGGGAAGATCAAAGAGGTCTGTCTATCTTGAGGAGTCCTTGAGTTAAGGTATTTCTTTTCTCTTAGTCAGATCCAATTACTTTGTCAGTTCTGGAAACTCCTTCCCACTGCTGCTGTCATTTGCATGACTTTGCTGGAGAACACAATCAAGTCAGCATTCACATAACACATGAAAGACCTTTCTGATTTGAAGTTCCTTAGACATCATTAAGCAGTTTTCTGGCCATCTGAGCTTAGCAAAAAATTGTTGAGTCTTTCATCCATTATAAAGGACAGGGAAAGCATCTCTTGGGGAGACAGGGAGCATGACAGATATTTGCATTGCAACAAATGCAGTTACTTCTGATGTGTTCCAGTCCCTTTTAAAGGGGATGGTGAATATAGAAAATAAGACATAATGACAGTTGCATGCTGTTCACATGCAACTTAAAAAATAATGGCAACATATGGTTATAACACATTATTTTCTGCAGAAGTAAGGTGAGTTTTAGTAGTAAGTATTTTTTGCTGTCAGAAAAATCTTTCAATTAAAGTGATCAAAAGGTAGGAACTAATCACAGCCTTCCAGCCTCTACAAAAATGTGGGTTTTTTTTACTAGAGAGAGAGAGAGAGAGGGATCTACTGTATGCTAGGTCCAAAATTAGGATGCTTTTCACACTGTATTCAAATATACTTAGTATCTGTCTCAGGTGGATTTTATGCCATTCCTAATTCTGAAAATGTCTGTCTGAGAGACTCTCATTTTGTGTAAAATTACCTTAGAATAACTATATTTCTGTGTTTATAATACAATTGTTAATATTTTTAAAGATTACATGCAAAATACTTTTTTGACTAGCTGTGTTTGAGCAGCTCTTACAAAGCTGGAGGATGCATACAGCACTGTTATTTCAAACCATCCCACTGTGTCATTGTGGAATTTCTTCACAAATCTAACATAGTATGTGTAATCTTGTCAGGTGAGTGAGAGCTGTTTATTTTCTGTTGCATAAGAGAGAATGTATTCAGAAAGCTCAAGGACTTTGCTGGGTAATATGATTTTTGTGAAATATAATTTAAAATACTCTATGAAATTACTCCATTTCAAAATTGCATTATTTTGATACACTTCTCCTTATATATGATTTTTGTAGCAGCAATACGATTAAAATCTAATTACAACACACATAAATGTCATGGTTTAAAAAATAAATGGTAATGAAACAGAAAATTAAATATTTCAAGCGTATGTTTTTCAGTTAATTTGAGGAGTCTGTTTCCGGCTTCTAGATAGCAAAATCCTGGTAACCACATCTTAAAATTAGTCTTTATAAACCCATCTGCTTTTTAAGACTAGCTGAGTAGAAACTGATGCATCATTTGTGATGTCTCTTCTTTCAGTCCTAATAATTTGTTGCTTCAAGAAGAACCAGAATTGAAATAGCCTTTTCCCTTCTAAATTGTGTTTTTTCTTAACTGATACAAATAAAATCATATTTATCCAGTTCTTTCTGCAAGGATCTCAGCAAGATGAGTCTTTTCATTTTACAGCATAGGAAACACAGTATATGGAATAACCCTGTCCTGTCCTTAGACAGCCATCAGTTTCATTGTTGATGGTAAAAAATATGTAAAAAGCAAATATTTGCTTTATAACACAATTCAGATATTAAAAAAATTAAAGATGGTAGTTGTTCCTCCTATTGAAAGTTGATACTAGTGTGTAAAAACAAATCCCTCTAATGGAAAATTCTTCCTTCTTATTTAATGGTAGGTGATTTTTTGTCTTTTTTTTTTTTTTAAGAGAAGTATTATTGATCATCAGTGTTGATCTTTGACATTGGCAAAGGAATGTTTTGCTGCCATGGGGCAAGCAGACCGTGGGAGCAGTCAACTCTTGAGAGCAGAAGATGAGTGATCTCAGAAGCTTGTAAATTATTCTTTACTGAGAGCCCAGTAAATGTCTCCCTTGGGAGTAACAGACAGAAACAGAGAGATGTAGGGTCACAGAAGGGTATTCACAGCAGTTCCCTATAGATGACAGAGGGGCCTCATCTTCCAAGGCGATGCTGGAGGCTACGTATCCATTCTTGGAATCATAGAATATCATAGAAAAATTAAGGTTAGAAAAGACCTTCAAGGTCATCTGATCCAACCATCACCCTACTAACAACATCACCCACTAAACCATGTCCCTACACACCAGGTCCAACCTTTCCTTGAACACCTGGGAACTCCACCATCTCCCTGGGCAACCCGTTCCAATGCCTGACCACGCTTTCTGAGAAGAAATGTATCCTAATTGTTTTAATTGTTGTGCTCTTTGTTCAATTCTTTAATTGGTGAAGAGTAGGGACATGACGTTTCAACTTTTCCACACACCAGGAACATCACCCGAATGCCAGGACTTTTCAGCTATGATGGAGAGAGGCTTGGCAACTACATCAGCCAATTCCCTCAGGACCCTGGGATTCATGTCATCAGGTCCCACAGACTTGTGCCTGTTCAGATTCAAAAGGTGGTCTCAAACCTGCTCTTCACTTACAGTGGGTGGGACTTTGCTCCCCCAGCCTCCATCTATGTGTTCAGGGAAATGAAAGACTTGGGAAGCCCACCTACCAGTGCAGACAGAGGCAAAGAAGTTGTTGAGTGCCTCAGCCTTCTCCATGTCTGTTGTTGCCAATTACTCAGATACAGAAACTCACTTCTAATATAAGAAATTAGCCACCTATGATCACTTACACGCTACTGTTTTTCACCCCTCAGTCTATTTTCACAAATGTTAAAGGTACATGGTGGCCCTCGGGGACTCCTCCTGTCACCCCAGCGCAGCAGCCCAAAGGGAGCTGGGTCCTCTCTTGTGCTCTTCCTGGAGGCTCTGTGCAGAAGGGATGGCACATCCCGAACTGGGGCTGGGGGATGGGAAAGAAGCAGTCACACAACCCCTGAGAATTGGCAACAGAGTTCTTTATTGCGGGGACATCCTGCAGGTAAGCCTGCAGGCTGTCCATGGTGTTTGGCAGCTCCAAGCTAATGCTTGGGATGGAGCCTGCGCGATGAGTAGGGAGCTCTCTGGGCACTCGTATGACGCTGTTGGGGTGCTCTGATGGCACAGAGTGAAGACATGCTGGGGTAGTTGCAGGTCTGATCTGGCTGAGGTGGATCCACGTCCATTGATTCCTCCACATCTTCTGGTGGAACCTTCTCCATGGGCTCCACGGTGTTTGGCAAAAGGATGAGCCAGTCCTTGACTGGGACTGCCCACATGGGATGCCTTGCATCTGGAATGTTTTCAGGCCAGGGTGCTGAACCAGGGGGTTGTTCAGTTCCATGCCTAGGTCCCATGCCACCATCTGGTTCATTTCCATGCATGGATTTGACACTGCCGTCTGTTTTGCAGCCATGGCTGGGTCCCACGCAGTATTCTGGACGATAGGCATGCCTCTGCTTCCCGTGGCTGTCTGCCTGATGCTCCTGCCATCGACCCTCACCACCGTTGCACCACTGGTTAGGCCCATGCCCCCTGTTGCTGTATGACTGAGGGGGCGGCCTGTTCCCTGCATTGTTGTGGTGCCAGTGGTACTGCTTATACGTGTCTGTGGGCTGGGTGCCAGACGTCCCTTGGGCACTGGTGTCAGTTGTGCTGTAGGCGCTGCCCCTTCGCCCATAACACGTCTCCTTGTTAGGTGCACTCCTTCTCAGTGCTTCCTTGGACTGCATTGCTGTCCTCACACCGAGGAGGCCTGCCACTCGCCTTGCTGCTTTGGCTCTTCTTCCTGCCACACAAGCTGGCTGTCAGAGTGCCTAGAAGCTCAGCGAGTGGTGGGCCAGCTGCAGGGGTCCTGCTTTATAGGGCCTGCAGCAAAGGCACAGCAGTAGTGGCCACTGTGACCACAGCAAGGCTCTGTGGTGGAGTGGCCCACGCATGGCCAAGGATGGCTGTGTTGGAGACGGCCTGGAAGATGCCCTCACGTGGACAAGGAGGAGCACCGGGGGGGCTGAGGGCCCCTTTTGTGGGGCTGGCTCCCCCAGGTCATTTGGCTTGCCAGAGAGAAAGGCTGCCCCTCGGCCACAGGGATTGTCCTCCACCTCTCATCCTGTGCCCTGGGTTTATTTTTAACATTTTTTTTTTGTAATTAAAATTAATGTATGGAAAAGAACAGAAGCACGGTACATCTTCAGCCCTAATGCCCATGTGCACTTTGTGCTCTGAGTGAAGAATTTCTTCCTCACATCACATCTAATCTAAATCTCCCCTCCATTTGTTCAGAGCCATTATTCCTTGTTCCATCATTATACTCCCTGATACAGTCCCTCTCCACTTTCTTTTAGGCCACTGTTATGGGTTAGGTTAGGTGGCAAAACTGCAGGACCTTGCAAATTGCATCCTTATCTACCATGTTCCACACGACTTTTGCCAGCTCAGGTTCTAGCCTCTCATCAGTCTTAGATTGATCTCTCTGAGCGTCCTCTTCTCCAGGCTGAACAGCCCCAGCTCTCTCAGCCTCTCCTCACAGGAGAGGTGCTCCAGTCCCCTCATCATCTAGGTGTGCTTTTGCTGCATTCTGTCCAGTATGGCCATGTCTGGAGACAGCACTGCAGGTGTGTACTGTGGCTTCACCCCTCACCACTGCGTGAGTAGAGGGGAAGGATCACCTCCTTTGACCCAATGGCGATACTTTGCTTAATGAAGCCCTGGATAACATCAGCCTTCTTTGCAAAAAGAATGTCTGTTTGGGTTTGGTTCTCAAACTGTAGCAGCTTCTCTGCTGAACTGTAGGTTGCATGGAGGGAGGCACAGCTATATATCTACTGATGTATCAGTGCTCTTACAAAGGTTGAGGGTTGAGTGGTTTTCCCTCTGACTGGATCAGGGGTGCCTGAGTTTAGGACATAGTGTCAAGCTGCTTGAAGCTGCAGAGCATATTGGTGCCTTCAGGCTGTCCCACTTTGGAGTGAACCAGTGGTTCTCTTTGCCTGGTATGTGCTGCAGAGTGACGAGTGTGTGAAGTTTTCCAGTCACCCTCCTCCATGTCTCCCCCCACCTTCCCCCCCCTCCCCAGCATTTTTCCTTGTATCAGTCTTTAAAGTTCATGTGGTCAAACGTGTTCTTTGCTTGTCCTGCTCTTTGCGTGTTTTGTTTGGGTTGGTGGGTTGCTTTTGGTGGTGTGATGTGGGCTTGATTCTATTTTCTATTGCTGTCATAACGTCAGTGCCTGTTAACTTTTTTCTTTGGAAGTCACAAATATTCTTTTGTGGTCAGGAAATGTTGTTTAACTTCATTAGCTCAGACCATCTTTTTTAAAGGTAAGTGCAGTGAAGTGCACTTACCTTTACAAACCTAACAAAGGTGTGATAAAACACAATCCAGTCCAGGTTTCTCAGATCCTAACTTAGTGGTAGGATGGGGCAGCATCCTTACTCTGTAGCCTTTAGCCACTTAGATGTTAAAGATGTCTGTATGAAGAACATTTTCCTTTGTTTTGCTTTGCTTTGTTTGCTTTGCTTTGAAAAGTGAAAACTGCTTCTAATGCAAACTGTTTGTGGCATATCCATGACTCAAGTGTATCCCATCTTATTTATGATGCAAAAAACAGGAGTGCAGCTGCTTTAGATGCAGGCACATCGAGCGGCTGCTTCAGACCGTGGCTGGGCAGAGCTGTGCATTGGCAGCTGAGCATAAATGGGGTCCCCAGCAGCTGTGCCTCCAGCTTTGCTCCCTGGTACACACTCTCACAGGGTAGCAGGAGGTACTCAGGCAGCAACTTGGTGGCCTCAGCTGGCCTTCCAGCTGGACTTGCCCTGAGCAAGTGGAAATGACTGTGTGGCTTCCTGGCTGCTGGTTGCTGTCAGCCTCCCTGCATTAAATGCTGCCCAGGAGCTGCAAAACTGGAAATTAAGTGCTGGTTTGGGCAAGACAGAAGCTGGCAGCTTTTTTACTGCATGTGATATACTAGTAGCCTATCCCTACAAAGGCATGCCTGATTACAGCCTACCTCCATTAATTATCCCTTGGATCTCTTCTATTTCCTTCTGTCATTACGTAACGATTTTAAAGTTCTTGTGGTCTTGTTGCCTTTTTCATAGGAAATGCCCTCTTCTAGGAGTGTTTGTGCAAACACCTGGGCTACAGTCGGGCTCGTTAGCATCTTCACTGTTTTCTTAATCAGTGATATTTTTGTTCCTCCAGGATGTGCAGGCATAATTGTCTGGGATCTGAATGAAAGCACAACTGCTTTTTCACAGGCACCTTGGTAATTGAAGGTGTCTGAGTAAGTAATAGGACAAAGTGAAATAACGGAGTTATTTCATACCCTAGGGGCCCAAAGAACAACAACAGCAAATTCCTGGACTAAATTTTAAGGTTCTTCAAAGCAATGAGTGCTGTATTTATTGACAATTTAACTGCTTGGGTTTCTATGTGAAGGAAATACGATGAGACAGAATTCATTCTAAAAGGTTGTAGCCAACGATCAAGCTAATTTCCAACCATTGAATAAAGACACAAGCCAGTAGACATTGGCTAAAGAATGAAGCAAGGGAGCTCTCTCCAGCTAGTTATTAGCGGTCATCCTTCCTTCCACCTTGTTTTCCATCCTTCCTTCCACCTTGTTTTCCGTGGCCTTTGTACACCCACTGTTATACTGTCTGCACAGCAGTGGCACGGAGGGGAAAAATAATTGTGGATTTTCATACTGTACACTTCACGTAAAATACTTCCAGGACAGTTTCAGAATATGAATGCCTGATGTACAGCTAAATAAATTAAAGACAGAAGTTTTAGGTTAGGGATCAAAGTCCTCTCAAAAGAGTAGAGAGCAGAATGGTAGAAAGTCTAGTTTGAAAAGATTATATCCAGGAAATTGATTAATTTAGTGCTCTGTCAGGAACTTCTGTTTGTCTGCTGTTTTTACCTCAGTGGTGAAATTTTTCTGTAGTGCTTGCTGTTGGTTGTCGTTGCTCCAGCTAAAGGCAACGGTAAAGTACACTCTAATAATCACACAACCCTGAATACTTCTGACAATTTTCAGCTCTGCTCTGCGCTCCATGCAAAGCATGATTAAATAAACACTGTTTTCATTTTTACTCTAGCAGTATGTCCAGGAATAATTTGAGCGTATCTTCTGTTGGAAAATGTTCAGAGGTCCGTAGGAAGAGGGACTTTAAAAACACTTAGTAAGGCAGTTAAAAAGTTGTGAATCATCTTGTTTGTCAGGAAGGAATTCTGTATAGTTTTATAATGTATATCATTTGTGTGCCTGCTTATAGCCAGAAGGACAAATGGACTGTGATTATTATCTTCTCTACAACTGCATGGGTTTCATCTGTGTGAGAGTTGGGAAACAGAATTAATATAAATCATTCAACAGTGTATTCTGTTTTTGAAATGTGATTGATGTGAAGGTCAAACTAGTATGGGATTCCAGTGCGTTTTTGCATGGTGGAAGTGGAAAGCGGCAGTAAGCCTCACATATAGCTCCCATAGTGAGCAGTTGGTCATCTGCCTTGCCAAACTCCATGTCTTCCTTGTCCTTCCCAGCTGAACTAAAAGGAGTTGAGTGGGAAGGAGGTCTGGGAAGGGATAGAGTTTCCCACAGTGGATGGAGTACAGATTTTTTTTTATTACTATTATTATCTTTTTCTGCCCTTGCAATGTGTTCAGTCTCTTCTGGCCAGCAATGTGGGGAAAGAAGCCCGCTTCTGCCCCATCTTGCCATCCTCTGCTTTCAAGTTCCTTGCTATGGGAGGAGAGAGGTTTTTCATTGCAGTGGTGGTGTCCACGTCTGGGCCATGGTCTGTGTGTTCAACCAGGCTGAAATCACTGTCCTGTTATACGGTGACTTTGAAACGCAACAGAGTAATGTGGTTTAAAATGTAAATGTCTGTCAGGCTTCCAGCATGTGTTTGCTCATGCACAGTGCTGTGTTTGCTGGCCTGGTCCAGCACAGTCAGTGGGTGTTTTGTTGCTGACCCCTATGGGAGCCTGGTCAGGTCTGTCGTGGGTGGCTTGCTTGGGGTGCTCACAAAAGAGCCTGCACAGTGGTTGGTCTGTGCTTGGATGTGTAGCTGCTGCCACAATGAGACTCAGGAAATACATGTAAAACAATGAGATCTATTTTAAAATGTATGGAGGAAAAGAGTGGGTATTTCAAAGCACATTCATCAGCAGTCAGATCATTTTTGTGCCCATACTGTACTTTTCTCCTTCCATTTTTTTGTCCATGGTCAGTCCTTAAATTATGATTTTTCTAATCAGGGACCTGCATGCATTTGTGTATTGTCTGCAAGAGTAGAGTCCTGATGTCACACAGGACATGAGAATAATAACTAATCCAATTTATTTATTTTAAATTGAGTCAAATGAAAGAGGTAACTCCCTTGTTTCAGTTAACAGTTACATGTCAGAATGGATGTTCATTTTTTATTAATGCCCCTTGTTGTGGAAGGTTTCTGACCTCTGTATGTGAACAGCTCAGTCCCAGGGTTCTTAATTCCTGTATATGATTTTAAACACAAACATAAATTGTGTTGCCATTGACATCAACATACTGAATGATATTTTTAACAACTAACCAGCAAGACTGTTAATACATGTTTTGGCACTGTGTATTGCTTGAAAAGTTTTTTTTTTTTTCCTTTTTTCTTTTTCTTTGTAAAAAGGCATCCAACCTATTTTTATTAGTATCCAGCAATTCCAGAATGAGACGATGTGTTCTCTACTTGTGTTTTTTACTTTGCTATATGGGAGACTGAAAACTTTTATCCACCTTACCTGTTATCACAGTTTTGATTCAGCATTAAACACAGCCTTAAGGTTGCTAGTGACAGATTCAGAAAATCACAGCCACGTGATGCAGAGTCCTGATCTGATATAAATTTGCTCTGCTGGTACAGATTGTTTAAACACATGGGCAGGTTAGCTCTGTACCAGCGGTCAGATCAGGTGTTGTCTGTTTTCCTGCTGCTAACATGCAGCAGGCATATAAAGCACAAACACGGTGTAAGCTTTGTATTGTGTGCTCTCACTATTTCGACAAAAGTGAGATTTTATGTCCATGTCTGTTGTGGGTCAGACTGGTGTTGGCTGGATGTAGCTCATGGCAACTCATAAATGTTCAGCCCTGTGTTTAGATGATAGATTAATGTCATTTCAGGCTTGTCTTTAAATAGATTGAAAGAAGCAGCTTATCACTTACTGAGCTACAATGAGGGAAAAATTACTGGATGCTTTCTCTTTTGAATCATTCTATTCATCTTTATGATTTGCAAAGTCAGTTGGGGGTTTTCTTGCTTTTGGCTAAATTTTGAGTTTCTGCAGCCAAGCCATGGGGGAATCCAGCCACGTACTTGTGATCCTATAAAGTCCTTGAACTTCTGAGCTAGGCACCAAGAATATATTCATTCCTGAAATGGCTGATTGTTCAGGTTATACTAGATTTATTTGCCTCTTGATCTTCCTTTTCCCAGGGCCCAAGCCTTGCAGTTCCCAACACAAAACTTGTTTTTTTTTTTGTGATTGGCCATGAAGAAGGTCACTATCTAAACTAGGGAGGCAGCAGAAGGTGTATCTTAATTTGGAGCACCAGCTGTGGGAAAATACCCGTGTATGCAAGTTCAAAGACCCCCACAACAGCCAATGTGCTTCAGTTTGTCACTGAGGGAGGAGGATTGCAATAAGGAGGATTGCACACACAATTTAAAGACTGATCATCTGTTAAAGCCTAACAAAATAAAACATGAACTTTCATTTCCCCTCCTATTCAAAATAATTAAAAAACCATCCTGCTTCAGAGGCATTAACTGGCTAGAACTCAACTTATGAGTGAAAACACTGGTACTGAAGGCTCTGCTCCATTTAGTGCAGTCTTCTGTTACATTGCTGGCCATTACGTTTCACCCAGTTACTATGTACGAAGGCCAAAGACTTGTAAGGCCAAACATCTCAGCTCTTGAAAAAGCCAAAGCATGTGCCGGCTGTAGAACGGGAGAGGCCAAGCAGAGCATTGCTTGGGTGGGAAGATGTTCCATGTTTGCACCAACCTAGTGCAAACTGACAGTCTGCAGGGTGCTTTTAGGACATGTGAAACAAACCCCATCATTTAGAAGTAACTGCAGTAGAGCTGGTCCTGCCCTGAAGTGCAGAGTCAGACCTTTCAGGATCTCTTCCAGCTCCCTGACCCTATCCCCCTCCCCACCTTTTTGCTTGCTTGTTTGTTTGTTTGTTTGTTTGTTTTCTTTGAGGAGCATACTTCTGTCATCTGTTTGGAAATACTGTAATTTTTTTTTTCCCATTTTATTTGGATGTGTGACCCCTGGTTGTTAAGCAGCTGATGAGGTGGCAATAGCTGCAGCAAACACTTACCTTCCCTTTCAAAAAGGCACTGCATCACTACCAAAATGGTGAACTTGCTGATACTCCATATCGAAAGAGGGCAGGGAATGAATCTTCATTAAGGAATTTCTCTGATAAGTATTTTCTCCTCAAGGTTGACCTTCAACCTTGCTGGAAGCATCCTTCAGGCTCAATTCAGAGACCCAAGTGGTCACTGAGCCACTTTCTCCTTGCTCTTTTGACAAGATCTTATTGCTGGAGCAGATGTTTCTTAATTGTGCTTGGAATTTCTGTGGAAATGCTTTCTCTGCATTTCTCAAAAGCTACCTCATGCTGAAAAGGAGCTTAAAAATACTCGGTATGTAAAAGTCCTGTTGTTTCAAGTGATTTCCTGTTCACACGTGCAAATGCTGAAGACTGATTTATTTATTTTTTTTTTCTGCTGTGAATGAGAGAGGTTCTTGTAGTGCTGGTGGAGTTTTGCCATTTTGTATAAGCAGAGGACATGGCTCTTCTCAAAGCACCTTTATGTACATATATAGTTTTAATAAAAATATCAGTGTGAAGGCTTTTAGGCAATGTGTAATACTGTTTTGAGTATGACCATACCATCACATCGCATCTCCGGTCTATGTGGAATTAGACTTGTGCTATTACTCTGGATATAAAAGATATGAATTATTTTGGTTGCTTATTCTGCCAAATTGTTAATCTGGGAAAAAACAGCTATTTTTGTTTAAGATGTTATTAGCTATACAGTTAGAGTGTTAATGGTTATACAGAAATGTTCAGCTTTTATCTCTGATTTTGTTTTTTACTTTGTTGCTCTTTTCCTTCCCTGGGAGTAATTGCTGTTTCATTGTGTATGTAGCCTTGAATCCCATCGCATTCCTTTAAAATATAAAATGTGCTTTCTTAAACAAGTCCATCACAATATTTACTGCAGTCTGGCTACAAGGACTGCCCAGTGAATATTACAGCCATATCACTAAATGTTAGAACGACATCTTTACAACTTTGTCCTTGTTATTAATGACTTAAGTAATTTATTTCGTGTTAAACAATCTTGTTGTGTTAACAATTTCTCTACTGTTGCTTTGTCATCTTTTGTGTAGGCTTGTTGATTGTTGCAGCTAAGCTTTATTATAAAGGTCATTAAAATGCTCAGGGAAACTGTCATGCCACTCCTCTTATGTAAGCACAAGTGAAATATATTTAACAATTCACCTTCAAATAGCAAGATCTTAAGTGATTTTTTTGAACATTGATTAAATGTTTTAATATGCTTGCTGTGGTCAGATAAAGCAAACCTTACACTCTTGCAAGGCCTGTGTAAAGATGAGAAAAGTAGTGAGAAAATTCTCCTGCCTCTTTCATACTGTAGTGTTTTAAGTTACATTAACAGGATTTTCTCTTCCGGCCTTAAGTTTGGTGCATGAGTGTGAGGTCTCATCTTACAACTGATAAATTAAACAACAGTTTCAATGCACTTGCTATAATTATCTGAAATCACAGAATTACACGATCACAGAATCACAGAATCGTCTAGGTTGGAAGAGACCTCCAAGATCACCGAGTCCAACCTCTGACCTTACACTAACCAGTCCTCCACTAAACCATATCACTCAGCTCTACATCTAAATGTATTTTAAAGACCTCCAGGGATGGTGACTCCACCACTTTCCTGGGCAGCCCATTCCAATGCCTAACAACCCTTTCGGTAAAGAAGTTCTTCCTAATATCCAACCTAAACCTTCTCTGGTGCAACTTTAGCCCATTCCCCCTCCTCCTGTCACCCGGCACGTGGGAGAACAGACCAACCCCCACCTCGCTACAGCCTCCTTTAAGGTATCTGTAGAGAGCAATAAGGTCGCCCCTGAGCCTCCTCTTCTCCAGGCTGAACAAGCCCAGCTCCCTCAGCCGCTCCTCGTAGGACTTGTTCTCCAGACCCCTCACCAGCTTCGTTGCCCTTCTCTGGACTCACTCAAGCATCTCCATGTCCTTCTTGTAGCGAGGGGCCCAAAACTGAACACAGTACTTGAGGTGCAGATAAAATAAATAAATATAATTCTGAAATAACATTGTCTATGAGCCTAACTTAGAGTTTATACTGGAATGCACTGTTTAGTATGCATATCTATGTTAAATTGTAGTGGCAGCTTTACACAGAGGGCAAATGCTCCATTATTGCTAGCAATGCTTAGGGATTTGCATTTACTTCAGAATGTCGGAACTTGCATTTTTGGATCAAAAAGGCACCGTGTTTTACCATTGTGCACAGATATTTTCCTGGAACCATCAAGCTGCATATATGCGGTGTACTTATACTGTTATATTTACAGATAATATCCTTGAAAGTGTTGTGTTCATGCAGTATTTCTGCAGCTATTATGTTGCTCATATAGCTTGATAAAAATATTTTTAGCGTACTTTACGATGTATGCTAAGTGTATGTCACAATGGAATTAATTATTTCCATGGTAAAAATCTGTTGGGAACGTAGACTTCCCCAGGCTGGGGGTAGAAGAATTGGGATCAATTAGTACATTTTCAGTTACCCGGTGCAGTGGGCCGGGCCTGGCAGACCACTAGAGATGTTTTTGCATTGCACCAGCTTTGCTGGGGCAGGTTGCTAGTGAAGACAGTGATGTTACCTAAATTAATTCAAAAAGGAAGAAGCTCTGTTCAGGTTAAGGGCCACTGATTTATCATGAGGCAGGGTGATCAGATGCACTAGAAGCGTCACCATCCTGTCCTGCCTGCCTAGGCCTTGAGGGTTTGGTACCTCCATTTCCCTCTGCTTCTCTCGCTGGAATGGTGGCATGGTTCTTCCATGCACCCTGCATGCAGAACATAGTCAGAACCCATCCCTATCAGCTCTCAAGCACCCTAGAGAAGCCAGATAAAAATGTATGTCCAAAAAAAAACCGCTGTTTGGTTACATTGAAAAATTGCTTAGAACTATAAATCCTGTTAAAAACACAAACCTTCCTAATCTCTTTCTTGGCACCAGTACCAGTGCAGCCTTTTCACTGGTTATAAGAGGTATGTTTTTCTTCATGGATCCCAAAGATGTCAAACCTGCCAAACAACAGCTTGGTCACAGGTTTAATGTGCTTGGAGTAGGATTGTCATCACTTTTAATACCCCCACAGCTGCTGCCCCACCTCCCTGATCGCATTCTGTGCCCAGGGCCTGCAAAATTTGGGGTGCAGCTTTTTTTTTTTTTTTAATTTAATTTAATTTATTTCAGGGTTTGCAGTGATACTCTTGGCTGTCATTGAATCAGTGGCAAAACTCCTTTTGGCTTATATAGATGGAGAGTTTCGCAAGTGCTCTTTAAAGAAAATGGCTTGCACCCAAAGTTTCTTAGTCTTTAAGAAGCTCTTTAGGGAAAATAACCCTTTCTTCTGTGCAATTTTTAGTTGAAAGCCCTTCTCTTTGACTGATGCTGAAGGTATTGAATTTGCTGCGAGTGGGGCACGTTTGGGGGAGCTCATAGAAGCAGGAGCTTCTGGCCTTTGCCCATAGGGTCTTTCTACCAGATGCTGCATCTCTGAGGGCTTGGAAGGGCCTCATCTTCTCCAGTCTCATGATGCATGTGGCATTTTCTGGAGCTCTGGTTCCGAACACCAGTTCCTTTCTACTCTTTGAACATTTTAATATTTTTATTCTTGATTCAGGCTGTAGGAATGTGGTCTGTGCCTCTCTAATTTTGAACTTGAGATAACTGGGATACTGCAATGTACTCTACATGAAGTTCTTTTCTTCTTTTTTTTTTTTTTTTTTAAATGAAGGTCCATGCAGCAGCACTTCAGGTGGTTGACCAGAAGTTTATCTGCAGTGGTCTGCAATGACTTTTGTGGTACATTTTGCAGTTGCAGATGTTGTGTCTGTCTGAAGTTCTTGGCTGTTACAAGCATAGATGATATTTGAGAGATCTCCTGCTGCTGTGTGGTGGCTAGGTAAAGTTGAGGTTCTTGTTTAGAGTGTAAATCTAAGCAATACACTGTCAGGTTGGTCTCAACAAACACCCTTTGACTTTAAAATTTACTTCCTGTACAAGTCTGCCAGAATCAACACTGTATGAACTTGAAGGCAAGAACCTTCCCCAGCATTTTTGTGAGAAACAAGTAATGACCAGGGGCTGTGTTTATTTCCTGAGATGGTAAAGGGGGCACATCCTTTCCTTCGCTTTTATTGAAAGAGGATTTAACAATCTTAGATCCATGTGGAGGCTGAGAATCATCCTTAAGCTTACCTACGCATGGAAATAAACCTGTAACTTCCTCTTATGTTTTTCCAAGTCCATCTGAATATAAATAGGCTTGTTAGGGAAAGTAAACAATGGGAGAGATGTTGAATTGTCATTAGACAATGAACTGGTGAAAATAATGTCAAAGGCAAAGCTTCCTAGCCACTGGTAGATTCTCAGGAATGTGGCCCAGAGAAGTCCTCTGCTTCCATGCTCTCACAGCTGCCTTGTATTCAGGCCGCTTTGCTGGTGCCAGTGTGCCTTATAGTTTCGGTTTTAGCACGAAAAGGATAACCATTAAGCTTAAATTGGTTCTCTATTTAGAAACACACACCGTTCTGAAAGAAATATGCCAGTAGGATGTGTTTTCAGCTAAATTGTGTGGAAGAGGCTCAGAACAAACATGGCCTTCCAGGAGCACATGGTCATGTGTACACCATCTATCTTTATTTATTTATTTATTTATTTATTTATTTATTTATTTCTGTTGGTTTTGCTCTGTTTGTTAATATTTAAATTAGGGTTCAATTGCCTAGTTTTAGGTGCTGATAACCCTAATATTAATCTCTTCATACTTCAGCAGTGGGTCAATTGTAGAGGTTTGTGCACTATAGAGAAGTACACAAGAAAAGGTAATTGGCAATATTACCTTGCAAAATGGAATGGGGAGCAGTGGAGCAAGCACTTTTGCTGGAGGCAGTAGCAGTGCTACCAAACAAATGTTTTCTGAGAGTGTAGGAATTTCTTGTGGGACTCATAGCATTGTGCCGTGCTGTTGTTTACTTAGGAAAGATCTGTGCAAGTAGCTCCTGCTGTTCCACTGCAGCCTGCTTCTGGGGCTGGGCTGGGCACATTCGCCCCCCGACGGACTGGGGAAGGCACTGCCTCTGCAGGAGTGGGTGTACTGGAAAGGTGTAAACTATCCTTCAGGTTTAAGCTAGTAGCATAAGCCTTTTTCTCAAAAGGCTAAGAGCTCTGGGCTTCTGCCTAGTTGAGCTTACATTGTATGTGCAGTGAGGCTGACAGAAATCAAGCTGGTACATGTTTCTGAAGCTGTTTGCATTGTTCTAAAACTGTGCATTAACAACTGCTGCAAAAAATAATAATCTGAAGTAGTTGTAGCACTGAAATTTTGTTTAATTTAATATGTATATGTATATGTATGTTGGTAGTCCTTCCAGGCTGTTTTTATGTGGCCTAGGACATCCTAAGTTTTTTGTTTTGTTTTGTTTTGTTTTGTTTTTCCTAATGAAGTTGTCTGAATTAGTCTCCAACAAGTGGCTTCCCCAGACTCTGAGGTGATCAGTAAAGTGAGTTTACTGCTTACTGGGAGTGACAGCTCCCAATAAAGCAGTGGCTTGCCTGTATACAGAGATGAGTACATGGCAAAGTCAACGCTCATGAATGTCTGGATTTAAATACAGCTAAAGGCAAGGCCAAACATCTAAAAACTGAGTGCAAAGAGCTAAATGAACTGGCATTTTCACCTTATCTCCTCTTCTTCCTTCTCCACCTGCAAAGACTGCATATTGGTCTGGCTTGGGAGCTGGATGCATCTTTCCTCCTTCTCCAGATGCAGGAGGCTAATCCCTTTCTCTGACTGTTTCTACCTGGAAGTTTTCTAGACTTGACTGCAGATGATCTTTGCTTGAGGGGAAAATAAAAAACAAAACAAAAGGTTCTGGTGACAAAGTTGGCTTTACACAGAGGAAATGAACAACATTCTAGTTGTGGTGCTCTCTCACTGCAATTCAAAGAGTAAGGCACATTTAATGTGTTCATGGGCATATACTGAGACACCTCTTGTAGCAACAATAATATCATCCTCAATATTCAATAGTATTGATATTTGGCATTCTGTTTTTTCTGTGTGCAATTAATGAACCTCTGCCAGCAAAGGCTGGAGGAAAGTGGAGGAGAAAAGTGGTCACAGGATTTAGGAAGACTGTTAAACACATTTGTGCCAGCAGAGCAAATGGATGCAGTCGTGGGTGCGGTCATCTCCATCAGTCACATCTGTTTGTGACATTGTCTAGCTGCATTATGGCATCTTTTTCTCTTTTTTTTTTCTGTAGTGTGTGTATATACAGAGATACAATTATATGTATGCTACATATACAACATGTATGATAATTATATTAACAGTATAATAATTTTATTCAAATGTATATATAAAAAAAAGATTTTGCAAATGTAGGAAAGAAGTTGATCAAACACTGTATGTAGGCTTTCTAGTTCCAGCCAGTCCCATGATCTCCATCTCGCTCTCTATAGGTACCTCAAGGGAGGCTGTAGTGAGGTGGGGGTTGGTCTGTTCTCCCACGTGCCTGGTGACAGGACGAGGGGGAATGGGCTTAAGTTGAGCCAGGGGAGTTTTAGGTTAGATGTTAGGAAGAACTTCTTTACTGAAAGGGTTGTGAGGCATTGGAACAGGCTGCCCAGGGAAGTGGTGGAGTCACCATCCCTGGAAGTCTTCAAAAGACGTTTAGATGTAGAGCTTAGGGATATGGTTTAGTGGGGACTGCTAGCGTTAGGTCAGAGGTTGTACTCGATGATCTTGAGGTCTCTTCCAACCTAGAAATTCTGTGATTTCCTCTGCAGCATAGATACGTTTGATGCTTTTCGTGGAAATATTGCTTTACTGTCAAACTTGTCATTAAATAGACATAATTGTGCACTAAGGGTAGCTGGAGTTAAGGAGAAGATGCTTAAATATTCAGGTTTAATTGTGGTATTAACTACATTTTGAAGGCTGGAGCTCAGAAGAGAGGATGAGGAAGGCAGAAGTGAGAAGAGAGGGTGAAGAGGGGGCAGGCAGCAGCTTGGCAGGCACGGGGCATGGCTGGATGGGACAAGTGCTGTGCAAAGCAGTGAAGGGACAGGAAAGGATGAAAAGGCAGGCATGAACTCCAGAAGTCCAGTGGCAACAGGATGCAGTTGCACAAGGTTTTCAGAGGGTGAGAAGGGGAGATGATGTAAATGTCCCAAGGATGTTTTGGAGATGAGTAGGTGAGAAGAAAAGAGATACTTCAAAGCTAGAGAAAAAAAAACACATAGTGGCTCGATCAACTAATGGAAACTGATACATATTTTAGTGGAGGCAACTGAGGAGTATGGAATTGAGGAGTATGATATAAGGAAGTCTATAGGTGGGATGGATGCAATTTGGAAGTGCTGGAGACGAACTTATGTTTAGTGAAGTAATTGCCTCTGATGCCAGGTGTGGTAATCACCCAGCATCAGAAAGCACGCAGACTTCTATTGAGCTGTGAAAGTTCTTTTATCTTTGAGTTTTCTCTCGTATTATATGGTTTAACCCTCCTTTTTTTGAATTGCACAGAATTTTCAAAATGAAGCACTTAATTATTTGGGCAGATACAAGATAGCTGCCTATTTGCCTTTCTTCTGTAATTTTTTCCTTAAGTTACTAGCAGTTTCTTCCTCTGAAGGGTTGTAAGGTAGGACTTATGAAAAAACTGTTATCATATACACTTGAGCTTTGCACTGTATTTTCCCTTTTGCTTTTTCCCTCCACCCTTTAGAAGACAAGGAGTTGTGAAATTGTTCCTCACATCTGGCAGTGTGATCAGTGTTTCTGAAGTTGTTCCTCTATCTTCACTGAGTCTAAACAGACTTTTTTTTTTTTTTTTTTTTTTTTTTTTTTTTTTTAAGGAGCAGTGTAAGACAACAGTTACAATTTAAAGTTGATTTTTTTTTTTCTAAGAGTTGGTTTATAAAATGAGAAGTACTGCCACGAAAATATCTCCAGTGTTCTTGCAGTTGCGCAGTGTGAAAGCTGGCTGCCTATGTAGTCCTTCAGCCTTAGGGGTCCAGAGGGTTCAGAGGTGGTTTGTGAGTGATGGCCCATGTGGTGCTCCCCTGCACCAGGCTGCTGGCAGCAAAGCTCATACTGGAGCAGTCCTTGGAGCTATCTGAGATATTTCAGGGACATACCCTGTTCCTGTCTCCCCAGAATAGCCATCCATAGCATTACTCAACCAATAAAAAGACCCATTCACAACTAACATAAAAAGATGAAAAAAATGATAGTTAAAAAAAAAAAAAAAAAAAAAGGATATAAGTTACAAATAATAATAGAAAAAAGAAGACCAGTTCTGTGTATAACTGTGAAAAAGAGAAGCAGGAGAAAGCACTTGGCAGTTACAGTAACACTTCAGGCTAATAAAAAGAGATAAGCATCAATTTCTGGGGATGACAGACATGTCTGCTCTCAGTGCTAGTCTCCTAAAGTTGTTTACATCTAATCTTGCCAGAAAATCCTATTTAAGGAAGATGTTGTGTGTCTGAAACTAGATTCTGCCTCTTTAGCTCTAGCTCAATAGACACGCTTGTGTTTAAGAGGAAAACAAACGCAGGATTTGCGTTGTTACAAGTGACAAGAAGGATGTCCTTGGGGAAGGCAGTCAAAGATGTGACTTTGCAGTGGTCTGGCAAGGATCTCACTGCATGTGGACCAAGAGAAATGGCCTGCAGTCCTGCGGACACTTGAGGTTGTGGAGATGGTGAAACACCCCAGTACTTCTTTTTTCTTACTTGATCACAAATTATCCAGCATGTTTACACAAAGAGGCTCATTTATTATATAATGAAAAGGAGCACAGCTGTATTGTTCAGCCATGGAAATTTCTATGCTACCGTGTTATGCTTTGATGCAGGCTTTTACCATACTTCTCATGGAGCTGATGGAGCGCATGTCACAGCAGCTGTTCAGAGTAGCAAGGGCACATGCATCTTTTGGAAGTGTGAAATGATGAGATATTCTTCTGCGGTGTGTTTTCCTGAAACACCAGTTCAGATAATGCTTGGGCAAATCCAGTCTTACTTCGAGCAACCGTGGCAGCCAGGAACCACGTTGGAGCAAGCTGTCCTCCTCTTTGAGGAAATGCAACTTCATCTAAATTTCCTCCCTTGAACATGTCAGACACTTGTTATTGTTTGCTGCTTCTCAGATCCCTTTCCTGTTCTTTTTTGAAGCCATTGTATGGCAGACTTTTCTTGGCTGGTTGCTTTCTGTTTACTATAAGAGAACAAAACAAAACAAAAAACAACACACATGGGCAGGTATCTGGGAACTAGTATTTTTTGAAACTCAGCTGTAGAGTTGCAACAGTGCTTTTGTAAACCAAGTCTAAACTATTTCAATCACTTTTTTTTTTTCCTTTTTTTTTTCTCTTTCTTTTAACACAAAGAATACTTTGTAAATAGCAAAATCCTCAGATTCATTGATTTGCTTGCTCTGAGGCATTTTTATTTAAAAGTCATATATTTGCACAAGTCAGGATGAAAGTAGTATGCTAAAAGGCATTGTTTAAAGACAAATTTTTAAATCACCTTACAGGCATAAACACAGCATTATTTTCAAAGGGGAAGTAGAAAATTTCAGATTTGTCATTGGATCACAGACTCTGTATAATAGAGTTGGAAAGGTTATAAAAAGTTTGCACTGGAATTATATATTCATGTGTGTGTTGAAAATGAGAAACCTATTGGATGTTTATGACAACATATTCATTTTTCAGGGACAGGTGACTATAAATGCAAAATTTGAGAAAGGCATTTACCTGCCAGAAGATGCCGAATTTTACTTTGTTTATGACGGATCCATGAAGAGGCACATAATGTTTGCTGCGCGGATAAGTGACAATGCTCTTCAGTCCCTAGTTCCAGGTGAGTGTTACTCGTTTTTATTTCTGATCTCTTTGCTATACTGCAGTCCCATTTTGAAGTTGGACATAACTGGGTGATTTGGGTAACTCTGTTTTATGGCTTTGTAGTGGAGGAAATGTAGGCATTGAATGATGGTCCTTAGGATGCAGTGTGAGTTTAACTGGCCATAAGTTATGCTGCCCTCTGTAGCCATCTGTACCTGCATGGTGTCAGACACAGACAATGCTACAGGCAGGGCTTTCCTGGGTGTACACATAGTAGGGTGTGTAGGAAAATGCATCTTCAGGCATTTCATTGATTTTAGTCTGACTTAATTCTATTCAACAGTTCCATCCTACTAGAGTTTGCCTCTGGGAATTGTAATGCCTACAATACTCTCAAGCTGTAGTTACATTTTTGTCTGGGCTTTCCCTGAAGGCAGCAGTCAGCCCAGCTTGCAGTACCCAGGTGGTGGTGGCTTGGGGTGGTTGGAGCTCTGCTTGAGCCATGGGGAGAATCATCTGCAGGTGCCTTGCTGCAAGTAGAGGGGGTTTGAGCTCCCTCACAGCTGGCGTTGTCTCTCTTGGCCTTGGCGTTTTCCCTCTTGCTGGTGTAATATGAACCCTGACTGTTGTCGTTATCGTCTGCTTTGTGACCTTTTCATTTGTGGAGTAGGTGGCTATAAACATGATGTACCTAGGCAGTAAGTTCCACTTGTTATTTGTTCTTGTTTTCTAAAGGACATTTAGAATCTGAGAGTAACCAGTGAGTATAAAAAGGGAAAGTTTGCTGCTGTTACGTGGTGGCTGCTTTAGTCTGTAAATGCTAAAAGATTGTCATGAAATACAATGGGAGAAAACGCAGTGCTAGACTTATCCCAGGGTAGCAAGGTTATTTTTCTGAGATGCCTGAAATGACACTACTAAATGATTACTTCTCAGCTAGGATAAAAACAGGAGGCTACAGGCAATGCTTAGTCCTCTGTCTGCTCTCAACAGGGGCCATTAGCAGATGAAAATAAAAGGCGAAGTTAAAATATGGCTCTGGTGTAGTTACTGTTGGTTCATAGTGGCCAAATTAAACATAAGGGAATGCAGAGCACTTCAAAAACAACTGCAGATGTGGTAAGCACATGCTTCTGCAGATATAAGACTGCATATAAACTTGTAGTTATTGGGAGGCTATTGTAGGAAATTTAGATTTGCACCCATAGTACGTCATGGCAGCTCTCCAGTAAGACGTGTGAGTACAGGGTGCACACCTTACGGATGTGTGACATTTATCCTCACCTGGTTGGCAAAGAAAGAGGAAAGGTGGGGTGGGATTTTTAAGTGGCAAATTCCCTTAGACTTCGACAGTCAGGGTTGTAAATTAGACAGTTGATACAACATTGAATCAAGCCTGCCAAAAGTATGAAATGCGCATTTGTTAAAAGCATCTAGGTTTTGGCCTGCATGGAGATGCTGGGTAGATTAAAAAATGTGTGTTAATAAATAGATGTGATGTATTCCTCAGAGTTCATGTTGCATGCTACTGTGACATTCTTTTTATGGGTGTCTCTTGTAATTCTTATCCAGGTACTTTCATGCTTTTGATTTTTGGTGTTTAGTACTGAGATGGTTACCTCTTCTTTCTCTTGTAGTTGAAGAACCTTCATATAGAAGGACTGCTTTAAAAATGCACTATATCAGTATAACTGGAGGACTGGCAGTTCAGAATCTAGTCAAATCCAAGTTCATCAACAGAAATGCTTGGTGGGTGCCTGACAATAAGTAGGTGTAACTAGAGGGAAGAAGAAAGTAATTCTGGATGAGTAGTCACCGCTCTTACAGGATGAGAAAAGAGGAAAAACTAATTAATTTTCTGAGCATATATAATTTTAATGATTAATTTACATTATGATTTTAGGCCATGGATGCCAGGAAGAAGTTTCTGTCTCTGTGTTAATGTACACAAGAGGATACTCACCTGTGGTGCTCGGCAGCTGTCCTGTCACCTACAGAGAGAACCTGACTTGCAAACTGTCTCGTTTTCTGGTCAATCACACAGAATGCATCACTGCCACTAGTCACAAGGTTTTACTGGATAAGTTTGGGCTAACAATAAAAGAGCTGCAGTCCCTGGATAATGATTTGACAATGGCCATTGCTCATGAAGAATTGCCATCAACGTGGAACATCCTTGGAAGCTACTCAGAAGGTGGTAAGATTTTCTTTCAGGTTGGAAGGCTTCTAGTGGTGACTTCCTGCATAGGTCAGAGCAGAGTCTCTCAGCATTTTATTGAAGGTTTCCAACCCTTCTGCTTTATTTTGTGATTATGATGAAAAGTTGTTTGAGAAGGGTACTCAGAGATTTGGTGTGCGCCCAGAAGTTTTAAAAATAATTGTGGCTATTGTAACTCAGTCTCTCCAGAAGATTTTTGTACTTTGACTCACTGTTAAAATAGCTTTTATAAAAAGACTCTGCTTTTACAAGATTAAAGGGTTGTCTCTTAAAAAGAATTGTAGTAGTAATTGTAGTAGTAGAGTATCTCTACCGTGATTCCAACCAAGTGAAGTGTTTTAATTGTGCAGACAAAAAGGAGACGAAGTATACAGTCATAAAACAGAATAATGTGTTACTGTAGGCATTTGGATATGTAGAGTAAGCATACTGTTTATCATAGTTCTGTAAGTATTTATGCTTTACTTGCAACTATGATTATTCTTAGGGGAGAGTATCATTAACCAAGTTTTGATTTTTTTTTTTTTTAAATAGAAAGTGGAATGAAAATATACATGAAACCTTACATTAGGGTATGCTATTGAAAAATTTTGTAACAAAATCAGGTGAAATTTGCCTGGCTTCATGTTTCATTGCAAACACAAAGCTGTAGTTACTTTTTGCTGAAGAGTGTAATTTTTTTTGCAGACTGAGTTGATTTATAGCTGAGGTTGGAAACAGTGTTAAACTTGATGGCTTCACATGTTTTTCATTGAAAATTTGGTACTTTTGGCTGTTTTCCTCTTAGTACTTTAAATTGCTAAAATTTGGAGGACAGGCAGTTTCCATATGAGCCAAACTGAAGGAGAGATTCATGCAAGCTTTTGGGAACTGAAAATACAATGCTTAGCCCATTTCTCTGGGTGAGGGTTTTTCCCTGTCTTAAATCTTTCTAATTCTTAATGACAGTCAGCTTGAAATCTGCTACTGCCTTCCTCAGGAGAAGGATAATTTTTGTCTGTCTGCTGTAAATAGCTCTTTCAAGAGATGTAAAAACAAATACCAAGGCTCATTCAAATATTGGCTAGACATTGGATTTACTTGTTTCATTTTCATGTGTAGTAAATATTTGTTCACATCGCTCAAATTCTGGAATTACTGTTTTGTAGCAGTGAAGATCTTGATTCAAAGTCTGAAGAAATCAGCTGTAGTTTTTTCACAGATTTCGCTAAGCTTTTCATCAAAACCAGCTGAAGCCCAGTCCAGAAGTAACAGCAGGACACCAGAGCTAGTGAGAGATGCTTGGCCAAATCTAGATGCCTACCTGTTTGCCTGAAACTCGGGGAAGTTTCTGCTGTGTGTGTTGTGAGTCTGGGGGATCAGAGACCAGCACAGCCAGTACCAGGCAGAGCTCTGCCAGGGCAGCTGCTACCCAAATCGCAAATTTTTAGTTTTGCTAGCTGTCAATTTTGAGGTGTACTGCAGCATTTATACATTAAATTGCTCAGACTCAGTGGTCATTCATGCCTCTTGTGGGGAGTGTGTGTCTAACCAGGAATCATAGAATCACAGAACAGCTTGGGGTGGAAGGGACCTTAAGGAGCACCCAGTCCTAACCCCTCTACCATGCGCAGGGACACCTCCCACAGACCAGGTTGCCCAAAGCCCCATCCAGCCTGGCCTTGAACACTTCCAGGGATGGGGCATCTACAGCTTCTCTTGGCCGCCTGTACCAGGGCCTCACCAACCACCCAAGAATTTCCTCCTAACACCTAATCTAAATATCCCCTCTTTTAGTTTAAAACCATTCCCCTTGTTCTGTCATTTATCTGCCAGAGCAAAAAGTTGCTTTCCCTCTTTTTTATAAGCCCCCTTTAAATACTGAGAAGCTGCAATAAAGTCACCCTGGAGCATTCTCTTCTTTAGGCAGAACAGCCCCGGCTCTCTTAGTCATAGGAGAGGTGCTCCAGCCCTCCAACCAACTTCATGCCCCTCCTCTGGACCAACTGTAACACACCCACATCCTTCTTGTGCTGGGGGCCCCAGACTTGGATGCAGCACTCCAGGTGGGGTCTCACAAGGGCAGAGCAGAGGGGGACAATCACCTCTCTCCACATGCCGCCTTTCTGGGCTGCAGTCGTGCACTGCTGGCTCATGCTGAGCCTTTTGCCCACCAGAACCCCCAAGTCCTTCTCTGCAGGGCTGCTCTCAATGGGTTCTTCTCCCTGTCTGTGCTCATGTCTGGGATTGCCCTGACCCAGCTGCAGTACTCTCCATTGATGTGTGCAGGTCACATCTGCATTCATACCTCAGGCATTGCTTTAAATGGGGATCTTCTTCCTGCTTTCCAGGCAGTGCCAGTGTTACATCTGGGTGGTTGGCTCTCTCCTCTCCCAGAGTGACAAAGTCCTTGTAAGGGGTGTCCCTGCTAGGCAGGAAGGCAAAGGCTGGCAACCCTTGTTGACTGAGGGCTCCCAAAAGGTTTCTGGCTAGCTTTTCCTTCAGCCCAAGGGTGGACTGTCATTCCCTCTGTCTCTCCCTCCACTCCTTATGTAGTGTAGTTCTGCCCTCTGTCAGAGTTTGTGAAGCAACAATAAATGTGTTGCTGCCAGTGCTATGGTAAGGATGTGTTGATACAGCAAAGAAAACTGAGGCTGAACGAGGACAAGATGGATCCTGGCCTTTGAGGGGAGTTTTCTGTGCCTCTGTTAAGACAGATAGGTGGTGGAGAGCCTTCCATACCCAGAGAAGTCCTGACTCTAGGCCTTTTGGGACAGAAGTCTGTGGAGTCCTTTAAATGCATCACTTGCAAGAATGGCCTGGGTGGCTCAAATAACTGGTTATGGCCATGTGCACACATATAGAAATAAGGAAGCCTGTCATCTCATAGTGTATGTAGTCAACTTGACAGGAAAGCAGCTTACCCACAGTAACTGAGTATTCAGCATTTTACGTTAAAAGTCTCTACATAGTTCTTCCAATTTTTTTCTCCTGTGTTTTCTGTTCATGAGGCCCATCTGTTTTAGTCTCTTCTAATCAATTTGTACAATTCTTCTTCATCTCCTGTATCCTTTCTCTTTCTTTTCTGAAATCATTTTTTTTTTTTGTCTCACAGCCATATTCTCTTTCACCTGAGCCTGAGAAGCACTGACTTACATTCTAACCCACTTGTTGTCTCCATACCAGTATTTTTGTCCCAGTGCCAAGAAGCTGAGCAAAGCCATCAGTTGCATGTTGAAGAGGGAGCCCTGTGCATGCAGGGGAAGGAGAGGGAGGGATAAGGAACTGGACTGTGGAAGGAGGACCTTGGACAGGCAAGAGGAAGAGGAGAAGGAGGTTCTTCCTCTTCCACCATGAAGTAATGAAAGGCTGCCCCAGGACCTTGCTTCTTCCCTGACACCCCCTGAAAAAGATCAAACTGGGGGAGAAATATGGGAGCTAAAAAGAGAGGGAGACCCTTTCTCCGTCCTTGATGTCCCTGAAATTCCTTGTCGTGAAGGTCTGTTTAGTGTCTTGACACGTGACAGTGTCAGGATGTTCATTTTAGTATCAGTATTATGAAAGATTTTGGGTGGTATCATTCATCACTAGTTAGGATCTCATGCCTGTGAGACTAAATTGCTGATGATTCTGTCAGTTTTCAGGCCTGTTGGGCTATTTTTATTAGAAAAAAATTACTTTTGAGTGACACATGGCTTGAGAAAATTGTTGCACCATCTGGTGTTTTTGGATCTCTTTCATTTTTTATGAGGATTTAGAGACGTATGGGTTGATGGAAAGATGGAAGAATAATTTATTCATAGGAGCTATGGTATTTGGAAAAAGTGTTTGTATTCCCTTTATAAGGCATAAAAAGTACTGGATAAAGAGAGAGACTGGATTGTCTAGGGAGCATTGCAAATAATTCAGGAATTTAGTGCAGTTGCACAGGTCAGAACTTGTTATCCACATTATTTAAAGTTCAACAAAGGAAACAAGAAAGCACGAACCTTCTGGTAATCCTCACTTGTATTAAGTGCCTGTTAGACAGCTATGTCAGAAAACGCCTGCTCACAAAAAAGGGTCAGACGGTCTGATCACTTGGCCCACAGCCAGTTTACTGCCAGGGGAAATTGAGGACCCAGTGGAGGTGCTGTGCTTGCACACGTACTCCTTGGTGGGTTTGAGGAAAGGGGAAAGAGGGACAGGAGTGGAGAAGCTGTTTATTTGCTAATTGTACTTTTGTAATGGACATTTTCATTCTGAAAATTGGATTGCTCAATTTAGGAAGCTAAACTGTAATAAATATTATCCCAATTAACTTGTTAAGGTTGGTCAGAAAAGGAGAATCCTCTCACAGTTGTTATGTTCAGATAAAAAAAAAAAAGATGAAAAGAAGAGATGGATTCATTTGGATGAGAAATGCTCTATGATAACCTTCAGAGGATGTCTCCGTGCTTCCTATAGTAGGGTCAGCTTAGGGCAGTCTTTCAGGGCTGGCAGCCCCATCAGACATGGACACAGCATCCTCTCTGCACCTCTTATGTCCTTGGCATGCTCAGGCTTTTGTCCCCTGGCTGTCAGAATGGGTGCGCAAGTGCAGGAGCGTGGACTCTGCAAGGCATCTGCATTACACACAGGTGGCTGAGGGTGTCTCAGTTTGCTTTAAGGGCATTGCTGGGAGGCTGAGGTCAGGTTGTCTGGCTGACATAACTGTGCTGGTAGTGAAACAAGAATGTTTCCTGCCAGCTTTGTCACTACTACATTTTTTTTCTTGAAGAAGAGTGCTCTATTAGGTTTGAGGCTATTAGTAGAAGCAATAAAATTATGAAAAATAGCTGTGGTTCATAGAGAACAGAACAGTGTCTATACTTGTTTAATTCTCTTTCAGAAACAAAGAGAATTTTCATTTTATTTCATAAATGCTCTGTAATTGTTTTTTAGGAATAGGTCTTGTGGAATTGTGAGAAAAATCACAATAATTTTCTTCAGACAGGATCTTCTCTGAAGCTGTTTTATTCGTGATTGCAATGGCAAACGTCCTGCCAATTAGGAGAGCATTTTAGTAAACAAATCATAGCCTTTTATTCCCTATTACCTGAGATCTGATCACCTCCCCTTTTTCCTCATTGCCTGAGTACTACAGGTTCCCAAGCTCCTCAATGCTCCTCTATACCATATATTTACAATTCTTTTTTTTTTTCAACCCTTTAATTTCACCTTTTTCCTTTTTTTCCCCTTTCTTATGTTTTGAGAACCTGTGATCTTTGTTTTACCATTCTCAAACCGCTCATCCTGTTTTTCTCAAGCTTTTATCTTATTTTGGAACAGTGAGGCCTTCTACTGTCCACTTATCTAGTTAGCATTTCTCCTTCTTATGACTGTACAGCTACCTTGGAATATAGAAGATTAGTTCTCTACTGCAAAAACACAACTTAGTTTCTCACAGAATGACTTGAAGTATCCAACTTCTCTGCTTTATAGGCTGCTTTTGGGGAACGCTGTTCTGTTTTCTGTTGCATTTTTGACATTTTCATTTCCCTTCCCTGCTCGCTTTCACTGTAAATCCTGTTACTGTTTCTACTTGGTGCTAATTATGGTCCTGCTATGCTACATGCACTCAAACATGTCTCAGTGTCAGGCTGGTGGCTGCTGGTTGGGTTTGGCCAAACCAAGAGCAGCAGATGTGCCTGACTGTTGTAACCCACCTCCTGGGCCTGGGCCAGCTCTGTCTGAAGTAGGTTGAAGGGTATCGAAATAGACTGGAATAGTTACAGCTGGAAGGGATCTACACAGATCACCAAATCCAGTAGTTTAATCGATAAAGGTACCCTACAGAAGGGCAGATGATGTGAGGAATAGAAAAAGGGGATATTCCAGTTAGTAAGTAGAAAGGGGTTAGGTTTCAGAACAGCACTGACTTCATGCCTCACTGCTGTGTGTTCACAAAACCATTTGCCATGTGAGATCAGCATGTATGTATGTTTCTGCAGTAGTGGGGTGCACAGAAGACTTCTTTATAAACTCGTACCTAGGGGAAAATTAAAAAAAAAAATTAAGAGTAATACATAAAAGAATGAAGCCAGGAAAAACTGGAATTTGTCAGACTGTTTTGATGTCTCCCTCTGCTTTTCAAGTCACAAGTCTTGAGTTTTCGTTCTCCTTCCAGGAAATGAATGAGATTCATAGCCCAGAAAGGGCTTAGTCATTTCTGTCAGAGAGAAATATTTGTTTTTAGTTTATTGTTTTGGACGTAGGAAGAGATTCAGGTGCAAGGAAGAACAAAGGGATTTATATAATGTTTAAAACAGATTGTGTTGGCTCAGCTCAGTGTAACTCAAACAGGGTGTTTTGGCTGGAGAACCGGGATGCGATGCAAAACAACGTCCTGATAGTGCATATCCTTTACAGCACCACCTGCTTGTGGTATCTAACCTTGTATGAATCAGCCAGCACTGCATCTTTCAAATGTTAGTAATTGTTTTTTTGTGTGTCTTGATGGAAGATGGTATTTTATACCACTTAAATATGAATTTGTTGAAGAAATCTTATGTTTTCATTGTTTCCTGTTTTTCTTCCATTTTGTTTTTTTTTTTTTTTTTGGCTGCTGAGTGAAGTTCAATGAATTATGTTGTGTTTTTTTTTCACCACATCTTTATTTTTGTTTCTTGATGTGGTATTTTTATTTATTATTGCATTTGTTTTGCCATTTTGCCACATTACAAATCTTCCTCAAGGGAAGAGTAAATGAAAATGAAAAAATATGGGAAAATGCCATTTGTTCCCTGCCATTGAGGAGCCAGAAGAGGAAGAGTAAAAGAGAAGAATTGAGACTGGAAGCTGTTCTTATGAAAAAAGTTGCTAAAAAAATCAGAAATTTACTTTTTTTTTTTTTTTTTTTTTTCCCCCCTCCCCTTTGGTATTGCTAATCATAAATAGAACCATAGCAGAATGCAGGATTTAGATGGACAGGATTGCTGGAGGTGGTCTGTTCCTGCCCCCTGCTCGTGGCTAGCATCAGAGTTGGATCAGGTTGCTCAATTTCAAATTTCGAGTACCTCCAAAGGACAGAGGGGTCCGTAACCCCTCTGGGTAGCCTGTCCCAATGTTTGACCATCCTTTTGGTGAAAAATATTTTCGTTGTATTGGAAGAACTCATTTACCTTCCTATTTATCTTGCAAACCTTAAGCTTTATATTTCAGATTTTAGTATCCTGAAGGTGTTAGTAATCGCCATCAGGTTTTGCCTGCTCCTAGGCAAGCCAGATGTGAGTAGTAGGAGAGTAGCCCAGCAAAGACTCTTTGGAGTTGAAGATTGCAGAGGGATCTAAGTACTGTTTCTAACTAAGTGCTAGTGAAACCAGCTGGTTGAACTGCCAGGCTGGTTCTGCTACAACATGCTTTTAAGGTAGCCATGAGCAAACTGAGTCTAGTGTTAGATGAAGGTCATTGGGTTGGACAGGTAAAAATTAGTTACCAGAATATTTGTGGTGAGATAACAGAAGATATTATTGTAAGTCATGTTTTAAGACCGCAGAGATTAATAAGTGTTATTTAAGTTAAATTTAAAACTAGGTTCTTTTGTGGTAGACTTATTCACACTACATTGTTTTTAAGATTTGGCCTCCAGAAATGTAACTTTATTTGCTGCAGTGTCAGAGCTTAGGGTAGGCTACTGCCTAGGCTACTCCTTATGGGAGTCTTCCTAAGGGCTTCCTTTTTTGCTGAGCAGAAAAGTCCTAATCATATTTTGCCCAGTGTAAATTTATCTGTGGTTTTTGTGTGCGTGCACTTTTTTGTCTGTTTGTTTGTTTGTTTGTTTTATTAATTACAGTGTTACAATAGACACTGAAACCCAGTGACCCAAGGCCAAAGTTTTAATCAGGCAGTGGAGTTCAGAGTATAGTCTGTCCTTATATTTCTGTCTTTAATCTGAGGGTTGGGGTGTGGTTAATATATAATCAGATGCTTAGTGTACTTAATACTGGTTAAAACATTTGCATGTGTTTTAATTAGATGGTCTTATGCACTGGTTGCTTACGTAGAAAAAAATGGCCAAATTTGAATCATCCAGAGTCCTACTATGATGTCTAAAGTGGGACTTCAGTGTAATTTAAGAGCTCAAGAGCAAGGAGCACTTCTGAAAGCTCATGCTTTAGTGAATATTTTAGTCTGGAAACGCATAATATGGCCTTGGGACTGTGTTTTATACCACAAAATTTCCTGGGCATCTCCAGGAAACCATAACTCCTTGGTGTAAATGTAAGCATGCCAGACATGGAAACACTGATGTCTGGTTCCCAGCCATGCTCTGTTGCAGTAGAGTCAGGCTGCTGCTTTTGTGGTCTCCTCCTGCCCTGCGTCCCTTGAATTTCCTTCTGCATAGTTGGTGAGCCACTTTCAATTACTCGTTAATGGAGCAGACAGGCTGTGCTTCCATCTGAAGGGGGGTGACCTGAAGAAGTGTGAAGATGTGGGTCTACATCCCATCTGGCCAAGGAGGAAGTTGAATGGAGGTCTTCCATTTCTGAAGTGGCACATCATCCTTTGTTTCACTGTTTGAAGCTGTGATTTGGAGTGAGATTCTAATGTTCTGTATTGCCTGTGGGCTGACTTTAGCCAGCCACATGCTTACTACATGGGTTTCTGTGAAGCTTCTCTCTGAGGCTCTCACCTTCACTTGTCTTAGTGAGTCATCCAGACCCTGCAGGACCAGGTGATTCATTTTTAGGCATATGTGTCCTAGATTTTGCTCTGAGTTCTCAACCAGCATCAGCTGGCTATTGCTAGATATGCTGGCACCCATATCATCAGCTCTGTGCACCCACATCAGCACAGCTCTGTGTGCATTACATGCAAAACCCCACACAGGCAGGGGCCATGTGCAGCAGCCATCCCTTGCTGCACCTGGGACAGGCTGCAGAGGAGACAGTAGCCCTGGCCTTAGCTATGCAGCAGTGCTGTGGGATGAAGCAGAGAACATTTTCCCCAAGAGCAGAAAGGAGAGAGAAGGGAGTTTCTAATGCTACCTCCTCCTGGTTATTCTTGAGCTTGTCTGTGTGGAAGATAAGCAAAAGGAGCCAAGTTCTTCACTGATGCTCTTCTGAGAAACCTTTTCCTCCCACTTTTTCTTTCTTCTGATACATCCTTTAGTTTCCCTTCTGGAAACATAGCTGTTTATGCAGTGTGTTTCAGACTAGGTGGACTGAAAAGAGGTCAGAGGCTTTGAAAGCCTGGGCTAGCATGTGTGGGCTTGCAGATGGCACTAGAACTAGGATAGGTCTCTCCTTGGAAAAAATGGGTGTGTAGATGATCCCTAGATAAGAAACAGATTTTGTTTTATGGTTATGCTATATATTTTAAATGCTGCTGTTTGTATTTTGCACAGTTGATGTAAAAAAAAAAAAAAAAAAAGCATAAACACAATTTTCTGCCGTGATTTGTTGTCTGTGCAAGCTCAAAAATATATTGATTTTAGGAAAAAGTGCTAGATTTGATATATGGAAAAGTTCCTTGGTGTATTTTCGATATCAAACTGTGTAATTATTGCATCTCACATTAGTTTCAGCCCAGCCATAAGTATTACATATAGCTGGGGCCCCAAGTCAGCAGTCCAGTCCCAAGTCAGTGCTTGTCAAAACACCCTAATATTTAGCTTCATACCAAAATACCGATGTAAGGAATATGTTTAGTAGCACTTGAGCTAATATTCATTTATTACCCTTAAACTAGAGGCTTTGTGTTTGAAAATGTATGTAGACAGATAAATCTTGCTTTGAATAAAGTCAAGCAAATGGCTCAAGTGAATGACAATCAGCATCACATGATTTAGTCCATGTTGTCTATTGCTTTATTTTAAGGTTCAGCCTCAGTTGAACTTGATGATTGTGTTAAAAAGTAAAGAGGAGAAATTGGTGGGTGAGGCCACCTTTCCAAAAAGTGACACAAGAACTATTGACACAAGAACTATTGACAAGACAAGAGACACAAGAACTGCATGCTTTACCCACAGGTGTGATAGCTTATGTCACACTGCACCACTACGGATGTCTTAGCATGCTGTTAAGCAGGCTCCCTGAAAAATCACAAACTTTAATTACAGTAAAATAAAATAAAATAAATACTTAGCCATGCTGTCATGTTTTGTGTTGCTGAGGCTGTGCACAGCAGCTGGGAAATTACCTCAGCTATCTTCTGTATTATATATTGGGACATCCCTTGTGCTGAATGCTATACTATACATGAAGAAAGAAGTATTGAAATCATGTAATTCAAAGTGTTTTCTTTACCTCCTGGACTTAGATGGTATTTGTATATCCTGGGTTAGCTCTACAGATACAATTAAGGGCTGAACTCTATTGATTTCGGTGAAAGATGGATAAATAATACTTCCTAATAATACTAATAAATAATACTGCCTAATAAATAATACTGCCTAAATACTTCCATGGGTCTGAACCTGAGCTGAGCTATTGCTTCAGCGTAAAAAAAGTTTAATTTGATGTTTCTAAGCCAACAAAATACCAGTTTTGGTAGTTATGATTTTATTTGTTTATTGTGTTTTTCAGAACCTACACAGAAGGAAACTCTTCTCCATCTTGTGATGAAATTAGGCTTGATTGAACTCTCCCAGTTCTTAGCAGCCCAGCCTGGAGGGTCAGTGGCATTAACATTACCTAATGCAGATGGAGCAACACCATTAGATTTGGCTGTACAAAACGGGCACTCCAAACTTGTTGAGGTCTTCACAAAGTGAGTATAATGGTTTGTTGTTTCTCCTGAAAAACTCTTCATCTGTTAAGGGATGTGGGAAGTAATTTTTTTCTCAAAAGACTTGCCTATGATTCTATCTTGTGTTGGTTTCTGTTACTTCTTGTCTTTATTACCACTTCAAGTGGCACTTATTTACAAGTAAAGCAAGATTATGATGTGTATCCTTCATTGCATTTGCAAATCCATTAATAGTGTTAGTATCAACAATGCACTTCTGTGATTTTAAGCTATTGCCATGATTCAGTTAGGGATTATTATTTTTTTCCTTCAGGCTGTTGTGTAAATAGCATCTGACGTTAATTTGTAGCCTTATGAGTTTGTATTCTGGCATTTCATAATTTTGGATTCATGGGAGAGGTAAAAGGAAATTATTAAATAACAAGTACTCCTTTTCCGGGACTTGTTAGAGAACACACCTGTCTGACAGGAGTTTGTTGTGGTTTAACCTGGCAGGCAGCACAGCAACACGCAGCCATTCACTCATTTCCCTGCAGTGGAATGGGAGAGAGAATCAGAAAAAAAAAAGGTAAAACGCTTGGGCTGAGGTAAAGACAGTTTAATAGGACAGAAAAGGAAGGGAGCATAATAATAGTAATTAAATATGTGCATAAAACGAGTGTTGTGCAATGCAGTCACTCACCACCTGCTGACTGATGCCCAGCCAGACCCGGAGCAGTGACAGACCCCCAGGCCCTCTCTCCCTGTTCCTATTGCCTAGCATGATGCCATGTGGTATGGGACACCCCTCTGGCCCCCCAGGGCCAGCTGTCCTGGCTGTGTCCCCTCCCAGCTTCTTGTGCACCCCCAGCCTTCTCACTAGGAGGGCAGCATGGGAAGCTGAAAAGGCCTTGGCTTAGCTGGGCCCAAACCTGCTGCTAACAAGTAAAGGCATCCCTTAAAATGCACATGGAGGGGCACACAGGTGCAGAGACATGACTTTCACAAAGGCCTTGGGTGACTGTGGCCTTTGTAAAGTCTCAGGTTGTAATCAAGGGAGAGGGTAGCACACCCAGCACTGCAGTGATGATTGTGTTTTCACCAGACTTCCTCCAGGCTGACAGATGACTTCAAGGACAAGTGCTTTCTGGCACACCTCAGCTGTCGAGAGTTTCCCTTGCACTGACCTGCAGTTCTGCCTGATGTGTGTGTCTCTCAGTGCGAAATGCTCAGTGCCAGGAGCCCTTCTTACTGCTGGTTTTCTTTGCAAATATGGGGAAATATGCCAGAATTTGAATGCTTTACTTTTTTTTTTTTTCTTAGTGAGGCTTGCTCAGTCCCAGTTCAGTGCAGTGTATAGTTGATGTGAGAATTATGCACATTTCAGTTTGTCTGAAGAAAATACGTGAAAGAGCAGTATGGTACATTATGTTATGAATTGTTTGTAATGTCCAAACAATGCTGTACTCCCTTGAGACACTTTCTGTTTTACTCTCTGTGACGGGATAACAAATCTGCTAGCTGCCAGTCATGTCCTACTGCTATATATGGCAACGGTAACAGGAAAAGGTACTACTGCTAATTGACAGCAATTAGGAGAAATAGGTATTGTCACAGCTTGCTCTCACTGGCTTGTTTTATTAGTGACTAACCACTCACCACTTCTAGAGCAGTCTTTGTTTTTTCCATGCCAATCGCTAGAAGTTTCCTAGTACTGAAAGGAGCCCTTGGTAAGTATTTGTTTGCCCAGCTGTGTTTTCAGTGGATGTTTCAAGCTTTTTTTGCCTCAGGATTTTGCAGTGAGTGTGCTGGGATGCTGGCAGGCCATACTGCAGGGGAGTGGGAACGGTGCTGCGATTGTATTTTCACCCTAGCTGCGCACAGAGCATCTGCCCTGGCTCAAGGAGTGTGTTTTTTCCAGTTCCCAGGGCAGCCGCTCACCTGAAATTTCCAGAGTGGAGATCGGCAAGGATGCCTGCGTGCGCTTTGTTCGTTCGTCATCAGCCCTGACGCTGACATTTGACCACACTGCAAAGCACTTGCTGGAGTCGGACGTGAGGCTCTTCAGAAGATACTTCATGAACAGACCCCTGCTCTGCAAGGTGGGTGCCAGCCCAACTCAGGGCGCTCACAGGTTGTCTTCACACATTTCTTGCTGTGGGCTCTTCAATCTGGATTGTTTTTTTTTGAATAGCCTTCTAGTTGAAGCTGCCTCTTTCACCCATGGCTAGTGTAATGAAGGATTACTGCTGTGGGCTTCCACGGTGTGTAAATGCAGCTCACCGTGTATATGAAGCTGGAGAGAGTGAAAGATTTTGAGAACTTTATCAAAGTTTTGTTTACACTCCAAATTGTTTTTGGTTTGCTGTGGACTTCCTGGTGAATATCTCCCCCTGAAATCTCTGTCTCTTAGATTACATTGCCATTGTATTCATGTTGGTACTTTGAAATATTTAATTTAGTTCCATTTTTCTTTGTACCAGTGTAATGCCTGTGAGCCCTTACCATGTACTGTGAGAAAAATCTCAATATTTTTTTTCAGACAGGATCTTTTGTGAAGCTGTTTCATTTGCGATTGCAATGGCAGACATCCTGTCAATCAGGAGCGCATTTTAGTAAACAAATCATATCCTTTTGTTCCCTATAACCCGATGCCTGATCACCTCATTGCCCAAGTACTACAGGTTCACAAGCTACTCAACGCTCCTCTATACCATATGAGTACATTTTTTTTCTTCAACCCATTAATTTCTCCCTTTTCCTTTTTTTTTTTTTTCTCCTTTTTTTTCCATTTTTATGTTTTGAGAACCTGTGGTCTTTGTTTTACTGCTCTCAAACTGCTCATCCTGTTTTTCTCAAGCTTTTATCTTATTTTGGAACAGTGAGGCCTTCTACTGTCCACTTCTCTAGTTAGCATTTCTCCTTATTATGACTACACAACTACCTTGGAATACAGAAGATTAGTTCTCTACTGCAAAAACACAACTTAGTTTCTCACAGTACCAACCCCAGTGTATTATACACAGCAAGAACGTACAGATTATGGACTTTTGCTGTGGAGGAATTTATGGTGCACTGGGTCTTATTTTGCTGTAAGGTGTCTGGAGCACTACTGTGATACCTTCAGGACAAGCTTAAAATTAAGTAAACAAAGGAGGTTAGGAGTTGGAAACCTGAGTTTTTAAATAGCAGTGCAGGTGCTCACCTATAATTTTGGATTGAGACTGCATGTCTCAATCATAGTTCTAGCTCATGCCATAAAATTAGTTAGCTGAAAAGACACTGAAAATAGTCAGGCTTTTCTCTTTTTCTGGTCTTAAAGTTTAACTTTCCTTTTCCTTGTTTAATTTCAGCATTCCTTATTTTCCTTGAGTCACTTTTGTTATATTATACATGTTCTTATAACTTAGAACATAAGCTACTCGTTAAGTTTAACACAAAAACTTAAAGGTGTGATTTTTTGTACAGCTCTTGTGTATAATCTTGTGTGTTTACTGCCAAGATTTTGATTTGCTCACATACAAAAAAAAAGTTACTCTGTAGCATGCAGAATACCTACAATTTGTGTGGTTTTCCCATGGAAACGGTAGTAAACCCAGTAGCAAAACCAAGACTGTAATGAGGAATGCATTGTTATTTATATCGCTGGCTTTTTCTTAAACTCATCAAATCCATGTTCTTCTTGTGGTATTGGAAATGGAATAAGAAAATGTGCTATGTTAGATGTTTGCACAGCTTTTAGAAACAAAAACTCTTTGAGGTAGCAAAATTATGTACTTTAAGAAAAAAGCCCATCGGCTTTCAGTTGTGCTTTTCCCTTTTGCTCATTCCTGTAGTTGCAGCAGTCTAAATACTTCTTTGTGTGGACCCTATGTCCATCCCAGCATCAGTGTTGTACTTCTTTTATTAAAACAGAAATAAGTCAGAATAATTAGGAAGGTCACAGTGTTTGATTAATTTTCGATAGACCAGGTGCCATCCTGAAATGTCTGTGGGGAGGCAATCAAACTGTCATGTTTAGACTATGTATTATATCCAAAAGATAAAGTAAATTTATTTTTTCTTCTGTTATAAATGACTTGCAGCCCTTAGCTGGATCCAAAGCATAAGGTGGGTGTCAGAGATTTCTAGATATGTAGTTGTTTAAAATAGAGCTAGAATTTACTGCTGTACTTGATCATTCAGCCCCAAGACTGTAAATCTAGTTTATTGTATTTTGAGACTGTATAAATGCCCACATTGTTATTTTCAGTTTGAGTCAGAAAAAGTCATGGACTAAACAGAAAGAGCTTGTGTTGATTATGGTGGCAAGCAGCACTGGATTTGTGTGTGTGAAATGGATGGCTAAGGGAGCAGCAGAAGCTAATTTTCTGTTTATTCATACCAACAAAACCTGATCTTTCTCATTTATGTTTTTCACTCCCTAGCTGTGGCTTCACTTTTCCTTGCAAGTCTAAAAGAGCAATGGAAAAGTTAAAGCAAACAGGATTGTTAGTAAGCTTGAGTTACTTGTGCAGTAATCTTGCCTTCACTGGAAACCCTCAGGGGCTGTGCAATTCAAAAAAGTTTAAACCCACAAGTTTAAACCTCTTTGAGGCAGAAATGGCCCCATGGAGGTAGCAGCATGCATCAGTGAGGCTGCAGGGAGCACATGTGGGTTGGAGGAGGGCATAGGGAGAAAGCAGTGGAAAGGTGAGCTTCTTGGGGTTTGTCTTGCACCTCCAGCAGAGCTGTAACCAGTGGGTAGAGGTGATCGGTTTGCTGGAGACACACAGAAGAAGCATCCTCCACAAGAGAAGAAGAAATCCATGGACTGACATCCACGCATCAAATGGTGTCAGGGTTTAAAAAAAAAAAAAAAAAAAAAAAAAGAGGGCAAAACAGAGTAATTGTCCAAAATGAGTAAGATAATTTACATTTTAAAAGTAACTTTGTAGCCTGGTGTTGGATAGATTTTGTAATTTCTCAAGGAGGAGCTGACTGCAAGGGTTTACTTCTGACAGGTGACTGTAGGAGTAGGAAAGTGTGGGAGCTGAGAAGAATGTAACTGGGCCTACCAAGGGGGAGAAAGAGCTAGAATGATAGTTATGTGGCTTTCGGAGCAATTTGGGTGCAAAATTCAGACATTAAAATAATTCGGTGTCATCTCTAACTTTCTTTCTTGAAATTAAACTACCATGCCGTTATCTGCTTGCTGTTCTGAGAGATGACATATACATGGGAATCCTAGCTGTAGATGGAAAGATTAAAAGCAGTAAAATTGTAGGTGAAAGTAACTACTCAAAATGAGACAGTCTCTCCTCCATTCCCTTTTCTTACATTCTTTGAATGTAATTGATAAAGTAAGTGACTGGACCTGACCACCCCACTTTCATTGACAGTGGAGCAATGCCTGCTGTGTGTGTGAGCGAAGGGTCAGATCAGCAAGGGGTACATGGACTCCTGCTTGCAGGCTGGGTTTGCTATGTAGTCATTGTTTAGTCCTGATTTAGGCTCTTTGTATTTCTTATCAGTAAAAATTGCTCTTTATAGGCATGCTGACAAGGTTAACCAGGCTTCTGGACAGAGCCACTCTAACTAACTGCTGTGCTGCCTTTCTCATAGAGAAGGAAGTTACTGTAAGCAGAGGGTAATTTTCCTCTTGAGAGAGGGAAACTGATAAAATATTCTGTAGAACCTCTATCAAGCGTTTTTAGTATTATGTATAATTTATTTGTTTGCTAGTCTTTGCTTTTGTTTGTAAATTTTTATCTAAATGTCATGGACATCAAATACAGTTACTGTGATTTTGATATGTATTTCTTTTTTATAGAGTATTAATTCAAACCCAGTTGAGACACTGGAAGGTCCAAAAATGCCCTGCAGTACGACAAGCTCTGTAGAAGGTACAGTTTCTTATTCCATAATGTTAAACTCTCTAAAAGTTCTGGAAAGTTGGCATAGATTCACATACTGTTTATTTATTCAGGAAGATCATGTTACATATGACATTAGAAACCTGTAAGTAGGCAACAGTGGAATACACAAATCATACACTATGAGAGATTTGTAAATCATTATACTCCCTACAGAGCATTGTTTTTCCAGTGTAAAATTGAAATTGTTCAAAAAATGTTATGGCATGCATAGTGACTGGAAAGGCCTGAATCAACTTTATTGCAAAAGCCAGAAAAATGTCAGTAGTTTCCAGGAGAGGGCAGTGTTTAACTGAATGAACACTGCAGCCTGAAAATGCCGGTAAAATGAATCAAATTAACAAAGATTTGAGTGGATTACAAAAATGTAACTTCTTGTGCAAACAGTTTTGGGATCCAGGCCAAAAGTCTTCATGTGGCAAAACTCCCATGTATTTCTATTAAACATTCAATGTGCTGTTGGGTGGTTTACCTCCATGAGGGTTGCAGGACTGTACTTTCTAATCAGAGCTCTTTCATTGCCAAGATGCATCTTTGTATGTACTTTAGAGCTGAAAAGAAAATCACAAAGACATTCCTAAGCATCAGAAGTATGGAAGTTGGGATATTTGATGTATGATTGTTAGGAATTAATTAAAAGTTTTTATCCATTTGCTTATGAGGCTGGTGCTGTTTGTTGAGATTAAGTGTCTTGCTAAGAACAGTGGGCGCTCTGAGAGTGTCTGGTCAGGCTAAGTGGCTGCAATGGTGGCAGCCCTGCTGAGAGCAGCATGAATATGAGCACTTGCATGAACCTTTGGCAGGCCCTGGACCGGGCTGGACTGTATTTCCAAGTGGCATCAACTAGAAGTTTTCAGGGAATAGATAAATCAGTGAAACAGTGTAGGTCACAGGTAAAAAGGTAGATTACTGCTGGTTAGTGTTGGAAAAGGAACTTCACATCTAATATATCAGTGTTCAGGCAGCTATTGTCATGCCAGTGGAAGGTAAATTTGCAGAGAAACAATAAATAGCTGTTAGCAGTTGCAAACTATACATCTGTTATTGCAACTGTAAACAGCAGTTTCCTTTACATGGTATGTGGATGGCTTTGATGATGCAGCATGCACATTGACTCAGTATATTTCCTCTGAGGGCCATACTCTGACCAGCATGATCTCTGTACTTCATGGATAGAAAATGAATGGCATGGCATGGTAACATCATATGTAGCACTAGCTAGGGCAATACAACTTCTAGGTGATAATTACTTTGATGTTTTCACCAAAGGCACTTTTTGTTTGGCCTGACTTGGGGCAAGCAGTTAATGAACATCAGTGGGTATTGATTGCCCCAAGAGAGAATCATGAGTTCAGGACGGACTGCATTCTGGTTGGATTTTGGTTGCAGGGCTTCTTGTTTGGGATTCTGGTTGTAAAGATCCTCATATAGAACATATATCATGTCAAGATCTACAAAGATGTTTGAACACCTACCTATTTGCATTTTCAGTGGAAGCTATGTAGTTTCGTGCCTTTATAGATCAGAGTTGTTTTGTGCCTGATTTGGATTTAAAAAAAAATACCTCATTTCAGACAAGAGAAGTATGCCACATTTTAATAGTATCCAATAAACCACACAAACCACTGTGAAACTGGTTTGGTAGTGTCAAACAAATCAGTAGCAAGCTGATCAGACTTGCATTTTTGCATTCTGCGTTGTCTATATGTATACATGGGGAGCCCTTAATTATTATTTTCACATAGATGGATAGATGGGCAGCAGTTTTTTTTGTTTGTTTGTTTGTTTTTAATTTCACATGTTTTGATATTCTCCTCAGTTACAGCATTTCTATCAGCCAGGATTATTTTTTTTTTCCCACCACCTACCACCAAATCTAGATGTTGAAAATTCATTAATGATCAGTACTGGTGACTTGTAGTCTGTGTTATGCTCTCCAGCTCTCCATTGGCAGGCATTCAGGAAACTCAAATAATTTTATTTTTTTGTAGATCTAATTAAAATAATTACCTGTACAACTAAAACTAATATGAAACAATTAATGGAATGTTTTTTACTATGTTCTCAGTTGCATTTAGTGAACTCCTTTGCAAAATGGCTGCTGAGCTTAGGATATAAATTTGGTGTATTAGTGACATGAAAGGATCCCCCCTCATATTTCAGAGCTGCTGCCATTTAGCGAACAAATAACTACTCCTTTCACGGTGGGCCTAAAGTCAAGATCAGCAGTCCTTTAAAACACAGTGCTTTCAGAAGCCCTGAGCTTTTATCTACAAAAGGTTGCTATAGCAGTATGTTGCTTGTTGTGAAATGCAATCAAGTGAAAGTAGTGGGTCAATGTAAGGTGATACTACTAGCTTAGTAGTGAATCTCTCAAAGCAACTTCATTAAATTAAAATACATGGAGTGATACACTATCTGGTAAGGATGAAGAACAAAAGGTGAAGTAGATGGTATTTTGGTTAATTCAGTAGTTTGTGCTTTTTCTCTGTTTTCTGACTGTGAAATTCCATGTCTGTAAGTAGACTGAATGCTGTTATCTGGAGGTATAAGCCATTTGCTTCTGCAAAATAACTTAGCTATAGAGGAAACAGCTTTTCTTCTGAGAATTGTAAGACTGGATGATGATAATAATTGCATCTCAGTATTGTAAAGAAAAATCTGGAAGAACATTGGACATTCATTTTCTGGAAGTGACATTTCAAAAATGCCACTTCTCCCACTGAAGCTTTTAAAGTAAGTTACTGTGATCAGAGTTACAAAAACAAAACAAAACAACTGTGAAGGGACAGGAAGAGCTTGAGGCAGAGCCAGCAATTGGCATGGAGAAGCAGGCAGTGCTTCATGCTACTGGCAGGTGTCGGAGAGCTAGGGTGGCCTGTGCATGTCATCCCTGTGTGAGGATGGATGCAGACACACCTCATGCACAGGACTCTGTCAGTGTTGGAATGCAAGGGAAGACAAATGCAAGGTATGTATTTGACTGTTGCAGCAGGTTCGTTACACAAGGTGAAATAATTAAGAATTAGCAGCTGAGATACTGATCAGCATGAACCCAGGCTTTTGCAGTTCTGACTCACACCAGCATCCCGAGGCTGTGCAGAGCTCAGAGATCACAGGTGCTCTGATTGCACTGGGCTTGTGATTTCCCTTCCCTTCCCTTCCCTTCCCTTCCCTTCCCTTCCCTTCCCTTCCCTTCTTGGAAATACTTGGAATACTAGGAAAGGAGTGAGTTGCCACATAACCTACCATTCTTCAAGGCACTTCCCTAAACCACCCTATATCAGCTGCTGAGTCATGCTTAGTTTAATGATTTGCTGGAGATGGGGAATTGAGAGGGATTTGTGTAGGTGACAGCAGACTTGAACCTCAATTTGAAAGATTCAGTCAAAAAAACCCCACATATTTACCAGCATAACTATGGTGGTATAATTGTTATTATTTAAAATATACCTAGTAAATAATAATGTTCTTGGAAGCCTGGGTGATTCTGGTGTTCATTTGCATTCCTGTAGCCAGATTACTTCTCTTTGCTGTTTCACAATAGTGCTGGAGGCTGTTTGGGCAAAACTTGCAAAGTGTTATGTGTGTGCTGTGTCCTTTCCCACAGTTCTGAGAAGAAACTGTAAAAGAGAGAGTGACAGAAATTATTTTTTTTCCCTTGTATGTGTGTGTGTTTGTGTGAAGATGTGAGGTCTAATTTTGGAAAATACAAGAGACCTCTTTCAGGGAAAGAAACAGATCCCAAATGCTCTGCAGAGTTAGTGCAAAGCACAGAACAAGAAACAGTGGTGTTTGAACACTTTGGCGGCTCATCAGCATCTGCCCGACAAGTCACCATGTTTTCCTAGCCTTTGGTTTCAATAGCTTGTTCATAACTGTCCCATGACAATAACATAGCACTTGTTGTGCATCTAGCCTGCCTGCTGCCCACAGGAATGCTGTTTTAGGGGGATGCATGGGCTGCACAAGTCCATTGTTTTGGCTTGCCTGCATGTTTGTGTGCTCGTTGTTCCCCCTCCTATCTGAAAGAGAAGAGAGACCAGCAGCAGAAGCCAAAGCAGATCCAAACTGCATTCGCTTGCTCTTAAAGGCAGGAATCTTTGCTTTTGCAGGTCCTGTGAACTTGACATCTGATGAATTGTCCCAGGATGATATGAAGGTACAGATTTCTCCTTATACAAATAGCTAAGCTCCCTGTAGGCTCAGGGGCAGCAACCTTTGCTTGGCTATCTGAGGATCTCTCAGAACTAACAAATAAGGTGACTAATGCCTGCCAGCCAACATTTCCTGTCCATTCCTATCCTGTAGGAATAGCTATGTGTGCAGATGATTATCATTTGAAGGAACCTGTTATGTGGTTGTGGGCCGGGAAGCTGGGTCACAGAAGCAAGCTCTGCTTTTGGACCAGAAAACTCTTGTGTTTGTGGCCATCCTGAGTGCCTTCAGGCAGCCTGCAGCTCAGCTGCTGGTCTGTGGGGTCAAAACCTGTCTCCTGTGAGCACCTGCTTCATCCTTGGGATGGCATGGTCTGCTACACCTGAAGGAGACTTCTTGGTTAACTGTGAGTTTTCAACTGGGAAAAAATGTTTGCTGTAGAAAAGATAACAGTTCCCATTGTCTTTTACATGGAGGTCTCAAACAGCTTTTGTGGAGGAAAAATATTTTTGAGAAATCACATTCTGTTTTTCTTTTTTTTTTTTTTTTTTTTTATTGACACCTTTTTAAGCCAGAAGTTTATATTCGATTATTAACTCAAATGGGTGTGAAGTTAAATTATTTAGGTCGACAGAAACAAAATCTGGCAAATCTGGTAAAGGTATTATCTTTTGCATAGTTAGTGACTTTTGATTTTAAATAACATTTGAATTTTGGGAATGTTGTTAGGCTGCCACTGCTATTACACCCTGATTTTGAATGTGCTCACCCCCTTAGTTCTTTTAAGTTCCAGCTCTAAAGAAGATTGACCATTCCTTTGAGATTGCAATCTGTGTCATCTCAAAATCATATCTCTGCAGTGTGCATGAATTTCTGAGTCTATGCTGATAATGTCTGTTGGGGCAGACTGTGGTAGCTCACAAATCATGCTGTGGGGTAGAAGTTTCTGGTACTGTGTTGACTGTTTCTTGTTTTGTGGTGGGGAAAGTCTGTAGTTCACTTTATAGAGAATGAGCTGGCTTACACTACTGCTATAGGCATGAACAGCTCAGGCATTAGAGGAGCCCTCTCAGAAATGTCTCTTTCCTCCCAAGCACTCTACTGGCTACTCTGGGCACAGTTAAACTTCTTAAGGAAGAAAACTGGAGTTTGCATGTCAAGAGAGTTTGATCTCTTCTTTGACTATGAGTTTGAGTCCACCGGGTCAGCCTTATAATTCATTTTCGTATCAGTCTGGGAGAGGCATTCTCTATCCGTTGCCTTCATTAAAATGACTAAAATGAAGTGACTGCTGCTTGATTTTATTTGAACTGAATTCAGAAAGCCTGAAGCACAGCTTGTAACTAAGCACAAATGTAACTATTAATCTTAGAAGATCTAGCTAAAGTTTTCTGTTTCTAGCCTTTCCGAGATGCTGTGGTTCCTTCTAATGAAAATGAAGATCATGTCCTCTTGGGCATAGGTAAGAAATAATTAATCATTTTGACTTCCAAAAAGCTGTTGGTATGTATTCTGATGCCATAAGGCAGTGTCTTTTAAAAATGTAAATATCAATTATATTGCAACATAGCTTGGCAAAAGATCAAATGAGTTATGTCTATGTCAAAGGGAGAACCTCTTTCAAAATGCTTCTAGTGTACATACACAATGCATCCAACAGTATCATGTTATCCTAGGATTTTTCAGCAGAATATAAACTGTTGTAGGAATAAGAAGCTTGAAAACGATTTCTGATCGTTTCTGATTTTCTGATTGATTTCCAACATATGTGACTGTAGATTAAATGAAGCAAGTGGAAATGTTTAGATGTAACAGTGCAAAGTGCATTGTAGGGCCAGAAGGAGAATATAGCCAACTACATTAAGACAGTGCATTTAGAGAATGAAAATCAAATGGAAAGGTGAGTATTGTCAAGTTTAGGGAAAGCTCCAAGTGGAAAGTGCAACCATGGTTGCATACAAAGCAGAGCAAGGAGGAGGAAGACAAGTAGCTGAGCTCTGCCTGTGGGAACTGCTGTGCCAGGCAAAGGCTTGCCTGTGGTCCATTGCTGAGCTCAGGATGGCGGAGCCCAGATGGCTGCATTCAGACCACTTGTGTGCAGGCTCTGGTGGCTACAAAACCACCAGTTGCTCTGTGTGTGTGCAAAGGGGGGGTGGGGGATGTGCATGCATGAATGGAGGCATTATATGTTAGGGAGAAATGAGCTGGCATAAACTCAGAGACATGGTTGTAAGATAAGAAAGCAGCAGATTATTTTAATAATCTCTCATTAAAATCATCATCTAGTTCTCAATTTTTCTAGTTGTTGTTAGGTCAAATGCCTGTACTGCAGCAAATCCAAATGCTTGTCTTGCTCTTCCATCCAAGCGATATGGGAGCTGCATAAGGAAATTGGGACTAATAGCAAAAATATTAATATGCATGGTTATACTGGCTTTAATACTTTTGTTAATAGCACAGAATAGCAGTCCTTGTCTTGCACAAAAATGCAGTGCATGTGCTTGCAATGTTACTTGCCACATGATCAAATCGTTTCTGTCAAGGAAGACCAAAATGTTGGGCTGCGTCTCAATGTAGGAGGGTGTGGAGCCATTGGGGAGTGATTATGGTTTGCTAATCTGAAGCCACATCTGCTCCAGTCTAAGTTCCAGTTACACCATCTGGAACGAGCAGAAGGTAGCTGAAAAGCTGCATAGTGGAAATTCTCCACCCTGAAATTATAGCTGATATTTTTTTCTTACCCCTGAAATGAGTTTTCCTTCTAAGTCATCATTTGCATAGGGCTGGATGTGACAGCAGGAACAGAAGCCAGGCTCTCTGGCTTCAGAACAGTTCCCTCTCCTCTCTGAAGCTTGGATGGGCAGCTGCCAGCAGATCGTGGGTCCCCTGCAAGAAGCAAGCAAGAGACTTTGGCTGTGGTTCATACTGCTAGATAGGAATGGTAGATTCTTAAAGGAGCTTCCAGGTGAAAAAACGGTGTACTTGCATACAGCTTGGAACAAGATTTAGGTGCTTAATATTTGATTTTACCTTATTTTCTTAGGCATCTTATTCATTTACAATAATAAATTATAAATACGTAGATAAATGTGTACATGCACATATCATATACATGTGAACATATAAAGCTTTTGTCCTGAGCACATGCTTAGCTTATATTAAAATCAGAAATATTACCTATTGTACCTCCTGTCTGAAAATGAACCTTCTCTCTCTTCACTAAATTGTAATCACCATGTAATGCATCTAAGAGGTTGACTTATATGTGGAGAAGCTGCAGTGAAGTCTATTCTACTTGTTTTAGAACAGACATCAGTAAATCACTGTAACTGAAAATGTGCTCACTCTGTGAAGACTGGAGCATGGTCTCACTACTATGTGGGTCTTGAGCTCTCCTTACCCATCTCCCATCTCTGACTACTGAACTCAGCTGAAATTCAGCTTGTAGTGCTGACATTTGATGGGTTTTTGCCATTGACCTTACCAGAGCCTGGAAGGCCTCCCATCAGCATTTTGTGTGAGAGGTGATGGGGTTGAAGTGCAAGCTGGGGTTTAAGGGTGCTCTTGGATGTGCACTAAAAGGTGAAGGTAGGGAGGGAAAGGGATGAAATTAGGGTTTAGTGACAACCAAAAATTTATAAGTTGGCTTAAGCTGGTTTTATGGGTTTCTTTGAATATAAAAAACAGTATATGTTCTAACCTGACTCACATAACCATATTGCTAAATGTCAGTTTTATTACCCTGAATTGTTTTAAACTACTTTTAAAAAAATAATTGTTTGCCTGGCATTGTTTTTAAATGGCAACTCTTTTGGCAGGAAGAGCACACAGTGGGGAATAAGAAGAGAAATGGAAACGGTTGTCAGTGGGGGAGAGGAAGAGGGAAAACAGCTAGGGGGGGTTGAGTGAAGAAGAATGAATAGAAACAAGCAAACTCTGGAATCTCACTAGGAAGTTGGATGTGTAAATCAAAGAGGACTTCTAAGAGCAAGAACACCAGTACTCTTTGAATGGGTTTCTTTGAATGGGATGTAAGTTATTCTACTTCTGCATCTCACTCTTTTTCCACGTGGTTTGAGAAGCTTTTCCAAAAATTGGTCTAAGCATGGTGGGTCCTGGAGGGGTTCTCCTGTTCATGCAGTCTGTCTTCCCTCCACCCTGCCATTTCAAATGTATTGACTGATGTGTTTCTTTCTCCTCACCTAACAAAGTTTTGGGAGTATCTTGCAAGGGTGCTCACAGCAGTCAGTAGGGTACTAAAAGGATGCCAACTCTTCTTGCTCCTTGTCTTCATCTTTGGTTTGGGACCTGGCTGCCTCAGGCACTGTTTGATTCTCAGAGTTCAACTCCAAAAATTGTTCCCCTTGGCCTCTGCTGAGCAAGAGGCACCACATTGTCCAGAATTGAGGGAAGAGGCCCTGGGGTCCCACCCTGATGTGTACTGGGGAGGTGAGGAACACACATGGGAAGCCATGTGAACTACATATGTTTTTTCTTCGGGTGAAGTGGGTTTGTCATATTCAAGAATTTTAAAAACAGGAGTAAACTGTGGGGCACAAGAGAAAGCTAAACCAGGACGAACAGTGGATGGCGTAGAGACACCTGAATTCAGTGATAATCACACCTGGCAGTCTTCTTTCCTCCACTGATCTCTCTCTCTCTCTCAGAAGTTGCTAAAGATGTATTTTGTGTTTTAAAAAAATAGAACACAAAGGCTTTTTTCAGTGAAAGAAACACACTGGAAAGATTGAGAGAGGAAAAACAATATCCAGTTGGGGAGAGTGAATGAAAGAAACAAAAAGGGAAGCAAGAAAATAAAGGATTTTATTTTTTTTTTTTCTGTCAATATTAAGCGTATGTATTATTGCCAAGCATTGTCATCCTCAAGAGTCAGCAGCCCTGTACTTTCTGGGAGAGAGTCTAGGAGGTGACAGCTGAATGCTGTTACTGTTGGGCATGTGACGGTGTTAGCAGGGCATGTGTTTTTAAAGAGTTATAATTCCTTCCTGTTTTGTATAGCTGGTTTGGAAAGAGGATGTTCACAAGGCCATTTATAAAGCTGCAAAAGTTTCTCTTTTCCAACAAGAAAAATCTAACCTTCAGTTTTTCTTCTAAGGAAATATAACTTCAGGAAGGCAGGATGATGATAAATTTTCAAAATATTTTCCCTGTTCTCCTAGTTACAGTGCCAGTGACCTACTGGTGTCTGCCTAATCTAGTCTGTTTGCTCTGCCAGTGGTGAAAGGGTATTGCAAGCCAGGTTTTGCACTTTGAGAGATAAAAATACTGATGCCAAATTTTGGCGGTTCTCTGTATGTGATCAGGCAGCTGTGAAACGTTTTTAGTAGAGTCTGTCCTTTGATTTTCATGGTTCCACAGAAATCCTAGTTTAACCGCAGATCAGTTTAAGGAACAGAACACAATGATCTTCTTCTCTGTGTAAACCAGAAGGGCTTCACTGTAATCTGCAGAGAATCTGGTTTCAATGTTGCTGTTTTGTTCTTTTTTCAATTAGATTTCCTTACTGTGGTTGGTAAGACTTAAAAAGTTTTTTGTTTTGCTTAAATACAAAAAAGCATGGTTCTACTGTCTAGAGTCCCTCCTTGACACAGTTTTTGCTGGGTCTGTAAAATGATTGATTCTTCTACTGATTGGGGTTAACTTTTTCACTCCGTGTTTTTTTTTTTTTTTTTTTCCCCTTCAATGGGGAGAAGAATATTTACATTTGGAACTATTCTGAGTCAAATGTACCTGTTTTGAGATTGGAACCGCAGGAGGTAATTTTATGGTTATTGACAGATAAAAGTGAAAGTTGTATGTCGTGTTGCCTATTCGAGACAGTTACGAGAATCCTATGATTAATGCTAGGCAGATCTTTTGTGTTTGCAGTCCTTGCATGGCAGCACCCAATCTGGTCTTCCCCTTTTCTATGCTTGGGGAGAAGCTGGGTGATCCGGCCCTTGTATCTGCAGACCTTTACTTCAGTTTCTGTTCTGTTATGGATTTACAACATGACCTTGGGCATGCCAATTATCTTTTCCCTGTATCTGTTATTCATCAGAAGTAAGGGAGACCATGAAGAATAAGATGAGAAAGAGGCACTGAAATACTTAAATGATTGGAGATGTGCTGAAGAAGTTCAGGAAGATGGATTTGCAGTGGAAGGAGGCTTTTTTTTTTTTTTAAAGACAGTTTTTTTTTTTTTGGAAATGTGACGGGTTTCAAAATTGCAGAGAAAAATACTAGCTGAAGAAAACTGCAGAATTATTGATGCAGCTGTCTTTTAATGACTGTGGCATTTATACTGTGCCCTTTTTCACTGAAGTTCTCAGATCTTTATGGTGCTTCTTTTACTGAGCAAAACCTTTGCGTAGTTTCTTGCACCTTGCAGAACAGACACTTAACCTGGATCTGGTCTGTCAGAACCCTTCCAGAAACAACCTTTAAACAACATATAGCTGACTTTTTGTTGTTGTTCGTTGCGTTAGATAAAACATTTTCATGTTTGTTTAAACTGTCTATAAACAACTGAGTGTTGAAGATAGCTGAATAGTTGAGAGCTAAAGAAGATGTGGGAAGGAAAATCTTCCTGGGATGTAAGCCTCAACTGAGCTTAATTAAAAAGCTGTGGAGAAATCTGGAAGAAGAAGCATTAAGCAGTAAAACAAGCCTGTTCTTGTTTCTTGGAGTTTCCTCCACTCTTCATTTTCTGAGACATTATAATTCAAGTTAACCTCAAAAGGAAGACAGAAAGAAAAATGAACAAGCTACAAACATGTGCTGTCTGGCTTCCCAGAACTTGTCCTCCTCCTCTGCCTAAAATCCAAAACAAATTTGCTCAACAAAATAATCCTTCAAAAAGAGGCTCTTTTTTCTGATGTTTAAATAAGCTCTTTCGCCTGTCTTCTGCCCAGTCTCATTTCACACTAACGTAAATAAACAATCTGGGATATATCTAATGTCAAGCTACTCTTTAAATATGAAATGTATTCCAGAACTATATTGTGAAGAGAACAGTTGCAGTCTTGAAAATGCACAAATGATCACATTTCTCAGCTTTCCTCCTCCTTGAGAAGCAGCCCTTCCCTTGAAATCTTCCCTGAAACATGGAAAATTGAATGTTTAATGAATCGGGTCTTTGGTGAACTTTTTGGCTGCTCAGGTTGCCAGTGTAATTGTAGACTCAACAACCAAGTCATTGGCAAAACTTCAGTATGAGTGAGGTCCAATTCAAACTTTGGTGTGCTTTCATGTACGGCCACGTGTGTTGTCTGCATTACTGGGACTTGCACAGGACTTTGTGGAGCAGAAACCAGGAAGAAATTTCTGTTTATCCTAGCCCTTAATTCTCAAGCATTTGCAAATAAACTCAGGAGACCTTTTCATCAAGATATGAGACAAAGAGCAATGAGCTTTCTGTCCACAGTTGGACTGCATATCCCAGCTACCCTTTTGATGTGAGTAGATGCTGGACAAGGAGAGCATTTAGTCAAATTATTTCACTATGTACGTTGCTGGAACAGCTTAGTGGTTGTTTCAGGAGTCAGGGCATACTGACCGCTGTCACATGAAAGTAGTATTAATGAGCTAGTTACCCAAACTGAAATTGTTATCCTAAACAACCAGGTGAATATATACATATATATATATATTTAAAAAAAGAAAGCATATCTTATCAATATATATATTATCTACATATATATTATATACATATCAATATATATTATTATTACACACATATATAAAATATATAACATATATTGTAGGTATTTTATATATATGTATATATATGTGTATGTATGTATATATATATATATATATATATATATATATATAATTTTTTTTTTTAAAAAAAAAAGGAAAGCATATCCAGTGAGTCATGAACCAGATTTCAGAAAGCTCTGGATCTGAAGAACACTGTGAAACCATAATATCAGTACAGTAAACTGGCCAATGCATTTGGGACAAAGCCTGAAATAATGCTTTTTGTCCAGTGGCTCTTTGGAGCTAGAATGACTCAGGGTTGAGCAGAGGTAGCGCTTTGCCTCAGTTTTGTAAGCGCTGAGCTCTTCTTCATCCCAGTCTCTTGGGTGTTATCCAAAGATTTTGCAGTACTAGTATTGTTTATGCAAACCTGGTTCTCTTGTATTCTTAAAGGTGAATTGCTCCTTTAGTTTAGCAAAGAAATACGAAGCAGTTGCTTTTCAAAGGGAAGATAAGTATTACCAGTAGATCTTTGTGGAATGATGCACCTTTCATTGACTGTCATAAACATGGTATTTTTAACATGAAAACATTATTCTCATTAAATCCATTCTAACTGAAGTTGTCTTTATTGTTTCAAAGAAAAAATGTGCAGAACAGCCTTAAAAAATAATTTTATAATTCACATTGTAATTAGAAATACACCTGCAAGTGAGTAGCTGAAGAGTTAGATAAAAAATGTAGATGTTATGGCCTCCTTCAGTCTGGATCATTTACGACACTGTGAGTCTATGTGCACTGTCTGGAGTTAGTAAAAGGATATATCCCTGGGGAAATAAATGCAATGGAACATAAAAATGCTTGGATTGGCAATCTAGCTTAAAGTGAACCAGAATGCAGTGCACGCAAATTGGCTCTGCTTCTTCTGTTGTCTGCTGTGACGTGAGTGCTTCAGTAAACTCTTATTTGTGTACAACAGCATTTTTAGAGACAGGTCAGGTGGCCTGCCACTCTCACTGGGGTCTCTGTGAAGCTGTAGCATCTTGGTTCATCGTCAGACTACTGCGCAAGAAATTGCACAAAAAAATAAAAGAAAAAATCAACCCAAATTTATAGCACCACATCTTTATGTTTTATTTATGAAAGGTGGAGAATGCTTGCAAGTATTTCATGTAGGAGATGAGAGGACTGAGGGCTCAGGGCCATTTAATCTTATCTCAGGATTTACTTGGCTTTGATATTTACCTTCACCTAGGGCTTTTCTAGTAGAGAAAAATCTGCCTCTGTAAATGGTGGTGAGAGGAAGAGGCTCCATAATGATAAACAATGATGATCTTTCACAAGGCTGTTGCTAGCACTAACCTTTAGCATTGGTGGGGCTGAAACAGTGAAAAGCATGTGTGTTTGCTGACAAATGTGTGCAGTACAGGAAGGTTGTAATTCCCACTTCCTCTCCAGTACTTTTCCCCTTCCCTGCAGTATTCCCCTTGACGGTGACATGGGACAGGGAGTTTTGAATGCAGTTTCAATGAAAGAGACAGGTTCTACCAAATACTGTCAAAATTTGGGCAGTGATGATGGCCAGTGAATGCTGCTTGAATCTTTTTGTGATCCACTGCTATGCAGTTTAAATTCCAAGTTGTTTTGTTGCTAGTGGGAGACCTTCTCAGATCTCCTCTGCTTGTGCACAAAGAAAGGAAATAAATACATCAGAAAAGACAGTTCTCTAAACTGAATGAATGAATCATCCATTGGAAGCTCAGCAGTAAGAAAGATCATAAAAACGAATTGGGGAGGTCATCTGCCAAGATCTTAAGGATCTGGACTTTGTTCTATGTTTTTCAGTGTATTCGTCAATGATTTGGGAAAGGGAGATGGGGAGAAGAGAGATGTGGCAAAGTTTTCTGACAATTCCAGTATAAACTTCTATAAAAAAGACCCAGGTGTTTGGCAGAGAAGAGAGGTGGTAAAGATTTTTTATTTTTTTTTCATGACAAGCTGTCTTATGGGAACTGTGATGCTGTTGCTGACAGTGATCTTCACAGTCACCATATAATTGCTGTGGGCAGGTGGAAAGAACATTTGGGTTGGGGTGTGCTTGGTGTGTGGGAACTGGCTGGTAGCACTTTGCTTTCAGTCACATTTAATTCACATTTGCTGAATTTTCAAAACAGCGATTACTGTCAGGTAATGTAGATATTTTGTCCAGGTACATTGGCAGGTCCTTTCTGTGACCTTAGACAAACAATGGAGTGAAGATGGTAGAAAAGTCACATGGACCTGTGGGTCACAGAGGTTGGTGGAGAAAAGCATGTAGCCTTTTCTATGCTATCTTTCCTTGTCAAAGTCTTCTCCACAGTTTTGGGAAATGAACTCTGCTGGTCCTGGGACAGAATGAAGCTGGCGGAAATCAGCTTTGTCCCTAATGTTGGTGAGGACTGCTCAGAGCAAACCGGGGAGGGCATTTCTGTCAAAACCATTGCTCATGCAGTTCTCAACACCCACACCCTATGTCGACCATCACCGATCCTGTTTCTGGGGTCATTAGCCCCGTAGATCTGTTCTCCATCTGGGAACGGGGCACCTAACTCAAAGGGATCTTCTCTTTCTGGCCTGCCAGGGAGCTAACTACCAGCTATGGGGCTGTTTTAGCAGTGTTTCAGGAGAGGGAGACCACATCCCCCACACCACTTCACTATGAGGCTGTCCTCTAAGTGCCTTGGGGAGGTGATGGTGCTGTTCCATGGAAACTGTAAATGTTGGTGACATTCCTGTACTTCCTTCCGTCTTGCCACGAGCGGAGGGAGTGGTCAGACAATAGACAATAGATTGTAATATCTCTGAAAAACATTTATATCGTATGGGTGTGTTTTGGCAAGCGTTAGGTGAAAGAATTTAAAGCATTGCATTAGTATTTATCAAAAGCATTAGCCTTAGGTAATGCACACAAAAAACATTTGTTCTTTATCTTCACATCTATACGTTGGTATACATAATTGAAAACATTTTACATGGAAAGTAAGGTTAATATTTTCCAGCTAGAAATCACCTTTTATCTTATAAGCTGCCAAATATCTATGCCAGCTGCATGCAAATACCACTGCTGAAATGCTGCCACTTTGGAAATGATGAGTGGGAGGTGAGATGTAGATTGGATCATCCCCCAAAGTGCAAGAATGGGGAGAAAAATACTTTTAGCCATAGATTGGAAGGCAAAGCAAAACCTGTCTTCATGGCAGAAAAGCAGCATGAGGTCTTCTGAAGAAAGGACTTCTACAAGCCAGAAAAAAAAATAAATCTTTCATAGGGCCTGAACAGAGCAAGTAATGTGAGTGGTATTCAATTAGCCCTTCAGAAATAGTTGGTTAAGGTTGATAATTTGTCTGCACTTTCAGAATGCAATTGACAAATTCTCATGCAAGATCCTGTTCAGGGGAGATTGCAGTAAGCATGTAAAAAGCCTAAGATTTGCCCAAGAAATAGAGAATAAATAGCAGCGGTAAATGATCAGGTCTTTATCACTGCAGAAGTTTAAAAGCTGGATTCTCCAAGAATTATGTAATAGGATTGCAGTTTAAAAATTACTTAACAGTCCTCAATTACTCATTTATGTTTGGAGGTTCTAAATTAACACTGCTAGTTTAAGGGCAGGCAATAGCTGAAACAGTCAGTGAAAGCATTTATGAAACATACAGAGGTCATTCAGAAAAGTAAATATCTTGGCATATAAAATAGTTTATTGCTATTTAATACATCAGCTGCATGTCCACGCTGTGAGAGTTTTGTTCAGTTCTAATTGTTTCTTTCTGGACTAACTATAGATAAAATAGATAAAAGGAAGACCTGTGGAGGTGAAGAAGTATATTTTTCTTGATCATATAAAGTTGAGTGAAAAAGTCAGAATTGGCCAATGTAGAGGAAAGGAAAACAAAAACAAAAAAACATTCCTCATCACGAATTAAAGAATAATTGCCTAAACTGAAAGGTGAGGAATTTTAAAGCCAGTGTAAAACTTACAGTGCTCTTTAAATATGAACACCAGTTTGCTCACAGAGCACTGCCCTGAGTACATCTGAAATTGAGGCTTGTATTCAGGTTGTCATTAAATATATCTGGTGATAAAGAGAGCTTGGCTAGGGAAAGATGTTGTGTACAGGGAAAATCTTTTGTGTTGGAGCAGCTGGGAAGACATTTCCTAAGCGAACAAGTTACCCAGTAAATATGCTCCATCCTTTCCTCTTTTTTTCGTTTAACTGTGGCCACAACTGGTGAATGGGGGCCGGCTGGGGTGCAGGTGCACAGGAGAATGTCCGCCCCTGCGTTCCCGTGGGCCCAGGGGATCCATCAGTGCTGCTCGAACCTGACATTCCAGCGAGCGGAGATGTTTTGAAGTGGATGCTTAAACCGTGGATTTATATCCTCCCTGTATTTTCAGTTATCCATTGTCTGCTGTTATTCCCTGGGGCTGTTAATTATATATATAAATCAAACAAAGTCAATGGGAGTGTCTAATATTTAAAGTGAAAGTCTAAGGCTTCCAGCGTCTGGGGCAAATTACTCTTTCCAGGCCTAACAAAGCTGGCAGGACTTCAGTTAAGGGAAGGGCAGAACAATGATCTGCTTCAATTGTGTTTTATGTAATTTGTGCACTTTATGAAGTGCTCATATAATAATTATTTTATCCCTGAAAACCTGATAGATACTTTTATAATGAGCTTTGAATTAAATTTGCATTTGAATCGCATGATCTTCTTTCAACAAATACATTGTTATCTCCGACTGCAATGTGGATTGAGGAATCACTTGAAACATAATACAGAAGTAGTGCTGCAGACCTCAGCAGCCTGAAAAATAATTGAAGTGAAGTAAGGAATGTTAACAAGCTCAAATGTCATCATCTTCCAAAAACTGACATTTAAGCTGATCCACATTCCCTCTCCTCCTTTATGTGGAACACAAAAACGCATGCATTGTGGGGTAACTAAAAGAAATGTTTGGCGGAGCTGGTTAAGAAACAGTGGACATGTTATTTTTGTATTAGCTCTTGTATAGCCACATTCGAGCCTGTTTAAAAAATGTAGTTTGTGTAGTGTAAAGATGTTGGGGGAAGGGATAATGAGTTCCTACTGAATACTAATTGCCTGTGAGTTGTTCAGGGAGACTGTATAAGAATGGAGGATTTGTTGTAAATTAGTCACTAGCTGTATTGTGCATTGCTATGAGGTTAGACTAGTGCTGTAAAGGTGCCAGCTCTACAAAATCCTTATGATTCACTGTCTCACTTGGTGACTGTGTGATGGAGAAAACACTATTCAGACTAAATATTATTGGAAAGAGAGCTCCTCTAATGACATTGTAATCTTTCTATATAACACTTAAGCTTTATGCTCATTTGAGCTAGAAAGATGGGAGCGACAGGCTTTTGAGTGGGTTATCTCTGCTTTCCAGCTGCTACATCCCAAGGTCTGCCAAAGTCAAAAACACTGAGAGGGGAGGCATTTCTCCGCAGTTATAAAGGGTCCAGCAGGTAGACTATTTTTCTTAGTTTACTGTTAATCTTTTGCTTCTTCGCTCCCAGCGTTTTGCTTGTCCTCAGTTTGAGACTCTTGTAAATCCTAGCTTTAACATGGAAATGAAGCTTTGAAAAACCTTACACTGGTTTGTTTACTTTTGAGACATATTTTCTCATTCCTTACTCAGCTCCTATTGTTTTCATTTACATCAAAATGGAAAGGTGAGTTAATGATTCATTGGCACACAATGACCTTTCAAATAGCTCTGGACCACGATGGAACAGTTCCACTCGAAGCTCTCATACTTTAACCTCCTTGCTTCTGCCTTAATATTTGCAGCCTGATCTGTCTACATGCCTGGACGCCTGAAGAGAGCAAACATTTACAGCTTTTCCCTCCCCTGTGTTTAGTGGGCAATTTGATCCTTCTTTGTCCATTCCTTTATTTTACATCACTCTTAGACTTGACTTGCAATTGAGAACAACAAAGTGCAACTTTGAGAATCTGCTCTCTGCTTATTGAGCAAAAAAATGGACTCAGACTCTGATTCACCTTTTAATTACTCTTGGCCTTCCCTACCTAAAATGCGGATTCGAAGAAGGGCATCCAAACAAGGTAGAAAAAGCTGTCTTCTTCTAAATGACTCTTGCTTACTTGCTCTGCCTCTTTTTTGTTGTCTGGTTGTGTGCAGGTGGCTATCGACAGCTGTAATGAGGCAGATTTTCTTCCTTTTTGTCAAAAGTCTACCTCACTGTTAGTTATGCTTTTGTAAATAATGTTATTGAAAATTGTTGAGGAAAAAAGTGTTTTCTCCAAATTATGTACTGTTCTTTAAAATTGTTTTAATTTCTTTACTCTCTCAGGACTTCTTTTCTTCAGGTTGTATGTGTTGTTCTCACTAAGCAGTTCTGGTGCCATGGGAGCTTGCAGAACGGCACTGCTGCAGCTACACAAAATTCTGCTAGCTACAGTTGTTTTCACTTAAGGGGAATTTTGTAACTCAAATATGTCTCAACAGCTAACAAGAGAACCTTTACAATTATGTACAGAAATCTTATCAGAACGAAGAGGGAATTCTTTTGCTTTCTGTAAAAGAAAGAGATGGCAGGGTCAGTCATTCTCTGCACAGATACTGGTGCAGTTAGATATTGTCTGTCTTTGTGGAGAAGCCTCTGACAGGGAAGCATTATAAATTGTCAGCATGAGAAAAGGAGTTTTAAGGAGACGGAAAAGCACTGGGCAGAAAATTTGTGTTAGGAAGAATTATCATTAAAAGCCTTAACAAGGAAATATATTTTTTCCTGCATTTAGAAGCAAAGAAAAGAGGACGAGTGGAAAAAATGTACTTTATATTTCCTTTCATAGTTTTTTTTTGTTTGTTTCAGAAAGGGAAAATAACAAATAAGAGAATCAAGATCCATCAGTGTCATTAAAGTCAGTGAGTGAGGAGAATCATGTTGTTTACACAGGCTCAGACTTTGACCTTAACTTTTAGAGCAAAAAACGTGTACAGAATACACTTTTTAAAGCACACAGCAATTTATGAACTATTTATTTGTGGGGAAATCCATTATTTCCCAAGTGCAGAGGAGTTTTTGTAATGTGTGTGGATGTGTACACAATCTGTAAAGAAGATGAAAAGGATTGCAAATTGTGTAGTGTGCAGTCTGTGTCTCTCATGAGTACTTGATTTATTTGTATATGTTGTAGCTATTCACCCATCCTCCATGGCACTTTGATTGTTCTTTATTTTACCTTAGGACAGCATTATTATTCTTAGATATTTTATGTGTTACATAGCATTGTATACACTCCTGATGTTTTCATGTTATAGTGTTGCATCTTGATTCCTGTCTCTTTGAATAACATACCAACACATGTGGCATGTGTGCACAGGTGATTGGCTATGTTGTGTTGCTGGAGCAAGAAGATGCTCCGGGTGCACCTGTGTGTTTCAGTGGTAAATTCCAAATGGTGTCTGCGGTGTTGAAATCCCGGCAGCAAGTAAGGTGGGAGAAGCACCTCTACGAGGGGATGAGTTCTTCTCCACTTTGCTCCAGGACAGCTGTGTTGGTCGCTTCCTTTCCAAGCAGAACGTGACCTGTTTTCACATGGCCAGGTGTGGGACATGGTGCCTTGCATCTGTGTTTCCATCACGTACAGCTTCGGGTCTCAGTGAACAAGAGACCCTGAGAACTGTCTGGAGGCAGTGGGGGATTCTTCCTCCCCACCCCAAAAGTCATGAAGAGTTATGTACCTGTGTTGGGTGCTTTGGCTGATCTGGGCAATAAATGTCAGCTTCCTTCCTTCTTCCCCAAGCCCATTGTTGGTTTCACGGTCTGGGGTTTCTCTTCCCGGGAGGTAGTGAAGCTCTGCAGACTTCTGGTGGGAAATTCAAAAGCTGAAATTCTTGAATGCTACTTTGCATTATGTACATCAGTGTTTTCAAATTTTAAGTTTCTCACCCCAACTTCAGCATTTGTCCCTGCTTGGAGACCTCTCAGGCTTCACAGGACAGAGCACACTAAGAAACTAAGCATACTCTATTTTGGAAATGTAGTTTTTGCATTTTGGTGTTGTACAAACTTATTTTTGCCTTTATACTCATTGATTTACTGCAAACAGCTACAGTACCTGCTTCAGAGAGGGCGGTCAGGGCTGTGAATCCCATGGTGGATGAGGTTGCTCTCTTCTTATCCAGGTTTAGGTGACAAAAATCAAAGGTGATGATTAAAAAGTTCCTTTATTGTCTGTTTTTCTTAGTGGCTACTGTAGCATCACGTCTGGAACATCCTGGATAAGATTTCTAGCATACAGCTGCCTGATTGTGTTTCCCATATACATCATGGAGACAGTGCTTTAGTTTCCCGCTCCACAGATTCAGGACACTTAAATGTCACGTTCAGGCTTGTGACAACAGCACCTCAAAGCCTACCTCACTTTATGCACAGTGCAGTGCTGTTCTCATGTGCTTGTTTAATTTTACTCCCAGGAGTGGTTGCGTTGTCTGAATGGAGCACTAAGACTCCCCAGGCTAGGAATGAAGATACCTGGTTGAAAGTAATCATACAGTCCACATCTCCAAATATGCATATTGCTTTTTCAGTGCCTTGTCAGGAATTTGTGGACTTCTGTGAAATTCAGGTGACCACCTCTGGATTTAGAGGAACATTACCATAGTCCTGCATGACCCATGCATTTAGTTGTCTGCATTTCTTCTCTGACTTCATACCTCTCTTACTTCCAGTTACACATTAACCCCTATTTGGTCTGCTGGGGGTAAATGTGATGAGCTGTCTGAAAACTATTTGTTGCATCTAGAGAGGGGAATTTGTAATTTCTTTTCTGGCTCTCAGCTTGGTCACACTGATGTACTTCACTTCCCTTTTACTATGTGCCTTCTCAGAAAATTTAAGTTTTGATTTTTGTGGTAAAAGTCAGTATTATGAATTTGGTCATAATACTGGTTTGGACCATTTTCCAAAACAGGTCATTCAAGGCTATACATCTTCTTATGCCAGTATTAAGCATGTTTTAAATTACCGCCATGATGATCATGTGTTTTCTAAAGTTAAAGTATTTTCACGAGCTTTTGTGCCTGTTAAAATGTGCAGCTTTTGCTGAATAACTTTGATGACAACATGACATAACAAAAGATGTAGAGAACTTGTGCCTAGTCGTTTGGTGGTCCACGTGTTTTATTTTATCCATGTTTGGAGATTATCCTTCCAAGCACTGTGGCTTTTGTTCACCTGCATCTAAACAATGCATACATCTTACTTATCCATTTACCAGGCAGATGACAGAGATCCACATGCTCTGTTAAAGGGAGACATGCCTTTATTTTATTCCCTTTTGGTGGCTGTGGCACAGTATACAGTCAGAGCATTCAGCTCTGAGAAAGAGGATCAGCTTGGTGAGGCGTGCTTGCTGGGTTGTTTCAGCAGCAGAGGGCTGGGTCTATTCTGTGTCATATTTAGGTCGTGTTTTCCTTAATAAGCATCCTGAAGTCCATTACCAACATTTTTCAGAGCTAGGTCTCTTTGGGACACCTTCATTGCCAAAAGAGATGCCAGTCTTAATGTCTTTTCATACACCGTGCTGGAATTTGCATCTGCAATAGGAATAACAACGCTTTTGACTGGGTAGGGTGGGGGATATTTATGAGATACTGTGTTTGAAAATACACTTAATCAATACTCCTAACCTTTCAAATAACAAAACAAAAGGCCTTTCTGGGCTTTAACACTGTCACCAAGTGCAGTGAACTATTACTACCTGCTGTCATTTTAAACTGGTGAAAGGTATTGATGGTCCCTGTAAGACTGATGATGACTCATAACTGTTCATTATGCAGGCTGTTAGCATAACAATTAGTGGGGCTCCAGGAATACAGTGCATGATGTGGAAATTTCTTATGGTTTTGTCCTCCTTTAAACTAAGCTGGCCTTTCCAGTAGAAATAAGTTACTTGTAATTAATAATGCTCTCCCCTGCATTCAGCAAAGTCTTGAAATGCTTTCATGGTTAACACAGTTAGTGCAATGTGGTCATCACTTCATGTATGTTTGAAATCTGAGGGCGAAGTGGGTAAGGAGGTTCAGTGGAATCGTGCTGCATCACAAAGCCCCAAATACCCTGCTTTCTTTCATCTTTTCACTTAAAACTCTGGTGAATATTTAGAGGCATGTTTAACAGCAGACTGGTTGGGGGTGTATAATTGAACCTCCTTCAGCCGAGCACAGGAGCCAAATGCCACCCTTCCAGCTGTACTCACCAGGCTCATACCTGGGGGAGGCAGTGGAGACAGTGAATGCACAAGAGGCAATGTAGAGTTTAATATGTTTTTCTTCAGTGGTTCTTGGTTTAAGATCAGCACTCGGAAAACTTTGCTTGCCACAAGAAAGCACTGCCTGTTTTGCCAAATCACATTTCCTTATGATTTTAGCTGCCAAAGTCTGATGAATTGCTGTAGAAAACAATGGTTTACACTATTTATAAACAAAGACTTCAGGATTTTGGCAGACGTAAGGAAATGGTTTGTAGCTTTAGCAAGTCTCAAGATGGCAGTCACTAAAATCATGTTAAAAATCCTACAGGAGGGAAGAAACAAAATGAGAGATATAAGGATGTTTTTAATGGTATGAGATCCCACAAAGCCTGCCAGGACTAGAAACAAAATAGTTCATAGCGTGCCATTTCTAAATGGGAATTTCCAGTTTTCTCTAAGTATAGAGCTTACTGTTCATGGGCTTTTATGAGATAGGATCTTAAAATTAAATAAAAGCTGTGGTGTAGCGTTGCATTTTTGGCCATTGTCCAGGATTTTTTTTTTAAGGAACTAATGTCCCAGATCTAGTCAAGCGTAGTTTCTAATCCAGTATTTTGTAACTCTTCTTGCAGTCTGATGGCTATAGGCACGGTGTCTTCCAGAAGCAGTTCTAGAAATATATCTTATATACCTGTTTTCACACTCTATAGAACTAGACTGGCTCCCACTTTGTGAAACTTTGCTCCTTCTACAATCAGAAGATACTATGAGGCATTGATGACCAGATCAGGTGCTAGGTTGGCGCATGCTCCTCATACTCAAAAGCAGCTTCAAGAGATCTGTGCCAACAGGACAGATTGACTGTTTCTGTAGCACTTAGTTGGGTTTTCTGCTGCTCAGAACTCTGAAATACTGAGTCAGCACACACAGCTTTCTGTAATATCTGCAGTCACGAACACACTATAGAAATATAAGTCCTGAAATTCTGGTAAAGATTGTTCGCTGTTGAAACTGGTTGTTTATCTTTTCAGTAGCAAAAGCAGATCAGGTGCAGTCTTCATCCCAAACATTGTGTTCACAGATCAAACCTTAATTGATTTCTGTCACTCTGTAAAGACACTATCAATAGTATTTTGTTTATCTCTATCTTAAAATTTTGTTGCTGTTTGTTTGTCTGTTTGTTTTAATAACAGTAATTTACTTCACTGGTTTAAGATTATGTTGCTCCCAGCAGGCTGAATGCTTTGTCAAAGTCATTATTTGGCTGCAAATGGACTGTATTCTGTTCGTATAATGCATCTGATGTTAGATATTTAACATATAGGCCAGAATCCTACATATTTCATCCAAGCCCATAAATCTTGTCCTATTTACTGCGGTTATACTTCTGCAGCCACAGACTGTACAAAGTTCTAGCTTGGTAGGAAAATTGGAAGGTGTTCCTAGCCAAGCTGCAGGAACACTTACTTTTTGTGAATCATTTTGTGGTATCTTTTGTAGTTTTGTTGGCTATAGGTTTCTAGAAACATATACCAAGTGTTAGGCAATTAAGAAATTGGCAGATGTTTGAGAGGCCTCGCAAACATTTCTCAAATTGTAATCTTAAGATTTGGTGCTTACTAGTTAAACTTCTCAATTTTTTTATGACATTACATAAAAAAGAAAATGGTTTGAGAAATAATTGCCTATTTTCCACAATTTATTTTTTCCAGAGCAGAGACATCCTACCTTTGATGTTCTTAGGAAGCTCAAAACTCCACCTACTTTCTTTGCTGCAGCCAGACATTCTGCCATGTTGAATGGAGGAGACGAAATATACGCAAACTGCATGGTAGTAGGCCAAGTAAGTTTATGTTTGAACTTCATGGAAAGGTGAGAAGCTGAAGTCAGTGCCTTAGAGTTGATGCAGAGCTCCTGGATTAGTATTCACATTTCTTATCAATTTATTACCAGCACTGGAGGTTAGAGAGCATGCAGACCAAACTGTATTTTAGATCAGTGCGTTGCACCTGAAATACCTCTTTATGGTCACACTTCTGTATCATAACCTGGGGAAGGGGGACTGGTCCAATCTTAGTCATTGTGTGTAGTCGAACAGCTGCAAAATTTTGGCATCATGAGGCTGTGTTTTAGTGAAGGCTGAAGTGATCTATTTGTTTATAATGTACTGTGAGCTTTGACTTGGGTGAAAGTTTGAATATAGGAATAAGAAATGATAAGATCGTAATGTTAGAAAAAGGCTGAGATTTTGAGGTGTGATTTCTTTCTCTCGCTTTCTCTTTCTTTTTTTCTTCATGCCTTTGTGCTTTCCTCTCTCCCTCTCCCTCTCCCCATTCAAGCACTACATACACTGCAGCCCTCTGACTGCTGAGGCAGAAGTTTCTGTCAGATGTCAGTATGTTCAAAATGCACCTAAAGTTACTGAGAGATGCATGAAATAACGACCTAGGAGTGAGTAAATAGCAGGGTACTCTTTATGAATATCAGTGAATCCTTGATTTTAATAATATTGTGGTGGTAAGGACAGAGCTGCAGAAATGCTCATGTTACCCGAGTGTGTTGCTGGTGGGACCTTCAGTTTGGATTACTACCCTTTCATAGCTCAACATGTAGCCACTTTAACTTAATTAAACTGCTGACTGGGGCAAAATTCTCCTTTAAGCACTGCTCTGCCAGCATCACTGACCCACTCTGTGGTTGTGTGGAGTGGAAACACTGCCTGCACAGTGATAACTTCGGAGGGAGGAGCAGCTGTAAAACCTGGGAGAAGAATTTTTCATTTATGCATCTCATTTGCACAGCACAAGAGAACTACCTTTGATTGCAAATATGGACCGCTGTAAAAATGTCAGCAGTTCTTTCCATCTCTTATGAAACATTGTTATGAACGGGATAATACATCTCAAATGGGGCTGGAGAGAAGGTAATCAATCATCTGAAAAAAGAGGACTTTGGAAACACTTCCACTCCTTCATTTCTTCTTGCTTATACAGGTGCTTTTGGGAGGTTGTCTTCACTGGCTTTTCAATATTATTCTGCATCTATCTAGACAGCAGTAGTGTCTAACTAAACGACTGACAACAGACTGAATTGAATATCTTATGTAGATTTGACAGAGAATTTCAACCTTAGTTTCATAAAGAATTAAGCGTTTGTAACCAGGGTCTAAATCCTAATCCCTCTTCCTGAGAAAACAGTTTCTAGCTGCATTCTTGGTTTTGTGCCAGAGAAAGGATGCCTCATGGCTTGCAACTGCTTAATGACAAAAAAAGAGAGATTCCTTTCTCATCCTTATGTGGAGAACCTCAGTTTCAGGTCATGCATTTTTATCTCAAAGGTCAGGGAACCAGTATGGAAAAAATAAAAGTGTGTGTAATGTATAGGCTGATTTTTCCAAATTAAATTGCATAGTTTGAATTTTCTTCCATATGTTCCCCAGACTAATGTATTATGCATATTTTTTGATTGACTTCAAAATTTTTGGTTACTATCAATTACTGTCAATCCATTACTACTGTCATGCAAAACAGCAGCACAAGGTCTAGAACTTCTTAGCCATATAATTTATCTTCAGTTCATGTGGTATAAAAAGATCTATAAATTCACATGCTACAAAAAGTAACAGAGGAAAAAAAATGAAATAACCATAGAATGGCAAACTAACCTGGTCCTTGTTCCCTGACAAGATATCTTGTTACTACATTTTATCAGCATTTGCTTTTCCTCTGCAGGTTGGGGATTCAAAGATGAACTCCATTCATGGAGATAGTGTCAGCAGTGAAACATGTTTGAATTCCACCAACTCAGCATCAGTGGCAAAGAGCTCTTCGACTCTGTCTCTGGAGGAGAATGACCAATATAAATGTGATCCCAATGAAAGAAATCAAACGTCAGTAAAAAACAGAAAAAATGTAGGTTTAAGGCATACTGTTTTACCTTCTGATCTGTATGGACCAGATTCCACACAAGACATTCCATACAAGACATTAATTAAGAAGAGAGGTCGACTTTATGCTGACATGAAAGAAAAAAGGTATGGAATTGACTCAATAATATGGCCAGAGTAAGAATTGTTTACAGTAATCTTTTATTTTATAAGATGAGGCAGAATCTGTAGTGATAAATATTTTTTGCAAGGTAAAATCACTGTTCATTAACTGATATTTAAATTGTCTTAATGATCTGTTTTTATATGGTAGTTATGAAGACTTTTATTTATCTTTATTTTATTTACAAACAAAAGGTGTCTTCTAAGCAGATTAATTTTTAATGCAAATTTTATATATTTTTAACCTTTTTTCTTGTATGTAATATACAAAGAAAAAAAAATCAGCTTTTCACCGTAAGTTTCCATTATGGTGTTTTTGTCAGAAATTGCAATTTCACCCTGAGTTTTTCTCACTTTTTGTCATTATTTGGGAATAGTTTGACTATTTGTCATTAAGGGAATAGTTCAAAATCCATTGAATTCTGTAGGAGTCTTTTCTTTTTGGCACCTATATGTGGAAGGAACAGCATATTCATGAATTCATATACTTTTTAACCTCAAAATACATAGTACACAGTACAGTTCATGTTTCTGATAGGTTCAGACTTTTCTGCTCTTGTGCTGATACAAAAAGTGTGAGGCCAGCAGAGCCAGTTCTCTGAGGACTCTCCGTCAAATGGCTTTAGGTTATGCTGGTTATGCTGGGAACTGACTGGCTTCAGGAATGCAGAGAGAACTTTGGAGAAGAAATGATCATTTTTGCTTTTAGCAATTGGTTAATACCGTAGGGAAAGCCAAACCAAAATAAAATTAAAAACAAAACAAAACAAAAACAAAAACAAAACAAAACAACAAAAATCAACCAACCAACCAAAAATAAACAAACAAAACCCAACCAAACAACAAAACAACAACAAAAATGCTGTATTGCTGCTCTGGGTAGAAGAGACCTGAAGTCCACTCCTTCTTATGCAGAAGTAAATTTGAATTTGTATTCTACTTTTCAGGAGTGTTTGGACTAACTGGACATAGGGCACCATATCTATGTAAAAACACTTGGAAAGGGAGCAGTAGAGGCTATTCATCATTGTTGATCAATATGATTCAAAGTGATCAATAACATTTTCTCTGTCATAGTCTTTCTTTCCTTAAGCAACTATAAAATCCCACTGGGAGGAATATTGTGGCACGGATAAGGCAACAAATATTAGACTAAAAGTTGATCTTTCTCAGACCTTTCTGTTTTACTAGCTATGGGGATAAAATGCACACTACCATAAATAATCTTCTTCTGCCTTTCTGACGTAAGCATTCTTTCTCCTATACTTGTTTAGTTATTCCTGACTTTGTAAGACCAAGGTCAGGTAGCTATATATAAGCTTTAAGAGCTTATATGAATTTTCAGAGAGATGTGATTGACCTTGATGTATCCACAGTGTAAGTGATTCAAATATTGTACATAAAATGAGAAAAATCAGTATGTAATTTCAGTGGCATCTTCCTTGAAGGATCTGGGGTGATGTGGCAAGTTAGTTAGTAGATCTTTAAAACATCTTTTTATGTCAGAAAAAATTCCTGGCTAAGGTACCCCTAGTAAGACATGCACTGCTTGCCTATTGACATAGACATGTATTGCTTTTCCAGTTTTAAAACATGACAATAACTGATAATATGGTTGAATAACATTTCTGAGAAATCACATATGATATTATTTGGAAACATTGTGAAAGATGGTCTTCAGAAATGTAATAAGGAAGTAATTTTGGACAGTATTGATAGATTCCTCCTTTGGCAAAATGAATTGTAGTGGTGTGGGAAGGAGTTATTGTGCTAATATTTCTGGTAGAAACTCTGGCTATTTAGAAATACCACACATAACTTAAAAATGCTGGAATGTTATTGCAAGCAGTCAACCAGTCTTTCCAGTAGCACTGATGAAGAGACCATGAACTCACATGTGCAGCCAATGTGACCTGACGTGGGAGACCTCTTGCAGCCTGATGCTGCTGAGAAGTCTTATTGTCCTATTCTGTACAGGAACCCCTGCCAATCAAATTATCTAGATGTTCGATATATTGATTTAGCCAGAGATTTTTGAATATGTTTATAGAATCACAGTAGAGCTTGGGTTGGAAGGAACCTTAAAGACTGTCTAGTTCAACTTTCTGACATGGGCAGGGACACCTTCCACTAGAGTACATTGCCCAAAGTCCTGTCCAACCTGGGCTCAAACACCTCCAGGGATGGGGCATCCACAGCTTCTCTGAGCAACCTCTTCCATTGCCTCACTACCTACATATGCTTTTAAATGTATATATTTTGAAATTAATCTCATAAACTATTTCAGACCCTCCTTCAGATCTCTGTTTTCTTTTCCATCCCCCATCAATTCACAGGTGTAGAAAAGACTTCTGTGAGTAGCCGCATGGTATGGTTTACATAAACACACATGCGCACATAGGCACACAGCAAAATCCACACATCTATGTATCTTCCTGCTGAGATCTGAGCTAGTTGTCTTGGTTCTCTTTATTGTTTATGTAGATTGGCAGGTACTTGTGTGGAACAAAATATCTCCTTTTAAGGGAGATAACTATCATGGTTCTGAATATCATTCTCCAGAGGTGGCTAAATGTGGTGGGAATCTGGGTGACTTGGACAATGCAAATATCTGTACTGCAGATCCACTGGGTTAGGTCAGATAAGTCCTGTGCAAAGTGACCAGGTGATTGAAAAAATGTGAGGGTACTCAAGAGTGTGACTTGGGTTGTCATTTATCAGAGTATGCAGACGTATCATTGCTTTGTGGCATTAAGGTTGAGACTGATTCATAAAATCCATGAGACTTAAAGACTTCGTTGTCTGCTTCAGTTCAAGCCTTGATGACCTTGAAGTAGACAGCGGAAATGATGGTGTTTTGGACAGACCCCACATTTCCTCCCTTCCCCTCGGACCTTCAGATGTGAAGGCTTGCAGCAGAGATGGATTAGAGTCTTCTGAGATGAGCAGTGATTTTAATATCAACCAGACAGAATTGCTTTCCTTATCCACCAGTCTGCAAAACAAGGTATGTGATACTGTTTTGATGTGGATTGTCATCCTTTTAAGTTAGTCACTGAAAACATACAAGCAACTCCTGAAATCTGAAAGTGAAAATTCACTTCCCAGGTGGACGTCACAGCTGCTAGTCTCTCCAGAGAACAGCATGGGCAGGGATGTGGAGCAGGGGCTCCATGGTTGTGGCCAGGTTTGTCAGCAGCACAGGGAAAGGGTCACCAGAGACTGCCTTCACCTTTGGAAAAGCATCATTTATCAGAACTGTTTCAGAGGAAATAGATCAGGTTAAGTGAATAAGCATTTTCCAACCAAAATATATTGAGTTAGAAAATGTTTAACCAGCTGTAGTTATGTGAAAGGGTAACAGCTTTGTAAAGAATAAATCCAGTCTGCTGCCTACCATAAAACAATTCCTAGACTCATGGAGGGTCAGCTGGGTTTTGTACAAGGACCAGTGCAGATCTGTCCTCCAGGTTACAGTTTCCTAAAGCATTCTGGCTACATTTATTTTCGTTAGACCTTGGTGCCATTTCTGTCAATATCTGACACATATACAGAGTTATTCTATATTCATAGAGATTCTTTATATTTTATTAGGCAGGCTACTTGTGAAACTGTAGTTTTATCTGACCTTCAGTAAATAATTACTTGAAGGGAGAAAAGAAGTCCAGCAAGAGCTGAATTCTGTTAGGGAGACTTTTAAAAGCAGTATAAGCAGTTTAGGAATAGCCTGTCTTGAAATTTAAATGATGCATCAAAAATCAGAGGGGGTTCCTTTCAAGCCATATCATTGACATAGTTGGGGATCAGAATGTTTTTTCAAGCACAATCAAAAAAGTACGGGAGAAAAGGAGAAAGAAGCTAACTGCTTTCTTTTGAGACTTATCACTACTTACCAGGACAGGGTGTTAGTCTATATGATATGTTCTTATGGTATTAAACCACAAAGAATTAGTGGTTCCCATAGGAAAAAAACATAACTTGGTCATCAGATAAATGTAATGGTGCACAACACTGGATGGTGCTTGCCACCAAACGAGAAAAATGTAAGCTTCCTCTTAGTCTAACCTGCACCCAGGCAGGCTCTTTTAAGAATTCAAAGTAGACAAAACCTGTACTTGAATTTAAGACTTTAATGAAGCCAAGTGAATATATGTGTATGGTCAACTGTCTCTTTTAGAAATGTTGCCACTGATTTATTTTGGTTCTGTTGCTGGCAAATTTCAAACCGATACAGGTTCTCATTTGCTGCAATTTGTTGTAGGAATGCTCACTTTCTGGAATTCGGTCACGCTCCTATTCCTGCTCCTCACCAAAAGATGTATTAGGAAGACCTTACATTCCTCAGGACTTCACAGTTGGTGATTCAAATGAAGGTCAGTGCCAGCTTTGCTCTTGCTTTTCATCTGCACCCATGTTTGCCTGCTTCAGACCCAGTGCTGATGTCTTTACTCAGGCCCGTTGTGTCCCCTCGGTACCTGTGTGCACAAGGTCCATGCACTCATAGACCTCACTAGTGCCCGTGAATGAAGGGTTTAGTTGCCCTCAGGTTCCTGTACCATCTTCCCTTGCTTTTCTCCCATGTACTACCTCCTCATGCCGTCCCCCAATACAGCAGCAGATTCTTAGGAGGACATGTGAACTGGGACAGCGAGACCATTAGTCAGAAAAGGTAATGTAGACACTAATCTTCTTTTCCAATGAGCCTTACCCTAACCTCCTGCTGTGTGCCCAACAGAGACTGAAAGAAGGCTAAAGATGATGCGGAAGCAGAGTCGGAGAAGGCGAGTGGCCCCAGTTTCCCTTAGATCCTGGCGAATCTCTAAAATTGTTGGCTTTGTGGTCTTTTTCATAATCAGAACCCACCCTCTCCTTCAAACAAAGTTGGAGGTGTCTTGGTGGGGATTCATGCGTATGGCATCTGCATGCTGTTCAAGCTGAGGGTTGGGCTCAGCCTGTTTCTGATCAGATTGAGCTGTCAGATTTATGAGTGAACAGGTGTTTTCCCACGGAAAAATTCTGTAAGAACATCACATTCTATTCCGGTGTTGTCAAAATGACTTTTCTGCTTAACCTGTAATGTCTTACAAATTGTTTCTAACATGCTTTATTCTGAGTAAGATTTTATGTCCCCTTGAAATGAGTACTGTGTGCTGCAGCATGTAGTTGTGCTGCATTTTGTCACACCGCTTATGTATTTGCAACCATTCGTATCCTACAGATTAGTGAAAAGTCTTTGAAAATGCAAGGCAGAAGGAAATAAATAAAGTATGTCACAGAAGCAGAGGATGACTGATAAGCAGAACCTTGTAATGTGTGTGCTTAGAGTTAAAACCTTTGACCTTGTTGCCAAAGGGACCGTTGGTGTCACAGAACATTAAGTTTCATCCAGACACCCTTACCTGCTCCAACCTAATCTGGGCTTGAGCCCACATCCTGTCCATTCTCTCCTCCCTTCCCCCTAGGACTGTCAGTGCTAGACATTTCCCTGTGTTGTTGGAAACCTTCTTCTCCTTCTCCTTCTCCTTCTCCTTCTCCTTCTCCTTCTCCTTCTCCTTCTCCTTCTCCTTCTCCTTCTCCTTCTCCTTCTCCTTCTCCTTCTCCTCCTTCTCCTCCTTCTCCTTCTCCTTCTCCTTCTCCTTCTCCTTCTCCTTCTCCTTCTCCTTCTCCTTCTCCTTCTCCTTCTCCTTCTCCTTCTCCTTCTCCTTCTCCTTCTCCTTCTCCTTCTCCTTCTCCTTCTCCTTCTCCTTCTCCTTCTCCTTCTCCTTCTCCTTCTCCTTCTCCTTCTCCTTCTCCTTCTCCTTCTCCTTCTCCTTCTCCTTCTCCTTCTCCTTCTCCTTCTCCTTCTCCTTCTCCTTCTCCTTCTCCTTCTCCTTCTCCTTCTCCTTCTCCTTCTCCTTCTCCTTCTCCTTCTCCTTCTCCTCCTTCTCCTTCTCCTTCTCCTTCTCCTTCTCCTTCTCCTTCTCCTTCTCCTTCTCCTTCTCCTTCTCCTTCTCCTTCTCCTTCTCCTTCTCCTTCTCCTTCTCCTTCTCCTTCTCCTTCTCCTTCTCCTTCTCCTTCTCCTTCTCCTTCTCCTTCTCCTTCTCCTTCTCCTTCTCCTTCTCCTCCTCCTCCTCCTCCTCCTCCTCCTCCTTCTCCTTCTCCTTCTCCTCCTCCTCCTCCTTCTCCTTCTCCTTCTCCTTCTCCTTCTCCTTCTCCTTCTCCTTCTCCTTCTCCTTCTCCTTCTCCTTCTCCTTCTCCTTCTCCTTCTCCTTCTCCTTCTCCTTCTCCTTCTCCTTCTCCTTCTCCTTCTCCTTCTCCTTCTCCTTCTCCTTCTCCTTCTCCTTCTCCTTCTCCTTCTCCTCCTTCTCCTCCTTCTCCTTCTCCTTCTCCTTCTCCTTCTCCTTCTCCTTCTCCTTCTCCTTCTCCTTCTCCTTCTCCTTCTCCTTCTCCTTCTCCTTCTCCTTCTCCTTCTCCTTCTCCTTCTCCTTCTCCTTCTCCTTCTCCTTCTCCTTCTCCTTCTCCTTCTCCTTCTCCTTCTCCTTCTCCTTCTCCTTCTCCTTCTCCTTCTCCTTCTCCTTCTCCTTCTCCTTCTCCTTCTCCTTCTCCTTCTCCTTCTCCTTCTCCTTCTCCTTCTCCTTCTCCTTCTCCTTCTCCTTCTCCTTCTCCTTCTCCTTCTCCTTCTCCTTCTCCTTCTCCTTCTCCTTCTCCTTCTCCTTCTCCTTCTCCTTTGGAAAAAAGCTGCTCTGCAGCCCACACTGCAAATGTAGTGTGCTCTGCACTCACCAACTGCTGGGAGCAAGGGCCATGGATGAGAGGACTAACTCATCCTGGACTCTGCAGGCTACAGAGGGGCTGTGTCTAGGTCCATTTGGGTGTCTGCCTGCTGGAAACCTGCCCCTTCTGCCCAGCTGCCAGCTCATGAGGCATCTCACTCAGGGCCTGGCTGTGCCAGAGGGAGGCACTGCTGACCCTGTACATGGCAATGAGGTGTAAGCCAAAGAGAGGAATGCACGATGGCAACAGGCTGGTCTTTCTCACACCAAATATGATGAAAAAATGGGAAATCCCCATCTAGTTCTGAGGGAAGCTTTTTGATATGCTTAGGTTTAAAACAGCTGCCTGTTTTTATTCAAGAAGGTATTACCAGGCCGTAACAGTAAAGGATTTGTCCCTGCTCTGTAGATGGTGTGCTCATGAACAGTGGTCGATCCCTCCTTCAGGCTCTTACACTCTCTAAGTCAGTGTCTCTGCTCCACCCCTGTAGTAAGTACCACGACAACCCCACAGCGCTGTTTTGCATGAAGCTGCCTTCATCTTCCTTGGGCACCATGGTCTTCGTGTCTTCAGAAAGCATCCTGCTGCACAGGTTTTGTTTGGCAGCTAACTGAGATGCTGTTTTGGTCTCGCTGCTTCTTTGACTCTGGCTCTCGCTAACCTGAACTACATGTTTGTCTGAAGACGTGCTGACTCAGTGGAGCATGTTTAAGTTTGTATCTAACCTTAAACATGGCACAGTCTGATGCTTCAGGTTAGCTGTTTAAGTATCTTTCTGATACTTTTCAAGTAATCTCTGCAAAACTAAATTACTTCTCATATGGAAATAGTAGAGGAAATTCTAATTTATCAAAACAACCCAGCTTACCTATCTATCTATCTACTTATTTATTTATTTTTGTTTTCTAGGTAGTTAGCTGAAAAGTGTCTCCTTGAGACCTCTCCACTCTTTCCAGGGTGTAAACGTTTAAAAAGTGACATGGTCTGTGCAGTACATAGGCTAGTACTGTTCCTCTTTAGGAAAAGGTGTTTTTTTTTTTTTTTTTTTTTTTTAATAGTGTTCTAGATAAAGCTGCATTAAACAGGCAATTGTGAATGTTAGAAGAATATCATGAAGATATATTATGACAGATCTGCTAAAAAGCAAAATGGAGTATGAATCATTCAAGTCTGGGTTGTTAAGAAAAAAAAATATATTTTTTATTTTTTCTTAAGACTGTTTGTAGAGGCTGGCATTTGCTGATACCTGTCTATCTCAGTTCTATCAGGTTCCACCAGCTAACCGCAGCCCAGTCAGCAGCGGCGTTATCCTAGAAAAAGCTGCTTCTAATGTACCTATTTGTTTTTGCTTCCCTAATTTTAAAATGACATTGCAAGCGCTTAATGACAAGCTTACGGCCCGGTGGTGGTCGCGTGTTTCCCGTAAACGTGGTGTCTTCCCAGCCTGATGTTGGTTACCTGCTTGTGTCTTGCAGAGCGAGCGTACAGCCTGCCCGAGCACTCCCGGGAGAAAAGGTAGGATGCTCGTCGGGCACGGGTCCCAGGAGCCGGGAGCGGGTCTGTGCAAGCGTGCTGCCACCTAGGGAGCCGAGCGGGGAAAAAATAAATAGTGTTTATCATCTTTGTAATAATGAGAACTAAAACCAGAATTAAACGCTGTAGCTTGTAAATGTCAGATGAAGCAACCCCCATCTAGGTTCTGCTCTGTTTCCCACTGGGATGAGTTGTTTTTGCTGGTCTGTGTTTCTAGGATTCAGGAGGAGGAATGGGATAAGTATATTGTTCCTTCAAAAGCAGAGCCTGAAAAATGTAAAGTGAGTCGGACTTTCAGCTTTCTAATGAACAGAATGACTAGCTCGCGGAATAAGTGCAAGGTAATTTGAGATTTATGTCTATATTATTATCTATAATTATGTCACTGTGATTAAATTAATTGTAGATGAGAATCTAAATTTTTATGTAGACATAGCTTGTTCTTTATTGCAAAAAACATGTAATAGGAAGAAACATCAGTCTTTATCTTGTAATTTTAAAACTTATGCAGAATACCCTCAAAAGGCCTTCATATTAGAAAAACAGCTTTCCTTTTAAATGATAGCATTAGCAAAACAACATCAACTGGTGCCGGTGCCATTTTTCAATGTTATCAATAATTTCATTTTACTGTTTAGCCCAAGTTGAAATGTCTTTAGAAATACCTTTAAGAAATAATTTTCTCTGCTAAATAAAATTAAAAGATATATTCCTGTTCTTGTAATCATTCTCAATAAGTGCTCAAGTCTGTAGCATGGGCACTTAGTCATTGTACGTGGGCACTTAATCAGTTGAATTTCCTTTATTTGAAGTTAATGGTACTTCTTGTATGTGTAAATGCTGCTTAGCATTAAAGAGGTGCAGATTCAAGGCCTGTTTGGTCAAACATACGTGTTATGAAAGGTAGATGACAATGTTTGTGGTTTAATCTTGAGACACCTGAAGTGTAGATGAATGGCATCAATTAAAAGATTGAGGGGTGGATTTGGCCTGTGGGTTGTTTCAGCAATTTTGCAGGCTTTCTAATGCACACTGCTGTGCCCCAGGATATCCTAACATATGTGGGTATGAAGATGGTTAGCAAACTACTGCTGGGGTGAGATCTTCCCATGAGGCAGAGCTGGCTCTGAACACATATGTCCAGTCCAGCAGCCATACATGAATGTGTTTCTGTGTGGTCTCCTAAAGCATGACTACCAGAAGTGCTCAGAGGAATGTATGCTCACACCAACAGAAGTACTGTAAAAATAGTCAAAAATTATTAAATCCATTAACACTTATTGAAAATAGGTTATTTCCGATGTCATTTAATATCTGAAGACAGTTTGCATAAGATTATGTGAATGCAGCTTTAACTGCACAGGCATGAGTTTGCCTGTACTCCTCAAGAAGATGCAAACAAACAAACAAACAAAAATATTTTTTGTATGTGGCAAGTCAATAAGACTTCTTAAATTTTGTTTTCTGGCCCTTTCTTTTTTGCAGGTTTTTAAATGCCAGTCTTCCTTGTGTTAATGCTTTCTCGCCTAGCTGCCAGTGAAATTAATGCCTTCATCATTTTAGAACTTTAACAATGTCAGATGTAATAATATGTTATAGTATTATAAGTCTTCCAGAACAAGGAATGAATGCTTTAAGATCCTTTGCTCTTAAGAGAATGCTGTAGTGTTTCTAAGGTTGAATCATTTTATCTTCTTTCCTAATGTTCTCCCCCCCCCCCTTTTTTTTTTTTTTTCTTGTCTGTGCTGTTGGGGATGAAGACAAAAAATAAAGATACCAAAGATAAAGAGAAACTGAACAGACATAATTTTATAAATGGGACTTTCTCAGGAGTTATGCCATGTATGGCCTGCGAAAAGGCTCTCCTAGGAAAGGAGTCCCTTCAGTGCTCTTGTAAGTAGTTGCTAGCTTTTGTGTGTGAATTTGCAGTGCTCTGAAACCTGCTTTGGAGATCCTGGTTCAGTGTTTTATGTCAAAAAGAAACCTTGCCTAGATTTGGAAGTACCTACTTCATGTAGTGGGCTGAGGTTGGCAGGGGAGAAGGGGGTAAGGACAGCAGATGAAAACTTCAGAAGGGACCACAGTCATCTCCAGGCAGAGACTTCTTCCGGCTGTAGCATCACAGCAGCCTCAAGTATACTTTAGTAAGGGGATCTGAACGAGGAAAAGTGATGAAGCCTCAGAATAACATCATCTGCAGGCTGAGGACCCTGTTCAGGATCAGGCTTTGAAATGTACCTTCTCTTTCAGATTGCAACATGATTGTCCATAAAAGCTGTAAGGAGTGTGCTCCTGTTTGCACCAAGGTAACTTCCTACACCACACTGTTCTCTTTAGAGAATATTTGCTTTCCAAGGGGTTTAGAAACAAAGTGAAGAAAAAACAGAAAGCACAGGAAGCCTTTGCAGACCTAATGCTATATATGTATGCAAAGCATTACAAGGGCATTAAACTGTCTAATGTGAACAACACAGAAAGCTCTGTGCTTGAACCAGAATTTCTAGAAGAGGGTCAAAAATAAGTTTAAAGTGTTATTTGTATTTTTTAAGAACTGCAAGGGCAAGTTGGAAAACGGTGTGCCTGGAGGGTACACAAAGGGATTAAAAAGAAAGGCTGCCCAAAGTCATGGACATCCCTTTTGCAGAAATGGGGTCCTACATGTGTGTAATAATGGAAAGCAGTGGGGACTTCAGGAGGTGACCTAGTCCATCTTGTTACTCTGGGGCAAGCTGACCTTTAGCTAACAATTTTGGCAGATGTTTTTCTGATGTGCTCTGGAAAATCTCTCATTGGGGAGACTCCACAGCCTGTCTAGGCACTCGCCCCCAGCGTTCAGCTGCCACTGCAGACAGAGCAAAATCAGGGCTAGAAAATATACAGGCTGCTTCCCTTTAAGTAGGTGTGCAGATATGGTGAAGTTATCACAAGAAATATGTCACTTTCAAAAATAGATGTGTAAGGTCATTGGCCGCATGGAATAAAACGGGTCTAGCAAAGAAGTGTGCCACAGTGATGCAGGTCATTCTTCAAATCACTGGAGTGTGTCTTTCTGGTGTAGCTGGGTTTTGCATCATGGTGGCTTGCAGGAAGAATATTTCCACACAGAGTCTTCAGGGTAAACAAGGCTTAAACTGGATGTAAAACAGGTATTTTTATTTGTTTTGTTTATAGCTCTCATGTTATAGCACACATTTCTGGCCAACTAGAGGACACTAGGAGAGCTGAACTGGCAATTTTATTTATTGGGACTGATAGGTTATTTGTCAAGAGGAGACAAGAGCCTTTCCACACCATTCTTGTTGACTCATCTCAACAAGAATGAGATACAGAAAACATTCACTGAACCACCTCAGGTGAAATACATGTCTAAGCACAACAGCCTTTCATGACAGGTTTTGCAAAGCACATTTTGGAAGGATGGTTGATTCTGCCTCTTGACACCTAGCCCAGACTTCCTCAGGCAGTATCCTGCCACAAGTATTTCAAGTATATTTGAATATAAAGCCCTGAAGATGATCTCCTTTTCTTGCAGCCTTCATGGCAATATTGATACATAAAAAGCAGCTTATAGTAGCTCAGTAATTTTCTTTGGTATAAATAGATTCAGTTTTGTATTGTAGTACAAATAACGTTTTATTTTGACTTAGGTTTATTTGATATTTTTTGAAATTAGGAACATCATTTAGGACCATTTTCTTGAAGCCCTTTTGTGTGATGTTATATGTAAGTGAATTACTAACTTGACTATTTAGTTATCTGTCTGCTGTGATTTCATTGTTATTTCAAAAATAATTCTTTTTCAGAAATCCCAGGAGAGGTACCATAACAAAAGCAAGCCCCAAGCTGGTGTAGCAAGTAAGTATTTTTGTAGGCTAAGATGTGTAAACGTGGCACTTCAAAGTTAAGCCTCTTTGAAAAAATCAGGGGAATGACAACAGAAACTGTCCTTCATCATTCATGGGAATGGAAATCAGAAGTAGCTAGTTCTGTCTTGTGCTTTTGTCACTCACCATATGCATAGATATTTGGGTCTTCTGGTGTTCAGGTTGCAATGTGAGAGCATGTATGATTAGATACTGTTTTCTTATCAATAGTAACCACACTGGAGCTATTCTACTTTGCTGGGAGACTTTTCTTTATATTCTGTGGTAGAATATTACAGTCTTGCACCATGTTTGGGAGGACATTCCTGGTACCTGGTATGGGTCTACAAGAAAACCAGAGAGCATTTTAGTTTAACTATGTTATTAATATATGCTATACATTTTCAAAATGCTATTTTGTGCTTTGCTTCATAGATTCACGGCTTGGAGATATTCCACAGCCTGTGCTGTTCTCTGTGCGTCCTTCTTCCTCTGTGCCTATTGGACTGTCTGCTGGGTGGAGGGAAGCCTTGCCACAGTCCCACTTATTGTCCAAAAGTGTTCCCAGTGCCAGTTCTGAAAGGTAGAGGGTAGCCACCAAGATTCTTTGCTAAATATATCATTCAGCATTTCTGGGAAAATTGCATCCATTAATTTTTTTTTTTTTTTCCTTTTCCCCTGCTATGGAAGATCTATGCCATTTCCTGAGGAAGACTCTGAGACTAGTACCTGGAGGTCCAAGTCGCGTTCTGAGGAGATGTTACAGGCATTAGGGACCTTTTCTTCAACAGATACATTTATGATGGAAGGTGAGAAGTATTATACAAATGTTGCCTTTTATAACCTATATTCAAAGAGCAAAATAGGTCATTATTTTTAATTAATTACTTTAATATTATTTATTATTACTTTAATATCACTTAATTATTATCATTATTCCTATATAATTAGTTGATACAGGAAGGTGCTTATAAAAGACGAGCAACCTATTTTTGCTAGTTAAAACCGAGTCCTTCATTAAAGTGATACAATCAGACACAATAGTCTTAAAATATAGCTTTTTCTTTCTTCCTGGTAACTAAATCTTTGAAAACTTTTAGAATATTTTTGTATGGTGTTGCTACTGGAAAAAAATAGGGTAAATATATTTGGCATCCTTGCAGAAAAAATATACTTTCTTTCTGCACTCACCTAATTGTTTCTATTGTCAACATACATTGGAAAATATAAACCTACATCCCTTCTGTTTCCCCAGTAGCCTCCAGTCTTGCCCTTGTGGCCTAGAAGGCCAATGGTATCCTGGGGTATATTTGGAAGAGTGTTTCCAGCAGGCTGAGGGAGGTGATCTTCCCCTTTACTCAGCTCTGGTGAGGCCACACCTGGAGTATTGTGTCCAGTAATGGGCTCCCCAGTACAAGAAGGACATGGAGCTACTGGATCGAGTTCAGAGGAGGGCTATGAAGATGATGAGAGGACTGGAACAGTTGTCATATGAGGACAGGCTGAGAGAACTGGGCCTGTTTAGCCTGGAAAAGAGAAGGCTGAGGGGAGGCCTCATCAATGAGTATAAATATTTGAGGGAAGGGTGTTGAGCGGATGGAGCCAGTCTCTTTTCTGTTGTGCCCAGTGACCGGACAAGAGGCAATGGGCTCAAACTGAAGCAAAGGAGGTTCTGGCTGAATATGAGAGGGCAGTTCTTTACTGAGAGGGTGACAGAACACTGGCTCAGGTTGCCCAGAGAGGTTGTGGAGTCTCCTCTGGAGATGTTCAAAACCTCTCTGGATGTCTGTGCAGTGTGCTCTAGGTGATCCTACTCGGCAGGGGGTTGGACTTGATGGTATTCAGAGGTCTCTTCCAACCTCAGTCATTCTATGATTCCAAATCTTATCTCCCACTGGTAAACTGCCCTCCAAAATGGATACACATCCTTGTGAGGTGAACAGATATAGGCATTTTCTGTAGGTAGGTGAGAGGCTAAATTTCAAAGATGAAGGGAATCCTTTCACAAAAGGTAGTGTGGATATGCTATGCAGGACATCTGCAAAATGAATAGTGATCCTCCAAAATCACAGATACTTTTGAAAATGATGGATTTTATTTTTAAATTTGAAAGGTTTCTTCAAGTGAAAAAGGGTAAAAGGATTTAATCTGAGAAGATTTTGTTTGTTTGTTCTTCTCCCCTGCTGTCACATTTGCATTTCAATACTACAGTAATGCTATTGACATCTGGCAAGCATTTCTGTTATAAAACCAATTGCCAGCATTTGCAGAAGTTGCTTAAAGTTAATTCCTATGATTTGATGATTTGTCCCCTTTATTTACAAATAGATGTGTGTGTGCAAAGGAGTGTCCCTTAACATTCATACAGCTGGTATATATGAGATACACATTTTCCCGCAGATTATGTGGATTCGTCTCAATGGACTGACCTCAGCTCAGATGCAAGAGAGTTTGAAGCGGAGTCCTGGAGTCTTGTTGTGGACCCAGCATTCTATCACAAGCAAGAAAAGGATGTCATCAAGAGGCAGGACGTCATTTTTGGTCAGTATATCAAAGCTTCGTGTAAGTTTGGAAACAACTGGGTGTAGAAAATGCACTAGGGAACCTGACGTTTTATGTCTGGAAGAATGAATGGCTCAATTTAGAATAATAAGGCTCAAAGAACATTTTTGTCACAGATTATGATTTATTCTAGAGCTAAGGAAATGTAGGAGCGTACTGTTTACCAAAGACATGCCTACCCTGTTCACGGGATGGTTGAGGTTGGAAGAGACCTCATCCAGTTCCCATTTTAATCAGTTGCTATCCTAGCATGCTCAGTGGGGTACAACTGAGAAAGCTGCATTAGAGCTCAATATATTAAGTCTTCTCACTGGCATAATCTATTAGGTTTGAGGCTCACAAAGGAAAATTTATTATGTGCGATATATGATATATAATATAACATATCACAGAAGGTGTCTAAAATGTTCAGGTGATTACTACACTAAACTGTTTTCTTTTATGCCGCAGAGCTGGTGCAAACAGAAGTGCATCACATCCATACCCTGTTCATTATGTCTGAAATATTCAGGAAGGGAATGAAAGAAGAACTACAGCTGGACCACCACACAGTGAATAAGATATTCCCCTGCTTAGATGAGCTACTGGAGATCCACAAGCAATTCTTCTTCAGAATGAGAGAGAGACGGCAGGAATCATGTGAAGTGGGGAATGACCGTAATTTTGTAATCAGTAGAATTGGAGACATCCTTGTGCAACAGGTAGAGACATCAGCTCTGTTAATCCTTCACATACTCAGGGTTCTCAAATACAATTTACTGAGTTTGAAACTTTTTTTGGGGATGAGAAGAGGGCTAATGTTGCCTTATTAAATTCAATGTCCCCTTAAGGTTATGGCAGGGTGAAATAGCAATGAGAGAAAATAATTACTGACAGGTAACTGATAACAGGTGGACGAACTTGTACATGCATGGTACAAGTGACAAAGAAAGTGATGAATTTGAGATTCTGTTCATGATAAAAAGCTGCTCCCATGGATTGCTCAAACAGTAGCAATGAGTTCGTTTTGTTAACAGCTAGGCAGAAGTGTGAATAATTGATCATGGAAAACAAACTATCCTTTCATTTCTTCATTTCATAAAGTGGTCTGGTGTGGTGTATCTCGGGTTGCTGCTCATTAGAGGAGGGGTCGTCACATGTGCTTATGGTAGCTGTAGTACTGCTAGCTAACTCTGCTTGCTTGCTGCCAGCAGTTTGGTTCCTTGCAATGAGTGCAGCTTTTCACCTTTTGGCAGTCAGTTCTCACCCTGCTGAACTAAAGAAGCTGAACTATTGATATCTGTTTTATAAGTGATGGGGAGATCAGATGAATGCAAATAAGCCTCAAAGGGATCACGTTTGCAAAGGAAGCAGTGTTATACTAGTTGGTCTAGCCATTATTTGCAGGATTGTCACACTTGTGCCCTCTACAGCTTACCTTCCTCTCCTTACTCCTAAAATGGCTAGCCCATTTTTTGTTCTGTGGTGACAGACCCTGTTAGTGACATTCAGAGAACTTGACAAACAAGTAGCATAGAAGTTAGAGGTTCTGAGTATGTACAGAATATATTAATCCTTGGTATATACTTTTATGTTAGTTGCGATGTTGAGCATGATTTAATTATTAATTTCTTCAGTTTTCAGAGGAAAATGCAACCAAAATGAAGAAAATATATGGGGAATTTTGCAGCCATCAGAAAGAAGCTGTTAGTCTCTTCAAAGAGTTGCAGCAAAACAAGAAATTTCACAATTTTATTAAGGTATGTTTCCACATGAACGTGATCCCTATGTAGCCTTCATTTAAAATTTAAGGATCAAAGTTATATTCAGTATCTCTCTTTTAGTAGTCAATAAAAATGTCAAGTTTTTTTCATTCTTAATGAGTGAGCTGATAAATTACAGTTTTCTTTCAAATGTATGAAAGCTTTGGCATTCAGTATATATCACATACGTGTTTCTGTTGTAGCATACCTCATCCCTCAGGGCAACAAATCTTCCTTGGGGATGGTTCAGGTAACCCAGCATTTCATTTCAGTTTAGTCTAGCATGTTGAGATCATATTTCTTATTAGTCAGTTGGTGCTTTGATAAGCATTTACTACTTAAGGTATGTATTTGTGTCTGTACAGCTGAGGAACAGCAACCTGTTGGCACGACGCCGAGGAATCCCTGAGTGCATTCTGCTTGTCACTCAGCGAATCACCAAATACCCTGTTCTGGTTGAAAGGATATTGCTGTACACAAAAGGTGAATAAAAGCTGAGTGTTGCTTCACATCTGTAATCATAGTGCATTTCTAATGTAAGGAATATGCACTGATACAATTTATACAAAGAATGAAATTCACTGTTCTGTAGAGAAACACAGCAATGTAAGTAACTACTGTTCAGGCAAATATCACCTAAAGTGTGTGTCTAGTATACATAGTCTTTGCCAAAGCTAGGATGTGAAAATTTCCAGGATTCCAGTGAGGTAAGTCCTAGAAGTCCAGTAGAACATGTTTTAGCAAAAGATCTTGAATAGAGGATGTGAATTAATTCAGGCAAGTATGTGCATGTTCTTCAAAATGAGATACAGTGAAGGATCTTGTAAAGTTAGGCAAATTATTGCTCGGCTTTTCAAACAAAAGTTTGAATAACCCTGCAGTTTTGTAGAATATGTTAGAAATGCTAGAAGCTTACAGATATTACCCTCAAAATGGGTAATAAGTGAATATTGCAGAAAGTTTTTATACAATATTTCTATATTGTAGAAAATTGCAAAATTTCCTTGGAAACTGTCTTTGAAATCCCTGAAATCCTATTTTAATTTCTTTTTAACTCTTAACCAGAAGAGTAATATATGATTTAACTTAGTTAAAAAAAAAAAAAAAAAAAAAAAAAAGAGAGATGCTAACAGCTCATAAATATGTCAGAAATATTCAATGTTTAGTTTTGACTGATGAATAAATCTGAGGTACCCGTCATCTTTTAACAGGCAAACCAAAGGCAGATATCTCTAGTATTTCTAGTAAGTTGATTACTGCGTTCAAGTTAAAATGACATATTTATCAATTTAAGCCTTGCATCATGTTGATTAGTTCCAAGAAAGTAAGGAATAATACTTTCTATTGAATATGTCAGCTATTATCAGTTTGTTTATTTTTTGTTTCCTACAGAAGGAACAGAAGAACATAAAGACCTGTGCAAAGCCCTTCATTCAATTAAGGACATAATTGCCGCAGTAGATTTAAAAGTTAATGAATATGAGAAAAAGCAAAAGCTGTTGGAAATTCTCAGTCGGACTGACAACAAAACATACACAAAGCTGAAGAGCGGCTATGTTTTTAGGAAGCAAGACTTACTGAGAAAAGAGAGTATACTTCTTCATGAAGGTTTAGTGTACTGGAAAACAGCTACAGGTCGTTTCAAAGGTATTGCATCCTAGCAGTAAAGTTCTCTAACTCTTTATTTGCAAGTAACATATAAAGATTGTTTGGTTTAAGAATGAAAGTACTTTGTTACACTGCATTGCAAACACAGATTTTTGGGTGAATGGTAGTGAGAATATTGTTGGAAGAATAGTTCCAAAAGCTGTCATGTTTTATAGGTAATCCCCTGTATATTTAAAATGACAAGTTTGCCTACAGTGCCTGGGAAACTGTAAATTTTGTACATTCTACTATTAGTTGCATTTTTTCTTCCAGACACTTCTTTTAGTTCCCACAGTTTGCAGCTTCATCCCGTGAAGTAGCTTCTTGACTTACATATTTATATTCTTCACAGCATTGACTACTGAAAATAAGGCATTAAAATTACATGCGGTTCTTCGGTGGTACTGGTACACAGACAGTGAAAAAGAAAACATGAGGGCAAATATGGCCAGAGCCCAGTTTTTACATTCAAGTTCACAGTCTGATTTTCACTTTAATCATATGTTGGGATTGTCTTTTTTTTAAACTTACTAGTATTTGTTTTAAGATTTATAAAGCTATCTCCTCACTATTACTCCAGAAATGCTTTCATACTGTGCTGCTACAGGCAAAACAAAATTTGTGTGAGTTGTTCTTTGCCAGGTTGCCTGTCAGTGGCCTGGGAAATGTGGGGGGATGTTTGAGTGAGGGTTTCTGCTTTCCATGGGACAGTGCTCCAGCACTGTGCTGCAGGAGGGTGAATAGTAGAAAGTGGGGTCTTTCCCAGGAGGCACAAAGTTATGTCTTGCCGTTGCTTTGTGCAGACCATAGGGCAATCCAGCTATTTCCTGTTTAGTTTACTGTAGGATTATGAGGTAGACTTATTGAACAGGATTTCTTCCTTTTTAAAGTATAAAAGAAGAAATTAAGTATAGTGTTAAGTATAACCTTTCATTAAAAAAAATCTTTTACTTTTCTCATTTTAAGACACCTTAGCTCTGCTTCTAACTGATGTGCTGCTGTTCTTACAAGAAAAAGATCAAAAATACATCTTTGCAGCTGTTGTAAGTATATTACCAGACTTTTGAATATATACATTACATTTTTGTTTGTGTATTTCTCAAATGTGAGGACCCTTTCTAGGTTATTCTCAAATATTGTTTTATTTCTTTAATCCTGGTAGTATATTCAGAACGGTAATGTACCAGTATATGGAAAACGTGGTTTATTTTCAAAATTAAGAAATCTCGGGGAAGAAGAAGGATAAAACAACAGAATGATGTTTAGCGATGTGCCTCATGTGGTTATGAGGATGGGAAGCAGAGCAGGCTCTTTCAATTATCTAAAATAAATTTTAACTTCTGGTTCTGTTAAACAAAACAGAAGAATAATTTGACTGCAAATGTAGTAGTAAATACGCATAAAATATATGAAAGGTCATGGACTGAAGTTCCCAAACTTATTATAAATACTATATAAATACAGTGTGTCAGTATCATTGATCCCCTGGGATTTATTTTTTAGCGCATACACAATGCTTTACTTGTTTGTGAATACTGTAAGGTATTTAACAAAAATAGTTTAAAAAGATGTCTGAATACTCATCTTTTGCAGCCATATACTTGGTGAGAACATGCATAGGCTGAGTTTAACAGTAGGAGAATTAGTTCAGTTAATTCAAAAATATGCCTTATTATAAAAGTATGGTATTTTATGAGAAACCCATTTATTTTTTTTTAATATACTGTGACTGTTTCCCCCAGGACCGGAAGCCTTCAGTTATCTGTCTTCAGAAACTCATAGTAAGAGAAGTAGCCAATGAAGAAAGGGGGATGTTTCTGATCAGCGCTTCATCTTCAGGACCTGAAATGTATGAGATTCATACCAGCTCCAAAGAGGAACGTAACAGCTGGATGAGGCATATTCAAGATGCAGTGGAAAGGTAGAGAAAAAGGCTTTTGGTTTTCACCTTGGCAGTCCAAAGCAGATAGGAGGTCATTCGGGTATTTGTTGCAGCGTGCTCTCTCTTCTGCACTGCACTGGATCTATCCTATGAGGCTGGGTTCACAAACACCAAAACCTCACTATCACTTCTGCCAAACTACCCGTTTTCTTCTGTTTTACCACTGAACCTACAGACCTTTCTTGCTCCCCATTAGATGTCCTCACCTGTCATTTTAGGCTTCTCTCACCTTTCCTTTTGGCACTGGATGCTTTCTTGAGTTCTGCAAGTGTCCATACATCCATTCTGGATAAATCCCCAATTACACCTTGGTATTAGTTCCTTAGGAATGGCAGGGAAAGCATTGCTCCGTGTGGGAGCTGCAAACCTGCAGGAGGGCCAGCCACCCACTCACTGCATGATGTAACCTTATCAGGATTGAAAGGAATCCTTCAGTATTGTTCATACCCAGTTACTGCTTTTTAAAGAAGTAGGCAAATGGCATGCTGCTGGATTGGAGCAAAAGTTGATGTTGGTGTTGTGCAATTTATTATGAATGCAAGGCTGTACTGAAGATAATTATAAATGTTCAGATTTTGCTTTATCCACCTTTGTTTCATCTCTAAAGATGTCCGGAGGGAAAAAAGGGAAGAAAAATGAATGAATCTGATGAGGACAGACGTATTGCTGAGGCCAAAGCATCCAGAATTCAGAAATATCAAGGTGCGGTACCTTTCCTGCCACTCTGAGACCTCCCATGTCCTGAGAGTTTAGGATGAAGGAATAACATTCACGTGTTGGCTGATGCACTCAGAATGGCTTAATATGCAGAGTCACAGCACAGAAAGCTAGGGTTGTCTGATTGTGTATGGGAGTTGCCTGAAAAAGAACCATTTTTTTCCAAGTACTTTATATTTTTACTACATTACTGTGAGTACAAAAGAAAAGGTAAAATGGCTTATTTCAGAATAAGCGCTAAATTTTGCAGATCAGCATCAAGGTCAGATAGATTCCTATTTGTGGAAGTACCTCAAACCTCCAGTAACTACTTTTCTACTTGTTTATGGCAGTACACCTTTGCTGCTTTTATTTTTGTCTAAAAATATCACTAATCAAGACAAATTTCACTTCCTTGTTTCCTGTACACCTAATTTCCACATCTTTAAGTGCTGTAAGGAGAGAAATTTCACCAATGTCCTTCCTGGAGAGAGAAACAGGGAAGGGCATCCTCCACTGAGAGCAGATGTTCTTTGATGTTGAGACAGTGAATTAGCCAAGTGCTTTTCCAGCATTGCTTGTTGTGAGTGTAGCAGGAGATAGCTGAGTGCTCCAGAACACCGGCAAGGCCACCTCATCAGGATAGGGCAGTTGCCTGGTCCTTTGTCAGGCAGGACAGACTATGGGTTGAATTTGGGTCCTAGCCACTTGCAAAAGGTATCGTGTAGGTCTGTTGCCTAGCTCATTAGCAGTGTCTGTGTGGTGTAAGCATTAGAAGTGTGAATGTCCAAAGTGCTTTGCCTGCAGGTTAAAAAAATATTAATATGCTACTCAATTTTTGTTGACAGAATCACTGAGTAACCAGGACCAGCAAATCTGCAGCTGCTTGGAAGACAAGTTGCGTACCTATGCGGAACTGGTAGATATGATTGGGTTAAAGGATGTTCATGTAGAGCCTCACCTCCTTATCAAACTGGATTTTGGAGAAACTCCACAGGCTGTTTCACTGCTGGCGGCAGCACTCAGAGAAGGTGAGTTTGTATGGGAATAGTGGTTTCTGCCCTCTCCAAATGGGATTTCCAGATAACATTTTACATTTCCAAGTAACAAAATACAGCCATGTTGGCTTGCGTTGCAATTCTACCAAGTCTCAAGAGCTGGCAGTGTCAAAACTTGGCAAATGATGCTGAGGAAAAGTCTCTTGAGTTTATACTTGTCAGGTGCATAAGATGGTATCTGCCAGACTGTGACATAAGGGATGTGTTTAGTGCATAACATCGTATGTAAGCAGGCTGGACCGTGGTGTTAGGTTGTATCCAAGGAGTGTTTCCTTAACTGGACTCCTTGCAGTACAGCCTGGTGAAGAAGATAATGGGATACAGTGTGATACTGCATCTGATCCCTTACCCTCACCTGCCTAGGTTGATTTGATGATAGGTCTGGATCATGTAGGGTCATATACAAACCAAACTGCAGATGGTATTGGCAGATTTGCCAAGACGCACCTGCCATTAGAGGAGTTGTGTTTCTCTGCATAATATCTAGCAGGGGCTGTATAGCCTTGTGCCTACAGTGCTGTCCTCTGAAGTAAGGAAGACTGGTTTTGGTGATGTCTTGTATAGCTGGAGGTTTAGCCACATTCCTTTTAAACTTAGCTGAAATGAGTCCTGATAAACTGAGCCATATCCAACATAGGGGTATGCTCTGAGAAGTACTGCAAGATTATAGCATCACATAGACTGAGATCTGTGAGCAAATAACCAGCTGTCAACCCTAACAGCAAAGGTTGACCTCCATCACCATTATGAAGCCAGAGAATAAGTTTGTTGATAGACTTTGTCTTTAGATAAAGAATATAAGGTAGTGATGCCATAATAGATGTGATTTTATCTAAAACAGCAGCCTATACTGACACAGCTAATTCTGCCCACTTTTAATTTTCACTTTCTTTCATGATACTCGTACTGTTGATGATGTCTTTTCAGCCCACTATAATGAATTTACAGCAATGTGTGGAGGATTATTTTCCAGAACACAAATACTAAGTCCCTGAGCTAATAACAGACTCTCTAGCAGTAAAACACTACTCAGAGTAGAGAAGGATAGAATTAGGAAATGCTTAGGCGAATTGGATATATTCAAATCCATGGGAAAGATAGAATAAATCCAAGTATGCTCTGGGAGCTGGCCAATATCTTTGTGAGGATGCTTTCTATCATCTTCAAAGGGTCAAGGTGACCAGGAGATGTTCCTGATGACTTGAAGAACACAAACAGCATTACACTGTTCTTCAAGAAGGAAGATAAAGGGAACTACAAAGCAGTCAGCCTCAGCTTAGCCTCTGGGAAGATGATGGAGGAAATACTCAAAGAAGCCTTTTCAAAACATGTGAAGAGGTGACTGGCAACAGCCAGTATGTATTCATTGAGGGCAAATTGACTAACTTGATGGCTTTTATGATGAGCAGAGATCAGCGCATGTTTTTACCTTTATATCTGCAAGGCAGTCAATGTGGCCTGCACTGGTTGTAGTATCCTTACAGCCACATTGGTGATGTAAGGACTGCATAACTGGTTGGAAAATTGGCTCAGAGGATTTTGATCTGCAGTACAGTGTCCAGCTGGCAACGTGTTATTAAGGGAGAGGGAATCCCTAATAGGGAGTTAGGGATGGATATTGAGACCAGTACTTTTCAGCATATTATTAGTGAAGTAGCAAAGGAATTGAGTAAACTCTTGGCAAATTAATGACTGACAGCAAATGAGGAGGAGTGATTAATGTGCTGAAGATACCTCAACAGAGTGGGAAAATGTGCTGAGAAACCTCAAAAAAATGACAGAGACACTGCAAAGTTCTGCATCTGGGATGCAGTAATCCGTGTATTGGTATAGGCTGCATACTGGCTGGATAGAAGATAGCTTTGCAGAAGTGCACCTGGGAGTCCTAGTGAACAGCAAGTTGACCATGAACCAGCAATGTGCCCTTGGGGCAAAGAAGGCCAGCAGGCTTGTGGGCTGCTGCAATAGGAGAAGTGTTGCCAGCAGGTTGAGGGAGGTGGTCCTTCCTCTACTCACCTGTGGTGGGAAGTATCTTGAATGCTGTGTCCAGTGGTGGGACATGGACATACCGGAGAGAGTCCAGTGAAGGGCATGAAGAATGTGATGTTTGAGGAGGGGCTGCGAAAGCTAAGCCTTGAAATAAGAAGGCTTGGTGGATCTTACAACTGTCTGCAACCAGATAAAAGTACTATAACAGAGAAGCTGAAGAAGAGCAGAGAAGCCATTATCTATCATATTTGAGAAGCCTTGGAAGTCTGGTGAAGTTCCCACTGCCTGCAAGAGGAGAAACAAAACCCCCATTTTTAAAAAGGGGAAAAAGGAAGACCAAAGAACCACAGACCAGTCAGTCTCACCGCTGTGCCTGGCAAGATCCTCCTGGAAACTATGCTAAGTCACATGGAAAATGAGATGATTGGCGACAGCCAACATGGCTTCACTAAGGACAGATCATGCCTGACAAACCTGGTGGCCTTCTATAATGGGGTTAAACATTGGTGGATAGGGGAAGAGTAACTGACATCATCTGCCTGGAGTTGTGCAAAGTATTTGGCACTGTCCCCCACAATGTCCTTGTCTCTAAATTGGAGAGGCATGGATTTGATGGATGTACCACTTGGTAGGTAAGGAATTGGCTGGATGGTCACACTCATAGGACTGTGGCCAACAGCTCAATGTCCAAGTGGAGAGAGTAACAAGTGGTGTTCCTCAGGGGTTGATATTGGGACCTGTGCTATTTAACATCTTTGTTGGTGACATGCACAGTGGGATTGAGTGCACCCCTCAGAGAGTTTGTTGATGACACTTTTTGCTGAAGCTGTGTGGTGCAGTTGACACACTGGAGGAAAAGGTTGGACCTGGACATGTTCCTAAAGATGGACCTGGAAAGGCTCGAGAGTTGGGCCTGTGTGAACTTCATGAGGATAAACAAGGCCAAGTCCTACATCTGGGACGGGACAATCCCAAGCAAAAGTACGGGCTGTGCAGAGAGCAGCTCTGAGAGGAAGGACCTGGGGTTATTGGTTGATGAGAAGCTCATCATAGGCTGGCAATGTGCTATCACATCCCAGAAAGCCAGCTGTATCCTGGGCTACATCAAAAAAAGACATGGCCAGCAGGGTGGAGGAGGTGTTCTCTCCCTCTCTGCTCTGCTCTCATGAGACCCCACATGGACTACTGCATTCAGGTCTGGGGCCCCCAGCACAAGGAGGTTATGGGTCTGTTGGAGAGAGTCCAGAGGGTATAGTAAAGGGGATCTACAAGGATAGTAAATGGGCTAGAGCACCTCTCCTATGAAAAAAAGCTGAGAGAGTTGGGTTTGTTCAGCCTAAAGAAGGTAAGGCTCTGGGGAGACCTTATAGTGACCTTCCAGTAAAGGAGACCTACAGGAAAGCTGGGGAGGGACTCTTTGTCAGGGAATGTTTTAATAGGACAAGGGGTAGAGGCTTTAAACTAAAAGAGTGTAGATTTAGATTAGATATAAGAAGAAAATTATTTGCTGTGAGAGTGGTGAGGCACTGCAACAGGTTTCCCAGAGAAGCTGTGGATGCCCCATCCCTGAAGTTCAAGGCCAGGCTGGATAGGGTTTTGGGCAACCTGGTCTGGTGGGAGGTGTCCCTGCCCATGGCAGGGGGAGTGGAACAGGGTGTCTCTTCCAACCCAAACAATTCTGTAATTCTATGAAGCTGAACTCTTGGAGATGCATGGGAATAGGACAGGAGGCAGCAGGCACAGGTTGGAACATGGAGAATTCCAATAAAATAAAAGGAAAAATTATATTACTGTGGGAATGGTCAAAAACTGGAGCAAGTCTCTCAGAGAGATTGTGAACTCTCAGTCCCTCGATACTTTAAAAGCTTGCTTGTACAAAGCTCTGAGTGACCCAATTTTGTTGACCAGAAGTTTGGACTAGATGGCTTCTGAAAATCCCTTCCAGACTAACTTATTCTACAACTTGTTGTCATTTATTTATGCATAAAGGAGCTATTTAAAGGGCTATTTAAAGGGCCTCTAACTGTTCATGTTTTCCTCTCTAGCTGAAAATCTCCGTGTTGCTGTCACATACCCACAAGTGAGTGAATCAGAGGAAAGTCCTGAAGAATTAAATTTGAAGCATGAACTTAGTGCCAATGAAATCTTGGAATCTTCCCCTGGTGGTAAGTAAAATTTGATGTTTCTATGTATTCGGATTGCTGAAATAATTGATGCAGGATTGTTTTTTTGGAAAGCTGTCTCAGTCTATGGCAGAATCAACAGAAAAAAAATGTAACAAAAGTTGTCTTTGGACAAATGCTCTGATAGTGTAAACTGTCATATAACTTCATTAATGCAAACAGACTGTTTGCATCCACTGCATCTTTTCCTTATCATATGTCTGTAATCAGCATTATTGAGTGTGATTTGTGTAATTTCATACATAATGTATACGTGATTTCTAATCTTTGTTGCTCAGCTCCACAGCAAATGTATGTTGCAGTGTAGCCCATTTCCTGGGTACTAATTTTTGTCTGAAGGCCTGAAAGCCAGCTCATAAGTAGGATTGGTATTGCAATAATTTCAGCTATAAAAAGTATAACATGATTTTCTTGCAACAGCAACAACAAAAATAAATAAAAAAACCACACACACACACAAAAATTAAGTCCTGTAAAAGCCATTGCTGCAGAGTATTTTTAGTGATACGGCTGTATTTATATCTTAGCTTTCATAATTTAAATACTACTGATTTTTTATGGTAGGAAAAACAGATTGTCCCAGCCATGCCATCCTGACTTTGAAACTTGTTTTTCCTCAGCCTAAAATTCTAGAGCATTAGATATTTTCAGCATCCTGTGTGTAGCTCTGAAAAAAATGTGCCCTTTGTTTCTGCAGTCAGAATATGCTTTGATACAGCTTTCTCTTGCATCCTGTTGTGGTCTTATTTGTTAGATGCAGAAATGAAGGAAGTTGAAGAATCATCTGACGTCGACCTCAGTGAAGGCACATTTCCTGTTGATAAGGAAACGTCAGATGACAATGTAGAGTATAAGGTAGCGTAACTGATTTCTGTTCCTGTGTTGTGTTTATGACTGTGGGCACTGGGAATGTAACTGCTGTCCAAATGTTTAAAGGAAGTCTAAAGACTGTTCCAAAACCTAAAGCATGGGATAGGCACATTTTATCCAAGTCCAGATAATTCAATTTAACAGAGGTCACTGCAATTAATGATGAATTAAAAAAAAATCATTAAAAAAAATCATTTATTGACAGGCTTACAGATTGGTGGGTGTGATAGCAGCCACAATGCTTTTGTATGGGACACTTAAGACCCTGGTTCTCCACTGTCATCATTCAATACATCCACCTCTGTGGAGTTGATAGTATTCCCTCTACTCTCTCCTCCTATTCACAGGATGTTGAGTCTCCTGCAATGACAGAGACCTCAGCTAATGCAAGGAAGGCTTATGCGTTGGAAGAGCTTCATCCTCAGAACAAGCATATAAAATAGGATGGATTGTCTTACGCCAGCTTGCTTCAGAATTTTGAATTAGAACAAAATGGAGCAATTAAAAAATAGAAGTGAAGCAGCATATTTTTCAAAGTCCTGTAACTCTTCAGCAAATCCGGGGGAGGGGGGAAAAAAAAACAACAAAAAAAACAACAACAACAAAAAACACAGAATGAAAAGTCAGTTCTGGGCAGAATTATAAATGGCAAATTTATAGTAGCAGCAGGGAGTGTTACAGCAAGAGCAGTATGAATTCGTATGTGCAAATAAACTGAACTGTAATTGTGTAGACCTTAGATGGAGGGACAGAACCACAAAAGGAATAAAAGGGAGAGACAAGAACAGAAGATGCGTGCCACGAAAGGGAAAGCAAAGTTTGCTAGAAAAGTAGATGCTTAGCATTATGGTGATGTCTGCGTCAGATCAAAAAGAGGACTTGTGTGCCTGAAACCTTGGATGTTTTTTCTAGCTCTTTCTGTAAGACTCTTACTAAAACACTTGTTTCCCTTTAAACCTTACCTCATGTTCATGTTCATTAAACCTCACGTCATGTTCAGCTTTAGGTCATCTTGTCTACCAGACTGCTGTTTAGGAGAGTGGAAAGAAAAGTGTGTATGGAAAAAAATAGGGTAGGGACAATTCCAAGTGAGCGGTCACAGAAGTTAGATGAAATTAAATAAAATAATAAAAGGTACAGGGGCGTAGGTCTACCCTGTTAAAAGTTTCAGTAGTTTCACATAAAAAAAATGCCATTGGGGTTACAGAGAAGACAGAGACAGACTTTTCTCAGAGGCACACAGCAACATGATGAGCATAAAAGGTTACAAATTGAAGCAAGGGAAATTCTGATTGTATATAAGAGGAAAAAAATCACCACGAAGAAGGTAATCAAGCAGGAACAGGTTGTACAGAGAGGCACTGGGGTCTCTGTCCTTGACAATTTCCAGTATTTGACTGCAGAAGGCCCTGAACAACCTCACCTAACCCACTTAGAGGTTTTCCAGCAAGCCATCATAGTTCCTTATTCCAGTTTAGCCTACTATTTGGGCAACAGTCATGTCACATCTTACTGTGTCAGAATCAGATTCGCCAGGAGGTGGCAGAATGTGCAAACAGAACAGGAAAGGCAAGGGCTTTCTAAGGCAGAGTGTGCTCACCAGCCTGCCTTTAGATGCTGTGTGCAGTGCCTTGAGGTTGTGGAATGGCAGCACTGGTATCAGACCAGCTAGCCTGGGAAGAGAGCCAGAAAGCCAGACTGAAGGCGCCTAGCTCTGGGATTAGGTGCTGACCGAGCAGCAGGAGGAGTGTTGTGCGCTCCTCCTGGGATGCCAAGCGGGCACTAGTGGGAGGCAGTCTCCATCTCATCCCCCTGCTCCTGCGTTGTAATTTTATCTCCAGCTCGCTGCCTGAGGACTGGCAGCCTGCACTGGGGTCTGAACATCTGCTGCTCGTCACTCTTAACAAAGGTGTAGAGTGGCAGGGAGATGGTGGTGGACAAGTAAAACAGCTGAATATGTTGGTTCAGACCTAACTAGACTTAAAGGACTTGTGCTGAAGCTGTAGTGGTGCAGCTACAATGCTATTGTTTCCCTGGGTAGCTTGACCATACCTTCCTTGGGCTCACTCCCTAGTCACAGAATCCCAGGATAGGTGATGTTAGCAGGCCTCTCTGGAGCTCATCTGGTCCAACCCCCTGCTCAAACAGGGACACCCACAGCAGGGTGCCCAGGACCATGCCCAGACTATGGCCAGTCCTCAAGTGGTGCTGCCTAGCTGCATTAAAGAGTCCACAGGCACTTGGGCTGTTCACAGGCTACCTCATAGCCATGCCAAAGCTAGCCAGGCCTTGAATCCCCCTGTAAACCTCCTTTGTTAAATTAAACAGGGCTTAAAAGAATGAAACAAAGTGTAGAGTTGATCCCACACCTCTGTTCAACGAATGGGCCCTCGTTCATACACTCACTCTTCCTCACCCCACCTGCATCTTCTTCTCTTCTCTCTTCATCCCTTCTTCACCCTCTTCTTTCTCCCTGTCTGCAGCTTGTGTTGGCAGCCCAGAGCAGGAGGGCCAAGCTCCTGTGTGTCTGCCCCAGTGCTACAGAGGCATCCCTGCTGTGTCCTCTGTGTCTTGTGGCAGGGCAAGTGGTTGGGTTCATGGCTGCAGTAGGAAGTGGAGGAGGTGAAGGTGTGGGGAGGAAAATACTGAGGGGAGATAATGAGGGAGAATGCAAGCTGTGGAGGAAATGCAGCAGCTGGTGCTCCTTTTTCCTAAACTTCATCTTCATTGTGAGTTCTGTTTTGGGGCCTGGCCTTTTTCGTCTTCATTTCCAGTTATTGCAGCGAAATGGAGCAGCTGCTGTGCTCTCTGTGATGGGAAATGAGGCTCAGTAGACAACTTAAGAGAATTACAGAAAGAACAAATATTCCCCAAGCCCTCCTCCACTTCTCTAAAAAAAATTACAGAAATCATACAGGAAGTCTTTCCAGTGTAGCCTCAGGAGGGATTGTGTTTTATTTCTCCACTATTTCACCTTATCTTTCTCAGAGGAGCTGTTTTTCATGCAGAAAGGATTATGGGTGGCTTCACCCCATAAATTAAAAAAGCTTCCTAGGAAAAAGAGGATAGGGTGGAAAGTGCAAAGTGGCTGAGCCTCATCTGAAAGCAGCAAGCCTAGCTGCTGTGGATGGTTGTCACTATGCCAGTAGATTTCCAAAGGTACAGCAGGCACACAGCCCTAGCTCTGTGCCTCACTGCTCACTGAAGGCACTCGCCATAACCCACTAATGTAACTGCTGTCAGCTTCTTACTCTATTAATGCCTTGATTTCTGAAGAGTCTTGAGCTGTTTCATCCTACTAGAAGTAATCTAAACCCACTCTGCTGTATATACAGAAGTCTGGTTACTGTATTTCAAAACTGTCAGGTAAACAAAGAGTGAATGGAAATGTCTCTTCTGTGTAGCATTAGTCACAAGAGGATTAAAATTGTGGATGAAATATTTTTGTTTTTACAGTTGTGCTTAGGATCTCTAGTGATTTCCACGGAAACTACAGTGTTGATGAATTATTAGTCTTCATAGATTATTGCTTCTGTCTTTTTTCACATACCCACGAGAGAGTTTGACTCAGCACTGCATATATTAGCAATATGAATGTCTCCACTAGTAAAATAAATAAATAAATAAAAAATTACCTATATGATACAATTGTAAAATTAAGAACTACTTTTTAAAGCAACATGTGTTTATTTTAGGAAGGAAGTATGATTTTCCCAGGATCTACAGGGACAGAGGTGAGTTTATTTAAACCCTAGACAGAATATAGTAACTATTTAGTTAATAATGGACAAAGCTTTGAAAATCCTTCTCTTTTGTTTTCTAGATTGTACAAACAGTCCAGAATCTAACTCGTCTCTTGTACAGCATACAGGTGACTATTCCACTGTTAACTTTGTAGAGTAATTAGTCTTGGTAATTTACTTCTAAAGGTTTGTTTTCATCTCGCACTATTTTTAGACATTATGTCAGTGGATACTTATCTCTACTGACTGTTGCACAAGCTGTCATATGATATATTTTTATTTTACATCACTGATGTTTCTTTTAAGAACTGAATAATGCTTGCTTGGAGATTACTTCCCTCCCAAAAAGGTTGTATGTACAGTCAAAAGTCTAGGGAGGAAGTAAAATGATGGCTTGAGCTGAGCTGATTTCATTTCATGTACAGATTTTTGAAATTATAGTTAAAAATGTTGAAAAAATGTAAGTATTTTGCTTAGAATATTCTGCTGGCAACTGCTAAAACACACCTCTGCCACTTAGGTGACCAGTTAACACACTGAAGATATTTCAACCTCCGTTGATTATTGTGCGTATGCTATAGGGTCTTAGTCTAAAGCTTTTGCCTCTTCCATGCCGTTTGAATATTTTAACTTCTTTTCACTCAGTTAGGTCCAATTGAAGATTAATTTTGAAATGTTTCATTTAACTTCTAAACTTTCTTGACATTAGCATGCTTCTTAACAATTCTGGAAACTTTAGGCTTAGAAATTAAGTGGATTGAAGCAAAGCAAAAGCAAAATAAAAGGCCTGTAAATCAGCTAAAATGTTGGAAAAAATGAAAAACAAATAGCTTAATACCAGTGGCAGTAAAGTAAAGGGATCATGCCTTATTGTCCAGACCATGAAAATTGCATAAGCTGTCAGTATAGGTGCAAAGAAACAAACAGAGCATACTGTCCTTGCCCTGTTTACAAATCACTGGAACTGACCCAGTACTGGGGGAAGAGACAAAAAAAAGCGGGAAAATTTAAAAAGTCTTTAGCTTTATGAAATGTGCAGTTGGGTGTGGATGGTATGGAGTAACGGGGCTGATGGAATTCTCTGGGAATATCTGCTCAAGTAGATTCCCATGTCAGTTCCTGAGGACAGGCAGTGCACTAAGTGCCTCAGTAGACCTAGGCCTTTCTTGCTTTCTTTTGTATTTGAATCCCAGCAATTTTTTTGTGCTACTGGAGGATGTCACAATCTTTAATGCAAACAATGTCACAACATCCTTGTAAGGGATGCCCTGTTGTGTTCTTGGTTGTAAAAGAAGCTACTGAAACATCAAAACTGAAATAATGACTATATGGCAGCTTTCAGCTGGCACAGGTATCTTGGTCTTCTGCATGTAGAAGTAAGGTCCTGATGACCTGGCTCTGTTGGCAGGTGCCTGTAGGTCTAATGTTGATAGGACTGAGCTGTTGCAGGTTAGCAAGGTGACCCTTAGGTCCTGAATGAGATGCACTGGAAATCGTACGTTTTTCTCTGCCTAAGCCACATCTGTATTAGGAATACTTTGTCAAGTGCAGCTTTCCCTAGACTGATGCTTTAATGCCCTCTTAAACCATGAAAGATTATTTTTCCTATGTGTCTTAACATCATTTGACAGAACAGAACCCCAGCTGTAACATAAACGTTGTATATAGTAACACCAAGTGCAAACCGTAAGCCTCATTAAAAGTGCTTGAAATGGTTGAGTGCTTTTAGAAACATTTCTTGGTATAGGCGTGAACACGGAGTTCTTTGCTTGCATGAGGAGTAACCTCCCCAGAAGCATTTAGCACTGATATTAAGGGAGGATGGAGCATTTTTATAAAATGCTGAAGTACAGAAATGAATTAATGTTAATATTTAAACATTTGTGTCTGATTTTGTTGTGGTGTCTAGGCAGCATTAAATATCCAGGACAGCCACAAAGAACTCTACAGGTTACTTCTGCAAGAGAATGAGAAGACGGGCCGGGGGCATGGTTCCTGGCTCACCCTCCTCATGGAACAAGAGAAATGCCGGAGCTCAGAAAAACAAAGGGAGGAGCTGGCAAACATAGACAAACTCAAGCAGCAGTTCCAGCAGGAGCAGCAGCGCTGGCTGCGTGAATGCGAGCAGCGGGAGCGGAAGCAGGAGCAGATGGAGAGCTTGCTGGAGCAGCGGGAGCGGGCCTGTGTCTGCCAGGAGGAGCTGCTGGAGAGGAGCCGGCAGGAGCTGGCGCTGCAGCTGCAGGAGTACCAGCAGAGCCTGGAGAGGCTGCGGGAGGGCCAGAAAATGGTGGACAGAGAGAGAGACAGAGTGAAAATGCAGAAGAAGCTCCTCTGGCGCTGGAAGCAAGGTAGTCAAAGCAGCCTGCTTTCAGCTACAGGGAGCTATGAGGTATGTGTTTCCATGCCATAATGACATCCCCAGCTGCAGAGCTGTAGAGATGTTCCTCGATGAATGGACCACCATTCATCGGTGTCCACTGCTTGGTAATATCCAAGGGCTTTCTTTTAATGTTGGAGCCCTGTGGAAGCCACACTTCGGGTATTACATTGAGGAGATGGGAACTAGAAGTGTGAGAATTGTGTTTTATTCTACTTTACTGCTGTGGTAGCCACCTTCTGGCAAGATACACTCTGCCTCTTGCTTCTTGTAGAAAAGCTAAATTGTAATGCTTGAGGCATGCAGCACTGTCAGTGAAGGGTCAGCCACCCTCCTTGTTCCTGGACAGCAGCACTGTCTCCAGCAAGGAACAAAGGCTCCTCCAGGAGCAGGCCTGATTCCCACGATGTTCTATCGGGCCTTGCACTGTCCATCTTGCTTCTCTGAAACAAGCAACTCCTGAGTGAATGAGGTCGGTGTGTGGCTCTGGCCTCAACAGTATAATTGGTTATACTGTTGGTCATTATTAGATGGCCATTATTAGGTGATGCTCTTTAAAGCAGCTCTGATGCTGCTTAAGAGCTAGTATCAAAAATGGTTAAATTCTTCTTGAAGTTGAGGGTGCAGGAAAAGAAGCTGGCTTTGCACTCAGCTTTTGGGTGTTAACCTGCCAGGTGTGCCCTGGCTGCCTAGTCCCTCCACCAGTGAGCAAAGTTTTGGTTTCCATGGCTGTTCCCTAAAGCACCTGTAAATCAAAACAAATCACATGGATTCAAAGCCCACTGACCCAAACAGCTTTCTTCCCCTCAGGTTTTCATTTTCACAAGAAAAAATGTAGAGCCGTTCTTCAGGCCATCACCTCCCTAGCTCTTCAGCTGGCAGCTGACCCATAACAGGCAGTGACCATTCAGTGTCTAAGCCTGAGCCTGAATGAGGAGATGAAGGATTGGCCTCTGACCTCTTCCTTTTCATCCAGCTTTTGTGAGCATGGTGTGAACACAACTTATCCCTATATGCTTGCCCAGCCCAAACAATGAAGGCAGTGTGTATTAGTACAGATTGTGGTAAAAGTTTGACTTATTTGGCAATGCTTAAGAAGTGGATGATAAAACAAAAGCTGAACTTGCCCATCAGCTCTAATTAATGAGACTTTTGAAGTCTTCTGAGGAGAGGAAGTTGAAGGATGACAGTTGGATTCAGGGATGTCCAGGGTGCCACAGACAGAGGCAAAATAATGAAATCCTGAGTGTCAAAGAGCCACAGGTTTTAAGTAATTCTTAACCTACTATTTAATGTGTAAAGCCATTTCACTTGTGTTTTTATTTCAAGTAAAATATATGACCTGAATGTACTCCAGTCCTTGGGCTTGTCTCTGTCCTGCATTTTCCAATGCCACACACTGCAGCAGCAGCAGAACCAGGACTGGGCATTTACCAGCCAGCCTTTCCTCCCAGACCATTATTTTTGCCATCACTCTGAGCCTAGCTATTTTTGGATGGCCAGACGTCACAGCTAATTCTACTGCTACTCCTTCTGTTGGTGCACCCAGTCGATAACACGCCTGCGGGGTGTTGCAGGCTGCAGGTAATGCATTTGCATCTCCCAGGAGCCGCATGTACTTGCTGAACACCATCTGCAGTCTCCAGTAGGGCAGTTGCAGTCCTCGTCTCTATGGTTACACCGTGTGAAATGGTACCTTATTTAGCCATGGAGCAAAATATTAACTCCCTAAAAGAAGTCAGCTAACCTTGGTACATCTCAGGTACGGGGTCTTTGTGTTTCGCTATTTTGCAGTTATTACTGATTCTTTCTGTGTTTTGGGAGTAGCCAAAGCAAAATATACTCAATTACTGATGTATATTCCTGTACGTGTGGCCAATTTAGCATTTTCTGATGTTAGCTTCTGCGAAACTAAGTGACTGTGTGGTATGAATCCTCATTCTGTCCAGCATTTAACTTAAGGTACCCTGGTATAAGGGTTCTTCTGTGCTGGACAAAATTGAAAATGCTGTTATTTATTTATTTATTTATTTATTTGTTTGTTTGTTTGTTTGTTTTGTTTTGTTTTGTTTTCCTTTTGCAGATAATGGGACATAATCAGTCGGATCGCTTTCTTCGTGAACATTCATTCTACTTAAATGACACTGTAGTATGTGTGTCTCTAAGCAGCCTCAACAGATCAGATTCTTCTCTTGTCTATAAAGATGGTGTGTATGGGTTGAACAATTCAAACTCTGATATAGCACGGACTGTTGAAAATCAGGTGGACCTCAGAACAAACACTTCTTGTCAGCCAGCGTTGACCAATGAACTGTGCAAATCCACTGGCCCTTCCCAGCAGATGCCTTTCTCCTGCAAAAACAACAAGGATGCCTTTAATAATGGTAATTAGCACTTTATTTAGTTAACAAGTAGTATGGGCAGTTTGCCACCTCTCAGGATGAATAGTCCTAGGGAGGAAAGCAGCTTGGTAGTGGCATAAGCAATCGAGTTTGCTAAAACAGTTGCATGCCATTTTGCAATATTGTTGAGGGTAGATGAGAAAATGAGCAGCATAGAACACAAATACAGAAATCTTTTGCAAAAAAAAATATATCCTTCTCTGTGTCTGTATAGAGCTATTCAGTGTGTTGGTCTCTGCAAATCATTTCCTCATGGTTTTTTGGCTATTTTTTCAGGAGGACTGAAGTTCGTCTTAGTGGTTTAGCAGCTGTTTTAGGACACAGCTACACTTCTAGATGATTTCTGGTTAGAACAGCTTTTATTTTACTATATTGAAATGGTAATCTCTGATCAAAGACCTTCCTTTTTCCTTCACTGGGAATGAACTGAAAATATCTTGTAAGGCTCATGGTGGTTGCAGAAAGAAAATTACATCACTTTTAAGGGATAATATAATCTTTAACAATAAGCAGCCATGTGATTTAAAAGTAACTTTTACTGCATTACCTTTCCTTACTTATATATTTTGTCAGAACTCCACAAGACTGGTTAATTGCATGGTAGTTACTAACTGTGGCTACCAAAATGAGTGGAAAAATGGCACCTATCTGAGCATTGCATTGCATTGAAAATTCCCTGAGTGGCTTAAAGCCATGCTAATGAGAAACACTAAACTATCTGTTTTTAGTTTCTCCTGTTTCACAGTGCTAGTTTTGATCTTTTGTGGTATCTTTGTTCGTTATAGTGAGAGTTGCAGAACGGCTTGTAAAAACACATCTAGGAATCATAGGGGACAATGGTGCACTTTTGGTGTAACAGATTAAATGATCTGTCGGGGCTTTCCTTGCACAGTCATGAGATCCAGGTGGCACATGACAAGTCAGCACTGCAGCAGCACACAAGCCGCCCTCTTTCTGCAGCTGGCAGTGCAGGATGTCTTCAGTCCCCATGCCTGCTGCATGCAGCTCAGGTCACAGCAAGACCAGTGGGCAGCAGAACTAGGTAGGATCAGAAGGTTAAATCGTATATGGGTACAATTTATTATTATTATTTTTTTAGTATTCTTAGGTCAAATCTCGAAGTTGTTCAAACGGAAAAGTCCTTGGTTAAGGAAGTTGTTACTTAGGACTCCTTGTAATGTGTTAATCAGGCATGTGCTATACAGCCTTAGTATAACAACATTGTCCTGAGTACACAGATTGCTAAAAAAAAACAAAAAACATTTTATATTCAAAGGTATGGCTGACTATTCTCATCACCACAATCAGCAAACCAAGCTGATTAGCAAAAGAGATTAATATTTCTAAAAATGCCTAAATAATTAGCCTGGTGAAACTTGTTCTAGTTTGACTGAAGCTGTCATTTTAGTAATAGGTTAGCTAAGCTAGTGCAAAGTTGAAAAGGAACACATACGTGGGTTTAAACCTTTCAAAAGTGGATTAGCTTGCACTGGCAAATGTTCAGATGCAAGCTAACCAGGATACTCTAAATTAAGCCCACATGAGAGCGTCTGGTTTAATTAAACTGGCTTGCACCAGTGTAATTGCACTGATTCTAAGATAAGCTGGTGGAGCTTCTCTGTGTAAAGATGCCCTTCACCTACAATGGGCTGACAGTAGGCCAGCGTGGTGTTCAGCTGCTGTCACGGCATCTCATGCAGACATCCTGATCTTGCTGTGGAAACAGGGCACCAGTACAGACCCAGCCGCCTGGGACCAGCAGTAGCTACAAAACCTGCCCAAGAGGGAAAGCAGTAGGTTAGCTGAAATCTCTCTGCTGACGCCATGTCTGTAAAAACTGCAGCTAATGCCTTGATTAAGTCACAAAGCACTGTTGGCAAGGCAGTGCAGCAAATCCTTGTGGCATCCTGGTGGTGCAGATGGTGTTGTGAAGCTCTCGGCATGCTGGTAGAGCAGGCAGGGAGGGAACCTCCCCCCAGAGGGATGTGCCATCATATTCCGTAGTCACATTTGTGACTCAGAGGGTGACAAGTATTTTATTCTCTGATCATGCAGTGCATGAGTTTGTATGATTTGGGCTTGCTTCTGTCATGCATTAGGAGCCACCGTACAGGGAGCAGGGAATGAGAAGAACGCTGAGCATCCCCCTGAAAGACAGATGGCATCCGTAGCCCCAGCAAATGGCCCCCCACATCAAAATTAAGTGAATCACTCATTCCTAAGCAATGAGAATCAAGTTGAATAGTACGAACATTTCATAACCAAAAAGCAAATTCCTTTCTGTTGTTTTTTGGCCATGCTTTTTCCCCAGAGAGTTTAGCAGTTTAAGAAGTGCCTTGTGCCTCTTTTTCCTGACTCCTCTGCAAGATAAAGTCAGTTTTGACTGCTGTGAAAGAAAACCAGCAAGGATACAATGAAAGAAGCACTAGAAAGAATTTGAAAGTTAGCTGAAACTTTTCATATTTTTATACTGATGAAATGTCATGACATTTTTCTGTATTCTTCAACCAGCTTTCTATATAAAGACTTATAATCATCTTTCCAAAAGCAGTCCTAAATAGTAAGTTAAAAAAGAATTAAGGAAAAAAAATACTGAGTATGCTTTACTGGGAATTGCCACGTAGCAGCTACATACATAGCCAGATCTTGCGTATATTAAGTTTGTGTGCCCAGTACACAAAAAGAACTTGTTGGTTTTGAATAATTTTCATAGAATTATTAGGTATCCTGTAAGAAGTCTGGTCTGTCAAAAAAATTAAATTATTTAATGAGAAATACCACCTGAACATGTTGTCAAGGAGTTAGTCATGCTGCATTATACTGTAAGTTAAATACTGTGCAGTTTAGCTTCATAAATGTACCTAAATGGAAGTAGCTACATTCCTCCAGTGCATAGTTTTCCATTCATATTTTCTAAGGTAAGACATATGTCTCTTCACATTGCTAACATCATGATTATATATCATTGTTTTATGTGTATGGGAGGGAACTTTACTAAAGACCTTGGGGCAAGTTCCCACAAAGCTGAAACTGGCACGAGTACACTCACTAGAAAAGAAAGGTGTGTCAGTCAACAGGAGGAAAATATGATTGAAAGAAAAACGTGTTAATGCTTTACACTAATGGTTATGAAATTATCTGCATGAAAGAAGACAAGTACTTTGGCTAATTAGGAATCAGGGGAAGTATAGGTTTTGTGTCAGACTAGACTGAGAATTGAATAAATTACATCTTGCATTTAATTGACATGTCGGGTTGACTACCTGGAGCAATGCCTAAGGATCTACCTATGGATTCACCTCTTTGATTTCAGAAATCAATGCAATTTTAATTCTTTTAAGCTTTGAAGTGAACAACATTGCAGTACCTAGTACTGCTTTTTATTTTTTCACATTTTATTTATTTACTTATTTATTATTCATAAGTCGTACCTACAAGAATAGAGTTGAAAAGTGGAACATCTGGAAAACTGCACTGAAACTTGATTATGGAAGATTTTTCCCAAACATTTGCAGTGTTAGCATGAAGGATCTTTATACATGGTGTAGTGAAAAATGCGGTTTAAATCTTAATGGGGAACATAGAAAACACTATGATTTCCACAAACATCCAAATTAAAAAAAAAAAAGGAGAAAAAAATAGGGCTATATTTGAATAAAACGTTTTTAATTTTTTGAGAGACAGTAATTTGTACATATATGCATATAAGCAAATGAGATAGTTTGATTTTGGCAAAACGATCCATTTACAGTGGTTTTCATCAAAGAAAGTGGTTTCTAGAGTTGTAAAATATTTAATTCACTATAGAAAAAGCAAAACCACAAACCAATCACAGAAACAACGTTTAGTGTCCTGTAACTTCATTTGTTTTCTTTATCCTTCATAAGAAATTATTTTCCTGTTCCTAAAGGCAGATTGTGCTAGAGGTGATTGCTGTGTTGGGCCTGTTCTTAAAATTGAGAATGAGATTCATTTGTTTTATTTTCCCATTGATAATATCTGCTATGAGGTTTAGAATGACACATTGTTTTTTGGCTACCTTAACATTGTTTATGGCCTAATGGCATTGTATAGAAGTATCTGCATATGTTTACATCAGGGAAGATGAGAATGGTGCTGCATGGGCCTGGCTCTTCACTCATTGCATAAGGCAAATCTGTTGATGTCAGTACAGTTATACAATGTAAAACTGAAGCAAATGTGATAAAAATCACATGAAATATGTTTTGTACTACAGTGCTAAAAGTCATCTGAAAACATGCATGCTGTTTCCCCATGGTTCCAAGTCAGCACAGGATTTTGGCAAGGGCTGGAGCTTGGTAACTCAGGGCAGACACCACTGCCAGCACTAGGGGTGGTTAATGGGATATTTAGGACTTTGTTGAATAAGATGGCTTTCATCAGTGGGAACTTGTTAAATAATGACTTACTCTAACAAAAAAGGTCATCACAGTTCTGTATATATGACCATTGTCAGTTAATTTCTTTAATGGTACTGCTGTGTGAGCTCCTTTTGAGTACATTTGACCCACTCATCCTCTGAACTGAAATGTAATTGTACCTTGCACAGTACACGCTTTACTGGTCCCCAGTTTAAACATCATCCTTTGTAGCCAACAGCAAACCAGTCCCGTATCACCTGTAGAGTGGTACAGAAGGATGCTGTTCTGCCTATTTTGAGTTTTATTTTTCTGTTGTGCTTCACAACATTTCTAACAGTGATTTTTTTAAAATTGTTTGCTTTGCATGGAATGTGAATTCTTTCCATTCTTTTACTTAAGAAGTGGAAATGGTGGAAATCTCTTAAAAGCAGAAGATACCTGACTATGGAGCTCCAGGATTGTCAGGGAGCCTCCTGTGCAGATGTGATATGTTGAGCTACTTTAAATTTGCTGTCTCTTTTAATCGAGTAGATGTCAAATTAGGAACATCCATTTAATTCTAAATTTAATAGTGCCCTTTGTATCCTGGTTATTCGTTCTGCTTTTAGCATGGGTGGCTGCATAGGTAAGCAGACAACCTGTTCAGTGCCCAACATAAGTTATTATGAGAATAAATTGAAACGGGAAGATATAAGAATATGTAACTAAATATCACCATCCATTGCTCCTGGGTTCAAAATTACATCAATTTAATAGAACAACTTGCTGTAACTGATTGCAGCAATTTTGTCTCCTCTTTGTATCACAGAACACTGAGTTTTGTGCTCTGCCATAAGACATCAGTGTCTGTGGGATACTTGGTGGAAGTGAATCACAGGGGAAGTATTTTTTCCTCTTGGGAATAACACTGCCATTTGTTTAAAGCAGATGGCAAAAGGGATTAAATCACATGGCAGTGTGATACCAAAGCAAAAAATATGTCGTTATATGTCATCCGCAATTAGTATATTTCAAGTAACATTTGCTTTTCAGCTCTGCAATGTTAGGGTTTTGTTCTTCTGTTACTAATTTTCTCTTCTCAAAATACTTCTTATTTCTGAACGTAACCACAGTAGATTCAGTGGTATTGCATAACCTCTTAATTAAGGCAGTTAATGATGTACTGTTTTTGTTTTGTACGCTAATGTAAGTACAGAATTTCCTGTGCAATGCCTGTCTGATTTTATTCTTTCTAATATCTTCCCACTGAGAGCTCATTCATTAGGAGGGAAGTGTAAAATAGTGCCATGTCTTCAAAGTTATGAATGGAATGTAAAGATTGTCCATCCTCTCTTTTGGGGTACTGCTGGAATTGGTATAAATGTGCACATTGCACTGAGAGGTGCCTTGCCTGCAGACTTCATAAGCAACAGAATGATGGCCAAATCTTTCTCAGCTTGCTTGTACTTATGATTCCAGCAATTTCAGTACAGTGTTTTTTGAATTCAGTGGAATTACTGGCATTAGTGAGTTCAGAATGGTGTGGACTGTCATCTTTTATATGCAGATTTATTCTTTACTTAAGCAAGGTTGTTCCAATGGATCAGGGTTACAGAGAACTGTAGGGGGGAGAGAAGCAAATTTTGAAACAAGACATGGGGAGTCATTTGCCAAAGGACTGCTCCTTTTGGTCTCTGGTCAGGCAGCTCCAGCTCAGGGTTGTGCAGAGCTGTGACTTCAGCAGTAAGTCCAAAGGGGAAGAGGTGATCCCTGAGGAGAAGCACAAAACAATTGTTAATTGTCTGATGTCAGGAAGAATCCTTGGGAGGTCCATGTTTTCCGTAGGTAATGTGAGCTGTGGGTGGAGACCTGGTTGGGTGCCCTGCATTAGTACATTAAAAATGTTTTGTATATGGTTTATTATTGCAATTACAACCTGAAATAGATTAAGAAGTATGAATAAATAATCCATCTTAATGGCTGGGAGAAGCAGTTTATGGATGATCGAATTTTGCAAGATACTGAGTATGCAAACACACCCAAGAAAATCATGTAGCTGAATCACCAAATGTATCTGTCTGGCTTATTTTGAAAAGGACAATCTCATTTTAATTATTTAGTATAATACTTTACATATTCCAGGAAATGGCCTGTAGCATGTTGTGTAAAAGTAATGAAGTCTCAGTAATATGAAACCACCTTAGCAGCATCTGCTGTTAAATATTTATTGAGAAACTGGGGAAGATTGTCTGTCTGTCTGTCTTTTATTGGCACCAATTATAAGAGCATCCAGTTGCCTTCCACATAAATTATATTGGCACTAGCCAAATTGCTAGGGGAGATTTAATGGAGTATCTTGTTCTGCCTCCCCAGATGCTACAGAAAATTTTCCATTGGGTGTAAGTTTTTGGTGGGGCAGTAGAAAGGAGGAGCCTTGATGCTAGTATGGAAGTTGTTTTTAGTTTAATCAAATAAGATCTCCAGTGGTAACCTGCTGAGATTCCTTGAGTATTCTCTTGAAGTGTTATTTAGAGCTGGAACATAAATGCCACAAAAATCAATGTGATTTGGATATATTTGCTTAGGTCTACCATACAAAAAATCAAAGAAACCCATGCACTTTGAAAAGTCATTGGATATATTCTGTGTTAAAGAATACATGACAGACAAGACATCTTGTAGATTTGGCAAGGACGAAAAGCATTTTTTTTTTAATTGAGAATGGCAGGATAGTTGTTGCTGACAGCAATAACTGCAGAAAAGATGTCTGCTCTGCAAAGAAACGTGCCATTATAACACAGCAGAGGGATTGGAAGGGGGAGAAAGTCCTGAGAAAGGCTTCTGCATTAAAGATGGGCAGTTTTAACCTGCCTCCCAAAATGAACGGAGGAAGGTATTTTAAAATATAGCATCACTTTTTCCTGCTGGGGGGAAACAGCCTGGTCTCTGTAGCAGTGGGATGGGACCAAGGCAGAGCTGCAGCATGGAGGGAATGGATGGGAAGGCACTGAAGGGAGCTAGACTAAAGCAGATCTGGGTCTACAGAGGTGATTCTGTGTGACTAGAGATGAGCAAAACCTGTGGCAAAGGCAAAGTGGAAGGAGGTGGTGATTAATTCAGGCTTACAAGTAAGGCCAGAGTTGCCCATAGCAGCGATAAGTGGGAGCAGAAAAAAGAAAAGTGGACCCAAGTACTTCCAGTTTCTTTGAGAAAAGCACTGGGCTGACAGGATGAAAGCACGTGTTTTTTTGATAATGGTGCCTTGGGCTTTGATGTATGGTCTTCCCTATATCTTATAGGCAAACTGTTTTCACAGCAGTTAGATGTCCACAGAGTGGTTAGCAAACAATTAAAAAGGGCAACTATTTCAAAATATTTGATCACACCCTAAAACTTCCTCTGCTTACAAAGCAGAACTTGTGGAATGTTTAGCTGTTCAATTCTTTCTGTTTTTTAATTGACTGCAAGAAATAAATGTCACAGTCTACACTTCCTAACAACCAGATTTAAAACAGATAAAAGTGGTTGACTCAATCTGCAGTCAAAAATTAGTGAATATTTCCCTGTCTTTTGAGTTCAGTGGAGTGCAGTTATCTCTGTGACCATCAGATAAGAGGGTTTTTTCAGATACTTACTCGTAGCAATGCCCATATTTTTTCCTGTATTAATCAATAAGGAGGAGCTTCTATTAAAGGTTAAAATTACCATGCAATTGATTTGAAACAGGTGCTTTGCCTTATTTTTGCTTATGCAGCAACTCCTTATATTGGCTTAGTATTCTTGTACCACTTACTCCGTTTTGATCTTGTCAGCTTTTATGAGTGAAAAATGATGGAGCTGGTCTGTTGTTGGGAAACCGCTGTATAAAGCCAAGGTGCTTAGGAGGTAGCTTGAGAGTGTTTTATAAATGACCTGCCCCTTCATTTGTGCCCTCCTGTTTCTTCAGGAAAATATTTACTAAATTCCAGATCTTACTCCTTTGTATTGTACCTTGAGAGAGTGGCCAAAAGCTGGGGACAAAACTGATTGTTTTCCAGGGACTTTGATTGAATGTTCATTTCAAAGCAAACTTGTAGTTTAAAACAAAACAAAACACAATACAACACCATAAAATATGAAGTGAGGTTAATCAGCACAGTAATGCCTACCTGTGGTAACAGACAGCTCTGGAGAATAGTTTTGATGTGTAAATGTCCCATTTTGTTTCAAAGGGAGTAAATTTGTGCCAGAGACGCTGTTTTTTCAGGGTTAATGCTGTTTCTTTGGGAGGGAAGGAGAGCAAGCTGCATGACAGTGTTTTATTCTTGGGGTGCAAAGTGGGGAAGGCTGGCAAGGAAGGCAGGGGGGTCTGCTTCCCAGCAGCAGAGAGGTGAGCTGGTTTCATCAGTTGTTAAATCTCTGGGAATTGAACTTTCCATTTCTCCAGCAAGCACTCAGGCTGAAGCTTTCATCACTGGCTGCAGTTTTTTGTGGCTTCAGTTTGCTGGTTGGATGTCTTCTGCAAATCATGGGACAGGGGGGAGTAGCTGCATCTTGCCTTGGATACTTGCATTAGGCTCCTGAAGGAGGAGGCTCCAGGTGTTTACCTGTTGCTGCTCGCTTTTATGATCATCTGGGTGGATGGCTCTGCTTCTGGAGAGGTGCTGAGGGCTGTGCGGAGTGGTGGCTCTGCACAGGCAGCTTGTACCATTCTTTGTGATCCTCTGCAGGAAGGGTGTTCTTGGGGTTTTACGGTTATTTTCTCTTGATCATTTGAGTGCAGCTGTGTTTAATGAGCTGGAAAAGAAGTAGGTCAATAAAACATGTGTTCATTGTTAGCAGAATACCTGTTGGACCATGTGTGTGTCTGTAATTGACCATCTAAAGCTTCAAAGCTTAGCACAAAGAAAGCTTAATAGGGAATTCATACCTAAATAAATTAATATTAAGCAGAAGCAGAGAGCTGGCAGGCAGCATGCCCTGCCAAGGTGAGACTGTGGGTATTTAAAATACAGACAAGTTATGATTAAGTTAAGACCTATTTTTAAGTCCCTCATTGATATACATTAAAAAACAGCATGCCAAAAATAGTTCAGAAGCTGTGCACTTTAAAACTAACACAACTGATACTGTAGCCATGTACGTAGGTTAAAATTTAAAATTATTTTGACCTAGGTTAGGGCATGCTATAAATTTGATGTTAGAGAGGTATCATTGACAGTGAGCATGAGATGTTTTTTCAATTTTTTCTTTGATATCATCCATGTTAGAAATAGTGTTTGCTGAGCTTTAATAAAAGAAGAGGGTTGCATTATCATATGACTTCAAAATCTGATAAGACAGGTATCAGATAACTGAGTTGGAACCATTATGAAGCTTTATGAAAAAGCATTTTCAGTTGAATAATGTGGATTTCTTCCTGGCCAACAGTTTGGTCCAAATTGTCTAGACCAAACTTCTCTAAAGAATTATGAGGCAAACCCAAAAAAGTGACTCACATTATTATATTGAACTCAAGAGCTAAAACAAAGAGCAGAAAGACATGGAATAAAGACATTTTGAGCAATTTTACCATGATCTAAAATCCAAAGAACAGACATGAAAAAGGGGTACATGGCATACCATCATCATAGGCTTTAGGTTCTTTCTGTTCTGTGTCTCCTAACAACAACAAACAAATGGCACCATAATCTTATGAGTTTAATTAACGTAGGTTCTGTTATGACCTGATTGATCACCTGCTTTTTGTGAAAAGACCTCTTATTCATGGAAGTGCTTGTTTGCCACTTTTTCCTCTGGTTGGGCTGGTTACAAGTAAATAACAGCATCAACATTATCAGGTTGGTTTCTTGCCTTAGTTGGTTAAGGAATGGATTATGCTCCTCTTTCCATGGTTAGCTTCAAGATCAAAATGTTTTCCTGGCATTTTGCTGAGGCTCGGTGTCCTGGTTATTCCCTCCATGGGCAAAGGGCTGTGTTGCCCCAGCACATCTGATGTTGCCACATGTTGTTCACTTCCCCCTACCAACTAGTAGGCTCACAAACAACTGAACTCCCAATAATGGGAGAACCATTGCAAGTCTATCAATGCAGTATCTGTCGCAATAGTCTCTATCAACTGAAAATGCAATCAAAACTGATCACAGTGCCTTTTGCCGGGAGGAAAGGGAGCAAAGCTGAGATGCTCAGAGGTGCCTGGGAAATCAGCTCTTGCAAAGGAATCTGCACGAAAATCACAGGGCGCATCCTTAGAGATAAACAGCTGCCCTAGGATTGCTGGTGGGGACTTTCAGTGGAGCTTACGGGAGTTAGGCTGCCATTTGCTATTGAATTGTGATGGCAATTGAGAGCCTGTCTCCCTTGGATTCCTTTGAATATCCCAGACCCGGTAGACTTAGCACTGTTTTTTAGGTGTCTGCCCATGCTTTGCATTATGCATGAGTGCCGGCGGGGGGGATTAAATACAGCAACTCTGCCATTTCATATAGCTCTGGCCTGAAGTTGATGTGTCAGCTGTCAGTCCAGATGAACGTGGTATAAAAACTGGTATCAGTTATTGGAAATAAATGGTCAAACTAAAAACTAATTCTGTCTACACCCTACCCCCTCGGGAAATAATGGCTTTAAGAATCTTTAACATGTTCACTGCTGGAAGTGGAGTAAATCTCTCTTTCTGTACAAAGATAGACAACATGTGACACAGATCTCTGAAAGTCACAGCAAAGTCATTGAGTGTGTATGTGCTGTTTATGCAGTCCATGTAGTGTTTCCTCTTTCCTCTTTTTCTTTTTTCCCTTTTTCTTTCTTTTCCCTTGTTTTTTTTTTTTTTTTTTTTTTTTCCTTTCATTTTTTTTTTCCACTCCTTTCTTTCATTATTTTTTTCTTTCTCTTTTCTACTATTTTTTCCTCTCTTTTTGGAAAGCCCTGAGTATCCAATCTGGCCTGACCTTAGAGATGACCCAGCTTTGGGCAGGAGGTTGAAACAGAGACCTTTTCAGATCCTTTCCAACTTAAATTATACTACAATGCTGAAAATTTGGGATCAGAGCTGGAGGAGAAAGGGCTATTAGAAACATAGACACTTGAGAGGGTTTTGTTGCCTGGAGTATTTCCCAACGCTAGGTTAAGTGCGGGGCGATCTTCCCATTCTTTCCGTCACCATCACTGTGGGCACTTCAGGGTTACCTGCAGAGGTCTTATTCTCCGGGGAAAGAGAGGTGAAGGAGAAAATCTGTGGCATTTATTTGATGTGGAAATGATTACATCCTATGACAACAGTCAGAAGGTGAGAATCAGTGTGACTAATGAGTTGTTTACTCGGCTTTTGTACCACCACCAGCCCCCAGCCCAGGATAACGGGCTATGTTTGTTTTGGTATGTATTGATCTCAGATTTTGCAAATTCCTTTGCTTTGTCTTTCACCTTCTGAGTGGTTTATTCTATGCCACTAATCCTGTCTCTTGGTGTTTCAGGAAGGGTAGGATAAGGTAGTTAGGATGCATAATGCCACTTTTATTTCATTTCCCGTACAAGATTAGCATGCTTTTAGGCAGGAGCCATCGGTTCTCTGAATTTGGGACCAGACCCTTGGGGGCAGAACTGAGGTCCTCCTAGAAAATCCCATGTAAACTGGTCCCACAGGCTGAAAGCCTACAGTATGGTCCTTACTGCTATATTCAGGTTGCCTAGAAATGTATTTTGGAGGCTTAAAATGTTTGTCTACCTTTGCCTGATAACTAGCTTCATTGCACTGTATCAATGGTCATGGAAAATGAGGAGTGGGGGGATTCATTTTTAACATTTGGTTTGGCAGTACGAAATGTTCATGAGACAATCTGTAATTCCTTCCAGAATCCTGCTGAAACAGCCTCCAACTACTTTTGAGAAAATTGGGGGTGAGAGGAAGTAGGGAATATGTTTTGTTTATTTATTTATTTATTTTAAATTATTATTATTAATTTAAATAAAATTAACTTGACTGAGGAGAAAAAAAAAAAAAAGAGAAAAAAAGCTGGACGTAAATGATGCTTATTGTTGAAGTGCTACTACAGATCATCTAATACCTGGCTTCTAGCTTCACTGAAGCACATCCTGCTTTGCTGGGGAGTTTGGCCAGCCCTAGAGTGAATGAACGGATTTTTCTGGTGTTTGTTTTTGCCTGGCTGGTCAGGAGGGGTGAGGCAGCATCGCTTTTGGTGATGTGGGCACTGGTCTGGTGGGCGCGCTGTTGAGCCGAGCACAGTCAGCCCTAGCATCACCCCCACGGCAGCGCGGAAGAAAGGAATAAATAAATGCTAAACGTAAGAGAGAGAAGACTGCAAAGCTCATTTTGTGTCTAATGTTGGCAGGGGAATTAAGATTGCGACGGAGGAGGCTCTTAAAAAGGCAGATGGTCCTTATTGACCTAACTCTAAATCCTTTCCGAGCCCTGACTGTCTGTCACAGCGCTGCAGAGAGGAGCCCGGGACTGGAGCTGGTGCAATGTTCATGGGTGTCCCTGTGCTGCCTCTGCCAGCCTAGCTGCCTGCACAGTGCTGGAGAGTTTCTGGGCAGCCCCTTCCCAGCAGCAGCTCCCTTTGCCTGCTGTCCTCTGCCTTGCTGTTTGCATGGACTCTGAGGATAAATGGCTTGTTTTCCTGATTATTTTTTTTTTATACTTTTATTTTTTGGGGCATCCTTAGTCCTTGAGACTCTTCACTAGCCAGCAGGTGATGCTTTCAAGCCTGGCTCTTCCTTCTTTTGGAGGAGCATTTTTAAAGAGCTGTCTGCCTGGGACCAAGGGCAGCTCATCTGCCCCATGCTGCAGGGGAGCTAGGGAAGCCTTTTTGGCAGCTGGCACTGCTCTGCACGACAAGAGCCCATGCTGTCTGACACCTGGGTCACCCTACAGCAAGTCCCCTTTCCCTGCTCTCCCTCCTTCTGAGGCTTATCACTGACTCCAGCCTCTTTTCCCCCTGTCACTGAGCAGCTGGTCCCCCAGCACGTTGCTCTGCTCCTGCGAGGCTGGCTGGTCTCCATTCAGGCAGCCGCCAGCAGGGCACCTGGCAGGCTGGGGACCTCGGCCCAGGGACGTTCTGTGTTTCTGTGGGGCAAAGGCTGTGCTAAGTGCCACCCAAAAACCAGCCCCTTCTTTCATCTGCCAGGTTGAGCAGGTCTTTCCTACTTTGTCAAACTGCTGTCACCCCCAGTGGTGGCAGGGCTGGAGCCTCCTGGATGGTCTCCTGTGGCTCAGATTCTCAGGGTGCAAAGGATTAGAGAATAAATAAAGAGAATAATAATAAAAATAAAAAAAAAAAAGCAAAACAACAACAAAAACACAACAGCTAAACTAGCAGCAAATCACTTATTTCAACAGTGACAGCATCTGATTTGTTTTTCCAGAATGCTGTCAGTTTTCACTGCATAGATCTGTTGCTTAGTGTTGTACCAGTTAATGAGAAATGGTTTGGAAACAGCTACTATTTTAATTGGTGAAGCAATTACTGTTTAGTTTTGATGGTAGAAAATAACTGTGTAAGGTGTTTCTCTTTCTTTTCTAGGTTTCTTCAAATTTGTAATTAGGCTTCTCCAATTATGTACTTCGTAAACTTTGGAAACAGATCTTTCAAATAAGTGCTTACTGTATGATATTCTTATGCACATAACTTTGTCAAGATGAGTGGACTCGCAGGACTTAAAAGGAATATTAATGTGGACAAAATTACCCAGAAACATACGTGTTCAGAGGCTGAGGACCTTTTACTCTTTTTACTGAATAAATAGAAGCAAACTCTCCAGCTTGCATAAAGACAAGCAGATGTAGGGTATTTCTGGTTTCTTGAATCTGAGCCTGCAAATCATAATCTTTTTCTAATACGGCTATTACAAAGAAATAAATGCAAATGTCAACTAACAGAGCAGGACTGTTCAAGTAAGGGAGTCCAATCCTTCTGTGTTAGATATTGCAAATCCAGAGTCAAGACTTATTCTGGATCTCAACTAAGGCAAAAACTTGATCCTTTAAATCCAGTGTAAAAGAGTAAAAGAAAGGGAATTTGGACATCATTTTACTACAACCCCAGCATGACCAAGCACTGCTTGTACTTAAATACCTTGCCCTGGCACCCACCCTGAAATCTCAGCAGAGGGTATAGTGCGCCTGCAGCTTGCACCGGGTGTGAAACACAAAGCCTGTTTGCTCCCCTTAGCTGGGTAAATATCAAAGCGTAGAACACGCTGAAGGCAGAGGCAGTGATATGACATGTTCCCACATGCCTGTCCTGTAATCTTCTCCCACCACTCTAAACACTGGAGAGCCTGGGCTTTGCAGGGTGCCAGGAAACTTGTTTTTCTGTAAACTCAATGAACAAGACTGGTGAGAGCTGTGTGCATCACAGAAGTGCCAGTTGTGGGCAGGTGACATTGTAAATTGCCACCATTTAGAGTGACAGTGTGTAAAAAAAACAAGTATATCCTTTAAAATTGATTTTCATTGCACACGTGTGAGAAGGGGCAGAGACCAGGGCAGGCACAAAGTGGCATGAATGAATGACAGAAAGCCCAAAGGCCCCCAGAGCTGGGATTGCTTGCTTCTGGTGTTAACCGTGGTGACTGTGGCAGATGTCCCAACCTCTGCTGCTTCTTGTGGAGTTTTACCAGAGGTAAGAAAGAGGTGTTAACCCTATTTAGGTAGTAGGGGCTGGTTGGGCTGAGATTGCAGTAAAAGGAATAGACCAAATATTGCAGCATGGCCATTGCAGGCTTTTTTCATACCAAGTATGATGATACATGCTCCCTTCTCATGCATCTTGTTTCTATGGCAAATGCTGATTTCAAGGAATAAAGATGTAGAAGAGCCAACTACAGTGGTGTGGTTCCTGATGTCCTAAAGTGGTACAAACATTGGACTGGGAAAGAAAATACAGCCTATCTATCTATCTATCTATCTATCTATCTATCTATCTATTTATTGTAATAACCCATAAATCATTGCAACAGCCTTCGAAGCTCTGCTGGGGGAAAAAAAAAAAGTGGCTGGTTCACTGCACTTGCAGGAGAAAATTAGGAAGATAACAAATGAAAAGTCTTTGTGAAGTAATTTTGTAGCATTTGGTTACAAGTACTATCTCCACAGCTAAACGACTGAGACAAGAATAGAGTAGGTGTTTTGCCCAAAGAAGCACAGATAAAACTGGCAGAAAAAGCTGACTGGTTATAAAGCTATTACATACTGCAAGAGCAAGTCCGGTAGACTTTTACCTGGGCTTTGCTCACTTGATTCTTTTGCATACATGAAAAGAAGAATTGCAAATAAAATTCTGTGTAATGATGGAAACTGTATTAATTTTACAATTGGATTATCTTGCTAATAAAGGTACCAGTTATGTACTGTACGTTTCCCTCCAGCACAACTCTGACAGCATTTATGCCTTTCCATTAGTGTGTGTCTGGTTGGCAAAGTAAGGGTAAACATGTATTTTATTGTAAAATAGTGGCACTGATCCTTGGATGGCAATGGAAAGACTTGAACAGATTTCTGTAAATTTTGACAACCTAGCTCTCACCAGGCTTTTGTATAGCTCAATAGTAAGAAATGTTTTCCTTTTTAGACAGACACAAGATAGGACATGGTACTTCAGCACACTGCTAATTAAAAGTCAAAATTTGCTCTTAATGATTGCATGGGTATGGAATAAGATGTATTGTCACGTGTCCTTCTTTTGTGTGTTACAGATCTAAATGCCTCACAAACCCAGGGTCCCCAAACAAGCAGTCTGAGCCATGGATCCATCCAGACACCACGGGTTGAAGCACTGCTGCCGAACCACCAGCCTGAGAGCCTGCAGGACATGAAGAGTGGAGACAGAGGAGAGGAGAAAATTGTTTACCTCTGATGGCTCATTTTCTAATCTTTGTAGCACTTTAGAAATATACTTGTGTTTGCTTTTCTAAATGTCTGTAGTTGCTCTCTGTATGACCAAGTGGCTCTAAGGATAGTATTTAATACTCAGTGCAAGATTTTCCCAATTATGTGTACAACAATTAAGTTATTTTGAAGTCTTTAAAAAAAATAATTTATAATTCTATTTCAAGTGTTTTGCAAGAAGTGGGTAGCAGGGGAGATGTAACATTTTGGAATTGCAAAGACACCGTTATGAGCTGTGAATTCAACTGTTGCTTTTCTCATGAGCCCTCTTTTTAAAAGAGCAAACTAAGAGAGTTGGGCCTGCTATTTGTGATTCCAGGGTATGAATCAGCAACCCTCTAACAGTTGTGATATTACACGAGAAGAGAGCAGTGTAATAATAATAGCTATAATCTCTCCTGAAATGTGCTATGTACATTAACTATTGGGTCATTTTCCTTATCCCTTGGCTCAGAAGTTGCTCAGAGGAGGGTGATTGTGGTCTCAATACAATTGCTAGTAAGTGTTTTTCAGGTCCCAGACCTTATCATCATTTTGGTACTGTTGCCAGGTTCTGTGTAGAGATGCTGTAAGTCAATTTTCTATTGTATTGGAACTGTACCTCATGTCAGTAAGTGCCCTTATACATTAAAATTTACCAGACGAAGCCTCATTGAACAAAAAAAAAAAAGAGAGAGGAAAAAACGTAGGTTTTTCATTTAACCAATCCCTTTGGAAACTTTGCTGCTTTTCTACATGGAACCAACTAGCTTCCTGCTTTCAGGTTTACAGGATCATCAGGCTGTTAGGCAGTAAGCAACTGGGACCTGTTTTATGCCTTTTTGTCTTTAAGTAATCTTTGTACACTTTAATTGAATCAATTAAATGCTCTACGTCTTTCTGCAAAACTGTCATGTTAATGTATTGCTGCGTCCTCCAAAGAAGTTTGAAAACAGAAGGAAAAAAATTAACATAAAAACTCCTTGCCCAACTCCTGCATTGGTGCAGTGCAACCAAAGCTGTGCTGCAGGCACCTCGGTTGGCAAAATCAAAGCCATGCCTATTTGAGTAGGTGTGTCCTGCAGTGGTGCAGCAGGAGCACTCTGGATGTGCCCCAAGCATCGTAGGGTTTCCATTTTACCCTAAGCTTTGCATTGTGCAAAATCTTTTGCAAGGAGCAGAAGTTTGGATGGTGGTGGTTGTGGAGGCTTCTCATCCAGGGTTGGTAGGCTAATGGGGATATTAAAAACAAAAAAGCAGTGCTTTCCTAGTTGCTTCTCACTGGATTACCAGGCTGTCTGTTTGGCTGGTGTCTTGGGCTAATAACTGGGTGACTGATGTTCTTGATAAGTAGGTGCTGCTTGCCTGTTGGTATTGTTTTCCCATGTCATTGTGGAAAGATTGGGCCTGCAGAGGTATTTTCCAGTTTCTATTTCCAGCCTTCAAGACTCCTGCTCACCTGACAGCACTTCTTTGCCATCTTCATGTAAGAGGAAAAAAACAATTTTCTAGAATTTCAGAGTGTTTGATGTGCTTTAAATTTCACGATTAGACTACAATTAAAATGGGAGTACAGCCTCTTGATAGGGATCCTACAGACCAAACCTTCACTGTTTTACCAGTCAGCAGTGAACCTGGATTGCCATCTGGACACCTTTTTGGTAAATTTCTGAATAACCACCCCAGTTCCTAGAATGTATTATGTCTCAGCATATGCACATTGCCCAGCAACTGGTGGGAGACTGGGAAAAACTAAGAAGTTTGCTCCACAATTGCTCACTCTGCTTTTTATTATGCCTTTGCTGCAACATCTGGTACTGGTTACTGTCAAATCCAGGCTGCTGGATGGATAGCTGCTGTCCCAACCTGGTGTGGGAATTCCCACGTAAGTGTCTCTTGCAAATGGGAGAGGAAGAGGATTCTGCTTCTCTCATCAGTTTTAATTGAGGCACTGGGAGTCAGAAAGTGGCTAGCCAGGACTTAAACTGTTGGGCAAATTCCTCAAGTCCCCTATCAGGCAGCATCTTATTTTGCTCACCTGTGTTTACAGTAAAACGTAAGGCACTTGGGGAAGGCAAAGACAGGAAACAGGTGGTCTCTAGATTTAGGTATTTTAATTGTAGAAAATGTTTATACTATAGGCCAGTACGGTCTCGGCAGGTGCTCTTTGTAATAAGATGTATTATGCACCCCTGAACTCTGTCCATTATTCAGGCATTTGTTAATACTCAGAATTTAAATGCAGTCCCTTTAAGACAGCTATTTTAGCAGGTTGTGTTTTTGTCTTTATCAGGCATGTATTAACGATTCCTCCTATTTATTTATTTTTTTAATTAGAAAAATGTATTTAGAAGTACTTCTTTCCCTCATCTTCATTATATTATTTTGAAGTGGGTATATTTGTATGGCCTGTTATATTTATTTTTAACTCCTGTGTGTTTTCTTTTTAGCTATGCTTGTCAAGACGTCTTGACTCTAAAAGCTCAAAATTGAATTTAGTCATTCACTTCACTTCAGTGTTGACATGAAAAGAAGCAGTTGCTGCTCTGTAAATCTCCACTGCACTGGGTGTTTCCCTTTGTTCCTTTTGTTTTTATTAGAATTCTTCCATCATTTAACAAAGTAGGGTTTCTTCATCGCTATACTTAGACTTTGTCCAGCACTTTCTCCTTAATGTCATTGCATGCTAGTAAAGCTGCCATATCTAACAGCTTTGGAAGATTTTTAATGGAAAATCTCAACTAAACTTTGTACAGCAAGTCTATGAAGATGATAAAGAAAAAAAAAAGTAATGAAGGGCTCAAGCTTTTGGTGCCTTAGACTTATGCATTCCATCATCTACAAGATGAGGCCAGAATAGAGTGAGCACTTCACTTGGCTGCTGTTAAGAGTGTTAAGGTAAACAGCACACTCAGCTGCATTTTTTAGAGACTTTTCACAAAGCTTGTCTATGCACAGGTGTAATTTCAAATGACTAAATTAAATACAGATTAGGCTCTCAGCAAAACTCCACAAAGTTTATTTACAAGGATAATTAAAAAAATAATAATAATCTGTTAATGTTTACCACATAAGGAACATGAATCATTTTACTTACTGTGCCCTGTGGGCTGCATTAATTTATATGCCATCCATTTAGGTTAAAAATAACAACAACAACAAAACTAGTAAAACTTTTCTCTGCATCTCAATTAAGTCAGAGTAGATTCTGCAGTAAAGTGCTGTAACACTGGTAAAATCATGTTCACAGAGTTGTTCATTCAGTAAAAATAAGCGAGGCTGTGCTGTGGCTGGTAACATTCTTAGAAATGTCACTGATTGGATTCTGAATGCAAAAGAAAGTTGCAGATGAGGCAGTTCTCCATATGTATTTGATGACAAATGGGAAAATAACATGACTTCTCAGATACCTTTTAATGAATATCTTGTTTGAAAAGAATTCCAGCCCCAAATCCTTCCAGAGCAAAGCCTTTACTGTGCCCAGTTCGTATCTGAGGTTACAGCACAGGTTATGGGGCATCAGCATACTCTAAGAGGTTGGATGTCTACTCTTTCTGTTACTGAATAGCAGTCACTTTGTGACTTTTTTACCAAGGTACATGGTTGTGTTTGCTGTTTTCTTATCCCTGGCAAATGACCTGTATTTAGATGCACCGCAGAAGAAGCTGTGAATATTCTCAGTAATCTTAGTCATGACAACTATATGTCAACCCCCAAAAAGGTTTTCATGTCTCACCTGGTGCCCAGTTTTGAGATGTGACCATAAGGATGTCTTAAACTCAGTGGCTTGAATTTTTGCATAAAGAATTCCTTTATCAGGCTGATGTTAATCTACATTTTCATTTCTTCAATTTAAAGGAGAAATCTCAAAGGGTAAATTTACTGGCAGTTGCCTGCCAGTTTTCTCGTTAATACAGCCCTTTGCTCTGCAAAAAATGCATCATAAAATAGATAGATAGGCTTTGTGGTATCAGGTGATCACCAAAGACTCAGAGGATGATGGAGGAATTTGCAGTTCTTCTGTGCACCATGGTGGTGAAATGCACTAAGCATGTCATCTGGGAATGTCAACGTTTTTCACTGACATGTAGAGTAGTATTGGTGGCAGCTCTATCCAAGTCAGTAGATGGCTCCCAAATTCGGCTGTGAAGAAGTGTCTTCCTCTTCTCCCAGTTGACTCAGACTCGGTCTCTGGTAAAAACATTCCCATCCCTTACACACAAGGTCTCTGTCCCAGGGAAGTCTGCAGGTCCCACCGAGTTCTGAGGTTGGGGTTCAAAATACTACAGGAAGAAACTGAGACGAGAGAAAAGAAAAATGAAAAAGGCACTCTGGGTGTAGAGTATGCAGGAAGAGTGTCCCTTACCTGTGGGGTGTTTTCTAAACTCCTTTATGGAACAAGTTTTTCCACTTGGAAAAAAATAATAAAGCAAAACCACACACACAAAACATACATCAGCAATTATTGCACTGCTTATTGTTTGTGAGCCTGATAATCTGAGAACTGGTTACATGCCATGTTTCTGAAAACCAGTGCCAGATGGAATGAGAATCAGATATCTGCAAAAGTGACAGTGAGGCATACAAGCAGAAACAATTTCACCTATAGAGGCTGTTTAGCAGAAACAAAGAAACTTTCCTACCAACTTACTATAAAATCACCAAATCATGACTACAGGAATTATGCAGAGGTGGGAGCCTTTCACCCTCCCAGGGTACCACTGCTCACCACAAAGCCCTGCACAATGAATTATCCCATGAACTGAAGACAGCTTGTCAAGACAGCACTAATCCCCTGCCCTCCTAAGTGAGTGCAATGACAGGACTGTGGGTTCAGCCAGCCCCTCAAGCACATTCAGATAAAGCTGTAGATCTACTTCTGCTCCTCTTCATTAGTGGAAAAAAAAAAATGGTGTCACTCCTCGTTGAAGTTAAATAATGTCAGACCTGAAGTCAATTTTGCCTTTTCTCCTATCAGCACACAGTTGTCCTAGCAATGCTGAAGGGGTTGTTATGGGCAGGTTAGAAACACCTAATTGAAGCAAATATCTTCAGTCAAGCACAATCTAAATACAAAGGCAGCCAAGAGAACAGAAATAGCTTTCAGAGCAGTTACTGAGGGTCTCCTATTTTCAGTCAGTGGAGGATAACCATTTTCACCCTCTGGGGCCTCTCTGCAGCCTTTGGTGCTGTTTACTATGCGTTACTGATGCCCCCTATGTGTAAGGAGCAGGGTTTCAGAGTGATGTACTGAAATTGTCAGTAGAAATGAGAACATCAGAGGGAGTCAAATTGCCTCTCTGCTGATGGTGCTTTCTTTTGCAGTCTCCCATGTGACCAGCCATGGTCTGATTTAAAACATGTGTACAGCCACTGGGTGAGTTGACAATGTGGCCTGGACTTCATAAAATTATCTCCAAGTGCCTGATTCTGGAGTAATACTGAAACAGCTCATATCTCAATGAAGGCTGGACAGCAGCAATGCTGCAAACAAAGGAAGGACTTTGACACTCCAAAGCTGAGAAGTGACTCATGTGAAATGCACATCAACTCCATTACTTACTTTGAGATCTGGGAGTGCTTTTAGATGCTCTATGGACAAAAGTTCGCACATAGCTTTATTTGTGAGTGAGATTCCCTTCCTTCTTCTGGATTGTTAGCAGACTGTCCCACCATGGAAATAATGCCCCAGCTTCAGCTAGCCCTCATTTGATATCTACTTTGATATCTATCTTGTATATGTTATAAACTACATCCACACAAAATTTCTGGGCAGTAAGTCATTAGAGTACAGGAAACCACATTGCTGTTGTTGAGTGCTGTGGCACATTTCTTCAGCACATCAGACTACCTTCCAGTTGCTGCCTAGGCTTCCTGTACAAAGGGTTATCTAGGTGAGTTTCTTTCATTTTAAATCCTAAGTAAATACCTAAAACTCCAGGGTGGTTCATCATACATCACATGACTGATGGTTTTCTACTTCTGGAACCATGGTAATTTTTACCACAAGGTGAAAGTCACTGGTACATGAAGCAAACCTTGCATGTGGCTGATCCACAGATGGGGAACAAACTCCCTGAGAAACTAAAGGTGATCATCAGTGTTACAGATGAGCTACAAGGTATGTTCATCTGCTCCATAATGGAAACAGTGGATGTGGAGGGAAAAGTTCCAGCCCTGGGGATGTCACAGGGCTGACAGTTGGCATGTTGGTAATCCAAGAACCTAGTTGAGGGAGGAACTAGCCATTCATCTGAAGCCAACACCACCAAGTCAGGCACACTCAACCCTGATTTGCTTCACAGCAGAGTGACAGGGCCCCAGAGGAGACCATGAATTGGACAGGTCTCCCACCTGTTTGGCTGTCATCTCTCTGGTACATACACTGAGTTTGGCTGTTTGTATACGGGTTGTGAAAGGTGGCTTGCAGCACGGAATACCACTGTTGGTATGTAAAACTGAATGCTGAGTGCTAAAGGGTATTTCACAATATGAAGTAATTATTGACAAATGGTAACACTCCTCAGCTGTTTTATTGGAAGTTTCGGTTTGCACAGTAGAAGTGACTCAATTTCTAATTCTAACTCCAGCTGTTTCAATTCTATTTATAGCATAACTCTTCAAAAGATCAGGATAACAACTTTCAAAGACAATATATCAGCATTGTGGGAGGCTGCCAAAGAGAGGCAAAGCAGTTTAATTTATTTGCAAGGGCTTAGTCACTTTTGCTTGTCCCTCAGGCAGGACTGCATTGTAGTCCTACAAACAAAAGGCCCAATGAGATGACTGGGCTTCAAAATACTTCTCAGATATTCTGAACATGCCTAAAACAGCACGGTTTACAGATACCAAACTCAAAATATTCTTCCTTCTGGTAAATTTGGAACTCAGAACATCTGAGCAACTGAAATTCCCCAGAATTCAGTCCTTCCATCTATAATTTCAATTAAATGTAACTCAATTAGTGTTCACCACTTAATTTCCCAATTGCCTTCTGATAAGCAGAAACATTTCCCTAAACATTGCTCAGATGTTTCCAACCTATTATTTCTGCTACTTCTGTCAGCGATTCTCGGGTAATTACAGAGATAGGCCTGAACATAAAAGAGAACCAAAGACCTTCAGATATTTGGAACATGCAGACCCGAATCAAAACTTGAAAGACTCAGATAAACTGCTCCACTCAATGTGATGTTTTTCAAACTTACATTATGTAATGTCAGTCAAAGTGACAGAGACTCAAAAATAAGTAGTCAAGGAAATAATACATTGAAAGAAATGGTGGCAACAGATCCTTCTGTATAGTGTTCAGGAAGTTACTGATAAAAAAAATATCATAAAGGAATTCCATGAAATTACCTTATAACAATAATTTGTTATTATTTAATTGGGTTTAATTGGGGGTTTTGTTAGTTGGTATTTAGTATATAGTTAAAGTATGGGGTAGCTCTAGACTAAGTCAGTGTTGGAAATGAAGCTGAACATGGTGGACTGGGTGTGATACACCTCAGGATTTCACGGCCAGGTAGCAGGAAGGATCATCTTTTTCTGTGGAAGCTTTTGCGGTTCATTAACTGTCAGAGGAGGGGTGTGAGATTGCACTGTCTTGTCCCACCAGAGCTGCTAAACTGTCCTGGAGGTGCCAGGTTTGCCCCTAGGTCCAGTCCTACGCTGTGATCACCCTCCTGGCACAAAATCTGGATGCTCTGGGCCCTTTCCAGCAGGCATCAGGTCTAGGCTTCTCTACCCAAGGCCTCTACCAAGTGAGCTGGCCTGTGAGCTTGGCCCGCAGCTGCAATGCTGAAGATGGATTCTCCATGCCACAGGAGTCTCCTCCATGCTAAAATAGGGGGAGGAGGAAGACCGTATTTTTTTGTACTACAGAGTAGCTGTGCATTGCACACATCACATAAACAGGTTCTCTGTTATATTGCCTATTCAGTCACTGTTTAAAGGCATTTGACAAGGATATGAAGCAGTAAAATGCTGTCTGAAATGCAACATCTCTGTGAAAGCTCAAAATTCATTACAATTTTTACAAAGCAATAGGGGTCAAGTATGGTTATAATAACTAACAACATGTGTCTTGTTTAATCTTCAAAGCAAATTTTACCTTTAGAGGTCCATAATTTACTCAGTAAACATTGTTTCTCTTACATCAAAAGGAAACAATAATTAGATTATCCTTGCACTCAGATTAACATTTAGTCTGTACATACCTTCAGAGCAACTTAGCTGTCTATGTACAATAGCAAAATCATCTTTTTAAACTCTGTGTGTATGCTGTCTGTGTTTAAAGTTTTAATTTAATACCCAGAGGAAAGATACAGCAGTTTATGAGATGCAAATTTACAGAGGTTTTCCAAGCCTATGTGCCCTCCATACGGTTGACACTGGTGCACAGTTGTGGCCTGAAGCCACCTGGTCCTGCTGCCTTCTTCTCATTTTACCTGAGATCCTTCTAAAATCACTTGTCTGATTCCTTCCTTCCTTCCTTCCTCCCTCCCTTCCTTCCTTCCTTCCTTCCTTCCTTCCTTCCTTCCTTCCTTCCTTCCTTCCTTCCTTCCTTCCTTCCTTCCTTCCTTCCTTCCTTCCTTCCTTCCTTCCTTCCTTCCTTCCTTCCTTCCTTCCTTCCTTCCTTCCTTCCTTCTTTTCCATGGGCATAATTTTGTGAGTACATGGTTGTTGTTATGTGACAAAAACTGCCAAGTGTGGTTATGACCCCATGCAACACCCTGCTCCAGCCCCACTAATGGAGCCTGGTCTCAGTTTGAAGGGCTCCTCGTTCCTCTGCTATTGGAGGGCCCCATGCTACTTCTGTCCCTGAGGAGGCAGCTTTCTGGGAATGAGCAGGGTGGAAAACATCAGGGACAGCTCGTGGTTCCCTCTGTGGTGTTGGCCTAAGTGTTTTTATCCAAATATCCTGCTGTTTGGGTTTCTGTTTTTTATGGGAGAGGTTGGGTTGGCAATGGGTCACTCTTGGCCCTTGGCCATCAGGACTGCCTTCACCAGGGGACTGATATGAGCTTTTCACTCCCAGAAAGAAGAGTCCTGAGGTCTGGCTGGCAGAGCAGTCCAATAGCATCGTGGTGGAGATATCCAGCCTGGTGCCTTGCTCAACATAGCTAGAGAGGATGTGGCTTTGGCCACATCTCAGTTGAGAATGGGTCTTCCTTTGCCAAACCAATCATCAAAATACGCAACTCTTCCTTTAGCTCTAACAGTCACTGTTATTCCAGCATCCCTTGAGGCTTAAATAATGAGGAGTGCGATGTTGCCAAAACACATACTTAGAAACTAGGCTGATAAGATACCAGGACTGGAGAGATAGGAAATACACCAAGGAAATACCTTTTTTTCCTATTGATATTTTCATTATTGACTTTATGATAGCAGTTGCAGGAGTAGGGTTGAAAAATATCCTATTCATTTTTCTGAACACCAAGATATTCTTTAAAACATAAAAAAAAAGTGGTAATGGGCTTCTTTCTAGGCTTTGAAAAAGAGTATGTCTGCTTTCATGTGACTTAGCTTTGAACACCATTATACATTTTAATGAGGTAATGCACGAGGGTCAAGTAGAACAAGGACTCATTCTGTTCCCATCAACACCAACACTACGTTGCTAACACAGAAGTAATTTGATGGCCATAATTTGAATAAAATATGTAGTGTAAGATTCTCTATTGAATATTCCAAGTCAGGAGAGTCTGTTAAGCATCGTTGCCATGGGTACCACATGAAGGTTGGATTAATTAAGGCCTGAGCAGATGCTGTGGAGTATGTAGTGTCATTTGTGCTTTCTACTTGCAGTTAATATGCGTCTGCATCAGTGTGGTGGTTTTTTTTGTTTGTTTGTTTTTTTGGGGAGGGGTGGGGAGGGAAAGAAACAAAGGAAGAGAGAACTATCCAACTATCCACCTAAATTTGTGCTTGACAACTTTTCAGGTAAAATGAATTACTGGTATACAACAATTGATGCCCCTCTACATGCTGAAATAGAGATTAAAGGAAAAAAAAAAAAAAAAAAAAAAAAAGACTAAGAATCAGCATCTATCTGGGTCATCATTTCACAAGAAAATGCTATAACTAAGGACAAAAGCTGCCCTACCTCTTCCTACAAAATTCAGGAATTCAGAAGAGCCAATTCACCTGTGAAATAGATTAAAGTTGAAGAATAGCATTTAATGATAGCCTAAAATGCTCAAACATAAAGCTTTTAGGGGCATTTCTATGCATACATAAATTATGCAATCAAAGACAGAAGAGGAAGCTTATACATGTGCTTGTGCATCTAAAGTTTAGGTGACTTGCTGTTTTACTGACATCTGTGGGGTATTGCTAAGCTCAAAAGGCACACCAAAACATCATTTCCAAACCTTATTCCTCTCCCTCTGCTCACTGAGTTTTGTTCTATTGCTATAGCAGGGCTTTGAGATCATTAAATTGTTTCCTCTTTGCCGGACAGTGAGGGAGCAATGCCCAATCATCTACCAGTGCTTCAGGAAATGCTCTAGGTTTCATAGGGACTGTTATTTGTGAAAATAGGAACTCGTAGGAACAGCACACTACAGAGAGAGAGGTAGATGTGGTGATGGATATCTGCTCTCCCACCACTGTTCCTGTTCTCCCCCTGACTTTTCATTGGGAGATGGACGGTTTCCAATTTTTGAAGCCTCATCCAAAAGCATGTGGAAGGAAAAAATCTATAAGCTATCCACTGGGAAAACAACAACAACAAAAACACCATAACTCGAACTTGCATATTTGAACCATTAGGAAGTGGCAATGCAGTGCTCTGGAGTAGCTATGGCTGATTTGTGAAGAGCTGGTTGAGTTGGGACCACAGCTGGTTGAAAATGAAATGTGAAAAAATGCTCCCAGTGTTTTCTAAGGGCATTTTGTTGAAAAAGAAAAATTGGCATCTCAGAACTGCACACATTCTCTACAGTGGAAGAAACGTCTTTGCAATGTTTCCAAGTGAAATTTTGTAGAAGGCCGAGAGCTTCCTGTTTTAAGGGGACAAATGTCCAGTTTTATTGATAAGAAAATATGTTGCTGCAACTCCTAGTTTTAAGATAAAATTGGACATTTTCATCTAAAGAGGTAGAAGGCAATCACAAGGATATTAACTTGCTGAGAGCTATTAAATAAAATATTTCCATGGCACGATTCTCATCCTGGATCCTATTTTAAAAATGAATTTCTAAGCACTTTTGGCAAAATTTCATACTCCAGTCTTCTGCTCTTGTAACAATCAGGTACTTGAAATTCTTATTTTTGAAGTAGAATTATTTGCAGTGTAAAACTCTCTGAATCATCTGTATGATCAATGAAAAGTGACAGATTTTTTTCCCAGATTTTGGGAAAAAACAGCCAGTCTAATGAATGCTGAAGCATGTCTCTTTACCAGGTGCTCAATCCTCTCTTTCTCTTTCCAATTTGCCTGCTAGATCTGCTGCATTTTCCGCTCATTTCTTAATATTCAAGGATTATCTCAGATGCTCTCCTGGGAAATGTGGCTTCCTTAAGGTTATGGAAATAATTAGAAAAGATTACAGCCTGCTTTTTGAATGAGTCTAGATTTATTTCTGTTTTTCTTGTTGCTAATGAGAGCTTTGCTTGTTCTTACTTAGATTTAGAAAACTTTTTCTGCAGAAAGAAAAGTACAATCTAATCCATAATATGAAAAAATAAATCTTTGAGAGAAAGCTGAAAAATCAACAGAAACGGTTGAATAGTTTTTGATGAAATGAATAAAACAAAATTAAACATAGATAACCTTTTAAATAGGAAGGACTGAAATGGACTGAAGGTATTAACTCACCTTCTATGTCACTGGGAAATTAAATGTACCATCGAGCAGGAGTGTCCCCAGATTTGTGATGAAATTCAAAACATTTGAATGAAACCTGTGCAGTTTCTTTACGTACATGTAGATTTAACTACATGCTCTCCTTAAACAAGTAGAATACTTTCCCCTAGAACATACTTTCCTAACATTGGACTTCTGACTTTCCTTATATAGTTAGTTTCTAAACGTGTATTTGGTTACCAGCTACTTGATTTCAATTTAGATACTTTCTTAGTTTTAGGTAGATGCCTAAATCCCTTTTTCCCCCCAGTCCCTACTCCTTAACTATGTGCATCCTTATGTTGCTGGCTAATCTTACAACCATTTCCCATGTTTTTTAAGAGTTTTTTTTTTTTTTTTTTTTTTTTTTACTAATACACAGCAAAATGTTGCTATGCTTTTACATCATTTAAATGAAATTTTTCCTACAGTTCCTTATTAGATCACCTTCCCCACATACCTTTTTCCCTTTCTGATGTCCTCAGTTGTCTGTCTTACTGTAATTTCAAATTATTCTTGAAATAGTCTTTTTTATCTGAATAGTCTAATAGTCTTTTCTATCTGAAGGTTAATGGATTATGGCTACACAGTTAATGGATTACGGCTACACCAACCAACGCTATTAAGAGCCTTCAGCTAAATATAAATCAACTAGCTTGGACACTATACAAAATGTAGCTGTGACAACCTTAGGCTCTGCATATGTTAAACTCCTTGGCAGGGAAAATTACCTCTAGTGTGTGCCATACAGCTGTGTCTAAGATGTTTCTGGTATCTGAGCTAATTTCTTGAAACCAAGTTTGGATACTGTTAAGGTGATTTGCATCTTCAGCGTCAAAGCCTGTTTAGTGCTAAAACTTTATAGAACAGGAGAGGGACAGAAATTTATATTTTGCATCTTATGCTTCAATTTATTTTTCTAGCAACTTCTTACTGAACATATTACTTGACTTCTTTAGCAAAGTGTTCAGTATTGCCTCTCCTATCGCTCTTGAAACCAAATTGAGTGGGTATTTGTCAGCAATGACGAATGTAAATTCTTGCCTCTGGGCTGGAATGATGCTAGAGCTGGGCTCTGGGGGATCCAGCAGCAGGAGAAATCCTGCTGTATTTGAAGAAAGAGTTTTCCACTATGTTGGGGTGGGAGGGAACACAAGCCAGGACATGTGCAGAGAGGCTGTGGCAGCTCCATCCTTGGAAGTTTTCTAAAATGTGACTCACCAAGAACCCTAGCAACCCAATTTAATGTTGAAGTAATCCTGATTTGAGAAAACGGTTGGGCCAAACACTTCTAGAGATTTCCTTCAACTTAAATTACCCTCTGATATTGTAGAAATTACTATTGCATCTATCTTGTCCCACCCTGTCTACCAGTCTATACAAGCTTTATTGTCTCCATTGTTCTGCTACTGTCTTGGCATACAATTTGGGTTTCACCACCACCTTCATTCTGGTCTGTTAGAAGGCATATAACCAGGATTTATTGCTGTGAACAGAAAATTTGTATTTTATTTCCAAATTCTATGCTATTGTGGCTTTGGCTGAGATTGAGTTAATTTTCTTTGTAGAAGTTCATATGACGCTGTGTTTTGATAAAACAGTGGTGATAACACACTGATGTTTTAGTTGTTCCTGAGTGGTGCTTATGCTAAGCCAAGGACTTTTCAGCTCCTCATGCTGCCCTGCCAGCAAGGAGGCTGGGGGTGCACAAGGAGCTGGGAGGGGACACTGCCAGGACAGCTGGCCCTACGGAGCCAGAGGGGTGTCCCATGCCACATGGTATCATGCTGGGCAATAAAAGCTGGGTAAAGAAGGAGAAATAGGAGGATGTTTGGAGTCCTTGTGTTTGTCTTCCCCAGAAATGTTACATGTGGTGAGCTCTACTTCCCTGGAAGTGGCTGAACACCTGCCTGCTGATGGGAAACAGTGAATGGATTCCTTGTTTTGCTTTGCTTGCATGTGCAGCTTTTGTTTTACCTAGTAAACTGACCTTATCTCAACCCACAAGTTCTTGCACTTTTATCTTTCCAAATCTCTTCCCCCATCCCACCTGGGGAGGGCAAGGGAGCAGCTGTGGTGCTCAGCTGTCTGCCAGGGCTAAACCACAACAGCCCTTTTGGTGCCCACCATGGGACACAAAGGGTTTGAGGTGATGACAGATTAGATTGCAATGTGCAGTGTGCTAGACCAAATTTATATATGCTACAGCCATTGAGCTGCTAATTGGCAGGCTCCCGTGCTTGTCACAATGCCTGTTTCCCTTTTTATGCTATTGTCCAGTGCTTGTAGTGGCTGCTTTTGCCTCTGCCATTTGCTTATGATCTTGCTTTGCTGTGCCTGGGAACATTTTGATAACAGCTGTGACCATGTGCCCAGGCTGGCAGATGGCCAGGGCATCACTGCTGTCCCTGTGTGGCCCTACTGGACAGGCTGGGGCTTCAGAGTGAACTTGAGTCAGAGGGGTGGAGACCTGTGGGTGAACCCACGTGGGAGATGTACACCCCAAAGCATCTCTGGCCATGGAGAAGCCCCAGTGGAGCAAGTGCAGCTTGAAGCATCTGTGGCTGTGGAGATGTCCGTGCCACAGCAGGTGCACCTTGCAGTGTCCATGCCCGTGGATAAAGCCATGACAAAAGGCACCTCATAGTGTCTGTGGCCGTGGGTGAGAGCACAACACAGGAGGTGTCTGAAGGGACCCCTAAAGGTCCCAAGTCACCATGCCAGAGCAGGTACACCTTGACCTGTGGCTGTGGACAAGGCCATGATGCAGCGAGTAGGCCTCTGAAGAGCCTGTGGCTCCTGGGTAAGGTCGTGCCAGAGCAGGTGCACCTCTAAGGGACTGTGGACAGTGGACAAACTAAGGCTGGAGCAGGGGCGAGGAGTGGTGTTCATTGCAATGTCAACCCCTATGGCTTGGTCCAAAGGCACAAAGGGTAGAGATTGTAGTGGATATGCCTTCAAACTGCTCTAACCCATGATTTGAGCTGCATTTTATAGGGAACGCTATAGGAGGAAACCTCTGCTGCTAGCCAGGCAAGGGGCAAAGGGAGGAGCTCATTGCAACGTGGAACCCTGTAGCCTGGTCGGAGGGGACCAAGGGTGGAGATTGTGATGGATATACCTTAAAATTGTTGTAACCCATTCAACCCAATATGAGTCACATGTTATAGGAAGTCCTATAGCAGGAACCACTCAAACCAATGGAGGATGTCTCACAAGAAGCAGTGCAAGTGCAACAGTGAACCAACTTGAGCTGGCCTTGGTGCCCAGTAACTCCATGCAGCACACCACCTCTCCTGTCCTGAGTGGCCACCACAACAGGTAGAATCCAAGTCATGGACTGAAAGAACTCAGAAGACATTTTATGAAAATTTTAAGGGCATATCATAGGGGTGGTCCATAGACTAAGGGAATGATACCTGTGTATGAATGGAAGGGAGGTGATTAATGAGAGTGTATTGGAAAGCATGGGACCTGATGTAAGTGGTATGGACAAAAGAGTGGATACTGTAATGGTTTTGTCTTGTATAGAGTGAATTTTCTTTGTAGAGGTACATATGATGTTGTGTTTTGGATTTTTGATTAAAATAGTGATGATAACATACTGATGTTTTAGTTGTTGCAGAGCAGTACTTACACAAAACCAAGGAATTTTCTGCTTCTCTGACAGCTCTACCAGTGAAGGTGTGCAAAGAGCTGGGAGGGGACACAGCCAGGACAGCTGGCCCAAGCAGGCCAAAGGGATGTCCTGTACCTTGTGATGTCGTGGTCAGCAACAAAAGCTGTGGGAAAGAAGGAGGAAGGAGGTTATGTTTGGAGTGATGGTTCTTCCCAACAAGGAGTTCTGGATGATGAGCCCTGCTTTCCTGGAATTGGCTGAACACCTGTCTGCTGATCAGAACTAGCAAATTAATTCACTGTTTTGCTTTGCTTGAGCACGTGGCTTTTGCTTTAGCTAGTAATCTGCCTTAATCTCAACCCATGAGTTCTTACACCTTTCTGATTTCCTCCGCCATCCCACCTAGGGAGGGTGAGTGAGTGGCTGTGGTGCTCAGCTGCCTGTCAGGGCTAAACCACAACAGATACCATGAAATTAGACAGAATCACTTTCTATCACTACTATTCTAGTAGTCACTGTTCTTTACCCTGCTTTTTTACTATACAGTTATTGCTCTCTGAATAAAGATAGTAGGTACTGTGTTGCCTTAAGCACAACACTGAAAGGGAATTTTGCTTCTCTGGAGTATTTTTGTTTCATCTTCAATGTAGCCGATCTTCTGCAGGCTGTAGGTTCAGGAGATGGGCTGAAATATTTTTGCTTAAAATATTCTTCTTGGACTGGAGAACACAAGCCTTGGCTTCACATGCTGTCTAGAAATAATACCTGAGGCAATTGAGGATCTGAAGCACGATAAACATCAGTCCACATTGTGTCAGCTGTTTATCAAAGCTACAGAATAAAGTCCTAGCTAACACAGAATTTCATGCTGAAAACCTGTGATCTTACTAGGTATTTTTGCACACAAACCTGTGATATATTCTCAAAGTAATTTGTATCTTTTTTTTATAATTTAAGTCCTACTAATTATTTTTTGAAATGCAGAGGATTGAATTTCAAGTTCTTTCACTTGCAGTGGTGTGTAGTTTGAGGTTACTCTATTTATTTATTTATTTATTTATTTATTTTGCAAGCTTTTTAGAAGTCCATTGAAAGAAATTGGAAGACTTGCATTGGCTTCAATGGGCTCAAGCCAAACGCTGTTATGAGCATTTGGGAAAGGTGCCAGCCAGACACACAGGTGTTCCTTTATTTACCGGGGACAGAAGCACTCGTGGTGCACAAACCACTGGCAGAACACATGGTGTGTAACCTGCAGCAGTGACCAAGAGGGCACGGGCATTTTGTTCCTTCATTGACCTCAGAGAGGCTGCCTGTCAGAAGCTGCATTGAAATTGCTAGCTCCCATCTGGAGCTGGCAGAAGGGGTTGTAATTCTGTTATTTAATAACCAGACAGGCAGTGTGCAAGGTGCTTCCTTCTCAAAGAGCACAGAGCATTGGGCTAGTGCTGCCGGGTCTGGTTCAGAAAGGCAGAGTCTGAAAGATGAATCCAGCACCATGCAGCAGAGAGAATGCCAAATCCTGCAAGCTGAGTGTCAAGACATCATTTGGGGAGAAATTTGGAGATTCCATCTGCCATGGTGTGTGCCTTCTACACTGGGAGTTAGCTGGGAGATACCCCCAAGCATGTGAGCATTGGTGTATGATGTTAGGGGTCAAGGGCATGCTGCCAAAGTCTCCAGCATTTGGGATCTGCTTTGTTCTTAGCTGGCGATTTAAGAGCAGGCTGTAGGAGTGGATACAGCTGCTTTGTAAACAACAGCAGAGAGGAAATAATGAGCTTTCTGACAGACTGAGAGCAATTAATAAAATTTCTTGGAAAATCGGACTACCTCTTATCTTTCTGGGTATAAAGAGCAGGATGTCAGTCAGGGCTGCAGTGACTTGAGATGATGTATTATTTGATATTTTCAATATGCTTTTTCTCATTAACCATGAAAGTGTTTTTTTGTTGTTGGTGGTGGTGGTGGTGGAGGTTTGTTTTTTTCAGCCTTGCTTAATGAAAGGGCACTGTCTGAGAGGGACATGTCTGGCACCTGTCTCATCTGAGGATGATGTAACCATTATGATCAGTTTCTTAAATGTCACTCCTTCTTTTGATATTCCTGTACTGGGATCTGAGCTACTTTCCCTGTTGACAACCAGGAAAAATGATTTGGAATACAAAAGCAAATGGCAAACTTTGAAGATTCATTGGAGCCTGGCCAACATAGGTGCTCCCCTCTCCTCTCCAAGCCCAAGTGGATCAAAGACGTAAGCAAGGGAGAAGGATGGGAAAGTGGTTTAGTTCTGGGGCCTCATTCAACCATCTGCATGGTAGAAGGAAAACAGGGAGCTCATGTTTTCTGTGTCTGCAGCAGGACAGGGAAGGGAGGTGTTCCTGACCTGCTGTGGTCATTTGCAATGTGATGGTATTCACACCACCTGCATACGCTCCCTGCATGAAGTTGGAGCTGTGATCAATCCCACCTCAGGTTGCAGTTACACAGAGATCTTGCTGCAGGGGTGAACTAGTTGCACCTGCAGGAGCAAAGCAGGATCATTTGTTTTAGAGGTGGAAGTCGATGAGATGTAGTAAATGTGCTATGTACTAAACCATACAAAGATGAAGTTTTCAGCTGCACCCGTGGTCAGTCTTGGAGTGCAGATTGCTTTCATCACATGGCTGAGCAGCCAACCCTTTCCAAGAATGAAGACATTGTATGCTGTAGCATACTTGCTGTATGCTAGAAAACCAAGGCCCCAAGAAAGTTGTAATAGAATTGCCAAGGCCACCAAAGAGCTGATAGCCAGAAATTCTTCTGGGACATGCTTGCTGCATGGATTTCCCAGGACTCTTCTATCACAGCCTAGCTTTTTGGCATGTTAGATTGCAGTAATTTTTCAGGAAGCACACAGATAAGCATGTTTCCCCACACTCTGGGAAACAATGAATTCAAAGTCCAGACGGAGGAAGTGCAGCTGTGTCATTTCACAAAATCAGGTGCAGTTTAACTTACATAGAGGGAATACATATAAGCAAACAAAAAAATAGAAAAAAGTGGGCTTGCAGCCAACATCAGCAACTCCACCAGCTGCAAGGGTTTTAACCTGTTACTTGCAGAAGAGAGTTGACACTTCTGACTGTATTATTCTCCATTCTGGTAATTCAGATCAGTATTGCACGGGGTCAGCTGGTCCTGCTGGCTGAGAGGGGACACGAGAATTCAGATGCATTGCTCTGTATATTTATCTATTAATCAAATTCTAACTACACTGTATTTGCTTGTCTGAACATATTTCACTTGTCTGAACATATTTCACTGTGCAGCTGTGGGACTAGAGTCCTGATTATGTCAGTGTAAGCTTTTAACTGTATCTCTGACCTCAGTGAACTCATCACAGAATCACGGAATGGCTGAGGTTGGAAAGGACCTCAGGAAGTCACCTGGTCTGACCTCCCTGCCCTGGCAGAGCCACCTAGGGCATATTGCCCATGACTGTCTCCAAATGGCTTTGAAGATTTCCAAGGAGATAGACCCCACAGCCTCTCTGGGCAAACTGTTCCAGTGCTCAGCCACCTGCACAGCAGAGAATTGCTTCCTGATGTTCAGGAAGAAATTCCTGTGTTACAGTTCATGGCCATTGTCTCTTGCCCTGTCACCGGGCACTACTCTAAAGAGCCTGACTGTCCTCTTTTCACCCTTCCTCAGAGAATTTATGTATGCACTGAAAAGATCCACCCTGAGCTCCTCTTTTCCAGTCTGAATGGTCCCAGCTCTCTCAGCCTCTCCATAGGAACATTGCTCCAGTCTCTTCATCACCTCTGTGGTCCTTTGCTGGACTTTCTCCAGTGTGTCCATGTCTCTCTCTCACAGGGGAGCCCAGAACTGGACCCAGTACTCCAGGTGTGAATGCCCACCTACATCTCTGGAGATTAGAGTAAGTTTTTTTCCTCATTAATTTACCAGTTCTCAAGCTACCTCCTGTCACCCCATGTGGAAGGCATGCAACAGCAGACTAGTGTCTCAGCAGACAGCCATGCTGCTTTCGCTCAGTAAGACATCGCCTGGGGAATTTATCTCAGGATGCGGAAAAAAATAAATAAAATAAAATAAAATAAAATAAAATAAAATAAAATAAAATAAAATAAAATAAAATAAAATAAAATAAAATAAAATAAAATAAAATAAAATAAAATAAAATAAAATAAAATAAAATAAAATAAAATAAAATAAAATAAAATAATGGTGATTGTTTCTGTTTCAGCAGTTCTTAGTTTTGTTGCCTTTGAACTGTGCCTGGAAAAAAATACCTTTCTTCTTTATTTTCCCCTTGGGACTGTCAGGAGATCTGCTTTCAGGTGGTTTAATGAGAAACAAGCCTCTGTCAACAATGTTTAAGGAGCATGATTAATTGCTTGAGTCAAGGGCTGCAGCAAACCTCCATCTAATATCTACAAAACCAGGAGTCAGGGCCAGGGCTATGTCCCCTCAGCAGTGGAGCTGTTCCTGGACACAAAGAAGGAAAAAAAAAGCACAGGTTACCCTCCCACCCGACCCCAAAACCTAAGCTGTGACACTGCCAACAGGGAATTTCTGCCCCATTTAGGCCCCATACTCACAAACCTTTTGCAGATTTGACATCTGGATATTTCTTTGCCTTGCAGAGTTGGGGCTGTAGCTGTATTTTTAATGTCCAAGGGAGTGTGCACCGAGTGCTTTGCAGCAGCCTACCCACAAGGAAGCAAAAAGCAGCTTGGAAATCCCACCTGCACAGAGAGGAGATGGGGTCCTTCTCGATTCTTCCAGCTCATCTGAAAGACAAGGGGGATGAGGCTCAGGTCAAGGGCTGTTGTGTTTGTGTGTTCAGAGATGAGCTGACTAAATTCATGGTTCCTGATCACTGAGATACAAGGATGTGTTTCTGCTTGGGACTGGGATCATTTATGTTCACCACACCAGGGCTTGGCACAGCCCTACAAAACACAGATGCAGTGAAGAAGCACCAGTTTTCCCTCCTCACCAGTGTAACTCATTGTGAGACTCAGAAATCCTGGAAAATATTAATTGCAATTTGATCATTATAAGGTCTTTAGGGCATTTTTTTTTCTGCTACAGTTGTCTTGTTAATGCATAATTTTCTTGATATCTCTGAGGTGGGGAGATCCTGTGAAAGCCTTGGGAAGTGTCCTTGATAATTCAGAGGCGTCTTTCCTCCAGGCACAAGCTCTGCTAAATCCATAATGATGACTCTGCATACAACAGAAGCTGAGTCAAATGTGCTGGGATGTATTGGCAGGGTTTGGTCAATTTTCTGACCAATCTTCTTGCAACATGTGTACTTGCCCCACATCTCTGCGTTTTCTTTCCATATAGGTGCAGCAGTCTTTAAATCCATGTATTAGTTCTACTCATCTCATGGCAACATTGCAAAATAGCTTAGTGCTTGTGTTTAATTGCTGGTCTAGAAAATGAATGGCTGGTTACGATATTCCTAGGTAAAGACTGTAGTGGCCCATAGATTGTCAGCAGTGTCCAAATCCTTGCCAATGCCTGAAAGAGAACATTAATGCTTTGAGTTGGGTGGGCTCCTCATTTTACAAACCAGATTCAAGCCCCTCAAGCCAGGCCAGCTTTGTTCCAGCCCAAGGAAGTAAGTGTTGAAAGCAGAAGTGGCCCTTTCTGTGCTATCTGGGGAGCTGGGATTTATTCAGAGCAGCACTTTCTGAAAAACAAGAACTTACAGACAAGACGAGTAGACTGAGAAGATTGTATTTCACCCCAGGAAAAACTGGAGAGACAAGTCTAGGGCAAAATTTCTGCCCCACATATGGTTAAACCAGCACAAGGGACCAGGACATGAATTTTTACTTTTACCATACTCATGTTTAGTTTTTTAAGGCTGGCTGGAAGTAATTCACTTGTTGTCACCATATCTCTGCTTAAGAAAAAAAAAAAGACAGCAGTAAGTCTGCAAAAGTTCACTGATATTCACATCTGATTGCTGAACAGCCAGAATACTATGCTGCTTAAAATGAATCATCTTGGCCAGCTTGAACCATGGAAATGTGCTGAAAAATGACTACAAAAAGGGCAACATATTATCTCTTGCCAGTACTGTCATTTACAGCAGGGACAGTTACAAAGAAAATGGAAAAGATGGGAACTGATGCAGAGTAAGAAGGTGAAGAAAAAGCAAACACTTGGTCAGAAGAAACAATGTACCCATTACATTGTGTGTCTCAGTTTTGCTGGGTTAACTGATCCTTGTGCCTTACTTCATATTTTAAAATTTACTGCAAATGCTACTGCAACAGGCAGCAAGTTGTTCAGAGCCAGCTACAGAGTTTGCTTCATCCACAGGACATTCATTCTTAGAAGTTAGGCCAGCAGCAGTGCTTGTTATTTACTTATATGTGATTTCCCTCACCTGGATTTATCATATATGGAGTTATTTATGCTTTGGGGAACAGTAGGTCTGGCTATAAAACATGTCACATCAGATTGGTGAGGTTTTACATTAATTCTCTTCTTTCACTGCTCATGGGCTACAGAAGGCTCGGATCATATCCATGAATATATATATTATTTCTGTATGAATTATGTCCCCTGTAAATGCTATGGCATGCTTACAAAGCTTTGATTACTCATCCCACCCCAAGCTGAGAAAATGCTGATCCCTGCAGAAAAAAAAAAAGAGAAGACTTTGAAGTCTACCAACATTGGCATGTCATAGAGTGAATGAACCTGAAAGGGAAGTACAAGTCCTTACTTCTGATATAGTAAAAGGCTGGCATGTTCCTACAGATTTTTTCTTTCAGATGGCATCAGTTGCTCTCTGGCAACTTGAAGCTTGTCTGGCACTGCAAGGTAGTTATAGCCATCCCGTGCAGTGCTAGGACTGCACCCATCACCTCCACGGGTGCCTTCCCATCTTCACACTCTTAATCTGGGAAATCAGCAAACTGCAGGGCAGATGATGTACGAACCTGTAAGGGCAGATCTGCAAGCAGTGTGAAATGGCACATCTCCAGCAGAGTGGAGACAGGAGTTATGCTCATTTACACTCTTTGAGACTCTAGCCCAAGGTAATGGCATGCTCTCTTCTGACTTCAGTAGGAACAGGCACTGGTGTTGGGAGCAAGGCTTCTTTCCACTAGTCCTCTAACTCGGCTGTAACACAAAGTACAAGGGAAAGGAGCATCAAAAGCTGCCTCAACAGCAGTGGTTGGATTTAAACAACATGCATACTTTTAATGTTCCTAAGAGCCAGGTTTCAGATGTGTGAGTGCAGTTTTTGTCCGATGCCAAGAAAACAGATGTGCAAGTTGTTTCCTAATAGCCACAGGCAGCGTCACACGGTGAATGCAGCATCTCCCAGAGCTGGGTGCCTGCCTCGGCATGTGATGGAAAGGTGGGAGGAAATCGTCTGGGTATGTGCATTCCTTGTGGTAAGGTAAATTTAGCCCTGCGATGCCCGTGACTAACAAATACCAAGCATTTAAGGTCTCCAAATTATAAAATCACAGCACTTGAAGTGTGCTGATAAGCTTTTACAAAGCTTGTAGAGTTTGGATGGAAAGGGAACACTGCAGGACTCAGAGAAAAAAAAAAATGTGGCAAATAGGGATGTACCATAGATGTTATATTTTGGAATTGAGGAACAGAAAAAATACCTCTCAGAGACACTAGGAATGCACATATTTTGTGGTTCTGACTATTCTATGTATCAATATTAAAATTAAGTAACCTCTCTCTGCAAGTTGTTCTGAGTTTTGTAATTGCTGTGAAAGCAATGTGAGAGCATCTGACAGCACTGCCTGCTGACATGGAGCAGCAGGAGGACAGTATGCTCAGAGCATCCTCATAGACCATTAAACTACTTTTTTTTTTCCCTTTCATTTTAAGGAAATGTCTCAACACTAGTGATGGAACTAGAACATCCTTCTCTGATTCAGTTGTAATTTGCCATCCTCTAATTACTGAGTATGGTAGTCATCCTTCAGAGGATAGTCCTGCTGCCTTATCAATATTCTGTTATTCTGTGCTGCATTGTGCAGCTCTGCTGTTGGCTTCTTGTTTCTCCCTACCTATTTTTGCATTTCCTGCCAGGAACATAGATTTAACCCTATCAGCTCTGTGATGTTTGCTGAGCTACAGCTGTGCAGCAGGACAACCTCCTTCAGTTTAAAAGAAAATTTTGGCTAGACGTCTTTAAAACACTTTCCTTTCCATGATGTCCCACAAAAACATGACAGCTGCTGGTGTGCCAGATCAGTGTATGTGATGTTGATCAACACTACTTTGTTGCTTTTCTGTACCCAGCACTTATTTTATGTCCTTTGTCTGTTGCCTTTATATTCAATGTGTTGGGTCTTTGGGACAAGCTTTGTCTTTGTTAGCTGTGCCCAGCAAACTCTCATTACAGTATTGCAGATTACAAGTGCTCCATAACACACATAACAAATAATCACAGAGTAATATTAACAATGCAGTTGAAGCGTGTGTATCTAATTTGTACATCAAACTCACAGTAAAAATATTTGTTTATCTATACTTGCATAAGAGACAATGTATGTTTGACTGAAAATGATTTCTGAAAAAAGGCTGGTTAATGCAGAGAGTTGTGTCATGTTAACAGGTATATGGGCAATAACATCTCATCTCAGCACAAGAGGAAGGTTAAATGCTTTCCCTTTGCCTTCTTTCACAGTCAACAAACCAACAAACAAAAATCTTTATGTATATTCACAAATCAAAAATACTCCTGATGTGTTCCAGATCATATCTTATAAATATCTAATAAATAATAATTAAAAAAAAAAAATCCCACACAAATAGCTGATAAAGAGCATTACAAAGGCTTCAGTATTTTTCACTGATAATAGACAACAGGTTGAGGCTCCTGTAACAGTGTCTTTCAGCTAGCTGTGGTACAGAGCTGTAATATCTAAGTCTGACTCTGATAGAGTCTCAAGGACCCCTTAGGAGAGGAAATCTGTCTTTGGGGATATTTTGTCATTTTTCTAATGAACTCTGATCTCTTGTACTTTATTTTGTAAGTAAATTAAATAGTGTCTTTACAGAGTTTCTGTAAAGGCTATCTATATCTGCATGTCTGGTTGTTTCTCTCTGTCCCAGGCCTCAAAAAGGTATTTTGCAGGACAGGAATGCTCAGCGTTTTGGGAGAGGATGTGCTTACGCTCAGACAAGAGCCTCAGGAACCAGGACTGGACTTGAGGAACAGAGATGAGGAACAGGGCTGGTGGACAGATGGTGCACTGTGGTCGTAAGCCCCAGGGTTAAAAGGTAGGTGCCTAGATGTGAGCTAGAGCCCAGATACTGACAGCCCCTTGGGAAACATCAGCTGGATCTCCTAATAGCTAGGGGCTGAGCATTAATGACATTTGGGCAAATGCCATCACAGCTGCAATGTTCCTTGCAAAGCTGAATCCTGACCAGTCTCATTCATAAATCTGGTTACTTCAGAAGCATGAACAGCTCTCCCTCTTCTACATAAGCAAACTGGTATTTTCAAACAATCGCAACTGCTTGTGTTCTTGCCCTGCCACACCACAGCATAACCAGAAGTAGATTAATGTGCACAAGTCAAGTGGACACTTGTGAAGAAGCAGACTGTGCTGCTGTTCGGCAGCTGTCATCAGCCAGTGGCACCCTGAAAGTGAGAGGAGACCACAAAGCAACGCTCATTGAAGGAGAGAGGTGAATGGGGTGTCAGCATCCTCCACAACTTCCTTTCATGGCCTTCCTCCTGGGGCCACCTCCTCAGAGCTGCCACATCAGATGGATGCTCTGCGAAGGATCGTGTCTTTCCATGTCCATCTCATAGCCCTGTGTACTCTCCTCGGAGCCCTAATGAGGGAGTCAGCTCTTCTGCAAAACAGATTAACTATGAACCTTTAGAACCTGTCTACTCCGCAGTTCTTCCATCCTTGTGGTTTTGGTTTGTTCGGCTTTTTCTCCCTTAAGTCCCATTTAAAATATCTTCATGGGTGATAGGAAAGCAACTCACACATATCTGTTGTAACCCAGATCGTCTAAAGGCTTGAGCAGGGCTTACAGAGAAATAGTACAATGAGGGTGTCTCATAAGAGACTTTAAAGTGAATAATAATTTTGATTAAACACAGAGATCACATCCCACCCCCTTACCAATCAGTCTGCTTTAGTTCTGAAAAATAGTACAGACTCAAAGATTTCTTTTAAAAGTACTGCAGTGCCCTTGTTTAGGTAAGAATCCTTTTATTTATTTATTTCTCTGTTTGTTCATGTTTCTGTTTTTTTCTCTTTTTCCTTTTTTTTTTTTTTTTTTTTTTTTTTTTCCCAGTGTGTTTCATCAAGGTCTTACTGTACTCATGATTCATTTTTAAAATTTCCCCTCAACAAATTACTACAGCTCCAGGATTCCTGAACAAATGAGAGTAATCACTCGCTCTAATTAAATGTTTCATATTTTATTAGACACTGCACGCAATCTTCAGAGTGGAGATTTCATGCAAAGCCCTCCATATCTTCATATAAATCTCAGGCACACATGACTGGTTCGATCAGGGCAGACATTTATTTCCCTCACAGCTTTTGTGATGCAGTGATGGCACTGTTGGTCACTTGAGCTGGCAGCTGCCATGGATGGCCACACCTGCACACAAGGCTGAGGGGAAGGAAGACAGCATGAAATCATGCAGCACGAACAATGGCCAGCTCTTTGTACCATGTTGGAGGTTGTAAAAAGAGACTTGGAGAGGATCAAAAAAGTGCAGACTTTTGCAACATATCCTGGTATCGGTGGCAGCCCTCAGCTGAAGTTTGAACACCTCTAAAGGGAAACTTAATTTCCTCAACCAGGGATAAGCTGTCCAGGTTAAACAAAGTTGCCCATGTAAGTCTCAGAAAGCTGTCAGGAAGTCAAACGTATGTCATAAAATTATATCACTGGAAAGGTTTTATGGTTTCAGCTTTCAAAATTGGAGGTGTCATTAGTAAATTTACAGGGGTACTTCAGACAGCTGTTTTCACTGTAGAAGCATAAATTACTGAAAGGTCCAAAAGAACTAGCTCAGAAATAAACTGAGTAAGAGCCCACAGCCGGCAACTGATGAAGGAAGAAGAGAGAGTAATGTTAACTATAAATGCCTTATCTCCTGTGTTGGTCCTGGAGGACTTGCACAGGAGTCACTGGGAAGTGATGCTGCTGATGCAAAGGGAATGAGGCTCTTCACCACTTTTACTTATCTCTTTGGATGTGTGGTTTTATTTTATTTATTTATTGATTGATTTCCAGTCCTATTTTTCTTCTTTCATCCCCTGGGTAGAAATTGAAAAAGAAGAAACATTGTAAGAGCCACAGGAAATATACATTTATTGAAACCCTGATCTCCAGAGAGAGATAGAGGAAACCATGAAACCATGCAAGTTGCCCTGTAAAAATAAATAAATAAATAAATAAATAAAGGAATAATGATTTAATAAGTTGGAACAGGAAGTTCAACAATAAAAATAAAAAGGAGCCACAACTCCACAACTATAAAATTCAGAACTAAAACAAAGAAAGAAACCACATGAAATACCTATTCCAGCACAAAGGAAGAAATAAAAAGGGGAAAAAAACAAAAAAAAACAAAAAACAAAACAAACAAAAAAAACAAACAAACAAAAAAAAAAACAACAAAACACATAAAGGAGATATATTAATAATGACCTTAAACATAATGTTGAATCTATATCACCACACTATGCTTGGAATCCATATTTTAAGACAACAGCATGTTAAATGACAAATATTATCTTGGAAATCCAAGCTAGAGCTGTGTACTTGGACAGCTACATCCACACCATTGGTCCTGATGTTCTGTGCTAGTGAGAGAGTGAGTGCTTTCCTCTTCATGCACTGCTGAAGTTCCCTGTCCTTTGAGGTGGAGTAGACAGTCATTTTTTAATTACCATGGGTGGCTTGAGTAGCAGGTTGCCAGTCCTGTTAACAAGCTGGTTTCCCATGACACGACAGCATATCCCTGAGGACAGGGCTGAAGCATCCTCAGGGGGCTGAGTGATGGTAGGCACAGTGTACCACCTTGCTAAGAGTGCTATGTATGTGCTTTTATATCCCTGTATATAACACACACACAGACATATATGTGTGTATATGTATGTGTGTGTATATATATATATATATATATGTACAAAATGTTATATTCTTGACCTTCTTGATGCTTAATGCATTTGTGTTAATTGCAGATCATATTACACGGTTCATTTTAATTTTTGTTTGAAGCTTAGCAGCTCTCTTGAGATGAGCCATACCTTCTCAGGAGACACCACAGAGCTACTGGGCACCCCTGGCTGTTGCATACCTCAGCAGCTATCAGATCTTGTCCACTGAGTGCCCTGACCTATACTCTGCCTGCTGACTGGAGGGGATGCCACATCGCGGAGAGGTGGCACAGGGGTCCCCTAGGTGCCACCACACCTGGGGGTGGCAGGGAACAAAGCTTGGTTACCTCCATTGCTCACTCCTTCATAGGCTTTCAACCTGAGGAAGCAGTTTCTAAAGTCAGTTCCATAATCAGACAAAGGGAAAAAATGAGTCATTTCACAGCTGAAGTGCATGCATACCATTGTCACTGCCAGTAAACACACCTCAGATACAGAGAGAGGCCAGTGTTGGGAAAGTTGCTGGCTCAGCAAATAGTGAAAAAGTGCAAATTCTAACAGTTCATCCTCTTTTGAAGCATTTGAAAAATATGTTTTGGGCAGATGTATCTTTTGTGAGAGACTTTTAATAAAGCCTGCAGCTTTGCTGTTCTCCCTCTCCGCTTTTCTAAGCAGGTTGTGACCCAGTCTGGCATGTTTCTTTCTGTGGGACAAGCACCTGAAACCAGGATATTGTATTGGAAACCTGAGCTTTCTTATACAACAACACTGTATAAGCTTTTCCAGAAGAATAAAAAGGTAGTGAAATGATATGATGAACGTGCAGGTGCTTTTTTTCCTCTAGGTCTGTATTACAACACATGCACAGACAATAATTTGTGTTAAAGCACATTATCAAGTTTGAAATATCAATTAATTAAAAATGTAGGAAGTGCCAGAATGAAGATTTCCTATACACTTTTACCTCTGTTGCTTTTGTACCTTATGCAGCATGATATGGTTTTAAGAAGACAACATACAAGTTTTCCCATAGACCTATACCTCATTAAGTACGCAGGGCAGATGAGTCCCCTTAGTGAGCAATTATTCTGTGCTTTATTCCATCCTTGCTATTTAATATGAGGCTTTATATCTTATTTATTACTCATCTGTGTAAATTCTGCTGTGAGGATGAAGTTATTAACTGCTTAATAGGCTTTTCTCTGGTGCTTACCATTATGAAGCCTGAGTGTTTCACAAACAATTATGGATATGTCCTCCCACTAGCTCTGCAGGATGATGTTATCTCCATCTTAGAGCCAGCCAGTTGAAGCACAGAATGATTAGGGTCTAACATATTTCCCAAGTTTAGGTTCTTAGTTTTGAGTACTCAAAATACTAGAACACTGATAGCCTGAGTCTTTTACGTTGCAGAGCATTGCTCGAAGGAAGAACAGTTGTTTCATGTTTGAGGCTGGTCTATCCTGCATACTGGATGCTATTGAAAAAAATGGATTGTGACTGTGTACTTGAGGTTTGTACAACACTGTAATCGCTGTCCACCTAGCTAGATCTGGCTTGTGGGGTGTTACTTCACGTCCACTGCTTTTGGGTTAGGTTTGTGGTTTGTTTTTTCCCCCTTAGGAAAAGGATGAAATTTTTGAGTGGCTGGTAGAGGACAAACAATCAGTACTTGAAGCTTAGGATTTAGACCCTGAGGCACTGAACCCAGCTCTGCTTTGGAGTCAGGGCTTTTTGGCTGAACTGAAGCTCTGTCTTTGCTCAGTCTATCTATATTGCAGCAGTCTACAAACGAGGCCAAGAAAAAACAAAAATACCTAAGCAATAAAACCACTTTTCAAGTTAAAGGACAGCATTGGCATGAGAACAAATGGTAACAAACTTCCCACAAACACATGCAGGCTGTAATTTAAAGGAAAACACTTCAACATCAGAGAAATATGCCGTAGACTTCTAAGAAGGCGGCAATGGGCAAAGAAAGGTGCTTTTAAGATGCAGCTGGGTAAGATCATGGAAGGAAAAACGTATATAATGCCTCTGAGAACTGGCTTCCCTTTCACTCCTGTGAACACTTGTCTCTTTTTCCTGCCTCAGCCAAAGCAGGTTCCTTGGTCTCATCAGGCCCCTTTTGTCCCAGTCAGGGTGAGGAGAGGCACCGGAGTACTCACAACACAGCTAGGAGGAGGTAGAGTTTTTTGGCATATTTCCCAATATTTGCCCAAATATACCAATATTTGGTATATTTCTAGCTTTCTGAACTAGAGTTCCTGGTCGCAGCAGGCAAAGTGGGGAGTGCTCTTTGTTCCTTTGCCAGACACAGTCACTCAGCCACTGAAGGTGGATGGGCTGGGGACTGCTGACCCAGGAGCTCTGCCGGCGTGTGCTCACTGCCATGTGTGCAGAGCAAGTCTTGTGTGAATAGCTTCCAAAATTTCAGCTGATAAAATCAGGGTCTCCACTCAATAGGGATGATTTCTTAGGCTTACATTCTGGACAAATTTGGGAATGTTTTCATGGGATAACAGAAGGCAGGTGCATAAAGTGAAAGCAGTTTTATTCAGCTTGCCAAATATTTCTCAAACATAACAGGGCACCCCAAGATGTTCAGAGTAAAGGCCACTGGAATACTTTTGAATAAAAATAAAGCAACATATCTTCCCTAGTTCAGTATTCCTAAGAGTCTGAACTGTTTTTTTTTTTTTTTTTTTTTTTTTTTTTTTTGTTTTGTTTTTTGTTTTTTTGTTTTTTCTTTTTTCTTTTTTCTTTCTTCTCCATCTCTAGAAAGCAATACTACAGAAGCACAATGCAAACATCTGGCACACATAAAAATCAGACCAAACTGTCAACATTTGGTGTTTAAGGAGCCAAATATCATGTCTAAAAATGGAAAGTGTCCAGTATCTTTAAGAATTAGTTGCATTACCAGCCCTCCCTGTAATATTTTATTTCACCTCTCTAGAGCATGTTGTGAGTGCTTGGTGTCCTTGCTGCAAGTCCTGTCATGCTACTGCACACCAGGAAGCTACCTCTTCTCTGCATGATTAAGACACTGAACTGTGAATAATCACCTGTGTTTAATTTTTGGGGTGTACTCTGGCTGCTGGGGTTCACCGGCTGTGCACTAGATCAGACCTGTGTGTGCACAGAGCAAAATGTGTGTGTGTGTGTGTATGCAGGTGCGAATGCATGTGTGTTCACAGGTCCTGGAGGTGCTCACCCCATGGCTGATTTCACTTTGTGACCATGACTGCATCCCGATATTCAATGAGATTCAAGGCAAATGATTTGTCTTTCTGGCCTACTGCTGCACAAATGGGCAGGGGAGCAACATCATTCAAGGATGTGGGATCACTGCTAAGCTGAGGACATGTATATCAGCTGGTGCTTGTTCATCTGGTGGCCAGGTGAAGGACAAGGCCCAGTGCCTGTCTGCATGGCAACAGCTCTTTGGGACAGGGGCAGGGCAGCTGCCCAATGCAGGTCTAGGGCAGGCACTGTGGGGTAAAACAGCCACAGACCTGAGATGTTGGGGAACAGGTGGGCAGGGAGGAGTAGTACCATGCAAATAAATCCCTGCAAGGTGGTGGTGTCCCAGGCTTCATGCATGTTGTAGAAAACCTTTCAAAAACATGCTTCCCACTTTTAAATGCCAAGCAGTGAGAGCCAAGTGGCAAGAGCATTCACCCAGGAAAGAAGTTGTTTCATACTTTCTCCATGGAGGCATGAACCCTCATCTCCCACATCTCATGAGTGCTCCAGCCCATGCCCATGTTGTAGGCTATGGGGAGAGTGGTGGTGCATTCATTCTCTCCCCAGAGGCAGCAAGGCAAAGAAGCTGAGCTTTACTGGATCTGGCTCTGAGCCATATTGCAGATTCTGACCAGGTAGTGACCGGGAGAGGAGTCTTTGACAATATCCTCTAAATGCCTTTTTAAGATAAAAATCAATTTTTTTCTTCAAGCAGAATAAATTACTGAGCTTTGTTCCTGGCATAGTGAATATAAGAATAGCCTGGCCATAGTCTCAATCTATAAACCTATAGCAAATGAGAAAAAGAATTGCTTTAAAGTAGATTTTTATAAAGAATCTGCTTGGGATGGCCTGAAATGAAAGGGAATTGCTTTATCTAATCTTGCCAGGAAAAGCATTCGAGCACAGAGGAGAATGAAAGTGAATGCTTGACCCTTCTTGGAGGCCAGTTTCCACATGGGGTCAGGCAGAAAGACAGCACCTGATGATGGCTGAAGATAAATCCAGGATAAAATATGGAACAGACTGAGAGTTCAAGCTTTGTGGTTTATTCTTGAGCCTTATCACTGCTGAAAGAAAATTGAAGTGATTATATAGCACTTTGAACTTAATGGAAAGAAGAAAGATAATGAATGGCTGATTGCATCTCTTCTTGCAGCCATTCAAGTACAGGCCATTGCCCATTACACAGTTGCCAAGGCAGCATTAGCTGGCAGCTGGATAGCTCAGGACCCCCCTCTCTAGCTTTCCCTGGTAAAGATTAACCACATCACCTCACTTGCCTTCATCTTCAGGGCAGGCCAGAGCAAGAAGTGCTGCAGGTGGCTTCAGCACTTTTCCTGTTGCCCTCAGCCCAGGTCCAGACTAGGCTGTAATGACAGCAGTGGGCTCCCACAGGGGCTGGGCAACCTGGCTCATGTGGATGTTTGAGAAATCCTCCTACACTTTTGTAAGAAAAAGTTGTATTCCCCCCAGGTTCCTAAAGAGTAAAATTACCCAAAATTACCACTTTGCTCTGTCTTCAGAAGACTCATACAGTGTTGAGTTCTGACTCATGATGCTGAATGCTCCTGCTTGACATGAACATCCAGAGATATGTGCAATGTCCTGCATCTGGGCCATGGCAATCCCAAGCACCAATACAGTCTGGGTGAGGAGTGGATTGAGAGAAGACTTGAGAAAAAGAACCTGGGGGTTTTGGTTGACAAGAAGCTCAACATGAGCCAACAGTGTGCACTTGCAGCCCAGAAAGCCAACTGTACCCTGGACTGCATCAAAAGCAGCATGACTAGCAGGTTGAGGGAGGGGATTCTGCTCCTCTGCTCTGCTCTCACAAGACCCTGCCTGAAATGCTGGATTCAGCTCTGGGCCCCAAAACCAGAAGGACGCAGACCTGTTGGAGAGAGTCCAGAGGAGAGTCACAAATATTATCAAAGGGCTGAAGCACTTCTATCAAGACACACTGAGGAAGTTGGGGTTGTTCAACCTGGAGAATCATAGACTCTGGGGTGACCTACAGGAAAGCTGGGGAGGGACTCTTTGTCAGGGAGTGTAGTGATAGGACAAGGAGTAATGGCTTTAAACTAAAACATGGTAGGTTTTAGATATAAGGAAGAGATTCTTCACTCAGAGGGTGGTGAGGCACCAGAACAGGTTGCCCAGAGAAGCTTGTGGATTCCTCACCCTCAGGAGTGTTCAAGGCCAGGTTGGATACAATCTTTGAGCAACCTGATCTGGTGGGAGGTGGCAACACCATGGCATGGGGTTGGAATTGGGTGATCATTAAGGTCCCTTCTAACCCAAACCATTCTGTGATTCTATGTACTTGATGGATGGCCCGAGGTCTTGAAGGAGGTTGTCTGCCTGGAAAACTGTTGCAAGGACATGGATAGGGATGAGGGCAGTGAATTTTAGCCACTACTAAGAATGAAATAAGTTGTCACTCAGGTTATGCAGCTTTCATTAATTCAGACCAAATGGACAACAAAATTACCATGGTGAAGCTTTAAAAGTAATAATGAAATTATTGTGGAGTGGAGAGACAGAGAAAAGGATACTTGTGCTATGGTGGCTTTGTGACCATGATCAAATCACTGCAAATTCCATTCTCATATTTCCCCTGTAGGGTCAGCTCAGTGCCTAATAATGTCACCTATCACTGCTTGTAGCTCAGGCTCCATCGCAAGCATTAGCTTGGAGCCATCAAACACCATGGACATCCCGCAGGCTTGCCTACAAGATGTCCCAGCAATAAACAGCTCTTACCGATTCTCAGGGGTTGTGTGAGTGTTTCTTTTTTGGGGGAATGGGCTAAAGTGGCCCCAGGGGAGGTTTAGGTTGGGTATTAGGAAGAACTTCTTTACCAAAAGGGTTGTCAGGCATTGGGATGGGCTGCCCAGGGAAGTGGTGGAGTCACCACCCCTGGGGGTGTTGAAAAGACGTTTAGATGTAGAGCTCAGTGATCTGTTTTAGTGGAGGACTTGTTAGTGTTAGGTCAGAGGTTGGGCTAGATGATCTTGGAGGTCTCTTCCAACCTAGGTGATTCTGTGACTCTGTGACTCTGTGACATTAATTACATCTCTGCAGAAAATGCTTTAGCTAGCCACGAGAGGTCTCCTCCATTGCTCTATGGAAAGATTGTGAAAGTCCACTGGAAAATACTGCCCTAGTGGGAGATTACTAAAAAAAGCTTGCACTAGACTCCAGGTCACTAAGAGCAAAAATATGCACGATCCAGACAATAGGGAATAGCATAACTTTGTGCTGGAGCTGGCAGAACACTTACAGTAAAGCAGATGCCTGGATATATATAAGAGCTTATCATGCACAGCAACAGCAAAAGTTTGAGCTTGTCAAACAGAAAGAGTACGTGTGAATGCCCTTAGTTTCACACAAGAAGCTAACAAATAGATTTTTCTTCCTAACATTTGGTTGGACAGTCGGTAAAAGACTAGACCTGGACCTGATCTACAGGTCAGCAATGTCCTCTTGCTGTCTGTTCCAAAAGAAGGGCACAAAATATTCTTGCACTGCTTTCCATTTAAAAATAGCTAAATTCAGGGGACTACAGAGAAGTCTTTTATTCTTCTACTGAAGAAATATATCAAAGAGAGAGAAAGATTTCTGGCCTGTATATAGGTTAATTACCTGCTCAGCCAACCAGGAAGAGGCAGAAGAGGCAAAATTCCCCCTCATTCAGAAATAGAAAAATTACTTCCAAGTGGTACATTCTTGGTCTGCTCCCAAAAATACTGACATAAATGGAAGCTTGCTTTGATGAAAAAAAAAAAAGAGTGCCTGAGAACAGTTTAGATACACTGATACTGTCTTTGCAGGGACCATGATACCATTTTATTTGTACATTTACAGTATAGCTAGGTTTCTTATAGGCATGTTTCTTATTAAATTCAACTGGTGGCATGTGCTAAAACTTAGTTTCAGTGTATGAGATCAGCCTACACCTACCTCAGTCCAAAGCCCCACACTCACGGACCCCCCAAATTTGCCTGCTGTCCTTCACAACTCCTCCTACATCTGTCCTCCACATCCCCCAGATCCTCCCTTCTAACCTGTTGTGTCCTCACCAGCGGGCAGCTGGGGGCTGGCGTCCAGGTGAGATGTGCCAGCTGTGGGCTGGAATGGATGCCCTGAATACATGCTTTCAGTGGAGAAATTCATCTTCTCCTCCAATACGTTACTGATTTAAAGAAAACTAGAAATTAAAACTTCTCACAGTCACATACAATTATAACTGCAGCAACCTCCAGAGTTGAAAGATGGCCCAAGAGCAAGGTTTTTTGTTTCCTTAGGAGACTATGCTAAATAGCGGTAAAAATAACCACTTTGTCTGCTTTTCAGAGGTGAGCTACCAAATACAAGTGTCCATCATGAATTTTAGTTATAAATAGATGGCAGTTCTTTTAGAAAGGTGGAAAAGAAATATATACATGCATGTGCATGTGTATGCATAAGTGAGTAGGAACAAATGATGGAATAGGTTCAACAGTGAGCTTAGGCATGAAGACAAAAAAAAAAAAATAAAAATGAAGGGAAGCTGAAAATAAAGTCCTAGTTCTGACTTTTTCTGGATTTTATGAAAAAAAAAAAAAAATAAAATGGTGCAGATCTAGATTTAAAAGTCCTGCTTCAATAATAAACCTAAGTTGGTTCACAGTGCCTGGCAACCCTGATGTGTAGAAAACCTCAGACAGAAGCTGGAAGTCACAGCACTAAAACTGACTCATGATAACCTAGGTCTGACAGTTACACTTGCACTTCCAGACAACATTCACAGATCTTGACCCCCAGGAACCAATACTTACTATCCTTCCTGAAAAAAAATCATGTGTTTGTGAAACTGTCATGTCCCTGAGCCCTGTTAAGTTAGGCAATGTGTTATAAACACCAGAGGTGTTTCAGGGTGTTGTTCAGTGGAGCAAGAGCCTCACCTCCCTCATCAGAAGAGTCAGAGAAGACACAAGAGCTTGGATGGTGAAAACAACCTCACAAGTGTTGCAGGGTGAAAAGTTGAAGGAGGAGAGATGAAAGACACTGTTTCCTTCTCTGATGGCACCTTTGCAATGCCGGGTACATCTACCCACACAAGAAGGGTTGTGACTGATTTGTTCCCACCCTGAGCTTTGACTCAGACTCTCCCCACAGTATGACACCTTTGAAGCTGCTGCCAGTTTCTGCTTGAAGAGCTGTTGGACTGCCTTTGCTACTGCTTTTCCCTATGAAACATTTTGAGGTGGGCCATCTTCAATCAAGCTCAGAAGCCTGATTGCCTTGAAAAGCTCTATTGCCTTGAAAAACACCCTCCAGAGCAGCCATGCTTCTTGCCCCATCCCAACCCAGGTCAGGGGCTGCCAGCAGAGGATACATGTGGGTAGTTTGTATCAGAGGTGAGTGCAGAGGGCTCACTTGCTGGGAGTGTTTGAATGCAGCGGTCCCTCATGCCCAGAAAGCTGGTTTTAGCTGCACCTTTCTCTGGGACCATTGCATCTGGCACATCATGGGGTAGCCAGGGCTGCTTTCTGGCCTCAGAGTATTTATAACACTTCCCTCCCTCCCCTGCAGTGCTCCACCTTAGCATTTCCCTTTGTTAAATACTTCAGCTCCTTCTATCCTGCTGATGCATCCAAAGAGCTCAAAATTATTTGGCAGTAAGGAGTTAGGTTTGCTTACCTCCTTCTTTCTTTGTATTTGACTTATTCCCAGACCTACAGGACTATTCCTGGTTTATCTATGCATGCAGAGCCCTGGTACAGAAACAGGAAAATGAGTAGGTGTGTGGCAAACAAGCTCCTACACCAAACTGGCATTCCTAACTATTGTGTCAACTCATTTTCCAATGGGAGGATAATGAAAAGTGAAGCATTAAAGCTAATGAAAAATTTCAGCTTGAGAAATGAAGTCCTGAAATATGATCTTTAAGGGTCTCTTCTAACCCATTCCATTCTATTAGTGTTGTCAAGTGAATAGCAATGATAATCTCTGTGTTTTTGCTACATGTTGATGATAATCTAGGCTGGGAGAGGAATGGTTGGAGAGCTGCCAGGCAGAGAAGGACCTGGGAGTGATGGTGGATAGTCGGCTGAATATGAGCCAGCAGTGTGCTCAGGTGGCCAAGAAGGCCAACGGCATCCTGGCTTGTATCAGGAACAGTGTGACCAGCAGGGCTAGGGAGGTGATCGTCCCCCTGTACTCAGCTCTGGTGAGGCTGCACCTCGAGTACTGTGTTCAGTTTTGGGCCCCTCGCTACAAGAAGGACATCGAGGTGCTTGAGCGCATCCAGAGAAGGGCAACGAAGCTGGCGAGGGGCCTGGAGAACAAGTCCTACGAGGAGCGGCTGAGGGAGCTGGGCTTGTTCAGCCTGGAGAAGAGGAGGCTCAGGGGCGACCTTATCGCTCTCTATAGGTACCACAAGGGAGGCTGTAGCGAGGTGGGGGTTGGTCTGTTCTCCCACGTGCCTGGTGACAGGACGAGGGGGAATGGGCTTAAGTTGAGCCAGGGGAGTTTTAGGTTAGATGTTAGGAAGAACTTCTTTACTGAAAGGGTTGTGAGGCATTGGAACAGGCTGCCCAGGGAAGTGGTGGAGTCACCATCCCTGGAAGTCTTCAAAAGACGTTTAGATGTAGAGCTTAGGGATATGGTTTAGTGGGGACTGCTAGCGTTAGGTCAGAGGTTGGACTCGATGATCTTGAGGTCTCTTCCAACCTAGAAATTCTGTGATTCTGTGATTCTGTGATAATCACTTCTCAGGGGAAGTCAAAAGAGAAGTATGAATGAATTATTTTTGCTGTGGGATTTGGGAGATTTTCTGGCATTTGAATGCTCTATTTTCTAATCTTGAAGGTAGTTGTTTACTTTTATTTTCCTGCCGATTTAAAGCAAGCAAGAGGGAAAGCAACGTCTGAACTATTTGGCAATCATAACATACATGGCTCCATTGGCTCCATCTGATCACAAAGGTATAAGCTCCACCAACTACACCAGACCTTGTAAATTTTGTAAGTTAAATGAAGAGATTGGGTTTGCTAAACATGAAAAAAATCTATCATATTTGCCAATGGAGCTATTAAACCCTTTGACATACAGCTGTTTGGCCTGAAGACTCTCACAGGCAAGCTGATCTTCACTCTCTGCCTTTCCTTTTGCCAGGTACATCTGAAGCTCAAAGGAACCTAATTCCCCCTGACCTGGATATTTACATGCTCAGGTCTGCATGGTAGGATTTGTCCCATGTGGTTTTAGCTCTCCAACAGCAAGGTATGTCATCTGAGCTGGTTGTCCAATTCTACCTGTAACCAACAGAGATACCTTTGAAGGTATCTACCATCTGTCTCTTTTCACTGACTAGGGGTGTAGCTGGAGAACTAGCTTCTACCTCATCCCTCACATTCATCAGGTGAGGTGAGATCCACCCAAAGGGCTGAACCCAGGACCTCAGCCATCACCATTGCAGTTTAGATAATGGTATTTGAGGGCTTGAGCCACAGTGATCCCACCCAAACACTTGGTATCTGAGAGACCATAGGCACCTACATTTCCCCAGTACATAGGTGCTTCTTAACTGGGCCCAGAGGGATACAGTCTTGGTTGAGGTAGCCAAATCAGTGTGGTGGTTTTGCCTTACTAGGCAGCTGAACTGCTCGCTCACTCCCCCTTCTCAGAAGAGGTGGGAAAGAAAAAAAAAAAAAAAAAGACACATGAGTTGAGGTAAGAATAATTTAATTGAAGGGAAAATAACTATTAAAGTAAAATTGTAAATGCTTTGTGGAAGCACAGTGAGAGAGGAAAGTAATTACTTTCTACTTCCCATCCATGACCAATGCTTGACCACATCCCAGAAGCAGGGCCTCGGTATGCTTAACCACTGTTTGGGAGGACAGAGATTTTCATAAAGAGAGCCCGCCCCTCCCTTCTTCTTTCCCTTTTCCACCTTTTATTGCTGAGTGTGACATCATATGCTATGGAGTAACCCTTTGGTTGGTTTGGGTCGGCTGCCCTGGTGATGTCCCCTCCCCACCTCTTACACGCCCCAAGCCTGCTGGCTCTTGGTGGTGTTGGAGGGAGTCCTGATGAGGTGCCAGTACTATGCAGCAATAGACACAACATTGGAGTGATACCAGTGCTGTTCTACCTGCAGGTGCAGAGCACAGCACTGTGTGGGCTGCTGCAGGAAAAGTTAACTCCATCCCAGCCAGACCCAGTACAAAGGGCACTCATTTCACACGCCAATGCCAATCCCTAGAGGGGTGCGACACAAGCTCACATACATGATTTTATGCACAAGCACACATACATTTCTCTTCCATGTCTTTTAAGGTATTACCATGTATTTATAACAAAGGTCACATGGCAGGCTGCATTCCTGTTGCCAGAAAAGGGCACACTTTTTATGTTTACTTTTATGGTTATTTATTCAAATTTCTTGAGGGAAAAAAGCTCATACTATATGCCCTTCCAGACTACCTTTCTCTCAGTCAAGTCCTGTTATTGTCCCTCTTGGTCAATACACAGTCTCACAAATACTCAGTTCTTAGATGCTCATTGTCATGGTTTTAATTGGAGGGGTGGACTGTCTCCATATCTTAGACTTGCCTGCAGCTCACAGGTTTGGACATTCTCTTATGTGAGACATAATAAATTAGTCTTGAACTTTCCAGGCTGAGAACGGTACTGGTCTCACCTCATCCATTACCTGTTCAAGTCCTCTAGACATTGAACTATTATTTCAAAAACTCCCTTAAAGTCTCTTTAACTCAGTTTATTTGAATAAGAAGGCATACCTGTTGATCTAGCCCTTAATGTAGGACTGATATCTCCTAGTTTTTGCCCTCTGTAAGTTAGGCCTCTGGTTACCTGTACTCAGAAGGTTGTTTCAGGTACCTAAATCCAGGCATGATGACAGATCTCAAAACAACCTTTCTGATTACTGCATCCTTTTATCTTAAAGGTGTCTCTCAACATCTTTCTGAGTTTGCAGGACAGGAAGTCCAGACCTGATAGAAAGCGGGAGAGGTCTTACCAGGGACGGAGATGGATCTTCAGGTTTACATCTTCCCAGAGATTTCCGAGGAAACTTGGATTAGGAGATGAGGGCTGATCCTTACCGAACATGTGTGCAAGGATACTGGTTTTTGAATCCCAAATGCACATTGGGCTATACAGTCTACTGAGCCAAGAGGTCAGTATTTCAAGTGTGCTAGTGCTCTTCATTTGCTATGCAAGTAGAACTCCCCCCATCTCCTTACACAGAGGAGAATTTCCAACTGAGCTGCTTCCCATATATCTCTTTCTCAAATGTGAGTTACAATTCTTGTTCTCAGTATTCAAAATAACATCTGATTGGTGTGTTGCACAAAGCTGTGAACACTTTCCTATGTCTACTGGAAGCACTTTTCCTAATAAATTCTATGATCACATTTGCACATAGACAGGTACACTCTTTGCTGGGTTAAAAACTGGCTGGAAGTCTGGGCCCAGAAAGTGGTGGTGAATGAGTCGTGTTCCCCAGGGGTAGGTGTTGGGGCCCATCCTGCTTGATATCTTTATTGATGATTTGGATGAGGGAATTGAGTGCACCTTCAGTAAGTCTGCAGATGATACCAAGTTGGGAGGAACTGTTGATCTACTCGAGGGTAGGAAGACCCTGCAGAGGGACCTGGACATGCTGGATTGATGGGCAGGGGCCAGTGGGATGGGGTTCAACATGGAGCAGAGTGGTTGGAAAGCTGTGCAGAGGAAAAGGATCTGGGGGTGATGGTTGATGCTCACCTGAACATGAGCCAGCAGTGTGCACAGGTGGCCAAGAAGGCCAACGGCATCCTGGCTTGTATCAGGAATAGTGTAGTCAGCAGGAAAAGTGATTGTCCCCCTGTACTCAGCTCTGGTGAGTACATGAGTACTGTGTTCAGCTTTGAGTTCCTCACTACAAGAAGGACATCGAGGTCCTGAAGTGTGTCCAGAGAAGGGCTACAAAGCTGGTGAAGGGCCTGGAACACAAGTCCTATGGGGAGCTGCTGAGGGAACTGGGGTTGTTTAGCCTGGAGAAGAGGAGGCTCAGGGGAGACCTTATTACTGTCTACAACTACCTGAAAGGAAGGTGTGGGGAGCTCAGGGTCAGCATCTTCTCACAGATAACTAGTGATAGGACTAGAGGGAATGGCTTCAAGTTGCACCAGGGGATGTTCAGCTGGAAATGAGGAGACATTTCTTCTCAGAAAGAGTGCTTAGGCATGGGAATGGGTTGCCCAGGGAGGTTGTGGAGTCACCATCCCTGGGGGTGTTTAAGGAAAGGTTGGATGTGAGCATGTTTTAGGGGATAATATTGGTGGTAGAGGAACAGTTGGACCATAAGATCTTGGAGGTCTTTTCCAACCTTAATGATTTTATTATTCTGTGATTCTCTGATTTTGTACAGGCATATCTCCCTGGTGACCCACAGTAATTCCTGTGAGCAGGTAAAATTCCCAGTTCTACCTCCTTCTCTGCCATTTCCAATTTATGAATCCCCAGAGTACTTCAGAAATCTTCCCATTAGTTGCTAAAGGCATGATCTTGAAAACTGGTATTAAATTTCACTCTTTTAATGTTACTTCAGACTCACAGGTTATCTGTTTCTACCTGTACTATGTTCAGATGTCTTTCCATGCCAAGGTGTCTCTGACATGTGGCTAATCAGCAAATTTCATTACTGTGCACCTACTTTTTCAACCACAGTAATTACTAGGAACAACTAAAAATTTTTCCAATTCAGAGAGAATGCTAAGGGCTCTCCTTCAGCACAACCTTCTGTAATTTAAACATTAAAGCCATTTCTTACCTTCTTATAGTAGTTTGTGTGCTTTTCCCTTCTTTTCCCCTAATTAGTTCATTTGAACTAATGATTTCCAATATGGCAAATGCTTCCCTGATGTTCAGACACCTTTGTTTGATAAAGCTGTGAGCTCTACTGTAGAAGAAAAGTGTTAGGCTGACCTGGTATTCCTAGCTGTCAGGCCCAATCTGTTGTTGTTTCTTAAATTTTCAATTGATCACCATCTCAATTATTCCTTTCCTTTAAAATTTGCCTTGTGCTCTTGCATACTATTGCAATCAAGCTAAAGTGTCTCTATATGCAAACTCACTCAATTAATTGTGGTTACTATATTTACTGCTCCCAAGTCATGTGGGTCCCCCTCCATCATGGCTCGACAAAATTACTCAGAGTTGCTGCCAGGTCTTGGAGAGTCCTGCCACATCCAGTTTTCAGAGTTTTGCCTCTCCCTTGAGGAGGTATTTTCAATTTCCTGACACCATATCATATCTGTCCTGCTTTTCTCCAGATTTTAATGTTCTCACAGAAAACCAAAGCAGTTTCATTTAATGTTTTCACACACCTACAACAGATCTAATCCTCCCTGTATAAATACATCACTTTTTTCCCCTTTAAAATCTTTTTGTTTCAATAGCTAAATAACATTTTATGATTTCCTTTTAATATTATCATTTAATTTCCTCATCAAACTTCTAACTTGGTTTGACTTTTGGCAATGTTTACCCCAGCCTCATGCTTTCTGGCCTCCAAAATGAAGTTTTCTTTGCTGATTAGCTCCTTCCTCCTTTCCAAACAGATGCTGTGCTGGACTTCCTAGTGCAGTCCATCCATTTCAATCTGCAGCCATTTCCTGCAGGTTTTTGTCCCTCCCTGTGATGCAAATTGCAGAGAGCTCCTTCCTTGCAGCTTTTAGTGAAAATAAATTCCAAATATTCTTCAGCTGAAGTACCTTATATATAACTCTTTGGCTTGACTGGCTTCACTATCCAGTTCTCTCACCTCCTGAAACCTGTGCTTTCAAAACCAAAACTCTCACCTACTTGTTTTTGCATATGCCTCTGTTTCATCTAAAATGAATCAACTTGGTTTGGCTAATGGCTCAATTGAGTTCTGAAATTAATGTTAGTCTTTCCACTGGCTGTAGAAACTTGGATCTGTCCTGTTTAAATGTTCTCCAGGGCTGAGGGTGTAAACACAGTATTACAGACCATGGTTTCAGCTGGTTTAAATTGCTAAAGCTCTTCTGGACTCTGGCCAGTCAAGTGGAGTCTCCCTTGTCTAAGAAGCTGAAGTTTTCATCAGAGTGTTCTGGAAGCAACTGCAGCCTCTTAAATTACTAAGAAAAGATATTTTTGCCATCTTTCCACAGATGAAACTGCAATAAAATCTATATACTCACACTGTTTAGAATAGTCTCCAAATTAATTTACTGTACCTGTCATAATATATTATCATTGCCTTCTATGTGCATTACCTCTTCTGTTGTATATAGCAAATGGCAGAAAAAAATTAATGTGATACAAATAACCTTTGGATTGATTTAACTCTGCATGCCCAGACTCTCCCTGTCCTCCTACTTGCAGAGATGGGAAGTTAGCATTCAGATGGCATCAGCTGTAATGAGAGAGGGAGACCAGCGGCAATCTTCAAAATCTCCAGTAAGTTAAGCAGAGCTGGCTACAAAGGGGCCAGAGGCTAATTATCATATCAAAGTTTGACTAAGTGGTAGCACACTGAATTGGACAGCAAGATTACACGCTTTAAGAACGTTAGATCTTCATCGCTTCTTCCTCCCCATTAAACTCTATCACATTCCTATCGCCGGGCATGCCTGCAGGCAGGCTGGATAAGAGTAGAGGAGGACTGGGAAGCCAAGGGGACTGTAGCTGTGTAAGCAAAATGCACCCGTTACCTCTAAGGGCATTTTATATCTTGAGGTGAAGTAATATATTTCCATAAGGTAAAGGGTGAAGTTGTTCAACACAAGCTAATAATAACAGAGTCCGTAATGGCTTTCTGCCACCCACCAGCCAAAGTTAATATTGTCTGATAGCATGCTATTACTCAGCCAGTGATAATAGAGCATTAGCTGGTGCTGAATAACTGCTCGCATTGACTAGTTTTGAAGTATTTGCATGGGTAACTCCTGTGTACCAGGCTTTAAACAAATGGAGGTGTGAATTCCAGTATTAGCCTTGTCCTTTCCTTCCTACATCTCTTCACTTTTGCCTGCCCTAAAATACATAACAACCTTATCATGGGCTGCTTGGTTCATTGTAACAGGTAGAATAAGAAAGCAAACATGAGTCTCAGGAGTTGCCTACCCAGTGCAGGAACACTGGTCGGCAAACATTAGCCTGAGAAAAAGCCACTTCATTTGACAGGTATTATAGACCACAGACAGAGAAAAAGAAAAAAAGAGAAAAAAAAAAGAAAAAAAAAAAGAAAAAAAAAAAAGGCCCCTCTTTCTATTTTTAACTCTCTTTCTGACATGGTGCTTACTTCAGGCTGACAGCAAGTCCAGCTGTCAGACTGTGCTGAGGTGGTGGAGGAACACTCCCACCTCACAGGGGCTGTGGAAGAAGAGGAGGAAGACAGAGGCACCAATGTGAGGGTAAAATGGAGGAAGAATTGAGTCTATCATAGGCAGGAACAGCAGTGGATGCCTGCTCTTGGTATCAGCATGCTTCACATGGATACTGTCCTACTCATGAATGAGCTGAGGCTGAGATGAAGACAAATGTCCAAGTCTGAAAATGTGCTCATTTTGCTTTTTTTCTTCAATCCAAATCTCTCCTCCCATAGAATATTGAATCCAGCTCTCTGTTAGGTTAGTACCACTCAAACCACTTGGGCCACTCTAATGGCAAGATAAAATCTCAGTGGTCCAGTCTTAGCTTATGCAGTCTCTCTGACTTGCAAGTCACACATAATTTTCTAAACAATGAAAAAACTCAAAATAAGTAGGAGTGTCACCAAAACTCAAACACTTCTTAATCCTCTGCATTTTATACTGCTCTCATTTCTGACACGGACTATATATTATTATTAGACTTACTAAGAAAACAAACAAAAAACCTCACCCTCATTTTCTGTTTAGTGTGCAAAACACAGTTTCCTCTTTAAGGGAAAGACCCAACTCCTAGATGCATGCACACAAAGATGAAAAAAATCATCACAGTTAATATTTGTGTTATACTAATTTTTTTCCCTTTTCTTCCTTCCTTCCTTCCTTCCTTCCTTCCTTCCTTCCTTCCTTCCTTCCTTCCTTCCTTCCTTCCTTCCTTCCTTCCTTCCTTCCTTCCTTCCTTCCTTCCTTCCTTCCTTCCTTCCTTCCTTCCTTTCTAGTGCATAGCGAACTTTAGTCTGCTCACTTGGATTTACTTTTCACAGTCAGCTTTTGCAGACTCTGCAGAGGTGTCCCACAGATTCCCTAGGGTTTCTGGGTCTTTTAGGGTAAAAACTGTTGAGGTTTCAGTGCACTGTGGTTCTGGACACTATATGCAGCAGCATTAAAAAGCATTATTTGCAGCATTAAAAAGCTGAATTCTACACAAATAGCTTCTCTGGGTGGGGAAACCTCATTTATAAGCTAAGAAGGCAATTGTAGTTGAAAGTTAAGGGTTTATTTATTTATTTTTTCCTCACCAGGAGACAATGTGGGAAAATGGAGAAAGTGATATCATTAAGGTTTATTGAACTTAGATAATTTAGACTAGTGGGAAAGTCTGACAAAATCTAACTAATGTGCTGGTTTTATGAGTTTGGCTACATGAGGTATTTAGGGGGTTGCTAGTGTGTAAAAAGAGAAAGGAAGAATTTAAAAGCCTAATAGCTATTCTACACTTGCATCCATTCTGCACTCCTTCCCTGCAATGCCATTTAATCAGCATGTAGCTTATGCATGTAGTATTCGTGTATAGTTTATGTTATGTATCCAGTTTAATCTGATGATTTTATGCCATTTAGCTTAATCCTGTTTGGAAATGCCAGCAGAAGACACTGGATCTAGTATTTTGCTGCCTGTCTCACTACTGCGCATTTTTCCTACTGTTTTTCATCCATAATAAATCAAATTTTCAATTTCGCATGTGGGGTGCCAGCATCATTGTCAGAGGCACACATCTCACCAGGAGAACAAATGCAGCTCCCAAACTGAAGGTTCACCATGGGATGAGGGTTGCATGGTGCCACCCCAAAAACTTTGGGGTGAGGTTCCCCTCCAGCCAGCTTCAGGAGGCAGCAAGCCCTGGCTTTGCCATTGAGGAGTTGGACAGCCTGTGAGCAGCTGCCTGAATGTCCTTTCCAATCAGATAAGTGCTCATGGTTAGCAGAGAGATGAAAAATTTGGGATGCTTCTCACACAGTCAGCAAACAGACCCTCCTTGTTGCACAATTCACACTCAGAAGTAGCTGTTGGAGCAAGAAGTTACAGCACTGTAAGGTAGTGTGTGCTTGAAGTGCAACAGCTACGAACTCATTGCATGCTCCTTCATGGTGGTTCTCTCTAAAAATGGGAGATCTCTTCTCACTCTGGGGAATGGAGCAATTCTCTGAAGGCATGGAAAGCTACCTGGGTTCTTGTGTGGATGTGATGGCAGCCTGACATATTGTAACCAATCTCTGATACCCTTTCTTGGCCTTTTCCTATAGTTTGCTGTGTTTCCAACACTCTGCTTTGCCAGGGTACATTTCTTTGTGGAAACTTCCAGTTATTGGCCTGGATCTTGATTGTTGTCTCAAACTGGTATTCCAGTGCCTCGTATCGATGAGCATCTATAGCAGCACTGATAGAGGTATTTTGTAAGAACAAATATTTAAATGAAGGCATTCACTCATGTAGAATGATTTGTCTTATAAAGATTTGGCTTGATATTGTATGTTTTTCTTCCTTACAGGAAAGGGTATTATCGCTCCCTAAAATTTACCATGTGCCTATTCCTAGTGTGGGAAACACAGCATCTGAAAGCAGTAATGTACCAGCTTTTCCTATCCATCTTCTTAATACCCCTGTCCTTATCCATAGGTCAGGGATACAGGGATACAGGATTTCCCTTGGAAAGTGTTGGCCTTTACAGCAGACCAGTTTCTGACTGTATTGAGAACAATTTAGATGGAAAAAAAATATGCACACTTTTTCTTCTTCTGATACCTGATACATTGCCTCTTTCTGATGGTTATTGACTTTGTGGGCTTTTTTATTTCTTATTCTTTTTTACAAGCACATAAAAAAGCTTACTGAGATCTGCAGTCTCTAAGCTGGACACTGCAAATAAGTCAATGAGAAGCCCTTCTGTGATGATTGTCATGGTTTTGTCCCTCAAGCTCACCACTAGAGATGAGCACTGAGCACACAGCATTGAGGGCAAGTTTAATTTCTGACATCGTGGTGCTTGCTGCTGTGGTTGGGCCTGGCTGGTTAATCCCACTGATGCTGACGTGATGTCACACACAGGGGAATGAAGGATTCACATTTACTTACTGCTGTTGACAAGTCTTTGGTGAGATCTCAACTATGGAGGGGGTAGAAGAGATCAGTCTAGGAATGAATATTGCTGAGCTGAACCCTAAGAGCATACATGTGACTGACTGAGAACTGCTTACACATTTGGGCTGTACAAGGGTCTCTCTCCATTGTATATAATGTCTTCTTTGAAGTCAAGGAAATCCCATTAGCAGAGAATGAGTGTGAGATCAGAATCAAACACCAGAGAGTTGTGATCTTCCTACTGCTAAGAGGCAAGAATAGGGTTTTCATTTTTCAGAGGTTGCTGCTGTGCAAGCTGACATGTTTGCTTTGCATAATTATGCTTGACTACAGCCATGCAGAGGGAAGGGAGTGGTGGTGTTCAGTGCAGAGACACATACAAGAGCTGAGGGCATGCGCCTGCAGAACACTGATAGCAGAATAATGCTGTTTGGCAGAACAGTGAATATGCAGCAGCAAAACTCTTAATCTCACTCACAGGCACCTTGAAAGGCATTGTCGCAGTGGGTTCTGGAAATGTAAAGTATCATTACTCTAAATTTCTTTCCTGTTCTCAGATCAAGCACTCAAATATGCCAGAGTACCTGTATTAAGCTAAGAAATACCACATGAAAATGAGAGTCACATTTTAATGTTTTATTCATGCCTGGATTGGGAGAGGATGTCGAGAAAATGTGTCACATGGGAATGCACAAGTGAGAATCAAAGCGGCAATGGCACAGTCTGAGACTGGGCATGGAAGGGCCTGTGCAGCACTGCCTGAGCAGCCCATTTGAAAAACAGCAGCTCTGGGATGTCCAGGGGCCTCCTTACCCATTTTCCGGCATCTACTCTTGAATCCTCCACCACCCTGCTCTAGCATAGACAGCTCCTGGCACGTTTCCCTCATCTACACCCAGTGTGGGAGGCAAGAGAACTTCGGGCCAAGGGAGCATATTTTCCAGACGTTTTGTAACTCTGCTCTGGGGATTCCCAGTTCCTGACAGCTCTTGTCCCTTTCCTTAGCCATCAGGTCAAATTTGACAGCTAAGAGATTTGGTGGAGAGCTTTGGTCTGCCTGCTTTTTTTTTTTTTTCCTCTTTCCCATTTCTCTTTCTCCCCAGAATCTCAAGAAAGCAGAGAGATTCTCTGCCTTTTCAGGTGACCAGGGCCAATCCAAACACCTGGTAATGGCTTCCTCAGCTGAATCTCCATCCCAGCAGAACCATGGCTGTTACCTGACATTGCTCCAGAGGGATCAAGCTCTCTGCTTGCAGGATGGTGGTAATGTTGTTAGGAGCACTGCACAGACCTCTCCACCTCACTGCAGATAGTTTTTCTGTCAACATGGGCAGCTGATACAGATTAGATCATCTTCCAGATCATCCCAGGACTCTCTGGGGCTCTGGCCAAAATAGGCCTGTTTCCAGAGCTACCTGACCATAAAGAGCTTTTAAAAAGCCATTTCTTGTCCCTGGGTTTTGCTGGGGGACAGAGAGTGTGCTTTAAGCCAAAGCATCTCCTTGCACAGGCATCAGGAGGGGGTCTTGTTTTGTTATTCTAGTAGGGTGATGCAGGATTGAGGTTATGCTAAAAAAAGTTCATATTTTTCTGAATCATGCCCTGCATTTTGCCACTTCTGAACAAAACAGTTGTCCTGACCCTTGCACCTTAGCTGAACCCTGACGTCCTGTGGGGCAGATACCTGCCATTACCGCCTCTGTCTTTGCTGCTGTTATAGCTGGCACCTTTCTAGCAGCCAGTGGAAATACTGAAGGGGCTAAGGTGTGAAAAGTGGGAGCATTAAATGTGCCTGCGAGTACCACAGTGCATCAGCAAGCTGAGCTCGCTCGCTGGGGCCGCGTGTGCAGCACAAAGCCATCTTTCAGTGGGGCAAGGGCTGCCTGTGTGGTGCTGACATCTCCTGTTATTTACAGGCCAAGGGCTTTGTTTAGTAAAAGCCACAGTAAGGAAACAACAGCTCATGTTGAGAGAGAGACACTGACCAGAGATGATGGGCTGTATTGAATTTGGCACTGGCTTGCAGGGTTTGTAATAAGGAGGGATGGCAGGGGCTGGCTGTCATTCTGTCTCATTTTCTTGAAGCACGGCTCCGTGTAAATGATTGCAGGAGGAGGTATTGATTTACTCCTTCTGTTTCCATCCTGAAATATTAGGTCAGTGGGACGGCTCTCACTGCAATTTATGATCCCTCAAAAGAAGATAAAAATGTGATTTAAAAAAAAAAAAAAAAAAAAAAGCAAACAAACAAACAAACAAGTCAGGGGAAAGGGAAGACCTTAGGTGATGAGGGACAGGCATGCCATCTCTCTGTTACCATCTCCTTCATTACAGACAGACATGTACCACAGTCCAATTGTGGTCCTTAGAGTAATGAGTAATGGTTACATTCAGACACAGGACTCATTTCTCATTATTTAGGGTTTGTTTTTTTTTTACACTTGTGTAAACCCAGGAAGTTTCCTTGTTATGAGGTCAGTGACCTGACAAACTAGTGAGAAATATTTTGCCTTTAGCAAAAAATATTGTTTTTTTGACTATGCTGAAGGGGCTCCATGTCAGCACACTCTCACCCAACATTTTCACCCTCCCATGCAAATCCTGGATGTCAAGAGGAAGGACTCAGCATGTCCTGTTTCTCTCTGTCTACCCATTTGCTTGGAAGTCCCTAGAGTATCTCACAGCTATTTTTTTTTTTCCTGCTGTGAAGAGTCTTTCTAGCTAGTACAAGTGATAATTGGAAACAATACTGGTATTTTCATAAAAGGGTTGACATGAAAAAGTCAAATCCACCATCCAAACTACTTGATTGAACTTGATTTCCTTCTACAATTAAAACAGGAGATGCTCTGCAGGCATGTAGATAGGGATGGTATTTTAATGATATCTGCTATGATTAGCTGCAGAGATAATAATGAGCTCCTGGTCCTAACGACACTGGTGTAATTTTCACTTTGTGAAGTATCTTTGTTTCTTACCTGCATTATGAAGAAATGCACAGTAAACATAAAGAAGAAAATCTGCTTCCTGTCCTGAAGATGTTCCAGTAAAGTTTCTTTACAAATCAGCGACAGAGCAGAGAGAAGAAACCCAGTCACTCTACTGCTTTGTGGCTCTGGCTACAGCAGTCTGACATTGCATTTTCTCTGAGCTCTTTGTGGATAGAATCAGATCCTTCTCATAGTCATTGCAACACAATATGGCACAAATCTCAAGGTAGTGTCAAATAATAGTATTGTAAGATTTCACATGGATCGGTGGTTCCCCAAATTTCTGCATGAAGAATCAAGATTCTTCCAAGGACATCAGACATTTTTAATGCCTATTTAAGCTACCGGATCTGTGGTTTTGCAGACCAGCTGTAGACCACCCAAAGTGGTTTTCCTCAAGTCCGTGTTCTAGGAAACACTTTTGTTAACCCTATGGCATGTAAAAATCTCTTTCTTCACTTCCTTATTTGAATAAGAGACAACATTTACCCAAGGTACCCTTTGTGTGAGTATTACAAAGATATCATTTGTCCCTACATTGTGCAGTGCTTTGGAAACAGGTGCTATATTACTTGAGTACTACCATTATTTCATACAAAGGACAGATTCAGATGAAGTTTATAATGGGAGTGTTTAATGTGCATGTATTCAATATATATGAAGTGGAAGGTGAATGGAGGTTTGTGGAAAGCTCTTGTTTCCTCGAAGTATTCAGGACAAGAGTGGGAACTGTAAAACTGGAGTAAATGAATATAAATGGAGCAAGCGTAATATTTACAGACACGGTCTGCTGTTGAATACAGTATGCAATGATCTCACACCACTATATCCAGCAGCTCAATTTACACCATTTTTTGTAGCACAACTCAGATTCTAGAACATTTAGAACAGTGAAGGTCCTTGTGCTGTACCAAGAGTGCTGTGGAGCCCAGCAAGGTGTTTGCTCTTTGTTGTGACTCTCTGTAGACCACATGGAATTATGATAATTGTAATGCAATATGGCAGAAATAGCAAATGCTGTAAAATTCTTTCTGTCAGATTATTTCACTGAGATTCATTTTCTAAATCTGCTGTTTAGGGCTAATGGGCATGAAATATCAACTTTTTTCCTTTAATTTGAAGATTTCAAAGGAAAAGTTATTGTAGTGACACCAGGGTTGTAAATATCCCAGCATGAACTTTCCTAGAGAGGTTAAAACATGTAGGGGAGTGTTCCTTCCAGAAAGTAACATGGCATTTGTGTCTCCCAGATGGGACACAGACCTTGTAGAGCTCTTGTAGTATTGTAATCACAGTGATACTGGGATGTGAAGTTTTACCTAGTGCCTGTCTTTTTCCAAAAATCAGCTAGCCACACAAGGCCAGCATTGATTAACTTCTATGCATGTGTGCAGGAAAAAGTGAACACAGAAAGGACTTTGTTCTTGCATGTATATCCATAGTGTTTGCCACAGATGAAGCTTTGGTATCTCCAAAGTCTGAGCACTGCTTGTCTTTGGTATTATATAAAATCAAGATTTAAAAAAAAAAAAAAAAAAAAAGCCATATCTCAGCTGTAGGATGTGGATGTGGTTAGTAGAAAGGGCACCATCTAAAGGATAGTTCAGAACCTAATTTAATTCTGCATTAGTAATATCATTGCTCAATCCTGTGGGAGTGCTACTGGTCCTGTGCAAGCTCCCATTTCTATGTAGGGATATGCCTTAAGGGAGGACACCAGGTTTTCATCAAAGGAATCCATATTTGGATACAGTTATTCTGCTGAAGCCTGTATAAATAACATTCTAACTATTAAGTAGTATTAGTAATGTACCTGGAAATTTTAGGTTTTAATTACCACTTTGAATATTCATATGGGTGCCGATGGGGAAGCCGCTGAAAATCCAGCAGCTCACATGGAATGAATGATGTGATCTGATTTGTGCTGTGAAAACAATTACAACCTTGCACCTGCAGTGCCACCTGGAAAGGACACAAGGACCAGGTACTGGGGCTCTTCCATTTTGCGTCAGTATTTGAAGAAGTTCAGAAAGGTCATCTTCCTTGTGGAGCTGGAATTGACAATATGACCCTCCGAGGTCAGGGGATAGGGTCATAAAGAGCACCAGCTTCTAAGCTGCAGTGGCATTTCACCATCCACAAGGTCAGGTGACTGATACTATTTAAAAAAACAATATAAAGGTCAGAAACGCCATGGTAATGTGAGCTTTAGGTACATGGAGAAGTGAGACATGGGTGTGTTTTCCTTTGTTCTATTAATAAACACCGAATGGCTTTGAATTAAACATTTCCTCATACCATGCAGCAATGCCAGGAAGAAGCTATGCTGCTGGCCAACCTTAAACATCAAAGTGAAGGTGTCATAGCTTTAATTGCAGGTAAAACAGACAGCTGGTGATGAGATGTTGCCTACTTTGAAGATAACAGTGAAAATCAGCTTTTTTTGTTAAGTCAACACCCTCCGCCTTACCTCCTCATGACTCTAGTTGAGGTGGCAAAAGGGATAGGCAGGAGCCTTCTGCTCTGACAGCTACATCTGAACATAGCCCTCTCTTCCTCCCCTCAAAGATAAGGAAGATGCTGTACTATAGGTGTTGGAACAACAAGGAGGAAAATTCAGCTTTCCTGCCTCTGGGTTTGGGTTGCTGCAAAGAAATAAGCTATTTGGTTCCCCAAAGAGAAGAAACACCGTGTAATCTTATGTTTTATGACAGAAAGCTGTTTGGTACTTTCTTCTAAGCACAGAGCTTAACTGAGAGACAACTTTGATCAATTAAACCTAGAGGGAGAGATTTAAAAACAGCTGAAGAAATCCAACCAATCTATATGAAATTTTTAGAAGAAACAACTAGTGATAGTGAGTTATTAACATCACTGGCAGGATTAGCTATTGATTACAAGAGAATTAACTACTGACACAAAGTCAGTTAACCATGAAAAACCCATGCCGCTTATTTACTTCAGATTTAACTTACATTCAAAAAATGCAATCAAAATTCTTTCTACTATTTAGGTATTTGATTTTACCCTTCTGCTAGACTATTATGACTTGCAGGTAAATACTGCAGGTTCCAAACAGGCTCACACACATCCGAACTACCATAATCCCCAAGGTGGGCACATTTCAAAGATTAGAAGAAACTATCTTCAAAGGATAAACAAGGAAAATCGCTGTCCAGAGGCAGTGAACAGCACTTTTGTTGAACTAGTATTTTGCTCCTCAAGGCTGCTTTGAAAAACAAACTTTTATTTTTTAGATTCTAGTTATATTTTAGAGAACAACTCAAAATGGAGGTCATAGATTTATGTTTTCAGCCACAGTTTGTTCCATAGCATCCTGCACTTCTGCTGCAGTGTTATTAGAGTCGATTACTGTACAGAAATTTTGTCTGGACAACATTTCCTAGTTGCAAACAGATTCCATTAATGATCTGATGCAGTTCTTGTGAAGACAGGGTTAACATCTGCGTTAATACTAGTTCAGCTGGAGTGTCATATACTTAGTACTTCTACTGCATACTGTAAGCACTAGTTGAGCACTTGAGAAGTACCTTTTTACACTGAAGTTAACAGCAGAGATGTACCTCTGTCTATTTTAGAAACATCTCCTGCAGGTAACGTATAGGTAGTTTGGAAAATATCCTCTGGTCTATCCACTTTGCGCAGACCCTCAGATCTCACAAGCAGGCTTCTCACATAATAATGCCTTCCACAAACTCTGGTGGAGAGGTCAGATTACAATTGTGTGTAGTTAATTTACTTGCAAAGTCTGCAGCACAGATAAATCTGTATCGGAGCCTGAAATGAGAGATGTAAGTGATCAGAGTGTATTAGGCTGTGCTGGGAGATTTAAACAAAGGCTTTCTAAAATGAAAAATGCATATTTTAGTTTTTTACTTTCCATTACAAATTTTTAATGATTCGTTAATTCTGTTTATTTTAACTGTTGGCTGAGTCCTTGAGATTGAAATACTCTGTGCAAGCCTGGAACAGTAAGAGCAGCAGCCCAAGCCTAAATCCTGACAATGTCCAGTAGTTTGCATGATTTATATTAGCTATGTGGCATTTACTGCAAATGTAAGAAGACAAGGCTTGCTCCACGGTAACTTAAAACTGCCGTTGACTTACAGTGGATCTATATGATCAGACCAAAGGTTGTTGAATAGAAAGTTATACCGTAATTCATATTGAAACAAGCCAGATATTAATGTTTCAGAAAAGATTATATAAATGGAAAAGGAAAAGATATATAAATGTAATGCCCATGTAATTATGGCTTTTGCCAGACTCAGGTGTCCTAAAAGAGTATCTTCAATGGTACTTCATCTCTACTCACTTACTGGATTACTCTGTCTGAAACTGAATGAAACAGAAGGTTATAGAAAACAAAAACAACAAAAAAAAATCAAAACCAAAACAAAACAATAAAACAATTTAGTGGTTCTTTTTAGAAATTAGCACAGCTAATTTCTAATCTTGCTTTGTCTGGTGATACCAATGTACCTGAAAGTGATAATGTGTGGTTGTCACCTCCAAACAGCAGCTTCAGTTTTCAGTTTTGGTAAAGTGCATCTTATGGTCTCTTATGCAAGGCTGAGCCCTGGAGAATTACACATGACTGCTATACCTGATGGCAGTCCTCTGGGGGCTCTTTTACAATTAGATATATTTTCAAATGAACCCAAACAAAGAAATAAGGCAATTTGCTGATCTGCTGCAATGCCTTTCTTGAAATAAATGGAACAGATGCCACCTTAGGGTCTGAGTTTTATTAATTGCTTTATAAAGCATGCTTTTCTTTTTAAAATACACTCTCTGCATTGGCCTGCTGACCCTGGGAGTTCAAACCTTATTATTCCAGTTTAAACACTTGCCAGTGCTGAGACGGTTAACAAAGCTAAAGCCTCTCCCAGCTGAACACCAGATTCCCTGGGGAATCCAATCAGGCTACTTTATTCTGGTCTTTTAAAAAGTCAGGTCAAATAGCTGTTTGAATTGTAATGATCTCCATGTGAATTCTGGTTTTGATAGCAATTACTGATATCCTCTTAACTTCCAGACAGACATACTAATCGCATTTATTCTTTCATAAGCAGTGCAATGCTGTTGCTTCCGATAAAGTCTTACTCATGCTCACACTGGGTAAACCAAATAAATGTGATATCCATGAACTCTGCTAGTTCAGTGGAACTGATGTCTAGTCTTCTGCAACATTACTAGAACCTTCAAGACTTGTGACTGGACAGTTGGTTAAAAGGTGTTGGCTACATCCAGGAGGCTGCAGTTTGCAAAGACCCACAAAGAGCTCTTTAGCCATTTCAGCTGCAATTTCCAGTTTCCCTAGGCACGTTGTGATGAGCAATGTCACAGAAGGATCTCAGTACAGTTACAGCAAACCTAGAGGGCTTCTCAACAGTCTGTAGCAGTGAGAGGCATAAGGGCTTTGCTCTCTTCCTTTTCTTTTTTTTCTTTTTTTTTTTTCTTTTTTAAATTTATTATTGGATTCTTTTTCATATCATTCCATATGATATGAAAAAGCCAGCCAGCCAGCCAAGTAATAGAGGATGAATAGTGAGTGGGCATTCAGAGTGTGACACTGTTTTCACTCCCCAGATCAAACTCAAGCCTCAAAAACACTCACAATTCATGTAAGTCATTATGGTCATGTTTGTTCCCAGAAGGTTAAATTTTGCTCACTTAAAAAAAAAAATAAAAAAATAATCTAGCTGTCTGTTATAATATTTCCTTTGGCAGTAGTCACCATAGTAACATTGTACTAGCCAGGCAACTAATCATCTGCAAACAATGGGAATTGGTATCTTTCTTTACTCAAGAAATTCTGCAGATTAACTATAATTCCAGAAATGTTTTAAAGGATAAAAATACACATATGTTTCTCTTTTTCCTGTTCAATGAGTTTGCACTTTGCCCAGATAATTTCTGGAAGACCTATTCTGTTATCTCTTCTAAGAAGCATTTTCACTAGGCCTGCTGGGCTGATTTTCACTCCAGCTCTTTCAAAACAATGTCTATAAATATCTGCTTCAAATTAAGTAGTTGCTTACATGCCTTACCAAACCAGGTCCTGAACAAGACTGATCATGGGTAAAGATCTACTGGAGGAACAGGGCAGGTATGAAGCTCTCATGTTGACATCGTAGAAGTGTGGTGCGATAAGCTGGAGAACAGCTGTGCATCTGAAAGAAGCCACTCCTCACTAGAAAACTGACAGAGTAACTGAAGAGTCACATATTAGTCCTTACTATACTGGGGGCATTACTGCTCCTGGGATATTTGCTGTACTCACCTGCTTGGAAGGAATGATCCAGAGCAATCATGCATTGCTTTAAACAGCTGCGCCCAGTTGCATGAAAAGTTTTACTAGGCACTACCTTTACTAGTAATGAAATGCCTCATTTGGGGAACAGTGTTAGCATTTTCCATAGTGTTCTGGAGAAAAAGTCTAGCCAAGGACATAGAGATGTACCCTGAGACCACTGAGAGTGTTGATAATAAATTCATAGGAATGTTTATGCTGAATGTTTTCCTAACCCGCGGTGCTGCGATACCTTACTTGGAGTGAATTCAGTGTAATTCAAGAAATGTGGAGACAGAGAGCAAAATATATTTTAGCGCTCTGTTGTTTAATTTACAGCGATCTCACAGATGTTTAATGTGCTGAAGGACCAAGAAAGCAAAAATCCCATACAGAAGCATATCTTGAAAGGCTTTATAAGACCGAGTTAGTGTCTGTTAAATGTCATTCCTGCTGCCAGGGCACATTGGCATTGGCACAGGAAGGACCCAAATGCTACATTTCCTCTTCCCGGTGCAGTGCAGACATAACTCACCTCTTCTCTGATGGTCAGTAGGCACTGTCTGGTGCCTGGTCATTTCTTCAGCCAACGCATATGATGCTGCACCTCCCCTTGTAGCCCTGGCCCTGACAGACCATGCACTTCAAAAAATGTCCCTGATTCACTATAATACATGACCCAAATATAGACAAGGTCATAATCTCATCTTTTCAACTGGGGCTGTTACATGCTCTGTATGCCCCACTTCCACCCACCAACGGTCTGCAGCTCAGGATTCAGGGGTAGGAGGAGTGCAGCGCATCCTGCCAGCCATCTGTGGTACAAGCTGCGCCTCGTCTCTGCCAGGGTTTTGCACAAGAGTTTTACTTATGCCACTGTTAAAAAAAAATAGAGAGAGAGAGAATTTAATAGTCCCCGGTCTTTTTACTGGTGTACCAATTAATTTTGTCTTCTAAGTTAGTATGGGAACAGCAGAGTAGTCTGGACACCCATTTCAGCAGTCATGGATTTCTGTCCTGAAGATTTTGTTCAAATTAAAGCAACTTATTTCTCACCCAGCCGTCTGTGCTGAATAACAGCAGCAGATGGAGAGAAGAAAATCTGGATTTTTCTGCTTTCAAGGAACCACAAAAGCTAATGAGGTAATGTTAATTGTTCTGTGGCTGTAGCTGAAAGAGGTCCCTGCACAGCAAGTATATTGCTTCCTCTTTCTCGAGTGTGAAGAGAACAGACTATGAAAGAAATGCAGCTGAGTCTTTATGTTAGGGAGTGATAAATCTGATATTCTTATGCAAAAGTATATAACAGGCTACAAGGTTTAGGAACAATTACTTTTACACCTTTCTATTACAATAGGTTACACCACCATAAGTGTTGCTAGAATTAAGAAAATAGCTCAAATGCACACATATATAATATGTGTGTGTGTGTGTGTGTATTTCAGATGGCCTTAGTATATTTTAGGTATTTAAAAAGTAATTAATACATCTTCTCAGAGCATCAGTGGCATTAAGTCTTAATTCTCTGCCAACACTTCACTTGCAGCAATTTGTCTGTGAGGTGCAGTATTCCAGCCAAACACAGCAGTGAATGTTATTTCAGTGATTAAAAACTTAATTTCCATAATCATTTTGGTGTTCTTGCTTTTTACTGTGCACACGTGAGAGGCAGACCTTTACCTTCTCCAAGGATCAGACAAAACTTGTGATACGGTGAATAATTAAGACCGATGGGTATGGGTAAAGTAAAGTTTCCTTCTACATTCTGTCATTTTCTGATCTCTTTGGAGGCACGGAGCTTTATAATGGATGAAGCTTTCACCATTAATAAGCGTTTTCTCAGTTGTTTCCTAAAGAGCCATTCATTAGATTAACAAAACAACAGTTACCAGCTAATAAAGGTCCTCTCAGCTCAACTTGAGAGAAAGACATGCTAATTCCCCCGGGCAAAATGCCATTGAAACCGTAATGTCAGAGCCGGTCACAAAGACTTTGACCTGTAATTGTGTCCAGAGACTTCAAAAGCGTGAGAGTTTCCACGGGAGGAGCAGGGGAACAGATCTGCCGGCGCATTCAGCGCCTGCAATTAGGCTTTCAAAAGAGCGAGCAGGCACCCACCAGCTCCCGTGAAAAGCATCCTTCCAGCTGGGTCAGGATTTCACCTTCGGGAGCTGAAGATGAATTTTGGAGGCCCGATGCTCCTGAATCATTCTCACGTGCGCCTGCGGTGCCTCCCCCCGCGCTGCTCCCCGGGGGATGCGGGGAAAGCAAATTAGGGATGGGAAAAGAGTTAGCTCCTTCCTGCCTGCATGCAGCCGCAAAGAATAATGGCCCAGTATGTTTCGGGTTTTCTCAGTGCTGAAGGGTATATGGCATTTCTTATCATCTGGGGATTTAAGCCCCGGGGGTTAAGGCTAACGGTTCCCATGGAAGAAACACTGAATTTGCATCCAAAATTCAAACCAAATCGAACATTAGAAATGTTTTAGCATATATTAGGCATATGATCTTGAAGTCCTCCGCTATACACAATACCTTTCATCTTGAAAATCCAGTCAATTTCAGCATAAACGTGGCATTGCAGCAGTGCTACAGCAGATTTAGGGAAACAAACAAACAACAACAACAAAAAACAGGCTTAAACACAAGGGCAGAAGGGAGAGTGAGAGAAACTGGTGCTCAATTACAGCTCAGCCCGAGGACTTCCACTTGCACTGCAGGTACCAAACAACACGACTTGAAGTAAAAGTTTAGTGCTGCTTTTTGTGAAAGTTGACATTCCAAAAGCTGTCTTAGCCCCATGTAGAGATAATGGTCCTATATAAACTTCAAGAAGAAAGAGACACCTATCAAACTACTTCCTGCAGTAAGAAACCTAATCCAACTGGGTCTGTATTCTACCACTGTTTCATATACATTACCTATTTTGCTAAGCCTCTATCCCCATATCCATCATGTGAAATTACAATTGATATAGTTACATTCAACTTCACTTCTCATGTTTGTATTTTCTTTACCTGGCTATCTGGACTACTGCTTCTCCTGTTGAAGAAGTGAGTTGTTAAAACTCCACATTTTCTTCTTATGCAATTTGCAGCACTGAACAAAGATCTGCGGAGTGGTTTCTTTCATTGAGCTGCTTGCTGTCTCCCATCTTACCATGGATAAACCTGGCCTCCCAGCAGTAATCTCTGGATAGGATACATTCTTGTCCCACTGCTGTGTGTGGTAGACAGGACTGCCACAATTAGAGCTCGTCACAGTGGTGGGCTGCTAGAAGAAGCATTAGAAACACAAATCATAGTTCATGTGCTTTTCCATCTGTAATGTTTCCAAATAATGCAATTGAAAATGTCTCTGTTCTGTCTTAGACTGCAAGATACTGCAGAAAGACCACAGGCAGCCACCTTCTCTCATAGTCTCTCAAGATTTTGGACAGTATGGTGTCTGTTCTTTGTTCCCAGGTTTGTTAGCAATGTGTCTCGGTAGCTACACCTGGGCATTTAGCATTATGATCTACAGCTTAGCAATCTACTAAGACCACAGAAAAGAAGGGAAAATGTGTGTATTAATATTAAAAATTACAGCATTTCTGAGTGCTTTACAGAATTGCAACAAGGATTTGCATTTAACAAGGCACTCTCTAGTTCCTATGAAAATTCTTTGTTGACTGTGAATTTTGGAGGAAAGAAGTGCTAGATCTTGGTCATGATATGCACTAAAAAACAAAGGCATACAAAAGGAGAAGTCTTATATTTTCCAGATCCGTACTGGGAAGTGATAAAAGTGGACATGCTCCAGCATGCTGCATCACAGTCCATATGTAGAAGTCCTGACAATGAAAAGCTTGCATAACACTTATAATATTCTAAGTGCAGAACCAAACTTGGATGCAGATTTCATTTTCTCCCTAGATTCTTGCCACTCTGAAATGCTCTGGAAGTTTTTGCCCCAAACCTCTTCCCTACCGGTCCATGATTCTAATATACACACAAACAACTTTCATAGGATTTGTCAGCAGTAAAAACAGAGCATATTTTATGTGGTGTGCCAGATGGTGCTTGTGAAGACTGGACTCACAGGAGGTTCCTAATTAAACTTGAAACCTGGGGATGAGAAACGGCAGGCACAGTCTGGTAGGTGCCCAGAGAGTGGACACACTGGCAGCCTGCCTAACGACCTTTTTGAGCGTACCCTCACACCCATCCTCAGGGAACTCATAATGACAAGAGGCAGTTAATTTAAAGCTAATTGAGAAATCTCTTTCCAGCCCTCACACAATAAAGCAAGGTGCTAGACCTCAGCTGGCATTTGCACCCCCGCAGGAAGAAAATGGTCAGAATGGGGCTGCAAAAGCTGCCACCTCATTCTCACTCCAGGCAGACAAAGAAACAGAACCCTTGAACCTCTGTATTTCAGCAGTACCTCAACCCATAAATAAGAACTGACAAGTGTGCGTGTGTGTTTTGGGGGAGGGGTGTGTGTGTACTTGCAGCTAGGAATATAGATGAATCCTGTATCTCCAAGAAGGCTGTTTCTTTAGCAGTAAGCTTCTAGCTTTTATATAGCAGTCAAGGACTACACTTCTGCAAGTGAGCAGATGCCTGACAGTTCAAGGCAACAGAGAATGTGGGAAGCTAGAACTAGCCACTAATGAGGAATGCTTCCACACAATATTATATCCTGCAAACAAATGATCTAAAGGCAGACTCTGCAGTGAGGAGTAACACTAGCAGCTTATGGGGAGGAGAGGTTAGGATTAAGCAAAGCATCTGCAGAGCTGTGACTGCTCATCTGATTTTGGCTGTCCAGGTGTTGTTCACAACTGCTGCTTTGCTTTGCCATGGAGCAGGTAGAGGTTGTCAGCTATAGCTCCTCACCTGCAGTACAGATATCTGAATGTGGTGGTTTCACCCTGATGGGCAGCTGAACTCCACCACAACCGCTCTCTCACTCCCTCTCCTGAAAGGAGCAGAGGGAGAAAATACAATGGAAAAGGGCTGAAGGGTTGAGATAAGGACAGGGAGATCTCTCACCAATTACTGTCACAGGCAAAACAGACTCCGCGTAGGAAGATTAATATAATTTATTGCCTATTACTAGCAGACTAGAGCAGTGAGAGATTAAAAGCAAACTAAAAACATCTTTCCCTCATCCACCTGACTCTACCTCCTCCAACTTAGCAACACTGGGGAATAACGAATGTGGGCTACTGTCCATCCGTAACACTTCATTTCTTTCCCTGCTCCTCATGGGGTCCCTCCCATGGGATGCCGTCCTTCCCAAACTGGGCCTGTGGGGGCTGCCCACAGACAGCAGCTCTTCAATCGCTGCTGGCACACGGCTCCGTACCACAGGGTCCATCCATCCCCCAGGAGCAAACTGCTCCAGCACGGGTCCCCCACGGGTGGGGGCAGCTCCCCCCAGACCCCCTGCTCCTGCGTGGGCTCCTCTCCACGGGCTGCAGCTCCGGCCCGGGGCCTGCTCCTGCGGGGGCTCTCCATGGGCCACAGCCTCCTCCAGGCCACATCCACCTGCTCCACCGGGGGCTCCTCCACCCATGGGGGGGCTGCAGCGTGGAGATCTGCTCCATGTGGGACCCATGGGCTGCAGGGGGACAGCCTGCTCCACCAGGGGCCTCTCCCTGCACAGGCTGCAGGGGAGCTGCTGCTGCCTGCCTGGAGCACCTCCTGCCACCTGTGGGGCTGCAGGGCTGCTTCTCACTCCTCTCTCCCAGCTGCTGTCTTACAAAGGTTTTTTTTTGTTTGTTTTTGTTTTTCCCCCCCTTCGTTAACTTTGCTCTCCCAGAGGCCTAACCAGAGTTGCTCATGGCTTGGATCTGGCCAGTGGTGAGTCTCTCCTGGAGCCAGCTGGAGCTGGTGCTGGTCTCATATGAGGCAGCTGCTGGGCTCTACCCATAGAGGCCACCCTGCAGCACCCCTGCTAAAAAAAACTCGCCACATGAACCCAACACACTGAGGTAGCTCTTACGGTGCTGAATACATTGGTCCCACCCTTCCACAATACTGCAATCCCAAGCTTTGGTGGATCAGTCCTCGATCTCCCACCAAAGACCAACTTATCAGCTGGGTCTCTGAAAACCCAAGTCCTCCACAAAAGGCCAGCTAGAACAGGTGGAAAGAATCACAGGGACAACTCAGGGACTGGTAATGACACCCTTTTCCCCATAAACTGAGATTATGAGCCTCGTGGAAACACCTGAGCCACGAAGAGAAGGTTGTTTAAAAGGCCTGTGGACATTTGCTCATATTGCAGGGTAATGCAAGTTTATGATCCTGTAAGGATGCACGGTGTCCTTTCTGTGTCTCTTGTCTGCCAGTGAATCCCTTTCCGCCTTGGCCTTTCCCCAGTTTTGCCCAACACCAGCTCTCACTACTACACTGAACAAACTTTTTTATTTTTTTTGGAATGAAGAAGTCTCCAAAGATACTAAATGTACGGAAAGAATTTCCATATCCTGACAAATAGTTGGTTTCTTGATCACATGTCTGAGAACTGATTTGACCAAAGGTTTCATAACACTACTGATTCCCAAACATAAGTGCAGAATGTGTTACAAAAGGGACTTTTGTCACAAGTTTTAGAAGGATGGCAAAATGTGATCTGTATCTCTGCCTCTTGGTACAGAACAGTGGCACCTGCTGAAGGTTAGGTGTACTTGAGCTAGAGTCACCAGTGCTTACTACAGTAGAGAAATGTAAGTACTTCGTCTGTCCTGACCAAGTGTAGCTCCTTATTATACTGAAGTTGATTTAAGAGATCTCCACCTTTTCCTGCCTCTGGCTGCTCATTCCAATCCCCAAATAACACTTGGTCACATTCCCTGTGGGGATGGTGAAACTGTAGGACCTCACTCTATGCCAGGTCAGAGATTTGACTGAACCTTGCAGCCCCCTTTTTGTTTGCTTGTTTTGGAGAACACAATGCAGAGCAACACTTTGAGAGGGGGATTTATCACTCTTTCTAAGGAAGCCAAAGCTTTCCAGCTTGTAAGTGAGCCTCAGCTACTGCACACAGATAAAAGGGCTGGAATTGTTTGAGCTCCATCTGCTTTCATTGGCTGCAGAGCTGCCTCTCTGTTTCCACCGAGCTATAGTCTGGACACCAAGTGTTTTATAAACTGTGAAGAGGAATCCAAGAAGTAGGTGAATGTACTCCCATCCTTATTTTCCCCAGACCCATTCCTTGGCTAATGCTGCAACATTATAGAGTTATAGGTGTCCTATAAATACATTATTACTATAGATATTCCTACAGAAGTGCACTGTAAAATATGCAATGGTGATTTGTAATCTTTGTGAAATTGAGCAAAAGAGAGGAATAGCTTAATTTCTTGGAAGCTCATAAATCCTTAAGAACACAGTGAAGAGGATTTGCAATGTTAGTAGATTCATCAAATTCATATTCTAACAGAGGAAAGTAAATTAGCCATGAAAGCAATATTGCAGACCTGAAAAAGAGCCTGTCTCATCAGAGAGCTGTAGAAGTGAAGAGCAAACTAATCTGCAGGGTGCAGAAAGTGTGAGATTAGTTCAGCAGAACAGGAAGATTTAATTAAAGACATATACAAACAAAATTGCAAAGCATGTATTATTCTGCTTTTGAAGAGCTTGGGAAAGACAACCATTAGCAGAAGGTGGGAAAGAATGCATGAAAGCTGGGGAACAGCAAGGACTGCCAGTCACTGGCAATGATGAGGGCTGATTGCTCCTCCAGGGAAGGCTGAGACAGGGTGGAGTCAGTTTAGGGTGGAAAAGGGCAACTGAGGTAAAGGAGTCTGCTCTTACTTCAATATTAGCTTGATCACTGTCCCCATAGGACCTATGCAGCTCTCCCAAGGTTGAAGGAAGGGAGGAATAACAAAATGTATCAGAAGAACACTTGGCTCCAAGAAGAGAAATTTATCGAAGGTCATATAACTTTCTTAGCAACAGAAATGTGAGCTCATTTGTTTCGGGTCTCTCAAGAGTATTATTTGCTCCCTACAATAAAAGGAACTGATTCGTGCATTCAGAGAATGCAAAGGGTTAGCAGTTATTTTTTCTTGGTCCCCTAGGATCTTGTTTTGCAGTTATTTGTAATGATGACTTTCTGGACACTTATGTTATGACTGCTGTGACAGCATGACAACAGTATGCATACACTGAATATGCAGAGGGTGTCAGCTCTTCATTTTGTGTCATTTTACTAGCCGTATTTTACAATTCAGTAGGCCTCCTTCATTATGAGGAGCTCAGCTGTTTTCTGAAATTAATGTCATCTTCAAGCCCTCCAGCTACAAGGACCAGAGCAAACACACTGCCAATGAGTGTTCCTCCAAATTTCCTATGAGTAATGGAACAGCACGTGCCAGGTTAGCCACATTTTGGGGTGTGGTCCTTTTTGTGCCCTGCCAGCTCTATTCACTGTTTAGAAGGTGGAATGTCCTGCAGGTCATCAATACTGTGTCCTTTCTAGAGAGCTGATGGGAAGCTCTCTGGAGGTTCAGCTCCCTGTTGGACACTGCTGGCCATTCCTGCACAGGAAGCAGTCTGTGGGGAGCCTTCTTGTGCAAATTCTTCCTTGCTTTACAGTAAGTGACTAGCTAAGCTCACTAATTTAACTCAAATAGTTCTTCAGATGTTATTCAGTTTCAGGAAGGAAAGAACTATGTCGCTGCTGTGTTAGTGATGAAAGAAAATGCTTAGTGGTAGCCAAGACAGAAATCTTTTTAGAGTGAAATGAGATGTCTTGTTTTAGAAACAAAAGCTCACAGCTATTTGCTTGAGCTGTGAAGAACAACCCACCCAGAATAGAGAGTGGAGCATATAAATGAAATATCAAGAATACATTGGCTATAGAAAATGAAGTGTTGCATACCTGAGTCAAATTATTGAACATGAGTAGATGGACTGAATGGCTAACTGATGGGGAAATTAGCTGGTTTTATTTATTTATTTTTTTATTTATTCTCCTCAGGAAAGTAAATTAGATTTCTGTACATTTTCATTCTCCAAATGTGTTGGTCCCTAATAATCTTAGCTTACCCAATATATAAAAGGTTTTGTTCTCAATCTGTTATGTTAACTTGTTGGCACTGTTTTCAGTTCAATAGATTCTATTCATTTAAGCCTGGCAGATCAAAATGGGTTGTGTTTTGTCTGGCTGCCAGAATTCACCTTAAGCTGATGCTAATAGTGGTTGTAAAATTGATGTGTCTGTGTGTACGTGCATGAATATAAATGAGATCAAGAAGAATAAATATACAGCTAGATCAAAAAAATGAAAGTACTTTTTGAAAACATCTCAGATGAAGCCAAAGGGAGTTTGTAGTGATGATTAACAGTTTGAGGAGATTGTGCACCATGTGTCAAGCAGAGGAAATGTGGAAAGGGAGTAAAATTACAGCATCAGTCTCTGTAAGGAGCTGGCAAATACTGGGAAGGAGGAAAATTTATGCCAGCCCTGTGGGCATGGTCTGCCCAAAGGGCACCAGGAGATGCTGATTTCCTGCTGGGCAAGTCCCAGCTACTCTGCCTAGGGCTGGCATCATGCCCAACACAAGCAGCTTGTGCAGGGATGCAGCAGGCTCAAAGGCGGCAAGCTGGGCATGGAAATACCCACCAGACACTCAGAGGAAGAGTGTGTTTTGGTGCTCTATTCATCCTCTCCCTCCTCCTCCTGCTCCTTCTCTTTCAGTCTGCCTGACACAATCACCTCCAGCCTCAGGCTCATCTCACACACATCAAAACAAAGTCCTGCACCCAATGAGTTCAGTTTCAGCATCTCCAGTGGCTCATGTGCTTGAAAATGTTTGAATTTCCTGTCAGTGTGGGTGCTGCCAGAAAATTTCTTTCACTTTTTTTCTACACTGATAATTAAGACAGCATGGTGGTTCTTTGTAAAAAGGCAGCTTTCAAGATTCTCAGCAGATGAACAATAGAAATTGTACAGATGGTGCCCTTCAGATTTCAGTTCTTGCAGTGTTCATCAAAATATTTAAGGCATTCAAGCTTAATTTCTGGCCATATATGGCCCCTTTTTATTTCCAGATGCTTCTGTGAAAATTTACAAACAACAAATTATAATCTTAATAAATACTGATACAGACTTATTTTTAAGGCTTTTTTTGTTTGTTTGTTAATAGTATGAAATAATTTTTTCTTTTTCTAATATTGCTATTAATTTTTTGTGTCACAGTTCAGAACTGAATATTTTCTGACCAGAAGACCTCCATTCAAATATCATATGCTGCACTCCATTTTATCCATTGCAAAAAAAACCACATCATGAAAAAAAAGTGCCACTTCATGTCATCAATGAACTAAAAAGAGATCAACCTGCCATAATTATGAGGGGAAAAGGAAACCTACCTGAGGTTTCACTACAGGGCAGACTCGGGTGTTATTCTGAAGTGGTTGAAATAGGTGGTTAGAGAGAGAAATTAGTGCACACAGTAGAAGTGTGTGACATAGGATGTAATAATGTCCTAAAATAAGAATGAAAATAATTTCTGTTCCTCTTCATTATAAGGCAGCATTTGGATGAGATTGTGTGAAGCTGATGTAGCTTAGAGCTCAGATCTGAGGCTGAATTAAGACTAGGGCTTAGTCCTGTCAAAATTTCAAAATCTATACTGTCAGATTTCATCCCAAAATAAAAATACCATGAAAATTGCTGAAGCTGTGGGAACTTCACCATCTTGAGAAGTAGCAAGTATCTTATGCTCTCTTCCTTTTTGGTCTGTATCTAAATGAGAGATATACAAAAAGATTAAACTGAAGCAATAGAGTCAGGAATTTCTGACCCCAATCCAGGCATATTGTATAGGCATGGAATGGGAAGACAACGGGGAGAGGAGGAGAGGAACTGTATGGAATGATTATATGAAAAGTGGACTTGTTTGAGAAAACTGTGACATCTGTGAAGTTCAGCACCACATCTGGATTTTCCCCACATTAGATATTTTCTGGCTGGTGTAGATCTAGAATTGTGGATCAGAACATTCCTCAAGGTTAAAAGATTTGTTTCTTTTCAGTAAAGATGGCCTATAATAGTACAAAATACTACATGAGTATAGAGGTGCATGTGCTTATGCACATTTATGCATAGAAAAAAAAGACAACAACAAAACCAACAATAGTAGATATATGGACATTAATGACATTTTATATAGAATATTTTGGACATAAGAACAACATAAATTAAGCCTACTACTTTTAAAATATCTCCCATCTTTATACAGTAATTCTAAAAAATATAACTCTTAGCTCAGAATCATTCGTATACCAGCAAACTGAACATGAGTGCTGCTGGAAGCAGTGGAGAAGAGATGAGAGAAGAAGGTCTCAAAAAATTAACAAAAATTTTCAGGTGGCTACACAGGTATAATTATGGAGTTATGACACACACAGAGACTATATTGTTGCTTATAAAAAAAAAACTGGCATTTTTGCTCTTTATTTCCCACAACTTTTGATGTAGGCAGAACAATAACCTCCACACAGATAGATAATTGCTTTTGCCAAAAGCTCTGAGGGCAATGTCATCTCCTAATGACACTCAACTGTCAGTTCATAGGTGTTATCATAAAATTAATTAAGTTCCTTATGAGACACCCTTAATGTTAATTTTGATGGCTGTCTTATGATTGGCTATTGAAATCTTTATTGTGCTGGTGTGATGAGGTCTCAGCCTGGCTGCATGAGGAGCACTTTTTCCATGGGCTAGCCGCCCATCTCCAAGACAAGGCACCTTGAGAAGGTCAGGACCACCAAAGGCTGCCGAAGGTGTGATGCCCTTAGCTCCTCAAACAGAGGACTTCATTAGGATGAAATTTGTATGTTTGCTGGATTTCTTTTCATGAGGTCATTATATAGTTGATGGTGTGAAAGTTTAGGAGACAGGCTGTCTGTTTTTACCCCTCAAAGGGATTAACATTGAAATATCATGGCCTGAAAACAAACAAACAAAACACACACACAAACAAACAAACAAAAAAGCAGCCAGTGAATGAAGGACAGGAGTGCTGGGAAGAAGCAGCGGAGGCAGGAAGCCTTTTTCCCACCCATCCATACCCTTAGCCTAATTTCTCCAAAGCGCAAAGTACTTGCAGCTCTTTTTTCCCTTCAGTAACAAGAGGCTCTGAAAAGAAAGAAAAGCAAGCAAATGTGGTTTTCCACAAGTCAGGCATTGGGTATGGCTACACTGTGAAATATAGGATGGCAGGACCAGCACGAGGGACGCCTGAGCGTGCAGGGGCAGCACTACGTGGTGCAGGCTCGGCTGTGCATGGCTGGCACTCATGAGAATCATCAAGACTGAAGATCATCACATTACAACAAGCCCTAATTTTTGTCAGGCACTACCATGTTAGGCTATCGCTATGTGAACCTCACCCTAGCTGATGTTTGAGAAAGAGCTCCAGCACTTCTGCTGTTGGTGCAGTGCCTGCCCATGCTCCCCAAAACTGCCTGTCCCTGTCTCCTGGGGCTTCCAGTGAGAAGCCCCCCATAGGGCAGGGTTACCTGCTCTATGCTGAACATCCCTACAAACGGTTAATTGCAAATAGCAGAGTGTTAGGTCCAATTCTGTGGGGCTTCAGGGCTACACAATAACATGATTAAACTGTTAGTTAAAGGCTGTCCTGTGGTTTATATCTCAGCTTTGGGTAGCACCTGGGGTGCTCTCCAGATTATAATTTCAAAAAATTTCTTAACACATAATTCCCTTTCTGTCTAGCTACAACATATCTCACCACCAGGTTGCTTCACAGAATACTCCTTATGGCCCTCAGTCTGTTAAAAGTGATACAAATATTTGTTTTCTTGTACATAGTCTGATTTTCCATTGCCAACATGTGTTGGCTTTCACAGCCCACTGGAAGTTTCTGAATGAGCAGAATACCACAACCAACCTGAAAGCTGAGCAGAAGACCATAGCCAACCTGAAAACCAAGAAGCAGCTGCCTATTTAATCATACAGTTTGCAGGACGAAGGTGAATAATAAAGAATTTGTGTGAGCAGCGGCTTACACTGTCCAGAAGAGTGGGTGCAGAAGGCACCCATGTGAGGGGTTGCAAGGAGTGCACTGAGCACTGCAATAGAAGGTGAAGGTGCATCACTCCAGGTGGAGGGAATGTGGCAGAAAAGGCTTTGCTTGGCACTGGGGAAAGAAGCAAGGGCTCTGTTTGTGTGACTGGGTGCAAGGGGGAGGGCAATATATCACACATGTCCTGTACAAGGAAGCTGCTTCATCCTTATCCTGGAGAAGCAAAATTTATTTCTTTTCTGTGGCTCAGAGGCCATCCCTGCTATCGCTAGCGCATTACAATTCAGTGACAGCAGTGTGAGAGTGAGGTCTAACAGCAGTATAACGAAATGTCATCTTTCCTTTGTTAGTGCTGCTCTCAAGTTGAAGATGCTTATGACAGCTATTGGTCTCATTTGTGATCAGGCAGGATGAGAGAGAGAGTTGCAGAGTTATTTTTGTAGAGATCCAACCAGGAAGGAAAGGGACAGCTCCTATTTCATTGTCCTTCCCTAGTACGCAGTGGTGTTAATGAGCAGCCTGGGCTCCCTGTTGAGACCTTCATTTTTGAACTCTGACTTTTCATTTCATGGAGAGTCCCTGCAGCTCACTTTCCCCTTCACTATTGTGGCATTTTTTCCCCCTAAAATTAGAATATTAATTGAAATCTGAATTAGAATCTGATTGCAATTTAAATTGAACAGGGGAACTGTGACTCTCCAGTTTTCTGCAATCATAAAATTACATGGCTGAGAGAGCTAAATCTAATTGTATTATTATTATTATTTTTTAAAATCTCTTCTTCCTTCTGCATTTAGCTTGTATTCTAATAAGCCCAAAGTCAGGAGGCATTTCTAATCAAACCAATAGAATTTCATGTCTGATTATGGATGCATATTTGTAAGAAGAAATAATCTGGGAAACAACTGGGGATGGAGAAGCATTTCTAAATGATATGTATCTAATTTCTCCCAGCTGATAGCATTATCAGCATTTCTTGGCTCTGCTAGATTTGTATTCAGTGTACAGCTTCAATCTCCAGTGGCCCGAGAGAATGCATTACTGTTTCTGCAACAGTAAAAATGTCAGCAATGGGTTTGATATTCACTACTATAAACAGTGCTTCATGAGGAAGCCCCAGTGATGTTGGGCTGGTTCCAGACACCGGTTCAGTGAATCGTTTAGTCTCCTGCCTGGTTTAAGCACACAAGTAGTCTTACAAAGGTCACGGAGAAAAATGTGCTGGAGAAAATCCATAAGAAGGTCTTCAGGAGTCTGGACATGAGGGCTCATTTTTCAGCAGCTGCTGGATATTGTAAGGTGTGAAAGACAGTCACTTTACAAAGACTCCCTTATGTGTGATTTTGGTTTTATAGCTTGATTGTGGACTGGGTGGTGTTGGCAACAAAATTCCTCTTGGTTTCATTGATAGTGGATGAAGGCTGAGCTCCTCATCCAAAGTTCTTGATGATGAAAAAACTTTTGTCAGCATCAGCCTGTAGACTAAGACCAATCCTCTTTTGCCCTGGTAATTAAACTGAGGTGCTGATTTGGGCAGCTTCGAGATTCTTGACTCTTTCTTTGAACATTAGAAATGGTGAGATAGGCACCCCTAAAGGCTACTGAGCCTGCAGCTGGGACAAATCCCCCTCCACCAATGCTTGTCTCTCTTTTCTGGGGTGGTTGGGACGGCTGTGTACCTTGCTCAGACACTTTGGTTTATGGGCATATCTCTAGGATGAGTGTGGATCTCTCTGGGAAATCATCATTTTCACTTGTTGTGTCAATAGGAGCTCAGAGAGTTTGAAGATTTAGAAAAGATGTACAGAGTCCTCCTAGAAGAAACTATGCCTAATATCTACATGGGATACAATGAGGATTACTCAGACAGGTTCTTCAGTAATTTTTCAGCTATCAGGTTGGAGAAAAATTGCAATTGCCAACAAGACATATGTTCCTGTCAAGGAAAATTGTCAGTTCCTTGTCATTTGTATGCAAATTTGTTTTAGTCTGATTTTGCCACGTTACACATGATCACACAAACAAAACCAAAATAACAAAAGTGTTAAAAACTTGTCTGTATAAAAATATTGTCAGTGAGCTGTCCACATTAGGTGAGGTCCTCCCTTGATGCAGGTTACAAATCCACAGAGCAACCTGCTGCCTGCTTCGAAGTAGAGAGTGCTGCCAGAACTGTTCCTTTCCTGAGCAAACCTGCCGGTGGTCACAGACTCCAGCTTACTCCAATTGTTGTTCCACATGGCTCTAAATTGGCTGCTTTAGGCAAAGGTCACATTGTGGTATCAATTACTTGCTACTACCTGGAAAATTAAATTTCATGCCCTGCAGTAGGTCTGCTTTCTTCTTTGCTGTGATTGGCAACTGTTTCCCTGTTGGTAACTAGAATAGCTCATTTACTCAAAGTGATTAAAACCCAGAAGCTCACTGATTTGGAAGGGCAACTTCAGGTTGCTGGCATAACCCAGAGAGATCTTGCACAGATGCATGTAGCTGAGCAGAACAAAAGTTGCTTCTTGCCCTTTACAAGGCCTCTTCAGGACTTGTATTGTTTGTGATGTATGCCATGTCAGTCCTTGTCTTGTCATCGCACTGGTGTTTAGCTAACACACTGGGTATATTTCCTGCAGATTAATTATGTTTCCTGCAGGTATAAAATGAAAACCAGTGGAAATTAATGGGCTAAGAAAATACCTAATTTTAAATAATAAGACATCAAAGTCTTGTTAATATTACTTATTTTTTTAAGTTAAACACTTTTTTTTTTTTTTTTCTTTTCTTGAAGATCAATTGTCAAATCTTCTCTGTCTTTTAGAAGCCTCTTAGGAGCTTCTTAAACAGCTGGTTTGCATTTCAGCAGATCTTAGCACTATTTCCAACATTCAGAAAGCTGGGTCTTCATTTATTCTCAGAAATTGTTTCCTTCCCAGAGAATGTATTATGTCATTGATTTTAAAATGTAACTACTAATCAAAGTAAAGGGAAATTTCTGCTTCAAAATTCTTTATGTACTATAGGCAGCAACAGGGATTAAAAGTAGGTGCACAGGAGTGAGGCTGATGCTTCTCCATCTGTCTCAGAAATGTTGGTTTAAGTTTTTCCTTACACATTTCCTTGAGATATGAGGAACTGTTTCAGCCTACTGATGGCCAGGTATTGGAAAGGAAATACTTGTGAAGAGAATAAGGAATTACTCATTATTCATTATTATTTGGGTGAATTTGGCTTATTTTAAAATAATTAACAGTTTCTATAAAAATGTAAGTGTAGCTCCAAAGGGTAGCTGTGCTGCAAGCACTGGATGCTGAAGGTTATCAGTGACCTGTTGGAAGCTAGTGATGCACACTTTCCATTTCATAAGGCTGCACTCTTGCCTGCTTTCAGTCTACAGAGGAAGCAATCACACCTCAGCGTGGTGCCTGTCTGTACAGTGCTTAAATTTGGGTATTTAATTTTGCCACCAGCCTCAATAGCAGCCATGAAGCAGCTCTCAGGCAAGGAATGGTCAGAGTGGTTAAAGCTTTATACCTCCTCCCACAGGCTACACTAATCTGGTGGACTCCGCAATGGCCACATCCCTGTAAGGCTCTGCCAGTATGGCACTCTCCAGCCCTATGCTCAGAGGGAGGGGATGCAGGCACATGTGTTGTCACCCCTCCTGGGCCTTCCCATGAAGTGATGGAGCTCAGTGTCAGTTCAGGGTCTCTCCAAAACAGCAAAATTTAGGACTGTTGGTCAAGCATTTGCACAATGCTGAAGATAAAAAACAGCTGCAAATCAAGTGTTATCCTAGTTGTAAGGAGATAACATTTGTCCTTTGAAAGCATTTTTTTTCCTTGTAGAAAACACGTGTACATGCTTTCTTGGATGGTAGGTGAAATCTACCTTCTGCCTTCATATTTTGAACTTCTTCACAAGATCAGAAATGTGTCTGGCACATACCTGTTACAAAGACTTTTACCTAGAATAACACCTTAATATTGGCTACTAAAGCATTGAGTGCCAGAGGCAGGCTCTGGCAGTGGGAATGCAATGAGTTGCTGGCGGTTTGTCACTACACATTCATAGGCTGGAAGAAATTTGCAGGTCTCAAAGAAATGCCATAGCCCTGGCCCCAAGAAGGTGAGGCAAATGTCCCTCCTCTCTCCATTCAGTAAGGCCATCCTCCTGGCACTCCCAGGGGTTATCTCATCCAGTAAGGCTTGTCATTCCCTGTTATTCTGTGGGTATTGGCTCTGACAATGCCAAAGCACAACCACTCACGTAGCAATTTGGCAGCTTCTCCACTGATGCTCAGTCACCTCCAAACCATGAAGCATCCCTAGTGTCACATACACTGCATGCTGCCAGAGTGCCATGACTGAGATATACCACCTCAGAAAATAACAGGATGAATAACAATACCATTTAAGCATAATGTGTTAAACTGCGTTAATTTAATTTAGATGGTCAGAAAACAGACAGATAAAGCAAATTCCAAAGTGTATTTGGATTTTAAGTCTTTGCTGCAGCTTCTACCACATCTCATTAAAGATTTAAATAGACAATTTTTGTTTTCTCTGTAGGATGAAATGACTTAGACATCTTGCAAAGTGTGGGCTGACACTTTGGCAGTACTTCTCTAACATTTCATAAATGTTATCAAAGCGAATGCCTGAAAACCTGTGGGCATCTGTCGATCACTCCATGATGCTTCTTCTCATCTCAACTTTTCTATTAGTTAATAAGAAAACCTCCAGCAAAACTGAAGTAAGCAAGACTTTATGAAAGAATCCAAACAAGAACTATAAATTCAGCACTTTTCTGCCATTGAGCATTTCTAGTATCATAAATTCAGCTTCACATCTGGAAATGGGTTCTTCAGAGTTCATTGGTTATTCATCTAAGGGAAGGTTTCCAGTGGCACAGAGGGGATTTAGGCCATCAGTAGGAGGTAGGTGCTGAATTCCCCTTTGTGCCTTTGAAAAGTTTTCCCAGTAATGTCTCTGATGGGGAAAAGTGGTATAGCAGCCTGATTGCATGCAGTCTGCTAGGATATTCAGGGAACTTCCAATGTTTTTAAAGTCCCAAGAAGAATTTCAAGTGGAAAAAGAATTCTTGAATTGTGCATCCTAAATATTTAAGAACAAGGATTGTGCTCATTACCAGGGGGAGGCAGCAAAATACTTCAATAATTTCTTTCAATTGTAGTCTTATTCAGAGTCTCCTATATCAAGAGCAGGTATTGACAGGCATCCTGTGGTTTTATTTTTTCCAGTCCTTCTTTCAATCTGTCTTTCTGCCCTCTTTTTCTAGCTGAAAGTCAAGACCCACAGCTGGAGGAAATAAAATGGTTATATTGCAGCACTTTAAAATTAGCATGGTTCAATTTCAGCTCAGAACTAATGGAGCTCTCTGCAGAAGGCATTGAAGCTCTTGCTCTGCACGTCTGTTGCTCTTATAATGGAAAGAACATAAGCAGCTGCTGTAAAAAAAAAAAAAAAAAAAAAAAAATTCTGAAAAATCTACCTTCTGTCTCTTCCCTGTATTCAGCAGCTAGCATTCACCTTAGCATGGTAGTGAAAGGTGATTCCATCTCCTCAGAATCACTTTATCAAGTAGCTTCAGGTTGTCCTTAATCACCTTATTATTTTTCTCTTTCAAAGTTTAGATTAAATGATTTAACAATGCCCATGTGATTTCCCTGTAAAAAAATGTGGAATTGGTGTCCATATGCTGCAAGTTAGGATACACCAGACTGGGAAAGTTGAACATACTTGTTCCACTGCAGCAATAACAACAACCTCCCTTCCTTCCCCCCTTTCCTCTGCCCCTTGCCAAACTCTCTTCTCCAAAACCACATAACCATATGGCCAGGGTAATAAAACATCAAGGCCTCAGTCACAATAGCAGTCCCAATAAAAAAAGCCAAGGTAGAAGCCTTCTCAAGGCTTAACCTTCATTTACAGCGGATCCCTGGAGTGTCTAGCTCTCTAGCTTTTAAATGCTGCTCATATCCCCCATAAAAAATGTTTCCTATTTAAATAATAAAAGATTTACTGCATGAACATCCTTCTCCCACACCCCTGGATTACACCTCCCCAGGGACAAAACACCGGCTGGGCTGGGTAAAACACCTGCCTTATTAACATCATTCATCAGGGAGCAACGTGGTGGAGCCTGACAGCGTGCAAAAGCACAGCTCCTCTTTGTAGCCAAAAGAGCCCCTGTGGAGCCAAGCAGCCCTCAGTTAGGAGGAACAGGTGCTTCTTCCCCCATATGTTGCTTTTCTACCTTAGGATAGCAGCAGTCAGGAGAGAGGTGTCCTCTCTGATGTCATCCTGGTGCCAGTAATGCCAGCTGAAAGCATCACCGGATCCGAGGAGGTTGGCCCATCCTCCTAGCCCAGGTGTGGATTGAGGATGCTCCTCAGCACCTTGCAGCTGCACTGCGCTGTTCCCCAGGCAGGGCAACAACCTTCCTTGGGATGTACACAAGTTGCTGTCTGGTATACCTTACCTCTGGTATACATGAAGCCTCATGAAATGCATGTGGTGTCTGCCTTAGGTGGTGTTTTGGGTCACCTGACATTTTATTCTGCTGCAGACATCCTCTGTTACAGAGGGAATGGATACAGTTAAGTACCCCAGTGATTAAGATGCCCAGATGGCCTATACAGCTCAAACCCGTGTTTCAGACTACCTGCAGAGCAAAGGTGGACACTTATATTTTCAAGGTGTGCTTTGTATCACTGTAGGCTATAAATGTATATTATATATAAACGCTCATGAAAGCAAATATTATACTCTCGTTGTGCATCCAGAGGAGCTAGGGTCATATGCAGAGCATTTACATTTTTGCTTTAACCCAGGTCTGAGCACAAAGAGGGACCTCCAAAACTACCAGGAGGACTGTAGAAAATCTATGTTTTTAGATGTTGGTATGAAATTCTATCTCTACTGAGACTTATTCACTACTGCTTTAAAAGACAAATTTTCTACTAAAAATGCATTTTAACGATAAAGTGGTTTTTTTTTTTTTCTCTCTTTTTTTTTTTTTTTTCCCATTGTATTGCTGATTATGTTATTTAGTCAACAAAATCCTCTGGAAATCTGTAACATGATTCAATAAAAATTGAGCTTTAATTGCAGGCTTATTTTGAAAACTTCCGGCAATGAAGCTCACCAGTACAGTTATAATCTTCCCCCTCATTCCCTTTACTGTAAGCAGCTTTTGCTATTTTTGCACTGCAGTAGCATTTGCTGACATTTCCATGGGGATGTCATATATTAGGTAGCACTCCAGGCTTTGGTTAGCAACACATGATACATCTTGAAGCAGTTAAATTCCTCATGCCATTTTGGAGTTAAAATCCTGTTTCATTTAAAAACTGGACTTCTGGCTGGCAACTTATCTGGTATAGTGGGTGGCAGGTCACTACAATTTGAAATGGCCAGGACAGGGTAGGAAACCATGAAAAATTGAGCAATTATAATGCAGGTCAAGGTTTATTATGGGGTGGCATGGTTTCAGTTTGGCACTGAAGCATGGCAACAAGGCTACTAGGCATTTTTGTTATCTGCCATTTGCAAGCAACATTTGTGGAGGGAGAAATGGGAAATGTAAGAAACCAAAACAACTAGCTTGACGAGCTAGCTGCTTACAAAGCAACACCCTCCCACCCCCCACCCGACACACACACATGCCCTCACCTCCCTGTTTTAAGGAAATTATTGTTAACCTAAAGGTTGGAATAAAAGCCTCCATATGAAACTTTGAGAAGAGTGTGCTGTTTGCCAAACTGCAGAATTGTAGATCAAAGGTGCTTGAACTGATTTATACAATTTTTTGGAAAATAAAAAATACACATCTGGCTTGAGAACCAGTCTGCCAAGTTTTAACCTAATGAACTTTGAAATCAGCCTCCTACTAGCAATCCTCAAGACCCAGGTTTCTAGTAGAGGTGCTGGACAGTCATTTATGGCCAAAAGGCGCTTGTATAATGACAATGTTCTGTGCTAGCACCTAATTGACAGACTCCTGATGCAAGTGTTTCGTGCTAACGAAACTGTTTTTAATTTGTCCCCCATCATTTATATCAGCTGGCACATGAAGTCTGGATGTTAAATTTCTATCACATCAGAACAAGCTTATGTGTCCCTAAGTACAGCTGTAGAACACACATCAACAGAAATCTGTTTGCACAGCACAGCTCTTCGCTTATTGTCCCATTCCTTTTGCTTTATGATGCAGACCCCAAATTGGTTGAAAACTTAAAAGAAAGCTTTTGCTGAAGCTGGTGTTTGTTGGAAACACCCTTTTATTCTGTGTTTTCCTGATTGCCAGATGGGAGGAACTCTGACAGTCTGCAAGAAATAAAAGAGCCTTGCTATGTTCAGCCCAGAGAGCTGAAGCACACAGAGCCAGACACTCATGAAGAAATAAATATTTCTTGCCATGACTGTATGACTGTAGGGCAAAGCGTATTAAATAAACCCCTTTTAAAAAACCCCTCATGATCCGAACATCCTCTTTTGACTAGATTTCATGATGAAACGTAGTGGCAGCCATGGTAAAAAGAGTTTAGAAAAAACTACTGACACTAGTTGAAGCTTGCAAATGTCCACTCAGAAAAGAAGGCATTTGTGTGCACAAAGCTCCTTTGCAACAAGGTAGGTGAAGATGTACATACCCAAACATCTAATTGATGAATGCTTCTCCTGTGTACCAGTAAAGCTTCTTTGGAAATGTTTTTTAATGAAAACCACTTATCTCAACTCTGGCAGACTTCAAGTGTGAAGTTACTTAAGCCTCAGCAACATGTGTTTCAGACCCAAAGGAGTGATGGCACACACACAGAATTGCTATAATTAAGTTATTACTTTTATTGCTTCTTTGCCATTCTTAAGGCTTTAAATGTCTACCTCCTGGCACATTTGTTACTAAAACTCTCTATAGTCCTACATAACCATATTTCTGAATTTAAAGAAGTTAAAATTATCCCAGTTCAGTTTAGGCACCTAGTTTGAGACAAGATGGCAAGCACTGGAGACTCCTTTCATTGTATCTGCTAGATTTCCAGTGACTCTAAAAATCAGATCCTCTCAGCCAGATCCTCTAATGGATTTTAGCCCAGGTGCAGGTATCTGTTTCTGGAGACATGAATATAAATGAATTAAACCCATGTGACTCCCATTCCCTGCCACTGCTACAGAAACAGTGTTGTAGGAAGGATCACAAAGTGACTGGAAACAGTCCTTGTGTTGATGGGAAGGATCCACCTAGGTGGAGTCCTTGTGCTCTTCAACCTCTCTCAGTGCTTCAGCTCTGTAGTGATCAATTCCCTCAGGTGTTCCCACCTTACTCTCTGTTGATAGACCCTATGTCTTAGGATGCTCACAGGCAGAAGGGCTAGAAAATGAGATAATAATGCTCTCCTAGAAGCACTGTGCACTGAAATCATTGTGGTTTCCTTCTGTAGACCACCTAGAGTTTGTTCATAGCATTACACAATGCTGAGTTAGTGTGAGAGAGAAGTCAGGATGAAAACACTGTAAAGGAAGCTGAAGCATTGCACTTCGGCGTGTGTTTCACGCTTTATTATCACATCCTTTGCAGGCACTGTGTATTGAAATGTGTCACTGACCTCTGTGTGGACACTACAGCATACTCTGGCCAATGGTCTGCTGGCCAGTTCCTGTTCAGGTGATGCTTTTCATGTGACCTTTACATCCACAAAAACAGAAAACAGGCATCTAGGCAGCCAATGCATGTGGGTGGAAAAGCTGGAGGGAGGCATCTCTCATTGTCAGCAGAGATGTCTCTCTCTCTCTCTTTTTTTTTTTTTTTTTTTAAACACAAAAGAGGAAATGAAAACAAAAAGAGTATCAGGAAAAAGTGTCCAAAATATGTTACAGTTATACCATCCTGACTCTGGTAATGTATTTATGATAGCGATTTCCAGATTTTAATAGTTTTCAGCAGAACAAATTCAGTTAAAAAACTACTGTAACTTAAGCCAATGACACTCTTGTAAAAACTCCTTTTGTTAATCCATATTGTTTTTTTAATGAAACATTGTTGTTCCAGTTTACATTTTGCATACCCCAGTGCTAAGATTAATGTTTTTAAATTTATGCTTTTGCCTTTAAATCAATTTCAAAGCCTGAAACACAGCTGAACAATCTGGGAAGAGGTCTGTGGGAACATATTTGCCAAATATCTGCATGGGGTGTAGATGCACAACTCTTATTTACAGGTAATGTGCTTTCTCTTCTCTGCAGAGAACTATGCCTGGTAAATTACGTTCAGTTTTTTTTGAGGGAAAACAACTGAGTTTCATGATCACTTAAAGTGGCAATGATGCAACAGCTGGCTATAGTCAGAATAACTCAAATCCTTTGCTTCTCTCTTCAGATATTTATATTAAAAATACAATCCTTTACCTCCTTTTATCAAAGTTTTGAAGTTGGTTGGCCACTAAGTTGCCAAATACATGTGAAAATGAAAGAAGAAAAAAAAAAAAAAAAAGATGTCCTAAAAAGAGAAAGAAAGCAATTCTGCTGCAGGCATGCCCAGCTTAGCATAACTAACATATTAGTGTCATAGAGCAGTATTTCCTCCTATATATACTGGCACTTACTGTGATGAACAGTAATCTCTGTGCTTTGAGTATTGCTAGCTGTAAGATATTATTAGATAAGACAGGGAGTGCTCATGTCAGGTATAAAACCTTCTTTGTTCCATACAGATCTACAAGACCGGCTCCTTTCAACTTCGGTCACTCAATAGATTTTATGTTTAACTTTTAGATATAGATAAAAATTGCAATATGTATATATTGCATTAACATATAAATAAATATTGCAATAGGTATCACAGAAATCTGAAAGGCAGTATCCTGATGCACACTGCAGTACATATCCTACAGTGTCAATTGAGGCTGAGCCCCCAAAGTGCTCCCAGATGTACCAAAAACATGTGGAAATTTCTCAGAGAATTTATGGTTCACCAACAGACAAAAGAGGCAGATACTCTGTAGGTGCGGACTAGGGGGAGATGTAGTAAGAATAATCTGGAAATCTACCTCCACAATTTCTCTAAGCATTATAAGAGAGAATGACAGCAAGAAGAGGGCTGGTGAGATTGGTCATCATTTTCAGAAACAATTATGAACAGCTGTAGCAAGCAGCAATAACATATTCTTCAAGGGAAAACTGTTCCCGTCTTTCAACAAATACTGTTTCTGAAGTCACTGAAATCAAGCATCTGCAACAACTGTGGCCATCATTTTCCAGCTAGTGCTGAACCCGTTCATGTCCACAGGGCACTGATCTGCTTAAAATCATCTCCATTTAATCTCCTACTCAAACTGACTCCTCAAAATGGAGACTACCAGCATAGTCAAGACGGGTATTGAGTAATCTCTCATTCTTTCAGTCCTCGTCTTCTCCAGCCTTCTCTCCCAACTGGGTCATTCTCATCCCTTGCTATGTTGTGTCTGATTCAGACTGGAAGCCATCCATGCTCCAGACCTGCCCCTTTTTAATTATCTATAAAGCAACATGCACACCTCTGGCTTTTTTAACAACAACAATTAGATTGCTGGATAAACTGACCATCTGGCATTTTAAAGAGTAACAAGAGATTTAGGGCTGGAATTATACAATTTGCTTTTTGGCAGCCCCCTGCCTGAGCTGCTGCTGATAGCAACCTTAAAATTTACAGTGACACTGTCTCACAGCAGAAGGCACTTATCGATGCTTTCCAGAGCTTTAGGTGGACCTGTGCCAGCCTGCCCTGGAGACACACACTTCCCTTTGTGAATATCCTGAGGCTCAGGGCTTTCTTGCCCCAGGGCTGGCTATGGGGTCATTGCCCATCCCTTGCTTGCAAGGAATCCCTCAGCCTCCTGGTATGAAGAGGTAGGAAATATTCTCCCAAGCAGCTGCAGCATTTTGGAAGCCCATCTCATACGAGTTGCATGTATGAGTGGTGGCTGGGGATGCAGAGTGGATGGGGATAAAGAGCATGTCTCAGCCCTCTCCTCTTTGACCTGCAGAGCATGTTGCCATTTCTTCATGTTTCAAATGTTCATGAAAGAGATGTTTGAATGGAAATGTTCACTACAATGCGCATGGCACTGAAAATACCTGCTTTAGGAAATTCCACCCTGTGTCTATAAATGAGCATCTCCCAAGATGAATTCCCATAAATATCTGGAAAATGTCACCATCAACTTAGAGTTAAGTCAAGATGTGAACCTTGGCTGACCTGCTTGTGTAGTTCCCTGTAATCCCTCACTTCCTCACAAAGCTGGGTGAATGGTCTGAGAAACCCATGGATCTCTCGGTAAATCATAAACCCACTGGGTTGTGAGTTGGGGGATTTGAGTAACAGATTTCAGGAAGTAGTGAGCAATAATGATGCTCTGGGATGTTTCATCATTTTCCATCCACAGAAGAGCTTATACATGTTGTCTGTGACTTCCCCTGTGGATTTGAATTTCCTCCTTGGAAGGAAGTGAACTAACTCGCTGTTTAATTCCTGAGTGATATTAATTAAAATTGTATTTTAAATAATAGTGTTAGTGATGTGAGAATTGCTATATCTACAGTAAAGAAATAAGTTGTCCATACAAATAAAAGTCAGATATGTTTAAGAGATAATCCAGTAGATACATATTTTCTGCAAATATGGTTATACTCTTTCACTCTGTCACCTGGCACATCTTTTCCTATACTTGAAAGCTGCAAATGGCTGGCCACATTTAAAGGATATGGGATGTCCCGAAAGATATGCAAGGCTGGATGTGCTGTGACACTCTATGTACATTATTGCCTGAAATGTCTGCACAGATTTAGTCTGCGGTTATCTGCTGCTTGCACCCCAGACCCCCAGGTACTCCAGTTGTTAAGGAACAAAGACAAACACAGAGGAACACAGAACATCTCTGAAGGTTTGTTAACACACTGAGGCATTTTTCAGGCACATATTTAACCAAAACCCAGGCAAAGAGACTGTGAGAGAGTATCCTTTGAAATCATATCTAGACTGTCTTGAAGGAAGAGAAGGACAATGCAGAGTCTGAGCTAGCTTTAAATTAACAGGCTCAGAGCTGATAATAGCCTTGTCACGGCAGCTCAGAGCTCCATGCTGGCTAATCTACCCTGCTGTAGTGCAATCAAGATGCATAACAATCATCTGAAATACATGTAGTATTTACCTTCCAAAAAGCTCTCTGAGCTATTCCCACCTGGTTCAGCATCACTCTGGCCAATGGATGCTTTCCCACCACCTTCCTTTGAGCAGTATAAGGGAGCACTGGGGAAGGACTTGGGACTTGTCCCTTCAGTGCTCACAGCTAATTAGAAAGGGTCTGCTGCAGCTTTTCATCCCTGTACTAAGTCAGGGTTATTTCTGAGGAACAGTAACTGAGTAGTCCTGCCAAAATCACACATCTGCAGTGTGAGAATTGTCTGGGGCCTCCTCTACAGCTCAGGAGAGAGTAACACATACAATAAATGATGTGGAGAATAACAGATAGATGACAACTGACCGCAGAAACATAAAGGGATGTGCTAAAGGAATATCTATCATGCTTCTCACTTAATGAGGTTATAACAAGAAGCAATGGATTTAAGATGCAGCTGGGAAAATCTGTCATTATTATGGGCCAGCTTTTACAAAGCTTGATGTCTGATGTTAAGCTCCTAAATCTACTTTCAGGTATTTAAAGAAAAATTGTTCAGGTTTTCAGAGGTGATGAAAAGTTGCCTTTCCAGTCCCCCTTTTTTATTATACCGAGCACAATTCATCCTAATAAGAAAACTTTCAAAATCATCAAAACCTTCTGTCCTAAAGACAATTCTCTCCCTTACACTGATAACAAGTTTTTCTGCCAACATTGTCTCATTGAAGTAACTTGAGTCCTTTTTAAACACCTGGACCAATTTCTTTTTTAATTGGACAGATTCTCCTGGCTTCCGTGGCACCCTCTGACACAGGACTACAATCATTTGGTGACACAACACCCTCTGCTCTACCATGAAATTGCACTTTGAAACTCAGTGAAGTTGAGGGCTGTAAAACTCCCCCATTTATAAAGGTGCATCTCATAACAATGTGTGTACAGTCAGCATGTGCTGCCAGATCTTTAGGAACACTAAGCAAAAGCACAGGAAAGTTGTATTTTGCTGGGAGGTGAGTAAGATCCATAGATGTATAAATTAAAAAGACATTCTGAGGTTAAAAAACATGCAAACATTCACCCAGTGTTTTTGCCTGATGTAAACACTGCTGGGCGGCCTTGGCTCCAGATCATACTGAGCAGGATGACCTGTAAAAAAAAGAGCAGCTTTTTTTGTCAAAAGGTAGATGACTCACTACCTTGGACCTCCAGAGGCCACACTTCTCAGCTGAAAAACCCCTCTTGTCTTGCCTGAATCTGTATTTTAACACAGAAGAAGAAGTTAATACCAGTATGTATTTAAAATGGTGAGATTTATTTGTAATATGCAGTATGAATAGGGAGAGTTATCTGCAGAATTTGTAAATGAGAGAGCACAGGTTTGATTTGCTTCTTGGAAAGTCTTATCCCCAGTACTGCAAATTGCTCTGCTGCCCTTGTTGCTTCTGCTAACCCTGAGAAAGGCATCCACTGCTGCTTTATTGCCTGTGGGTTCTAGCCCTGCAGACCAAGCACTTCCACTCTTGCATGCTTTTTACTTGAGAGCCTTGGGAGGTGTTTACCTTCATCCCATACATCCCCTGCCAACAAGATTTCAGCAGACAAAGTGGAAAACAAAAACTCTGGAGAGGCTCTCTCTTACAAGGGTTTATACAGTGCCTCTGATTTGTTTTTTGAGCTCCTCTGGAAATGCCTGAGGAGTTGTTCCACTCCCACTCTAGCCAGCCTCTAGCTTTTTATGCACCCCCATCTCTGCTCTCCCTTTCGGACAAAAGCAAATCATGTACCCAATGCTCTGTGTGTGGCAGAAATGCTGGATTTGGGGAGTTTGTGATATTGGGGTTAAATTCCTTGTTCTGCTCCTTGTGTGACTCTGGGCCAGATATCCACAGTCTGAAGGTTTTTATGAGCTTGAAGATACACATCTCTGCTGAGAAAAATGCCTGGCTAGGGATTTCTGGATAATCTCACCAGGAAACTATCAGCCACTTTGGGGGCTGAAATGCCTTTTTAAATGCCATTCTTTAAGTCTGTGTGCTTCAGTTGCTTTTACGAGGACAATTGCAACAATGGTTGTAAAACCCTCAGACACTCCATAATGAGTGCCACATAAAGGGAAGCAGTCTAGCTTTGTTCCCTTACGTGTGTAAGAAAGAGAGGAAGTATTTCTTGCTATATTTTGGACATGTTGAGTGTCCTTGCTGTTAAAGAGCTGATTTGTATGAAGGGCTGGCAGGTTATAACAAACAGAGCAGAGGTGAGGGCCCAGACTGCGAACCTGAGGCTTTACAGCACTGCTGCAAACCCCATTTCCAAAGAGATGAACAGTACAAGGTGCATTGTCAGCACCCGTCTGACCATACATCATCTCTTCCAGAGGCAGGCACAGTGGCCAGGTGCACCTGTACAGGGAGCTTGCTGTCTCGCCTGCCTGGAATTGCTCCATAAATATTTACTCATTATATAAACTGACAAATAAATAAAAAGCAAGGAGTGCATCGTCTTCATCCCTCTGTCCTCACAGAGTGTTGCAACCTGCCTCTGCCAGCAGAGGCCAATACTGATGATTAAAGCAATGAGCTCAAGCACTGCATACCCATCCATGAGAAATCTGGTCCCACGGCCGGATGTCTTCAGTCATTCGTAACTTGCAGGCAATGCACTTTGCCATCCTGATGTTTAGCACCTACTAAATAAGTACAAGGAAAGCCTTTGCGATAACTGTGAAGTGCTCCAAAACAAATGTTAAAGCAATTCTGCTTGTAGACCTAAACCATATTTTATTGCTTATAATTACATTTTTATTAAAGGAATGAGTACCTGGTTTTAGTATCCTGTTCAGTCTAGCCTTTCATTTTACCAGCCTCATTAATGGATTTTAATGAGTGCTATAAAAAGAGAAAATTCTATTTATAGAGATTAATATAGACACAGAAAATAAGTTAGGAAAAAATATACCTACTTTGGCCTTGAAGTAAGAAAATGTACTATCTTAAGCAACATACACATATTTACTACAAGCAAAAGAAGGACAAGCAAATATTTATTGCTTCTATCAGCACTAATGCAGAGTCCCTTTGGTTATTTCTTTAATCCAAACAGCTTCCTGGTAGATCCAAGATGTGAGGCCTTTCTGTAATGACTTGGCAAGAGAAAGGGTCCAGAACTTCTCTGCAAACACAATTAAGTTGTCAAAGACAAGTCCTGTATTTGAATTAAAACTATAAATCTTTCATCTGCACCTACTCTACATCAAATAGCAGGAAAAGAGGCCCTCCCATCTAACAGTCTTAATTACCAGAGCTCTGCAGCCTTTAAGCATGACAGAGCCAATGATAGCTGACCTTGTGCTCCAGCCCCTGAGTGGGATCAGTGTGATAAATGAGAATCCCTGTCTGAAATATCACAGCAAAAGGAGCAGCCCAAGATGGCAAATTAAGTGCCTAACACGCTGTTGAAGCTACGTAAATATATAATATTGCCCTTTGCTTTGATCCACTTGTCCAGCAATAAGCAGTATGTTGAAGGCTTCGGTATAAACAAGTCAAGCTTTGCCAAAGAAAAAACAGCCCTTGCCACCTCCTTTCCCACACAGCTTCATGGAGGGGCAGTGGCTCTTCCCCTCTCCAGTGTCACTGCTGGCTCTGTTGTGTGGAGTAGCAAGGACCTTGGGTTTGATAGGCTATGTGTCCCCACAGCCCAGAGTAGGCAAGATAACAGTGGATCTCCAGAGAGGAGTTATGAGGCTTTGTTTCCTTTTCATTGTATGCAGGTATTGGGTGAGTCATATGCTGGATGCTTTGTTGCGTTAGAGCAGCAGTTCCCACACTGTGTGCTGTGGGTGGCGAGTGGTCCTCAGGGTCTGGGTGAGGTTTTCTCTTCAATTCTGAATGTTTCCATCTCAGACTTGTGAAGGAAGGTCACGGTGGTCCATGAGAAATGCTTACAGTAGTTTGTTGGCCCGAAACTTGGTGAATTCATGTCTCAAGGCAAGGCCACATTTCCTGGCATCATCTCTGAAAAAAACAGTGTTTCTGATGTGCTGATGTAACCTCTTTGTCCTTCTGAGACATTCCTGAAACTTGCTCTCTAATCACTTTATTGACTGCTACCGAACATTTCCTTCCTGACCTTACTTTTATTTTCTCTTCATTTATTAAGCCTCCACAGATTATTTGCTCCAATAATAGGTCATGTTGGCTCTGTTATTAACAGAACAAAATATTACATTCAAAAAACTCCACAATAAATACCCTTTTTTCTTTCTTTCTTTCTTTCTTTCTTTCTTTCTTTCTTTCTTTCTTTCTTTCTTTCTTTCTTTCTTTCTTTCTTTCTTTCTTTCTTTCTTTCTTTCTTTCTTTCTTTCTTTCTTTCTTTCTTTCTTTCTTTCTTTCTTTCTTTCTTTCTTTCTTTCTTTCTTTCTTTCTTTCTTTCCTTCCTTCCTTCCTTCCTTCCTTCCTTCCTTCCTTCCTTCCTTCCTTCCTTCCTTCCTTCCTTCCTTCCTTCCTTCCTTCCTTCCTTCCTTCCTTCCTTCCTTCCTTCCTTCCTTCCTTCCTTCCTTCCTTCCTTCCTTCCTTCCTTCCTTCCTTCCTTCCTTCCTTCCATCTTTTTCCTGCAAAACCACTTCACAGGAAGGGTATCACAGATTTTCAGGTTTGCAATATTGTTGTGAAAAATCTGGTTGTGAAAAAGTTCTGCAGCAAATGTTGCATTCTACTACTGACTTCAAACAATACTTTCCTGAGCAAGATCCACATTTTCCAATTTTGTGAACACTACGTTTCTTAGCACATAATATATCCATGCATGTAAGTCAGCTATGCTTGATATTACAATCTTACTGTATTAGGTTTGTATGAAAAATAGAATACAGTGTTTTGTATTATACAAAAATATGTATCTATACATATATACACATGTATATACAGTCATATATATACTTATTTTTCTATATTTATATTTATTCATTTAACAAAGAAAAAAATTGGTCTGATGCATGGTAGTGACTATACTTGCACAAAAGTAAAGTGAAACTCCTAACACTACCAAATTAAAGCAACAAAGAAAATAAAGAATTTTAACCCAGGAGGAAAATGATTCAGTCTGCATGGCTGCCAAACCACACCCACAAGCACTATCCTTATGTCGAAAGGGGACACAGCATAAGAATGGGGGTGGGTTGGGGGGCTGGGGGCTGAGTGATGGCAAAGTCTGTGTTCTCAGATCTGTGTCCATCACATACATGTATTTCTCAGGAGGTGCCTGTTCACCTGCTATGTGTTTAGGCAGTGGTGAGTGAGGGCCTATTGGTTACTCTAAAGCTGTCCTAGAGGGAGGCATCTCCTGATGGATGCTACATCTCCACAGCCAGAGGTTAAAAGTGCAATAGAGACTGTGAGATTCAAAGAATATAGCCAGAACTACTTGCTTTGAGGAAAAATGATGTGACTGTGTTTTAGGGCTATAGAGAGACCAATCTTTCCCCTCCAGTGTAATTAGCGGAGATGCTTCATTAGCTTGACAAGCAGAAGGGTGTGGTGGGAATGAAAAACCCCTGAACACAGCCTTCCTGAATGCCTGGGAGGCCTGCCACTGACTTTATCAGAGACTGAATTTCACCCTGTGAGCTTGTATTCTCTTGATACAGAACATGAATAATAAGGATGGGAATGGAGTCTGCTTAGCAGCATATTGCCAAAAAGGGACACAATCCTATTATAAGCAATCCACTTCTGGCAGGAGAATAATAACTATGGAATTTAAAACAGGAAGTTGTTATTAACTGCACATTTCAGAGCAATATTACACTAAATACAATTAAAAAAAAAAAAAAAAAAAGTACAGAATAAGTGCCCCAGATCCTTGGGCCTACAAATGAGTAGAGACCCAATTTACTCTAATCCCCCAATGGAGTAATATAAGTTTGCATTAACTCAAGTGATTGCTGTGTGACCTACTCATGCAACATTCTCAGGACATAAAGTTTTCCCTGCTAAGCACAGTCTCGCTTTCCTCTGTACTGTGAAGGATATTTTATATAGGCTTTCTATAGGGTTCCCTCAATGTTTAAGACTCAAGGGGCAAAACAGGTGAAGAAGTGTAACTAGTAGCAAAGTCCATAGAGAGGGTGAAAATGTCTCTGAAGATGTATAAACAAGCCTCTAGCATGCCTCAAACTCTGTGTATATGCACATTCTCGTCTATGCTTCTTGTCCACACTGCCCCTGCATGCTGGTTAGCAGAGTCTACCTGTTGTGCATGGACACAATCAACAATTTATATATGCAGATGATACTGCTTGTGTACACAAACAGTTGTAAAGAGAAGCTGAGCTGCCTGGGGACCACATTCCCATGCATGCAGTTATGAAGAGGGTTGAGATATCACAGTTACCCTCAGCAGAGCTTTCATGCGATGTCTTTACCCAGAACTAATTTGATGACAGGTGCATTATGTATATTTCTGAGGTTATGAATATGCATGTGTCTGACTTTACAACTAGTTGGAGCTACCCTCAACACAAATCATTTCACATTATGTGTTTCATGAGGATGAAAAGTGTTCTCCAACATAAAGGAAACATCTCTCCCAACTGTAGCTCTGAGCTATTTAATGTATTTTGCACAGCATACGGAAGTTTTTCACACATATTGCTTGTAAACTGCCATTCTCCCTTTCTGTTTGTCTTAGGGAAAAATACTGATATAGTTGTAATTATTAGAGTTCATAATTGCTCCATATGATATGAAAAATGGTAGTGGTAAGTCTGGGCACTGAAAAGTTACAGAGAGAATGTGAAATAAGAAAACCCGAGAAGACTGTAGAAAGGGGCTGGCACTCATAAAAGTGCAGGCTTTGCTGCAGTTTGACTGCAGTCTGTGGTCCTCTTTAGTTTCCATGTGAAAGAATATTATTAAGAAAGAAACCGGAGAAGGGCTAATTTGTCTGTTATTTCAACCCTCCCCTATGCAAGCCTGCACATGTTAAGCATTTGAACAGGGGCCAGGACTTGAATCCAGACACTCCTCCCTGGGCAGTACAAGACAAGGTGGAGGCCGCGCTGGTGGGGTGCTGGACTTTGGTTTCCCCCTTCTTCTCCACTCCCCAGGGCAGCTGGCCAGGTGTTGGGCATCATCCTGACCTCCAGTCTCAGCAGCTGGCATGGTGCAAGTAACAGGCTTGTGATAATCCAGCCAGCATGAGCTGAAACATTGAGGGATTTCTGATCGACTTGTTTGGTGGGTGTGAGGTGCCAGTAACTTCCAGCTGCCGAGGGGAGCAGCAGAAATGGGATCTGGGCTCAGGGTGTAGAAAGAAAATGTGCTGCCACACATGGGATGGACAGCCCCGAGGAATTTAAAGTGCTGCACTAGAATACTGAAAGAAAAGTTTGATAAAATACGGTGTTAGAAAGCCAGTGTAGCAAGGCTATAGTTCAGGCAGCCTATAAGTCCTTCAAAAGGCAAGAAGAGGATACCTTAGTTTGCGTGAATAGCTGGCATGCAGCACAGAGACCTGCCACTGCCAGTCGTGGTGGATGGAACAAGAAGAAGTTCTGGCCTGTGCTAAAGCATCCTATTTTCTCAGGGTAAAATGAATGGAATAAAGGTGTAAACATTGATGACTTACACAAACATCCAAGAAAAACCTTTGGAAGCAGGGAGCACGAGAAAGAAGGGTTAAAAAAAAAAGCAGATCTTACTTATCTTTTTCTTCAAACTGTCTGTGCCTGAAATTGGAAACCCAGGCACACCATCACAAGGATATTACTGTGATGTTTCCATTTGGAACAGAAGGTAGGAACCTTATAGAAGTAGGATTGTGTGCACACAATTTCCAGCTTATTCTGTAGGCTCAGGAGATACTTAAAATTTGGCTGCACATCAGAAAAACAGTCAAGCTGTACAAGAAAACCTTTTAAGTTTCACTCAGCACTGTATGCTGTTGCATTCAGTGCCCTGGGAAGAGGTTTTATTAGAGCTACATACTTAGTAGAGCAAAGTTTATGTCACTTCTTGTCTTTCACTCTGATCATTGTGGAAAAGGCCCCGGGGACATACTCCTCTCCTTGCTCCTCAAAGTTGCAGATGTCTGACAGAGTCTGAGTGGGAAATTTTGAATTCAGCAATGAATTGAATCCTAGTCTTTCTTGGGCTTCTACTTGATTCCTGATGGAGATCACGTGTCTGAAAGGGTATTGTCTATAAATTAGAAAAGGCACCAATGAGCCAAATGCAGCACTGGGTAAGGCTCAGAGTAACTCTTTATCACTCCAACTTCCACAGCTGCACCAAGCAACTACAGAAAGCACTCTGGCCAACAGAAAACTTAGCGAGTGAAGGGAAAATGACAAGTTACCTGGCTCTGTGCTCAAAAAGATGAGTTACACCAGCAGCCTGGTTTGGCCTCTGTTCTTAGTGAGACCCATCTGTTCTGAGGAAGCTGAGAACATTTCAAGTAAAAGCATTTGTAATCTCAAAAACTCCTTTACACTTTTAGGGCAAAATGTCAGATTTTACTGTAACAGATCTCTGTCCCCAGGGTCAGAATTTGAGCCTACCTAAAGGACGCTAGTCATCTCATACCAAATGCCCATAACTCAACAATTTTTACCCTAAACAATTGATTAGATGCAATTGAATCCAGGTGAAGTGGGCAGGTCACCCGTGATTTTCCTTTTCCATTACTTTTTGCTTATTCTAGAAACTAAAAAATCATTTGGTACTGAAAAAACCCTCAGAGACAGCTGGTAGTTAGATCTGGAAATGGATGGTAAAAATATCTGTATTTCTGCTGGCTGTGCTTGAAAACTATTCAAAAGTTTATTTGTTTGCATTCTAGTGTTATGTTAATCTAATTTACAATGTTATGTTTTTAACAACAATTGAGTCTTGGATGCCACCTAAGTGATTAGATGCTATCTAATCAGAGCACAGTAGCAACAGCTATGTCAGTTTGCCAAGCAGCCTTTTTTGGTCTGCAAGAGCAAATTCAGCACATTGTTGCTCCAAGGTTTTCTATCAAGACACAAAGAATAACATTTCTTTGCTTTCTTCCCTGGGCAAAACAAATATAAATCAATACAGGAACGTTGCAAAAGCTGAAAAGAATATAGCTTATAAAAAGTAAAGGATGATAACATTGGAAATAATCAATCCCATCCGCTGGACATTCCCACTGTCATGGTTCTGCTCGAGTGGGCAGCTGAGCTCCACCACAGCCGCTCTCTCACTCCCCCTCCTCAAAGAGGAACGGGGAAAAAATACGATGAAAAGAGCTCAAAGGTTGAGATAAGGACAAGAAGATCACGCAGTAATTATTGTAACGGGCAAAACAGACTCGGCATAGGGAGATAGTAAGATTTATTGCTTATTACTAACAAGCTAGAGAAGTGAGAAACAAAGGAAAGAAACCAAAAGCACCTTCCCCCCCCATCCACCCTCTTCCACCTCTCCCCCTGAGCGGCGCAGAGGAATGGGGCAATGAGGGTTATGGTCAGTCTACAGTGCTTCTTCTCTGCCGCTCCTTCTCAGTCACTCTTGTCCCCTGTGCTGTGGGGTCCCTTCCACGGGATGCAGTCCTTGATGAACTGATCCAGCGTGGGCTTCCCACAGACAGCAGCTCTTCCAGAACTGCTCCAGATATGGGTCCGTACCATGGGGTCCATCCCTCAGGAGAAAACTGCTCCAACCTGGCTCCCCCGCAGGCAGCAGCTCCTCCCAGGTCACCTGCTCCTGCGTGGTCTCCTCTCCGTGGGCTACAGGTCCGGCCCGGAATCTGCTCTGGCAGGGGTATTCCACAGGCGGCAGCCTCCGTCGGTGCAGGGCCACCTGCTCCACCGTGGTCTCCTCCACGGGCTGCAGCGTGGAACCCTGCTCCACCGTGGTACTCCATGGGCTGCAGGGGGACATCCTGCTTCACCATAGTCCTCACCACAGGCCACAGGGGACTTCTGCTCCGGCGCCTGGAGCACCTCTCCCCCTCCTTCTTCACTGACCTTGGCGCCTGCAAGGCTGTTCCTCACTCCTTTCACTCTCCCAGCTGCTGTGTATCGCAGCATTTTTTTCCCTGTCTTAAATATGCTCTCACAGAGGCGCAAAACAACATCGCTTATTGGCTCACCTCTGGTCAGCAGTGGGGCCCTTCCCAAACATGGTGCAGCTTCTAGATCCTTCTCACAGAAACCACCCCTATGGCCCCCTGCTACCAAAACCTTGCCACATAACCCCACTACACCCACCAAGGACTCAGAATGGCTTCTGCTGGTCTCACTAGAGCTGGGTCCCATCTGATGCTGCTGAGGGATACAGTAGTGGAGCTCTACAGCAGATAGGCTTTACTATGGGAAACAGACTTTAACACTATCAGGAAACAGAGAAGCTACAGTAAAACAAAATGCTTCTGGTAAAAACACAAAGTGCAGGCCCATGAGTCATTGCAGGGCAAATTAGAAGGTGAATTTACAGTATATCTGCTGACCCTCTATAATTATTTGTCTATTAGCTCTTAATCCTCAAATGTGAGGGAAGCATACTTCTTTTCCACTGAAAGATAAGCAACCTGCAATTATCTGCCTTCCACCATGGAAAGCCACCACACTGGCATTTCCTGGGTGGTGTTCTAGTGCTCTCTTCATGCACACGCTTCTTAGCCCTATGACCTCCTCATGTATCGGTATCCGATACATGAGGAGGGTATGGGTAGATTTAATCGGTATGGGTAGATTTAACCCATAGCCTTGTGCTGAGCTTTCAAGATATTCCAGTATTGTGTAGAGTAAAATTACAGTTTCTAGTCTGTTCTGTCCCCTCATGTAATTCTGAATCATTTAATTTTGTAACTGGGCACTAATGGAGTGAGGCAATCCTGGGGATACTCATTAAAGGAGGCACTTTATAAACAGTATTCTACTAGGCACCACAAGGTACTGACCATTTGTCATGCCTTAGCAGGCAAATTCATGTCAAATTCCCAGAGGACAGAAGCTAGAGCCCCTTGAGCAAGCAGAGAAACCTTCTTTCTCAACATGTCAAGGGCTTCCATGGTCTGGGTGAGGGGATTAGGGGAGACCTGTGCTTTCTGCAGACCATCTCAGGCTTCATTCCCTAACTTCCAGCCAAGTGTTACTGACTGGTGGAGTAGTAGGATGAGAATAAAGAGCTCTCTCTGCTGCTGACACAAGCCAACCTACTTCTTCTGTGAACATGTCTCCAGCCTGTGTTCCCCAGCTGCTCTCTCACCTGTCTTATTTTTCCTCTGGCTGCCAAAGAGAAGTGAAATAAGTTTTAAGAACAAGTATTTACCGTGGTAAAAGATTATATATATATATATATATATATATAAATCATGTTTACAAATATATAAACAATAGTAGGAGGGCCAAGGAGAATCTTCATCCTTTACTGGACACAGTTGGGAACACGACTGCTGAGGATAAGAAGGCTGAGCTTCTCATTGCCTTCTTTACATCTGTTTGTAACAGTGAGACCAATTATCCTCAGGGTACCCAGTCCCCAGACCTTGAAGTCTAGAACAGGAAGCAGAATAAACCCCCCACAATTCAGGTGGAAACAGTTAGAGACCTGCTGCTTCACCTGGATTGTCACAAGTCCATTGGGCCAGATGGGATCTGAGGGTGCTGAGGGAGTTGATGTGACTGCTGAGCTGCTTTCCAACATCTATCAGTGGTTATGGTCAACCAGAGAGATTTCTGATGACTGGAGATTTGGTAATGTGACACCCATCTATAAAAAAGGCCATAAGGCAGACCCAGGGAACTACAGGCCTGTCAGCCTGACCTCAGTGCCAGGAAAGGTGACGGAACAGGTCATGAGTGCAATCACACAACATGTGCAAGACAACCAGGGGAATCAGGCCCAGACACCATGGGTTCATGAAAGGCATGTCTTACCTGACCAACCTCATCTCCTTCTATGACCAGGTGACTTGCCTGGTGGGTAAGGAATAGCCTGCTGATGTAGTCTACCTAGACTTCAGCAAAGTCTTTGACATGATCTCCCACAGTCTTCTCCTGGAGAAGCTGCAGCCCATGACTTGGACAGGCACACTCTTTGCTGTGTTAAAAACTGGCTGGACAGCTGGTCCCAGAGAGTGGTGGTGAATGGAGTTAAATCCAGCTGGAGACTGACTGGTCACCAGTGGACATCAAGGCCCTGGAGTGTGTCCAGAGAAGGGCTATGAAGCTGGTGAAGGGCCACAAGTCCTGTGAGGAGTGGCTGAGGGAACTGGGGTTGTTTAGTCTGGAGAAGAGGAGGCTCAGGGGAGACCTTATTGCTCTCTAAAACTACCTGAAAGGAAGGTGTAGGGAGCTGGGGGTCGGCCTCTTCTCACAGGTAACTAGTGATAGGACTAGAGAGAATGGCATCAAGTTGCACCAGGGGAGGTTTAGGTTGGAAATTAGGAGACACCTCTTCTTAGAGAGAGTGGTTAGGCATACGAATGGGAGGTGGTGGAGTCACTATTCCTGGTGGCTGTAGTGGGTTTATGAGGCAAGGTTTTGGTCGTGGGGGGCTGCAGGGGTGGCTTCTGTGAGAGGAAACCAGATGTTGTCCTGTGTTAGATAGGACCAGTTTCAGCTATCTCCAAAGGAACCCACCACTGCTCAGAGCCAAGCCAAGAAGTGATGTTGTTTGTGCCTCTGTGAGAGCATATTTTAGAAAACAAAACAAAACAAAATAAAAACTGCTGCACAACAGCAGCTTGGAGAGTGAGGAGGTGAAGAGTGAGTGAAGCAAGAGGGCAGGAGGTGCTTCAGGCAGGCAGCAGCAGTTCCCCTGTGGCCTGTGTAAGGAGAGGACCCTGGTGGAGCAGGCTGCCCCCTGAAGCCCATGGGTCCCACATGGAGCAGATCTCCACGCTGCACCCCCCCCCCCCCCATGGGTGGAGGAGCCCCCGGTGGAGCAGGTGGATGTGGCCTGGAGGAGGCTGTGGCCCATGGAGAGCCTCCGCAGGAGCAGGCCCCGGGCCGGAGCTGCAGCCCGTGGAGAGGAGCCCATGCAGGAGCAGGGGGTCTGGGGGGAGCTGCCGCCCACCCGTGGGGGACCCGTGCTGGAGCAGTTTGCTCCTGGGGGATGGATGGACCCCGTGGTACGGAGCCGTGTGGGAGCAATGCTTGAAGAGCTGCTGCCTGTGGGCAGCCCCCACAGGACCAGTGCGGGAAGGGAGGGACCCCACGGGGAGCAGGGGCAGAGAGTGATTGTGAAGGAGTGGTGTAGACGAAGTGCTGAAGACTGCAGACCCATTTGCCCATTCCCCTGTGCCACTTGGGGAGGGAGGAGGAGGGTGGATGGGGGAAGGTGTTTCTTTCCCGTGTTTCTCACTTCTTTAGCTTGTTAGGAATAGGTGATACATTTTACTAATCTCCCCATGCTGAGTCTGCTTTGCCTGTGACAGTACTTTTTGAGTGATCTCTCTGTCTTTATCTCAACCTTTGCACCCCTTGCATTGTATTTTCCTTCCCTTTCCCTTTGGGGAGGGGGAGTGAGGGAGTGATTGTGGTGGAGCTCGGCTGCCTATCTGAGTAAACACCCCAGGGGTGTTTAAGGAAAGGTTGGGCATGGTGCTTAGGGACTTGGTTTAGTGGGTAATATTGGCGGTACAGGGACAGTGGGACCAGATGATCTTGGAGGTCTTTTCCAACAGTAATGAGTCTATGATTCTATGATTATATTTCCCTGTGAGGGAAGGATGTGTATTGAAAGAAGAAAGAAAAACAAAAACAAAAAAAAAAAAAAAAACAAAACAAAAAACCTCTTCCTCCTTTGTTGAACAATGGCTAAACTCATAGCTTGTCTGCAGGTAAAGACAATCCCGAAGGAGGGTTTTGCTTTTTCATTTGGAGCTAAGTATAGCTTAGCTTAAACCAAAATGACATAATCCAAACAAGAAAAGCTTGATTTCCACTAAGTATCTAGTCTCAGCAACTTGTTTGTAGCATGCTATCAAATACAGGACAGAGTGTGGGCATATTACAACAACACAGGACAATTCTGTGAAATCTAAAGATTGATAGTGAAGGACTTTTACCCAGAAATTTCTCACATGCTGAGACTTCCTCTTTGATGTATCATATGCCTTACAAAAACCCAGCATTTCCCAAAAATAACATTCAGTCATGAGACAGAAAATTTGCTCTTTTAAAACAAAAATACAGATTAGAGTGACCAAGCAGCTTGCTAGAAGACAGAACATTGCTCTTACACAAGCAATTTTTTCCTCAATGAATTGTGAGTGAAATCAAGAGATCTTTACCTGGATTATGCACAGGTGCCTCCTGAAAACTCATCTCAGGATTAACTTGATTACTTGCACTTTTAACACTGTGAAATCCCAAAGAAAATTAATACAAACTTTCTAAAATGCAGCCACTTTTCTTTTCAGAGAGTGACAGATCTGTATTCCTACAAAGAACTTGCTTTTCTGATTGCATAAGAAATTAAAGTTTAACAGTTCTGGAGTGTATGATGGCTGAATTGCATACTGTCAGCCTGAACTTAAATTCTGCAGTAGGTGCATAAATTTCTCTGAAGCATCACACTAACCAGAACGTCTTCACACCCTGGCTTCTTCATCTAGCCACCTCAACTGAGATAAATAACAGAATATCTAAATTGACTCTCTTAGTTTCCGTTTTTCTTCTGAACAAAAACCTCTTCTTATCTGACAATGTTTTACTGCTGACAATGCACTTTTGGAGAATTGTTTTCTATTTTGAGTGAAGATGTAAGGCTTTGTTTCCAATAGTGCTTTTTGTTTTGTTTTGTTTTGTTTTCCCTCTCTCTCTCCTCTGACTCTTCTATTTTTGATAATCTCTTTGTTTTAGACATACCTCTTGCTGGGAATAACTCTCAAGTTGTGCTTCTGGCTTGGGAGCTTCTACTGCCCCCACTTGTTATCTGAGTAAAACTCTGTGAAGATTTTTCCTGTACCCTATTGTTCACTGCAGGATAAGAGAGTTTATTGCTTAATTACAGTTTCCAAGATAAATTCTTTCTATGCTGTCTAATTCCAATAGTGTTTCTGTGACAGAGCTCCTGCAATTATAGAATATGGAATAAGAAGAAAAAGATAATGAGAAACAAACACTAAGTCCCAGGTGGACTGCAAAGTGATTTCAGCATACCACTGATATTTATGCCTACCACAATAACAACAACAACAATAAAAAATAAAAAAAAAAAAATAAAAATAAAAATAAATAAATAAATAAATAAAAACTTGAAAACTCGGACCACAGTCTTTGGCTCCCCTTCTGTAATTCTGAAAATTCAAGTTTTGTATATAACTGTGCTGTTACATATCTCTCTGCATGTCAACACATTGTCTTGTCTGGGTGTGAAGAAACAGGTATATTTTGCAGAAGAGCATTATTTACATGTGAGTCCTCACAGTTTTATGGATAGATAGGATTAGGCAGACATATAGGCATGGATAAATGATTTATCTAGAAGCAAAGTCATTTAAAAGTGATGTGCTTACTAGGATTCAGAATAGACACACACATGGATTAGACCACCACATTTTTTCCATATGAGCAGTAAGGAAATACAGTTAATTCTTCATCTTTTGAAAGAGATGGGCTTGCACTGGAGACTAAAATGGAGATTTGAGAACTTGTGATTGTTAAGAGTCTCACAGTGATCTATCATATGTAGAGTCTGGTTGAGCCAAAACCCTTCTATCCGCTTGAGTAATTCACTTTTGACTACTGAAAATCCCACTGCAGCTTCAAATTGAGGTCTTGGATATCCTTCTACTCTCACATCACGTTGAATTCTCTTTGCACTAGCCAAGGATGAAAAGAAACATTTAATTTAATTTTATTTTTAATTCTAGGTATGACACCCTACATGGAGTGAAGAGTTCTGATTTTAATGTTTTTTATGTTATTGTTTTCTTTGCTTATTTTGTAAAATCAAATGAAAAAGCAGAGAAATTTCACATCTGGATTTCACTATAGACAGTGAATCAAATTTCAGGGTGACTCAGATACAAGGTTTTAGCTATATAAGACAGTGAGTGAGACAGTGGTGTTTTTGCAATAGATAGATAGATAGATAGATAGAACGAATAGTGCCTTAACAATCTTCTGACCAGGAACAGTTTGATCTTTTCTAACCTGACTCATCAAAGCTTGGGTCAGCCTACAATTTGAAGAAGTTAAAGAACAGCAAGGACCATGGGCATGGAAGACCTGTAAATGGTAAGTTTAAAGACAATAAAGTCAGAGTGCAACACAGGAAAGGCAAAGTTATCTGAAATTCAGGGAACTTCTAATTCAGAACTCTTCTATTCCAGGTGTAGTGCCACAAACCATATATTAAGATTGCTTCTTCTGTCCAGAAATTTGAGAAATATTGTCTGCATTTCATACCACAGATAATTCTGGTCATGACTAGTAAGTACCAGTATATATAACAATGAAAAAGTGGTAAAACTTTTCAGTGATCTGTTTCCACTCTTTAGAAAGCTTTAGTCTAATTTTGAGATTGAGACTAAAAAGTGGAAAACAGTCTTTTTTGTACTTCATCCTAGAATACTGCTTTAATTCAAAGAGTGCTTTACTGCAAAATGGATGCCTTATGCAAGTTATTATTTGGCCTCAAATAGAAAATCCAGAATGTCAGAGTAATAACCAGACCCTGAAATGGTCAATCCCCTAAATGAATCTAAAAAAACAGATCATAGAGCAATTGACTCTTTAGTTAAAAGTGAAAGATGTGATATTTCCGCAGCTCTTTCCAGATGCTCATCTATTTCATGGAGACCTCATGTGCTGTTGACATGTCTGTTTCCAAATTAGTTTTAACTGGAACCTTTGAGAGACAGTTTGTATCTAAAGAAGTGGACATTAATATATTATGCATAAAAAACAAAACTTAAAATAATCAGTACTTTAAAGCTGCCAGCCAAACATTTAAACCATTGTGGTCATCTGAGCAACTGTTTTCTTGTTTTTAGAGAGTTGTAGTATCATAGAATGATTTGAGTAGAAAAGGAACCTAAAGATCATCTAGTTCAAATGTCCCTGCCATGGGCAGAGATACCTTCCATTAGATCAGTAGACCTAGTTTTACCCAAAGCCCCATCCAGTATGCCTTAAACACTTCCAGGGATGGAGAATCCACAATTTCTCTTGGCAACCTGTTCCACTGTCTCATCACCCTCACAGTGAAAAATTTCTTCCTTATATCTACTCTAAGCCTACACTTTTTTAGTTTAAAACCACTACTCCAATCTACACTTTTTTAGTTTAAAACCACTACCCCCTGTGCTCTCACTACACCCCCGATAAGAGAGTACCTCCCCAACTTTCCTGTAGGCCATCTTTAAACACTGGAAGGCTGCTATCAGGTCTCCATGGAGTCTTCTTTTCTCTGGGCTAAAAATACCCCACCTTTCTCAGCCTTTCTTCATAGAAGACGTGCTCCAGCCCTCTAATCAGCTTCATGGCCTTCCTCTTGACCTGCTGTAACCAGTCCATGTCTTTCTTATGCTGAAGGCCCCAGAGCAGAACTCAGTACTCCAGGAAGTGTCTTGCAAGAATGGAGTAGAGGAGGACAATCACCCACCTAGCTACAGGCCTTTGGATGAGCCCAGGATATGATTGGCTTTCTAGGCTGCAGGTAGACATTTCCAGTTCATAACAAACTTTTCATTCACCAGTATTCCCAAGTCATTCTCCTCAGGGCTGCTCTCTATCTAGTTATTTCCCAGCCCGCATTCATGGTTGGGATTGCCACAACCCAGGTGCACGTGGCCTTGTTGAACTACAAGTTGTTTGCATAGGCCAAACTCTTGAGCCCATCAAGGTCCCTCAAGATGGCATCCTTTCCCTCCAGAGTGTAAACCACACTACTTAGCTTGGTATCATCTGCAACCTTGCTGAGGATACACTCAATGCCACTCTCCACATTGCCAACAAAGATGGTAAATAGTACTGGTCCCAATACAGACACCTGAGGAACACTGCTTGTCACTGGTCTCTACCTGGACCCATTGACTGCAACTCTTTGGGTGTGATTATCAAGTCAATTTTGAGTGGTCCATCTATCAAATCCATGTCTCTTCAATTTTGAGAGATGGATATCATGTTGGACAGTGTCAAATGCTTTGCAGCACTACAGGTAAATGAAATCAGTTTCTCTTCCTTTATCCACCAATGTTGTAACCCTCTTGTAGAAGGCTGCCAAATCTGTAAGGCATGATATGCACTTAGTGAAGCCATGTTAGCTATGCAGAGCTACAGACTGGGAGAGGAGTGGTTGGAGAGCTGCCTGGTGGAGAAGGACCTGGGAGTATTGGTTGATAGTCGGCTGAACATGAGCCAGCAGTGTGCTCAGGTGGCCAAGGAGGCCAACGGCATCCTGGCTTGTAGAAGAAACAGCGTGGCCAGCAGGGAGAGGGAAGTGATTGTCCCCCTGTAGTCGGCTCTGGTGAGGCCGCACCTCGAGTACTGTGTTCAGTTTTGGGCCCCTTACTACAAGAAGGACATCGAGGTGCTTGAGCGGGTACAGAGAAGGGCAACGAAGCTGGTGAGGGGCCTGGAGAACAAGTCCTACGAGGAGCGGCTGAGGGAGCTGGGCTTGTCCAGCCTGGTGATAAGGAGGCTCAGGGGTGACCTTATCGCTCTCTATAGGTACCTTAAAGGAGGCTGTAGCGAGGTGGGGGTTGGTCTGTTCTCCCATGTGACTGGCAACAGGACAAGGGGGAATGGGCTTAAATTGTGCCAGGGGAGTTTTAGGTTGGATGATAGGAAGAACTTCTTTACCAAAAGGGTTGTTAGGCATTGGAATGGGCTGCCCAGGGAAGTGGTGGAGTCACCATCCCTGGAGGTCTTTATAAGACATTTAGATGTAGAGCTTAGGGATATGGTTTAGTGGAGGACTTGTTAGTGTTAGGTCAGAGGTTGGACTTGATGATCTTGATGTCTCTTCCAACCTAGAAATTCTGTGATTCTGTGATTCTGTGATGTCTCTGTTCTTCATGTGCTCTAGCATAGCTTCTAGGAGGATCTGCTCCATGATCTTGCCAGGCACAAAGCTGAGTCCAACTGGCCTGGGTCTTCCTTTTTCCCTTTTGAAAAATGGGGGTTATGTTTTATTTTTTCCAGTTTGGGGGGACATCACTGAACTGCCACAACTTCCCAAATATGATGGATAGTGGTTTAGCAACTTAATCCACCAATTCCCCCAGGACCTGAGGATGCATCTCATCAGATCCCATGGACTTGTACACCTTCAGGTTCCTGATCTCCTCCTACAGTGTATGATTCATCATTCTTACATTCCCTGCCTTGGCCTTCTGGGACCTGGGCTATGTGGCTAGAGCTCATGCCAGTGAAGACTGAGGCAAAAAAAACATTAAGTACCACAGATTTCTCCATATCCTAGATAACCAGGTTTCACATCTCCTTCCAGAGAGGGTCAATTTTCCTACTCTTCCTTTTATCATTAACACAACACTATAAGCTTGTCTTGTTTTATTTGGCATTTTTGGCCAATTTTAATTCCCCCATGAGGACCAGTGCTTGTGAACATGAGGCTGATCTTATCTGTCTATAGAGGGCCCCATCTGCTCAGTCTTCCTGGTCAGGTGGCCTATAGCAGACCACTATTATAAAGTCACCTGTCCCTGCCCTCCCTTTAATCCCTCCATCTGCTCCTCATCCATCTCCAGGTGGAACTCCATTCACTCCAGTTAGTCACTGACATACGTGTAGATAGTGACATCCTCTCCTTGTCTACCCTGCCTGTCCTTCCTAAAGAACCTGTATCCTTCCATTTCAACATTCCAGTCTTGGGAACCACCCCATCACATCTCTCTGATGCCAATGAGATCATAGCCCTGCAGGCATGCACATATTTCTAACACCTCTTGTTTATTCCCAATGCATACTCTGTGCATTTGTGTAGAGGCATTTATGTCAGGCACTGCTGAAGCTGCCTTACTGGCTGGAGTGACTGGGATTCCTTTGTGCTTCTCTTCATGGGCTCTCTCGTTGACCTTTGATCCCTTTTCTGGTTTTGGGCATTGATTGCTGGCACTGGCTGGTAGGAGTTGGATGGATTATGGTTCCCCTCCTCTGGCAACTTTAGTTTAAAGTCCTCTTTACCAGCTTGGCAACCCTGTAGCCAAAGACATTCTTCCCCTCCTCTGACAAATGGACTTCATCAGTCCCCAGTGACCAGGTTTCTCAAAGCAAGTCTTATGGTCTAAAAAGCCAGATCCCCGGCTATAACACCAGTCCTGCAATGATGCATTGCTGGATTTGACCGGTCCTTTCAATACCTTTTCCTTTGACAAGTAGGATCACAGAGACCATCTGTGCTCCAGAACCTCTTACAGCTGTTCCAAGGGCTCTGCAGTTCTTCATGATATGCTTCAGTGTGCTCTTGATAGAGTTGTTGGTGCACACATGAAGTAACAGCAGTGGACAGTAGTGAGCTGTACAAGGCTTGGTAGTTTCTTGGCAACATCCCTAATATGAATCCCCAGTAGGCAACACACCTCTCTTGGGTCAGGTTAACAAATGGGTGCCTCCATACTTCACAGGAGAGAGTTATGTACAACTATCACCCATTGCTTTGTCTTGGTTGAGCTGGCTGTTACACAGGGAGCAGATTGGGCTGGCTTAATCAGGGCCAGCATCCTCCCTGAAGTGATGGGTCCTTCCTAGTCAGTCCACAGACCAGTGAGGTGGTCCTTCAGTGGCTACTCAGGCTTCAGGGAAAGTCTTTTTTCTTCCTATTGCTCCTTGCTGTTGCAGGTTTTCATTCTTTTCCATTGTTGGCATGCCTCCCTTCTATGTGCACTTGTGGGTGAGTTTTTGATGGTTTGGCTGTAAGCCCACTACAGACTGCACTTGGAAGCAGATATCTTACTCCTCCTCAGCCTCTCTGGTGCTGTGCAGCCTTCTCACCACCCCTGGCAGCTCAGCCACCTGCTGCAGGATGTCCTCCACCTGGGCACACCTTCTGCAGGCAGGTCTGCTGCCTGTCCCTGTGCCAGGAGAAAGGTCCTGCCTGCAGTCTGAGGTCTGCACTGCAACCTCTCCATTCAGCAGCTTCATCTGGGCAGAGGCATTGTCCACTGCTAGGACAGATGGTGCAGGCCCTCCAGCTGGAGCTGCAGTCTTCACTTTCAGACAAGTGCCCACCTTTCTGCCTTGAGGGTCAGGTGGGGTGAGCATCCTTCACCAGTGCAAATGGGCACAGAATGGTCCCGGTCTCTGGGTTATATGTATACCAACTATCCCACTTGACCAGTGGGGTGGCCCTCCTTCAAAGCAGAACTTACTGCCATGCCATGCCCTGGCTGATACACCACACCCTGCTTGCCTGCCCTGTGCTCAGTGCTCCTGGCCACTCATACTCCTTAGAAATATCTTCAGTGTGAAGCGGTGAGTGGAGGGTAGCCACAGATAATGTTTTAACAGGCAACCTTAAAACAGAAAGATAATCTGAAACTGAGAGTTTTAGATAACTACAGAGGAAGGTCAGAATACTTTTATTTTTGAACGAAGTTTCCAAGCCCTTACGAGGTAATGTCTACCTTGCCTAATAGGACTAAATTACTTCAAATGTATGTTTGGGAACTCAAGGCTATGGTAATGTAAAACCGTGATCCATATATCCAACACAGAAGATCTCACCTAACCTGAGATTTTTAATATAAAATTCATTTTCCACCAGTCCCAGGAATTTTGAGTACACATAGGCAGTAGATTTAAGTAGATTTAAGAATTCAAGTATATTCCGTGTGAATTGTGCTGCATGTGTTGTATGACATTAGAGTCATGTGAGAATATGGTGAGAGTGGAGAAGTCATTCTACTCAAATGTTGAGCATTTGTGCTGAAAGAAGCTCGCACTGTCAGTGATCCAGCAGCTAGAGCATTCAACAGAAAGAAGTCTCCCTTCCCACGGGCTCTTTACACAAAGCACAAGTATTACAACGGAAAAGGTGATGGGTTCACCCCCCTCTGCTTCCCATGTCCCAAGGCATGGTGGCCTCCTGAGTGACAGGAGACACATACCCTAATACCAAAGAGTTATTTGACTCTGAGATCTCTTACATTCCATCTGGAAAGCAGAAGCTGGATCTCAAAGCATGCATGTCAAAGAGAAATGACTCAAATCTAAGCAGTGAGGCCCCTCATCTATCTTAGAGTTTTGTCATTTACTCAGTGGCTAATTCATGCTATTGCCAGACATACTAATTTATTACTTCCATACTTCCTCTTAAGCAATGCCTCCAATCCAGATTTCATATATAGGAAATGCGTTTAAATTATATAGGATTAGGGTGAATATATGGCAACCTAAATGTGGTTCAGTTTATCATTTATAGCTCTTCTTACCAGGATTCTTGAATTTTCATGAGATTCTAGTAAGCCATGCACTTGCTTATATAGATGTTATGGAGGATATCAAAAGAAATAAAAAGAGGAAAAAAACATACAAGCAGAAGTGATGGCTAACTTGGCCAAAGTCATCATCCTTCCAAGCTCAATTTCTTCATTTTTAAGAACTGAAACTTCGTGAGTAGAGGTATTTGCAAACATTATTTCTAATCTCGTGCTCCTAAAGGTTTGTAAGACAAGTATCATTTTTTATATAAAGGTATAACAACTTTTCTTTACTGCTTGCACCTGAATCCTGAAGTTCACAGAAGCCATACAAGCACAAACACCTAGTTTATTTGCATATCATTTCAATCACAGTAATGTCAGGGTCTGGACCCAGTTTCCACAGGCTCTGCTTATATGCTTTTATCAAGCAGTGTCCAAACACCTCATGATACAAATACGCAGCACATTTTTAATTTTTTTTACATTACGTATCAATGTAGTTTTTTTTGTTGTTGTTGTTTTTCAGTGAACTGCCATTACAGTGTTTGCGTAGGAAAAAAAAAATACCAAGAGTAGTGCAAATAATTTTTAAAGAATGACTGAATTTGATGTGGTTTAAAAAGTTTGTGGACAGAAAAGAAGGTGAAATGCACTTTTTGTGGAATTATTTTTGCATTCAGTTCTACTTCATGTAGTCCTATATGGTTGTGTCAGAAATTCATCACTGAATTCTAATTTCTAACTAGTCTAAATTATTTTGAAGTTATTTTTCTAAAGATTATAAGCTATGACAATTATTATATCTCCTATTCATCACTAGGCTGACTTAATTTTATGTGCAGTGAGCTTCATGCTATGATTTATGACACTGTCAGACTTAGGAAACCAACTGCCTCAAACTGAATTATCTATAAACAAAATGTTGTAAATTCTGAGTGAACATTTGCAATTGTTTCCCTTTTATTAGCTGCACAAACCTATTATACACCTGGCACACAAATCGTTTGTAATGTGCTGTTAAATGTATTTATTAAAGATTCACCCTCGGTTTTAGCAGTGATCTTCAGCAAATCCAATAGATGAAGCATTCAAAATAAATAGAAAAGGCCTTCAGAATAGCATTGATTTTGACCTCATATAAAATCATTTTGGATTCTTCAGGCTGGAAACAAGCATTTTGTTACAGAAGCTGGTAATTCCCTGCTGCAAACTTATGCTAGCAATTTCTTTCAGATGTGTCCTCACTTGAATATTCTCCTCAATTATACTGCTGCTTCATGAAGCCCATATTTCCTCCTGAAAGGCCTCTCTCTTTCAGATACTGTCATACATTAGGTATCAGGAAAGTAGGCAAAATCATGTGGTTTACACATGCTCATAATGATATGCCCCAAGTGTGTCAGCTGGTACCATCTGTGGTGCCTGGAGCAGTGTCTGGGAGACTGTGACAACTCAATTGCAGGCTGGAGGTTTTGAAAAACGGTGGATAATTACTATTCCCTCTTAGGCAAGATGACTCCTATGTGCAATGCTAGGGAGGCCACATCTGTTATAACTATTACCAACTCTCTGTTGATCATCAATATTACAATAAAAATAGTCATCAATCTGGATAAAAATCACCATTTCTTTTCAGTTCCAGCCCACCGATCTGATGAAGTTGTAACTAATAAACTGGTGCTTGGTCAACCTTTCTTTTTGAGTGTGTTTCTTTGCATTCTGATTGTTCTTAGAAGCCATGCAGGATCTTGCCCCAAACAAATACCTCACAGAAAGATACTGTATAAGTTACTGGCTCTTAATTTTATCAGGCTGATAATGGCTAGTTTGCATTTTTAGAATATACACAGGCTACTATCTAACTTAAAATTGAGAAGCAAATATTAATTACAGAAGCTCAAATATGTTGCCTGTGCTTGAATGTGCAAATAAGGCTTATTTTAATCCGTTTCATTTTATCCTAACCCATGTCCTTATTGGTCATTCACATCACCGTCTGTTGTCTTTATTAGTGCGAAGCCTTAAGACTGACAAACCGTGTCATTACTAGCACTTTTTGTCCAGCACTGATATGTGGAGTCTTGATATTGTGAGTACCAGAGTGACAAAAAACAAATACTCTTAGAGTGAAATTTAAAGTATTGGATGTAATATGTATTTCTTCCTCGCTGGTGCAGCCAGTCCTGCTTTTTATGTTGAACACAGCAGAAATGGCATGACAAACGTGTTTCCAGCCAGCAGAAGCAAAATCTGAGCTCTTGAGTCTGTGAAAGAAGGTACATCTTCAAATCGCCAGTGATGGAAAATACACAAGGGATCTTCTTACAAGATACAATTTTTCATTGCCTCAAAACTGGTAATTCCTGATGGAAAGTCCTACATGCCATATCAGATATCTTAAACTAATGGTTGCCACAACGTTCCAAGTTTTGTTTTCTTCGTACAGTCTAACAACAGACATAACAACAGATAAATATCAAGACAAATTTGTTAATATTGCATTATTGGCAGACAAAAAAAGATCACTTTACATTGGAATGCTGAGCTTCTGCCAACCACCAACAAGTGGATAGCTCTGTTTTAAAGCTTACTGTTAATGGGGAAAAATATATGTGCTGCACAAAAATAGAAATAATCTAAAGGCATTTGAAAGGGCTTAGGTTCCATTCTGAGAATCCCTTGAAAATCAGGCCTGCTGACAGAATTTGAAAAATACAGCTCATGGAAAGGCAGTGGCATTTTATTTTTCCATAGATCTTTACATCTTTGCAGTGCTCTGTGAAAAGGAACCACAGCGAAGCAGGTAATTATGATCAGTCTGACTTAATAGAGGAGCAAATTCATACAAAGAAGGACTGGTTCATTTTAGGCCACCCAGAAGATGGTCAGATACCAAAAATGACTGGGTAACAGGAGACAACATAAGGTAGCAAGATTGTTTTGAGAAGCATGAGGTTCTGAAATGGAAAACTGGTTTCAATGTATATAATCAAAGGCTGAAAACTATTTAAATGTGCCTTCAAAGTTAAATAATATTATAGCAATATGACTGCTATGTTGCTGCAGAAATTTAGGGGCAGAGAATAGGAGGTGTTAAAGACAGAGAAACTCTTAGTGTGTGGAGCCCTCAAAGCTAAAGGCTGAGATACAGCTGCTTCTAAGAAGCCTGAGCCTGTCAGCATGCTGACAGTGATCCTGAAGACAACAGCGCTGGCCTGTGTGTCCTTCTGTTTAAGTGAGGATCTAAGCGTGTTGGTCAGTTTAGGTAAGCCTGGTGTTGGAAGAAAGAGTCTGGAAAAAGCATATAGGTTTTGTGCTTGCCTGCTCCCTGCAAGGGTCTGTTACTCTGCTTAGGGAGGAAGGCTGCTCTCCTTCCAGCTCATGATAACACTTTTAATGGATTCTTCACTGAATTTCAGTCCTTGAGTGACAGCCTTCATGGCAGGCATGCACAACAGCAACACAAGACTTCATGTGCCATGTGCTTCTTGCCTAGGGCTTCTCTTCATTATTTTTTAAAATTTTTAATTTTTATTTTTTTATTTTTTATTTTGTATCAAGTTGTAGACAAGCTTGTGGTTTAGGTACACAAACCTTTAAGATGATGAGGGATCATGCACCTAATGCAGGAATTCCTACGTTTCTATGTACAGGAATAAGCTCGTTTCTTCACCTCTATGAGGTCATGGATAGGACTGTGATGTGAGGACCATGTAAATGCCTTGCTGTGTGAGCCTCCTCTGTGACAAGTGTGCACAAGACAAAATTAGTGGAACAGGTGCATTTTAAAGGAAAAAATATACAGACTGAATCTTGAAGGACCTGAGCAACTGCCCACCTCTTCTTTGGAGTCTTCAGCCAGGATACTGGAGCAGTTCACGGAATGATCTCATCATGTGGAGTGAATAATGCATCTTACAAATTATTAGGTTATGGTTGCTTTTTTTGTTTTGTTTTCTTCCAGCCACTGAGGGTGAAAAAGAAACAAAAGCAAGCTTTTGATTGATTTTGTAAATATGGATGTGGCTGGAGCCAGGAAGAAGCATTAGAGAAGTGATTGATGGCCTTTATTATGGTCAGTGTAGTGAGACAGTGTAGTGTCTTTCACTGTGACTGGAGACTGCAGCTCGCTATTCCTGCTTTCTGTCTGGCATAGTTTGTGCTTTTCTCTAAACAGGACAGTAGAGACAAATAAAAATTGCATTGTGATCATACTGATTTCACCAATGATCAGTTGGAATTTGCACCGTCAAATTCTTCTGTCAAGGACCCATCTTTACTGGAGTTCAGAATACTGATGTGGTGGATCCAGATGGCAATACTTATTTGACAATATCTATTTTTCAAATTGTTCCAGGGGGAAAAAAAAAAAAAAAAAAAAAAAAAAAAAAAAAAAAATCAAGATTAATTTCTATAGCTTAAAAGAATGATATTTTCTGATCCACTGTTATTACAAAATTTGATTTGCTTTAATTTCGTCTGCCTTTCCATTTCCTTTGGAGAATATTGCCTATCTCCTCGAACAAATGAATATGTCTAACATATACATAGCAAATGAAGGTCACATACAGGCTGACTAGATGGGGAAGAGAAAGCACAAAGGCAAGAATAACAAGAATGTGTGGTGTCCATTAAAGATATGTCACAGGCATATGGATGACCTTTCCTTTCCTTTCCTTTCCTTTCCTTTCCTTTCCTTTCCTTTCCTTTCCTTTCCTTTCCTTTCCTTTCCTTTCCTTTCCTTTCCTTTCCTTTCCTTTCCTTTCCTTTCCTTTCCTTTCCTTTCCTTTCCTTTCCTTTCCTTTCCTTTCCTTTCCTTTCCTTTCCTTTCCTTTCCTTTCCTTTCCTTTCCTTTCCTTTCCTTTCCTTTCCTTTCCTTTCCTTTCCTTTCCTTTCCTTTTTCTCTTCCTTCCTTTCTTTCTTCCTTTCTTTTTTTCACTCCCATGAATGACAGCACTGCTAGAAGGAAGTGGCTGCAGGATGGGCTTTGGTGAGGAAAGGGAAAAAGGGGTGAAGGCTTTTGTGGAAGAAGGGAGGTAACCAGTGACAGTGGAAAGAACAAGGCAGAAGGTCTTCAAAACTAGGACATCAGACCTCTTCAGAGAGCAATGAGGAAACAGGCCAATAAATGCCACAGCAAGCATAAGAAATATGATTTTGGCAGCAATGTCCTGAAAGTCCCATGAAGGGAGAAAACTGTCCTGTGAGGAAGACTGCAGTAGCTGAGAGAGCAGTGATTAGGTGTGTGTGAGTGGTTTGGCTGCAGGGATGGAAAGGAAAGGCTAGATGGCTAAAATGTTGTAGCAGGTGTGGTTCATTGACTCCATCCTCTCAACCCCAAGCTCATTGGGGTTATGATAGTTAAACACACAGCAGGAGGTTTACACCACATATTGTGTTGTGCCATTGCCTTTCCAGTCTGTGAAGGCCATCCACAGGGAAGGAGTCATTTAGGATATTTATCAGACCTGGGGCACTCTGTCAAGGACTTGGTTGAGGCTCAGCTCATTCAGTAGGCTTGTCCACCTTCTTTGTCCTGTTAATGCAATGGCACATTCACTACTTTGTTGCACAGAATAAGATTCTCATTATCTGTGCAGAACATGTTCAAGTTAACCCTGCAGTGGCATGGTAGGTATCTGACATTTGCACATAATTGCTGTGACCTGATACTTGTGTAACTAGAGGATGAAAATGCTTTGCTTTATCTGAGTTTGATTTTCCATGTAATGACCATATAACTGAATTAGAGATGGATAAACTTGCTGAGATTTAATATGAGCTCATAGCAAAAAAATGCCTTTAAATAAACTTTATGTTCAGATAGGTCTTGACAACCGGCAAGAATGCTATTTCTCATTCTTTGCTAAGATATGATCTCATTACACATGAACAATCATTGCAACATATGCAGAAAATGGTATAAGAAAACCCCCTTTCTGATATTATCTCTGGTTGTCAAGTGTTAGATGCAAGTCTAATGAGCTTTAATCCAAGTGCCAACCAATTTAATTCTCCCTATTATCTTGGCTGAATAGGGATATTTATTAGGTTTCCCCACACGTGCTAACTGTGACACAAAGGCAATGAATCATTCTTATGCTACAATAACAAAGCTGGTCTTTACTCTGTCCACCAGAGACAAAAGCTCTGATTGTTGCTCCACAGGAAAAGCTCAGAACATAGAACTGTTCCCAAAAGCAGGCATTCAGGGAGCACAGCACCTGAGGGAATATTATGCAGGTGGCATTCTGGTTCATGGAGAGAAATGAACGTGGCTTACTGAGGCTACTACCTTGCTGCCACCACTCTGATTTTGTTCTGGTATGGGGGAAGACACAGTGAAAACCAACATTAATCTTTGGATCTTGATTTTGTGTATGGGTTTAACACCTTATGCAAGGCTGCTCATTCATGATGAAGATTTGTTAGGTGTAGCAGCAGTTTTTGCTGGTCTGTGCTGGTGATGTGTACAGACATATGACTGATGGGAAATTGAGATAGGCAGTGTAATCCAGGTCTATGAAGAAGAGGAGAGAAGATTGTTACCCAGGGCCACACAGAAAGAAAAGACAGAAATGGCTTGTGATCCCAAAGACCTTCTTCTAAGAGGTTAGAGAAGACCGACATTATGAACCATGCTAATTAGTACATAGTATCAAGCTTACTTGATCTATTACGGCCTCCCAAATATACTCGTGCCTGATGACAATTTCTCGGTATCTGCAGCCCATGACTTCACGTGGATACTCCATGATCAGGTTCATTGATGAAGTCATTATCTCAGATTACCATCCTTAGTAACTAGTTCAGTTTCTAGCTTCCACTCAACTGGCTTGTATCTTTGGTTTTGTAAAAGCAAGTCTTGTGAGAACGGGAATCCAAAATAAAGAAACTGACTTCCCTTAATTGAATCTCTGCATTTTTGTTATTCTTCATAGAGTAATATGATGTCTTAGCAATGGAATGCCAACCTCAACCTGAATCTCTCTTCATTTCTCAGCTTCTGTCAACTATGTTTCCTTAACATTATTTCAAGATCATTTGGGTATTTAATTCATCAGACAGCAAAATTCTGCTCGTCTAACAGGGCATTTCCCAAGCCATTAGACACGTCTGTGTCCAAGTTTGCATCCAGTTGATGTGCCAGCTACCATTCACAATGATAAAAGTTTGTTGGAGGCTTTTCAAACATATTCCATTAATCAAATTCAAGGCAAAATCTTTCTCAGAATGTCTTAAATAGACTTTCAAAACATTATGTACAATTAAACATTGTTCTCCACCAGGTAGAAAATATCTGATGTAAAAAAAAAATGCTCATCAGCAAACCACGCTGTTACAAATGCTTATCCTCTACACTGAAGAGATAAAAAGCAAACCTGGGATTTTAAGGATCAGCCCATTCCAGGTTGCAGTCTCTGACCTCCACATTCACACAGTATTTCACAAAGTTTTGTTGGTATACTATGACTTAATCAATCTGACCTTTAGAAAGAAGCATAAAGCCTGTGTACTTCTTCAACAATTAATCAGAGAATCGGAGGAAAAAAAAATCAAAAGAAAGAGACAGAATAACAAATTTTATCAGGCCAAGTATAAATTTTTCACCCGGGAAATTCCCCTGGAGGAGTCGGGTTAAAGAATTACCCAGCCATTGAGGGAAAGCCACCATATCTTTCCACATACCTAAGATCTTTCTAAGACCACAGACTAGACACCTTTTTAATTTCCTAAGCTTGACAGCAGGTCTATTGTTTCTGATACTGAAATATTGTCAAAAATAAAACAATACACAATGAAATACACAACAAAAACAACAAGTAGAAGATTCTACAGTTTAGTTGTTAATTTTTGATATAGTTTTCCAAAGATTATCACTCAAGCTTCTATATGGAGACAGGGAGTAGACTCAGTGGTCTCTCATCCATCTTTATCACACTGTAGGCAAATGTGCCAAGTTTTGGTCACTGAAAGGAGTCAGATTTGAAAAATGCACTCTCTGAGTGGTGGTTCAAATTTTCCATTTGAATATACTGTGAATCTTCTAAGTTTTATGTGAGACTGCTTCAGATTGCAGGAAACTCAAGCCAAAAAAAGGGGAGACACACTGAAACTAAGTGAGACTTGGCAGTGCATTGACTCTGCTGGGGCAGGAACAAAGGCTCAGTTAACAGCATATGCTATCTATTAAACTTTGTTCTTTGTGTGTGTAGACAGAGAGAGGGAGAGAGTGTCAGAGGTAAGAACTCCAGGTCTCTCTTCTTGATTTCAGACAAAGCTTTTGCCCAGATTATCAGATAGCTAAAGAAGTCTGGAGAGAGCTAGACATTTTGGAGAATCATTTCACACAGCAAAGTTTTTATTTGGTACTCTTTCTGCTTTGTAGGAAGCATATTTATTGAACACAGTCTAAACATATTAATTAAGGAATACATTAAAACACTTGAAAGCAGGCACTATTGCAACAGTTCTCTGCTTTGTTATTTATAAAGAAATCTCTCTCTTTTTAATTTTTTAATTTAATTTTTAATTTTATTATTTTTATTTTTTTTCCTGTTAAGACACAGAAGATGTTTCCAATTAAACAGTTCACCCATATCCTGGAAATGTATAGATAGACTAAATGGGAATGACAATGATTCCTCATATGTTCTAGGGGAACAAAACAAAACAAAACAAAAAAACACGCGTGTTTGTGTAAGTGAATCTCTGGAAGAAAGCCACTGAACTTAACAATACTACAGCCAAGGTTGCCCAACAACAAAGGAGATTTGACCCAGAGGCCTTTTCTCATGGATTAAAGTCCCCTCTTCAAAAGTCATACAAAAATAGTTGAAAATACATACGATGGAAGCAAAATTCAATTACTATTTTGAAAATAAAGCCTGAAAACCTGGCCTAGTAGGAATGATTGGTGAAAGCATCTCCGAGCTTAGTATAACCAAGATTTCACCTTTAGTTTCAGAGGTGTAAGGCTTAGAGCGTGAGGTAATGTGGATGGCATTGGTCTGCCTGGCCAATCCCCTGAAACCTTCTTTCCTCATTTTTTTTCCCTGTCCCCTGTCCTTTTGAGAAACACCGTTGACACCAATACAACTACAGTAAAACTGGGAGGAGTGACAGATACACCAGAGGGTCATACTGCTATCCATAAGGACCTCAACAGACTGGAAAAATATGCCAGCAGGAACCTCATGAAGTTCATCAAGGGAAATGCAAAGTCCTGCATCAGGGAGGAACAACCCCATGCACTGGCAAACACCAGGGGATGACCGTCTGGTAAGCAGCTTGGTAGAAAAGGCCCTGATGGAGAACATGTTGCCTACCAGGCACTAATGCAACAAAGGCCAATAGTGTCCTGGGCTGCATTAGAAGGAATGTCATCAGCAGGTTAAGGGAGGTGATTGTTCCCTTCTCGTCAACACCAGTGAGATATACCTGTAGTGATGTGTCCAGTGATGGGCTTCCCAGGACAAGAGAGACAGGCACGTACTGCAGCAAGACCAGCAAAGTACTGCTAAGGTCTGACACACAAAGGGCAGTTGAGAGATCTGTGACTGTACATCCTGGAGAACAGAAGGCTTGGGGGGCACCTTATCACTTTGAATAAATATCAAACGGGGAGAGTAAAGAAGAAGGAAGAGACTATTCTCAAGGGTGGCCCAAGGACAGCACAAGAGGTGGGAAATTCCATTTTGATGCAGGAAAAAACAACAACAACAAACTATTCTAAGGGTGGTCAAACACAGGAATGGGTTTCCCAGAAAGGTTGTGGAATCTCCATTCTTTGAGGTTTCAAAACCTGACAGGAAATGGTCCTGGTCAACCTGCTGTAGGTGCCCCTGCTCAAACAGGGGTGTTGTACTAGATGATCCCCAAAAGTCCCCTCCAACCTCAACTGTTATGAGAACTTTTGCAAAATCAGTAGCTACACCACCACTATCACATGCAGGCACCTCTTGGTTTGCTAGTCAAAGACCCTAAGAAACTGACTCATAAGCTTCTCTTGTAAAAGGCTGACTTCTGGGAGTAGCAAATATTGATGATAAATGGTGACAGATCTTACGAAGTGTCCAGAGAATTATTGTTCCTTTTTTTGTTGTTGTTGGTTGTTTGTTAGTTTGTTTGTTTCCTTTTCCCCACAAATTTGCAGTTTTTGAAACGTGATTGAGGTGAAAATGAAACTTCCATCTGTGTGCACTGGCATTCTGAGGGCTACTGGGGACATGGGAGATGCAGGATACAGGAAGTACCCTTTGATTCAGACTGAAATTAGAGTGAAATGCTACATCTCAGACAGATCAAAGACTTGAATTTGGTCTCCTGTAGGCCACAACAATACTCTGGAGAATCTGGGCAGAAGGCATTTCATTTGGTGTTTTATAAATGTTCCAGGGAAGTTTTGTGAAAGCACTTCCCATTATTCCATTTTGTTGGGGGGAAAAATTCCAGTCAGTTCCAGTCAACATATAACTGCACCTCAGAAAAGGAGACAAAAAGATTGACAAGCCACTGTATAGCTTCCTGTCTGGAGCTAGACAAAAGGTAGACATCATCTCCAGTTATTGAACAAAATTATTCCACCAGCATGTCATCAGGACGTCTAGGCTTTTAATATAAACAAGTGTGTGTAGTTTATACAAGGACATCAGACATGCTAACGTGATCCTGAACAATTGCTTGCTGAACTACATATGCTAGAAATTTTTGTTCTTATTCACTTTCGAAACCCTGAGGATGTATCTCCACAGATGTCTGTTCTCAGTAGAGTACTTCAGCCCACACAACTCTCTGTACAGCCAAGTCTAGATAAGAGTACAATGCATCCAGCTTTTCCAGACATAGCTGCTTTTTCCATCCAGAAATGATGGTTTTCTCTAAGCTTTTGGGTGTCTAGGTGGGTCACAAACCACCATAGAACTGTAAATCCTGGAGAGACTGAACCCATTGCCCCTGCTGTGTGAACAGCCATTGCCCCAGGTGGGACAGACACCCTAAGGCCTCTGTACAGTGCTAAACTCACCAGGCATATCTGCATGTATTTCTGCAATGGGGGTCCCAGATCTGGCATCCTGGTACCTCAGATAATTTCAGCACTTTGGTTAACCCACTTAGATACGGTGCAGGTCTTGCTCCTCCCCACCCCAGCACACAGTGTGGACACACCTGCCTTCAGAGTGGGAAGTGATGTGGTCTATTCGTTATGGTACCCAGGTTCGACATGTGTCCAAATTCTCCTCAGAAAAAAATTGTTTGTAAAGGATATCAAGAATATTACATGCCCATTGGGCTCCTTAACACTGTCATTTGGTTTGCGGCTCAAATGACATAGATGTAGGCCCTTTTCTGTTTCTTTTCTTGTCCAACAGAATCTCGCTGTTCCCATTGCTCATACAGATGTTTAACTAACCCATTATACACTATATAAATGCATGGTTTTACTGGTTTTAAACAGCTTGTTATTCAGTGTCATGTCTCCATGCTTTTGTTTCATGGGAAAGGACATCTTCCTTACTGTATTAATTATTTTGTACACTTCTCTCATGCTGTCACTTATTTTTCTTCCCTAATCTAAGCATTACTAAACTTTTCACACCTTTCTAACATAAAAGACATATTCATTCCTGTAACCCTTTTTGTTTTGTATTTCCCTGGACCCCTAATATCTCACCAGTATTACTTTTGAGACAGGTGACCAAAAATTAACAGAGAGGACAAGTCATTGGTTTATATAATTATATTATTTTTTCAGTATTGTTTTCTATCTTTTTCCTGCTGTATTCTAACAGTTTGCCAACATTTTTGCTGTACATAGAGCAGATGGTTTGGATATGGCTTAGTTGGTGACACTTTTTTTCTGTATGGTTGTGATTAATTTAGAGCCAAGAAATATGTCATTCTGATTTTTCTTTCCAACTTGTGTTTATTTGCCTTTGCCTGCTATAATCTAGTCTGCCATCAAGCCACCTATCTTTCTCTACTCCAGCAGAAGTTCCTCACAGAAGTGTCTCACTTGTACTGTCTTGTTTATGTCATTTCCAAATGATACCTGTTTACTGTGTCACTTGTTTCCTAAGACCATTCTTAGCAGGGCTCTTTTTTTTTCATTCTTGAAAACCAGAAATTATGTACCTATTTCAGACTGCTTCTTTGAAATTGTGCAAATTACCAGAAGCTCCTGTTCCAGTATCACAGATAAACTAACTTTGTGTGAAAGTCCTTTTCCTGATGGTAGAGTGAAAGAGAAATGACACTCAGCACAGATTAAGCAATTGTGATACATTGGCAGACTTTATCCTGCTTCAGCTTGTGGAGTTTAGACACCAGAGCTAGTTTTATCATGACAGTGAGAATTTTCCCACCAACTCAAATCAGGGGGAGGTCTCTGTTTCCCAGTGGGAGAGACTCCAGGGTCTGGAAGCAACCTCACACAGGACTTTCGGAAAGTATGACACTCTCAGGGCTATTATGAATATGGAAGTATTAAATATGTAGGGGTTCAAGTTTTGTAGTGTGAAGAGGAATTCTGATGATCCAGAAACTTAGGGACTGAGTGGCATTGCTGCAGAAACAGCAGATGAAGCCATACGTGGTAGTAAGCAAGGGGAAGGGTGATGAGAGTGGGAGTGAAGCTGCTCATCACCTGTGTTTTAGAGATCAGTCTAGTTGCTCCTTTCTGAGATGGACAAATGGAGTTTCCCTTGGTTCTGATGTGCCTAAATGAGAAGTAACAAAATGGTCTTGTCCCTCCTGGTGTAAACAGCCAGCTCCCTCATTTGGTCTAGAAGGTGAGAAAAGAGGCTACCCCGAAGCAGGTTCCACCTCCCAGCACTCGTCCACTACCCTGAGGTCACTTCAAGGCTCTCTGATTTTTCACACCAGCCTTTGCCTCTGTCTCTCAAGAGTTAGGTACTGCTCCAGGTGGATATTCCCAAAAAAGACTGTCCAGGGGAAAAGACAAGTGGAAACATGGGTAAGTAAGCCGCAAGTCTTTGTGCAGGTGTAAGGAGCAGCTGTAATGATGGAAACACAGACCTGACCTTTTTACTTCCTGTGATGAATAAAATATATACTGCTATCTATATCTCCAGGAAAATAACTGATTTCAATGAAATCTTGGTTGTGATTTTTCAAATTGTATGCCACAGCTTATTTCTGTCATCAGAGTAAATTGTGGAAAGCCTTTAGACTTCACTAGAGCAAAACTGTCTAAAACTGAACATTATGATAATCTACTCATTGCATATGTTATTGCTAGAGGTTCACTCACATCATTCCTTAATTCCTTTAAATCTCTGGATGTCTCCAGTCCCACCCTGGAGACTTTGCTGCTATTTCACATTTCTTCCATTTTATGTTTTGACCTCTCAGACTCTGGCATATATTGTAATTTTGTTACTCAGAAAGTAGTAGGTATTCCCGGTATATCAGTGATTGACTTTAGCAAATGTTTTATCAGACTTAGCATGAGAACAGAAAAATCACAGAATCCAAGTACGTAGTTTGGTTGCCTCTGCCTAAACCTCTTTAGCATCTGGGACTGAAATACGTCTCTGTGTAATCTGTTTCCCATTGCGGTTTTAAAGGTCTGCAACATTTTTATAGGCTCAAGGACCAAAGTAACTCAAGACTAAACTGTGTTGGCTCACCCTGGTGTAACCCCTATAAATGACAAACAAATCAGCATTTCACAGTTAAAAAACAACACCAAGTGTTCTACAAAATCCCCAAGAAGTTTACTGCAGTGATGCTAACAATGCTAGACATTAAGGCAAGGAATTTCCTTTTTGCATTTCAAGAGAAAAAACACCACAGCTGTTTCTCAGTGGATTCCCAGCCAAGTTGAAAAGGTCACTGACCCAGCCATGATGTAACATCAAATACTGCAGACAACGACTCCCCCAAGCAGTCAGCCTTTCGTGAGTCCAAAGCACACTCCAGTTATCATTTTCACCCCAAAAACAAGGTATTTATCTAGTGTACATCTTGTACTAAAGCCTCACCTAAAGAGGACGACATGGCTCCTCAATCCTCCACTGTCTGAACACACTGCAGCAAAAGTTTAACACACTGGCAAGAACAGTGAAAATCTGTTACTGAAAATTATGTGCATTACCTTTAAATATTGGGAAATGTGAATGATTGAAGGGAAAATAATATCTTAGCCTCAACACTTATTGTGTAACCTATGGTGTGCTTGATCAGAAACTGCAAGGGTAGTTTTATATTCCCGGCAGAACATCAAAGTTACTGCATAGCCTAAACAGGAAAGGAGTAAGACACTAGCCAGAGGATCTCTGATGCTATGACTCACATACTGGGACTGTAAATAAACGCACAGACAAGACCTGTGCACAGGGTACTCTGTCCTACCGAGTGGGGCAGGAGCTGTCCCAGATGACAACTGGCTCTGTGGTGGGGCACCCAGATGGAGCAGTGCTGGTATTTGGCAAAGTTTCCATGTGCTTTTAGGTTTTTGAGCCTCTCCTACCTGTGCATCTGGAGACCTCCTTAATCTTGAGAGTGATTTCAACAAAAAACCTGTATATTGTAATGACACTATGACAATGGCTCTGGTTTTCACTGGCCTCCTCTAAAACTGGACTCATAAGAGCAGGCCAAGACACAAAGAGGACAGATTCCTTCAGTGAGGAAAAGCAAAGCAATTTCTAGGGGAAAGGAAAGAAGAAAGATATATAGAGAGCCCTATAGAGATCTGAGGCCCAAATACACATTTTAACATGAAATATTTTAAGTAAACGTCCTTTTCATTGGCTGCAGGCATGAGATGAATTCCACTGGCTTAAACTTCTTTTATTGAGAATTAAAGTAACTCATTTTACCTTGCCTGTGCCAGAGACCCAAGGCATGCAGAAGCGCACACACTCATGGATGGAGCCAGGTACCGTGGCTCATCTGATACAGAGCTACCTGCTGGCAGTTCCATCACACCTCCCATCTTGCAGCCCTGCAGCCATGAGAGGTGAGCAGAGAACTCATGTGCAGGTGGCAGGAGGCTGCAGCAGCACAGTGCTGATGGCAGAAGCAATCTCTGATACCCGAGGAGTCTGAGTGCTTCCTTCAAACCGGCTGCACTAGCACATGCCCACTGCTTCCTGCAGGGCCTGTACCATTTGTTGGGGGAAAGCAGCCACCTGTCGTCATTTCTCCTTGTTTCTCAGGCAGCAAGGAAGTCTCATCCTGTTGTTCACAGAATGAATACTTCCCTTCATGCAGTGGCTTTGTAGGATGTACTTGTTTATATAATTTGCATGTTGAAGGGCTAAATTACTGCCCTCAGGGGTGGGTATGCAAAGCCATGCATAGGATTGCTTGGGACATACTCTCAGCCATGTTTATAATACATAGATTAAAGCCATTCAAGCCATTTACCTTACCTCATGATTAACCTTAAATATTTACATATGGTAGCTTCTACTTCTATTGTACTGGCCCTCTGTGAACCATGAACAGGGATTTTTGGGGAGCAGTGGTAAGTGGAAGCACAGACTAAAGACTTACGGTCTAAACTCATTGCGGTATGCCCATTTCTCCATCAAAAATATGCCATATGAAAGGAAAAAATCAGCTACCTTCATAAAAGAGTGACTGGTCTGGAAACAAGAGTGGCCAGCTGACCATGTTGTCATTGATAACAGCAAAGAAAATAGCCGTTATAATGTCCACGTTTGCACACAGGGAGGGAAGCAAAATGTAAACCAAACTCTGTTTGCTGTCTTGAAGGGCTATTTCCAAATGTTCCTTCTCTGCTGCAAGCTAAACAAACCTTGTGTACCTTTGCACTTACTTCAGGTGTTCCATGAGAAGCTTTTATTTCAAGTGCATTCACATTGACTCTCCTTCCTTATTCAGATTACAAAAGATCTTGAGGAGGAAGTGTGTGTTGTTAAGCAAGATATCAAAAGAGAAAAGAAATACTTCTGTCTCATTAGTTCTGCCTTTCCTCTGTGTCCAAAGCTTGCCCAGAATACAGCTCTACGGGGGAGATGGGAATTTTTCTCGTCTTTCTCGTCTGTGATGAATGAAGAGTGACAGAAAGGAGTTTGTCTGCACAATTTTCCCATTAGAAACATATAGCAAATACTACAGAGGTGGAGAGTCAGTGAGGGCACACTATAAAGACAGGTTTGGAAAAAAGACAGAGAGTCTTCTCTAAGGGAAAATTTTCTTTAAGATTTATCTGGCTATTAATCTTAATCTAATTTTTGACATCTTGGGAGTTCAGAATCTGTGTCACTGTTCACTGCAGTGGTGAGCAGGGATGCTGAAATAGGTATCAGCAGCCTGTCTGGTAGAGGCCATGACAAAGCCCTGCTGACACAATGCAAACACAGGTACGGGAATCTTCCCAAACCAGTGTGGTGTAGAGACAGAAGACATGGTGTCTGTGCATGCCTACCTTGGATATGATATCCCTCGTTTTTGAAAAATACCGTGTGTATATATTTGAGTATACAAAGGAAACATTTGGTAACTGAAAAACTTGAAGAATTTGGTAACTTGGAAGAGAAAGCATTACTGTTAAAAATATGGGTCTTCCGCTAGATAACTCAGGTAGAAAACTGTGGGATATTTTATTCATATTTCACAGGTAGAAACCAACCACGTTAAAATAATAAAATAATAAAAATAAAGCCAAACCAAATTGTGCTTTCAGGCCCTTATTATGTGCATCAGAAAAACAACACACAATTCCAGTGGAATGGAAAAATCAATTTTGTGTCATTTAAGTGACTAACTCACCACTTCATTGTGAAATTGGATTTTATTCTGCTTGCTAGCTGCCCTCCTTTCTCAGGTACTTAACTTCTCTGAAGTTTACCTTTCCCACAGTTTGTCTATTAATAATCCTTGCCTAGTGACTGATTAGGAGCCACTTTGTTCTCACTCATGTTTCTGGTTTGATGATGGGAATCTAAAAGGAATCTACACAGATAAACCCCTTCACATTTTATTTCATTCTAATAGCCCATTAAAGAAAGGTGAGTAGATTATAATAATTATAATTATAATTATTAATTATTAAATATAATAAACAATATTATTAAATATAATAAATAATAAATATAATTATATTATTATTATTATTATTATTATTATTATTATTATTATTATTATTATTATTATTATTATTTACTTTTGTGTGTTATAGAGAAAAGAAAAACAACAACAATGTAATATAAATATATTATATTCTGAAAAGTACAGAAGTCAATTTTTTTTCCTTCCAATGTGGTTTTGTAAGAAATTTTTGGAATAAACTCTCCCATTTAAAAAAAAAATCCCTGTTTCCCTGGGAAACTAATTTTTGTAATTAACATTCTTACTTCAAGAACCGATATATCCGATTCTTGTATTTTTGTAAGCCATAAGAATGCAGTTGCCCCTTACTGGACATAAAGTACCTGAAAAGATTTTGAAAGAGTCCAAAGTTATTCTGACACTTCAGGTGGAAGAGAAGAGGTGAGAGCACAGACTTCAGTGCAGAATCTTTAAGATGAATGGACTCACCTCTCTCTGGCACTGCGTGCTGTCACTCAGTTCTGCAACAAGAGAAAGTCAAAGAAAACTGGCCCAAATTTTTGAAAAAAAATGTAGGTGTTTGTAAGAAAAGGCAGCCACAACCGTTTTCCAGCTAGCCCCAGGCAGTTTTCAGGTTCACCTCATGAGGCTTGTGTGCATGCAGGGTGTGTGGTGCAGAGCATGCAAAATGCAGCAAAACCAAACTAGCTGGAGAAACGATGGATCTGATACATAAAGAAGCCTGCCTGCGGCAGTATTTGGGTTTTTCACTGCCCAACTTGGAGCTCTGTGCTACCATCCATCATGGGACCAAAGCTATAAATGTGATAGTAAGCCTGAACCTCTGTGAGGCACGCAAAAGGCACTGCAGGGTTTCTAGGATCTGCAGCTCTGGCTTTGATGTGGGAGCTATTGAAAGCAGGGGTCAATAGGACTCCAGCTTCCATGTTGCTTGTTTGGAGCCACCCAGAACCTTTACATTACAAGAAATCATGGCTGAGCTGGGGGATTTGAGCCTAGGGAATTTCTATTTAAATCTGACTTTGAAAAGAGACCTTCAGGTGATTTTTAAGATCATTTATTTGGGAAACACTCCTTTCCACATTTAGTGTTTAAGCCAACATTGAATATTTTCCCCCAAGAATTTTCCTAATGTGAATAAAGTAATTTTCCAAAATAAGTGAAATGCTGCCAAATCCTTTATTTTTATTTTTATTTTTATTTTTATTTTTATTTTTATTTTTATTTTTATTTTTATTTTTATTTTTATTTTTATTTTTATTTTTATTTTTATTTTTTTTATTTACTGTATACAAATGAAAATAACTGCTAAAGGTTAAGACTGAGGAATATCTACTCCTTTGTGAAAGGTTTTTCTTCATTTCCAACTTTGGAAAAAATAAAAAACAAAAAACAAAACCACTACGGGGAAAGAGCACTGATGCTGTTTTGGTTGCAGTAATGTCTGTGCATTGTGCAGCCAACTGAGTACCACAAGGCTCCAGAACTAGGCCACCAGAGCCAGGAACCTGAAAAAATAGAATGGTATGAGGAAGATTTGAAGCCTTTTGTGCTTTTATTTGCTTATTTGATTTTCAAGTCTCAATCTTTTCAATAATTGCAACCAAAAAAACTTTTATGCCCAGATGTCAGCTTCTGCCCTCAGAGATCCGGAAAAACCCTTGCCTTCTGCATGCTGCCCCAGCCTCAACCCACTCCTGCTGGAGGAGTCTTGGAAAATCCTGCAGGAGGCAAGTATGCCCTTGGACCAGCACAGATCTGTAGGGTTCTCCAGCCCACATGCCAAGCCAGTCAGGCCCAAGCCAATTTTGCTCTGGAGGCAATGTTGCTGTGCAAGGCTGGCATTGTCCTTACGTCAACGCTTCTTGCTGTGTGCTAGCATAGCCATTGCTCCCAAATAACTCTGCAAATTAGATTTCCATCTCAGATGAACAGCCAACATACATAGCCATATAGTCACATCTTCCAAATATTTCAAACTCAGAGCCCCAGAGCAAAGCTTTGGCCTTGACATCCGTTATATCTGCATGGCTCCCAGCAGGCCGAATCCTTCAGTGAGCTCTCAGAGCTTCAGGGAGTACTCTTGAGTAGATAGAAAGACATCTCTGGCTTGAATCACAGCAGCCATTTATGCATACACCACGGTAGCACGAAATAATTTGGCAAAGGAGGTTGGAAGAAATGCTGTATCCAGTTGACATGGCAGGAACATTCACAGGTAGGAAGAATGTAATTATCCAGGCTGGAAGCAAGCCAGCATGCCATTCATACTGCAGACTTGGCATTTCTCAAAATGAAATAACAGATGTTTTTGTGAACTTCTGTCAGGCATATGTTTTATTAATTAAATCTCTACAAATTACTCTGCCTTTGGCTCTTTTCTTTTTCTGCAAATAAATGCAAGAAACCTGAAATGTCATATATATATATACACACACACATATATATGTGCATATATATGTATATATACATATATTTATACACACCCATTTTTGGTTCAGAACAGATTAATTTTCTGAAGTAAATGAAAGGTGAAAAAGTTGCTCTCTGGGGCTTCATGATCATCTTTAGCCTTCAGCTGCTAGAGAGCCCTCAGACAGACAAAACATGAGAAAATATGCTGGAGGCAGCAATTTAAGCTGTCAGAGTGATAGACTAGGTGATCATATGGATTTTTGCTACTTTTAACCTCTCAGAGGTAGACAACCAGCTACAAGGAGGGGGATGTTGTAGGAAAGACAGACAGGAGGAGAAATGTAACTAATACACTGAGCAGAAGCAGGTGTACAGTCCAGTAAAGAGACAGAATTCGTTTTCCCACCCTGAAGCTGACTTCTCCAATGTGTACCTGATCAACAGAGATACAGAGTATTGCTGCTGGCTGAGGGCTTTTTAAGGTAAGGCACATATAAAAACTTGCTTCCTACTCAAATGTCCTCTACCTTTCATTTCTTTTAAAAATGGAAAATAGGGAGAAACTGATTTCCTTCATTGCCAAAAAAAAAAAAACAAAAACAAACAAACAAACAAACAAACAAAAAACCAGAAACTGCCTACCTACATGGTAGCATATTGGCTTTCTTAGACACTAAACAACAAGGGTGACCTGTTTGTCCCTTGTCCCCAGGAGCAGTATGTTTGTGTGAGACTGAAGTGCCATGAGACACTATAGCAACAGGAAACTGAATTCAGACGACTCAGTATAAGCGTCCCTTCAGGTCTCGGTGACTAATGCAACTACGTTAATTTGTATTCCCCCAGTAACATGGGAAACTGGTGATTCTCTGCAGTCTGACAGCTCAGTTCCTTCCGCTGATCATAACCAATCATGGACATTCTCCTCTGTGGCACTATGGTGTTCAGGATGAAAGCAAGCTCTGGGGGTAGTAATCCTTTCCGCTTGAAAAGAGAATTCTTCGAGCAGCACTAAATGGGAGAGTCACCATGGAAGATCCCTTGTTTCTGACCTTGCCTCCCCAATTAAGATTTCTTGGCTTGCACAGTAAAGTAAAACACTCATTTACTCTTTTTTTTTTTTTTTTTTTTTTTTTCAAACAGCAAATGAGCTTTTTTTTTTGAGCCAGAACAAATGAAGACAGAACATTTATCTTTTTCTCAAATCTTATTTATACAGGTGTCAGGAAGTTGGACAAGTTCTTTGGTAAATAAAAATAAGTGAATTAAATAGCAATAACAGTCTTATTCTTTCAGACAGGGTCATTAGTTTGCTTAGGTAGAACAAGAACATAGGGAAAAAGCAGATATTTTATCTCTAAACCACTCAAGCTACCCCGGTTATTGTCGTAACTTGACATGAACAAATGCAGTAGCATGTTCAAATCTAGTGTTCCCACTTAAAACTGATGATGAAAAATTGAGAATAGTTCAAAAGAGCTACATGACTCAGTGAATGAATGATCCATAAAACATGCCTGGTGGTGGGAAACTCAATACACTCAATCAATCTATTTTATCTGAAAGGAAATCAAAAGGGGAAAGTCTGCTGATAGCAGATGATTCTTTAGTAAAGCAGAAGAAGAAAGGACATGATTTATGGCTGGGAAGCTCATCATAGTTGTAACAGACAAATAGAATCATTTTTGACAGTCAATGTGATTAGTACTGAAACACCTTTCCAAGGATGTATTTACCTGCTTCATTGCAGAGCCTGCCAGACATTCCCAGAAGAGCTCCAGTTCATTTGCATGTCTCAGTGTCAGGGCAGGATGATCCTCCAGGTTCTTCCATGGAGTAGATGACACTGGACAATGGTTCCACAGCTTGGTTTCTCCTGGCAGTGGATCTGCTGCAGTGTGGCTCTCACAGCCTTCCTGCCACGGCTGCTGAGCTTGGCTTGTTTTTGGTAGCCATGAGCCCCTGCTCAGCTCTGGTTTGCACCTTGCGTGCATAGGTTCAATTTGAGAAGCAGTGTTTCTCTATGTTTGAGCTCATTTGTTGTGAAAACAGAGGCTCTGACTCACAATCCTTGATGGATTTAACTGAGGCACTGTGGACGATCTAAGCCATCTGCAACAGCCAGTGTCTCTGTAGCAGAGGCAGCATGGGGCCATCCAGTCTGCTCTTGCATGCTGAGATTATCTAATCTGAACCAATGCAGAAGGTGGACTGGAGCTCGTATTGAACCAAGAGCAGAGCTCATACTTGTTCTTCTGGTGCCACTGTGAGAAGGGAGAACTGTCTCCAGCTGTGAGGACAGCTGGTTGTGGCAGTGCTCCAAACTGCCCAGGTTAAAATGAGCCCCTGGGCCTTGTAGAACTTCCATTTGGTTCCCTCTCGTGACTTTCATTTGGTCCCCTCTCAAGGTGATGAGAACTATTTGTGTCCACCACCAAAAATGAATGCAATCTCCAGCCACCTGGTGGGATGTAAGTTGTTAACTAAACAGGAAGAAAATTGTTTGGAAACTATTGAGAAACATTACAGTAGTTATTTATGCCAGGAAACCAGGAGGTACCTCAGCTGAGAGGTTAGTGTTTGTTACAACAGACATGGAAAATTTGAAAGATTAACCACAGAATAAATTCTGTGTATACATTCCAGTGCATATAATTTGTTTGAAATCATCCATTCATGTTTGCTTTCATCTAAGCAAAATCAACAGATTAAAATACTAACTGCGACAGAGTTGGTGCAGGGATCTGATCATCTTGAAAGTGGATGTGGACCTAGGAGTTGTATAAAATCTCTTTCCCAAAAATACATTTTTTTCCTTGGATGTATAACTGAAAACAAACTGCTTCAGATGCATGGCTATTAATAACAATAAATTGTTTAGTTAGGTAAGTTCCTGGGGCAGACTGTGAACTGAAGGAACATTGAGTTTGGCAAAGTCCTCTGGAAACTATCTTGTCCATCATCCCTGCTCAAATGAGAATGGGAGCAGGTTGCTCATGGCCCTGTCCTGCTGGGTTAGACTGTCTCCACAGCCTCTCTGGGCAACCTGTTCCAATGTTTGACAACTCTCACACTTGAAATATATGTATATATATTTTTTTCTTTTTCCTTATATTGAAAGGGATTTTTCTGTATTTTATATTGTATATTTATATTATATCAGTCCAAGGCCTGCTATGCATTATTGTGAGGCAAGGCCTGTGGGAAGAGGTGTTGATTTGTATCAGCCTAGCAGATACTGCTAAGGAAAAAAGTCACAGATTTTTTTTAGCTACCAGCCCTTTTACAGGATTGTTGCTTCTCTTTGTAATTGGAAGTGAGTGGAAGATTTTGCCCTTATTACACGTTGCAGCTGTTTAACTCATGCTTGAGTCATCCACTGTAAAAAAAAAATCTCAAGCTTCTTCTTTTCAGATATAAAATAAGCAAAATTGTTTATTGTAAGAAAGTAAGAAAGGGTTATTCAAAATAGAATAAAGACACCACCGTGTTATTAATGAAAAAATGTGTTTGATCAGATCTGCAAGACTTGATTCCATTTCAGTCCCATGCTCAATCTGAATTTTCCAGTACAATGTCTGTCCTTGTGAATATGTAACATATTTGTCTCTAGAGACAGGGACTTACTGAATGCCAGAGTGCTAGAGGGATGATAGAACCAGTTCACTTTGACTGTTATGAAATATAAGATAGAAATCAAAACAGAACAATGACATATTTTTTAGTTTTGTTTGACATTGACTGTATTCCCCTGTTTGTTCCAGCTATGTGAAATTGTATCTTATATCTGTGTGCTACGCTGGCCCAGTACTGTAGTCCTTTTCCAGGTAAATGGTATTGATTTCAGTGGATATTTTGCCTGAGCTTTATCTTGAAGTTTAAAGACTTTAATTCTGATTATATGTAACCTAACACAAAATCACCCTAAACTGACCAGATGTTAGGTTAAATTTCAGTCGTGATATATGCACTGGCATAATAACAGAACGTCCTGTTGATATCAGCACAAACTGTCTTCAGATCTGAAGCACTGGTATTAAGGAGAGTTCAGGCTTAAGAAGAAACATATGTCTTTGAAAGAAGGTGATTCCAGAATCCTACGGTGTCTGAGTTTATTCTTTCATTCTTTAATTTGAACCCCCATCTTCATACACCTCTTCCTGTTCAAAGCTAAGCCCAGAAATATCAAGTGAGCAATCATGTCATGTAGTCCCTCAGTAATTCATATCTTCACTGTGTGGACCCATCAGCAGAAAGCTGTTCACCCATGTTTGTCATTTCTAACAAATACATCTAACACTGTACTCTAAATGCAGTTTCAGTTTGATTCAGTGAGATGAGCTGAGTGTTATATTTACTCTGTTTTACTGTCTGTTTGGAGACACACTCTGAGGATCTCAGAAGGTTTTGGTCAGGTCATAGAAGTGAGCAACACTTTTTTTGTCAGAATGTGCAGATTTGCAAATAGGGTTGGAAATTTCAGGAGAGCAACCTTGCATGAGTATGATTTGGCAGCAGTCTGGCAGAAATATGGGAAGAGAACTGTCTACCATGGGGCAGTTCAACATTTCCACTTCCCATCTCTAACACAGCAAAGATTCCCAAAGGTCCTAAAATAGAGGGGTTGACCACAGTCCTCCAGTTACAAGAGGTGTGCAGCCTTGTATCTGTCTGGTGCCCTGATTGTGCAAACAGCCTTATGTACACAGACAAGAAGTCCCAGTGAATTCAGGGCATTATTTACTTTAAAGCTATTTTGAAAACTAAAGCATAAACAATAGATCTTATCAATTGTTCCTCAAGGCCTGGACTTCTTGACTTTATTCAGTCTGGAACTTCCTACTTTAGACTTCCGACTTCAGACTTTATTCAGTCTTCAACTTCTGGGGTAAAGTCTTCCAATGTTAAATAAAATATACTATGGCTCATAAACATGATCAGGGGTTTCAGGTAGAGGAGGAGAAGTTAACAAAAAAAAGATATTGCAGTAGGCTAAGCAAGATATACTACTATACATATAAAAGGAGATCAGCTTCTGCAGATTGTAGTTTCATTCTCAAAACAGTTGTCGATAGCAGACTTTTATTTTTTTTTAATTTTTATTATTACTATTTTAAAGTAATAGCTCAGTTGGAAGGGACATACGGAGATCAACAAGTCCAACTGCCTGACCACTTCCGGGCTAGCCAGAAGTTATTGTTATGTTATTAAGGGTACTGTCCAAATGCCTCAAACACTGACAGGCATGGAGCATCAGCCATCTTGCTAGGAAGCCTGTTCCAGTGTTTGACCATCCTCACAATAAAGTAATTGTTCCTAATATCCAATCTGAACCTCCATTGGCACAGCTCTTTGCCATTTCCTTAAGTCCTGTTATCAGTGACCAGGAGCAGAGACCAGTACCTCCATGTCCACGTCCCCTCCTCAGGAAGTTGCAGAGAGCAGTGAGGTCACTTCTTGACATCTCTTCCTCCAGAGGAGACAACCCAGGTGTCCTCAGCCTCTCCTCACAAGATATGCCTCCAACCCTTTTACCAGCTTCGTTGCCCTCCTCTGGAAGATTTCAAGTCCATTCTAATACTGTGGAACCCTGAACTGCACATGACATGATATCCAAGGTGAGGTTCAGTTTTCAGCCCAACCCCTTTATGAAGAAGGGCATGTAAGGCAGTCCCAGAGACTGGGGAGCTCCTTGGCTAAGCAAGAAATAGAAGGTGAGGGTCAGAGCCTAGCACCAGTTCTTCAATGATATTTGCTACCTGACCACTTCTGTTTGGATTACAAGCCAGGAGATGACCTTGCAGCCCAGCCCAGACTAGACTTTTCAGCAAACACAAGAAAAGACATGGCTGAACTCCCACCCCCATGGTTGACTCTTCTGGTGGTTTTAAGGCCCTTTCTCTAGGGAAGCTGGTGGGAACCCTGCCCACATGGAACAAGAATATAGACCCTCATTTCTCTCTCCCACTCTCAGCTGCATTTTCTGTTCACTGCATGAGCAGCATCGCCTTGTCACTTTGTGAACGAGCCAGATAAGTAGGCAAATTTCAGACACCAGCCAAGGCATGATGGTTCTATGGCAAGATGGGAAAGCTGGGGACACCCTGTGAGCTACACTGCAGAGAAGCACAGCAGGACTGTCTGCTTGCACATACATCCAGTGTGTGGCAGACACATAAACACTCTGGAGATTTTACTGGGAGAAATAAAAGAGCAGAGGAAATCTGGCTTCTTCTCAAATTAGACAGCAGCTGAACAGGAGGATCAAAATTTTGGACACAGGCAATTAAAGTGTCAGTCTCTGAATGTAGCTACTGGTGCCTAGAAAGAGATTAATTTCAATCTGCATTTCAGACGTGCTTACTAGAAGAAGAAATACTCTCAGTTCAGACTAGGATTTAGCAACAGTGCCTAGTCAAATAAATGCTAACAGACTGCAAATATTTTTTGAATTATACGTTAATTACACTGGTGATGCTACTGTAGATATTAATGAAAATGCAAAGCATATGGTTTGGAGAAACAATTAAAAAGTATGTCTTGTGAGATGGGGTGATATTCAATCAGCAAATGTATAAGTATGTATGTTTCTGGAGATGTCAGAAAAAGCATGAGCCTTTGACACTGAAATAAACTGGCTTGCATTAAAAGGTAGCTTGGGCAAAAGAGATTTTTTTTTACGTATTTTATCCTCTTTCTGTGAGCAGATTACAATATGGTGGACCTCTAAATAGTGTTAAGACAAAGTAATCATTGAGTTATTTTTACATTTTGCACATGATGCTAATCATGTTTGTAGCTTTATGGTTTTGAATACAATGACTTTTTTATTTCTAGAATACAAGCAATACTTCTATGAATTTGCTTCATGCTTAAGCTGCATAGAAAGGGCAAAGGAATGGTTTTCTTTTATATTATGGCAGCTATATATTAATAATGCGTTTTACTTATTAGTAATATAGTATTTACTTTAAAAAAGGAAGATTTACACAGACCTCTTACACAGACCTCTTTTTTTTTTTTTTTTTTTTTTTTCTTTCCATGACATCTTTATGGGTTATTTTGTGAGGGCTGTCCATATTATTGGCATGAGCAAAATTATTTAGTAATGTTGAATTTCTTTAATGTCAGGGTTGGCTTTTTGAATGTCCTTTGCCTTTCTCTTAGAATTCACATCCCTTAATGATTTCCATCTATGTCTTTTTAATACATTTAGGATTCTTCATTCTAGCTTAAATCCACAGCTACTAATCAGGCCTCAACACTAAAGCAATATAGGAGGCTAGAATATGGTCTGGCAGCCTTGTGACAGAGCCTTAATTACTTTTTCCATTTTATCAAACTCATTATGACACTGGCATTAAGAATCCATATTTTGCCTGCTATAGAGAGGGTTTTTCTTTTCTTTCATAGGCTTAGCACAACCACGATCAATGCCAGAAAGTTATATAAAATGAACTGGTGATTGCCTGCAACCACCAAATCTCACCCAGGCTTACTCAATTTGTAAAATATACATTTGTAGCTGAAAAAAAAAAAAAAACACAATCTCTCTATTCTCCAGAAGGTATTTATCAAGCCCATCTTGGCACTAGCAGTATGTGGTTTATGGTCAGTTTCAGCTAACACTGGTCTCTCATAAATAAAGAACTTTTTTTACATCCATGGCTTAAGGCCAAGGACTCCTTCATTCTTTCAGCATATTTACATTCAGTCTTTGTTAGTGACCATGATGCATTAGCCACTTGTCTCCAGCTTCAACTGTGTTATTGAAAGAGTATTGTGCCAATACTCTCCTGGGATGTATCCATAGACAAACTACTTTTGTGCTTATTGTCATAGTATTTCAGGACTGGGGCCTCTTTAATTAAATCCTTCAGTTTCCCAATCTCTCTTAAGATTTGCATGTGTTGTTCTTTGAATGCTTTTGAGTACTAATGCTCTAAGGCTGTTCATTCAGACAACTATGTTAGTCATAAATTTCTCTATGTAAACCACAGTTCCAAGAAATCATTGCACCTCTTATTTTTTTGTTCAGTCTTTCATAGTGATAGCCCCAACACTATCATTATCTTTGCTGGGTCTCTCCCATCCACACCCTTTGCAGACACTCCCTTATCATCTGCATTTGTTTAGCTTTAGCTTCACAATACTGAATCTTTTCAAAGCTGCCCGAGACCTATGATTATGCCAACATCTGGGTCTTCTGTGAGATTTGATTTGAATTATAATCCCAGTTCTTGATCACCATCTACTCCCTTTCCAAGGATGCCACCCATAGAATTACAAGATTGGCTCCGTGACATCAAACTCCCTTGGATTTTTAGACCTCCAGCACTTCGTGTGTTTCTGTTTGAAAAAAAATGGTGTTCCTCTATTTCTCTTCAGTACTTCTGAGATTCCAGGGTTACAGTTTCATAGTGTTTGTTTGTTTGTTTGTTTGCTTTTCCTTGAAACAAACAGCACTGAAAATGCCATGCCCCCAGGACACAGTTATCATCACAAACAAAGATACTGGCTGCCTGCCTTCCCCTCAGCTGCCACCACACGCAGATGCACACACCAATGTGGAGGTGTATATGCTTCCCTGTCTGTTTTCCATGAAGCTTTGGCATGCTGATTTGTTATGCTTTCTTAAGCTAATGAAGTAACTGAACATGTAGAGCAAAGGACCCAGGGCTTGAAATAGCCTTGTTTTCTTTCTGTGGGTCCACACCTTGAACTCAGGATGTTCCTTTACCTGCTCCATCTTCTTCCTAGGATTAATTTATCTTGCCCAGGCTCTGGGATTGAGCTTCATTCATTGTTCATGAAAAACTGACAGAGTGATGTTTCTTTTGAAAAGAGATTTTGGTAGCCTGACACTGTTCTCTGCATAAGAGAGTATTCTAAACAGTTCTTCAAAGAAAGTCTAAAGAGAGCATACACAAAAAGTTTTGCTATATAGCTTCAGAAGTTTTGCTATATAACTTCAATATGCAGCTACTTAATCCTAGTGTAAATACATTTTAGGACTGTAGTAATGTCGGCATTTGTTCAAAAGAGCAGTCCTACCTAAAGTAGTGGTTTTGTGAACAAAATTGTACTTACATGCAGACCTGACCACTTAGGCTTCTGGTTTGTTGTTTTGTTTGTTTGTTTTTTTGCTTGTTTTTCTGAGCATGATAAATTCTGGAGACTGAGCTACAGTCCCAATACAGCTATATCAAAAAATAATAATAAAATATTGGAAAGCTGTTTTCTCTTACCTAAATATGCTTGTTCTATCAGACTGAAACATTGTAGGTCTGGGAAGTGGTTTGCAGCCCATGGCTTGGACAGGTACACGTTTTGCTGGATTAAAAACTAGCTGAACGGCCAGGCCCAAAGAGTGGTGGTGAATGGAGTGAAATCCAGCTGGTGACCAGTCACCAGTGGTGTTCCCCAGGGGAAAGTGTTGGGGCCCATCGTCTTTAATATCTTTATTGATGATTTGGATGAGGGAATTGAGTGCTCCCTCAGTAAGTTTGCAGATGACACCAAGTTGAGGGGAAGTATTGATCTTCCGGAGGGCAGGAAGGCCCTGCAGAGGGACCTGGGCAGGCTGGGTCAATGGGCAGAGGCCAAAGGGATGAGGCTCAACATGGCTAAGTGCCGGGTCCTGCACTTTGGCCACAACAACACCATGCAGCGCTACAGACCTGGGGCAGAGTGGCTGTAAAGTTGTGGAGGGGAAAGGGACTTGGGGGTGCTGGTTGATGCTCACCTGAACATGAGCCAGCAGTGTGCCCAGGTGGCCAAGAAGATCAATGGCATCCTGGCTTGTACCAGGGAATAGGGTAGCCAGCAGAACCTGGGAGGTGATCATCCCTTTGTATCTTGCTCTGGTGAGGCCATACCTCGAATGCTGTGTTCAGCTTTGGGCCCCTCACTACAAGAAGGACATCAAGGCTCTGGAGAATGTCCAGAGAAGGGCTACAAAGCTGGTGAAGGGCCTGAAACACAAGTCCTCTGAGGAGAAGCTGAGGGCACTGGGTTTGTTTAGTCTGGAGAAGAGGAGGCTCAGGGGAGACCTTATTGCTATCTACAGCTGAAAGGAAGGTGTGGGGAGCTGGGGATCAGCCCCTTCTTGCAGATAACTAGTGATAGGACTGGAGGGAATGGCCTCAAGTTGCACCAGGGGAGGTTCAGGCTGGAAATGAGGAGACATTTCTTCACAGAAAGAGCAGTCAGGCATGGGAACAGGTTGCCCAGGGAGGTGGTGAAGTCACTATCCCCGGAGGTGCTTAAGGAAAGGTTGGACATAGTGCTGAGGGACATGGTTTAGTGGGCGATAGTGGTAGTAGGGTGATGGTTGGACCTGATGATCTTGGAGGTCTTTTCCAACCTTTATGATCCTATGATTCTCATGACAAAGGATTTTAACTGGACCAAAATATATTTTAGGTGGAACCCTGGACACATTATCAGTTTTGACCTCAATAGCTAAACTATGCTCTGTAATTACCGGTAGAAGACTTTCTGCAAATAATTTTCTTCCTGTCAGGCAGTCCAAAACCACTCATTGTGTAGTCTTTGTGGATTCATATTTGTTATAGAGTATTACCGATGCTTGGTGTATTTTGCAGGTGTGGTGTGAAGGCAACAGCAAGGGTCTTGATTTCCTCAGTGTTGACCACTTTAGTGTATTAACATACATGTATTTTGTAAATTAAATAATTTACAAGGTGTTATTAACTAGCTGGACTTTTAAAAATAACTAGCCAGTCTACTGGCATTTGGAAAGGTTTGTTAATGTACACTCCCTTTTTTTCTATCATAAGGACAAATCATCTGGGCGTTAACAGGGGAAAAGTTCTCACTGATTTCACAGTATGCTTTCCAGTATGATATCACCATAACTTGGCTTACTTTGTGTAACAATCCTTTTTTTATCAGATATACCTAAAGAAAAAAAATATATATATATATATATTAAAAAATTCTGCAAGCGTTCTCTAATGACTCTTTAGACCACAGATCACTATCAGGGATTTTTCTGGTGTATTATGTAGTGTCCTCCAGTGACAAAGCGTGCTATGGCAAAAGTCTACCACAGCAGTAGCTCCCTTTTGCACAGCTGTCCCCTCAGCTACCTGCGCAGCAGGAGAAGCAATTGCCAAAAGACTGACTGAGAAGGTTTGTTGAGCTGTGAAGAGCTACCACTACCTCCCCTTCCTTTCCGTGCCATAGTAGTCTCAACACTGCATATTGTCATTTCTGTGATAAGTCAGGGACATGCATCCCTTGATCCTCTTACCTGTGAGACAAGCACAAGTACTTCACTTGCCAGGGCAGTGTCTGTATCCCCATGGCCAAAAAGAAGCCAGAAGAATTTTAACTAATCTTCTCACTAGACCACACAAGTACCCTGATGTTGGCATCTACTCCCCGGCACAGAAAGGCTGAGCATCCAGCTGAGAGCTTGGAGGGAGCCAGTTGTGAAACACTGAACAACTGGAACTCATTAACTTCCCTTTTGAACAACAAGAAAAAAAAAAGTTTTGTTGTGTCTATGTGCCTTCAACTTCTCACTCTAAACAGTGTTCAGATTTTTAATACTTGTTGCAGAAAATAGTTTATTCCAAGTAAATACAGGAAATTCCTTTTTGGTATTCCAATATGTCTTGGACAAAGCCACTGCTGCTGTGGGTTGAGGTATTTTTGCTCAGATCATTGGTCTAATAACCTCTTCTCATTAAAGAATAATGAAATATGTTTGTTTCTTTACTGGAATCAGATAAGTGAAGCAATAGCAGGCTCACACTGAAAGCATAAGCAACTGTTGCTTCTTAAAACAAGGGAATCTGCAACACATATGTATGTGGGCATTGCAGCTTTTCTAGGTATTTTGATGAAAGACAGGATTAGAGAACCAGTTTATCAGCAAGAGAGTATCAGAAGAAGCAGCTGGAATAGGCCTGGGCAGCTTCCAAGTGGCATATACTGTTGTCAGATCAAAAACAGAGGTAAGAGGAAGAGGACTGCTGCATACTGCAAACCCAGGTTGTATTCAGACAGCAGCAGGATCGAGAGGATGATCTTCGGTCCATGATGGTGACCACAGCCATCTGCAGCTGCTCTGGCTGTGACCAAGTGGCTGCATGGGAAATGAAGGAAAAGGGAGTCGAGATGAGCAGCTTGCACTGACATGCATTTTCAGGGTCAGTGTTTGATATTATCTCTACCCTACTACTTTTTAGCTAGACTGTTTCAGCTTTTCCAGCCCAAATCCTGTTTTGAACATTTACAAGTTCGAAGCAATACCCTGGAAGCTAATGGAGCTACATAAACGTATGACCTCAACAAAAAGCAGCATGCTCTTTTATGCAATATACTTTATGCTAGAGACCTTCCCATGAACTCAGATGGTGAAATACTTGCATGTTGGTCTGTTCAAAAGCTGAAAGATCTTTTTGTAAACCACCTCAATTGTACATGAGGGCTTTATTATATACCAACATGTATTTGATTTTTGTCTTTGGAATGGTTTGCATTAGTGTTCCTTGGTACACATCCAATTTAGATTTAATAAGATAGTTCTTGTCTGTTAATAAAGTAACAATAATTAAAAACATATTTCTTGCCATTTAAATTCCATGCAATCAATATATTTTCTGTGCTTCTTAAAGTATGTTTTTAATGATCAGCTGGAATTACTTTTATGCAGAAAAACTGTTTTTAATAAATGAAAATTAAGGATACATTTGTAAACATTAATTTTATAAGAGAAAAGGGACTAAACAAACCCCACGTAGTTTGAGCATAAGTAACAAGCTACAATCAGATTAAAATTTCAAATGCTACAGTATGAAAAATAATTTATTGATAAAGATAGTTCTTTTTTTTTATATATATATATCTTCTTTCATCTGTTTCACTGTGTTAGAGTACTATTTTTCTTTCTGGTAGCCAATTTAAAATTCTAAAAAAGAAGGGATTTTCCTCATTTCAAAGGCACCTTCATTCTCAGCCCACAGAAACCAGCAGGCTGAGCTGTTGGCTGTACACTTGAAGCCATGTTCTACATGTGCATCTGGGACCCACAAAGCCTGATATGGGATGTTTCCCTATGTGCCTGTCTATCCCATGTTCCTGCTGGAGCCTGGGAATGGTCTCTGGGTCACCTTCTCATCCTGCTGCTGTTCTCCATGGGGCATATTATCCCTCTTTGGGATTCAGGCCAGACAAAAACTGAGCAGGGGAGTATAAAAGCAGAGGAGTGGATACGATGAACCTCCTGTTCCTTCTCCTTGAGGGGTTGGAAGAACAGTGGACAATAGAAACTTCCCAAATCACATGACGTCAATGGCCAGAGCTCCACAGATGAAATTTTATTTTTATGGTACCTGGCACAGAGATGCATTGGAAAACCTGATCAGGGATGAAGGATGTGGCTAAGATAAATAAGGTTTGGAGCTAACTCCAGCTGTATTCAACAATGGAGCTGCTCTGAAATGTGTAGCATGTGAAGTATGGTATGCTCACCAGCCCTGTTTATTAAGGGCCAAAAAGCTGAAAATGATGGATAAAAATAGTGTGTGGTCTTTTCTCTCCCTGCACAATGTACCACCTCTTTCTCCATTCCCAGCAGAGATTACCCATAACTGAAGATAGAGGCATTGTTTTGCAGAAATTTTGAAACTAATAAGAAATGATGACTGTGTCAAGCAAAGTAGTTGGCAAGGAGATTTGTTGTGTGTGGGGACCAAAGGACAGATGAAAGAGATTTTTATTTATAACCCCCTTTTATTCTTTAAATCGATGGATGGTGGTGAGTTATTATCTCCCCAACATGGCCTTCCCTGATGTTTCTGCAACAGAATAGATGACCATATACTCTCCACTCATTTTAGTTACAACTAACACACCAAACACAGCAACATCTGACAACATGCAACAATGCAGTGGGTACAGCCAACAGCAATTTGCACTGAAACACTGATTTAGGTTTATCACCACCAATCCTGAGTACTTTCAGACTTTCAAAGCTAATGAAAACATGTCAAAAGAACAAAGTGCTGTCTGTAAGACAGAAGACCTAGGGAGTGAAACTGACCAGCAAAGCACTGAGGTAGGTAACAGTGGGGAACTGGTCCTTCAGTGGCCCTCACAAAGTCAGATTGCACAGAGGTGCTTGCCGCACGGGGCTAGTGTTTTGTATCCAAGGCAGTGGATAACAGAGCTCCAAGCTCCCTCTTTCTCAGTGATCCCTGAACAATTACAGCATAGACAAATTATGTGCTGCAATGGACACTTGCACATTACTGGTGTGGTTGCTATCAACATATATAAGCAAGCTACAAAATACCAGAAGAATACTTTATGTCAGTTTTAGCCACATTTGCACAGGAGTATTCATGGAGAAAGAGAATCTCTTAAAAAACATGACAATGATTTCTAAATCAGGAACCTTGTCCAATGAAGACAGGGGATACTTTTTCAGGTATATTTTGAAGGCTTCTCAATCAACAGAAATCAGGAGCAAATTTTCTCTGTGCAACAGTGGGAACATTACGGGGTTCATTTAAAGCCTGATCCCAAGCATGCTGTGATGATGGAAAGGACTCAGATTAAGGCCAGCAGCTGAAAATCAAGACCTCAGTGCAGGTTTAGGGCTGTGTGGCTGATAGTTGAGCACACCATTTCCCCAGCCAGCAGGTATCCAAGGCAATACCAGAGGCTATCAGCAGGTCACTATCCCACCTGTGGATGCCATCTTACACACCAGGCAAGGAAATAGCTGTAATCGATTCTTCTCTTAGTGTGTCTAAAGCCCATGACAGCATAAGCTGTACTCCTCAATGTGTAATTTTTTTGTCAGTAGCAACATGCTTCCAAGAAAGCAGAAACAAGCTAACAAAATTGGAAGAAGCTCTTGAAAACATCCTGCTTGTATAATCAACACTGACTGAATATATCTTCATGGAGAGTTGGATGCCCTTCACTTTTTTGTTTTGTGAATGTGAAGGAAAGGAACATTTAAGATATGAGGTTAGCTATCTGTTTCATTATCACAAAACTGCAAAATACTTAGGAAAGATTTATTTCACACTGAAAGTTAAGCTTAATGTATTTATTTATGGAAAGGGCTGGTGATTTGAATCTGCAGGAGATAAAGCAGACTCCATTTGTCGCTTTTCCTTTCTCCAGAGTTTTATTATCTCCTCTGTATTTCTCAGACTACCCCTTCTTTAATATAGATGCATAAGATTGAGTTTCCATTCATTAGCACATGCTTTGTAAAAATCTCACAAGTCTCCCTGGTCTCACTTTAATAGTTAAGGAAAGTGGAATTCTGGCCTTCCATGGGAAATAGCAATAAAATGAAAGTTAACAATTCTTGAACATCAGAAGAAAGCAGGAAGCTTGAGACTCCTTAAGCCCTGAGCAGAGACAGAGGAGTACAAAGTTGCATTGCAACAGAGCAGGAAGTAAACTGTATGTTTGTGCTTGCACGTCAAATCCTCCACATGACTACAGTGAAGAAATGGGAAAATAGTAGAAGAAAATGCATTTTTTGTATCTACCACAGGCCAAAGCCACCTCTGGTGCAACCTGAGAATGCTGTGAAGTTTTTTGTTTGTTTGTTTGTTTCATTGTTACCATTAACACATACAAATCAGAAAAGATTTTTTTAGGATTTCCTTGGAAAGAAAAAATCATCTGCTGACAACAATCCAAAACTTAAGGAAGATTTATATACCACAGTCTCATTTTGTGTTCCTTGGGTAGAATCCCAAATTCCCTTCACTTTCACCTCTAAGGAGTCATTAGCATTTATCAGGTAAATAATCTGTAAAAGGCAGATTATATGCCCATAAATCCATTATAATTACATCGATTTCAAAAGCATTATTGAAGATTTATACCCAAGTAACTGAACTCACAGTTGGTAAGCTTTGTAAGGAAGATTCTAAATATTTCCTCAAGAGAAAACAGTCCTTACCATGTGCTTTTTTTTTTTTTTTTTGTTCTAAACATCTTCACCTTCCATCATAATGAAGTATTTTATATAAATATAACATGAGGTAATGACACTAACTGAGAAAGAAAATAAATTCACACTAGAATATCAAACTGAAGTCTTCCCACCTGTTTTATATTAACTCAGACCACCATCTTAACATTATTTAGCACAGCACTCCTATTTCATTGCACCCATCTTTTCCCTCCTTACCTTGTCTATCTGACAAAAACCTTTCTTTGTAGTGCATTTTAATATGAAATATATATTTTGCAACTTGCATCTTCACAGATTCATCAGACTAAGCACTCACAGAAAGTGCATTCATCAGCTATTTTCTGTTATGTATCCAGACACTAACGCACACCTTCTGTGTTGATGAACCATTTTGAAGTGTTAGTTCAGCCCTTGCTGAAGCTAGATGGAAGCCAATGAAGTGCTGTGGTTACTGTTACAGAGAAGCTCGAATGATTTCTGATCACAGTCCCTGGAGCCCGTTGTGTTGCTGCTCTGCTGACAACGCCAAGTCCATTATTGCTTGCACGAAAGATAAAGGATTGTAGCAAGAAGAATAACTTAATGGAGACTGCAGAAGACGTTAATTTACCCCTTGATGCACAAGATCAGGCAATCCTAACTAAATGTCTACATAATCTGTCTCAGAAATGTTTTAACTTGTTGTAGGTTCAATTATAAGGTTACGTGTATAAGGACTGTGTTTATAGAAAGGGAAAGAATTATTTATTATTAATGTTTTCTGTTTGTTTGTTTAGTGAGAATAAACATCAATATAAATTTTGTGAAATGAAGTAGAATCACATAGACTCCAATTTGCTATAGTTCACGTTACTTATTCACATAACAGAGTCATGCATGGAAGCTGTGCTCCACACTAAAGCCCACAGGTGTGGGAAGTCCACAACACCATAGGGAAAATGAGTGGATATTTTGTAGGAGCCCTGTTACTGGGGATCATGCCATGAACCTCAGATCAGCAACCTAACTAAAGGTGTCAAAATACTTAAAAACATAGCTGAAGGGAATAAAATAAAATAAAGTAAAATAAAATAAAATAAAATAAAATAAAATAAAATAAAATAAAATAAAATAAAATAAAATAAAATAAAATAAACACTATCTCAGAGAAAAGTAAATGACTGGATGAGAAGGATAACAGAAACAAAACCATGTGATCAAGTACGCCAAACATCTACACAACCAGGTAGTTCCAGCCCAGGATCAGCTTACATTTGTTATGTAAACGTAGATTTTTTTTCCTCTTTTCATGTCTGAAAATATTTTTTTCTGAAAATTTTTTTTTCTGAAAAAATTTCCTCTTTTTATGTCTGTCTCACCTGAGGTGTCATTAGCTGTTAATTTGCTCTTATATGTCACGGTTTATTAAAAAAATATTATTTTTTATTATTTTTTTTTATTTCAACAAAGTAAGTATGAAAAAAATTGTTCACAAGAATGTTTCCTTCTTTGACAAGGCTCTCTGCTGGCAAAAATAGATCCCAAGACAGAGAGCAGAGTGCATGGCGTGTCCTCACCATCCATATCAGTCAGGGAGAAGATGGGTTACAGCTCATGTCACTGATGGATATCAGGTGCAAATGCCACCTGGGGGAATAAGACCAGACAGCCCCCAGGGGATAAGGATTGATCTTAATGAGATGCCTGTTGTCCAAAGCAAACTCTAACCCTTCATCTCACAAGACAGCAGGTTTACTAGCTGGTATCTCTCTTAGGTTCTGCTCTATAGCATGGAGATGGGTTTGTGTGAATGTTCTCCTTTCAGTCATCCCACAGTCAACCTAGAGCACACCCAGCCTGAACATGTGTCTTTCCTCACCCATCTCCTGTAATAATTTTCCATCTTCTCTTGCAAACATAAATGTAATCTCTCACTTAGGAGGAAGAAACGCAAACGCTGGGCTCCCAGTGTTTGTTAATGCCTCCAGATGTTCTCCCATTTGCACTGCAGGGTGATACAGAAAGAATGCTAAGTGTGGCTGGTTGTGATCCTCTTCTCACACAGACCTCATTTCTCAAATTCCAGCTTGGTTCCCACAGGAAAACTTTCTGAAAAGAAAAAAAAAATCTTTCTGAAAAGCTTCTCAGCTCCTTGCTAGCTCATCTTTAAGACTACTCAGCTTTTTTTACAAACGTTGGGTTCACATCCCAGACCCTTCACTTCTTGAACTTGCAGATGTTAATAATGGGACCCAGGATGTTGTTATTAGCTTGAAGTTTGCTACAGGGACTCTATTCTGTGCAGGTGTCCAAAAGGACCAACTGTAGTAGGACAAAGAAGGTGCTTTGTGCTTTTGTTGCCATTACTACCAGAAGCTCATACAAATGAAATTGTTAAAAGTTATTAATGGATATTCAGTTACTGGATCATGATCTGGATGAACAATGAGACCCATTTCAGCAACAAAAAGTATGGTCATGAACCTGCACACACCTGCACAGTAACAAGAAGTACTGGTTTCAGGCTGACTCCAGCTCTGTTTGGGGAATGATAATCAGTTTATGTGATGCCATAAGTTTTGTTTCACAGTACTTTTTAATGTCTATACTGTTTTTCTCCCAATGCTTAGAATGCAGTTCTCTCTCACAGTGAGAGACGTTTGGGGTGTGCAACTTACCATAGTCGCACAGTCACTACAGCAACTACTAAGATAGCTCAAAAGCTTATGAATTAAAAGGAAGGAAATAGCATGTTGATAGGCCCAACAGCAGAACAGCCAGGGTACCTTACTGCTGCTGGTGTGAGCAATTGCAGTCCACGTCTCTATAGCCTGGCCCCTCTGATGTTTCCCTAAGCTTGATGTAAAGTGCATAGACAAAGTGCCATGAAAGCGCAGCTGCCTGTGTCTCACTGAGTAGCAACCAACTAGAACAAAATAGAAGGGAGAGTGGAAAAAAATCATCTAAAATGCTTATGTATCAAAATGAAAACAGTGTTGTTGGGTCTTTCTGAGGGTGCCCTGACGTCAGTGAATGTGATGTTGGTTGCTAATTTCAGACACCCACTGACAGACCAATGCTGTGATCTCTAGGAGAGGCTGCTAAGAGTGTGAGGAAGCTGGGATCATGCTGATGCAGTATCCTGCAGCTCTAGCTTTCATCTCTGAGTCTGCAACTCTGTAGCTAAAATCCGTCTTTTGTATCCTATTGAAACCAGATTGTGTCATTCCTGGTTTATTTCGCATTCTCTCCCCAAGTGCTCATGATTTAGCTTGAGATATTCACACTTTTCAGGGACTGCTTGACTGATAATGCTATTCTGATGCACTAAATAACCATGAAAATATCCCAACACAACAGTATTATCATTTTTCTATGTATTCAGTTAAGCTTGTTGGTGATTTTGTTCCTGGTAAATGCACTAGATAAAGCTTCCTGCAGGAACTGAAGGCATTGGTGGGTGCTTAATTTGGGTCCCTAATAATTAAATAAGGTGAACAAGCACCTTTTTGAAGTTTTGCCCTCTGGCAAGACTCATGCCATCTGGTTTCACCTCAGTCAAGAGGCTTAATGGGACAAGGGTTTTGTGTGCATGCATTTATAGAAGTAGAGAGGAGGGTTGTCAAGAGCTGGGAAACATGAGACAGTGTGAAAGAAAATAGACTTTGTGGGCTGACCTCAGATATTCCTCACCTACGTAGTTCTCCATATGGAAAATAGGTGGAGCCAGAAGAAGGCAAACATGCAGAAAGCTTTATATACCTCCAAGTTTTTGTGTTTTATGTGACCTAAAAACACTGTACCTCTTTCTTAACTTTGCCGTGCCTATAAGTGTTCTATGACTTTGATCCATCACTGAGAGTTTGCTCAAAGCCATAGTGTTTTACAACAGCAGCTGGGGTACTGGTCTGACTCTGCTGACTCAGCAAGTGCTGGAGGAAGCACAGCAAGCCAGACCAGTCACTGGGAGCAGCAGGACCCTGAACCAGAAGGACTTTTTTTTTTTTTTTTTTTTTTTTTTTTTTTTTTTTTTCCAGAGAAACCCATGGAAAAAGGTGACAGCTGCAGGGGCAAGACCTGATGGGGGTGCCCATAGAAAGATGTATATTCCAGAGAAATTCAATTAATTTAAGGACCATGTGGGTTTCAGTATGTTAATTTTGAAGTTATCTACATATGGGACAAGCCTCAGGAGTGTTTATAATCCTAATTAGTAATATCTTGCCTCAGACTTTGCTCAGCAATCTACCCAGTTCCCTCTACATTGCGTTTCCACTTTTAGTTAGGTTTTCCAGTTCCTGTTCCATTACACAGACAAATAGCAGTGAGTACTTCTAAATGAAGAGTGACTCAACAGGGCCATTACTGGGTAACCACATCTCTCCTAATACTGATATACTTCTTTAGTTGTGGTATTCAGGCAACCACATACTTAGCCAATTCCTAATGCTGCCCCTGCCAATAACAAATCTATTCCTCTGGATTTACAGACATTTCTTCCTTGCTATTGAGTAGCTTACTGAAACCTTTTTCTACGACTTCCAAGCAGCCAACTGAAGTGTGTAAAAAAATTGCTTTCCTTCCAAGTCATTAATATGAGGTGACCTTTAGTTTCACTGGGCTGTTCAACCAAAAGCTGTACATTGTATACTATGAATACTAAGGAGATATTCCCAAAGTTCTAGAAAAGGAACTCATCTCAGTGAAGGCAGCTCACATTAGAAATTTGTTATCTCTTGATAGATGGAGAGGAAGATGCCAAATAATACTTCTTTAAACTTGAGTATTATAACTCCAACTGAAGCAGTAAGAGAATTTGAATATATACATTGCAATTTCATTACCAGGGATCTTTCAGTTTCCTAAGCTAGACAAGTAATTAATAATATGTTTTTTAAACAGCAGTATTTCAGAACTTGGTCACTGAAAATATTTTGTGAAAAACTTTGCAAGGCAAATCTTATCCTACAGGCTGTGAGCAAACCATTACATATGACCATTCAATACTCAGGACTCAGCTTCCTAAGCTAAATTCTTTGTTTCTGTGCCCTGACAGGACTTTTTCAGTGAGTTTTCTTCTGCAGATACTCATAATCCTGAACTAGATTCCTACTTTCTGCCTTGAGACTACAAAGCTTGCTTCAATTTTGCTGTTCTGGCAAATAGGTTAAAATGTACTTTTATTATCTACAAGAGGCACTGCAAATGGAAACAAAAGAGATATAAAACCATTTTAAACAATTGAAAAAATGTGAATAATTCCTCTCAGATAACCTTCACTGTATGTTTTCATATTATTGTTTTAGCAAAAAATAAAAAGAAACTGGACTTACAAAAACACTGAAATAAGTAGGCCCCTTTGGATATGCCAGACGGTTGGGGGTCTATTCTGAATTTCTTGCAGAATGGTATATTTGGGAACTTGTAAAAAGTGAAATAATTAGCAAAATAATTTCCAATATTTATTTTCTTTAAAGCTACTTAGAATGTTATCACTTGGAAAAAACACCTCCTATAAAGGTAACATATTATAAAAAAAAAAATCTTCCCACTTATGTAATAATTACTGAAGATAATATATATTTTAAAATAATAATCAAGATATTTAGCTCTGCTTGAGGATGAGAGATCCTAGGTCATGATTCATAAGGTATTTCCCTGGAAACATCCTCAAATGCTTTATGATACCAAGGCTTGATATCTTCTGACATATCATGAGATTAATTTTACATCACATTGCCCTAGAAAGTGAAACACCACTTACCAGCTTGCCTCCAAATTTCCAGCAGGCCTGACCTTTGGTGAGTCTGCTCTATCTGTTAAAAGCAGTCTTCCATTCAGCGGATTCTTTTGTTTATTTTTACCCATGGCATCATGATTTCTTCACAGGTCCCTTGAAGTCAAGGAGCCTCAGGTCTTCTACATTTAATTTTAATCATGCTCTTCTTAATGGGGATTAGACATCAGAGGCTTCTGCTAAGGCACCTCTACAACTCCCTATGCCAGAATCTCATTCTGAAAATTAATGCTTGAGCTTTGTCATAAGGAGAGATTGCACATACTCATCACTCCTGAGAAGCTTTTTCAGTCACATCCATGGCCCCTCAGCCTGAAAATATTCAACCTGATTTAGAAGTGGGTCAGGTTGAAAAATAGTTTTAGAGGAAGGATCATGTTTTTCCTCCACTGTAGTGTGGTGATAACTTGTTTTGGTAGTGTGGTGATAACATGCTCCCTGTGGGCAAAGCATGTTATGTATTTGTAAATACATATTCATTGTTCAAACAACATTACTTTTTCCATAAATTATATCACTTAAAACATTGTCATAAGTGGTCTAATAACTCATCCTGGAGAAAAATAGTAATGGTAACAAGGGAGCAAAATGATGCCTCTCTGCCCAATAATGTAAATATTTTCTTACCTTTTACTGAACCAGACAAAAATGCTACATTCTACTGACATTCCTGTGACGGCAGGTGCCTCACAGCTGAGTATACATGCTGTGAAAGACTACTCCACATATGTAAGCTCTAAATCCCTGCTCACTCTCACTATCCTTTACTGTTCTTGCATTCTGCCAGTACAGGGTATCACAGATTTCCTTTCTCTTTCTTCTTCCCTGACAATATATAGTCAGTAACATATATTTTCCTGTGATTTCTACATAGCTATACAAAGGCAGAGGAAAGATGGATCAGTGTGCAGACCTTCAAAAATCACTTAGTTCTTTCCCCACAATTGATTTCCTATATCTACATCCTGCATAAAATAGCATAGGAAATATATATTCATATATACATATATGTTATATTATACAGTAGAAGACTGCATGCATATCCTCACCTGTGGAGGAAGTTAACTGAGATGTTTAGTATCAGAGATCACTCAAGTATCCACAACAGACAGCAGAATATCCCTCTTTCATCAGACCCAGACCTGACCAATGCTGAAGTATGAAATACAGTTTAACTGTTAAGAAGAGATTTACCTCATTTCTCAGGTCAGCTTTCAGTCAGTTGCTTCATAGCTAATCTAAAGGCATTTTTCATTTGCAGATTTTCTGCCCCTTTTTTCAGTGAGATTTATCATGCAGTATCTAAAAATAACTTATAGCATAGCCCTCAATTATGCACCTGTCCCACAGGAGAACAGAGCCAGGGTTACAAGTTTTGCCTCAAGCAAAGAAAACAATTATAAGAAAGGCTGTAAGTGCTGCCAGTATCTCTTTCTAATTACTGGACAAAGTGGGAAAAAGCTGCAGACAAACTGTCCTGCTAGTTCCATTAGGTGAGCTAATAGAAAATCTCAGTAACTTTTGTGGTAAAAGGGTTATGGTCTGTTTCATCAGATCTTTACTGAAGATGGTAGAACAGAAAGCAGTTGTCCAGCACAGTGGCATGTGGTGCAATGTATCATATCGGTAGATATGGAAAAAAGGGAAAAAAAAAAAAAAAAAAAAAGCCTTTCTTACACTCCTTATTCATTTTCATAGATGTAGAGACTTTCACGGCCTCAAAAGCTGTAATGGTTATCCAGCTTGATTTGTGCAATGTAATCAAAAGACATTTACTCTATCAAATCTGAAATACAATATAATGTTTGGAATAGCTTACATTCATGAATTAACAGCTTTGAAGTAACTGTGAATCCCTCATATCCCTGAACAAACCATCCCAGCATCACCCTCATGGGTATCTCTGTGAATTTATCCAGCATCATCCCTCCACCATTGAATCTTGTTGTGTCTTTGTCTTCTAGATTTAAGACCTTTCTCCCATGAGAAATTTGTTTTCCTGTGTAGGTGTTCATCAGGTGCAACAAGTCACCTCTTAGTATTCACCCTCTGTCTTGATAAGCTAAGTAGACACACCTACGTTTTTCACTGTAAGGCAGACCTGCTGGACCTTAGAGCATCTTGTTGATGTTTCCTGTTCCTTTCCTAAATTTCCAGAGATGAAATGCAGCAATAAGATTGGGCATGGCTTTCAACAAATGGACCCAGTGATTATTGCATAGAAAAGTAACAGGATTTCCACCTTTCTGCTCAATACTCCCATCCTTGGATGTATCCCATTCTCCACATAAAGCCTCAGAAAGGACCTGACAGTGGCTCCAGCACAGGACCAGGTGGAGAGCTGGTGTTTTCCAGAGAGCAGCCCTCTGCCACACCTAGGCTTTGCTGCTCCATCTGTAGCTTTGGTTCTCTGGATGAACAAAGTACAGCAGCTTATCCCTGCTGTTCATATGCAAATTACTAAATGTACATCTGATTTACATTTCTTAAATTTCTGCTCTGCCCATCAGTGTACTAATGCTCATTTAAAAATCTGATACTAAACCAAAAACGCAGACCCTAGTCTCTGTAAAAACAAGAGCAAAGAAAAGAACCAGTCTGGCATACTTCTCTCAGTGGAAAGATTCTCACCATTTTCCATAGCATGTGTTAAGGCCCATGCAGCTCTGCTGATGAAAAACATTTGTGAAGTGGTTTTACCTGTCAGCTTCACCATTAAAATGGGTTAATTATTCTGAGATAGGTGGAATTATCCAAAAACATAATTGTTTGTGCTATTGAAATCTTACCCTAAGCAAGTCACCTGCTGGAGAGCAGCTCTGCAGAGAAGGACCTGGGAGTCCTGGAGGACAGCAGGCTGACCATGAGTTACCAATGTGCCCCTGTGGACGAGAAGGCCAATGGTATCCTGAGGTGCATTCAGAAGAGTGTTGCCAGCAGGTCAAGGGAGGTGATCCTCCCCCTCTGCTTAGCCCTGGTGAGGTCACACCAGCTGGTGAGGGTGCTGTGTCCGTTTCGGGGCTCCCCAGTGTAAGAGAAATGTGGAGCTACTGAAGCGAGTCCAGAGGAGGGTTTGAAAATGATTAGGGAACTGGAGCACCTGTCATACGAGCACAGGCTGAAAGAACTGTGCCTGTTTAGCCTGGAAAAGAGAAGACTGAGGGGAGACTTCATCAGTGTGTACAAATATCTGAAGGGAGGGTGTTGAGAGGATGGAGCTGGTCTCTTTTCAGTTGTGCCCAGCAACAGGGCGAGAAGCAATGGGCACAAAATGAAGCACAGGACGTTCCAGCTGGATATGAGAGGGCATTTCAGTACTGTGAGGCTGACAGAGTACTGGGACAGGTTGCCCAGAGAGGCTGTGGAGTCTCCTTCTCTGGAGACATTCAAAACCTGACTGGATGCCATCCTACACATTGTGCTCTAGGTGGTCCTGCTTGGCAGGGGGGTTGGACTTGATGGTATTCAGAGGTCCCTTCCAACCTCACCCAATCCATAATTCTGTGATAGAAAAGTATAGGGAAAAAAAAAAAAAAGTCTGATGCCATTCCTAGAAAGGAAATAACTTTTTACAATCAGTAGAACTGTTGTTTGCAGAAGTCTGCCTATGCAAACGCAATTATGGGACTGAAGTCAACAAACTATATCAGAATATAGAGATAATCCCTTCCAGAACAGGGCCATGTTTGTGTTGGACTGGAGGAGGGAGACAGGCTATGAAGAGGAATTGCCACTTTGCCACATACAAAGTAACTACAAAGAGAAAAAGTCATCTGGGTAGGAGCACAAAGCCTACTGCAAAGCCTACTGAAGGAAAACAAAAACAAAAAATGCAAACACACACACACACACACACAAAAAAAAAAAAAAAAAAAAAGCAATTTCATTAACCTCAGTAGGCTTCAGATATGACTGTGAATTACAGCTTTGATTTTTTTCAACCTGGAAAAAAAGTCAAAGTGGTACCATTCTTTCAATGACTTATACAATGCATTGTAATATGAATTTCAAGGCAGTGCTATGACTGTTTTGCAAATCCCAAGTGTCTTTCAACGCTTGAAAAATGTTTTCTTGTGCAGGGTAGCCCTTGAAGTTGTATGTCCTATTTTGCCATGGGAGAGTGATCACAGGGGCCTGTACAGACCTCTTTCACTCAGAGGCCTGCTGGGACATCAAAGGCCATCAAAGCAGCAAAAACCCAATGGTTCCACTGCACAGTTGGTGATGCATTGGTAGGGACACAATAGAGCAATACTGTAAGAAAATAGTTGCCATTTCATAAACATATGCTTCATTGTAAGAAAAGAAACTTGTATCGAGTCTGTCACAAGTCATGCAGACTATTATGTGTAAAATCAAGACACCATCCTATATCCAGCATCTTTTGAATAACAGATGATTCTTCTCAAAGAAAGCATATCTAGATGAAGTGCACAGGGTTTTTGGTCTGTTTATATCCAGTACATCAGAGGAAGCTGGTCAGCAGAGCAGAGAGGCTCTCCCTTACACCAGAGTTGTTAGGATCAGGGTTTCATTCTAGGCTATTCCCAAATAGATCTGTCTGCATCCCACCACTACATATTTCATTGTAGGAAATTCCTGTGATAATGGAATAACATATCATAGCCACTGCTCAACATCTCTTTCAAGCTTTTATCAATTACTGGAAAGGAAATTATTCTTTGCTGAAACAATTAGCGTCAGCCAGCCCTAAAATGAAAATTGCTGCCTTTCCCACTTAAATTTCATAGGCTGGGAATTTACTTTTATTATCAAAGTTTTTGAAAGTCCTTGTGCTCTGACATCACATTTCCTTTTATTATTCACACGTCAATGCTTCAAGATAATGATTTGTGAAGTCATTATTGTAGCACTATGGGCAAGTAAAAATGTTGGCATCTACCTAGAATGCAGTGCATATGATATACAAATGTCACCTCCTTCATACTTCCCAAACTTGCACTTCTGTATTAGTAGGCGAAGGGCTTACAGATATGATCGGGTCCCTTCCAGGTTGGGTGTTCCATACAGAATTGCATGAGAACTCTTTTCCTTGAGAGGATATATATACAAAGAACACAGCAAACAGTGAGTCAGGTCTTTAAAATGTTGATTATAAAATCAGTGGCAGAGCCAGGATTGCCTTGCTATGATAGGTCTGAGAGGTCTACTTCATTTCCCTTGTTTTTTCGTAGTGAATATTTGTGGCACCTTCAGTGAGACTCTACTATCAATGATCCCTTGCTTCTACTTCACTTCAGCTGTTAAACACAGCTTAGGACTCAAGTCCTGCTCAAAGTGAGAAATTTAGGGTGGCACGTTAACCTCTAACAGCACCAGCTACTGGCTCTAAGCCATCCCTGTTTCTATGTGTTAAGATGGTGAGGCACAGGACAGGAATGCAGCAAAGCATTTATTGCACTCAACACTTCTCAAACTCCACAGGAAGGAAAGGAAGGAAGGAATGAAAAGAAGGAAAGGAAGGGAAAGAAGGAAAAGAAGGAAGGGAAGGAAGAGAGGGCTACATTAATTTTGCTGCTATGGAAACAGGCCTGTGAACAGTAACTGCCTATAATTTCTCTCATCCTGCATCTATCCTTGCCAGTGTCCAGTCTTAGGCATTGCCTCTGACAAGATGCTGGGAGCCTCTCAGTGGGCCAATATTGCAGGTACACAACCAAAAAGGAGGCCAGTAGTTCCACACCATTTCTCATGCATACACTGTGTAAAAGCAAGCACCTGAGTCAGTGCAGTCTGCCCTGTGATCAGGACCTTTCCCATGGATCTTGAAAACGCTGTGCATCGAACTTATATTCAAGGAGAGAACAGAGTGCCTCTCAAGGCCTTCCACTACCCAGGCTATCATTCTGTCAAAGGCACACCTCATGACCATCTTTAAGTCACTTAAGGCACTAATCATTCTTTTCACAAGTCCTAGGAAATGCCTCACAACCTAATGCAATAGGAGCTATTGCAAATCATTAGAGCTGAAAGGGTGAAAGCTAACTCCATCAGCATCTACATTAGCTGTACCACAAAAAAAAAAAAAAAAAAAAAAAAAAAAAAAAAAAAAAAGTTACAGAAACACAGGTGAAAGTTGTAAAACAGTGTATTTTCTAGGGCACTCTGTGTCAGCATTAAGAAACCCACCGCAGTGTGTGACAAATGATGCAGGTTACATTTACCAGACTTCAGAGACCAGAAGATAAGTAATGCTTCCTAAGAGTGAACTCTGAGGCCAGGTGAAGGGTGTTAGTGATAAGGATGTCTTTTATGCCTGTACAAACACAGAGCACCACACACTGAAAGCTACCATTAACCTCTAGAGTCTAAAAGAGTTACACACCCAGCAACATAACTTTTGAAGTAGTTACACACCACATGGAGAGTAGCAGAAAGGTGGGATCCTGCCTGCATGACCTACTGCCACCGTGATCCAGAGGGGAACTGGGTGAATTCCGTCATTGCCATCACCATCAAGAGCCCCTTTAAAAATAGTTGCAACTTTTCTGAGTCAATAAGGTTTAGAGAAAAGGTCCTAGTATTTATCAAATGGGTACCCAGCAAGCCTTGCCAACCTGGGATTGATAGCCTAGAACACAAAACTATGTTCCTAGCCTGTCAGCATGGAAGGAATCACTGCTCTGGGCTCTTCAGTCAGGTACATTTTTTTTCTCTTTCATTGGATAAAACTGTGATTGTTTACTATTGACACTCAAATTTATACTAGAATTATTTTAGAAATGACCTAGAAGGTGTTGTGTGAAAGTCCTGTAGCTGGTAATCTCTCCATCCCACTACCCTTTTCATGAGTGGCATGTTTCAAAACCTGAGGTTCACTTGGATCCATTCACCTAGATCCAGGGTTGAAACTCATTAACATATCAAGCCATAGGACCACTGACTGGGGGTTGGAACAAGCACCTCCTTCCAAGGAGGTCATATATCAACTTGCAGTTTCCTACATTAAATCAATATACCTAAGATTAATAGCAGATTATATCCAGAATTTCAGAATTTAACCTCACCTCACTGGTATACCTGTGTTTGGAGAACACATCAGATTGGGAAGTCCTCTGGAAGTTTATTTTTTTTCTTTTAAGATCATTTACCCTGCCAATGTACAGCAACATAAACCCTTTATCTCATATTCTTGGGTTAGAATTTTGAAGGTTTCCCAATTTTGTGGTGATACATATTGACCTTTGACATCTTCATATGGGAGAGAACAATGGGTGAAGGAGCAGTAATTTCTTTACTGCTTTAGGCAGAGGTCAGGCAGGGCAATAAGCTGAGAGTCAAGGTAACAATGCAGTGGAAGGTCCCATTGTGAGCGCTTTGTGTGTCAGTGAACTTGATTCATACTTAGTGTGAATAGAGGAACTCTCAGCCATTTCAGGAATGTCAGCAATTTTGTCGTAAAGCAACTTTGATCTTGCTCCAATTTCCCAGGCTCATTCATTAGCTGAGAATGTGGAGGGTAAGATAGGCTCTCTCTTCTCTGAGAAAGACTGCCTGCTACTTAAATAAATCACCTACTTTTTCTCCCGTCCTTCTCATAATAAAACAATCCTTCACAGGTCCTCTTGCCACACGATGAAACTTTTGACTCCAAGGAAATCTCTCTCTGATGCATGTACTAAGAGGAATGCCTTTGAATTTTGAAACTGAGGGTCAGATTCTATAAACATACCACCCCAAAGCCCATCAGCCCCCATCTTCCCCCAGAGTAATATGAGACATGCTGTTGACCTTTCGATACTTCTGACAATGTGGAAGTTGAAGAAGTTTCTTGCTTTCAGAAAAAAAAAGAAAAAAAAAAAAAAAAACTTTTGTCTTTGTCCTGTCAGTTCTGTGCATTTTGAAGAGTGGCACACTCTGTTCTTTCTCCCTGGACAGGCTATCATGCATGAGGACTGACAGGGCAGGCTCTGAACCTCCCCCAGCAGCACAAGCACCAGCTGGACAAAAATTCACATGCTGTTTGCTCCACCACCTTCTCTACAGGGACAGAAACATGCACAGACGAATGTCTCTGGGTAGGGTTCGGAGCATGGCACTTTTTTCTCTATTCTTATTTGGGATAAAATTCAATGTTTAAGCTGGTTTTGACCATAATGTTATAATGTTGTTCTCACCAATATTATCGTAATGCTTTTAAAACAAGAACATTGTTTGCTAAGGATCTTTTTTTTTTTTTTTCCTTTTTTTTTTCTTTTTTTGAATAATTAAAGCTCATTTCCACCTTCCTTTTCTCTCCCGCCCCTGCTGTGAAGCAGGAAATCACCTTTTAAAAAAACGTTAAGTGAAGTACAGAGAAGCTAATTGATTCATCCAAAGGTCAGAGGGTGTCAGCAGCAGACAGAGACCACTGAACTGAAGCAGAGCATCCCAAGTCTCCTGTGCTAACCTTTAGAAAATGTCTGGTTTCCTCTATGACACCACCTATGTTTTTCAATTCCTCTTTGTTCATTTCATCCAAAATCTCAGTTTTTCATTCTCCCAAGTTCCAGGCTTTGCAAGTGACATGTTCATGTTCTCAAACAAACAACACTCAGAACTCACCAGCACATTTGTTAAGTTCCCTAGTCTTACACGTACTTACCTTAGAAAAAGAAATTACAAGCACACTTGTTCAAACAATCTTTGTGCCAGCTTTCCCCACATTTTAATCTTATAAAAATGTTTCATTTACACAAAGGGATTCAGAAACATGTTTATGAACATTTTTCAAAACATTTTTAAGATTACCGTTGAAGCATTGTAACTGCAAAGTGATGAGATTTTTGGACACAGCAGGAGCAAGGGTATCCTACGTCTCTACCTCCTCGTAGTTCCCTCTCTTCATCTCCTCCCCTTTCAGCAAAGGCTTAGGGGTGAAAGCTTGTGAACTTTGAACCAGGGTTGAAAACCTCTGGATCTGCTACAAGTTTTTATAAGTGCCAGTGTGGAAAGGATGCAGAACATATATCAAGGTCATCATAAACTCAATCTACTACAATGGCTATGCAATTATCTATTTGCGTGCAATATGGGTCAAACCTAATAGGTGAGAAAGACACCTTTCCCATTTACGTCCTTTGGGTAAAATCATATGTCATCCCTAAAAATGCATTAGGTATTACCTTTTGTTCTCATTTTCACAGCCCTGCAGTGAAAACCATGATATCTTTTACTTGCTTTTAAGTCCAAAATGCTGTATTATCAGAGAGCAGAAATGATACTTTGTGTTCCTAAAAACAGTGCTTTGTGCTTTTAAAGAGAGGTGCTGCACAGAGGAACAAAGTTCTCTTCTTATCTGCAGGCTGCTTTTAAAACTACTTAGCATGTGGCTTCCTTGGACAATGAATGCATTTTCCCCTCTGAGGCAGGAGGATCTGCTACAGTCTTGCTCTGCTGCACAATAAATCAAACCATTCAAGTATGCTATAATAAAAATACTTGCTTTGAAGTACAACCTTAAATGTCTAATTTCCTAGTGGTAACAATGATGCCTTATCACATTTTTTTTCTCCTTCAGCCTGTTTTCTCTGTTCGGTTGTTTTGTTAACATGTGTGGCTGTCTAAAGACTGGATTTTGGATTCCAGATGTTTTGGCAAGAGAAAGCACTAAATGGCCATATACATCCCAGAAACCTCATACCACCCAAGTAGCTGTTATGTCAACTGGCTAGTGTAAGCCTACCCAGATAATTTTCCCCTCTTTCTCCCCCTAGATGACTGCTAACCCTTTAGTCATCAATACAAAATGACAGAAATTCTTTTGCACAGCTACTATTACAGAGGGGGATATAAAGTCACATGCAAATGAGATCCATGTGGTTTTAATGGAAAGAAAAGGTATTTTGATTAAATAATGAGCTCAAGCTCTTTCCCAGTGAACAGGGTGATCAGTTCAATGATTAAAGGTACACTTACACACTCAGACACATACATGAATGCATGTACACATATACATACAAAACACAAATCTTTTGCAAGCTGGTTACTACACTATTGGTTTTGATCTAAGCTTTTGCCTGCAGGAAGACAAAAGTAGCAAGGAGAGGCAGTCACTTCTCTAATTGAAATGTACATGTTGGCAGGAGAGGTGTCTTCTTTGAAGAGGACAAGTTTATGATTTACCATTTACTGAACGATACCATTGCCACTTTGTATGGACTTTCCTAAGGCATTCCTTCACTGCTGGTGGCCATCAGTTAAAAGAGCATTGAATTAGGAGATCCTAAATTGCACTCCAATAGAGATTAAGCCCTGGAGCTATCCATTAAAAAATGGAAGGAAGAAAGGTTCATAAGAAGTCAGAGCAGTAAAGCCCTGAATATTATTTTAAATAATTTTCTGTGTTTCTTCACTCATGGGAATTCCTGATGTGCAAATTATTGGCCTATTTTCATGTTTCCTCCTGCTTTTTCTCCAACTCTGAACACCATATAATATGTTATAGTAATTTTCCTTCCATCTTCGTACCAAAGACTTATGGTCCAACCACGGCTCTAGCGCTTTTGAATAAATTGGTCTCCCCATAGCTGGACTTCTGTTCTGTCTTTTTAAAAGAATCTATTTTTTTTTTTTACTCTGGATTATAACCACAAGGGAGAAATCAAATAAACTAATCCCTGAAAAGCATTAAGCACAATGGATTGTCAGTTCTGCCATTTCCTGCTGAGATCAACAACGGCAGATTTCTTTCTCACCTGGCTGGATTCCACCAAACTCTTTGAGACTTTAGGGGCAGATCAAAAGCTGGGTGTTGGGATTTGCTGGGTGTGAGAGAAAGGATGAGTTCATTGATATTAATTAGTGATTGTGCAGAGTTTTATGGTGGAAGACATGATCAAACAAAGGATTGCAACAGGCACAACACAGTGGAGTAATAGCTAATGGAAGCATAGACTGAATAGAGATTTTGAAAACGATGAGTGTAGGCTGGAATCTGATCCAGAAGAGAAAGATTCAAAGAGAATTTGTGCAAGTTTTAAATAGTTCTCTTTTTAGTTTGTCTATATTTATAATGGCTTAGTACTTTTTATGTGAAAAATATTCAATTTTATTCACTAAGCTCAAAAACAAACAAAAAAGTCTCGAGCTTCATCTGCAACATCCATCAAGAGATTATTTGTGCAGCTGAAAATGACAAGAAAACAGAGGAAACTCTAGAGGGCCCAATTGGCAAGACACCTGGACAGAGGCTCAAATCCAAATTTGTCTCCTCTCTTATTCTGAAACTAAAGACTGGGACAGCCCACTGGGACAAAAGGGGCCCCAAAACTTCCCCACAAAGGAAGCAAATTCTGGATTAAAACTATGTAATCAGCCAGTCAAATGGCTGTGAAAGCCAAGAAGGAAGAGGAAGTCTTTAAGTCACTGGCTGCTGGAAGCTGAGAGAATGCATTAGGGAAGGTTTGTTATGTAGGTGCATGATGCATATACTGAGCACCTGTGACTGACCACTGTCAGCAGAAACAGAATACCAGACAAGACACACTTGTGTTCAAGCTCAGTATGTCTACATGTATCTTTACATCCTTATTGTAAGAGGAAATGGAATAATCGTGTGGCAAAAAAAAGAGCATGATAGAAATACTTGAATTTTCTCTGTGAACACCACCTGCCATTCATGTCGTCAATTATTTGTCTACAAATCTACCTAAAACTCCTCTGCAGTGAAGAAATATTGGTGATGGCATCACTTATCACTCAATCTTCCTCCATTGTAACAGTCAGATAAGGACAGGATGGTCGGCTTCAGCCTTGCTCTGTGGTTGAACATTGTACTGGTTTTAGTTGGAATAGAGTTAATTTTCTTCATCGTAGTTCATATGATGTCTTTTGTCTTCCTAAGAAACTGTTCCATATGATAAGCTCTCCTTTCCTGGGAAAGGCTGAACACCTGGCTGCTAATGGAAGCAGTGAATTAATTCATTTTTCTGCTTTGCTTGCACTCGTAGCTTCTGCTTTATCTTGAAAAGTGTCCTTATCTCAACCCACAAGTTCTTGCACTCTTATGTTTTTGATTCTCTTACCCATCCTGCTGGGGTGCAGTGAGTGAGCATCTGTGCAGGGCTTAGCGCCTACCAGAGTTAAACCGCAACAGACATTTCTTCTTGTCCACCTGTCATTTCCAAAACAACAATTGCCAGATTCTCATCTCTTTCTTTGACTGGTCCTTGTACCCTCCCTCACTTTTCTACTCACTTCACTAAAATTATTTACTGATGCTGTGAAATTTGGTCCTATGAATAAAACTTAGGTGCAGAAATATAACAGATAGAAAGACGCAATTTCCTTGACCAAGACCTGAATTATTTAAGGGAACTGAATGCACTTGTATACATACATACATATAATATATCTATCTTCTCTTTCCCACATCTATTCCCTGTAAAAATATTGGAATTGAGTGTGAGTAGATCACAGTAGGCTGAGATCTAAAACTTTACAGGTATTTACCTCCCTTCAAAACTGAGAATCATTAGGGATTTAGAAATACAAATGCTTGTTTAGGTGTGGTAATGAAGAAAACAAGACAATCCACTTATGTGCAGATATATTTGCCTTTGCTGGTACACAACGATATCTTTATTTTATGACAGCTGGCAGGAGATATAATTCTACTTAAGGTCTCTCATTAACTCTGCCTTTTGTTGCAAGTTGAACTTCCCTAACTCTCATTGCTACAGGTGCAATATTTATCGTGCGTTATCTGAATTGATAAGGATGTCTATTTTGTCTGGATTTTTTACATCTATTTTGCTTCAGAGGAGCATTAAGAAACTATGATTGCCATCAAGCAGTTTTAAACAATGTGGTTTCAACTCCATCTCCAATCTGTTGCCATCAAATCAAAATATTTTAAGTGTCACTATTCGTTTTTCACTTTCCCCACAGACTGCTAAAAACAACATCATTACATTGCTTCTCTAATTAGCAGGCTACATTCATTGCCAAAACAGATTGCTATGGGCTGTGTCCTTTTATATGGTTTGCTTATTAGCAGAACTTATTTCAGTAAAATATAAATGGCTAAGAGATTACCAGTTATCCCAGAGTGGCCAGGACTCTTCTAGGTCTGGCTACTGTAGTCCTTACGCAAGTGGTTATGCAAATGCTAATCCAGTCATGAGACCACTAACCCTTACACTTACCAGATAAAGCATGGGCAACTAAGAGTTGTACTGGGCAATTTCTTTGAAAAGCTCATTGGACTTAAATGCAGCTAGCTTTCATACAGAAGCCAAAAGAGCTAGAGAGCATCAGCAAAAGACTTCCTTTTTATATGGATCACTAATATCAATATGAGATTTCAGCAGTAACTATGTCTCTTAGTTAATAAAATAAATAGGAAAATAAGGAGAAAAACAAAACAAAACAAACAAAAAAAAAAAAAAGGGAGATTTTTCTTCCTTCTCTCCTGCACAGTCTTCTATCCTGACTGTACAGCTGTCAAGGAGACTAGAATTTCTCATGTATCTGACAGCAGCTACAGGAACACTCTGCTCTTGAAACAAATACAACTTATATTTCCTTTCATATGTTAGCTTACTTTTCTCTTGCTTCTGGTATCACCCAGTATGTTCTAGGTTCTCAGTGGAAATGATACAGCACATTTTCCTTTCCAACTTCTAATTTTCTGTAGTGATTCCTGGCCTGCACTATCAACAAATCTAGGCCATAATTATTTTCCTTCCGTAATGAGAAAAAGTGAAGTTGGAAATCTCTCCTGGGTTTGGAGATGTTCAGAACAGAGAGTACCAGCTTAAAGAGCCAAAATTTTAGAAAAAGTCAGTGAAGGAAGGATTTTACTCAGAGGTTAATCACTACAGTACCAAAACAGCAAACAAAGCCCATTTCTAGAAAGAAAGCAGACAGAAGAAGGTGATGGAAATATCTCAATCCAAAGAAAATTGCTGTAGAAATAAAGTTTTTGGTAAGTGCTAACAAATGACAGAAAGGCCACTGAAGACTGAGTCTAAATCCAATAGAGGTACATTTAAACAGCACAATGCAAGGATTTAACTGTGTGATTCCTGCTACTGTCAAAGGGAATTGGAAAGCTAAAAAGCTTGCAAAGCTTCCTGAAGATTTTCTGCAGGAAGTGTATTTGTTAATATCTCTGAAGTTCCTTTTTTTCTTCCCCATCAGACTTCATTAAAAATTCTATTTTTCGTTTCTTTCTTTTACAGTTTAAATAACAGCTAGTCCTCTATTGAGTTGCTAGGATGTAAGCTGTACTTTGTTTTCCTTCTGTAGCTGTTAAATGGTAGTGGAGATAGCAGCACAACAAATGATACGATGAGTTCATCTCTGCTGCCAGCCCACTGGTTTTAAAAGCTGTAGAACCAGCACAGCTAGGATTGAAGCACAAGCCACCTCCACTGAGCAATGAGTTATATACCATGGGTATGGCCAATCCCTTCCTCTTTTCTTTGTTATGCATTAGAGGACTTATGATGTTTCCATGCTCGTGGTTTGATACACATGAGGCTGTTTTCTTGGGAACTGTGGGGTTGCTGAATAATTTAGTCCAGAAGAAGCATAAGCATGAAAGTGAGGTCAACATCCTGTTGGATTATCAATGACAGCCCAGCTGATGTAATCTTTCACCCTATGTCCCATTGTAAACCTTTACCGTTCAGCTCAAATTGATGCACTTTTGTTGAAGTGCCTGGAGTCTCATCTCTACACAACTGTTTTCTTGCAGTTCTTACACTTCTTGTGATAAGAATTAAATACAGTCTTCAAAGACTAAAATATTATGTACTCTGAATGCACATCATTTGGAAAACTCTTTGCATGATAACACAGTGCAGCAGGATAAATGGCTTCCTTTCCATCTGATGACAAACAGAAACAGGAGGAGAATGTAATGCCTTCTCTAGCAAGCACACTCCATGTTCCAAAGCCTCATGGTACTAAGGTACTTTTACAAGTGTGGGCCTGACCACAGAATCACAGAATCACAGAATCACAGAATTTCTAGGTTGGAAGAGACCTCAAGATCATTGAGTCCAACCTCTGACCTAACACTAACAGTCCCCACTAAACCATATCCCTAAGCTCTACATCTAAACGTCTTTTAAAGACCTCCAGGGATGGTGACTCCACCACTTCCCTGGGCAGCCTGTTCCAGTGTCTAACAACCCTTTCAGTAAAGAAGTTCTTCCTAACATCCAAACTAAAGCTCCCCTGGCGCAACTTTAGCCCATTCCCCCTCGTCCTGTCACCAGGCACGTGGGAGAACAGACCAACCCCCACCTCGCTACAGCCTCCTTTAAGGTACCTGTAGAGAGCAATAAGGTCGCCCCTGAGCCTCCTTTTCTCCAGGCTGAACAAGCCCAGCTCCCTCAGCCGCTCCTCGTAGGACTTGTTCTCCAGGCCCCTCACCAGCTTCGTTGCCCTTCTCTGGACGCGCTCAAGCACCTCGATGTCCTTCTTGTAGTAAGGGGCCCAAAACTGAACACAGTACTCGAGGTGCGGCCTCACCAGAGCTGAGTACAGGGGGACGATCACCTCCCTAGCCCTGCTGGCCACACTGCTTCTTGTACAAGCCAGGATGCCGTTGGCCTTCTTGGCCACCTGAGCACACTGCTGGCTCATATTCAGCCAACTACCAACCTATACTCCCAGGTCCTTCTCCGCCTGGCAGCTCTCCAACCATTCCTCTCCCAGCCTGTAGCTCTGCTTGGGGTTATTGCGCCCCAGGTGCAGGACCCGGCACTTGGCCTTGTTGAACTTCATGCAGTTGACCTCAGCCCATTGGTGCAGCCTCTCCAGATCCTCCTGCAGAGCTTTCTTACCCTCGAGCAGATCGACACATGCGCATAGCTTGGTGTCATCTGCAAACTTACTGAGGGTGCACTCAATGCCCTCATCCAGATCATCGATGAAGATATTAAAGAGGACCGGCCCCAGCACCGAGCCCTGGGGGACGCCACTAGTGACTGGCCTCCAACTGGACTTGACTCCATTCACCATGACTCTTTGGGCCCGGCTATCCAGCCAGTTTCTAACCCAACGAAGCGTGCGCCAATCCAAGCCAAGAGCAGCCAGTTTCGTGAGGAGAATGCTGTGGGAGACGGTGACCAAAGTCACAATGTATGTACACTATGCTCATAATAACAGCTTCATGCATCTGCTGTAAGCACAGAGAGAGCTATTGGCTGGTTGATGCTCGGAGTGGTCTGTAGTAGTGCTGTTCTCTGCTTTGGTATGAGTGACATGCCTTGTAGCCATCTCACAGGCTAAGACAGGGGTGGTCTGTCTGTCAGAAAACTTCAAATGGCCCAGAAACTCCAGGGACATGCTATCTGCTCTGCAGAGCTGGAAGGAGAGTGAAGCTTCCTCTGGAATGGTTCACAGGCAGCAGATAACAGCTCACAACACTGCACAAGGCAAGACTGAGTAAACAGCTAAGACCTAAGGCTCCCTTCCCACATTCTGCAGTCCAGCTCAGACCTACAACTCTGGCCCAGCAAAAGGAAGGCACAACAAGCAACACATTGCCACCCCAGCACAGCACTCATTCTATCAGGCTAAACACTGCTCCCTGACCCAGCTCCTGAGCAGAGACACTGCTTGGATGAATGAAAAGATTCACACAAAGCGCTGCTGTTCCATAACACATAAGCAACTTCTCAAAATCTTCCCAATACCATTTAAGGCATATGCATCCAGATGGTATCACAATTGAAAGCAAATGAAAAAATGATACTGTGGGATGTAGCAAGAAACTAACTTCTCAGAGAGCAGATTAGCAAAGATGGCATTATTTCACTTGGCATTGAGCTGACTCTATCTGAAATAGATGTTGATCTTGGACCAGAAAGCTGGTTGTTTTGTTCCACATCCTGCAGAGGTCTCAACTCTCCTGCTTCTCAGTTTGATGAATTCTGCCACATTAAATTTTGTTTCATTAACAGCAGATGAAATTCTTATGTCTTGACCTTTGATATAAGTTGCAGTAATGCCAAACAAAGCATTGTTGCTACACCTTGATGGCAGGGAAACTTGAATGGCTGCCTGGGAGAAAGGTGATCTCATGAAAAGAGATGTGTCTGGAAAGAGTCAGCATGAGTGATGCCTGACCTTCCACTGAGATGCTGGAGCTGTCACCATGTGGCTAATCACCCCTAACTAAAAGTATCTTTTGCAGAAGCTACTTAGTGCAATGAACTACCCAACAGGGTGTCTACTCTGGATGAGACGAACACCAAGACACCAGCAAAATCCAGGAAAAAAGTGAGAGCCCTTACATGACACTGGTGGGAAGAACATTTTAACAGAAAGAGACAAAAACATAAGGGGAGATTTGGCTACAGGAAAGAGGAATTTACAAAGTACAACCTCACTCTGCAGAAATGTATCCCAGAAAAAGACCCATGATCCATCCTCTGCCCCTCTCTCAACCTTATGCCAAGAGAGTATGCTTTAAGTTCAGCTGAAAAGCTTCATGGATGAATTTTTCCAGCCACTGTATCTCCATCATAACATGAGAATGTCCAGAAGAAAAGCTCTTTCTGATGGTGCTGTTAACCTCCAAGCTGACTTCGAATCATTTAAGCCAAGAGTTATCGAATGCTCTTCATGATTGGAGACCTCTCAGTCTAAATTAAACTACCTGTATTTTGTTCTGGAAATTAAACTAATATTGAATGTTTTATGCTAGGATTGTACTGAAGTAGAAATGGATCAAATGCTCAGTGCTCAAATACTGCGGACGGGCATCTGGGTGTATACAAAGCAAGAGTGACTGTATGCATATTGATATAACATTAATAATAATAAAAAAGACAGTTAATTATCTAAGTGGGATCAAAGTTTAAGACCTTAAAAATGCAGATAGAAATGGCAGTTTCTGAGAAAAGTAGATTTCTGTATGGCAACTTTCCAACACTAAATAAAATCCCAGATGACAAAATGACAAAAAGTGTCAAGTTTACAGTACTGTCTTTCACTTTAACACATATATGCAAGTACCTAAAGGTAAGTCTAGCACTTAAATGCAAAACAGAAAAAAGCTTTTTTTTTTTTTTTTTTTTTTCCTCCTCTCAATGTACAGTATAAACATGCTTCAGGGTTTAAATAATGAGGCAAACTTTGAATTGCCTTTGTTCTCTTGGAGGAATCCAAAGGGGGAAAAACTTTGGTCTTTGAGGTTGTAGGAAGTGTTGCTTTACATTCTCCTTCAAAACCTGTAATTCAATTATAAAAATGCTCTGGGCTTCAGAACAATTCAAAGGTGAGAAATGAGACAGAAGCTGTATTCCACTGAAATCCTAAGATATGGCAAACTTTCCTAGGAAATCTAGCTCACACAGCTGTGGCTTTATAACAATTAGACACACCTAGAAGATCAAACCCAGATGCCAAGAAAATGTTCCCAGGACTGAAATGATAAACAGGCTGACATCATAGTCATTGATTTGTTTTTAAAATGCAAAGACCTGTGCAGAAAGATTATGATCTGATAAAAATCCCATCATTTGAAACATATAACTGTTCTCTATAGATTGCTTCTTGGAGCAGCTGGAAAAACATGATCTACGAAAGATAAAACTTCCTACAAGCACAATAAAAAGGACTACAGTGAATGAATTTTTAAATAATTTGAATTTACAAAAATGTTATTATTCATAGCAGTAAGAGAGCATGGTTGTATCCCATTCCAATACAACTTATAAGTATATATGGATCTGAAAGAAAATACTGGATGTGAATGATCTCAAATATTTCTCTTTTAGGGGCTCTCTCAATGTCAGAAACCAATATGACTCCAGATTTCACATTTCATTTTTGACTAAATAAAATACAGAATGTGAATATCCACACAGGATGAAATTTAGGCTCACTGAGAAGCAGAAAAAAATAACCTTATCAGAATGTTTAGCATGATCTCTAAGAACAATGAGAATAATATGCCATGATGAAAATTATTCAAAAAATATGATGGGATTTCTTGTGGGGGGAGACACAAATAAGAAAGACTTGTTAGACAGGAAATTCCCATATTTTTTCCTTTCCCCCACTAAGAACTAAGTTCACATCAAGGCACTGGCACCTGGAGTAGAACAAACATATAAATCTTGGAATGTGTTTTGGAGAGGATGCTGAAATCGATTGGCTGGTTCTCTGTTCCAAGATGACCAACTATACTCATTTCAAAGACCAGAACTCTTTGTCTTTTGTGTGTGTGTGTGTGTGTAAATTTGAAGTGCATCAAATAAATCAAAATACAAACAAAAGATTTCCTTAAGTGTACTCTACTTTTCAATGATTGAATTATGAGTGATAAAAATATCTACACATTGCAATAAATAAATAAGGGATAATGGTTACAGTATATTATAATAATACATGCTGAAGGGTCAATTAAGAAGCCCTATATTTATACAGAGTATAAATATTTTATGTGAGCAAACAGGAAGAGAGTGTCTCAAGGTCATTGGATGAGCCTTCCAATTGCATTAATACAAAAGTGGCAATAGAGAGGATGTGACATTTTAGTTAAACAAGTACTTTGTATGAGACCCGTTAAATAAACTGTTTTGCAAAAGATACTTCAGTTGGGTAATGCTGTAGTAATGAAGAAGGGCAATAACTTTTTTTTTTACAATATACAGAACTCCATTATCTACTTTACAGTATTCCTGTCTTTTTCCCAGAGGGTAAGGGGGTGTGGAGTAGATTCAGCCGCTGTTCATCCTAAAGAAGAGGCTCATAAAATTTAAAGAGATTATTTGACATTAATTCATAGTAAAGAATTATAATGACTGACAGACAACACAAGGGAAATGAGCTCAGAAGTATTTTCCTGAACAATACAAATACTACCATTGTTCATCAATGACTGACTTGTAACAAAAAAGCAAAGTAATTTTATTAGAAGAACACACGCAAAGAAGAGTACTTGCCACTGAGATTGCAACATAAATTGAATTAATTTGATCATATATTTATAATTTACTACATTCTTTCTATACAAACAAAACTGGTTCCAAACAACATTTATCAAAATATCTTTCCCCAGTGATTTTAACTTAACATCTTCAAAGAAAAAGGGGATTTTGATTTCTTCCCCTGGTACTCACAAACACAAGCCCTGACTCACTGAGACATATGATGCTGGGGCTTTGGCCCCTTCTGCAGATATTAGAAGCTTCCTTTCCTTGCCTTACACTCACAAGCAGCCACTCACAAGCAGCCAGACCTGTTCTCATGCCCACCAAATTACTGACATCAAAATCCAAATATATGTAACTGAGAAGCATGCCAGTTTGCTAATAATCCATATACAGCTTGACTTCAATTCTGCACACAAGCCCACCCAAAGCCTTTCTTCTGAGCCCAGAGGGGTCACTTGTTTGGGGAGTGCTGCTCAATGGCCATTATTAAACCTTGGAACTCATGGCTGCAGGAAGCCAAAAATACAGATGTGTTCAAAAAGTGATTGGATGCATTCATGAAAAAAAATCAGTCATGAGCTAGTACATACAAGTACATAACATCGCACAGACAGTCTGATTCAGGAAGTCCCTCCACCACAGACTGCAGCAAATTCGGACAGTAAGAAAAAGGCAGCATTCCTCAATGCTTGCTCCTTGCCTTACTTTTATTTATTAAGCACCTACTAATTTCCTTCTTTCTGGGGTGGGGCAGTTTGCCAAACAGATCTTTGACCTTAACTGATGTGGCTTTGCAGGTAAGTAAGGTCGCAGAGGCTACATTCAGTGAAATCAAGAACAAAAGCGTATTTTTCCAGCTGCAGATGTGAAGGACAGAGAAGATGTCAAGTAAACTGTGTTTTCACTTTAAGGCTGGGGAATGTCAGGATATATTTTTCTCACTGGGCTATTTAGCCCCCCTTTATTCTTCTCTTCTCTAAATACTTAAAGAGGAAAAAATATAAATATAAAATTTCAAAGTTCCATTTAATGTTTATTTTAAAGTTTATTTAATTCACTTACTGAAAATTTATTTTTGACCATGTGTTCATACTGTCTCAAAACAACAAGAGTAGCACTGCTGTTATCAATGAGCTAGACACACTAACTGAGCATAATAAGAGTTTTTAACCATTACTGTGACAATTTACAACCTTGGAGTGCTGATCCTAATGGTGTGTTCCTCTTGAAATATTCAGTAGCTGAAGAAAACACTTGTCACACAGGCACCTCAGATAAAATGAATCAGAAAAGATTCAAACTTACTTTAATGATCACAAAAAAAAAAAAAAAAAAAAAAAAAAAAAAAAGTTTTTAAATTCTGTGAACAAAACCAGAGCAAAGCTACTGAGCTACTGAGGAAAAAGTCAATTTATTTAAAAAGTCAATTTATTTTTCAGAGAAAATGTCTTCTATACTTCCCTTAGCAAGAGCAGGGAAAGGCGCTGACACACTGATGATCAGAAGTGGCCAGTTCTACTTTCTGCAGCTCTACAGCTTTGAGGTTCAGTTTATTTCACTGCAAGTGAAATAAACCGAAGACCTTTATAATAAATAAATAAATATATATAAATAAATAAGACCTTTCTGAGCGTGCCAATGCAATGGACCTGGGTAGTGACTGCCCTGTCATTTGACTGAAAGGATTACTTTTAATTTCACCTCCTGCAGCTCCAGAAGTGAGCAGAGAAACAATACTAGCTCTCAGAAATCTTATCATTATCAAAGCAGTTCTGAGAAACAGCATTTGTTTCAGCAGAACACCATACTTCTAAGTGTGTATTTCCAAAAGTGCCTAAGACAGCTCAACTATTACTTCTTACATAAATCAGCTGGACAACCTCCACCTGCCAACAGCTCACTTTCCTTTGACAAGTGTTTATTCCAAATGTCTTTTATGAACATTTTAGAGAATGAGCACTCTCCCTCCTGCCCTGCACCCAGTTTATATTTGCCCTGTAAAATTTAATATGCACATTTTGGATGTGATTAAGAAAGACCTAGATACTATAAATAAACAAACAGAAAATACAACACAAACAAAAGCTGAGGCTGCCAAGTCCCAACAAGTCAAGGATATGACGTTGTTTGTACATGCTTGAAACCACAGAGCAATGAGTGATTTCAACCCAAAGTGAACATGCCATGCCTGCACAGACAAAACTAGGTATGTCTGCTTTTCTGGTATGTTTCCTCTTCATATTTCTATACCAGGCCTCCATAGAGATTGACTTGTTGTGTGGTTTGCTTGCCTGATCAAATATTAGAATACGAACCACACAATAAAACTGAGACGGGTGAAGATTCTAGATCTTTTATTAGGTGAACCTTTGTAGTTCTCTGCAGATGATAACTTAGCACTTATTGGCACATTTTCTGACTGTGTAACATCAGGGCCAAATTGTGGCTGCAGTGTGATACAGACAGTTATTGGGAATGGACACAACATGTACTATTTGCAAGCCTCCATTTAAAAACTCTTCAGGATATATGAAAATCTTTCCACTGTGTTCAACAAGTTTATATTACAACTGTCAATTTGAACTTCACCTTCTGTGGTGGAACTTGACTGCCCATCAGAGTAAAACCACCACACCATCTTTTCTTTTTCCTCAAATTCAAAGTTCTGTATGAAAACATATTTGACCAGGCAGTGCAATGAAAAAAGAAAGTAGTTCGGGGAAAACAGCAACCTACCTTGAATGAAAAAAATCCGTAATTTCCTAATACTTTCATAGTAAAATTATTTTACAGGTATGTCAGTGCTTTTATTGACACATCAATTATCAATTAAAAAAAAAAAAAAAAAAAAAAAACATGCTCTTTCTGTTTTGGAAGTAGGAAAGAAGGAAACGAGGTACTGTGATATCAAGTATCAAATCACTGCAGTACATTAAATATTTTCACATTTAATTTTCCACAAGATATCTGTAGGAAAGAAGACAATTGTATTTAAGTGGATAATCCTTTGTTCTAGCATCCTTATTGCTTACAGAACTAGTTTATTGAAACAGGGGCGTTGGCTTCTGACATGAAGTGAAGAGAAATCTCACCGCATTAGCAAGAAGTAGAGAGTGCCCAAATGAAATCATGCAATAGCATGAGAACCCAGAGTTCCCAAATGCTGGTGTAAAGGACTGAGTACTTTGTTTTCTAATGCTGTTTTTACTATTCTGTGCAAACTATGGAAATCTGTGTGCAAGTACCAAGCACAGCACTATTCAAGCCCAGCAAAAACTTCAGTAGGCAAGAGCTGCTTAGTCACTACCTGGGTTTATCAGTTGAGACATCCAGTGATATAAAATAAAATGAACAGAAATCCCTCATTTAAAAATGTTTCTCCTGTTCTAAGCTGCTTTGCAATTGTATCTTAATATTTTGACTGATTGGGATAACCTTGTTTTCCATTTTTGAGCTCCATGAATCTTATGATCATAGACTGCATTATTTCCTTAATTTCAGTGAATGCATATGAAATAGTCACAGTACAGCATGAATCTGAAAAGTAAAGAAAAGGTCCGCCTTAACTACCAAGCCTCAGAAAGGACAGACATCAGTTCCTCTGTTCCACAGAGAAATCGGTGCAGTGACACTCCTGATATTGGGCAATCCCAGATCATCAACTATTAACTATTAAAACTGGCAGGTATATGAAGTATTTTCTCAAGGATGGATGATGTTATATCTGGATGTTTTCCAGGAAAACAGGATAGGTTGCTGTTCTTTCAGTAGAGGATGCTATTACATGTAATTTGAAGATGAACATGCAAGTGCTGTGTGTTTACCTATTCAGGGTGGCCATGACACTCTTGAATAGCCTCTTTCTCTCAACACTCCTAATCATTACTTTTAAAATATTCCAACCACCCCTACAGGGATATATTTAGAAGTATGCTTTCTTTTGTCACTGGATTTGTATTTCACAGAACAGAATCACAGAATTTCTAGGTTGGAAGAGACCTCAAGATCGAGTCCAACCTCTGACCTAACACTATGTACTGGGTCTGGCTGGGATGTTAACTTTCCCGGCAGCAGCCCATACAGTGCTGTACTCTGCACTTGTAGCTGGAACAGCAGTGTTATCACACCAGTGTTGTGTCTACTGCTGAGCAGCAGTGGCACAGCATCGGGCCTCTCTCTAACCCTCCTATGGGGTGGGCAAAAAATGAGAAGAGAAACATCACTAGGGCAGCTGACCTAAACCAACCAAAGGGATATTCCATACCAGATGATGTCACACTCAGCAATAAAAGTTGGAAACAGGAAGAAGAGGGGAGGGGTGGGCTCTCGTTGTGAAAACGTCGGTCCTGCTCCCGAACACCGGCTACGTGCGTTGAGGCCCTGCTTCAAGGACGTGGTCAATCATCGCTCATTTGTGGGAAGTAGAGAGTAATTTCTTTCCTCTGCACTTCCACATAGCCTTCATTTATTTTATTTTTTTGTTTTCCTCCCTTCTTTATATTTTCCCTTTCCCCCTCCCTTCCCCTTTCCCTTTTTATTTCCCTTTAGTTAAATTGTTTAGTTCATAATAATCTTTCTTTAATTATTATTATTATTTCCTTTAATTAAACTAACCTTATCTCAACTCGTGAGTTGTTCTTTGCTTTACTTCTCCCCCTCCTCATCTAAAAAGAGGGGGAGTGAGAGAGTGGTTGTGGGGTTTAGCTGCCCAGAGCGGTAAAACCACCACACACTAACAGTCCTCCACTAAACCATATCCCTCAGCTCTACATCTAAACGTCTTTTAAAGACCTCCAGGGATGGTGACTCCACCACTTCCCTGGGCAGCCTGTTCCAGTGTCTAACAACCCTTTCAGTAAAGAAGTTCTTCCTAACATCTAACCTAAAACTCCCCCGGCGCAACTTTAGCCCATTCCCCCTCGTCCTGTCACCAGGCACGTGGGAGAACAGACCAACCCCCACCTCGCTACAGCCTCCTTTAAGGTACCTGTAGAGAGCAATAAGGTCACCCCTGAGCCTCCTTTTCTCCAGGCTGAACAAGCCCAGCTCCCTCAGCCGCTCCTCGTAGGACTTGTTCTCCAGGCCCCTCACCAGCTTCGTTGCCCTTCTCTGGACGCGCTCAAGCACCTCGATGTCCTTCTTGTAGTAAGGGGCCCAAAACTGAACACAGTACTCGAGGTGCGGCCTCACCAGAGCTGAGTACAGGGGGACGATCACCTCCCTAGCCCTGCTGGCCACACTGCTTCTTGTACAAGCCAGGATGCCGTTGGCCTTCTTGGCCACCTGAGCACACTGCTGGCTCATATTCAGCCAACTATCAACCTATACTCCCAGGTCCTTCTCCGCCTGGCAGCTCTCCAACCATTCCTCTCCCAGCCTGTAGCTCTGCTTGGGGTTATTGCACCCCAGCTGCAGGTCTCGGCACTTGGCCTTGTTGAACTTCATGCAGTTGACCTCAGCCCATTGGTGCAGCCTTTCCAGATCCTCCTGCAGAGCTTTCTTACCCTCGAGCAGATCGACATACGCACCTAGCTTGGTGTCATCTGCAAACTTACTGAGGGTGCACTCAATGCCCTCATCCAGATCATCGATGAAGATATTAAAGAGGACCGGCCCCAGCACCGAGCCCTGGGGAACACCACTAGTGACCAGCCTCCAGCTGGACTTGACTCCATTCACCATGACTCTTTGGGCCTGGCTATCCAGCCAGTTTCTAACCCAACGAAGCGTGCGCCAGTCCAAGCAAAGAGCAGCCAGTTTCTTGAGGAGAATGCTGTGGGAGACGGTGTCAAAAGCCTTGCTGAAGTCAAGGTGGACCACATCCACAGCCTTTCCCTCATCCACCCAGTGCGTCACTTTGTCATAGAAGGAGATCAGGTTCGTCAAGCAGGATCTGCCTTTCATAAACCCATGCTGACTGGGCCTGATCGCCTGCTTGCCCTGCAAGTACTGCGTGATGACTCTCAAGATAATCTGCTCCATGAACTTCCCTGGCACTGAGGTCAAACTGACAGGCCTATAGTTCCCCAGGTTTGCCCTACAGCCCTTCTTGTAGATGGGCGTCACGTTTGCTAGCCACCAGTCAACTGGGACCTCCCCTGATAGCCAGGACTGCTGATAAATGATGGAAAGTGGCTTGGCCAGCTCCTCCGCCAGTTCTCTCAGTACCCTCGGGTGGATCCCATCGGGCCCATCGACTTGCGCACATCCAATTGCCGTGGCAGGTCGCCAACCATTTCTTCGTGGATAGTGAGGGCCACATTCTGCTCCCCATCCCCTTCCGCCAGCTCAGGGTACTGGGTATGATTATTATTTGGCACACTTGAAATAGAAACATAATTAAAATAGGGTAAAACATGGCTGCTACAATGACAAACCTTAAGGATCCTATTTGGAAATCAGTTCCAGCTATCCCAGGACACCTGAAACCTCACAAATACCTGTTATTTGCTAAAAGCTTTTGTTTTACCTTTGAAAGATAACAACAGAAACTTTCACTTTTCCTCTTATCTTCCTTCGATTATGACTTCCAGATATATAGCTCTTTTGTTACCCATTTAGTGTCACCACAAACTCTGAACAAAATGAAATACACATGGGCAGTGTAAACCAAACCCTGTGATAAACAGTATCAACACAAATGTCATCATGCAGAATATTAAATCCTGCACCTCCTCCTGACCTCATAGGATTGCCCTCTCCTGAGGACAGAAGGTAATTCAACCTCAATACCCATTGAACGAGATAGCCATTCAATTGGAGAAAATCATCAAGGTGACGGCTATAGTACGTAACCGCATTCTGCATTTATTTTGCTTTTATTTGGTGATTTTTAACTGGGTGAGAATCAAATTCTAATTACAGGTAAACCCACCCATCCTACTGACTGAGATCTGACTAATTTGAACTTAGTCATTATTACTGTACAAAGCATCTATTGGGATCTGTACACGGAATCTAGTAACTGTGCACCTGCCAAGATACTCACAGGCAAACTAGTTAAACAGTTCTGACTTCATAAAGTAATTAAACTTAAAAAAATAATAATAAAAATAAAAAAATGTAGGTGGTATTTACACATACCTTGCAATTAACTGCATGATTAACATATACCCATCTGATTATATGATGAATGTTCCTGCATGCAACTGATGAACTAGCATTATCTGCTTAAGACTGGACATTGATGAACAGGATTTTTGCCACTGAATTTCACAAAAGCTGATATGGGTCTTCCCAAAGCTCTGTTCAGTTGTTAAGGCTTTCTAATCTCTCATTTTGTGGCAGCCCACATGGTATTCAAAAACAAGACTTTTCCAAGATGAGATAGCCCAACAGTGAGCAGAACAGGCAGTCCCTTCCCTGTGCTGTTGGGAAAGTGGCTGGATGTGGAAAAAGAAAGGCACACTGAACCACAAGGAAATGTCATGGTAACAAGTTGCTGAGATCCAGGAAATATTTCAGTTAGAAGTAATCACAAGTATCACAAGAGTAAATTTCTAAATTGATATCTGCACTCATCAAAAGTCACCTTTATTGCCCATTTTGTCTCTTTTATTACATTACTTTCAGCTCAGGAGCATGGCCTTGATTTATAATTCAATCTACTTGTCATCAATAGCAAGTCTGAAAATGTATTTGCTGAGTGAAAGAGTCAATCAGATGTAGAAGGCAAGCTGCCAAAAGGCACCCAGTTATTAATTCTAAACACAATTTTTTCTGATTTGATATTAAACAAGCTGACTTGCTAGTTTCCAAGGATGCAAAGAAGGTAGAGAATCATCATATTTGAATTAGCTAGTGATGAAAGTATTTTTGTACCCTAATTCTGTTCCGTGCTATTTGTAAAAGCTTCACCCATCTGGGACAACTGTTATCTCATTCATCATGGGATTTAAAAGGGGCTTTTAAGATTATGTGTAATCATAATTTCTTCTTACTAGCCATTAGGAACTCATGGAGTACACTTCCTAAAAGCACTCATGCAATTTTGGAACATATCTGCTCTCATTAACAAAAATATAAGGCAAAGATTTTTGAGCTAACACAAAGCTCTGCCTGGAAAGCCCTTACGGGATAAATATATGTGGAAGTTACATGTTGGATCCAGAAACAATATGGGGCTAGACTTCATCAGACATTTTGGAGCTAAAACATTTTAATGAGTTTCTTGAAATCATCAACAACTTGGCTATGTAGGGTTGTGTTTCTGCAGATTGAGTTTGGTGTGTATCACAGTGGTTCCTACTCCATAGGCATTTTCAACTGTGCTGTGTCCATAAATTAGTGCAACTTTATTACCAGGCACTTTAGCACAAATGATAGCCTCACTTCGAACTCCAACAAGGACTTGCATCATTTATCGTAGAATCAGGCCCTTCTCATCAAGATTAATTGTGACAAGCTGAGTTTAAGCACTTGGCTAATTGTTGTCCAGAACCACACTCAATTTCTATTTTTTTTTTGTCTTAAATTTAATTCCTTTTTTGTGAGAGTGTCAAATTCAATCAGATTAGTCTTTTCCAGCACAAGCTTGGCAGAACCCAAAAAGTAGCTCCAGTGCCACCTAGGCTTTTGTTAGTACAAATAAGAAGTACTTTTCAAGTCATATTAATACATGTAAATTAGATCCTAATCACTGTCTTTTTTTTTGTTGAAAGTTTCACATTCAATCACTGAACAATCTAGAACAGATAATGTTTGTGCTGTCTCCCTAAGCCACATGCAGATTTTTGCCATCTGTGAGTGTAGATAATGCATTTATCATTGTTCCCACACTAAGTGGGGTTATTGAATAATAGGTACTAATGACTTTATTGTTCTTGAAAATGTATTTGTTTTTTAATTGAACATATTCTTTGATGATTTGAAAAACCCAGATTTCTTGTTCTATAGGAACAAATAGTTTGGAGAGGCAGACAGAACCAACCAGAGGCACAGAAGTTGCTTGTCATAAGAAACCCAAGAGAAACAGAATATTGGTATTGTTGAAAAAACAATGATTAAAGATAAAATAAATCCCATTCCTGAGAACTCTGCCTAAGCATAGACCTCTGTGACAATGAAGACACAGTAAACAAAAGTTGACCATCATTTACTTCATAATTCGTAAAGTCACAGAATGTTTTGGGGAAGGGACCTTAAATACTTTCCAGTTCCAGCCCCTATGCCATAGGCAGGAACACCTCCCACTAGATCAGATTGTGCAGGGCCTCGTCCAATCTGGCCTTGAATGTGTCCAGGGATGGGGCATCCACAGCTTCTCTGGGCAACCTGTTCCAGTGCCTCACCACCCTCTGAGTGAAGAATTTCTTCATAATTTCTAATCTATATCTACGCACTTTTAGTTCAAAGCCTTTACTCCTCATTCTTTATTTGCACTCCCTGACAGAGTCCCACCCCAGCTTTCCTGTAGGACCCCTTTAGATACTGGAAAGCTGTTATGTCTCCCCAGAGTCTTCCCTTCTCCAGGCTGAACAACCCCAAATCCCTCTGCCTGCCCTTATAGGAGAGGTGCTCCAGCCCCTTGATCTTCCTTGTGGCCCCCTCTGGACTCTCTCCAACAGGTCCATGTTCTGTGCTGGTGGCTCCAGACCTGAACGCAGCATTCATTGTGGGGTTTCATGAGAGCAGAGTGGAGGGAGAGAATCACCTCCCTCAGCCTTCTGGCCACACTGATTTTGATGCAGCCCAGGATACAGCTGGCTTTCTGGGCTATGAGTGCACAATGCTGTCTCATGTCAAGCTTCTTATCCACCTTTAATCTCAGCTCCTCCTTAGGGCTGCTCTCAATCCATTCTCTGCCCAGCCTGTAATTATGCATGAGATTGCCATATGTAGGGCCTTGCGCTTGGCCTTGCTGAACTTAGTGGCATTCACACAAACCCACCTCTGAAGTCTGTCCAGGTCCCTCTGTGTGGCATCCCTTTCCACCACTGTGTCAACCACACCACACACCTTGGTGTCATCAGCAAAATTCCTGAAGGTGCACTTGATCCCACTGTCCACGTCACCGACAAAGATGTTAAATAGCATGGGACCCAGTACCGACCACCAAAGAACACCGCTTGTTACTGATCTTCACTTGGACATTGAGACATTGGCTGCAACTCTGAGTGTGACCATCCAGCCAATCCCCTACCTACCAAGTGGTACATCCATCAAATCCACATCTCTCCAATTTAGAGACAAGGACACTGTGTGGGTCAGCGTCAAATGCTTTGCATGAGTCCATGCAGATGATATCAGTTGATCTTCTCCTACCCAACAATGTTTAACCCCACTGTAGAAGGCTACCAGGCCTGTCAGGTACTATCTGTCCTTAGTGAAGCCATGTTTGTTGCCACCAATCACCTCCTTATTTTCCACATGCCTTAGCATAAGTTCCAGGAGAATCTGCTCCATGATCTTGCCAGGGACAGAGGTGAGAATGACTCGCTTGTAGTTTCCTGGTTTGTCTTTTTTTTCTGTTTTAAAAAATGGGGGTTATATTTCTCCTCTTCCAGCTAGTGGGAACTTCACCATGCTGTCACAACTTCTCAAATATGATGCACCTTATAAACTACATCCAGCAGTTCCCTCAGGACTGTGGTAGTTTTACCATGCTAGGCAGCTAAACACCACAACTACTCTCTCACTCCCCCTCCTTAGATGAGGAAGGGAAGAAGTACAGTGAACAAGTCACGGGTTGAGATGATAATTTAAGTAAAGGGGAAAATAATAATAACTATTATTATTATTAAGGAAATATTATTATTAACTAAACTATGTGGCTGGAGTTCTTGTCAGTGAAGACTGAGGCAAAAAATGTCATTGAGTATATCAGCCTTCTTCACGTCTTGGGTGATCAGGTCTCCCTTTTCATTTGACTAGGGCCCACAGTATCCCTAGTTTTCCTTTTATCACCAACGTATGTATAGAACCCTTTGTTGTTGCCCTTGATGTCCCTGACCAAATTTAATTCTAAATGGGCTTTGGCTTTCCAATTTTTCTTTCTTTCCATCTTTTCCCCTGTTTTTCCTATCACTTATTTTCATTCCATCTCTCATATACTCTGTTATTTCTTCCTCTGTTTTCTTTTCTCCTTGTGCTTTCCTGTAGCGTTCTCTTCCTTTCTCTTGCCATCTATACTCTCCAGAGCCATGACCCTGACTTTGCACTTTGTCACCTTCTTCCTTCTGTCTCTCTTCCCTCAGACATCTCCAGATGACCACAACCCAACTACAGGCTATTCTTTCCTAACAGTATTTTCTCTGTAGCTGTCCAACGTTGTTCCATGTACTTCTCTTTACTATTTCTCAGCTGGCTTCCATTCTCTCTCCTTATGCTTTCACCCCATTGCACTTATTTTCTTTTCTTAAGCACCTCAAATTCTCCTTTATCTCACTTCTATATTTGCCTCATCTTCTCTTTCCTCCTGCTTCTTTCAGATATCTATATTCTTCAAGATCCACAGTATTCTCAGTTTCAGATGTCTTTCTACAATCTTCTGTTTCCCCATCTTCTCTATTTCTTTCCAAATCCCCGTTCCCTCCTTCTTGTTTTCTCCTTGTGTCACCTCATCCTGTTCAGGTTCTGGCTCAGCATTGACACTGTGCCACTTGTACATTCACCCTGGCAGAGTACACCAGGGGGAGGGACCACAGCTGCCCATGGCAAGGAGCCAGAGTAACTCCTCATCTCAAAACTCAACTGCTGAACAACAAAGCTAGCTGGAGGTCCATCATTTGAAGTGTTCCTCCAAGCCCTTATATGGTGTGGAGAGACTTCCCCAAACTCCTGCTGTGCATAGAGTTCTGCTGTCACTGAGCAGCATGGTCCACCCAAAGAACCAGGTGCAGACAAGATGCTGAAAATACATCTACCTCCACCATCAACAGGCAATCCTGATGTCTCCTCTGTGCTTAACAAACCAAGGAGAGCCTTGATGCTGGGTCAGGGTGCTCAAGGCTCCATTTGGATATTATTTGAAGATTATGGGAAAACCAAGCCCTATCCAGTGCCAGCCAGTAGGAAATCAAGGCAGTGGACCTTCCAAAACTGCTGCTGGTCTGCAGGTGATTACTTCATAGGGCAGGAGACTTGCTCTCTGCCACTCTGCTCCCTGACCTCAACACTGCTGGTGTGAAACCAGGGGACACACAGGCTACAGAGTGGTTGTTGCCTACCCCTTGTACCCACAGTAGCCACCCATCAGGCTGAAGCTTACTGCTTCTACTGGGGTGACAAGGGTTTAGTACGGAGGGTCCTCAGTGCTGTCTCCTTTATGGGAACATGGAGAAAGAGCAAGAAACATCCAGAATGCAAAAAGCGGTATCATTTCCATAGCTACAGTGACAGTTGGCCTTGTTCAATGAATAGTGAAGACAAACCTTTATCAAAATGGGGAATCTCTAGCAAGCTTTTTATGTCATTCTTTCCAGTTTAGCTTTTTTTAATGATTTTCTTGCAGCTGCTGCTGAGTGATGGTGTTTGTGGAAGAGAAGCACTAACAGTGCTGGACTGTGGATGCAGGAGGCTAAGTCAGTTTGCCTTCCTTTGATCACTCTCTGGATAGGGAGAGGCAGATTCCCATGCATGAACAACCCTCTCTAGCTAGCCAAGGAGTGGTATTTTTGACAGTTAAACAAGCAACTTCTTGTCTTTCTTCTTAGTTATAGGGTAAAGGCTAAGAAATAGTCATGTGTTAATGAGGAAGAAAACAAGGGATTAAAAATGATTGTTTCTTTTTTTTTTTTTTTTTGTAGGATAAATTACTCTTCCAACCGAATTAATTCTGTTGACTTTCTCTGTACTGTGATATTGCTTCCCATGCATGACAGCCTTCCCTTAGGCTTTAAAGCTAAAGTCTTCAAATTATTTTCAAAAATCTCTGTGTACATAAGTACACTCCCCCTCCCCACTTGCTTCTCAGCCAAAATGAGCTATTTATTGGCTCACTGTCTTCTTATCCAGGAGTACTGTGTAATTATCAGGATCCACATCCCAGATTGTCTATAATTTGAGGCTGCTCCTTTCTGGGGTTCAGTTCTGATTTGGGCTGCATGCCAATCCTAAGGCACAGGAGCCACCCAAGTACATGTGAAGCCAGAATGATGCTAAACGTCCCCTAGCAGGGGCCCTGCAGGGTTTCCACATAAAGCAAAGCAGCGCAATTTCATCTCCAGAAGAAAAAAAGGAAAAAAAAAAAAAAAAAAAAAAAAAAAAAAAAAAAAAGCAAGAAGGGAACTGTATCTCTTAGAAGCATTGTTTCTTTTGTTCACTTCCTTCCAGAAACCTGCCCTTCCATACCATATTGCCTACTTGCAGAATAAAGCACAACTCACGGACACTAGTTTTATCAACAGTGTATTCTTAAAGAGTCTAGAGGGAAAGTGGGGGAGATGGGGAATTGTGTTACACCCAGTTCCTTCATAATAGCTGTCCTGAGAGCTATTTGTTATGAGCTCTTGATGATGGACACCCCATAGTAATTGTTATTTGATTTTGCATTAAAAATTCCTATAAAGAAAATATTTCATTAAAAAAGCAAGATTTTGTTAAAGCTGCTATAGTGGTGCACAGGTACCACTTCTCTGCCCTCTTTCCTGTATCTGCAGGTCACAGCTAAGCTGTCTGCTTCTTAATTCACTGTATTCTGAGTGGACACTGTGTGCCTTCTGCATATATACAGAGTAAGACAGCAGACTTAACAGCCTTTGCCACAGCGCCATCACAGAATAAAATTTTTATAGAACAAGATATATTTCAGGAGCACTTGAGACAGGATGTGTGCACCCCAAAATATTTCCAGAGGGCTGAAAGCAAAATGTTGCTTCTGTGGACAGCAGCAGATTGCTGTGGATATCAACTATTTCCTCAGCTGTTTTGCAATACAGAGGGGGGACAATAATTACAGGATCAGGTGATCCATGCATTGTAGTGATATCAATAAGGAATAAAATATTTGGTGCATTTGCAAGACAAGGTAGGACTGGTGTTAACATTCTTTATCCTCTGTAGGTCCTGCATCAGGTCTGCAGATGAGACAAAACTGGGGGAGTGCTTGAGATGGTGGAAGGCAGGGCTGTATCTTTTTCAGCCTAGAGGAATGGGCCAAAAGAATTCCTGAGAAGCTCAGCTAAGAAATGAAGACCTCCATATGGAAAGCACCATAGGAAGAAAGGGTTGGAATGTGCAGGTTTTAGGTACATTTTAGAGCTGGAAGAACATGGATCCTCTTATTTTGGTAAAAAGGGTAAGACTTTAAACAATATCCATGGTCTGAACAGACCTTTTTATGATCCTCTTAAAAAATGGATGCCATATTATTTTTATATATGCAGGTTTGCAATGATTTGATAAGAGGATTACTCCTAGAGACAGAGCTCTGCAGTATATAGAACCTCTGAACTATTTACCATGAGTACATTTAGTACCTTTCTTAAAAGTTCCTGAAGCCACGAGATTTGGGGAGAATTTCAGGGTTTGTTTACAAGAAAAAAAAAAAAAAAAAAAAAAAAAACAGTCTTGCAAAAGTTATGAAACACAACTGATTTATTGGAAGACAAGCAAAAAGACCTCAGACTGTTTAAAAAATAAGAGTAATATCAGGATTTTCAAACCAGTCTCATGATTTTATGAAGCTTGGCTTGTGATTTTCTGACGCCTGTGGTCCGCCTAATGTACAGGGAACACATTTCAACATAATTCTCCTTAGTATTTTGGAAATGTATTGCTAGAATCCTTCCTATCTCTACAGCATAAGGAACCAGTCTCTCAGAGCTGTAAGAATCCATCTCTAAGGCATAATCCAGAGCAGTATCAATAAATGCAGGCTCCCTTCCAATGCTGAGGAGCCCAGTGTTCACATCAAAGCGACTAACATGTCTCAGAAAGGTCACGTGAGATTTAATGAAACCAGAAATACAGAAAGAATCACTTCTTTCTGCTTATGAGAGCAAGGGCTTTTATGGCACTTTTCACTTGTGCAACTCAGACAGAAGCTGCTGACCTAGAAGGATTTTGTTCTTAGCACTGAGTGCTTCAGTACTCAGAAAAAGAGAGGTGAGAAGATGGTACTACGGCAATAAAGTTGTTGGCAAAAAAATGAGCTGATGAAACACGTTACTTCCTGGTGATGGAAGGACATCTCCCACTGCCCTCTTTTTAACCATGTCATATTAAACAATAAATAAATAAATAAGCTCCTTCCTGAGCAGCCTTGAGATTAGCACAGTATTTAAATCCATTTAATTACTGTGATGAATTACATGCCTTCCATTGATGTATTTGCCCCAAAGTACTAATAGGCTGTTCATTTTGCCTCTTGAAAGTACAAAGTTTGAAGTGGGTTTCTGTTTACTTCTGTTAATAACTAATCACAGGAATCAAAACGAGCTGTACATGACTAATTGACCAGTTTGTTTTACTGTCCTCCATGGCAATGCTGATAAGCTTTTCTGACAGCATGCAAATCACACTGCTATCAGCAAGAGAGGCTTGTGCTGTAGAAATGCAAAAGGAGCATGCAAGCCACAGTTATTAGCTAGGAAAGATAGCAGCCACTGGGGGACACAGAGCTGCCTTTAGCTGGAAACAGCAGACCAGGGAGGGGTACAGGATTTAATGAGCTGTAAGAACAAGAGACCTGAAGCGTAATTAACTCCCAGAAGATCTCATTGAGCGCTCAGCAGAGCCTCCACTCAGCAGTGCTTCCACCTTCATTGGAATTAAAGTTTAATTTGGTGTCAAAGGGCAGAGGAAAGACCTGCATTATCAAGCACAGAAATCAATGAACTGTGTGAAGGGAAAGGTCACCCCCCCACCTCTGCAGCACAGAAGGTCTGAAGAAAAAGGTGAAAATATGAAACAGCTCAACACTTTCTCATCAGTGGTGGGAGAGGAAGTGATGGCAGTTTCACCCCACAGGCTTATTGCTACCTCTCTTTCAGTGAGAGAATCCCCATTTCCGTGGAAAGGGCAATGAATACTAATGAGTACAACGAGGGTTTTATCCTCTGTAGTAGTGGCCATTGATGTTTCTAAAGATTCTTGCAGAAATTGTTACCCAGTTTAACTCTAGCAGATGAAATTAGTATTTCCATTCAGAACGACCATAGCCATTTCAAGACATCTTAGCTCAGTGCATTTTCCTTGTGTTACTGGGACACGTTTCCTCGTGTTACTGGGACCCCAGCAATCTGCTGTATGGCAAATAAATCATTTTCCGTGCAGAGTCCTTTCCAGGTAAAGGCTGATGACCTAAATCTGTGCAGAGCATTAATAGTATTCTGCAAGACCAGCAAAAATTAGCAAAGTACTTACCATTTTCAACTGCATGCCGCTTCCCTGAACCTTAGCCATTCCCCAGCATGGTAAAGCCTTCTCCCTGGACAGGTACCAAACTAAGCTTGTAGGCTGCCCACAATAGGTGTTTCAGTTTTGGCTGTATTTTCATCTATTTTGTATTGACTTCATCTTCATTAGCACCATGCTCATTGACTTTTCTTTCACATTTTCAGTACAGCCTCCACCATGCCAATCATTTTGGAGCTACAGCTGAGCTTACTTGGTCAGCACTAAGCTTTAACAGACCTACTTCCCTCTGCCAGATCATACGGATCTTCTGTGCAACAGACCTTTTAGGATAACATGTTCAGCCAAACAATGAAATTTTTATGTCAGATGTCCAAATTACAGCCTATAATATCTTTCTGCCCATCCTTCTTGGATCCTACAGTGTCTGAACAGAAAGGCTTGTGACAGTAGATGCTGTGGTAACTTGTAAGACCAAGCTCTAAAGATCACCCCATAAGTCAGTAAACTGTGTACCCCACACATTTGCATACTCCACAGCCTTTCACACCCTGCCCAGTCACCAAGCTCAGGCCTCGATAGTTCCCACCTGTCCTTGTGCTGATCCACATCCTATTTGATCAAGTCAAGATTTGCTACAAGGCTGCAGCAAAGCAAATCCACAGCATGTCAGCTGCAGCTAATTGTGGTTCATCAGGCAGTCCCTTAGAGGAACAGTGAAAACCCCATCTGAGTTTCTTTGAGAATTAAGCCATTGATTTCCATCCAAATGAGCAGTAAATTCAGAATTAGCCCCACAGAAAGCAATCTATTCCTGCTAGAATGTTTACCTATTAAAACACATTAGGAGCTCTGGATACATAGATGTGATGCATTTTACATTACTTAGGGGTAGGTATGGACTCCATAATTACTCCATTATAGGCAATCTAATTCTTTTTTTCAGATGTTATTTCAAATTTTCCATCATTATTTAGATTAATTCTTTCAATGACAAAAATGTAAAAGCTGAAAGATCAGCATCCATTCTCAAGTCTTTGTATTATGGCCATTTCACTCTGGAAGCCATCAGCTTACAAAAAAGCCCTCCTACTATTCCAACTTCCTTGCAAAATCCTTAGTACAAATTTATCTATGTAGAAGGGTATTTCAGTCCTTGTTCGATTTTTTTTTTACTTATTTTTTTTTTTTTTTGTGGATAAGCCACAGATTAGTAACAGAAGCACTCTCCAACCTTCAAGCATGTTTGTCTATCAGAAATTCATTTTCACTTTCTTAAAACAGCCGTAGAGAAATTTTAACTTTCCAGTTCAATACACAGTGTCTGCCCATAGATTTCCATAAACTTATAGAAGAAATTAATTTGGATACACAAAGAATTTAGCCAACAGCAACAAGTCACACAGCTAAGTTTCCTAAGTTGTCTATTTCACAAAATAAAGGAAGTTTTAAAGATGTTACTGTTTGACAGGTCTGTATAACTGCTCTTCTGTTGAATGTGGCTAAAGCGTGAATTAAAGTTAAATTCATAATAGAAAGAGACATTTTTGTTAACATTCATCCAAACTGCCTATGTTACCACAAGTTTGCTTTGATAGTTTTCATAATCTTCTCTGTTTGCTTTCTGCACTGTTTAGACTAGCAAGGTCTAATTCAGATGAATATTTCCAGAAAGTCTCCTGAGTTATCTCAGGTTAGAAATGTTTGCCAACCCACTTCCACCACGAATTACACAGGCAGCCAGAACAATACCATGTGGCTTCGATGACCAATATCTCATATGAGCAATGAGTATTCAATAATGCACAAAATGGTTTTGGCAGATAGCCAATAGAGAGCTAAAATGAACCTGTATCAATTACTCACTGTGTATATTATTTCAAGTATTATTTTTTTCTTTATACAGTTACTTTGCAAAGCAGAAAAAAAAAATGACAAAACTCAAGTGAAGGGGGAAATATCATTTTAGACTACCATGCAAGTGATCAGCTATTGAGTGTGGTGTGGCAGATCAAAGTTGTTTTTATCATTTGCTTGTGCCCTACTATTTGCAGGAAGTATTTATTTCCTTTTATATCCATGTAGTCTGTAGAAATTTGTGCCAGAGGTTACTTATCTTTTGAATTTTTCTACAATGAGATTTGGCCTTCTGGTGTGCTGAATTAGTTTTGAAAAATGTTGGATATCCCAAAGCCCCCCAGATCTCATAGGATTGAGAAGACTGCCATTTTGCTCCACTACTAAGTGTATCTTGAACTAAGGAAAGTTGACTTGAATGACAATGACAAATTCTGCAAAGTAAAACTCCTAGCTTGAAGCCAGAGGCAGAAGCACAGCCAAAAAAATTCTCTGTGCCCATAGAGGAACACCTCCAATCTTGTTCCAGCCAGCCCAACCAGCTATAGCATAGCACATGTAGCCTCAGCAATGCTCAGGAACCCTCTGAGTCCTTTCTTTGCCCTCATGGCTTTTCTCAGGGCACAGTATTTCTTGTAAGCAAGTGTTTGGTGAATCAACAGAGAAAGGAGGCACAAAGCAGCTTTATTGGTGCGATTTATTCCTCCATGGAAGGTTTGCATAAGGATCCCAGAACTCTACTGGACAAGAGCTGCCAATTGAGCTTGCCTATTGCCTATTTTGGGGCTTGCCTATTATCCTGAGTAAGTAAGAAGATTTAACAAAAGATTCAACACCAATCCTGTGACACTAGAGGAACTGCATGTGCTGTAGGTGTTCCAAGGTAAGTAAAGGTGACCTCTGGCAGGAGGGCCCAGCGAGGCTGCCTGGAACTAGGAGTACTGGTTCTTGACATCACAGATGCATTTCCTTGACTTTTCCCTTCTTGCAAGTAGTTTTCATAGAATTCACAGAAGTCAAAGCTGGCCAGAAAAACTCAAGTGAATCCCTGTGTACAGAGTATAAACCTTCTCAAGTGCTTTAAAGATTCTGCTATTTGTGGAGATCAGATACAGAACACGGTGAGCACACATAAGTGCTGTATGAAAAAGAGGACAGGCTGCAAATCATCTGTCTTCAGTCATCACTGCTGTTATGCCAGGATAAATTGTCTTGTGATAGTTGTCCCTGCAGTTCATGGAGCTCTGTACCCCCTAGCAGGTTAGATTTATCCATTAACAAGGAATTCACAGAGAAGTATACAAACACTGAAATATAAATCATTTCTTGCAACGGTGCTGTACCAAACAATTATTGTAAGAGGTAAGAGTTTGAGAAACTTGTGTCTGGAGAAGAAAAATAGGAAGAGATCTCTCACCACACCATGGAAAGAGAAGACTGAAGAAAATTGTGTACTTTAATCTTTTTCATAATAAATTATATATACGCATGAACTAAACGTGTTTTCTCCAGACCTCACTGCATAACCACTCTGTTAAAATGTCTTTCACAGCCAATACAAAGATTCACAGTGCCAAGGAGCCTGTACTGTACCAAAAGCCTGCAGACTCCTGCTTCTTCCCACTATATCACGTGAAATTAGTAATGTAGGACCTGATACAAAGTCCATACAAGAGAGTAGAAGTCTTTTTATTCACTTCAGTGGATAAGTCCCACAAGAAAAAGCATGGCATGAAGTGGATTCTGCCCCTAATAAGAATTAATGAGACAGGAGACAGTCAACCAGTTTAGGTTCCACCTAAGAAAAAAAAAAAAAAAAAAAAAAAAAGGAAAAAAAAAAGTTGAAAGGAGATGAAAAAAAAAAAAAAAAAAGGAACAATAACTAGGACATTGCTATTCTGTTTATTCTGTACATGGGAAAGAGGACTATATTGATACAAGCTGTGTGGTCAAACACCTACATAAAATTCTGCAGGGTCAGACTGCATGAAGTTGCTGACTGAGAAATACAGAATCCCAAATCCTTTGAGACACATCTTCAGGGCCAGCAATAGGGATGCACAGTCAGTAAGTCCTTTTGTTTATTTGTGGACTTTGGTACTGTGTCTGCTGAATGCCATTCGAGACACACACACCACAAAGCAAGACAAACTAGTGCAGTGAAATCACTGGAAGCACTGCTGAAGTCAGATATCTCTTGTTTCTTGTAATTTCCGGGCATCAGATATGGTGTGCAGTAGAGCTAGTGTGCAAGTTGGGAGACAGTATTATTTCTCTGGGGAGACATCTCTGCCTTCCTTGCACCCTCCTCTATGAATCTGTATGATGCAAATGATGAACTGGTCAAGAGCCTGAGGAAAATCAGTTTCTAGGTGTAAAATAATTTATTTGCAGCCTTTGTAGTATATATTCTTTACAATGCAGCAGTCAGATTTACCATGAAAGCACTGACCTTAATAAACAATGAAGATCCAACCTTATCCATTTGCTACACATTGCAGATATTACCATTCCAAAAACATTTTCATGTCTTCAAGGAGAACTGGTTCCTAAATGAAAACACCTTTGTCACTAATTACCACAACCATCCTGAGAAGTTCTCAGAATCTGGCGTAATTAATGTAACTGCATAAAACAGGATAAGCCCAAAACAGGATAGCAGAACAGTCAATGCATAAAGGATGAGACTCAGTTTTGTTATCTGAAGACTACATTATTTACTATGGTTGGAAGTAGGTCAAGTGCCCTCAGGAAATAGCTATTTGGTTCTCACTGGGGAGCAATCTGATCCTCACACATCTTCAGCCTTATTAAAACCTCAGTGTAAGGCAAAGTCAAGGATATCAGCTAAGCGTCTTGCTGCATTGAATGGACACAAGGTGATGTTTGAAAGGAAAGAGTTTATTATTTTCAAGCAGACACTCATGCAAATCAAACTGTGAATGTATCACATGCAGAGCTGTTTAGTTTCCCAGCAGCCCACTCAAGACCTATGATGTGAAGAAGTAGCAGAGCTGCTAGGTGGTTGATCTTGCAAGGTGCTATGCACTGCAAGGCCAAGAAAGAGTTTAAGAGTGTGCTTAATTTAAAGACATGAGAAATTCCCATAGGTATCTTTTTCAGTACTTATGCTTCTGGTGGAGAATGGGAGGAGTAAAAGGACACATGGAGAAACATCCCTGAATGCTGATAAGAATAGTGAGTACCATGGAGGTATCTACAAAGGATTTTCAGGAATGGCTGTTTGTCAAGCCATAGAGTTTTGCTTCTCCAACTAGAACTGATATTATCTACCAAGTATACACTGTTTTCCTGAGCCCCGTTTCATATTATTACTAATCTTTACTTCTTCAATGCTTGCTTTTTCCGTGGGGAGAAGGAATGGGAACTCAAAATCAGGTGAGAGGAGTTAAATGAATTGTGTAACTGTGGTATGTATTTCATAAGAGAAGTGAAAACTAGGACAGGTGTGCTCCCTGCCATAGATTTTTTGGCTTTCTAAGGGGAATAAAGTGATGAGGTCTCTATTACTCCAGTTTCAAATACAGGCAAAATTCCTCACCTTGCTGTCTGATTTGACACAGAACTCATATGATGCCTACGAGAAAACAAAATCCTGTAAACAAGCAATGTGAAGCAACTCTTTCCAAAAAAAAAATGTTCAATGTCTAATTATTTCAGAACATGAACCTTGTACTAAAACTTATCAAAAGGTTACAGGAAAGGCAAGTGGATAGAATTAGAAGTCATTGCCTCAGAGTCATTGCTAATGTAGAAATTCTCATTTTCCCATAGCTCTTTCCCTGCCTACCACACTTGTCTTGCCCTGAATCCCTTCTCTGATCCCTCTTGGGAAACTCAGAGTCCTGCCTATCACCCATTCAGGCCCTGGCACACTAGCTGAAGGCTGCTGTGAAGATGCCAAATGACATTTGTGGCTGAGGTTTTGTACCTCCTCCATTCAAACTAGCACCCCATGGCCAGATGAGGAAAGTCTCCACAGATGGCAGGTAGAATTAGGCACTGGGGATCCCCAGGGTACGTCGCTCTAACGTAACACATCCCACACAAAAAGAGATCTGCACATTTACTGTAGCTAGCAACTAACTCACTCAGCAGCGAGGACAAGGCAGCACCGCCACATCACAAGGTGAGCACTTAGTTCCTGTACTACCAATTGATCTGCAAGTGCGGACATCCTCAGGGGCACCCTCAGGCTGATGATTGCACCTTGTCTCTGCAAGCAAGGAAAGAACATCCATTATACAAGCCTAGCACATTAAACATGATTATTCCCATTGGACTGCCCCATTATACAAGATTCTCATGTTGAACCAGAGGGATGTGAACCAGAGAGGGGATTAGTACCAGGATATATAGAGATAGAGAGTTTCAGGCGCCAACTCTGTCATCTAACCACACCTCTTTTTTGTATGAGGGCTCATTTTTGTCAAGAGACATCTGAGGAGAGGAGGTGGAGAGAGAGATAGAACCCAACATGTTTCAAAATAGTTTGCATTGCCTGTCAAAGCCTTCGACATGTCCCCAAGTGCCAAGCCAAGAAACTCTCCTTAGAAGCTTTTGTTGAAAACAATTAATGTTTCAACTTTATCTTTTCTCTCTTCTTTCAGACAGCTACGAAAAGATTGCCAAAATAAGAATAGTAGCATTCACAGGGGCTGGCTCAGTCCTGCTCAGACTGAGCCTTCGCCAGCACATGCCTTAGCTGGGAAAGGGCAGCCTGAAAAGCTCAAGGAGTTTGATATTCCTAATGGCAGGGGAAAAATTCAACAGTGAGATGAAAGCAGGCCAGGGCAAGAGCAATGAAACTGCATAGTCAATGCAAAGAGGCTAGGCAACAACCTAAATGGCTCTCAAATAGCACAATAAGCCCAATTTTCAGCAATAAGGCCTTTCCCCATGTTAATACATGATGCTTTCAAGTAAGTGTCAGCTCTGCCCCGCAGCTGGCTTACTTCATTACTCCCAGGGAATCCAGGGAATCAATGGGGTTGTTGTTCTTGAGCTACAGTCAAGAAATGTCAAAGGAAGAGTGGGAAAACCAGGGTGCCTAGCTCAGTCCTCACCCCCACAAAACCCCTGCAAAGTGTGCACAGGGAAACTGCATTAATTTCAAGAACCAGGGACAGAACTTCCTATGCTTATGATAGTACAAATCAGGAATACACCAGGGAATTCAGGTCATCTATGCCAATGGGAGAGGGGATTCAGGTCTTCTACTCTGTCTTTGTGTTCTTTACATTATTTATGCCCTGAAGAAATAAAAATATAATAATAATAATTATCATCAACATCAAATGCATACACAATTCATTTCTAACTCAAGCTTAAAATTAGGCCCAATAAGTCAACCACAGTTGGAAGATAAGTATCAGATTCTCACCAGGCCAGTATTACTCAGTAATAAATCAAAACACAAAGAACTGTGAAGGTTTTGTTCCATTTTGTTTTGTTTTGTTTTTTTCTTTAGACCCTAAAAACTTAAGTCTATCATAATTGCAGTCTAAGGTTCTTCATAAACTTATGAGTTACTCAGAACACTACTGATATCCATCCAGATAATGAATTAATAGTCTTTATTGAGCTCTGTAATGGTCTACATCCAAGTAGACTTGCAGTCACTGGTAGAATTAATACCTATTTTGCCTACTGAATAACAGAATCATTCAGGCTGGAGGAGACCTCCAAGATCACTGTGGTGGTTTTACCGTGCTGGGCAGCTAAATCACCTAGTCCAACCTCTGACCTAACACTAACAAGTCTTCCACTAAACCATATCACTAAGCTCTACATCTAAACGTCTTTTAAAGACCTCCAGGTATGGTGAAACCACCACTTCCCTGGGAAGCCCATTCCAATGCCTAACAACCTTTTTGTTAAGAAGTTCTTCCTAATATCCAACCTAAACCTCCCCTGGCACAGTGTTAGCCCATTCCCCCTTGTCCTGTCACCAGGCACATGGGAGAACAGACCAAACCCCTCCTCACTACAGCCTTCTTTAAGGTACCTGTAGAGTGCGATAAGGTCGCCCCTGAGCTTCCTCTTCTCCAGGCTGAACAACCCCAGTTCCCTCAGCCGCTCCCCATAGGACTTGCATTCCACACCCTTCACGAGCTTCGTTGCCCTTCTCTAGACTCATTCGAGCACCTCAATGTCCTTCTTGTAGGGAGGGGCCCAAAACTGAACACAGTACTCAAGGTGCAGCCTCACCAGAGCTGAGTAAAGGGGGACAACACTGAAGTAATAGTCAACTTTGTTTTGCATGCATAAAAAGGCTGATTCTCAGAGGCAACTTTTTTTCTGCCTGGCTTTACTATAGCCATGGGTGTTAAGCTCATCTCCATAAGACCAGGTCTCCACCACTGCAGATTGTCAGGGACAGCATCCCTTTCTCTCTCCTCATCATTTTGGATGGACACTTAACATTTGCAGCACCCTGTAATGACTGACAATATTCTTGGTTATTCTGTAGGGAAAGTATTCTTCTTCAGGTGTCTAATTTCTGTAGTCCCCATCATTGCAATAGTTACACACGGTCTTACAATGGGAAGGAAACTGATACAAAATCGAGCTTTGGGGCCTAATGACCTGCCAAGGGGAACAAATGACAAAAGCAGGACTTTCCTCTAAGAACATCCTGCCATTAATCCACAAGAATTCAGATTTGAAGATAGGTAAGGTGAGGATGCTAGCTTGGATCAAATATCCAGCAGTGAATGGAAGAGGAGCAAAAGATCTCTCTTGCTAACAGTGGGAGCCTAGTAATCTGAACATCTCATCATCCATTAGTTTAAACAAAGTTTATAGATGATTGTTAGTGCAGGCACATGTTCTTCACAGATACAGGTATTTTGGTGCTTTTACCTGAAAAAAGTATGTTAAGGAAAGAAAAAAAAATAAACTAGCAGCTTTAAAACATGTGAACTGAACATAAACACTTGCAGCAGTAATGTCCACAAGAACAGTGGAGGTGTGAGTTTCATCAGTACTCAGCTAAGTCACTCTGATTAGCAAGTTCCAGCAGCTTAACTCTGTAATACAACAAGCTGCTATGGAAAGCAAAGAGAAAGCCAGTGTAGAAATTTGGATTAAGGGATGGGATGGCAATTAGAAGGCTGGCAGATTATTGTGCTAGTGCTGGAGCCACTCAGTGGACTTCCCTAGAGGAGGCAGCAATATTGCTGCTACTGTCAAAGTGAAAAGACCATGAAAAATTAGAGAAGTATTGCCCATGAGAGTAATGGCTGCAACCTTTGGGCTGCATGCACTTGTTAAATGAGTCTGGCAGCAGCTGTGGATGCAGCAAAATCCCAAGGCTGTGACCTATTCTGGCAACTGGTAATGTGCAGTGGAGAAAAAAGAGTTATATCAAGTAAGTACCTGTGAATATACATATATATGTCTACTTGGATTGAAGCAAAGAGGTTAACTTCACCCCTTTGGGGAAAATAAATAAATAAATAAATAATTTTTAAAAAATGAAAGAAAATGAAGGAAAAAAAAAGAAGGAAAGAAAAAGAAAGAATGCAGCCAACTTGTAGCAGGCAAAATCATTAGCATGCAGATAGATTTTAGTGCAGCAAAGACATCTACTGAAATTACTGAAATAATGTTGAATACAGTAGAGTAGAGTTATGCAAAGCTCCCATTTCCTTTACTGAACTAAAAACACTCATTTAAGTACTGCCTATTAGCTGAAGTGAAATGAAAAGCTATATATCAAGAAAAATGAAATGATAAATTTTGTTAAAAATGTTTACAGTGTCAAATTATATGGAAAGTGACACTGACAAGGAAACTTACTGAATGATTCTATGAGTAGTTGTTTTATGTTACCAAAATTTGGGTATAAATAAGCAGATAAAGAGGCCATGTCTCAGTTCCATACAGGTTTAAATAAATAGCTGAGATTTTGGTTTTGGCAGTCAAATCAAAAGAAGTTACAGGTCAGCCCAGGTGGAATTTAAATGTTTTAAGTCTTAGTTCAATGAATAAAAAGTAAAACAACAAAACAGATCCTGTCCAAGACATTTAGCAAAAAATGAATGAAAATGAAAGACTAGTTTAAGGCTCCATCTACTAAACCAGTGAGGTGCAACAAGGCTCTCTAATCAATAACACAGAGGGTTTATGTGATATTCAGTGGGGAAGGTGAAATGATACACATCCAGGATTGCTCTCAATTTATCCTCCTGGTGTTCCATTTTGCTGTAAAATACTTAAATACTCAGAAACCAAAGGGAAAGAAAATGACTCTATAATTTCTTGATAAATTGGATGCCCCCTGAGAGGCAGGATATAGACTTCCATTTTAATTTCAAGGAACATTTCTGCAAAGTGAAAAAACATGTGCAGAGGAGACTAGGGGTGAAACAGAAGATGATTGACGAAGGAGCCTACAGCTCCAGGGGTGAGGACATCCTCTTAAATGTGGAGAACACCAAGATTTTAATTCCAGGTTCCCATATCACAGACAAACACTCTGATTGCTATCTGTTGAATAGAAAGAGGGATCAACACCTCCTGTACTTCATGAGAGGAGCCAGGAAAAAAATGCTCAGCCTGAGAAATTTGACTTGAATCCATAAATAGAGATTCTCGTGAAGCCAACAGATTTACACCGGCACAAAACTGATTAGTCACACTGGAAAATGAGGCCTTCCATCTACTAAAGAGATTTTACAGCTGAGGTCAACATGCTCTTGGAGCCATGCTGTTTCTCCATTCTCTCCAGGTTCAATCTCCTGGGCTATACACTGGGAAGAATTGCACCTCTGCTATTCTGTCTGATGTTCACTGTCTCTCTAGTTCAACAGTAAATACTGGGTCACCTCTGAGAACTGGACTGTCAGTCTGGAAGCACAATTATACAAACTATTAAATTGTACTCTGGGGAAAAATCCAACCACAGGATGTAGTTTAGTGGTCTTCATCCTGGGACAAGATTCAACGTGTACTTCTCTAAATAAACAGTGACACCAAGGTAGATCTCATGAATAACATATTAATGGTTATCAAATAAACATTTTAAACATATCTTTTTTCCTCACATTGAAGAAAACAACTAACCAGACAAATAAACAATCAAATGAAGAGGTGCAAAGATTACTTTCTATAGCACATATCTTGATCAGTCAAAGGATTAATAACTAACTCTACTTTTGCCATATGGCCTCCACTTCATATCCAGATGTCAGCTGAACTCATTGGAAGACTGGGATCTCACTGATCTTACTTCATATTTAGGGTTATTCATTCTCAAGGGATGTTTAGACATTGGGCTGATACAACATTATTCTGAATGGCATCGGTCTGAGGTTAGCGAATTAAAATGGATGATCCAGTCTGCATATGAAGCAAGGATGGCTAGAAGGGTAACCTTATCACCTCTCCAAGCTACAACTGATTCATTGATCCATTTGTGATCTTGTTAAATCACAGATCTGGTGCTTTGATCTGGAATATCTTCCTAATTCTTTGCACTGTAGCTTTCACTCAGTCCTCTGTATGTTTGTAAGAGCTGGCTCCTTCATGACAGTGTGATCAAACAATGAGACTATCTCACACCATGTGCTGTCCCTGGCAATAAGAAACATTCCATGGAACAAATATATCCACATTGTGCTATGTGCAAACCAAATATATCATCAGCAAGTGCTTTGGACTTCCAAAGTCAGACACCTCCTTTTGTGACCATTCTTCCTTTAAATGGTCCTGTCACTATTTTAACTTATTTACACTCTTGGCTTCCACAGATCTCTGGAGTAACCAATTCCATTATGTAATTATGCATATTGTGACAAAGTACTTCTTTAGTTTGATTTAAACCTCTTGCCCAAGAGTTATTTTTCACATTGCCAGTACTGCATTAGATATCATCTGTCACTCTACTGTCCTGCCATTCAGGGACCTCAGGTCTTCCCATGGTTCTTTATAATAAGGTTCAGTTTCAGCTACCCTCAATACTTTTACATTATCTGCTTATTTTGTCACCTCACTGTTCACCCTCCCTTCAGATCATACGAACATGCTGAAAAGAACAGATCTCATCACAGAACCCTGCAGAATTCCTTTGTGGCTTCCATTTCCATTGGGAAAAACACCTTTTTTTCCTCCTCTATTTCAAACAACCATTTATTCCTGACACTATCCTTTCTTTCTTTTCTGCCATGACAGTTTAGTAACTTTGAGCTTTTGAAAAAAACATTTTTTGAAAAAAATCCACATATTCAAAATGACGGTCTTTCTGACTCCTTCAAAGAACCCTAACAGATTTCAAAACTCGTCTTTCCTTTGTAAAAGTGATAGTGACTCTTCTCATATCTTTCCCACGTTCTTAATTGTATTCTTATTATATGAGCTACTTTGACAAAGTCGAAGTCAGATTCATTGATTTATGGTTGCCTAGATTCTCCCTGGAAGCCCTATTTAACATCTAGTGTCATATTCAGTTAAACTTTAATCATCTGAAACAAAGCTTGTGTAAGGTTACAGGCTCCAGGTAGTACAATAGTTTCATTTGCAAGCACCTACACAGCACTTGGGTCAATACAGACTCATCCTGGTCATTTGCCAGTCTTCAGCTTATCATTTTATCCTTCTCATTTGAATCATTTATCACTTCTAATGTGATATTTAGTCTGGATAGAGACTTGGGCTTTTCAATAAAGAAGTCCATAAAGTTAGCCACTGTTGTTGACCTAGATACGAGTGGTGAAAGTACACACTCCCCATGTAACTCTGGGCAACTCTGTTAATGACTCTGTCCATGAGTTTCCTATTTATTAAAGGTAGTAATAATAACAGTTCCTTGTTCACACTTCTGGTCTCCCTGTAGAATGAAGGTGTCTGCAAAAATGCTTTGCACACAATGAGCCTCTACCATCAGTGAGGGTATCTAAGCTCTTTGGTAACACCAGCCATAAATAATTCCAGTAACGCAACTCTGTTACATCAGTCAAAGGTGACCTGATATTCCTTTTTGGCTGGAATAGGCCAGGGCTATTGGGACTGTCCTGGTCTCCTGTCAAAAGTGTTTTTTGGATGTTATTTCATCCTGGATTTTTGCCTGACGGGATTTTTTCCTGTCTCCATCCCAAGCCAGGGCTTTGGAAAAAAGCCTAAAGCAATTACACTGAAATCTTTTTATCCTGTTCGCAGCCCAGCCTGAAGTTAGCTAAAAACTTGTGTCTATTTGGAAAGTTTGGCTTTGCCATGGAATTTAGGGACCTGCCACCTTTGGCTTAGGAAGGAGCCTTTGAGACAGGCAGGTCTCTCATGGGACACCTATACCCACTGCAGTCCACATAACCCTACATAATGTTTTTTTCTTAACACAAAGCTGGTGACTCTAAAGAAGCTCAAATTACTTGAGCATTGTTCACAGGGGGCCTCACTGTAACACCAGTGTGCTTCCTCTGAATATCTGCCCAGAGCTCACTGCCTAGGTGCCCATGATGGCAGGACTCATAACACACTAGCAGTCTACAGCTGTGGTAAACCCAGATGGGGACAATACCCCTTATCTATTGTCTGTGCACAAAACAGACTGCATTTGGTAAAGCTGAAGCATACTGAGCTACAATTGCTGTCAAAAGTATATCAAAAAGTACCTAGTCTTCTGAAACGAGGACTTTGAAGGCCATTTATTTGACAACAGGCCACTTAGATTCCACAGCCGAACAGACCCAAATATACACAAATGTGCAAAGCAGCAGCAAGCTGTGCGTTAAAAGTGGGGTAACTGAAAGCATGGGAAATACAGTTCTTATCGACTACAGGGGTAGGCTGCCACCACTGTGACCAAACGACTTTCAAAAGCAGCATCGTGTATTTGTAGCCAGATTGGCCAAACTTGTATATGCATCTATGGCCTAAGCAGGCCTTCATTTAATGAAGTGCCTATTTCCATAAAAACAGAGGCTGCAGTGACGAAGAACAAGAGGTTCATTAAGGCTGGAGAGGAGTGTGCCCATTGCATCAGCACATACACAGAAGGAGCTGAAGGGATGCTGCAGAGCTGTGACCAGTCAGCTGGATGCAGGGACACAGAAAGGGTGCACGGTGCAGCCACAGCACACTGCAGTGCTTGCTTTCATTGCAACACCACCAGCAACTCTCACACTGTCTGGGGCAGAGGGCTGGTGGTGACCAGAAGCTGAGACAGGTCTGGGATGACCCAACACAGGTCACTGCAACGGAGAATCTGGCCAAATATATGCCTCCACCCAGCAGGTCCTCACAACCTCTAGATTTCACCGGTTCGTTTCCACAGGCTGTTTCAGGCTTTCAGAGACTGTTTACCTTCATTAACCCTAAAGAGAGAAATGGAGGTGGAGGAAATCCAGAGTACCTAGAAGAGACTGAATAACCAAGACTACACCTGCCCAAGCTCTGGGCCATTTCTGTATCCAACAGATCAATAGGGTTTTCATCAGCACACTGGTGTTTTTGCTGCAAAGAGGAATGCAGCAAAAATAACAGTTTTGTTTGTTGAGGAAACCCATAAACCAGGAATACTTTTGTGATTAGCACCATGCTGGGACTACAGTTTGCTAGAGATTGTAGGAAAGCAATTTAAGGATTTTTCAAGTGACAGAAACAGACAGAGCCAGATCCAGGCCTGTCTGAGGGCAAGATCCAGCGTCAGCAGCACAGGCTCTGACTGGCCGCATAGGGGATCAGCTCACTTTTCTCCATTGCCTAAACCAGGAAAAACTCCACCAAATTCTGTCATGTTTCCTTGGGTGATGTGTGAACGTGAGAACAGGATAGTACCATTTGTGTTTGAAATTCCTGAGCAAATATATGTTTCTTTTTGTGGCAAGCAAAAACTAGTAGGGGGTGGTCTCCCTTCCCACAACGTAAATCAAGAATAAAGTACAACTATGCCTATTTTCTTACATCTGAGATTCATTCTAGAGGCACCGACTTGTGCCTCCGCTTGGCTTAGCACTACAGCTATCTTTGTCTTTCTGTAAACCATCAGCTCTGCCCACATGCTGAGCCAACATTCATCGGGACACTTCCCTGCCAAGCAACACTGAATTTTTATGGCCCAGACATAAGTGCAAGTTGCTAAAGCAGAGGCACATGGATAGTGCTGTAACTATGGCTATTTATTAACAGTCTTCTGAGCTGAAACATGCCATTTTTTTAAAGCACGTTGATGCTTAGGGAAAAAAAAAAAAAAAAAAAAAAAAAGGTCTCAAATGAGCAATTTATTGTTTGACTAACACTTTTCTCACTTTAAGTACTTCCCTGCTCCCACTATATGCCCCCCAATAGCTCACTTCTTAATCCAGCTTCTTCTGCTCTCCCAGCTCTATGCCCCTCTTTAGCTCCTGCTGTCTCACTTTCTTTTCCCAGTAGACCCCCATAGCATGCTATAAAAGCAGCAGATGGGAACCTGTCAGCACACAGAGCCATGGCCTGCTGTGGCCAGGGGGACACTCCCAGTGATGGAGATGTCCCCAGCAGCATTTTGTTTCCACAGCCTGGTGAAGCAACTCGAGGGGTGACCACAGCACCCGTGCTGCTGCTGTTTGTGGTGACTGGTGTGCACAAGTCAACGTGGTGGCACCGTCACAACATGCAGACAGCCCCTGCTGTCCTGCAGAGGCCACGGAAGAGCACAGGGCAGCACCGCCAAGCAAGCTCCTTGGCTCGCTCAGAGAACAACATGCTGTTCCCTTCCTCAGGGGGAGTGGGAAGGGAGGGAGAGTAATGTGCTGATCACAAGGCACAGGAATTTCTCCGGGCTTCTCTGAAATATCTGGAATTTTTCAAAAACCTCCTCAGGATCTCCCTTTCCTACTGCTTGCCCACACAGATGCTCTCATGCATTTGCGTTTATCACCACCCGCCAGTTCCCGGCATCCTGGAAGTCCAGCATTGTGCAGGAATGCCTGAGGAGGCAGCTGGCAGCATTGCACTGATTCCTCAGCTCCCCAGACCTCCACTCTCACACCCTGCAGAGGATACAGACCCACTCCTGTGTCACCCTACCCAACAGCAAGCTTGTGCTGTGCTCAGCAAACTCAATGCAGAGAGGAAGGTGGGTGAAAGCCCGCCTCTCATCGTTACCCATCATAAACCACGAATAACAGAAGCCAAAGGACTAACAGTACTCCCACCTCACACGCTCTGGCATGCTTCCTTTTAGAGCTCTCCTACAGCATTCAGTTACACTCTACCTACCTCCTGCATATCACCAAGGTCTTTCTCATCCTCTTTATAGCCTTATGGCTGCCTACATTATATGTGATAACATATTGCAATTTTGCATGCTGCATCAGCAACTTTCTGCTTTACAAACCGTCCTTTTGCTCCATCCACCAAGCTGTACTCCAGGAAAGGCATTTTCCCTCCTGCTACAGGAGTCTCATTTTAAAACCTCAGCTCTTAAAGGAACTGTCTACACTATACCTGCACCTATTTAATTAAATCAGTAAAAACAGGTGATTTTTTTAACTGTCTTTAAGGAACTGCAACAAAAATGACAAAATGTATTGTCAAGAAAAGATACACTTTTGTTTGTTTGACTGATTTTAAGAAACAGCAGACATAAAATTTTCCATGTTGAGGTGACAGTCAAAAGTGTGTGGCTGGTTCTTCAACAGAAACAACATGCATTTTCCAAGATAAAATGTATTTATTCTGAAATAAGTTTTCAGCTGAGAACCAGTTTCAATGGTAAAAAGCCTTCTTCTCCTTTTCTTTAAATATCAAATTATTGATCAGCCCTGAGCCATATTCCTGATTCAGCCTAAAATAGATTATTTTGATTTAGTTTAAATTCAATTTCTTATTACCTTCAATTAAATCAATAAAGCCAGTTTAAAATAAAATTAGGATAACAGAAAGTATATCAGTTCACAGCAAACTGTTATTGTCTCTCTCTCTCTCTTTTATTAGAACTGATGAAAACTACCATTCCTAAATTTACAAGTATACAAATTCTCAAATACACTCACATAAATATTCGCATGAGATGATACTGGTCCACATTGGCATTTGCAGATGCTCCCACCTAGAAATGAGTACCTGAAGTCTTACACTGATTACAGAGAGGTTTGTAAACCATGGAGGTGAATTGGCTTATGTGACAATGAGTTACATATGGTTATTTCTGCACTAAAAATCACAACCTGAGGTTCTGAGATTGTATTGCACCAGACACAACTGTGACACTAACATTTTAAATTTTTTGATTATATTCAGGCTGTTTTATATTCCCTCCATCTACAATAAAACTTTGTACTGTCTTTTACTGAACTTGGGGATGAGGCAATGTTTAGTCTGTCTTTCTAAGAATACCAGATTTGTGCTGTTATACTCTCAATGTGCTTTCTCCTAGTTGAATACATTGCAAACCCCATGACCAGCTTCAAAAAGTTTTGACACAACAGCTGAATTCTCACAAATACTGTCTCTAAGCTTCATGAAAATAGGTGATTTGCTTTCTACACGGTGTAGCTGTCTCATGACTGCAGTGTGTTTCCACTCTCGTTACATCTGCTCACTCACTTGCAGCTGCTCTCTTGGGAAGAAGGGGGTCAGGAAAAGGGAAGAAAAGGGAAGAGGGGAGAACAAGCAAACTGAAGGCAGTGGACTAGAAAGCAAAGGGTGCAGCTAACAATCAAAAATGTGCATACACACTGCACAGTCCATGGCTTCCATCCACGTTAATCTATAATCCCCCTTGACAGACCTGACATCACACACAATGCGATCACTGGCACAGGAGGTACAAAAACAGATGCAGCAATGTGTTAACAAAGGGACTGATGAAGGAACAACAGGGGAAAAAAAAAAAAAAAAAAAAGTAGTTGTTGGTATTAAAAGTATTGCTCCCAGGAAATTTAGAGGCTTTATACAATATAAGCTTGGCTGGGCATGTATAGCTTACTTAACAGTCCAACTGGATCTGAACCCAGACACTTCTATTTTATGCCTCTTAGAACCAAACATTTAGTCCAACCTTCCAACTGTGCAATGAAGCCATAATTTACCATCTTGTGTGATGATTTGGCTTCCCTGAATCAAGATGCCACACAAATACCCACTTTGCAAACATAGACCCTTTTCCATAGCTAGAATAAGGGATTATCTAGCTTTTTTGTTTCTGGAAAAGATGTGCAAACATACACTTTTTAAAAACTGGAGCACATCAGATTTGTGCCAGCCAAAACCATGGCCACTTACTGGAGCACTGCAACATATTTGCAGAACAAGAAATATATTTTACGAGAGTCACTTTTCTCTGCATCATTAAGTTTATGCTCCTTTAAGTACAGACACCAAAGCTACGCTTGAAAAAAATTATTATCTTAGGGAACTAGAGTAAAGTAAGTAAACAATTTTTGTCCAGACTTGTATTGTTCTTTTTCTCTATATTTCAATCCCGTCTCTAGGGCTGACATCGGGCTAACGGACTACTGACAGCTTTCTGTAAGTTTCCATGGCTCAGATGTGAAAAAATCATGTGCCACAATGTCTGACTTGGGTTGCAGAGACACAGATTGAGAAGTAACCTATCATGCAAGCAAAACTCTAATGGCTTGGACTTCATTCAAATATATACCTTCACACTCTGATATGTCCTTCCTCTCGTTTCGTCTTACCAAAGAATTTGTCTGCATCTCTACTGTCCCAGAGTGCCCAAAGAGAATTAAAAGTACATAAAAACAAGCCATACAGATCACATAACTATCTTAGATTCAATCATTTCTATACTCTAGTCCTTCTATGGAGGTTCAAACCATTCTTTTTTAAGTACCTCCTGTCGTGCAACTTCACCTACAGTTTAGCTATTTAGTTCTTAGTATTAAGACACCCTCCTGCCCCAATGGCAGTTCTCTGAGCATCCTGCTAAAGTACTCGAAGTTTAGTAAAATGTGCAGTGCACTCAGTTCCCATTTACCTCAGCATGTGCTCAGTACCTGGCAGTATCCATACCCAAACATGATTCCTGGCTAATCTCGGCAGAAGACCTGGCGCCTAAACTTTGCAACTAAGGCCTAGCCACAATTAATTGTTCCTTCTTTGCCGGTATAAACTTCAAGTAAAACTTGAGCTGAGAAAAGAAAAGACCTTGCAGCAGAATAGATTTCTGTCAGCTTATGGTTAAAAGAACTGAGAAGCGCAACTTGAAATTGCTGCTTATGTAACAAGAGCCTGAGAACTGCAGTAATATTTAATTGAGGGAAAAGTAACTAAAGGGGAATTGCTTGGAGACCTGCCAGAAGGATTTTAACAGCTGGAAGTTGAAAAGTGATTAATTTTGACAGCAATAAATGCTCCATGTTCATAAGTAATTATGTTTAGATTTCAGAGCTGTTTGAATTCTTTTCTGTGTACTATTAACTTCTTAATTTCCAGATAGGAATTTGGATCATCTTTATTTAGAACATGTAAGAAATCCCAATTTTTTCCCTAGCAGTTTCCCACTTACACTGGGAAGACAAAAGTGAAGGCAGCCTGGAATGAACCCTTCAGAATAAATGGTCTCATAGAGAAAAGTGACTGCATTTACCATGTTTCTTGAGGGACAACAACGGACATCTATCAGGGAAGGTCCAATAAAAGAGACAGAGACAGAAACATAGAACGAGAACGATCAGGAGGTAGCTCAAAGAGGCTCTGCCTTCTGTCCTGTTTTATTAGCTCTTCTGACATAAAACAACTGCTACCGAAGCCATAATATTCACAGAACATAGTTGCCTTTAAACGGATGTAAGCATATCTGTGACTACAAGAGAGAGGACAAGGGTAGTAAGGGTAAGTTAAAGCCACTGCTCTAGAGTAACACATAATCAAACACTAGTGTTGGAACTGTCAAAGTGAAGTGTGGTGGCTGGACTTCATGGCATTGTGCTGGACTGGGAAGATGCAATAGGACCAAGCTATGGGGAATGAGAGGTCTAAATAGTCTTGTGAGTTACTAACTGAAGGCAGGGTGTCCTCAAACATGGTCCTTAACCACTGTGTTCACTAGGGTGTGAAAGACATGGTACATTCCAGGCCATATAGAATACTTAACCAGAAACCCTCCTTGGACACCCTTTGCCATAAGTACAATCCAGCACAAACCTCCAGCCAGGCAGGAAGCATGAACAATGCCAGTACTTCCAGTTATGAAGATGAAGATGTTCAGTTCTCTAGGTGTAGATTAACATTTGGACAAAAATCTTCTGAAGACCAGCCTTGGAAACAGGCAAGGAAGCATCAAAACCCACACAACAGAAAGGCATGTCCAAAGCCAACTCTGAGCTTCATGACAAGTTTGAAAGAATAGGGCCAGGTGGCTGAAGATAAGCAATTCTAGAGGAAACTGACAAAACAACCTCCCTTAGGAGATAGTGTGGCTGGGATTTTTTTTTTTTTCTCACAAGTTTACAGCCATAAGAAATCTCATCAGTTAATAGCAAGAGAAGACCATTTGCCATGACAGCCAGCTCTGAGGGACTGCCAGTTCTGGCACAGAAAGCTCTGAGGAGCTCATGATGAAACACTAGCTTCTTGAACACGCATGTACTGCCTACACAAAACAAAGGCGTCTGGTCCAGTATGCAGTGGATTTCATGGGGCACACCCTGCACTGGTAAGGAAAATAGCGAACCTCATGCTCATGCTCAGCACCGCCAGTAGGCTGGGGAACACCATCTCACTGGGTGGGAGACGCAGGGTCCCACACTGGTTAGCCAAGCTATTGCTAGGAACATACCAGCCTTGGATAATCCTGTATCTCAGAGATGGGAGGGGGAATGTTTCAACAAACCCTTGTCTCTCAGCTGCAGATCACCTAGCCTGTAGAATGCTTAATAGATGCTGACTTTTTGCTAGTGCACTTTAGTCTTAGCATGGGAGATTCCCAGGTTCATTTATAATCTCCTGGCTTTCTTCCTCATTATAAGAGGTATTTAAAATATTTGCTGAGCCCTTGGCATAGCTGTTGAAACAAAGACCTGGTAAAACAAAGAGAAAAAAAAATGCAGGTGCAGGAGGATAGTTACATTTAGAAGATGGCACATGGGAATTCTCCTGTGCTCCTTTGATCCAGACATTTAACTGATATTTATACTGCTTTCTTTCTAAGCCAGTGATTAACCTAGATGAGATACACAGTTTTCAAATGGCTCCACTTTGGACAGATGAGCTCACAGACTCTTTTGTAGGCTGGGTAGTAACAGGGTGTGCTTCCTACACCAGTGATGTGAGAGGTGATCCTTCTCCATATCCCCCCTTCTATCCAGGCTCAGAGAGAGAACCATACAGAGAATGGAGAGCAGGGTGAAGCACAGAAAGAGAGGCCAGGTAAAGCATGAGGTTTATGGAGACACGCTATATTTTCCAGGTAAGTCTGTTGAAATTAGACAGAGACCTAACACAGCCCTGACCATTCCTTCACAGGAAAAAATTACAGGGCCTCTGGCAGCTGTGAAAAATATTTTATAACAGCAGGAAGTGAAAACAAGAGCATCAGAGTCCTGTGTGGGCAGCCCAGTTCTCCAATGACTTCTGTGCTGAGCCAGAAGGCTTGTTGGGTGAACCTCCAGTCTGCTCTAGTGTCAAAACTAAACTTTGCTCAAATGAGGCATTTGAGCATCCTGCCAAGAAGGAATGGACATTTCCTCCTTTGTAACCTCCCAGGGTTTTATTTCAGGAAGGGCTGAGCAGGGGCTTGGCACTTATCCCCAGGAAGCTTTGTACTTATCCAGTCCCTTCCTGCTCACTACATCCCTGATGTTAAGTAGCTTCAGCTGCAAAATAAAGCAGTACGACTGCTATCGCTTATGTCACTTCCACTCAGCTATGCATTTAGCTGCTTGCTTTATACGCATGGAATATCTCATTTAATATTTCACTCAGTTACTTCAATCTTAGGAAAAGAGTGCTTCAGGAAAATAGTTAAAATAAGCATCATGTGATATTAAGTGTTTTTGATGTTTAACATCATGGCATGTATAACAGCACTGTGCAAATTGGATTACGTTCAGAAACAGTCTGCTTTAGACTGGACTAGTGCATGGTTATTAAGCCTCCTTCTAGCAGTGTAAAACAGAAATTTCCTTCAAAGACTGCTTCCCACCACCCCCCTTTTTCTTTTTCTATCATCAGCCTTTTTGCATCAGACAAAAGAGCGGAGGATGGACAGTTAAGGAGGGAAAGGCTGGTAAGAAGAACTGTTAAATTAGTTGGTACTCATGAAAACCCTGTCAAACTCTCTGGGTGAGGACCTCTTTTTAAAAAAACTTATTTTCATAGAATCATAGAATATCTCCAGTTGGAAGGGACCCACAAGGATCATCAAGTCCAAGTCCTGGGTCTCCAGAGGACTACCCAAAAAATCAGACCATGTGTCTTCAAGTGTTGTCCAAACGCTTCTTGAGTGCCGGCAGGTTTGGTGCCATGACCACTGCCCTGGGGAGCCTGTCCCCATGCCCGACCACCCTCTGGGTGCAGACCCTTTCCCTAACCCCCAGCCTGACCCTCCCCTGTCCCAGCTCCATGCCGTTCCCTCGGGTCCTGTCGCTGTCCCCAGAGAGCAGAGCTCAGCGCCTGCCCCTCCGCTCCCCTCGTGAGGGAGCTGCAGGCCGCCATGAGGCCTCCCCTCAGCCTGCTGTGCTCGGGGCTGAGCAAACCAAGGGGCCTCAGCTGCTCCTCATACATCTTGCCCTCTAGACCCTTCACCATCTTTGTAGCCCTCTCTAATAGTGTTATGTCTTTTTTATACTGTGGCACCCCAAACTGGGCGCAGTGCTCACGGTGAGGCCGCCCAGCGCAGAGCAGAGCAGGACAATCCCTTCCCCCACCAGCTGGCAGTGCTGGGCCTGATGCACCCCAGGGTAGGGTTGCCCCTCCTGGCTGCCAGGGCACACTGCTGGCTCCTGTTCAGCTTGCTGTGGACCAGAAACCCCAGATCCCTTTCTGTGGGGCTGATCTCCAGAGTTTTCTCTGAGAACTTAGAGAATTACAGCCACAAAGATGGTATTACTGTGAAAGAGAGAAGATTTATGGTGTCCTACTTGGGTAGAAGCGACTGAGGAATGATTTGGGCATGTTCTTAGAAGTGCTACCACCCAGCAGCAATTTCCTATGCCTCAATGATCTAACCTAAATGATTCTTTAACATGGCATGGTAAGAAAAGAGAATCACAGTGCTGAATTTCTGATTGCATTGATAAGATGTACAAAACATGCACCCCAGCGCTAGCAACATTTCCTCTTTTCCTCTTTATTATGCCAAAGAATTGCAACCCATTAATAGTCAGCTGTCAGCAAACTACTTCCCACAGCCATTGCAAAGTGTCATTTCACATTTGCTCTGTAGAGAGTGAAGAGAGGCAGGATTTGTTAGCAAATTGTGGGGAATTGCACCATTTTCCTCGCTGTTAGTTGGCTCCAATACTATCACACCACTAGCTGTTTGGAAAGGTAGCTGAAGTGCTAGTTGTAATCAGTGGGTATTTTGTCACAGCCTTCAACAGGGCCAAAATCTCAGGTGAACCACAAAAACAGATGCTGCTACATGTCAAATATTTTCTCTTCTCATTCAGGAGTGGAGGACATTTTGTACCTTATAAGGTACGAATATCTATGATTTTTTCAACAAGACTCATGCATCAGAATGACCTGTGGGCAATCGGGCATTTGTTCTGGCTCCCCCGGCTTTACAAATATACCAGCAGTTCACATGAGCTTAATGACTATAAGCACTTGTAGCAAACCCTAAAAATATGTAACGTAGGCTACCAGTTGGGAATCCTCCTCCTTCTTTCTGATGTTGTCTTTCAGGACATAGCAGTGTCTCCATTGCTTCTTGTGTTCTGCTGCTCTGTTCCATCTTTATTTCTTCAGAGATGTTTTGGTGTTCTCCATGGAAGCAGTTAATAAAATTTATTGTAGCTACAAAACCTCTGCAAATCCAGTCCCAGGAAGATAAGCCAGTGCAATGTGCTGGCTGCAAAGCTGGCAGATTCAAACTGAGCTGGATCATTTGGTGGGATTTCTGCCAGTAAGGGAGCCAAATGCCAGATCATGCAGGGTTAAGAAAGGCAAGCTGTTTGTTTTGTCTTGCAGTGCAAGGGTGACTTTAACCGAGGTCTCCTTCAGCCTTTGGATCCCCCTAAGTGAGGATGGGGTTAAAAGAAAGGATTTTCTAAATCAGACTCTGTTCCAAAAAGGTTAGGAATAAAACTAGCAGCAATTATGTACTGTTATTAAAATAGCACCTAGAGGTGCATGCCAAGAACCTCACTAAACACACAGAGATGATTCCTGCACCAAAGAATTTTTAATATGAACAGACAAGACAAAGGCAGTACTGTTATTCACATTTTGCAAACACTGAAGCAAGACAGAGAGAGTAAGTCACCACAGCACAGAGATTCGGTCACTTGCCAAGGTCATATGAGGGATCTGTGCTACAGTCAGGACCTGAGTCTATCTGTATGGCTGAATCATAGCCCTGTGGTTCGTAAGAGCAGCCCCTTACTTGCCCCAATACTTTCCAGAATTGTCAGAACTAAAAAAAAATAAAAAAATAAAAAAGGTGTTTGAAGGCAGGAAGGACGTCTTTCTGTAAACCAAGCCATATCCTCTACAGGCCAACATCTTGAAGTGCTTCTCATATGGACTGGTGTTGCCACCCTGCCAATGTTACATGGAAGCACCGTCCCAGCAGCTGCTCTAACTGCTTGCTTGCCAAGTGAAAATTCCTTTGTATCTCCTTATAGAACGGGGGAAGTAACCATACTTAGCCACAACCTTGAGCATCTCACCTGGCTAAAATATTTTGAAGTGATTTATTCCAAGAACTTTCTGAGGATGATTTTGATTAATCAAGTCTTGCTTAATTTAAGTCTTGCTTAAAAAGTAAGGGACTGTAAGGTCATCTAATTCCAACCCCACTGCCATGGGCAGGGATGCCACTCACTAGATCAGGTTGCCCAGGACACCATTCAACCTGGTCTTGAACACCCGCAGGGATGGGGTATCCATAACTTCTCTGGGCAACCTGTTCCAGGGCCTCAACACCCTCTAAGTGAAGAATTTCTTCATAAACTCTAATCTAAATATCCCCTCTTTTAGTTTAAAACCATTCCCCTTGTACTGTCATTGTCTTCCTGCGCAAAAGGTTGCTCTCCATCTCTTTATGAGCCCCCTTTAAGTATTGAAAAGCTGCAATGAGGTCTCCCTGGAGCATTCTCTTCTTCAGGCTGAACAGCCCCAGCTCTCTCAGCCTGTCTTCATAGGAGAGGTTCTCCAGCCCTCTGACCAACTTCATGGCCTTCCTCTGGACTAACTGTAACAGACCCACATCCTTCTTGTGCTTGGGGCCCCAGATCTGGATGCAGCCCTCCAAGTGGGGCCTCACAAGGGCAGAATAGAGGGGGACAATCTCCCTCCACATGCATCTCCACTCATCTATTTGATGCAGCCCAGGATGCAGCTGGCCTTCTGGGCTGTAAACACACACTGATGGTTCACGTTGAACATTTCATCGACCAGAACCCCCAAGTCTCTCTCCACAGGGCTGCTGTCAATGAGTGCTTCTCACAATCTGTCCTCATGTCTGGGATTGCCCACCCCAGGCGCATCAGCTTGCACTTAGATCAAAACAGAGGAGTACTGTGCACTTTGAGGACAGCTGAAAAAATACTAAGCTGTGACTTGGAGTATGAGATAAGATAGTTCTTATTGACAAATTAATTATTTCTATTATTCATTGCTGTTTTTCCTTCTTAATCAAAAACTAATTAAGTCAGTAGGTAAGCTGTTATGAGGAAGAATAATCAAAAGATAATCACACCAGATTTGAATAATTTTGTCATGGTTCATCCACTGTATGCTTCTTTAGTGATCTAAAGGATATGTGAATTTCATTATGAACTGATTATAAATACAATTCAGATGGATGGAAAAGTAATTTGAAGACTTTTTAGTCTGGTAATGAGCTCCCTTTGCAGTTTGTGAGCTGGTTGTTGGCCAAATCTGTAAACAATTATTGCTCGTCTACAAGGAACTAGGACACTGAAGAAGTTCTTGGACATTGTTAATTAAATTAGTTTCTAAGCAGAGAATGAAGAATTAGAAAGATGCCATATTTTTCCTTCCTCTCATTAAATACACCTTCCCCTATTGGAACAGGTTGCCATCCAAACCAAACCATGTTTTGGACATGGTTTAGTGGGTGACATTGGCAGTAGGGCGATGGTTGGACCAGATGATCTTGGAGGTCTTTTCTAACCTTAATGATTCTATGATTCTGCACTTCAACTCCAAAGGACTGAAGTTTTCTATGAACCTCATCACTGGGCTTGAAACCATGTCCATTTTTTTCAGGCTACAATCTACAGAATGACCCACAGCAGGCCTCGATGAACCATTTCCATGCAGTTTAGTAGGTATAAGTATTGGCATCCTGTTTGAATCATTACCAGAACTACACTTTGCATTACTGTACCAAGACAACAAGTTTTCTATAATACATGCATGAACAAGAGGTCCACCCCTCTCTTGGGGTATTCTAGTCCAGGTCTGCAAGTCAAGCCAAAGAAGATCCACAAACCTTTTTCAATAACCTGACTTCCCCTACACCTGGCATCTCAGTACTCCACAACTGTGCTGTAGGAAATGTGAATTTTAGGACCGTTCTTCAACCCTTATGTCAGACCATCGTATGCAGAAACTTCCACTCCTGAAACTAGCAGCCCTGCGCTCAATGTAGACTGGTTTCAGCTTGGTGTTTTGTGTCCAAGAAATAGTTCAAAACCACAACCAAGCACCTCCAAACTTTGGCATGGAAGTTTGGAAAATTGCTTTTTTCAGTTTTGATAGTTTGGAAGTTTTTCTTTTCTTTTCTTTTCTTTTCTTTTCTTTTCTTTTCTTTTCTTTTCTTTTCTTTTCTTTTCTTTTCTTTTCTTTTCTTTTCTTTTCTTTTCTCTTTTCTTTTCTTTTCTTTTCTTTTCTTTTCTTTTCTTTTCTTTTCTTTTCTTTTCTTTTCTTTTCTTTTCTTTTCTTTTCTTTTCTTTTCTTTTCTTTTCTTTTCTTTTCTTTTCTTTTCTTTTCTTTTCTTTCTTTTTTTCCACACAGTTACAGTTGTAAAATTACCAGTTCAGTAGCTGAGTTGTATTCTGTTTTCAAGACACTTTCTATTTTGTCATACCAAGCCTACAACAGTCCTCAGGAGGCTGTCTCATAATGGTGTAATGCTACTCCCCTGGCCATATAGATGGCAGAATAAGTGTTCCCTTCAACTAAATATGACTTTAGGTCTACAAATGCTAAGAGAAGAAAGAGGTATGCAGTGCTTATTTGTATGCTGGTATCTGCAACACTCAGCATCTCAAATTACTGGACACACATGAAGATAGCAGCGAACAGAAGATGCCAATTAATAACAAATTGATTTTCCTCTATGGCCCTGAATGTTTGTTGTTTTTTTTTGGTGCTTTTCAAGTGTAAAATCTAGAAGGACTCTAGAATCAATTCTGCCCAGATAACATGTTGAGTATAACTGTTCTTGTCCATGCTGAGGGCAATATCTTGTTAACAAGTATCTTAACAAATTTTAGCATAATGTGTTAGCTAATTACAGATAAGCCCTGGGCGTAAGCAGTCTGGGTAATCTAAGCAAGAGAAAGAATAGTGCCTTTCAAAAGAATGAGCTGACAGAACAAGCAGTGAAAATTTAACTTCATCCAAAAGAGACTCAGTACCAGCTCCTATGCTGCAAGGCACAACACTTTCAAATGCTTATTGATTTTCCTTGATTTTCCTTTAGCTAGGAACACTGAGGGACTGAGGGTTCAGTCACATTGTTTAGACTTAGAATTGGGAACATATACAGGTATACAGGAAACATTTCAGATCTGATTTTTAAACTTAAGTTCTACCTTAAAAATGGCTAGTTTGTTTTTTTTGTGGCGGTGGTGGTGGTTTTTTTTGTTGTTGTTGTTTTTGTGTGTGTGTGTTTTGTGTTTTGTTTTTTTTTTTTTTCCCTGTTGTCCCCCTCCCTCCCCCCATCAGTTCACTTGAAAGGCTATTAAAAGACCTCACTTTTTTGCTAGCTACAAACCTTTTAACTTCCAGCTTAATCCTATTAAACCAGGACAGCTGTGCTTCAGCTAACATGAAATTTTGCGTTCATAGAAACTGTTGACAAAACTCCCACTGACCTCAGTAGGACACATATTGTTTGTGCAGACTTGCAGTATATTAATACTAATTTGCATATGTATGAATCCAGAAATAAACATTTGAAAAAAGACTGTAAAATAGTGCACCCAAAATGCATTTTAGAATTGTTAGTTGAATTTATATTGACTTTCCCCAGAGATGCACATCAAAGTCTCAGTGCCAGTCAGCTTTATTGCTCACTCATGCTAGGAAGAGTTATTATTCAACACTCCAAATTCCTCACTTTTAAGACCATTATATAAATCGACAACACATAAAATATCAGTCCTTTCCAAAACATTTATTACCTCCTCTTATAAAAGAGAGCTATAAACAAAAAGAATGAGAGTTACATTCTAAAGGCTGATTTAAAATGGTGAATAAATCACTCTTTGCTTTCATTTTTAATTGTTGAACAAGAGGGATATGCTTTTGCAAAGTCAATGCACCTTTTTGTGCTTAGATCTCAGTGTTTTGTACAATTAACAATCCAACCAAATATAAAACAGATCTTGAGCGTGAGAGATGCTGAATACTTTCACCTCTCTCTCCCCATAATTTGCTGAGATCACATGTATTTTACATGATTGTCTCTTTGTTTCTAAAAATTTGGTAAATTTTTGCCTTGCCTTAGTGAGTAACTTGCTCCTTGTCCTTTTTGTGGAGAGCTCTTTACCTTGACCATTCTTGTTGGTCACACAAGGCAATGGGAGATTGTGTCCCCAGACAGAATTGCCTAGATTTCAGGTGGCCTTTTAAATACTGTGACTTTAATCCTTTTAAAGAGGCCTGTACGCTTTGTTGCTCCGAAAACATACTGAAGAAACAGCCCTGATATCTGAAGCACCCTATTTGTTGTAATACTTGTACTTTTTCAGTCACAGAAGCAGCACTGTGTAGGCAGTGCTGTGAAAATCCCCTGTTACTGAACAAGACGGCTGCTGGGGTAGGTCTGCAGAGCAAGGTAATCAGCTGCATGAATGCTCTCTGCCACCCACGTTGGAGGGGCTGGAGTCCACCCAACCCTGCGTACTTCTGGAATGAGAACGTGTGCTCACCTGCATGTGTGCATGTGGATGTGATTTGTATCTTGTCGTGATACAACCAACACATGGAGAATGGCATCAGTTCTCAGACAGTTCAGGTTTTGATGAGATGTCCTCTAATGTGTCATCTTTGACAAGAGGCAAGAAGTAGGCTGCTTGCTATCCTGATACATATATTTGTTGCACTCTGTGACTATAAAGGGAAGCCAGGACAGCTAGCTGAGATGAAGACATATACATTGGAAACATCAAAGATTGGGCACACTATAGTTGACAGGTGTGAGTTTCATACTTCAGAATGCTTCACAACTGAATCAGTGAAGAAAATCATTCATTGCTCCCTTACAAAGTACACCTTTCCACAGAGAAGAAAAATCTTTAACTTTATACTGCATTTGTTAATAAGAGCAGTACTCTAATAACCATTAACATAGGTATTTCAATCCTTAATTTTTTATTTGTGGTGTTCACAGACCACAGGAGTTCACTTTTATTCTCAATATATTTTCTATGCCTGTGGTTAAATTTATATCTGGCAACAATATTTTCCCTTGTTTCCTCTTCAGAGCATTGTAAAAAGGCCATGTTTGTTCATTTTGGGTTCTGTGCAAATAAGATTTATGCATATGAGAAAGACCTGTTCTCAATAGCAAGTATCTATCGAAAAGAAGTCAAAATACCATAATCCATACTATTCCCTCTGTCAATCATTACCATGACTCTACATATAGTAATGCAGTTGTCTCCTCCAGAAAACCAGCTTTCTGAAGTCGGGTATTTACTGTTGTCTGGTTCTTTCTGGTGAGTCTGGCCCACCTGGAATTAACATAAAATCAAAGGAACAAGGATCAGGTCTTTAAAAGTAATTTGGAGCCCAGCAGTGCTGTTGGTGATATTTGGGAAAAAACATAAATAAATAATTACACAAACATTAACTTCCTGTGTTCATACTTCACTCTTTCCTATCTAAGCTGAACTTAGGCTCTATGTACCAGGCACTACCATTTCAATGCTAAATTTGGCAAGTACATGATTTAGGTATTAAAAAAAAAAAAAAAAAAAAAAAAAAAAGCAGACTTGAAAAAAAAAAAAGCAGACTTGTCTTTCTACCATTAGGCTGAAGGCCTCGAGTGAAAATCCCTAACAAAGTGGGCAGAGTGAAGCAAGCCTTTCCACGGCTGATGAGGTAGCTCCTGGAGACCATCCGGAGAAGCTCTGCACAGATGCCTGCCAGGGCGGGAACAGGCTGCCTTCTCTGCAGCGACAAAGCACGCTGACGTTCAGCACGAGAGGAAGCAAGTCTCTCTAATTAAGAGGCCTTGGCATAGGTTCAGATGTTGTCATGCCTGTGACTTGATAGGTTTAGAGGAAATATATATCTGAAAGGAAGATCTGTCTGCAATGATTGAGTTATACTGCAGTTAAAAGCAGAACAGATGTATAAGCAGAAGTGATGGTGTCACTGAGAATCAGTTACATATCCTATGGGAAAACCTTCATTTGTTGAATAAGGACAATATGCTACACTGCACACATATCCTCCTATAAATGTAATCCATTTTTCTTGCTCTTAAAGCATGTGTGACAGCTGTTCTGTCCAGAAGCAAAACGACATTTTATATCAAACGATATTTATATCAAAATAATCAATTTTTGATTTTTTTGTCTCTTAACCAATTTTGATATAACATTAAAAGAAAAGATTAATATGCAATAGAAACCTACAGATATTGTCAGTCAGCCTTGCAATTGGAAATGCTTTGGAGTTTTCTGCAAACTCATTGCATTTTCATACCTTTCTGCATTTTCTGGTTCTGCCAGAAGAAAAGACTTCATATATGGTTTGTCCAGAGACAAGGTGGAACAATCTCAAGAAAAACTTGCTCAGGAAAAAATCATAGACAAAAAAGGTGTGGTTGGTCTATTTCAGACAGACATCCCAGTTAAAAACGAACCAGAACAAGATGTATATAGTTAAGCTTGTAAGCCAGCATCCTGGCTGAAATACCCAAATACCCAAGTGCTTGCTGGTGTGCTGCACCTTCGCTTCACTACTTGAAAGCTGCATAAAAACAGGTGAATACCAGTTCCACATGAAGCCTGTAACCTTCTCCTCCCACCCCATTCTCCTTGCCTTTGCCTAGGATTGAGGAAGAGCTCTGCTCCCTCCTCTGGAGACTTCCCTTTCTCCCTCCCTGTTCTCCAGGGGATGGTAGTCACAGGCCATCTGATGAATAGTAATGGGCCATCACTCTGATCCTCTCCTCTTTGGACCCTGCTCCCTGAACTCAGGCAGCCCCTGTATCTCATAAGCCTCACTTTATGTCTCCGTACTTACCATATGGTCCAGGACTTATCCTGTCCAGCTGGGAAGAAAAACCACACCACAGACAGGGCACAGGTGACTCTTAAAATAAACATATAAATAAATAAATAAATAAATAAATAAATAAATAAATAAATAAATAAATAAATAAATGATACCACATTAGCTTCTCAGTGAATTCCTACATGTGTGCTGTGGGTTCCTGCTACTAGTTGCTGAAAGGCATGTCATCAGGGTATCTCAGCCATCAGCTTACTGCTCTTCAGATAAATTGTGAATGCTTGTGAAATGGTTACCATGTCCTGTGGAAGAGAGTCAGAGAATTAATACCTTGAAGAAGTCCAATTTTTCTGTTCCTTTTGGACCAAAGCCAAGACTATTGAAAGCATTTTTATTATTATCTTTTTTAAAGGAGATGTTGTTCACTGGATCAGAAAAAATTTACTTGAGAGCTGTCACATGAATTGAGAGATGAAGTCCATGATCCATAAAAATTGTATTGATAAAAAATGGAACACCTCTTGCAGGGGCATGGGTAAGAACCCCACCACCAAATACATTATTGCCCAGTAATGAAGCCACTTGTGTGGATTGTGGTAGAAAGGACATGAGAAAAATTTGTTTCTCTTAGAGATACCTTGCCTGTCAGCAGTGGAATGTAACCTCACACAAAGTTTTCATCTCAACAAAACATACTTTTTTTTTTTAATATAAAAATCTTTTTATAAGGAAATTCCCAACCAGCTCAATTTCTAATTTTATCTCCTGGGAATCCATTTACCAGGTGCATACAAGAACTGGGAACATTTCCTTTTTGGCCAGCTACCCTTACTTGTGCTGGCTGCAAGCCACGCAGGTGAGCTTCAGCTGTTGTTATCTAAGCTATGAAACACTTCAGAAAAAGAGAGAAAGATACAGAACGATATCCCTATCATCAGTGAGCCAGAGTCAGAAGTTTCAGCTGTTGGTATCAACAGGCAAAATTTAATGGTGTTTTCAAGACTTTCACATTTATAGACTTTGTTTAGTTACTAAAATCTTTGCTGAAGTGTAGCATTGCAGCAGCAGTTATATTTGTCATAATGACACTTCTCCATCTGGTGAGAAATATTCTTTTGTATGATAACACACACATTTTATCTATTTATTGATCAAAAAAAGAGATTCTTAATGCAAATGAGGAACTAAGTATTATACTCACTGTTCAAGTGTGCCATAAAAAATCCAATCTTTTCCTCATGAAAGCAGTTTAAATTGTGCTGCAGGATGCTTCTAAAAGCTCTAGAAATAGATTTCTAAAATCATCATGTTTCTTATCCTTTCAGAGTTTCAAAGATAAAAAGCCCCCTTTGTCACCAATGTTTTGGTCAATATAAATCTGAATATTGTGCATTTCTGAGAAATTGATCCCTTTGTCATGCACCTCCAGCGACAAATAGAGCAGGAATGTGCTGTGCACTTTATAGGCTCCAAGGTAACTTCATTGTTCTGGTCAGTGGACGGATGACCAAATGCCCTTTGCAAATAACAAGTACCAAGGCCCAGCACAGTGGATTCACTTTGCAGTGCTGGTGTCCCTGTTTCAGGTAGGTAGTTTACATACATTGCATAACAGAATAGAAATATTTTGCATGATAAACGTTGCTGGAGCCATTTTGACCTTTTTCTTGCATAGAAGAACCAACAATGGAATTTTTTCATCTTGACTGCAGTTTTAGAGATTAACGTAGGTCATGAGAACTCTTGCAGTTCCTGAAAAAATCTAGCAAAAATGTCTTTATGTCACATGCTGATTGTGGGACAATAAATATTCTACATGCATTAAATGCAACAGAACAGAACATGCCACGTTATGCCAGTGCATCTGGCCCAACCTTCTGATACAATGTGAATGATAGATAGACTTGTATTTGCTATTTGAGATACAGTCTTCACAAAAACATCACACAATTGCCTCCTCGTGAAATTATTTACAAAATCTGATCTCCTTATTCTTGCCTTTGAATAGCCTGAAGCGGAGGAACTCTTACATGACACAGGAAAGTCACACCATCCATCGTGGGAATGCATTATTAACTGCCTCCTTTCTGCAAGTTCTGCTAATATCTTGACACCATCCATTCTTTGGTCTGGATTGTTTTCACTAATTAAAGAAACAGAAACTCTGGGGGGACTGGTTTCAGCTACGCTTACATTGTTTACTCTCTCTCTAGAGGTTTCTGACTTTTTTGCTTTTTATGGCAATCTACCCTGTGTTGTCAGCATAGTAAGTTTAACCCAGCAGTCATACCTGTACTTCTGTAATACCCAAATCTGTGCTCTGTACACCAATTAACTAGTTTCCAAATAAATCTCAGCATTGCCTGACTTTCTTCTTCCTTATCTTTGTAACCATAGTTTTCAGTGATAGACATTTTGTCTTTTCTTATTGTGTGAAGGCAGAAATAGAGGTTTCAGATGTAGAAGTCTATCGGCTGTTCTAATCTGGTAGATAAACATAAAACCAGCAATGGATGAAACGTGCAGCTGAAAGACATACATAATGGAGCTTCAGTTCCACTCTGACGGCTATAGAACCTGTGACTGATTCATACGTTCACTGCTATGGCCTGTCCCCACTGTAAAAATATTCTACTGAAACTTGCTAGGAGATTTTTTTCTGCTGGATTGGCTGTTTTCCTTTCCATCTTCAGTAGCACTAGATTTTCGGTGTTAAGTTTTCTCATCAACAAATTGACTTTACATGAGAAATGTCTTTGTCATCAATAATAATGTATAATACCCTTCAAAACTCAGTTCCTAGTTTACCACAGAGATATTCCTTGCGCAGAACTTTTTGCTGACTTCTGTGTGATTTCGCAGATGCTACCTACCAGTCTTGTTTTGAAATCAGTCCTTGTCGTCACCTCCAGATTAACAGACATATTAAATCTAATGGACACAAACAGTTCTTGGCATACGTTCTTAATGTAGCATGCTTAAAATCTAGATCATCTTTTACCTGTTTTGTCACTTCAGGTTTAGTGGAATTCAGTAAGAGTTTTGGCAATGCTAATATCTCTACTGAAATTGGAGGGGATTCTGCTATCTACCATATTACTAAAGCAATTCCCACATGTGCTTCTGCACATAGCGTACTGCACCAACCAGTCCTCCACACCCTTTCTTTTCCACTTTAATTCAGGTCGAAGAGGTACTCCATCTCATACAGATAATCCCCTTGCAGCCACTCTGACAGATTGTGTGGTAGTTTTTCCCTTGTCAGAGATACTGCAGCTTTCCGTTTCTGACACAGTATCATTCATGGTTTTTCACAGTGAACTTCCCAAGGCCTTTCTGCTGTTATTGAATGGGGTTTTTAGGGCCCACCCAGAACAGGAAGATGCAGGTCAAGGCAGTCAGAAGGATATGCTTGACTCCCCGTCATGAAGTGACACTAATTGTAGGAATGGTGCACATCTTCCCTGACTGCTTTGGAGGGTGTTGACTACCTCTGTCCTTTTCCGTTTCCTTCAGTAGACATGACGCTTCTGATTCAAAACTAAATCTAATCTAAAAGCTTGTATGACAGGACTTACAGAAATCTATCAGTGCCATGTAAATAGGAGCAGCACTGACAGATGTAGACACAAAACTGATGTGACGGCATTCAGTTTTTATTCCAGCAACCCTCTCACAAAACCAAGTCATGCAAAAAGACTACCATAGTTGAAAAGACCTTTAAATAATGCCAATAAGCCTATCTAAATCAGATTTCACCAGTAGCCACCTCTCTCATGGACTTTGCTTTCTGGTTTCATAAAAAGCACCTTTGCTTATGATACAGATAGGTATTGATTTACATAGTGTTGTGCCTTACTACTTGGCCAATAACTTGTGTTACTGACCAGCATGATCTTTCTAGAAGCCCAGTTCAGTTTGAGACAGTCCACAATGTCAAACAGTCTAACTCTACTTTAGACACCAAATTAACACAGAGCTTCTCCCTTTGATTTCAGAGGAAGTCCTTATGTGCTTTAAGTCCTAAATTCAGCCAGCATCTAAAACTGGGCATACTAGATCCCATCAAAGATTATGAAATGATGGGACAGATGCTCTGAAAATATAAGAAATGTAAGTATTTAATGTGAAGATTTTTTAGCATGTGAAAAATTGACACTCTGATCCTTGAATATGGATTGCAGACCTAGGGGTGAAAACGACTAAATAAAAACTGTGATCTGATTTTTTTTTTTTTCTGATTTTTTAATCTATTTTTCTATTTTTTTCCTAGTTAACATTCCATTCAAAATAAAAAATTACTGGCTGATATTAGCCACATTAATTTTCAAGTTGAGCAAGTTCATTTAGAAACAAACCTAAAAGACCAAGACTTAAACTAGTCCTTGAAATAAGCTTTAAGAAACCCCTGACATGACCAGGAACCAAAAGAGATCCAGACAGTGCAAGAATCCTGCAATCAGCTGAAAATGAGTCTCGACTGGTAGGAATAGACAGTAAACACTGGAGGTTTTGTTTAGTAGTTAACCACATACTGAGGACACTGTTTCAGAAACTAAGCCCTTCGAAATCTCCACTTCCCCACGATATAAGTGAGTTTTTGTCATGCCTCTCCCTGCATGAAATCTTTTAGTAATCCCACCTGATCTTAAAGTCTTTCCCACCACTTTTTTATTATTATTATTATTTTTAAAGATAGAACTAAAGATTAGATTAATGCAGCCAGTGACAACCAGTCACACTGCTGCTCTGATGCCTTTAGAAATTGCAAACAAATGTGTTTCCGGTGCTAAAAAAAGAAACCCTAAACAAGTAAAAATCTCTCTGCCAGAGCATCTGTCCTAGTCCATGACTTATATCTCTTCCATGCAGTCAGTTTTTCTAAACAATGACCCAAGTGTCCTTGTTTTATAGGAACTCTCTTGTCAGGAACTCCCTCCTGCAAATCCAGACATGTAGAAGTTTAGCACAGGAAGTCAGTCTGTCATGGCTCCAGGCACTGTTAATCACTTTAAAATGATCATTAAAAACCAGCAGCAGCAAAAGGATGCAGCTCTGGTGAGGTCAGATAACAAAAATGTCTTTTTTTTGTCTTTTTTTTTTTTTTTTTTGATTGTAGTGGTAAGACAAAAACACATTCTGTAGACTGAGTTTTAAGACACTATTTAACATACTAGATTTTAGTACAGGAAGAGAAAAATACAGTACTGAGCTGACAGTTTCTACTTCCCATGGCCCCCCTTTCCCAGTATACAGACCCACACTCCCTTTGTCTGTCTTTGCACAAACACAGAGACATTGCTGTACCCAGTGCAGGCTCGGGTCTGATACCAAGCAGTCCTAGGCTTCCCAGCTCCAAAATCTGCCATGCATAAAACGCTATGCATATACTCTGCAGTTACTGGGAACTGTGCTCAAGAACCTTTTAAAACCTTTGTCTTGTTAAAGCCTTTGAGTGTTAGACTCCTTTAAAATTTGGGTCCAGTTAAAATCTTGTGATACTGCACAATTTTGGCAATCCATGGGTGTGCTGCACCTATGCTTTGTCATCATTAATTATGCCAGCCCATAATGCTGGTATCATTTCTGCCATTAACTAATGCTGACTTAAATGTTATTGACCCTATTGTTATGAGAAACAAGCGGCGCAATGTATTTCTTCTCCTTTCTGAACTTTTAGTATATGCTACCATATGGTTTCTGTACCAGGAGCACTCTGCCATCTGGAGTGTTGAGCCTAATGCCCTCAGGAAGACATTGACATAAACCAATTTATATTAAGACTCAGATCATAGACATATGGTATCAGCATGGCCATACAGCTGGCCCCAGCAAATGAGAATGGATTACCAAGTCCCTGATAGCTTTGTCACTTCCTGGCTCCATCACATAGCCAAAAAAGTCCTGGTCACTTATCTTGAAGCCACCCAGCACATCCTGGCAGCACTGCTTCAGCCAGGTAAGGATGGTATTGACAAAGGTGTCAAGAGTCAAACCAGTGGCTAACAGCCCTCTTCCTTTCATATCCCTTATCTTTCTTTGAACAACCCAGTTTAACTCCAGAGTCTCTTAGCCCCAGTTATACTCCTGCCTTTCCCCTCCCAGGTCTTGATCCCCACTGTTTCTCCAGGGACTGAGCCCTGCATCACTTCTTTCCCTCAACTGCCAGAAAAATAACCTCTGCTCCAACAAGAAGGAGAGGATGAATACAGATGAAATGTTTTCACCCTGGAGAAACGCAGAACCTTTGCCTGTAGTCTATTTTTGACAATGTCCAGGACGTAAATGCTGGCTGTCACCACTGTGGAAGCAACATCAATAACCTCTGGTGGCACCTTCAGCCTGTGCTGCCTGGAACAGCACTTCCAGAGGCCCTGTGTCCCAACTCCCTCCTCGTCAGGACGCTGACCCTGCTAGTCCAGGCAAAGCTCACAGCCTGGCAGCACAGCCATGCCAGACAGCACAAGCCTGAAGACACGTCTGGGACACAACAGCAAAACTTTCAAATACAAACGTGCGTTTTAAGAAAAACTGAAAAAAAAAATAATTGTTGATGACCTTACAAAACAAACAACAAATATTTGCTTATTGTCCTGCACTTAACTTTACAACTCAGTCTTGCACTCTTTTATTTCACCTATTTTTCTTGCTCCTTGTTTCATCACAAAACATTGAGCTAAGCTCCTTGGCAACTCACAGCTGTAGTTACTAAGAAACCATCCAAGAAAATAGATTAGTCTCCAGTAACCTGTTTCTTTGTTAGAGATGTTTAGTTTGCATAAAGGCAATGGCTGCATACAAAGGGATTTATTGAATTTGGATGAACAAGCAAATCACACAGCATTATTTTTCCTTCCAATTGCATTCTTCACTGTCACAAAGCTTCATACAAGTTTTTGAGCTCTTCCTCAGGGAACAAGGCTTATTTATTCAAAGTTGTGCAATCTTACCAGGGCCAAACTAGAGGCCACAGGCTCTCAGGCTGCTTTCTAGCTCCCCAGTGTATAAGGGTTACGTGTGCCCTGCCATTGCTCTCCAGCCACACTGTCCTGCCAGCCCCTGGCCTCTCCAGACCTGACACAGGCTGGTGACCGACCTGAGCCCAAACTAGCACTGCTGCTGGCAGTGGGGGCAGTTTTCAGAGCTTGTTTTTTTCCCTGCCTGTGCTGTGCAGGGTTTCCTGCCTGCTCCTGGGCCCTGATGCACTGCAGGTCACTGCCAAGCACCTCTGCTGGCTGCAGCTGCCAGAGAAGTACTGGAGCCTTTTCCAAGTCCTCTGCCTTGAGGCAGGAGCAAATGTCCTATCAGCCACTTACACCAAGCAGAGGAGGCTGACTATCTCTCTTTATTTTTCCTTAGGACCCAGTGCCTCCGGTGATCTTGCTCTAGAGCTCCTTTTCCTGTGTCCATGTGGACTGGCATGAGAAAGATACGAGAGCAGCAGAAGAGCCTCATCGGTTGGTGAGTATTTGATGTTCCCTCAAATGTCATGAAGATATCAATAAACAAACAGGAAGGAACGTGCTGTTCAACGGTTACAGCAACTTTGGATTTGGAAATAAGGAACAAAAGTAAATGCATAACGAAGTAGACCCTAAGGACTGTTGCAGTCCTCCTCGGGGTGCACAGGTGACACTGGCCACACCACCGCACCCAGTAACTCTGCTCTGCCCTAACACTGGCTGCTGACATACGAACAGATTTGCAGTCTTTTGTGCACATGATTCTGGAGATCCACAGACCACTTCTAAAAGGCCCACAGAGCTAAGCAATAACAGCAAAACCTATCATATTATGCTTAAATTCATGACTGGGGGTGAAAAGGGGTGGCAGGGTGAAAAAGGGGTGGGAAGGGAGAGATGACATATTTCTTGTTAAGACTTCTATCATCTCATTCAAATTTAGTAGGATTTGGCCAGCAGGTTGCAGTTACCAGGGTAAAGGGAACTGATATACAATTAGAGATACAGTCTGATACCACAGAATCCTCAATTCCTTAGGAATCATGGCTAAAAGTTGATATACAAGCATTATAGTTACTGAAAAGTTTAAAAAATAATAATAATAACAATAATAAATTGGGCAATCCTCAACTAAATCTTAAGGGAAAAATTATAAACCTGTATGTATTGATACTGTAAAATATTTATAGCCATTCTGATGTAGGCACCTCTACAAAGAATTTATAAAAGGGTCTGCCACCTGTTTCAGGTATTTTGAGTCAGAAGGATAGCATTCGTTGTAAATTTAATGGAGAGAACTGTTCGTTTACATTCTGTAAAAACTGGTGAGAGGCACATCATCTCCCATTGTGTTTTGTAAGTTTGGGTTTTTATCACTCTAGCAAACACTGCTAGATTCTTGCTACCAGCATAAGATCACAATGTCAACATAGTACAGATACTCAGGTGCTAACATGGGAATTAAATTCACAGCTATCTCACCATAAATTAGACTGCTACTATATAAACTCCTCACCAATGACATTCAACAAAACATGGTGCCATCAATCTCTCTTTTTCATTCTGTTCTTCTCCCCAGGAGATCCCTAATTGGAGATGTCTGTGTTACACTACCTTATGTTACACTGTCTGGAGCCTGATGTAACTTTTTCAACATACTACAAAATCCAGCTGATAATCAGTCCTAGGTCATTTTCTTAATTCACCACTGATTAATAAGCAATCCAGCTGTTGCTAAATTTCCCCAGTAGAGCACTTTGTTAGGTCAAGGAGGGGAAAAAATGTAAAAGAAAAAGAAAAGAAAAAACAAACAAACAAACAAACAAACAAAACTAACACTTAAGCTAGAGCTGTTCTGTAGAAACTTCTACAAAATAAGTATTACAAAAACTAAATTCTCACAAGTCCAAGTTGTGAAACAGTGGCTTGTGTTACATTCCCATGATGATTTTCTTTAACAAAGAGAGAGCTGTAATTCTCTTCCCTGTTTTCTAAGTATGATCTCACTCTCCAGATCTAGTCAAGGACAGAAGCACTCTACAATTGCAAGGACAAAAACAGGAAGGGCACCCATGTAAATGTTCAATAGGCCATGAGAGACATTTCACATAAGTCTATACAATAACCTGATATAGTGATCCAAAGCATAGGTCTGGCCACTGTAATGCAGCAAACTGTATAAGAAGAGGTCCCAAAATTAATCAAATAAAATGTGTGAATCATGTAACTAAAGCTTAGCATTGTTATCCCCTTGGTCTGTTTGAAGGAGTTGTACATTACGGACTTTATACAGCATTTTAATGAAATCATGACATTTGTTACCAGTGGCACAGTTATGTACAAAAAAAGAGTAATTTCTTGCTTAAAATGCTGCTGAAAGCACATTATTCTCAGCTTACTCTAGATTTTTATAATGTATATTATTTTGTAATCTATTTAATAACAATAATAAATTACCTGTTTGAAATATTCTGAATTTCAAATATGTCAAAAGGTTACAAAACAATCCTGTATAAAGGATGTATGTACGCTCACATATTCTAAAAGCTTGATTTTTCCTTGAGATTTCTGGCAAAGTCTTAGCGGTTTATTCTCAAGCCTTTCTGGAAAAGTTAGGAACTTAAAAGAAAGGTATTTGATCTTTAATTTAATTGCATGTTCCATTTGGTATTATTTCATATACTTTATCCTACAGTTTGAACTTAAAGAAAGCAAAATGTTGGTCAATAATGAACAGAAATCTTCATCAAGTGCTTATACATCTAAATTCTTATGACATACACATCACTTCCACAGGTTTTCACCTTGGAGACCAGCGCTAAGTTCTTTCTGCCAATACAAGTCTGTGATGGACTTCATGATCTGGAGAGACTTCTCCAACCTAGATGATTCTATGATTCTATGTCAACAGGATATCAGTAATGTTCAAGACCAAACGAGAACAAGAGGTATTAGTATTTTGTTAGAACAAGGCAACAAGACTCATAGAATCACTCATAGCTTTGAACACTTGCAGTGATGGGGCATCTACAGCTTCTCTGGAAAACCTGTTCCAGTGTCTGACCACCCTCGTCATGATGAATGTCTTCCTTATATCAATCTAAATCTACCCTCGTTCAGTGTGAAACTGTTGGCTCTTGTCCTGTCACCACAGGTCCCTGTGAAAAGGCTTCCTCCATTCTTATTATATGTCCCCTTTATATGTTGAAAAGCTACGGAAGAAGAAGGAGAATCTTTAGTCATTTATACATAATGAGTTGGACATAGCTGGGATCACTAATGGGGACAGGCAACAAATAGTATATGACAGGATACAGATTTTCAATTTTTTGCTCAGGCAGGAAAGTAGCAAAGAGTACCCGTTATAATGCCTAAATCTTCTTCCATTTTGCTGTCACATTCCTTGAACACCCCCAGGGATGGTGACTCCACCACTTCACTAGGCAACCCGTTCCCATGCCTGACTGCTCTTTCTGAGCAGAAATGTCTCCTCATTTCCAATCTAAACCTCCCCATGTGCAATGTGAGGCCATTCCCTCCAGTCCTATCTGCAAGAAGAGGATGACCCCCAGCTCTCCACACCTTCCTTTCAGGTAGTTGTAAAAAGCAATAAGGTCTCCCTTTAGCATCCTCCTCTCCAGACTAAACAACCTCAGTGCCCTCAGCCACTCCTCACAGGATTTGTGTTCTAGGCACTTCACCAGCTTCGTAGCCCTTCTCTGGACATGCTGCAGGGCCTTGATGTCCTTCTTGTACTGAGGGGCCCAAAACTGAATGCAGTATTCAAGGCACAGCCTCACCAGAACTGGATGCAGGGGGACAATCACATCCCTCGTCCTGGTGGTTACACTATTCCTGATACAAAAGGTTGGTTGATCATGAATGCTGATAGATGATGGAAGGCAGACCAGCAATCACATCTCTGAACTCTCTCAGTACCTTTGGGTGGATCCCACATGGCCCCCACAGACTTTTGGCAGTCCAGGTGGAGCAGCAGGTCTCTAAGTGTTTCCACCTGAACTGTGGGGGGTTCTTCTGCTGCCTGTACCAGACCTCAAGTTTGGGAGACTGAGTACCCTGAGGATAAGTGGCCTGACTAGTAAAGTCAGATGTAAAGAAAACATTGAGAAAGTCAACTTTTTCCCTATCCTCAGTAGTCATGTTATCCCCTGCATCCTGTAATGGATGGAAATTCTCTTTGGCCCTCCTCTTACTGTTAATATATTTCTAAAAACATGTTTTGTTATCCTTTACCATAGTGGCCAGACTTCTTTCAGTTCTGTCTCTAGATACGTCTGAATCAGCTGTGATTTAGATCAAAAGTCAATACCAAAACATTTATGTTGAAGAGCAGCTAGTTTGTACATTGGACCCTAAATGATTATTCTATAGGCAGAGTTGCTTAGACTTGTTTATGCAAAATTGTGGGCTCTGCTGAAAAACAGATTGCTACATCAAAACACCATTAAATAACACTTCATCCAAAAGCCAGCTTTCTTCTGGAACCAAAGTAAAGCAGTCCATTTATCTGTGTGTAAAAATAATTTAAAAATACAAATTGTATAATGTCAGTGTGGATGCTTGTCAAAATCATTTTGTACATGGGTGATTCTGCTGAATTTGGTAGAGGGACATTCTCTCTGTATACTCTAATGTAAAGAGAAAGCAGCTAAGCATGAAACTTTAATATTTCTTTGGATGAAGAGGGAAGTCATTGCTGTTGCTGCCAGTCAAACAGAAGCAAAGTCTGGCCATAAGCAATTCATAATCAAATGAAGGCTGGTGGAACAGAAAGCTGTTACTGCTATTGGCATGGTCTTGTAACACACATGACAAGAAGCAGCACAAGTTTTGCATATCAAAACTACACAGCAAAGAAAGGATGCAATTTCCTTTGAACTGTCTCAAGGATATCTTATTTTGTTCTAGTGCATGAATAACTAAAATAATTGACTGTGAAGACAAAGCATCTCATTAGAGTCCCAGATTTTAAGAACTACTGTAATCGTCCAACCTGACTTTGTGCAAAACACAGACCATTTAATGTCATAAAGCAGCTTCTTTGTCAAGTCAAGTGCTTCCTGGTTGGGTTAGAGTATTGTTCTGTGGAAAGATATCCAGGCTTGATTTGAAAATATCAAGTGACACAAAATCCACACCATCATATAATTATAGAAATTTCTAAACTAGCCTTAACTTCTAGCCACTTATCTGCTGCACTATAGAACCCTCTACCATCACATACACTCTCTTCCGTGCCTTTAGATCTCATGGGCTGGATCTCCTTGCTGTGGCAAATTGCAGAGAAAATCTCTGGCTGTACTTCACCCCTTAGCTGAATGCACAGGGTATAAAATCAACAAGGCAGAGTGAGTCCTGCCTGTGATGGTTTTACAGCATGCTTAAAATCTGTAAACGCACTAGTGGTGCCCACCTTCTGCCCAGACCTAAGGGGAAAAAAAAGGAAGATATGTGAAAAGGAGGCTGTGGCTGCTGAACAACTTGTCTACATGTGGCTGGATGGTACTAGATAGAGCCTCTGCTTGAGAACAGCCTGTGGCCACAGGAGAAGGCCTGAAACACCTGCATCCATACTGTCATCTCGCTTGTTTAATAATGGTGCAGTCATCAGTGCATTTCAATGCTTCACAAGGCAAAAGCTTTATCAAAACACTAAACACTATTATTCCTTGGGTTCATTTCCAATTGTCTGCTTTTTTATTTTTTTTATTTTTTTTTTTAATATTGGACAGAGCACTTTCCAAATACCCTGACTAATGCCATACAGAAGGTCTGTTCAGCTTCCTTGTTCCTGCTCTCTGTCGTTCTGCTCACATATTCAAGAAACAAGCCCCCTTTCATGCATGCTGACATTGTAAGTTCATGCTCTGTTGATTATCCACTATAACCCCCAAGCCTGTTAGAGTCAATGCTCTGCAAAATGCAGCCTCTAAGCTGTATGGTACAAGCAGAATGTACATTCTTTGTTCCTTGACGGATGATGTTGTATCTGGATGTTACAAGGTTAACAAAAACAAGCAGCTACACAACAATTTGTCAGCATTAGAATGCAGCTTTCAGTAGGGTGAATACTTTTATTTAATTTACTCAAGTATTGCCTCAAATTGCACTTAGATGTCTGCTGCAAAACCTCACAGCAAATATTACAAGACAGTCATGCCACATTTCTTATATGTCTTTATAAGATTAGAGATCACCAGGGTCCCTAGAGTGAATAAAGCTATTCCAAAATACAGTCTGAAGAGACCATCTGGAGACCTCTAAAGCCCACTCTAAGACAAATACTGAGACATTTACAGTGTTTGCCAGAGCAGGGTCCTTGCCTCCAGAAAAGAAAAAGAAAAAAAAAAAAAAAAGAAAAAAAAATACTCGTAAGGGGCTAGGGGAGTGGAGATGAACAAAATCTGTGATGAAAAAATATGAACAGCTCCCGCAGTGTGCCACCTCCCTCCCTGGTGTCTTCACATGTGGTGTCTTCACATGTAGAGCAGAACTCTGGATTAGTCTGCCTGCTGCATTTATACCAAGAAAATACCTTCCCACTCTGTACTATGCACCAGTTTGCGTTTTAAGGTCAGATTCAGTTTAAATTGGCAGCCACTTCAAAGCTTCAAAGCCATGACATAAAAAAGTGCCTTTCTAGGTCAGACAAAAAGCGTATCTCAGCCAGTGTCATGGCCAGTAGCAGATGCTTAGGGAAAGGATAAAAGAAATACAGCAAACATATAGACTATAATGTGTCCCATCGTGTCTTTCCATCCACCATCAATACACTAGCTACACAGGAGTATACAGAGGCAGAGATCAGATCCACACCTCTGGATTTAATAGGAACAGGCAAACTTGACCTCCAGAAATTTGTACAGATCTGTTTTGGGATCTACCATGTGCAACGTCAATGATTTCTTCCTCTATGTTACTCCTCCAGTGAAAAATCTAAATTGTGCCTGAATGTACATCCTTCTAGCTTCATCAGGTGGCAATTACCTTTTGCTTTCTGACATTTTACACTTCTTTTTGAATTTTCCCAGGTCATCTTCCTCCAAATTGCAGGCTTCTCTTTAGTCTTTTGTCTTTCCATGTATCTGTGAACATTTTGTTATCATTGTTTCCCTTTTCTGTGACATTTTCAGTCCTGCTTGTTCTTGGGGTGAAGAGACCAAAACTGCCACCAGTGTTCAAAAACTGATGTGCTAGAGATTTCGATCACACAGTAATGACATTTTCTGGTTTGTTCTTTATGAACTCCATGATACTCCCAAGTGCTCTGTTTGACCCTTTAACAATAGCCAATTCTTAGACTGATATTTTCAGGACTTCCTATGATATCTTTTTATATGTACCTAATGTCATCATCTTTCTTCCTCTGTTCTACAACCACGTTTTTGTATTTATTGTACTGAATTTTATGCAGCAGTTCATCATTCAATATAAAGTATTCACCCTGCAACACTTCAGGAACTCCTAAAAGGTGTGCCTTTTAAAGTCTTCTGTTATTTACTATAAAAACACCAGTAAAAAGACTTAGCTGCTTTTACTGCAAAGCCAATCCTTTATCAGATTTTTCTGTCTGGGAGAAAAAAATAAAATTTCAATTATATTCTCTATAAAACATGTGCTATATCCTTTGTTATGACTTGCAGAAATTTCATGTAGAAATTGTAGATTTTTTCTCTTGCTTCCAAGCATTTTAAAGGCGGCTGTCATTCAATGCGGTTCCTGCTCCAAGTCTTTACTCAGGCTGGTCAACCTGTTTTTCTTCAGTTCTGTGAAATCCAGGGATGAAAGGAAAGTCAAGGAGGAGAAAGATTTTCCAGAAAGAGACAATCAGCCCAAAAGAGAGTTGTTATCAGGGAAATCTTGATATGACACCACAGACACACAGCAAAGGCATATCACCAGGGAACTTGGGACTGTGGAAACTACTTTCAAAGAACATGATGCTTAACATGATACTGACAAATTCTGTCTGGGGATCTAGGAGACTGTGTCATCTGCACAGCAATGATAAAGGAAAAATGTGGTGGAATGAATGTAACTTACATCCAGAAGAGAGAACTGGAGCAAGAGGAAGGGTCTTACAAAATGATCCCCTTGGGACTCTGTTTTTTGGCCCCTGACTTATTTGGAAGGCTGATTCCAGATCCCAGAGGAGGACCTAGGAAAAGTGAGCAGAAACAAAGAGTGCTCTCGGGGAGAGAATCCACTTCTGGACTGCAGGCCACCAGATCTCCTGTGGATACCACAGAAAAATACCATGCCTTGAAATCCCAAATGGATCTACCAACACTGAGTTAATTATCACCTATCCTCACAAAGTCTAGAGGACTTTCCCACTTGACTCCCTGGTGCTAGTTTCCACCCGTCATAGTTGAAGAAGACCAGTAACCTTTGCTTTCCCACGCCCAGCTGCCTGTCACTGGGCTAAGAGATGCAAGCATCTTTTGGATAGCCAAATCATCCATGGGAACAGACTGATGACTCACATCAACACAGGTTTCAGCATATGTTACATATTCCGTCAGCAAAGCCAGCCTGGTGGTACACATGTGCTACAGCATCATCCCACTTCTATCATGAGGGTGTGTTATCAGCTGTAGCTGAAACCAGATATAAAAAGTGTAAATAAGTGGGAGGAGGGACTACAGTTTATTCTCATTTCATGTGGTTACAATACGTTTGAATATAGCTTTGGTTGGAGGCTCTCACAAAAAAATTATAATACCTAGAAATAAGTCAATTAATATTTAAGAGTTGTATGAAAATAATAGAGAGAAAAAAAAAAAAAAGTTGGAAAAAATGAGACAATTGCACATTTCTTTTACTTACATCTCACTATATTTCATAAACAAACAAACAAACAAACAAAGGCAAAAAAAAAATACTATCTTTGCCTTACTTGTTCCTGAATCATCTCTACAAGTAGAGGAGGCCAGTGTCTTTACGTTGATTTGTAAACCCTGAGGATGTCATCCACATTTTTTTAAGTACTGGAGTCCACCATCAATGTTGCTTTTATTCAGGTGCCTCTGACAACATCTTGACATCCACAAAGATTAAAGGAAAATGTCCAGTAAAAAGAAACAAAGGGAGGAACAGTAACAAAGAATTTGTCTGCAGATGGTCTAAGAACATTGTGCCAGAGGGTGTTTCATATTGTTTTTAACTAAATAAAGACAAATGGGAGATGAGTTTTCCACCTTATAGCCTCATAACAGGAAAAACATGATCACTTGAGAAGAAGGTAAGGTTTAATAGGAAGATTACAAAACCACAGAGATGAAACAAGTACAGATATCCTTTGGAAGGGAGCTTGGGAATATAGGAAACATCACCATGGATGTTACAACAAACATGCAGCTTGTTTGAGGTGGCCCCACTGAAATCAGTGAAGAAATCTCCCACTGATTTGAATGCATATTCTGAACTACTCCAAACAAAAATCCCTGCACAAGATACGCAAGAACTTGCATTATCATCCATAGGACTTAACCAGGAAAGGTGTTTATTGGATAAACAATGGCCCGCATATCCCAATAGAAGTGTACTGTCCACATATATTGCTGTATTTATCTCTGACCTGCCTACCAAGGCAGGTTAGGTGCGTCCTGACTCAGGTAGAAAATGTATGGGACCAGACGATGGGATAATCCTACAGCTTGGCAGGAGGTGTTGTCAACACAGCCTATCATGGAAGGAAATAGTACCACAGAAGTTACTCCCCCGGGATTTTGCAAGGAGTACCAAGGATTTTCCCAGGAGACTTCAAGGCTTAAACATGATGCTGTTTTTTCTCTTAGAATTTCTATTTTTTTCTCTCTCTCTTTTTTTTTTTTTTTTTTCCTAAAAGTACACTTAAAAGCTCAGAGTAATTTGGCAAGAGATTTGAAGGCTCAGAAATGTGGAACTTATTTTCTGATTCTAAATATATACGCACCAGTAAGCATGAGCCCACAGTGTATAATTTCTCTTATTTAAATGTTAAATATTCTAGGTTTTCTGTGGAAACTCAATAAATTGCTGCCATATCAAATATCCTTCTGAACTGATTTAGTTTTGGGTAATATAACAGAACTGCTGATGAACCACAATTTCCAGAAGTACTGAGGACACATATGGCAGGAAAAAATGGAGCTGTCAGAAAGTATAAGTGTTCACACAGACTGTCACACTATCTATCCCGATTATTTTCCCTGAGAACTGTTCACTGAAGTCTGTAGTGCCTGACAACTAATGGCCTTCAAAAGAGAATAATGTGCCTGAGCTTCCAAATATAAAAGCAATTTGGAAGCCAGAGAAGAAACTGGAAAAATCTAAACTAAGATTCAAGGTAAGGGTGATAGGTTTATAAAAATTGCCTCCTACAGTCAAGGACAATCCCGAGAAATGCCATGACATCAGCTCTACAACAATTCTAAAAGTGAAATGTCTCTAAATTTACGAGTGCAGGTATATAGCCAAGAGCAGTATTTGACAATAGATGTATATCTGTTCCTTTTTATCTCTTTCAAGGTCAGCATTGTATTTATACATATCAAGCTATTTTACAGAGTAAGAAATTTAACTTACTTAAGATTTTCTTCACTAGGATTGAACCTCCAAGAAACTAAAGAGAACAACATCTTTAATCTTCTCCCTTGAAGGAAGCAGCACAGGAGATCTGCTACAACATCACTACCCAGAAATCAGATTTCTGACACAGTCTTGTTCTTCAGGCAAAGGAGTTTCTTTCAACTTAAGATATTTTAAAACATCTTATGGTATGAGAAAATAAATTTTTAAAAAATATAACTTTCAAGAGGTTATTTTTATTTTATGAAATAAACTTTCTAGAGCAGAAATAGACCAAATTCAGTGACTTTCACTAGAGTTAGGGGTGTATACAAATGGGAGAGCCTTTACAGTTAGTGTAAGGCAGAGTTAATGAAGCAAAAAAGCAATGGGAAAGGAAGAAGGGTCCAAATACAAAGAAAATAGCCAACAGGATATTTGGTGAAAACTTTGTGATAGACTCCATGAGTGTTGTATCCAGTATGAAGAAAGCCAGACAAGGTGAGTATAAATGTTATATTGATACATGATTTGATAGGGATTTTTATAGGGACAGTTAGGTCCAAAACTTCTTACAGAGGTGATATGAAGGAAACAAAAATTTGGGTTATTTTTTATTCTTGATGAGCTTAAAAAACAATAATAATAAAAAAAAAAAGACAGAAAGAAAGAATTAATATTACAGGTCAGAATATTTCTTTTGATCCAAAATGAAACAATGTATTTCAAAATGTCTTTATTTTTAAGTGTTGAAGGAAGTTTTCCACTTGTCTTCAGGAATACCTTAAATAACTTTTTTTACTTAGTTGAAACAATGCACTGAAATTATGTATATTTTCATCAAACATATATTTCAATGAATCTGGAACTGTACTGTTGTTCAAATTATTCAGAGAGTATGGTGTGGTGAACTACTAAGTCACCTTTATTATTAAGGCCAAAAATAATTGAAAGCTGCTGCAAAATTTGGAATTGCATATCCCAGAACTTCAGTCACTACATCCTGACAAGTCACATATTGTCGCCCCTTCCTAAATGCAAGTGTTACTTTTCTTTAAATGCTAAACAGCATCTACTTTAGAGAATCTCATTTGTCCAGCTGAGCAGATTATTCATTTATGGACACTGTAATTGCATGGAAGTCTCTGGTATTAGGAGCCTAATTTCCATAGCAATATATTGAGTAATTAATATTTCTAAGCTGTCTTATTTCAGTCCTAACGTGTCTCTTCCACAGTGTAAAGTAGAAAAAAAAAAAAAAAAATATATATATATATATATATGTATTTTTGAGCTTAATAAAATAACATTTAAGGACAGAAGAAACATTTTTAACATGTAATTGCATTTGAGAGCATCTCTCTTGTTAACTGGATCCATCATTCTCTACAAGAAGAGTAATTCCCATGGGCAATCTCCCTAGATCCTGTTAATTATTTCTTTCCATTACATTTATTTCTATCTGACACGTTTTCACTGAGGAAAGACAAATAGGGACATAGAAGCCTGACAAGTTTTAAAAGGATTTTTCAAAATGACTTTTTTTTTAAGAGTTGATAATAATGGTGGTGTTTCAGACTTGCTCCCACCTGTTTTAAAACCAGGGCCATTCAATCCATGCCCCTGAAATTCAGCAGGGATCCCGGACACTCACCCCATTTTAGGAAGCAACTGGCTGGCACTGGTGTAACCCTTCAGCATGTCAGACCCTAGAGGTAGAAGAGAAACAAAGAGGGCATTTCCAGACAGAAAATACAGTGTGCGTCAGCTCTTCTGATTTATACCCTAAGATGAGACTGTGAGAATACCTTTGAAAGGCAGGAAATGAATGGCTGCGTTGTTCCTCTCTCCTTCCTTCCCAGCCACCTGCACCACATCCTGTCATCCCCATCACAGGCTGGCAAACATGACTGCAATGGCACCTGCCAGGCACCATGCGACGGGTCTGTAGCTGATGCTTCTCCACTGGCAGCAGTGGAGGTCTGCGAGCACAGACCTCTCTGTTCTCCCTCCCATCACAGAGCTCTAGAGCACACACAGCACACCCAGCCCTCTTCCTGCATGCGTTGTTCTCCATTTATTTCTCCTCTGTTCAGGTTCCCTAATTTTCTTTCCCACTTTGATACGTGCATGAAAAGTCAGCAATGGTAATAGTTCTGCTAATGGTATCGTAATGCAAAGTCCATGCCAGGCTTGCCTACTTGTGTTTTTAAGCTGTTTCACACATTTCATGTATGTTCTATGTATTTTCAGATATGTTGAAAATACTCTTCCTTGATGTTACTGTTGTCTCTGGTAATCCATCAACTGATGGTGACTGAATTTCTGCACCTCTGGTCTCAGTATATTGTATTTGAAAGAAATACATAGATCTTAGTTTCCTAAAACATCTCTGGAAAATTACAATTGAGTAATATAAAGCCAGAGAGAAATATTCTCTTGAGGATGACCCTAGAGTATCCATTCTCATTCATCACGGCATCCTTGCTGCTAGGTGATAAATAAGGAGGTAACATTAAAATAGATTATGTCACACAATTCCCTCCCGTTGGCACTCTCATGCAGTCTATGTAGGAAGTTAAAAAGAAAAAACAATTAAGTTTTTACATGCCTGTAAAAACTATAACTGTTGCTCTGAAATACAATGCTTGCTGAAAACTTCCATGGGAAAAGATCCAACACACATTTTCTACAGGTAATATGCTTCCTAGTTGTATGCCTTGCCTACCTTTGTTTAGCTGGCTTATATCACAGTTTTGTTAGGATACATGCTACTGCCTCAGGACTGCCTGGAGACATCCCTGAAATACATCCCAAGAATTTCCATACAGGCTGGGGAGGTATTGTTGGATTTTGCACACCCTACAGTGATAGACACTTTATATATAGAAATATACATATGTGTATATTTTATAGATTTATACATAAGTAAGTATTTGTGTATCATCAGATACAGTAACAGCAGATTCAAAGTTCTGAACTCCAAGGTCTTCTAGAGGTCCCTTATGGGTTTAAATCTCCTCAGGAAATCCATTCTGTGGATAGTAAGAGTTTTGCTAACTCCTGGATAGTAATTCCATCTCAGATCTGGTAGCAGGCGACAGTGAGATGCCCAGTCTGACCTGCACTGACCTACATACAACAAAAAAAAAGCTATGAGAATGGTGGAACAAATCCCTTAGGTTATTTTTTGTCTGTTTGCTGTAAAAGCCTGGAAGTTACAGAAGTTAAGATTAGCTCAGAAGAGCGAAGGCTTGGTAGGAGAGACCCAGGAGCCATCACTGCCACCCTCCCTCCCCTCCCAGCCTCCACTGGTTTTTCCTCATTCCTCTTCTTCAGCCATAGTCCCCTGTACTTCTCCTTCTCAACCTTCACCTTGCTCCCTCCCAGAAAGGGCCCAGTCATTACCACAAAAGAAGTTTGCCCTTCCAAAGACAGGGACAAATGAAGGCTTGCTGGCTCCACTGCTGGAAGCTAATGGCATTTTGCACCTGGCTAAAAGGCTTAGACCCAGTGGTCTCTAGCTGAGGCCATCAATAGCTGGGATAAATCCAAAAGCTGCCTTGGAGTTGCTTATATTTATGTCAGGGTCTAATCTGTCTCTGGCCAGCAGCACCAGAGACCAAGTATGATTTACAACCACCTTCTCTAGCATAGCCAAAGACTATTCTTTCTTTCAAGCCAGAGATACATGTATTTATTCTGTCCCCCAAACAATCTATTTTTTCTACTTTTTTTTTTTTTTTTTTTTGATATTTGACGTCAATGCCAAAACTCTCATTAATTTCATCAAGTGAAGGACTTGTCAGTGTAAGACACAGGGAAACCCATCAGGCTCCAGGTTTAATATGCATGGGCAGGGCTTTTCACTATGTGACCAAGCCAGTCTCCCTTTTTCCCAACCAAACACAGTGTTACAGCAGCCACAGTGCTTTGTGTACCCTCTGGGAGCAGAGAGAGACATTCATTCAGTATAAATGAACTTTAGAGTGACAAGGACCATCAGTTTTTGACAATGGCAGAACTCCTGCATTGAAATCTCACTGGCAGGCTGAGCTTCTCAGCACAGTGACCTGGCAATGACAGCCCCATCTACAAGGGCTGTCTGCTCCTACTCAGGCTTCTGCTCCTTCAAGGCCTCACTGTCACCATCCCAAAGACAACACTAGAGAAATCCAGATATCTGGTTTTACCAGATAATTAGTACTATCTTTTCAGACTGAGACTGGAGAGGTAGAAAAGCTATCCAGGTGAGTCCTGACCTTCCATATCAAACAGCTGAAAAGTGTTTTCTGAGTAACCAGGCCATTTCACTAATAACAAGCTATTGGCTTCTATCAACTCTACTTATGCAGACATGAATTTCACTCCCAGACCAAAATAAATATAATAAATAAATAAAGGTCTCATAATTATTTCTCATAAGCAACCTGCAGCAGGTATTGAATAGTGAACTCCTGGATTGCATAAAGGCAAGCTAAAACAACTTTTTCCCATGACTAGTGGCACTCATTTCATATTACAGTAGGTAGACTGTTACAACACAGAACACTGCACATAAAGAAATTAGCTATTTTCTTGGCCTACAAGCTGGAGAAAAAGATAAGACAGAGCTTTGATTGCTCATAACCCAGATTTGTTTTCCATTTAAGTATGCTTTGGAATGTGAAGCTATAAGTAGAATCAATAGGTTTATTCCATATCATGTCAGATAACAGAGAAGAGATGACAGAAGGGATCTATCAACAGCCCAGATAATTTCTAAAACAAAACAAGCTTCTACATTATAAAAATCTTTTTTTTTTCTACTTTTTTTATTAGATGGCGTGGCAATTTGCATGTTATTTCAGGTGTGAACTCTCCACTACAAGTACCTAAATTCAGCTCTGCAAACAGTTTCCTCCCTGGTTGCTTTGGTAACAGGATGAGTATGAAACTCAGCAAAATATGAGTCGTCCAGGGGTCACAACAATGGCATACTGTGACAGGCATGGAAAGGTATAATCATCAGTCAAAATGACAGGAAAAACAAGCATAAACAAGCTCTTTCCAGCTACATTTATATCAACAATTCAGATAAAAACATGCTCCCATGAAACTAGGACATATTTACAAGCATCTGAAGCCCAATCCTGTGATAGCTAGGAAGTCTACTAGCTCAGTGCTCCTGACATTTTATTTCCAGAAGCTAGATATTGCTGGAACATCATTACTCCCAGGACCAAGGCCTGTTATAAGACTTCACAGTGCTTCATACCAGCACAATAAATGCGTCAAAATGGACAAACTCACTAAAGAGAAGCTGCAATTCTAACTGGAACAGTCATAAGTTAATAACAACTTGGCATGCCGTCTGGCTGCTGAAGGCTTTTTTATGACATTCTTGTGTCCTAACATAACCCAACAAGAAACCTCTACTTCTCCACTCACAAGAGTAGACTAGCTTTTACAATACTGCTTGTGTCTGGTGATGACATAAGGGGATTAGGTGTTGGAACAGTACGTATTGGACCTCAGTACAATGACTGTACTGTAAGGCCTTTCAGATGTCCAGCTTAAATCTGCAATGTCTGTTCCAGGTTAGCATATGTTACTGTGCCAAACTCCAGGACAGCCTGGGCTCCAGGGGATGCTGCCACAGGGCTCTCCTCCTCCCAACAGGGCTCTGAAGAGAAACGCTCTCTCTACCCAGGTAGGTACTGAACTGCAACTAGAGGCAGAGGTGGGATCTCCAAACCACTACCTTAACACTGCAGTTTATCAAATCAGTAAGCATAATTTTCAGTGGCAGCAGAGTTAGGCCATTGAGATTCATGGGAAAATGAAAATAACAATGCCTGTCTATGCAGGACAGTCCTCAGGATACACAACAGTTCCTGATTAGCTTTTGTCACTGTTTTGCGTTGACAAGTTTGCATATTTTCTTTGAGTAAACGTCAGATCCTCACTGTTCATGCAAGATGCCAGAGGACAATTACTTACTACTGTTTATATAGTTTGTTGGCTCCGTACAGGTTCATCGAAAAAGTGATCCTGCAGAAAGACCTTTGAAGTATAAATGAATATAAATCAAATATAAAGCCATTTTGTTTCCCCTTCACATCTCTTTGAAACTTTTTCTGGGTGGCTGCTTTGCTAGACAAAGATTTAACAGCTGGAACACGATGCCTGACATAAGAACTGAAGCACACCAGGAAAAGGAGAGCTGGGAAATAGTTCCACGCTTTTTCCTTTTCTTATACTTTCCTTCAATTTCCTTTCCATACACACAATTGCACAAAAATGTGATCAAGTGAGAATGCCTCTCCAGGCATGGATCTACTCTGAAAAAAACAGTGCTCAATTTTTGCTTCACTTCAGTGGTCCTATATTAAATACACTCCTAACTACCAGCCAAACACATCTTGACATTCAAAGTTAAACTCTTTTGAAAGGGAAGAAAAGTCTTTCCTCTTGTTGGATCAACAGCAACAAAAGCTCCAAAGCTCTGTAAAATAAATGAGCCTTGCCACATCTTCATTAACCCAGAGCAGCAGCAGCTTCTCCCATAACAACGTACATCTCAGGGATGACCTCCCTACCAATGAAACTCTACCACTGTAAAATCATCATGTGCAGAAGTAATCTTCCCCATCATTTGAAACAGCTCTCCATGACAAAGGGGCAAGCTCCGATGACATTGTACTAGACCCCTAAAAGCAGACTGGGGCTGATGCATGTCTGCAAAGAGCCTGCAGAAAGACATGCAATTCAGCTCACTGCCATCTGCTGTGACTTGTAAGAAAGCAGGAAAGACTTGGTGCAGAAATTCCTAGCCTTGACTCCTAGCAGACAGAAGCAGGTCAGTAGAATAAAAAATGAGCATTTTTAGAACTATATCTTCATGGTTTTGCTGCCACATTCCAAATATTTTCTGACCTTGGATATTTGCCCAGGTTTTCTGCAACCCTAATTTGCAGAGTTCTAATAGTTTTATTGTTGTTGATTTTTCAGCCATGAAAATATAAGTCTCAAACTACTTGCTACGTTCAGATCAAGAAAAAATTCCTGTGTCTCAGCAAACATAAAATGGCCCCAGCAGAGATTGTCACTGGCGGCTATAGCCCCCATTATTCATATAAAACACAGAGATGCCACTGATCATTATTCCTAATAGCAGTAATCCTCCCTAAATGAGTTTATTAAAGAGTCCTCAGCATCACTGTGGGCTGTTAATGATCTGCTAGTAACAGCCCATTCTGCTGTGCTTACTGCTTAACTCACATCTATTTCTGCTGCCCCCCCTCCCTCCTATTAATCATCCACTGAAAGCATTTTTCATATTCCCTCCTGCAGCACAGCTAGAGAAAGCTTTCTGGTAGAAATCCTGAGTCTTCTCATTCTGGATCTTCTGCACAAAGTATGTTTACACTTGTAAAATCAGCAGCTCCGTGTAAAATCAGCAGCTCCTTGTACCCCTGCCTAGAAACAACCGTCCTGACCCAGAAACAGCCACAGTGCCCCCTCCTAGCTGTGCTGAGGGGGGACAGCATCCTGCCTGCCTTCCCTCACAGAGGCTCTTCCCTCCCAGATATACCTCAGCCCATCGCAGCACCCTGCCTCCATAGTTCCCCAGAGAGGGGTCCCTTCGGACCCCACCAGGCTGCTGCTTGAGGCACCTCCGTAGCCTGCTCTGGTACCTAGACAGTGCGGTGGGGGAGCAGGGCTGAGGATGCGTGCTGATATAAAAAGGGTCTGATGCATGCACCCTGCTGCATGCTGAGACCCTGCTGGGAAAAGACCTTAGCATAAAAATGGGCTCAGGCACATGGAAATAATCTTATCTTCTCAAGTCCACATAAAACCCCAGAGTCCCACCCACAATGTAAAACACAGTACAGTTCACTGTTTATTTTCTTTCATTTCATCTTCATCTGACTTTTCTGTTTTGCAAAACGTATCAATCATCCCAGCCAGTCAGCCTGGCAATGTGCTTGGACCTCCTCATATGGCAAAATAAGTTTCAAAGTCCCAATTTTGTAATCCTAAACTTTCATCTTCTTTCTCTCTTGCAGAAGCAAAAATAATTTCAGTAGAAGATTTAAATATGAAAATTTAAAATATTAATGTGATCAATTATGCTGTTGGATTCCTATAGTTTTAGTTCAGGAAGTCTACTGCTGGTCTTCAGAGATACATCAGAAAAACCCTACCTCTGATTTTCTTATAATTTTGCCAGTGTGGTGTTGAATGGTGCCCATATTTAGGGAAGAAAAAAAAAATCAATTATGCAAAGAAAAAGTGCATGACATAGTATATACCTTTCTTATGATTGTTTCACTCCATTAACATATTCTTTTTTCTTTAGTAGATGGGGGAAAAAATAAAATAAAAGAAAATTTGGAGTACAATTCTAAAAGTCTCTAGGATTAATTCTGTTCTTCATAAGGAATTATGTTGTTTGACACCTCACAGGTACAGCAGAGCCTTTTCAGAGGAGCGAGAAAAAAAAAAAAAAGCTGTTGAATTACCCCTTAGACTGTAATAGAAGACTGTCTTGTCTGTTCATTGCAAACAGCACTATATTTCAATAGGCTTACTATCGGTAAAATTTCTGACACCTCTTTGCATGCCACAAGAAAAGTAAATGCATCCTGCTCATCACACAATATTAAAAAAAAAAAAAAAAAAAAAAAAAAAAAAAAAAAGTTTGATAAGTATACGATCTGTTTTAACTGATAAACTGATAAAGAGAAAAAATCGTCTAAACCCAACTCAGAATAGACCCTCTCTTCAGCGTTGCAGAAGAGCTAGCTTTGAAAAGGGTACTATCTGTTTTAGAAAAGTGACAGTAAAAAGGTATCATTTAAACTATCTTGGGTGTCAACTCAACAGCCAGTTTTAATTTACTACCCTGCAACTGTCAGCATGTATCTTACTTTGTCCTAAAGTACAATTGTCATTCAGAAGCTTGGAAAACAGTTTAAATCAATGCTGGAGAACATCTGGTGAAATGAATTGGCTATGAACAACTTTGACAGAGATCCCCAGGTACAAGAGTTGTTTTTGCCTTGTCTAGCTGTTTCTGGTGTTCTTGGACTTGTTTGGTTATGGACTTGTGCCATCATCTTGTTAGTTCTCTAGGTCAAAAGTAATGGAGAGAAAGGAGATTTCAAGATGTGTCTGGAATACATAAAATTCTCTTTTAGTCAATCAAATTGCAATATAAATAGATACATCATCATCCCCAGGTAGTTGGCTGTTCAAGAATACAGTTTTTCTTCCAATAACAAAATATATAAAATATATATAGAAAAAGCCATCAAATTCTACAAGGGACTCTAAAAGAATAATATGCATGAAATAGGAATATATACATTTAAATGTCAAGACCCCAGACCAAAATTGAAGCCTCTCAACATTGCCCTGAAACACGAAATCTGGAGTGTGTTCTCAACCCAAATATCACAGCATCCTTGCTGTATTAAACAGTTAAGCTGTAACTGACTCTATGTTCCAAGGCATTTTAGAGTTGTTATGTTAAAATCACATTATAAAAACAGGCTGAAAATTCAGTTCCCTCTCTTCCCCAGCATTTCCATTTGTGCTGGAAGCTGTCAGTTTGAAACACAGTTGCATTTTAAAACTTTCAACAAAATCCCAGCACAGAGACAGTATGGAAATAAAATAAAAATATAGAGAAGGCTGCATTGTCCTCAGCTCAAAAAGATGGCTTTTACCTTTCACAAATACACATTTTAGTCACGAATAAGGTATATGCTTTTAATCTGCTTAAGATAAGCAAAGCAGTAATTTGAAACATGGATAAGGACCATCCAGCACATATTAATAAGTCAGATTCCCATAAGCAGAGATATTAAGAATTTTGGGGGGATCTATAATAAGAAAGAGCAAATGATGCTTTAGGCTATCACACCTCCATTCACTGTCATTATCGAGCAAGAGCAGTGGCATTCCTTAAAATAAAGCTACAGTTTCATTTACGGGCTTCTCAGTCAATACCTCCAACTTGCTTCATTAGCACCAGACCTTGAGGCCACAGAAAAAGCCACTTATCCAGCGATGTAAAGTTTTACTCAGTATTAAAAAAGATGAATAAATACTTTTGACTAATTTTGGTAAATCCCCAAATTGCACAGGGTTTTGATGATGTTGTGTTTTTTGTTGTTGTTGTTTTGTCAAAAGCTGTTAATATCCTGTGACATAAGAAGTGCCAGGTTTTGTTTTCCTGTGGGGAATAAGGAATACTAGAGGGGTGACAAAGTTTCCCTGGCTCTTAGGGAAGTACTGCCTGCATTATTTTAGAAAGACTCATCTGTGGTTTCACATGTTGCTTTGAAAGGCACCATTGACATGAATTTTCAGAGTATAGTCACATTTATCCAGTTATTTGTCCTTTCTTGTCAGTCTTTCCATAAGTGGTTTTGCATTTATACCTCTCACTATGAAGGGAAGCCTGGTTTTAACTAGAAACTCCCAGTTATGCCCGTGATAAGTTGCTGAGGCATGGAAGGAAAGCTGGGCATTGATGAGAGTCTCTCCCCAGACCACCCTCAGTATTTAAAAGCCACGCTGTGCTGCACTTACCCTCAGTACTGTTTTCTATAACCACACGACCACCTGGTCTCTTTTAAGAGGAAGGCTGGGGACCTCCCTTTAATTCTCTGCTCTTCTTACATGACCTTCAGCAAGTCAAAAGCTTATGCCCAAGAAAAAACAACCATCCTCACAATGACTTTAAGAGCCAAGCATGCCATTTAAAAAGGATAGCTATGCATGCAATGGTAAATGACTTTATATACTGAGAAAAAAACATTGGGAAGCAATAGATGAACCAGCATAGTGAATATCTTGGTATTTCAGACAGTGTTGCTTAGTCCATTACACAGGTTTATTGCCAATCTTTATGGGGCTTACAGAGATCTCACCACTAACATGATGACCATCATTAAGCCAAGGCTTATGCAGTAAGTAGTTTAAATGGAATAATATTAATATTATTAATATTAATATTTCTTTCAGCAAATACAGCAGTTACAATCCACATTAGAATTTCTGCTTTATTGTGATGCCAGCAGCAAAGCAAGTATGGATTTACGTGTTTAGATAATTTCTTCTGAGCAAACGACAGCAGGAGAAACTGCATCACAGCTTTTGACTTTGCTTTCCCTTATTGCACATTATCTTTTGCCATGTTTATCACTGCAGATTTCACAGGCAGGATGGCTAACGCACTAGCCCAGGACTCAAGGTCTGAGTTCAAAGCTAGCCTCTCAGAGACTCGTCCTGTGGCCTCAGGCTGCTCTTCACTGTAAGCTGTAGATGGCTAGACCCCACTACCTCTGTTTCAAAAGGAAAACACCATCACGTACCTGAATGTTTTGAAAATATTATTAGATACAGAGAGGTAGAAGTGGATTTTGTATGCCTCTATCACATGTTCGGGAACTTCAATGCCCTTGTGCAGATTTATGGTGTTTCACTGTCCAGTTTGATGACATGTGATGTCTATCCACTCCTCCAGGCCAGGGGCCACAAGACCTGCAGTGAGGCAGCTGCACAATTTTTAGTCTCTGAAAGTCCTGTTGGTCTGTGAAGAGGAGCTGAGCAAAATGAAAGTTTGTAAATAAAAGAAGTGACTAAAACTGCTCCAGACAGCTGCTATAGGAGGTAGCAGGTGGTGAACCTACCCAGAGGCCCCAAGAAACATTAATATTTAAAAGGTCTTACATTTCACCAACCTCAGATAAATGTGCAGCACTATCTGTTGCCTTAAGGGAGTGTGAGGCATAGAAATCAGAATGAATGAATTAGAAAAGGGCCTTCTCTTCTTCATAAGAGAAATGGTTTTCTTATGGCACATCCCCAGACCTGTTTTCTATTGTCCCCATCTCATCAATATTGGCACAGAGCCTACCAGGCTCCTGGAAACCTTCCCCACCACCAGCATTTGTCCAGGTCACAGCAAGACAAATAAATTCAGGTAAGTTCTCCAAAACATTAAATAAATAAATAAATAAATAAAGTAAGTAAGTAAGCCTCAAATCTGTCAGGGCTGGTTCTGTTGCATGAGGCTATCATGATAATTTTGGGAGTTGGCTGTCATCTTGTCACAGCAGTTTCAGTGGTGACACAGTTTCACAGCCTGCTGCTTTCATAGAACTATGTGTCTGTAGCCATCACCATATTTTGCAGTTTAAGCATGTGCCACCCAATTCTTTGTCCCGTTCTGGGCATTGCTTATAACCAGAGAGTGTGATCCTACTCTGTGAAACTCACATAAGCTCTACTGCTAATACAAGCTTTGGCAATTGAAAAAAAAAAAAAAATTAATTAAAAAAAAAAAAGTCAAATTTGCCCTTTTACCAGTTAGCATTGCTATCTTTAGAATTAAATACACATCTCCACCCAGTTTGGGTAAAAGCTCATACAATGGTATTTTAATATTAAATCTTCCAGTCTTCTAGGTTTACATACTGGTCTTTTGTCTTCTTTGGCAGGTAGAGATACATTGTGGTTGGGCTTTTCTTTTCTTTTTTTTTTTTTTTTGCTTTTACTGTTGGAGCTAGTCAGGTGCTGCATTGATGGGAATAATGTTTATTAACCTGCCACTCAAAAAGACATTGAAAGATTAATTATGAAATTTTGTTCAGTGTGTTACGAATCACCGTGTTTAAAAACCAGACTTGCTACACAAGTATGTCGTTCTAGACAGACACTAAGCATTTAAAATTAAACAGCTTTTTTAGAAAAAATATATCTTCCACAGGAAAAGTGCTAGTAAGTTTCAGTGTTTCCTACCTTAAAGGCTTTAAATCTTATTCAGCAGTAGAAAATGGCATTTTTATAACATGGAAAATTATTTTCTTTTTTTATTATTAGAACAATTAGTTCTAGTTATGCTTACACTTATGTCTTACACAATAGCATGCTATAAATTGTATGGTATTTTGTATGATATATGAACGCTCTGTAAAATTAAAAAAAAAAAAAAAAACACAACTGTGGCATGAGTTTGAAATGACATCAGCAATTATGAGAATACTACTGATGAGCTAAGCAGTGGTTTGAGAACACTGTATTTGTACCAGGTTCTATATCCTTATAACTGCCAAGTCACTGTCTTAAAGAACACAAGAAAATGCTGTCTGTAAAATTAACTAACTTTTTTTCTAGAATGCAAATTCCTGGAATCTTATAATTATATGATGCTAATTTCTGATTGGCCACCAGTGCTTAATAATCACCAGGACTTTTTCCCATTTTGTTTTTAATAACCTCAATTCAAGCAGGATATATTCTGATGCATTTAAACACTTGGACACGGCACTAATTTCTCTTACGAGACATTTTAAAGCTACGTCAAAACCAGCATGACTTATAGTCTGTACAGAAAAAACATTTTGTCACAAAATCTAATATCTTAATACAGTCTGTAGATAGTGGTTATGTTCCTGTCTCCCTGAAGATCATATCTGTCCAAGATTGTAAACACACAGTTTTTGTCCTTGTAGATGTTCATCATAGAATCACAGAATGGCTTGGGTTGGAAGAGATCTTAAGGACCATCCAGCTCCAACCCTCCCCCCCGCCATGGGCAGGGATACCTCCCACCAGACCAGGTTGCTCAAAGCCCCATCCAGCTTGGCCTTGAACACCTCATGGGATGGGGCATCCACAGCTTCTCTGGGCATCCTGGCAGTGCAATCTAGTAGGTGAGGAGAGGAAAAAAAAAAAAAGAGATCTTGAGAACAGATTTCAACGTGCATTCACTGTGAGAATTCTGTTAGAGGTCTGAAAGGTTGGTTGAAGCCATCAGAGACCTCTCAGATATGAGCACAGATGGTCTGTTATGACTGCAATTTCTATTGCAGTTACAGCTGCACATTGCATACACAGGTGGGACTCAGCTGCCCAGGCTAAGTGTGAAACCATATTTTCTGTTGATATTTACCTTGATTTCAACTGTGAGTTGCTGGAGTTCAGCCCAATAGATATAGGCAGATTCCATTCAGGGCAGGGCAGGGATTCAATCTGCTGCACAAAATTATCACCTTGGGGAAAGACTGAAAAGAGAAGAATGAGCCAGAAACTCCAGAGAAAAGGAGCAGCTGCAGAAGCCACAGGCCTTTCTGCTTCAGGTCTCTTCTTTTCAAATTTTGGCTTCTCAGTCAAGTCTGATCTTCAAGCACCTCCAGGGTTAGGCAGCACCTTTGCTAGGTGAATGCCAGTCACTTTACCAGGGGTAATTCTGAATCTTCAGAATTAACTTAAAAGTTCTCCAGTTCAGAGCATGCTATGGATTATACCAAAAACACACAGATACACACAAAGAGTGCCTGCAATTCTGGGAGAACACAGTCATTACCTTATGCCTACTGTCATAGTTGCAAGAATTCATGTTTGGATAGAAGACTGATTAAATCACCATTTGAGGGGATGAATTAAAGCTATCCTTCCCTCTTCTGCCCTGAGAAGCTTCAGCCAATTGCCTGAGATGTGTAAGAGTTATGGCCAGCTAATCTGCACATGCCCAGCTTCAATCAGCAGTAAAATATACCAGTACTTGTACAGACAACCATGAGGGTACCTGGGAAGGCACCAGGGTCAGGGAATGGGGTGGCAGAGTGTAACATCAAGGCCATGGAAAGAAGCTGAGGTGATACAAAGAGAAGGTGAGTAGCATTTAGGGCATACACAGCACAAATCCTTTGAGAAATCAGGCTTCATTTGTTTCAAGGATCATGGTATGACCTGTTGAATTATGCTGCACACATAAGCAAAGACAGTGGGAAGGGACTCATAATACATACATGCTTTGTGGTACACTGATGCAATAGAAACACATTTAAATTTGTGCCATATTAAAAAGAAGTGACACTATGAATACTGATCAAAGCACAACATCATGCCATCCTATGGAAATAGTCTTGGTCTAGACAGTCTGAGCAGACTCAGCTCATTAAAGAAGACACCACCCTCAGCCAAGAATTTAATGAGGACTTTCACAACACCCAGGCAAACATCCTAACTGGAACATATAAATGTCTGCATTGATAGCAAACAGTGCTCTGTTCTCTGCAACTGGAAGTGGATTTTATCTTCAAAATTAGCAAGAAATCAGGGCCTCTGAAGCATGATTTTTATTAAATTTTTCTACCAGACTGTGAGCTCCCAATCACTGTACTTTTGTTGACTAGAGAAGACATATATTGAATGCCAAGTGAGAAGAACCACTGACCTCAATCAAAGTAGAAGCCTGACAGTTATTTTGCATCAAAGTTTGCTTATCCAGAAGCCAACCATTAAATCAGACAAGCATCAGCAGCATAGTGTTGTCCCCCAACAGACTGCTAAGAAATTGAGGATCTCCACCAAGGATACAGTACACAATGTCATGTCATTTGCAAACAAAGTTTACACATAGTCTGGATATAGATCAGAGTCCATTATTTCAGCAACCTTATCCTAGGAAGATTTGAGAAGAGCTTTAATATATAAAAGAGTTAAAAGTTTGGCACCTCATCCATATCATCTAGCACTGCCAAACTTTCATATATCACTTAAGATTTAAAGGACTACTCCCTCTTCCCTCTCCCTTAAGGTGCCTTTAAGTAACTTGTTCAAGAGAACTTTATATTTTTCTCTTTCAAGCTGTTTAATTTGAGGAGTATGTAACCAGAGTCAAAAAATATCAGGCAAACAATGGCTAATAAGCTAAAATGTTATGAAATTCCAAACGTTAGTATAGCTCTACTAAAACTAACCTCTGTGGAGCTTGCTGCTTCTTATTGGCATATTGACATACATGTAATTCAAAATATTATAGTTTCCTGAAATCTGGACAAACTCTTATCTATATAATTTTTGCATTTTCTGTAGTAAAACAGTGGACCTGGCAACTTTGAAAAAGCTCTTTCTGAATACAAATTTCGCATCCAACTTCAGTTTTCAAAGGAGAGCCATCATCCCAACCAGGTTTCCCTGACAATGGTTTGGCTTGATAGTTGAATGTTTCAAACAAAGCAGATGGTTGTGTGTCTTTTGTCTCCTCTCCCTTTCCCTTTCCTATTCAGCAATACCATAGAGCTGTTCTGTAGCATTATGGAAACATACTGTTAAAAATCCAAGCAGTCTTCATTAAAGAAAACCTTTATACTTTTGCATTCTGCAACCAGCTCTTCATTTGTCACTGTGGGCAACGGCCTTCCAGAATATTTTTTACTCATGATTAGACATTCAACAACCAAGTTGTTTCTTGCCTGCTCACTATAAACAACAACCTGTAATAACACAAATAATAGAATTAAGTCATAGCACTGTCTACAGAGGTGAAATGCAACCTAATATACATAGGTAGGCCAAATGACAGAGCTGAGTACCTGGCTTATACCCCAAATAATGTAATACGAGTATCATGGAAAGTGAGAAGAGAAATATCTTATTCCACTGTTCACAATGACCACTTCCAATTTTCTCTATTGCATAGAAGGATCTCTTTCCATAGCCAAATTTCTGATTCTAAGAACTGTTTCTAGCACCTTGTCCATTGGGCCTAATGTGAATAGGATTAAAGAATTAGAAGGACAGGTTCAGAGCATGAAAAGGAGTAGGTATTCTCTTGTTTATACTATAAACTCAACATGGTGAAATCTAGCTGAGCTGAGTTATTGTTGGCCGCTAAAAGCAGCAGTAAATGTGAAGGCTGTTCAGTGATATGTGGATCTGTCTAGGACTTGAAAAATATGTATTCACAGTATTACACCACTGTGGATGACCCTGGGCAAATCACTTACCCTTTGACCCTAGTGTTCTTACCTGCTACATGGGGAAAATGAGCATCATGCTACCCTACAGAAATATAAAAATAGGCTGATTGGGAATTTTATGTCTACTTAAGAGACTTTTCCCTATGAAATCTTTGATAATTAAGATGCCAATAGAAAACCCAGAAAAGCAAGATGAAATGTATCCCTATAGAATACGAACATATTTCAGTTAAAAGTATAAGCTATGCAAGACAGCATCTCAGTAAAGCCAAGACAACCTGAACTACGTACAAAGGCCATTTGAGCTCCAACAAGTTGTTCTAGTCTCTCTCTTAAAAAGATGCTTACAGACATCCTTCCCAGGGTGAAGAATTCTGGGAGGTGTCACTCACATTGCCTTTGGCTGACACCAAGTTGAGCTGGGCTCTACAAGAGTATGTAAACAGATTAGGGAAATTAAGATGGCTTGCAATTTACATGTGTGCTGTTCCGTAAACATTCCCTATAAACCCATCCCACCCATCATTTTACTGACCAGCAATTTCATGCACACCACATTTTTGGCATCTTCCTTCCTGAGACAGACTGACCCTCTGCTGCCTGTGTCTCATCTGTGCATCGCAGGGAGACATGCCAACCTCTGGCTTCCAACACTGTCAGGCTGTGTTAGCCAATAAAACTTCATAAACTGAAGAGTGGTTTTCTCAGCTGGAAATAGTTGTATTGATAAACTACAGATTTTAAACTTAGAAACAAATACATGCAGGAGCCATTGTCATTCAGAGTGTATTCCTGGTATCCACTGACTTGCAAGCTGAGAAGATTTCTAATTGTTCAAAATATACTAAAATGCATTTATACTGCACCACAGTCCAGCTAAGCCCCTGAACTAAGAAATATTCCAACCCATTTGTTCACGTCTTTCTCACACAGTGAACAAAATAAAGCATAGCATGGCACTCCTGAGAAAATCAACTTTCTCTACAGCAACAAGATTGGTCTTCATTTTCAAAGTTTTGTCATGGTAGTCTGTCCGTTTAGAACTAGCAGCTTGTGTGATAGACAACTTGTGGCAAATCAGTTTCCCCTACTTCAAATCAAATATTAGGGGAATATGTATTTTTAGTCTCTTAAAGAAATCAATGAGGTGGATGTATATTCCATGATATTTAGAATTGTGGCCATTTACCCCCAGTAAATAACTTCCTAAACTATGGCATATTTGAGTTTAGACAAAAACAAAACCACAGCCTGCTTTACTCAACAGTTTGTTTTTGTTTTGTTTTGTTTTCCAGCTTGTTGAGTATTTTCTTTTTATTTTCTTTTGTAAAATAAATTTTAAACCTAATAAGACTAAACTCATAAAAAGACTCTATCTCATTAAAACTTTTGAGACTACTATGCTAATTTTCCTCAGACTTGGATTTTCTCCATTAAAGCTCAATGAAACACTGTCTGCCAGCTGCCTGCTCTGCAAGATCATGAACCAGTTGCACAGAGGCTGCTATACAAAGTGAAGAAAGCTTTTAATAAAACTCTGCAATGCACAGCTCTTTCAGCATCAGTAGGTGAGTAATCCCTCAGCTGGACCAGCTGAGAGCAAGATTTGTAAGCTGTACACCCAGTGGTATTGTTTGTTTGTACTGCAGTAACACTTAGAAGTACAGCTAGGGAATAGGACCTGTTTTTCTAAATGCTGTATTTTCTCATGCATGAGGAAGAGAGGTACGTCTTTTGAGAAACAGCAGGAATTTATAGCCACACATCTTAATGCAGAAGAAACTAGAAGCAGAGATCCATAAATAAGAAGATTCTCACACCTCTTCTAAGTTGTCTATGCCTAACATCAAAAGCAATTGCAGAATTAAAACTGAAACAGAATGACAATGTACCACTAATTAGAAGGTTCCTTTTCCCAAGTAAGTTATTTCACTCAGAAAATCCCAACAGACTCTTTCAGTTTTCTCCTCTTCTCTCTAATGTAACGTACTACATCAGCACACACATTATAGGTCCTACTTTGTTCACCGACTGTCATCAGAGGACTGAGCTGTAGCTTGTCAACACCTGTTGCAACCAGCACTGAAGCCTACCACCAAAAGGCTAAATGAGAATGTGATGGTCAGATTTATGATGCTATTTAGTTAAGGTTCCTCTTGATTCACAGCTTATAAATGACTACAGTCAACACAGGAAGTGAATGCTAATTGCACCACTGCTAGTAAAATGCTACAATACAAGTTGAGAATAGGACACCACAGGGAACATGTACAATAAAATAAGTTAAATCTGATGAACCCTGAGGTTTAACATTACAGGAAAAAAACAATAATAAAAAAATAAGGACGCCTACTAGCACACCTTGATTCCTTGATTTATGCCTGAATTAATGAGATGGCCTCATTATTCAGTTGCTTTTCTGAATAAATTTCCAGTGAATGAATTTGTCAAGATCTGGAACCCTGTTAACATAGAAATCCAAGCTCTATCAAATTCTTCCTTTCCACAGAACTCAAACTTTTATTTTGAAAGTACACCGTGAGCTGTATTTTGTGCCTCACATTTGTATTTTCATGATTTTCACCTACATAGTTGCCAATTCCACAATTAGTATGATTCTTTGATTCTTACTGTGCTACTGATACACATATGAGGCATCAGACTGCAGGCTGAAAATAAAGGCAAGCCAGCCCATTTATTGACAAATAGACATAAAAGGAGCTGCACAGTGATGTGTTAAAACTTCTCAGATGAGAGACAGTTTGTAGCCCAGAGAAAGGTTCATAAACATCCTAAACCACTGCCCACCAATGCATTTCCCATAACCCACCTTATTACTTCTCATATTTAGCAAGCTTTAGAAGTTAGGTCCATGTAATTAATCCCATTTAAAGACCAGTCTAGTCAATTAATGAAACTAGGCTTCATGGGAACACCTCTGACTAAGGCAGGATTACATTCCTGGGTTCCCCACTGCTCTATGTTGAGTCACACAACAGCTCTTCTACCCATACCCAGTAAGGTCTCTGTTGGGCAAGGACAGGGTTCCAGAAATGAGTCAGGCATCTGCCAGTGAGTACATTTAGCATAAAAGTGAGTCAAAAAAACAAACCGAACAACAACAACGATAACAAAAACAGGTTGGTCATTGGAATGAACAGAACCAAAGCTTTGGGTGCTTGATTTGGAGATCCTTAAAAATAAAATAAAATAAAATAAAATAAAATAAAATAAAATAAAATAAAATAAAATAAAATAAAATAAAATAAAATAAAATAAAATAAAATAAAATAAAATAAAATAAAATAAAATAAAATCACGCTGTCTCAAAATCTGAGCATTTTAAATACTTTCAAGGTTTAGGAACACAAATCATCAAAAGCTTTAAAAAACAGGACTCACGGAAATTCACAGATTTTTATATGTTAGGTTGGCAAAGGCTACCTGTGATTTTCAGTTCTTTTGTAATCAGCTTTCCACTTCAACTTTCCTTGGGCCTCGTTGGTTTTACTTGAATCAAAGCAATGCTTGAATTCAAGCCATTCATCTTTTTTTATACCTTTGACCCCATACTTTGATATCATAACTGACACTTAAGTTTAGTTCTAAATGTATACTGCTGCATAGAAAGTCAAGCTAAAGAAATTGTGTATTAATACACAGTTTGGATGATTTGATATGAAACCTGGATAGTATGATGCAAACATTATAATCTAATTATACAAGATTTCCTTTGCATTTTGCAAGAAAGAAAAAAAAAAAAAAGACTTCAGTAATGCATTTCATTTAAGTGTATCTTGTCACATTTTTGGTCTGAATATTTGTTCTGTATGTTATTTAAACTGTATAGAAATTATGTATTTAAAAGGAAAGAAATCTTAACGGTTTGTTAGCCAATAGTCAAGATAAATGAAATCTCTTTTCACTGAGTACTTTCAGCACTAAGCTTATCAGATCACTACTGGCTAAACACTTGCAATACGGAGGGCCTCAGGCTACAGAGCAAAGTGTTTCCTGAAGTGATTAATGTCAGCCCAAGAGGAGAGAAAACAGTGTAACACTTAAAATTAGAATAGAAAATAACAAAATGAAACTCAGCTAGTTGCACTAATGCCAATGATGATGTATTTATGAGATAGCCTGAAGACATCAATAGCATGTCACACTACAAAACAAAGAAACAACAGGAAGAAAAAAAAAAAAGACACACAAAAAGCTAACCATTTGTACTAGATGATAGGCAGATTATATCGATGTATTCTTGTGCTGCTCTTTTAGACCAAAAATACATTAATGATCACATTGAAATTAATGATCCAGATGTATCTGTTGTACATGTAGTAAAGTCCAGAGAGCTATAACCAAGAATGAGCAGCCTACATAAAGACTGTAGTAACTTCATAAAGGCTTGTGTGATCCCTTCTTTTCCTTTCTTGATGACCTCAAAAAGAAAAGCAATATTTGCTTTTATTGAAAATAAATAGGGTTCTTCTACTGAAACTCCTTGACCAGCAGATCCCTTCTGACTCCTGGTATATTAGCCAGCTCACAATGTGATCCAAATCATGGCAGAACCTCCCACTGTATTTCAGCAAGAATTGTGTAATTATATCACTATAAAATATTGCTCAGCAAAAGGCAGTTGATCTAGATTCTTAAGACAATTCACCAAATTTGCTGAAGACTTCAGAGAAGTTCCATCAGGGCTCTATTTCTGTTCCTTATATTTAGACTGCATCTTGCCTCCACTCAGTGCAGCCTATCTTTTGGGAGCCAAGTCTGGAGACCTTTTCATAATCAACCTTTTGTCGGTTACCATGTACTACAACAAATCCCAAATGTTGCCTGAAGTTTTGCAGGAGCAAATGTTAATCCTCCATAGCAATGACTGACATACTTGGAAAACAGGGCTCCTGACCACCTTTAAAACAATGCAGTGTAATGCATCAGAAAAAGAAAGTAGTTTTAACTATATTTACTGATGTTAATTTCCAAAGTAACATCATCAAGAAGTTATGTTAGCAGTTTAGTGTGGACAATAGACACAATGTCAGAAATAAATCTCCTGATAGTCCACACCAACAGTATTTTGATTTGTACTTCAGGTGGTCTCAGAACATGAGATCCCTTTTGTATGAAACTAAACTAAAACGTACAATCTGAGAGCACTCTTAGTACTGTTTAAGCAAAAATGGGCTTTCAGCTCACAGGACCAGAGTGGATCTTCTAAGAAGTGTAATATAAACACACAGACAAACAGATGGTTGATAAATGGATAGATAGTAGATATGTAAATAGACAACACAAAATGCACAGTGTAGATGCTGATATTAAGCACCAGATATTTCAGTACATTCTATACATTTCATTGTGCCATTTACCAACCTAGTCATTTGAAGAGATCCTATATGCACATTTTAAAATATTTGAAAAAGTTATTCAGCTATATTTACTCCTTAAATAACAGGAATAGTAGGACTTTTAATAAAGTTAACATTCTGTACAGAAGAAGGCTTCTGTCACATGCAAGGGCCTCACCAGAACCTATCAATTCATCTCTTGGAGAGTTAAGACCTACATCAAGCATCTGGCAAGAGAACTCAGGCACCTATACACAACAAGTTCAGCCTCTACAAAGTCCCACGGTAATTCTACATCTTTAGTCACCTTACCTCAATTTTTCTCCCACACAGCCACCAGCAACCATGTCTACAGATGCAAATCTCTGGCTGAGAGCTTCAGTGGCAATGTCTGAAATAAAACACAACTAAAATTAGAGTTGGACCCTCTTCTTTTGCTCAGCACATGTATTCATCATACTGCACTCATCAGGACTCTCAAATAGGTATTAGAGCATAGTGAGACTCCAAACTGCCTGTCACCCCACTTTCTTTCTCCTCCTTTCTCTCATTCCTGCTTTTGTCCACTAGTTTCCAGTTCCTTGGCACTTTGTTGAGTCCCTCCCAAGCTGATTCACATTGCTAACCCAGTGGAGAACTGGTTAGTTTTTTTCTTTCTGGAGTGGGTGAGGGATGACTAAGTTAATGTTCTACAGGATGAGTGGACTAAACTGACTCTCAGGGACAAAAACAAAACAAGGACAGAAAGTGCATAGCCGTGAGGGAGACAAAGAGGAAGAAAGTCCTCCTCCTTCCAGACACAAGTAGCTCTCACGCTGAGTCACCTGTAACACTCAGCTTGAGTTCTATCAATATCTCACAATATCAACACGCAAGGTATAGCCAAAAAGATTCTCTTCCTCCATGAGTACATTGCCACAGAAAGGCAGTAGTAAGTCACAAGTTGCCTTCACTTCTCAGTACCTGTTCCTCCCAGCAGAAGCCATTTCAATTAGGCCGCAGCTGAGCAGCATTCCCACCTCAATTATGTGCTTTCACTAACCCTTCCCTGTCCAGCACTGGTTTTGTATACACTGTATCAGACGTATACCCTTCTATCATCTACACTTTATAATAATTTCCCTATTACACCACAGAGGCCAAACCTACATATACCATTTAATGGATTAATTGACTTTACAAAGTATTGGAGCTGAAACACTTAATTATCATTAGGATATTTCTAGTACTAAGGACTCTTCACACACAGAGTGGTGAGACAATTGTTGTCAAGACAGCAGAGGGATTTTTGTGTTTCCTCCAATTACAAAATTAATATTTTGTTGTATTTCTCCATATTTGAAATATTAAGAAAATGGAATGATGAACTTATCATCAGCTCTGATGATCATTTTCTAGCAGCTTTTGTACAACAACTCAGTTGGCTTGTTAACACTGGAAATACTTAAAAATATAAGCTGAATTTGAATACAGATGGATGCAGTCTCCTCCTGGACAGTCCAGTTCTCAGATGAACATTTTTATTCTCATTTTAGTTTATGTTATTTTGGAAACATATTACCCTTTCAGTAATATGGTAATGGTTGGAAATAGGGGAAGTATTCCTTATACACTTATCATTACAGTAATTTAACAACGACAGTGTGATTAGTAAGACTTCCCAGTGCACACATCAAAGCCTAAGACGCCCTAGCAAGTTTCTCCTCTGGTACCATTCTGGAGTGGGACCAGTGCAGCAGAACCCCACATCTTCTCCTCAACACACCCTTCTGATGCATCCAGCCCCACAGCTCCCAGATGCAATAGCCCTGTGCTCAGCCTCAGGGAGCCCATGATCTGACCTCTTATGTCCATGTTGCCATTCCAGATAATCCTTGACTAACTAGGATGCCCTGCATACCAGGAATGACATAGGTTTTTCTTAAAATCACTGAACAAGTCAAATAAATAAATAAATAAATAAAAATAACTGCAAGAGGAAAACAAGACAGACCCAGAGAGATGAAGCTGCAAACTGTGTAATGAGTAGGTCTATAGGGTCCTGGTTGAATGTTCACCCCATAACAATTACTTTTGATTGCTTCAAAACTTTTCCAACTCTTGGCTCTTGGTTTGGACACAAATTTCACACTACCTACACATTTTGAAGTAGAAACCCTAGGTAAACATGCCTGAACCCTATAAAAAAAATAATAAAGACTAATATGGCGTGTTTTTTTTTTCCCTGTTCAAAATCAACAGTACTTTGCAATCAAACAAGCCTTTTGTGCAGAGATATCTAAGTATCCTGGTTAATTTAATACTATTGTAAATTGTGAATGTACAAACCCTGTTTGGGTGAGTAAATAACATTTTACAAAATTTCCTTGAATATGAAGCACTGCCAGTAGTAATTCCCTAGAATATTGTGCAGCATTCTGCTATCTCTGTTTGAAAGGGACATTGGAAAACTGAAGAAGCGGGAAAGAATCACAAATGTGTTAAAAAAATACAATTGTGAAAGGTTCTAACACAGTGTGAGAAATGCCGGATACTAAAGCACTTTTTAGTTGGTTGGAAAAAGCACTGCAAGAAACAATAGCTAAAAGGTGAAGCCAGATATTCTCAAAGAAGATATGTCTAAAAATGTGGACTAACTTCAACAAGCTATCAGAGGAAGAGTAGATCCTCCTCTCTCTCTGCTTTGAAGTCAAGCCCAAAAGCCTTTCTGTAGAAACACTGGAAGACATTCAACTCAGCCAAATGCCAGTGTGCAAGTAAAATGTAGTGGCCTGAGTAACACTCAGGGTTAGTTTAGAAATCCAGAGATCTGTCCCAGACTCCGCAGGACTATGACTGACACCAGCTAAATTAGAACTAGGATCAGGCTGCGTAAGTTCATTAACTTAGTGAAAAGAGACCTAATGAATAAGTAACTCCGCAAACACCCAGCACAATGATTTCTATTTGCACAATCAAAGGCCCCTCACTCCAGCTGCTTGTCAGGCAGCCGAAGCCTGTCATTCACCCCTTTGTACCTCTACCCATTGTTCAAAAACCCTTTTCTTCTGCGGAGCAACCCCTGATTTTGTTCTTATGGAGAAACCTTTAAGAGCTGCGAGAGAGAAAGGGAACCTTTAGCTCAAAACAAAGGGGGATAGAGCTTCTGCCAGCAGGAGGCTAACAAGCAAATGACAATTTCTATCTCCAGGGTCTAAGCACAATCTCTCCAGGCAGTGTCAAGCCCTGTGTCAGCTCGCTGCCCCGCCAGGCTTCCACAATGCCTCGGGATGACTGTTTCGGAGAACAAAACCCTCCATCCCTTGGGAAATTGGCCCAGCCAGCTCCCAGGCCCAGCGCTGCCTCGCACGGGGCCTGCGGCATGGTTCCCCCCACACCACTGGGCCCGGATAAAGCCAAGCTGCTGCTGTGTGCGAGCACCGATAAGGTGACAGAAGCAGAGACATGAGGCTCCATCGACCAATCTGTGTCCTGCCTTAACAGTCACTATATCGTAAAATATCGTGAAATAATCTGTGCCAGATGAAAACATGACTCGAATTTGTGCAGCGCAAAACAAGCCCTGAGAAGAAAGTCCAGGGAGCTGCGTGGCTGCGCTGAGGCAGGCCACTTAGCACTGGGAAACTGAGCCAGCTGCAGGGGGCTCTTCCACTAAGCTTTCTAGGCAAGAGCTTCATATTAACTGGGAGGAGAGGAGAGAATCACTTCTCTGCAAAGCATCTCCGTTATAACCACCTAAAGAAAAGGCAGAAGGGTTCTTCTCCAGTTGTAAACAGATAAAGTCAAAAAAAAAAAAAAAAAAAAAAACAAACAAACAAAAAAAAAACACTAGTTCAATCACAAGATGGAAGAACTGCACAGGAAGCACTTCTTACACACACACACACATGCCCTATGGATGCATCACAGGAGAAAAAAGATCATACAGAGGTGAATGCACTGCACTTGATATAGCATGCCAGGACCTGGTTCAGAAGCGCGGGGAAAGGTCACAGTGCCAGTGACTCAGCACCCGTGGCATTCGGCGCTCTTTCTGAGAAACCATAATTCAGAGTCATTCCGAGTTGTCTTCTTCCAGACTTTTTCTGATGACACATACATTTTTCTCTGCCTGCTCCCTTTAATTTTTCAAATTCCTAGACAACCACATTTGTAACTACAGAGAATGGTTCTAGAATGAGTAATGAAGTGAGACCGTTTCACCAACTGTATATAAAATGTTGTTCTAGATGAAGCTTGAGTTCTGTGATAATGCAGTGTTGGGCAATCATCTCCTGTGAGTAATGTTACTGGCTTCAAGGAAAGCATGAATTTTGCACAACTCAGGTGAGAATGAGTCTCCTGTTAACTGCCAAGGGGATTGCGAGCTTTTATATTCAGACCTCAAACATAGGGGAAAAAGAGACATCAAGAGATGCTATGGTCAGATTCATCAAAGTGAACCAAGCAAGAGTGTCTCCTTTACATGTTCTAACAACTGTACTCTTTATTTCCAAATGGTCTTTCAAGACATTCTTCACAATTGCTTTGATACAAATAATTTTCTTTCTGCTTCTGCAAGACAGCAAGTAATATAATAGCTTTTTTTTTTTTTTTTTTTTGTGATAAGAGCATCTAGAAGGGTAAAAGCTATTCTTTTTAGTGAAACTGACCTCTTAATGAGTACAAACAAAAAGACCATTTATTTTAAGTGATCCTCTGCCAACAGCCCCCATGCCTGTTACCAATTTCAAACACTTTATGTTCCCCCTCCAGAAAAGCTTTGTACTGTTTCCCATTCATTAGAAGATGGCTATTGTAAATAGCACTTCCAACATTAATATTAAATACAGAAAGAAATACGTTCAAACAAGGTTATGGCTGTAAGGCAAACTGACAAAAGCCAGGAAATTCGTAAGTTAAATTCAGTCTGCTCAGGCTGTTGTGAAAACAAACACGGTGGAGTTAGCAAGGTGCCCAGGGTCAGTGCAAAGTGCTCGTTTCCTGGCTTTTGTCAGCCGGTGTCAAAACATCAGCCTTACCTAATCACAGAATCACAGAATTTTCTAGGTTGGAAGAGACCTCAAGGTCATCGAGTCCAACCTCCAACCTAACGCTAACAGCCCTCCACTAAACCATATCCCTAAGCTCTACATCTAAACGTCTTTTGAAGACTTCCAGGGATGGTGACTCCACCACTTCCCTGGGCAGCCTGTTCCAGTGCCTCACAACCCTTTCAGTGAAGAAGTTCTTCCTAACATCTAACCTAAAACTCCCCTGGCTCAACTTAAGCCCATTCCCCCTCATCCTGTCACCAGGCACGTGGGAGAACAGGCCAACCCCCACCTCGCTACAGCCTCCCTTGAGGTACCTAAAAAGAGCGATAAGGTCACCCCTGAGCCTCCTCTTCTCCAGGCTGAACAAGCCCAGCTCCCTCAGCCGCTCCTCGTAGGACTTGTTCTCCAGGCCCCTCACCAGCTTCGTCGCCCTTCTCTGCACCCGCTCAAGCACCTCGATGTCCTTCTTGTAGCGAGGGGCCCAAAACTGAACACAGTACTCGAGGTGCGGCCTCACCAGAGCTGAGTACAGGGGGACGATCACCTCCCTAGCCCTGCTGGTCACACTGTTCCTGATACAAGCCAGGATGCCGTTGGCCTTCTTGGCCACCTGAGCACACTGCTGGCTCATATTCAGCCGACTATCCACCATCACTCCCAGGTCCTTCTCTGCCTGGCAGCTCTCCAACCATTCCTCTCCCAGCCTGTAGCTCTGCTTGGGGTTATTGCGCCCCAGGTGCAGGACCCGGCACTTGGCCTTGTTGAACTTCATGCAGTTGACCTCAGCCCATCGGTGCAGCCTATCCAGATCCTCCTGCAGAGCTTTCCTACCCTCAAGCAGATCGACACACGCACCTAACTTGGTGTCATCTGCGAACTTACTGAGGGTGCACTCGATGCCCTCGTCCAGATCATCGATGAAGATATTAAAGAGGACCGGCCCCAGCACCGAGCCCTGGGGGACGCCACTAGTGACTAGCCTCCAACTGGACTTGGCTCCATTCACCACGACTCTTTGGGCCCGGCTATCCAGCCAGTTTCTAACCCAAATACCAGATTTGCTGGTTTTAGAAATGGCCTTGCACTTGGAGACAAGGGAAAGAAGCAGGAGCCCTCCACTCACTGCTGGTGCCAAGCTGCTGGGAAGCTCTTCACCCACCCCTATCAGCTGTGTCCCCATGGCTGGGCTGGATGCTCCGCAGCGATGCCGTGTGATGCTGGGCCTCCACCTCATGAGCATCACAAGCATTTTTGGGTAGGTGTATACGCTATTTTTTAAGGACGATGCTATATGCTTGCCAAAGTGGCCATGGGACAAGAGCCTTGACAAGGTGGAAGGACTGCTGGAGCTGGCCTCAGCACGCAGGCTCATGCTCTCTTTTCTCTTTGATTTGTAGATGGCAGAAGGAAGAAGGCACACCTGTTTTTCCCGAGGAGGGACTTGGGCACATGCCATCCCTTACACTCAGGTGCAGCCCTTTCCTCAGCTGCAGCCCTGAGCACCCCCCAGGCAAGGGGCACCCACATAGCCCCAGGGACACAACAGCAGCTCAAGGAGAAAAATGAAGAAAATGGAGAAAAATGTTCATTTCCTTCTAATAATAAAATCATTTTCATGAATGCTAACTTTACAGTCAGTATTGTAGTTAGATTTTCCAATAGGAAAAAAAAAAAAAAGAATTTGGGGAGGAAGGTGGAACTTGCCTAGATTTTTTTATTTTTATTTTTTTGCTTGTGTTGGAATAGTTTTTCTTGTTCCTATGTGGCTGTTTTTTTATAAGATCAGTGTGTTTTGGTACTTGTCGCTAGAAGAAGGTGGCAGTTAACCCCTGTGTTGCCCATGGGAGGGGAAGAAAAATAGCTAGGCCTAGATCCTTTTCTTTTAAACAATGCATTGGGAAAGTGTAGCAACATCTTAACTAGTATACTATTCAAATGGCTTCAAACCTCTGGCATTAAAAACGCACTGTATGTAGTTGTATTTATACTGATGCCTAGCAGTTTAAGTTAAATTGAAGAGAGGTTGAACTGAGCTGCAAGAAGGCTGTCAGTGCAGCTTTTTGGCCCAGTTCAGCTAACACCCACCTTTTTCTAAACCAGTGCAGATTTCACTCAGAATACCCTCAGGACACAATAAATATTTAATTGTATGACAAATATTTTATCTGCCTCAGGAGCTGACAGGAATACAGGGGGTCAGCTGAATGCAAGCTGAGAGAAAACAGGTGAGTCAATGCCATACTGAAATGTTAACTTATTATTCCATGACGCCCAGCCTTTGAAGGAATACATCTTTTATAACCTAAGAGAATAAGGAGGAGGCTGCTTATGGAATTACAGGTTCCTAGCTTCTAATTAGAAGGAGAGTAATTGCAGTGTCATTTATAGAGGTCTTAATAATTTATTTCATTTTCAGGACAGGTACTGAAATGCTGTATATTTATGCTGTATAATTTTCACTCATACACATAAAAATTCAAAATATTTTTCTTCCCACTACACATTTCCCTCCACTTTAACCCTTTACTTTATAGTAGATTTTGGCACCTTTCAAGCTGGGAAAAATAAATGACACAGGCTTTGAAAGTGGTAGAATAGAAAATCTGAGCTTCCCTGAAATTTTGCTTTTTCTTTTTTTCTTATATAACCCATAATTCTTTGAAGTTATACTAACTTGAGCTGACTTCTTCAGCTGACACTTACCCATTTCATTTCTGTTTTTCAGCAAAATTCAATAAATAAATAAAACAATGACTCGTTCAGAAAACCACTAAAACAGCATAACTGTTTACTTATGGCCTGGAGGCTTGAGGTTTTTTTTCCCGTATTTTAGGTGAAAAAAAGAAATTCCCCTCTACTTTTGGCCCAGAGTCTAATTTAGAGACAGTATCATCTAGACACATAGTACATCAAAGCTGAGACTTCAATTAATTCCAGAGTTATTTATTTAAATACAAGTTTCTCATTGGCAAACTACCACTGAAAGGCCTCAAGAGGAACATGGAGGCAATAAGGGGAATTCCATTATTCCCACCCTCCAACCTCCCCTCCTGGGCATAGGACCAACATCAAGAAAATAAAACAGTCACCAAATATAGCACAATGGGCTTTTTCCTTCTTAATTACCTTTAAAATTCCCAGCCGAAGAAAAAGACCCCACACAGACTTTCTATGCCACGTATTAGCACTAGTTCATCTGAGTGATGAACCTCCGAAAATAAAGCTTCATAATGGAGCTGCTGACACAGCAAAGAGCATCCCCGTACAACGAAACGGTTTCAGACCAGCCGATTCACTCCATCATTTTGAGGGGAGGCGTTTTCCCTTTGAAAGCCTCCCTTTTGTATTGCTCACACTCCTACACGCTGCTCCCTGCCAGACTATTTGCTATTCTTTGGAGGCTTCTGCAGCTTCCTACATCAGATGGAATTTACCTTCATGTAATTATTTGTTCTGGGAGCTTTGATCTCTACTTCCCTTGTAACTGCAATGTAGTCACACTTTGAACTACAAGAAAGTACCAATTTAAGGCTCTTGCAGCAAACATCATAATGGTTAATCCTAACAAAAAGGTGTTAATTGGTCTCCTGGTGATTCTAAGCCGCAGTCACAATAGGTTCTTATATTTGTTTACCACTGCTGTATTTCCTCCTTATCCCAGTAAAAGTGCATTAGATCTGATAACCTCTTAGGCAGGCTTCTCATTTTTCGGCTAATGTTACAATTTAAAGCAAAAATAAACATATATCCATACCGGTGGAACAGTTCTGGCCTGACCCGTTGTGATTACAGACTTAAAGCTTCAAAACAAGCTGTTTGAGGCTATGTACTCATGGGTAAGAAGTAAAAATTTAGATGACTCCAAAACTCTTTCTGAAGGACAATAGAGCTTCTGTTTTCTAGATGAAAGCTGTTTTTTCATATAATACATTCACTCAAACCTTTGGCCCCGACAGAGATTTCATAGAGCTGGAGAGAAGCGTTATTCTATTTCATTTTTGGATCCATCTCCTACTCAGCAGTCCAAGAAATTTATACTGAAAAAAATGCTTAAGCTCAAACTAATGAAAATTGCTCATCATTTTGGACTGTGCTGTTGAGTTTTCAAGAGTTTTTTATTGTTAAATTGGCTGTTGTTATAATGCAGCCAGGATAGAAAACATCTTCCCAGCATAAAACCAAACTATGGTCTCTACTCCTTCAGGCAGGGCCATGTATTTTATTTGTCTGTATAGAACACGGTGTGCTTTTAAGCACTTGCTGTGCAAACACATTTATGGCATTACCCAATGGAAAATTAGGCTTGTTTGCTTTTTGTCTTACACAAATATAGTCCCTACTTTTAACATAACTGCTGAATTCTGGTCACCATAAAATATAATGTATCCATCTATTTAAAATATATATATATATATATATATATATATATGTGTGAGTATTTGAGAAAAGGCACTGGAATCAATTTTGTCAGGCCCTTGGGCTATCTCTCGGTGCGATGACAAAAGGACCAGACAGAACTGTAATTTTGTTGCTCAGCTTACATATTCCTGGAGTGCAGAGGACCCGGCAGTTCAACAAAAGATTATTCACGAGATAAACATGAAAATGGTGCAGGACACCAAAATCCCATCACACTCTTCTGACCTCCTAGGGACATTCAGCAGTCTCAATGAGCACAGAACTGCCAGCTCTCCCTCCCACTTTCCCACTCAGGCAAGTAGAGCATTTTTGTTTACTTCTGTTAGGCCAGCCCTTCTCTCTGACCAGTTCTCCTGAGAGGAGGTTTCCTGTTGTCCTGTTCCTGTGATTAGAGCACTTCAGAGTCATACACTTCAAAAATTCTGTTGAAAATGCCAGGAGAACCCTGGCTGACTGAGGACAACTCTTGAACTTTGACTGAACTCCTGATTTCTCTGAGTGAACCCAGCAGTTAATTTACTGCAGCATGATCACTGTCAGGGTGCATCCCTGCAAAGAGCACTCCTGGGAGTCTGCACCCTCCATTCTCCCCCTCCAAACATAAGTGGTGGGGCCACTCTCCCCACGAACAATCTTCCCCAAGCCCAGGGCTCTCCTTCTCTCTCCCTGAGGGAATAAAGCTAAATCTTTATTCTCTGAACTGTCTCTGTAGACAGCCCATACTACACAATGCCTCCTCAGTGCACTCAAAGTACCTCTAAGCCTGTTGAAGAGCAGAAAAAATTCCATGCACAAATTCGAGTCACATTTTCATCTGGCACAGATTATTTTATGACATTTTACAATATCATGACATGCTTCTAAATGGCATGTAAGCATGGGGAATCAGAAAAGGAATATCAATTATAGGACAGGAAACAATGTCCAGGAAGGAACCAAGGAAGCTTGAAGGGAGTGGGGTGACCAGTGTAGAGGAACCAGGCTGGGAGAAATGCAACATTTTTTCTTCCTCAGCTGCAAGCAGGGAGTTTGCTCCTGAGCTGCTCTATACATCCCACCCAGGAACATTTACTAGTGCTTGTCTATCAGCAAAGGCTTTAGCAAGTTGCTGCACACATGGGCACACATGATTGCAAGTTCATATTCTGGGCTATAGGATGATGGCAACATTGAAATGAAAACACTGCTATGATGAGTAACACTGGAAAAACATTTGTTTTACTTTTTCACGTTTGTTTTGCATGACTTCCTACAATCTCTTGAATATAATCCAGACCATCAGCAGCTGCAAACCATGATATGAGGTGTTGATAAATTTATTTTGTAAAGCATACACAGTATTCTCATTTTATCACAATGCCCCTTGTGAGTAAGAGGAAGGGGCAAAAGATTCATTTGAGTTCCCAGCAATGCTACAGTTTAGAGTCCATGCATTTTACATCTGGGAAGATGACAGTCTCTCTGAAAGCTTTTTGTTCTCACAGTTAAAACTTGAATCTGTGCCTTCTTTTTCTGGCTCTCACAGGCCGTTTTGTGCTTAACTTTCTTTTCTCTTTTGTTATTGTTGTTTGTTTGGGGGCTGTGAGTGTGTGTGTGTTTTTATCTACTGACATTAGATAACTAAACTTTACATGGGATTTGTTTGTGTGACAGTTTTTTGTTTTGTTGTTTGCTTTGTGTGTGTGTGTGTGTGTGCATGCATTATTCCTTCTAACTGTCTTTGAAATTAAAAAGCTTTTAGAACAAACTATGCAATGTCATTCCAGCTATCCTATTCCCAGGATATTTACAGCCCCGCCTTCATTGGAAAACAAAGGGCTTTAAAAGAGCAACTTGATACAAAAAATGTAATCATAAATCACGTTTAAAAGTTACTTTTCAGGATTATGTAGGTTTACCAATGTATCTGGTGTTAAAAAAGAGCAGGAACTTGCTATGACAGATGACAAGCCAAGGTTTAACACCTTTGATTTCAAAGTGCAATTCTTTGCTAGGAAAACAGGTTGCTACTGTATCTTACATAAACATCCCCTTGCAAGCTAAGGGTCTACAAAAAGTCAGTTGTGGCATTTTTTTCTTACCTGGGTACTTCAAATGTGCTTGAAGCCTAGAGCTCATATTACAGCTTGAACATGCAGGAGGGGCATTAAAACTATGTGATTATTTGGACTGGAGTGGAAGAGACTGAGACAGGTTCCCATTTTTTTTCACTGTATCAAAGTCAAAGTTAACACATAATTTTGTTTGTATCGGGGGCTTGGGACCAAAGGGTTTTCTTTGCTGATGAATAGAACATCTAATAGCAATGTTCCATCCTCAATCTATTTGCTTGGTTTACCCTAATTGGTAAAAAAGTAATACAAGGGAATTATATGTTTTATGGATGCCTGTAACATAATAAAGAACTTCACCATCTTTAATATGTACTAAGGTAGAAATCTGAGGCAGGAAACTAAGACCCAAAGAGTGCAAACAATAGTTTAGTGTCACTTTGTCATGAAGACTGCGGGGAAACAGTCCTTGTATCAGGTATGCTCAGGATCAAACATACACTTGAATCAGACCATATTCTCAGCATTCTTTGCAGGTCTAGTTTTACCAGCACTGATGTTTCTTTGCAGCAAAGCATTTTTTTCTAACCTTAGTTTTACTAATTGAAGCTCAGTATTCTAAGCCAATCCAGAGCAAAACTGCTGATCAGAGTCAGCATTAAACCAGGGCATAACCAGTTATGAAGGTGGCGGCCATGCATTCAAACCCCTAGCCATGCTGGTGAGCTACACGTCACTTAGAAACAGCGAGAGGTACAGCAGATACCTCAGGAAACAGAACACTGCCCTTTCTCTGTTTTCTTCCCCAGCTGAAAAAGAAACTCTTTCAAGCCACCTTCCTCAAAAGAAGGTGAATATAATTATTAAATTTTAAAAAGCATCATCTAGTGTTCATTTTTTTCTGGGAAAAAAAAAATGCACAGAATTTGGTCATAATCAGCTTAAATTCTGTAAGGATAGACTTTTTCCTTTTCCTTTCAAGTGTCCTCATACTTCCAGCTGCCAACATGGGAATTCAACATTTCTGATAAAGCACAAATGAAAAAGATACAGTTGGAATGGGGGCACACACCCTCGTGGTGAATTAAAACAAGTCTTTGAAAATTAAATGATAATTGCATTAGTGCTGACTGTCATACTTAATCCACTCCCTGAAAGTCTGTGTCTTGTGCCACAGCTATTAGTCTGCACACTGTTACTTCAAAATGAGGAAAGAAACCTTATTTAACTCTAGAGGTGGTATGCAAGATTGGATACAGATTTTATGGACAATGCCCCAATTCAAGATATAGAGCGGGCAGTGAAAGGCCTTGATTTCCGAACGTCTGATCCTTTCCATAATACACCCTTTTCCCTCCATATTTCCTACACTCCACAATGTCCTCACATCCTTCACAACTCCCTCCTCATCTTTTTATACGTATCTTTCCCATGTTCCTTTCCTTTTCATTGCAATGTTCTTGGGGTGTCCCTCACTTTTCTCTGATTCTTCCTACACTATATGATAGGTCTCAAATACAGGTTGTGCTGGACTGAAGTACTGCAGTAGACCCATCCCACCTCTACCACCAGTACAGCACGACAGGGTCCCCCAGAAACCCACCCACTCCTCTCCATCACCCATTCAGTTCCTCTCCTGCCTCCCACAGCAGTAGCTTCAGCTATTCCTCTTGCTCCTGGGCTCCATACAACATCTTTGAGGTCCTTCCCCACTGTCATAAAACCTTATCTCCCTTTCCCAATTCCACAAGAAGCACTTATGTGCCATAGCTAGTGTGGAGGCACCAGGCACAAGCTGCTCCACACACGGCAGTAGGCCTGACCACCCAGGAATTTTGGAATGGGAGCGAGGTGTATACCAAGGAGCCTGGCAGCTGCTGCTTCCTGCCTCTCAGGCAAGCAGACTGACACTCTGCCTACCAGATGCCTAGCAGGTCCAACAAATGGCTTCAAGGATGGCATCTGGCCCCCAGGCCTTTGCTGCTCCTGCTGGGCACCGCTCAGCTCACTGGGAGTTTTGCTAGCTGCTGGCATGATAGCAGGATCAGATCTTTGAGAGCAGCATGGGTGCCAGCATCCCTCTCCTATGATGCCTCTTCCCAGGCTCTGACCACAGCTTTGTCACCACCACATTTCCACTCTCCCCTGGTAACCCTCACGCTCAGAAGACACCCCATACACAGCTGCAGAGCTCCCTCTTCTTTCACTTTGAAAAACATCTTCCTTGACAAGATGAAAACAGAAATCTCAACCCAAGGGTTAGGATGTGCAGAGGCCAAGTCTCCCCTCTCTCATTCTGAGCGTGCTTCCACAAGATCTCTGTTGTCCTCACCTGTACCTTTACATGTGTCTGCTGTCTGTCTAATACTTGGAGTGCATGCTTTATGGGGACAGGCATTGCCTTTTCATTCTGCTCTTCTAAAACATCAAACACAGTGAGATCCTGATCTCTTGCTCGGTATCGCAGCCATCAAAACAGTTTAGTAAACAATCCAGTAAAGTCTTGCCAGACATTCAGTCTACAAACATATGAGTGCTTGAAATTAGAAAGCTGAAACTTTGCCATTGTACACTCAAACTGGATTTACACTTCCTTTGAGTGAATTGCTTATAGGGAAGAAAGATCATGCAGTGAGAACGGTCAGTGAGCTCTTTTCACAACTGTTAAGAAGTTTTAATTCAGAACTTTCCATAAAGCATGTGGGAAAACCCCCCATCTCCTCAGAGGTGAATGCATACGCTGCCCTTGCCAAAATGCAGTGGCTTGTTTGATTTCCTGTTATCATCGTCTGCATTTCTAAATCCCAAGGAACAGTCTGCAGGCACATTCCAAAGGGGATATTGAATATTTTATTGACAGGCAAGTTCTAAAGCACTGGTTCCCATAGCCACTATCTGTAAAAGACTTATCCTGAGGGTTCACACAAGGGGGGGGGATCGTGTCCCTTCCTATACCATCCCTACTGAGAACAATGCCAGGGAAACCAATCACTTTCATGGAGGCTCATAAATCTCGCTGTTGATCTCCAACAATTTGCTTGCCTCGAAGAAGGAACAAATACACATTCTTGAGATGAGCATTCCTAACTCATTAATGGGCCTGTAGAAGTGTGCCAGCTGCATTATCTAAAAATAGCTCAGGTACTCATGAGAAAGAAGTTACCTGCCAAACTCTGAATAAGCTGGAAAGGCTGTTGCCCAATATGCATCTAAGAGCTAGTTGGAAAGCAAGCACTCTCATGGCTCCAAGGTTTGAGCTCCCTGAAAAGGAGACATTTACAGTGAATACCTTAAAGTTTTTATTCGTTACTGGAATAACATCAGTGTGCAGTTCTCTTCACATTTTTCATCTTCAAGGCTCTGTGTGGCCCAACACATCTGCACTAGAACTTGAGCCTTAATGGGCAAATATTTCAGGATCGTGATGCTCTTCTGTACAGCCCAGGTCATGTAACAACTCCCATTTGGAATAGTTAATGATGCCAACTGACCTCAACAATTCACTGACTCCTTTCAGGCTCTCTGCCATGGTTGTATAGAAAAGACACCAGACATGTCTTTCTAATGAATCAAATTCCTTACAAGTACACTTTTTTTTTTTTTTTTTCACAAAAAAATCCAAGTCCTAGCCCATGACAGCCAAACAGATAACTAGTCAACGTTCTGCTCTGCCATCTTCCCCAAGTCTACATGCAGCTTGCTTCACTTTCCTTATCCTCTCAAAATGTCTCTCTTATACACTATATGCTTATTGGACAAAATCTATCTTTTCCGTGGCTCTTGCAGCCAATTACCCATGGAAATGGTTGTGTGAGCTGTGATGAAGGATGTAGTTCATAACATATTTTCTCTTCAGAAAAGCTTGTTTTGAAACTCTCACTTGTCCCTCCCAAGAGCTGCTCATTTCTCTGCCATACCACAGTCTTGCATGCCCTCAGTCATGCTGCACAGGAGTGCATGGAGCCATTTCAGTGACCTGGTTTGCAGCATAACCCATGAGCAGTTCCATCATCACCATTAGAAGGGTGGTGTCTGCAGAGCAGGGTGGGCAAGAATGAATGAATGAATGAATGAATGAATGAATGAATGAATGAATGAGGAGGAAAAGAGGTTTCTCAAGCTGACTTTGTTGTTGAAGAAAACATGGAATGACTTGCTCAGATAGGAAATATTTTTCTTATCTGCTCTCCTGCCGATTATCACCCCTCCCATATCCATAACATGAGCCAGCACAGCTACACAAACATGTAGGAGATCGCAGAATAATCATTTTAACTACAGCTAGAGGCCTCAGATCAGATTTGTTCTCAGGAAATCTGTTTGATAAGAGGAGAGATTATACAGTTCTTGCAAGGCTACCATTGCCAAGGATCCAGCTTGAACACAGTCTGACTTTTTATGCCAAAGGGCTTTTATATCTACCTTTAAGCTGTACCCCACTGCCACAAAGACTCAGGTGATACACCAGCCCTGTTTTGTGGAAAGAAATTACACCAAAAATTACAGCAAAAACCACTCATATGGTATCACCAGATCAATGCAGAATTGGCTAATGGCAGACTAGAACTGACTGAACACCAGGCACAGTGATTCTGTCCAAACCCCTGGCATGTCCCTCAGCCCTGCCAGAACAGTAGGTCTTACTCAGCCAGTGTCTTGAAATCCCACAAAAAAAGTCCATTTAGTATGCGTGTATAGAATAGTATAGAGTATACAAGGCCATAGGAAAAGAAAACAGGTCTGAAGATAATAAATGCTGAATAGATAAACCATTTACAGGAAGTATTTCAAAACATCCTTGTGGCACCTTTAGAATACTCCATATATTAAAAATTACAAAGTCCATGATAGGTGAAGGGTAAAGGGAAATAGGGGGAACAAAATACCTTAAAACAAAAAAAGTTTTTGCTCTACCTTAGCTATTTCAAGGCACTTTGAAATGATAAAGTGTTCTAACAAGAAAAACGAAGATCATCAGAGTGATTGTTGACAAATGGAAGAGATTTAAATCATTTGATTCAGTGTGCTCACGAAGCAACTTATGGGCAAATTTTAGCAGAATGAATACCGTTAAACAAAACTCCAATTCCACTCTGACTAGCCCAACTACAATAATACCATCTGCATCTGAGAAAACAATCTCTCCAGTGTCCATTTCTGCATCTGTATACCCATATTAAGAGAGAGATCCCTCTCACATGAAAGTATTCAGGGAAGCGAGATAGCTACCAACATGGGCAATACACTCCTGAAGCACTTCTTATGTAGCCGAGGAGAGGGAAGGAAGCCCAGCCTGACTCACCATGGGTCACTAAAAGTCAGAGGACAGGCAAAGAGCATTAGTATGTGATATTCCGATACAGAATTATCCTGATGAACTGCAGTAATTAGAGTCCATCTGAGCTAAGGAAAATATCACCCCTTTAGCTCTGTATTTTAGAACGATCCTTTCTCATTGTGTCATCTGATGACTCCAGCTTTATGCATCTTCCTCAGGTTTTGTTCCCATCATGCACTAAGGAAATCTGCAGGGCCAACCCTGCTATAGTCATCTGGCAGCTCTCCCTCATCCATCTCCCTTTGTGAACAAAACCAGACAGCAGCCAAGAACAATCTATGCCTTGTATGATCACTCACTTCCACAGCACTCAAGCTGTGACACAACAAGCCTTTCCAGCAGTCCCCAGGCTGTGTTCTCTGAAATTGAGATGGTTTCCTGCTGCTTTCTACTAGTAAAAAGTTATCTGAACTTTCTCCAAAATGATGCACAAACAAATCTGAACAGAACAAATAAAAATTCTGGCAATCTACAGGATATGTTCTTCCAGAGAGTAGGTTTCTTTTCTGAAGACAGGATGATCCCAATTGCAATGAGGTAATGGTGAATGGTTGCCTCACAAGCTATTTCCCTGGGAGCAACCAGGGTATCTCTGTGATACAAAAAAAATGTTGGGTCTCTCTGGTGAAATTACTTCAATTCACATTCTCTGATTTCAACTTGTTGGTGCTCATGAAGGGCAGAAGGCTACTTGCCCAGAACTTGGCCTGCAACTAATTGAAATACATGTATGTGCCCTGTATTCATTTCATTCTTAGCATCTAGCTGAAAAAAAAAAAAAAAAAAAAAAGACCTAGGATGATTGATACGATGATAGTGTCGGAGAAAGTCATATTACAACTTAAAGCATAACAGATTTCACTTGGCACTATTCAGTGGGAAATTGAAATCAAATACAGTAGCAGAGCAATCTGTCAAAGAAAACTTGTTTCTCTGAGCAGCAGAACCCACTTAAAAGTACATAACTCAGCAGCATATGAAACAAATGACATTTTCATTTCTTTCATTCCTCATGTCTTAAGGATATAGGATCTAATGGATAAAATCCATTATTATAAATCAGAGAAACTATGAGTAGGAAGCAACGGCTACAGGTTACTCTGTGCATTTAAGATTGTTCATATTGCAACTTTACCTTCTTCCCCAAGGCTTATCTCTCAGCTGCATCTGTCTTAGTAAGAATGACATAATGGGAAATTGTTACAGGTTTGAGGAATTTGTAAAAGAACAACTGGCTAGAGGATTAGGCATTGTGTTTCCTGCATTCCACAGATAATGACAAGTTACTAAACTCATCACAAAAAATAAACTGTATCGGCTGATTTGGAAGAACGTGCACCCTACCCTGTGTAGTATACTGGGTTTTTACAAGAACAACTGAAATAACTTATCATTTAACATCACTTCTGGTTACTCTACAGTACATGTCTGGAAGGTAAGTGAGTCTGTGAGTAAGTAACATGGGTTGGAATTTCCCAAATTTACCTGCAGAGAATAAAAGAAACAGTTTCAGAGTTGGGTAGAGCTCCATTTTGCCAATTTTGATTACTCAAAGTCATGAGGAAAATTACAGAATTTTATGCTTTTTTGTTTAGAAATGGGGTAGTTTATTTTTTTGACTGCCTGAAGACATACAGAAATTTAACTTGCATTTCCTGCTGATTTTAATGGCAGTAGTTGAGATGGGTTAAAGCCCCCTCTGTCTGCAAGTCCTCACTCAAAATTATCCCTTAAGAAGGGGAAGAAGACCACGCAGTCTGCCTGACAACTTGCCCAAGTGGACAGTGGCTTTAAATTAGAAGTCAGGGCTGTGAAAAGTGGTTCCCTTTGAAAAGCAAGTGGCTAGAGGTGTGGAACATTAATCTCATCACCTACTACAACCAAAGTGGACAGGAACCATGGCTCAGAGACCCAAGCAAGCAATTTTCTTTTTTTCCTACTTCACGTCATCCTATTTCATGCATATTCTATTTCCACTCTCATTTGAACACAATTTAGCCAATAGCATTTGTGGGACTTAACCTGGGGTTAAATTTCTAACCTGGTCGTATTAAACTGTCAAAATGCCAGACCCAAGCATCACTTCTCCTGATCCTGTATTAAGTCCCATGCACTGCAGACTTGCAATGCTCTGGAAAGTCATGCACATGCTGTGAACATGTGTACCACACATAAGCTCTCTCACACAAGAATGTGTGTTTCTCATGGCTTTTCTTGTATTGCTGAGCCTGTGTTTTCCTCGTGACACTTTGCCTGTCACTTTTTGTTAAACCTGAGTATTACATTTCTGAAGTGAAGGAGGAGTCTCCTGGGCAACAAAAAGTATTTTATCAAGAAGAGAAACGGGCAGAAACATGGCAAAGCTATCCTTGACTGTTACCTTCCCCATTACAGTTTTTACTGTATTATTCGATATCAGAAAAAAAAAATGCACTTGGGGCCTATACATCATTAAATGTAGGTCCATCGATATTGTGTTTCAAGGTGTCACTATAAAGGTAACTAGAAATCAAACATATATTGATCCACGCTCTTGTGTGATTAATAACACATCACTTTTCAGATCTGCACTCTAAACTGCTTTACTGCTGCTGAATACACATCAGATTTTCATGCAAATTGATAATATATATATATATAAATATAGTGCTATTTAGGATAGAAGAAGGTGTATCTTTGTTCTTGTGTCCTTCAGTTATATAAAATGTAGCACAAACATTTTAACAAGGATGATATATACTGAAGGATATCAGATAATTAGGCTGTCATAATAAAAAGACATGGCTGTAATTTCAGATACATTCTTTGTTCCAAAAGATTTTGTTTCTTGTCTTCACACCTGACGTATGTCACCAGGCCAGTGAAATGTTTTCCCTGACCCTGTAGGGATGGAACCAAAGTCTGAGACGGGAAGCAAAGAGCTCAGTGGGGCAGCACCAGAGTAGCAGGTAGCTACAAAAGCATACTCACCTCACAGCTTGGGAGAGAATCTGAGATTCTTCAGTCTTAGTATGTTCCCACTTACCAAATAGCTATGCAGCTCGTTTGCCCAAACTGTGAGAGATGTTGCTCTTAACTCTTGCGTGTTATTAACTGATGGTTTTTTGTTGTTGTTTTTGGTTTTGTTTTTTACCTAGGTAGGCCACACTGCTGCACTGCCTTTTGTGAGGAACGTTTTAACAATTCGTGTCCATAAAGAACAATTCTGTTTGAATCCTGTCTGCCTCTGGGCCCTTAACTGGCAATTTAATTCTTGAACCACAGATGCAGTGTGTCCCAGTCTCCCCCTCATTCTAGTCAATTTATCACTTCTTAAATTTATGAACCTGTTTGCTTTTGTTATTCCGGACTTCTATTTCTAACACTGTTATAGATGTGTCTGTGAATGGCTGGGGAAGAATGTTTTAATTACTCGTGTGTCTGGGAGTTTCAGAACAACTGATAACAACTAGTGACTGTTATGGGATACTATGTGGATCTTTGGTATCTGGTTAGGGGGGGCCAAGAGATAAAGAGGAAGGAGAAAGAAGCTGAAGGGCGGCTGGGAGACAAGACTTGAAGAAGACGTTCCGTAAACTTGGGATGGTGCCCAGTAAGTACAAAGGTGGAGAGGAAGACTACGAGCCTTCAGCATGAAAGACCCCTAGAGACCCCCAGAAGAGACCCCAGAGGAGACTGCGCATGCTCCAGTAGGAGGGACTGCACCCCGGAAGCTAATTTTAATAATCTATTTTTTTTAGAAGTAGTAATGAATATGTATTAGTCTAGGAGCATAAAAATCAGCTGCTTGATGTAACTGGTGTGCAACCTGGTGGAGCGGAGACTCCCAGTGCACCCAGCGCTGTTTGCTTACCTCTATTCCTTTATATTCTTTCAATAAATCCTATTTTTTTATTTAATCCTAATTTGAATCCTGAGCCATTTATAACACTTTGTATCAAAGGCAGTAATAGTCACTTTTGATATGGTACCACCACACCCAAAAGCAATGAGGAAGAATCTTATCTAATGATCTGATGAGAAGAGAAAGAGGGAGAAGTGAAGACAGCACTGCTGTACAATGCTCCCTGCCACCAGAGTAGGAAAGATACCACTGACTGACAACAAGACAGCATGTGACAGCAGTGATGAAACAAGCCCAGAGCTAGCCACAGCATGCAAATTCTGCTTCCTGGGAAACTGCATGGTTTTTGAAAATATTTTCTTTTAAAATCAGAACAATCATTTGATGAACAGTCAGAGCTGCGCACTGCCAGTGATACTTTTCAGGGCACTCACAGATTGCAGCTTTTGTTATACCTGATCTGAGGCTGGACTCAGGACCTCCAGGTGAGAGCCCTTACCACCGAGCTACTGGCTGGCTTGAGCATGCACAAATTCTCTATCTTCCTGTTACCTTGCAATGAGGAGTTATGCAAAGACAGTCATCATACACATACTCTGTTCTTAAAGTCTTTCTGTGGGCATCTAGTTTCAACCACTGGCAGAAAACAGGATCTTTGGTCTGGTCCAGTAAAGTCAGATTTATGGTCTTCCCTATTTCATCCTCCCCCTTTTTCTGTTGCCCTCTTCTGAAGTCTCAGGCCTCATGAGAAACATTTCCCAGCTGATTCAAGACAGCTGATAAGTTTCTCAGAAAAAAAAAAAATCTTTTTCAACAAATCAGTGTTTTACAATAATGTTTCTCAAGACAGGAAAATTTTCCAACTCAGCCTTAGTAGAAAAGTCCTCTGAGGAAGGCAGAAGTTTATCCTTACACTTTTCTGATACCATTCAGCCTGTCATGCAAATAAAGTCTCTTGATGGTGTGTGCAAGCCCTTGAAATTAAAACTCTGTTTTTTGCTATGTAGCAGCAGTCTGTCTCAGGCAGCTACACTCCTGGCATCCCACCAAATCCATGGAAAGATTACTGTAAATTTCAGCAGGCTTTGGTCTAAACTATCTGTGCATAACCACCAGACAAGACCAGTGAAGCTACCAGTATAGCTATCCATACTACTACTACTACTACTACTACTACTACTACTACTAAAGAAAAACCAATAGTACTTAGTGAGTACTCTACTTTGACACCTACGTGGCTCCCTTGACAAGATCCAGCTTATTTCAAGAGTGTTGCCAAGAAGACCCATCCCTTCAGAGAACACTGAAAGCAAGATATACTTGTTCTTCATGGGAACAAAATGTGGTGGTCTGTGCACCTATAATGAGAGGATAGATAAAGATGCCAAGCTTCCAATCATCCTCTGATCCTGGAGCTGGACAAAGAACCACAACCATAAGTCCGGACAGCAATGGGCAGACAGATGCCCATTCCAGCCTGTACCAGCATGTCCCGTGTTCAGAACAAAGACAAAAGATAGGGTAGAGCTGAGACTCCCTCAGGCATTTAGTGCAAGGACCTTCACAAAAGGGCCACAGATGCTTTAGAATCCCATGGCCCTGAAACACTCCCTAGAAAATAACTGGTTTCCAGTAACTCAAATAGCCAAAACTGAAAAGATCAATTAATTAGTCTACTACAGTCTCCAGTGACCCAGAACCCAAAACTGTGACCCTAGAAACTTTGTCTGGTTGAACCTCATGACCAGAGACTCCTCTTCACTTTTTAAGTACTACCTCTTAAAAGCACATGAACAGCCAATTCCAAAATGTCAGAAGTCAAGCATGCAGGACAGAAGGTTGGCTTGGCTGAGTAGGGATCTTCTAGATCTTAGGCAGAAAAAGAAGGTGCATGGCCACTGGAAGCTGTCAGGTAATATGGGAGGACTTCACAGACACTGTTTGCCATTGTAGGGAGAAAATTCTCAATTAAATTTGAAGCTGGTCAATATTGTGGGGGACAATAAAAAGATTTTATTTAAAAAAAAAAAAAAAAGGAAGAAAAAGGAAGAAAGAAAAAAAAAAAAAAAAAAACAACACATAAACAGCAAAAGAAATGCATTGGTCCATTACTTAATGAGGATTGTCACCTCACAAACAGAGACATACACAAAGCAGAAAAGTTTAATGACTTTTTTGCCTCTGATTTCAGCATTATGATGAGCTCTGGCTAACACATCTGGTGAGACGGAGGACCATGACTGTGGAAATGATAAACTCCCAGCAACCTCCAAAGTTGTGTGGGATCTGTGGCTCCAGATGGATGCACATAAGTCTGTGGGACCCAATGGGATTCATCCCTGGGTACTCAAAGAGATGATTAATATTGTGAGATCTCTCAATTATTTTTCAATAGCCTTGGGAATCTGGAGAGGTCCCAGCTGACTGGAAGCTGGCAAACGTTGTTCCAATTTTCAAGAAAGGCAAGAAAGAAGACCCTGGTAATTACAGGCCTGTCAGTCTCACTTCAGTGCCTGGTAAAATTATGGAGAAGATTATTCTGGGAGTTACTGAAAAACACCTGAAAGACAACACAGTCATTGGTCACAGCCAATGTTCATTCATGAGGGGAAAGTTCTGTTAAATTAACTTAATTACCTTTTATGACAAGGTTACCCACCTAGTTGACCAAGAGAAACCATTTGATGTAATCTGTTTGGATTTCAGCAAAGCATTCAATACTTTTTCTCACAGTATCCTTCTGTCACACAGCTAGACAAAAACATAATGCAATGGGTGAACAGTTGGCTGATGACTCAGGCTCAAAGGGTTTTATTAAATGGGATTACATCAGGTTAGTGACCAGTCACTAGTTGGGTTCCCCAGGGCTCCATTTAAGGGCCAATTCTTTCCAGTGTTTTCATATATGACATGGACACAGGACTTTAAAATGTACCAAGTAAGTTTGCTGATGACAGATTGGGAGGAGCTGTTGACTCCCCCGAAGGCAGAGAGGTCTTGCAGACACATTTTGATAAATTAAAGGGCTGAACAATCACCAAACATATGAAGTTTAGCAAGAGCAAGTGCCAGATTTTCCCCCCTGGGTGAGGCAAACCTGCCTATATATACAGAGTGGGGGACAAGAGGCTGGAGAGCAGCCCCAAAGAAAGGCATATGGGGGTTCTGGTTGATGGCAAGTTGAACATGAGCCAGCAGTGTGCCCTGGCAGTCAAAAGGGTCAACTGTACCCTGGGGTGTATCAGGCACAGCATTGCTAGCCAGACAGGGAAGGGATTATCCCGCTCTGCTCTGCACTGCTGTGGCCTCAAGTACTGTGGGCTGTGTTGGGCACCACAGCATAAGAAGGACATAAAACTATTAGAGAGCATCCAAAGGAGGGCTACAACGATGGTGAAGGGTCTAGAGGGCAAGATGTATGAGGAGCAGCTGAGGCCCCTTGGTTTGCTCAGCCCCGAGCAGAGCAGGCTGAGGGGAGGCCTCATGGCGGCCTGCAGCTCCCTCAGGAGGGGAGCGGAGGGGCAGGCACTGAGCTCTGCTCTCTGGGGACAGCAACAGGACCCAAGGGAACAGCATGGAGCTGGGACACGGGAGGGTCAGGCTGGGGGTTAGGGAAAGAAAGGGTCTGCACCCAGAGGGTGGTCGGGCACGGGGACAGACTCCCCAGGGCAGTCAGTGGTCATGGCACTGAGACTGCTGGAGTTCAAGAAGTGTTTGGACAATGCTCTCAGACATAAAGATTGATTTTGGGGTGGTCCTGTGTGAAGCCAGGAGCTGGACTTGATGATCCTTGTGGGTCTCTTCCAACTTGGAATATTCTGTGATTCTGTGAATAACCACAAGAGGCAATTTCACAGTATGTGGAATTGTCAAACTGACTCCAAGCTCCTAACAGCTCTAGTGAAACTGACTGCCTTTTTCCTTACAAGCCATCAGGAACAACTGTACTGAATGCAGTAATTACACTGAATGAACCTCTTGCCAGAGCAGTATCAAGCATGGAGTTTCACAGTGCACCAAAACACATACTGTTGCCCAGTAGTCAGGGAATTCAGGCTTTTCTGCCACACTGAGCTTGTGAATTGTTCTACACAAACTGAACATTGCCTGCATTCCATAAAAGAGGGAGAGGATCATACAAATTAGGGCTAGTAGGGACTGCAAGGGGTCACCTCATCTGCCTCCTTGCCCCAAGGCAGACTCAGCTCTACCTAAACCATTCCTGACAGTTGTTTTTCTAATCTGTTCTTAGAAACATCCAATGACGCAGCCTACTTAGGTGATAAAAGTAATAACTTCTTCCAATCTTCCAGAACTCAGCTCTATATGTGTACCACCTTACTGAAAGTATAAAGATGAGGGAGGCAACTTTTAAATATGCAAATGTGATGTAACTTCTCAATCTTAAGGAAAGCCCTCAAGTATGCAAGGCTGATAGCACAGTATCTCACACACATTTTTACTGGAAGAGAAAGAGGGCTTCCAGAGCAGCTGACAAAGGAGTGTAAGCCAGCATCTGATCTGCTCTAAACTAACAGCCATAACTGCAAAATACCTTTCCCTCCACACCAACACTGAGCCTTTGCAGACACTTAGAAAGTACCTGTGATCCAAGTGCACTCAAGTTCATTGTTCTCTTTCTGCTTTGCACAGAAACCTTCATCTGCAACACCAGTGGGGTTCATAGCCTCACTGCCTTTCAGGCTTGGTCTTGAGGAAGGTCCCTGAAGCGGCCCCAATGGGACACTCTCCCCGACTCTCTCTTGGAAAGTCACTAGGAGCAGCTGGGGGCAGACAAGAGATCAACGGTAGGCTAATGCTTGCTTTAACTGATGGTTGGTGGGGAAAAAAGCAGAGTAAAAGAATATGACTGTATTTTCCCACTTGGCATGGATGTGTGTTTATGTGCACTTGTATGTATGTGTTCAAAAAGGGAACAGGAGACAAATCTCATAAAGGTCAAGTTCTATTTTCAGCCTTTTCAATAGCTTCTGATTGCCATTGCTGGAGTGGAGGAGACTATAAAACACAGTTCCCACATGATTTCAAGACAGGTTTCTGAAAAAGAAGATTTGTCCCTTCATATCTATCCTTGGGCAAAAAAAAGGATAACCTTTACTCCTTCATGTCACCTTTATCTTCACTAAGTCCCCAATGCTGGTAGTATTGAATGCAATTAGAGATTCACCCTCCTTCTTCTCACAGTCAACATGAGTTCGACATTTTCTTCAAAATGGGCCTGAGGCAATTTGTAACATTTTTGGAAGCCTACGGAATAGTCAATGGATCTTAGTGTAATAAGCCAGACTACTCTTAGAAAGAAGGGGAAAGATGAAGTGACTAAAAAGCAGAGGCAGATTTTATAATGGAGAACAGAGAAGATCGAGAGAGAAGTTCTTCTGAAGGAGTTTGCATCACATTTCTTATCCTTGGAAAGTCGTGGTTAGGTAGGACATAGTGGTGAGTTACTCCTGGGAGAGGTGTAAGTTCTGAGTTATACGACTGCCCTGAATTCATCCTGTCGCACTAGCTGCATAACACTCAATGCCCCAGAGCTTCCCCCTCACGCATGGCTGTGAGTTGCTTTTGCAATATCAGTGACCTGAATATATGAAAGCAAAACTCTCAGAGAGAATTAGATTCAAGAAGCATGAAACTTCCCAGGAATCTGAAAGAGTTGGCATTTAGGCCTTCATGGCCCACTAGAGCCAGTTAAAAGGTCAGAAATAAAGGGTTACTGACCTGTAGATTTTCTTGAGACTCAGAGGGCACCATGACTTCAGCCCTGGAGTTCTTCTCATAACACAGGGATCACAAAGGAGTTTGCAGGTCACCAACCCCACAGCATATGAAATCAGGAAAATGACCAGTAAATTTAGTCTGCTTTTTATTTGATTGCCATTGAATTTAAATAAATTACTAAGCAATTATGGCTAATTGGGAAAGCTCCTGAAGGGCATTAGTAATTTTCCTCACTGGAAAAAATACTGAAGGACATTCTGTGACCTAAGTTATATGACCAGTCAAATTATAAGATCATAAATGTCCTACCTGACTCTACAATGAATCTGTTGAATCTGTTCATATGAATCTGTTGCTTCCCTATAGTGAGGTAAAACTCTCTGTGTCTAATTTTAGTTTTCCCTATATCCTTTAAACTGTATGTCTGAAGAGATCCTGGAAACCTATGCTGTTACCCTCTCTTCAAACACAGTCCATACAACAAATCATATTATTGTACATTACACACAAAAAGGGTTTGTTCTTGACATGTTGCCAAGAAAGCTTGAGAACACAAGTCTGTATCACTTTGATCATGAAAGACAAGAGGCTCCAGTTATTTGAAACTGTATTTGACAGGATGGAAGTAAGATAGGAAGTGAAATGTTAAACTCCACTCTAAAGATCAATGCTTTAAGAACACGTAAGGAAAACAGAATAAAAGAAGTGGATTTTCAAAGGGCAATACAGAATGGACAGGAAAAGAGTCTGGCATGAAATTTATTCAATATCTCTTTAAAAGCCTGGGCATGGTACAAGTAAACTCTTGATTGTTGCTGTGCTCAAAGCACCCTCGCTAATTCTAGAAAGCCACTCACTGGCAACAGCAGATTTCTGGTGTTTAACAGTGCTAATCGGCATCAAAATGTTGCCGCAGCTTTATAAGCACCTCTTCACCCTGATTCTTCCATCACAGTGACTAAAGCCTTAAAGTCAGTAGAATTAGTCCCGATCCATGTTGGTGGAGACAGAAAGAGAATCAGCAACTTGTCCCTTCAAGTAATAATCTTTGTAATCATCTTTTCCAAACAGGAAGGCAAAGGCCACTGCTGAAGAAGTTACCTCAACTTTCAGATGGACTTTGAATACTTCATACACAAAGGAAAGCCTTAGAGAATGACATCAGACGCGAATGTTTGTTTTAGTGTGGTTCTCCTGACATTACTGAGCAACTCAAACTTTGCTTCAGGCCAAAAGCGTATTACACAGATGAAAGACTAATAGCTTATCTAGCCAGCCTGATGACTATTAGAATAGAGCTGAGCAGGAGCAAATTTCTTAAATGGAAATAGTTGCGATCTTTTAAAAGATTCAAAGAGCTGAGGAATCCTTTGTGTTTTTCTCCATACAAAGCTTATTTTTTAAAGGCCATTAACAGCTAATATATTTACCAGACAGAAGCAGGCATTGTTGTGACTGCTGTTTTTATGATACTCTCAAAGTAAGCTGGATCAATAACCATAGAAGCACTCGTCTTCCCTCTAGCCAAGAGAAGATATATTTGAAACACTAACTAGTTTAGTTCCCACTACTATGGATTCTTTCATGTGAAAGAGCAATGCAATGCAACACAACACAAAGCGGATGCCATAGCCATTAACACTTCCTCCGTTCTCCTTTGTACTTCTGTGGATACTGAGGACAAGGGCAAGTAACAATTAACTACTGAATACCAAGCTAGCGGTCACCATTTTTCCTTAGAGAAACTAAGGACTTTATGTGTTTCCATCCCGCAATATCACTTCGTGAATGTGAACTGGTTCGTTCATTTTTCATCAAAGAACACAATTTCAAAATACCTCACCCTTAGCATAGAGGAGGAACAGGTCTGGGAACATGCAGACCAGAAGATGCAGAGCAACCTGTTATCTCCAGTGACTTCTTCACATACCCCCAGTTTGAGAACTTTTATGCAGTTCTGCAGTATGGACACTAGCCTACCAGAAATTTATTTTCAGCTCACATATGAGAAGCAACAGCCTTCAGTCAATTCTAAGCAGGGACAAAGGAACCCTTAGCCTAAGCCATCAACCTTTCTGCTATTGATTTCTGCTAAGGAAATCAGTTTCAGTTGTTATCTCTTTTTCTTCCTTCAGTGAATACTTGATCATAATTCCTTTGAAATCAAAGTTCACACCAACATTTGTGATATGAAGCATGGAATAAAATATTAAAACATCAGGAGCTGCTGTAGAGATCTCTGATACAAAGTCAATCACACACCATTGTAGCAGATGCTGACATATTCTGTGACCTGCTTTCACTTTGAGCAGCTAGGTCTGAGCTGATTTTGGAGAAGAAGGGAAAATAGGACACCCTGATTATGTCCCACCAAGGAGAATACAAGAACTACCACAACTGGAAATGTGTAAGGAGACCTCAGAATGAGTATTTAAGAATCAATAACCCTGGCCTGATGACCATAACTACTCTGCAGTAGAGTAAAAGCAGTAACCAAAATGTATCTCCATCTGATTTTTGCATTGTTTCATTACACTCTGACAATACTCACTGGTTCTCTGTGCTGAACATCTTTCTTGGGGCATAGGAATCATCTTTTGTTCCATGCTGGAACATCTCCATGTACCAGGCAGATTTTGTTCTGTGGGGTGGGATATCTAGACATGTGGTATTAAAACAATAAGAAATTAATTTTGCTTTTGTTGTATTTCATAATAGTGAAAGATATTGCAAACATTAATCCTAGCTATGATACGAAGCCAGCAGGCCTGGATCTCCTCTATTTGCATTGTTCTTCGCCATTTAGTATTGAATGCCACACTCCATTCCTTTCCTGTCCCACAACACCCGTAGATCCTCTTTTTTTCCCTTCCATAATTTGACCATTAGTAACAGCTGAAATCCTTATCCTCCACATTTTATTATTTACTAGCTGTTTTCAAGCTGTATCTGAAAGCAGAGCTGGCTGAGAGATACCCTGAAGCAGAAAGAGAAAAAGCAGGAGACCACTCCTCTAAGGAAAGATCCAAAGGATCTCACAGTGTTTCTCCACAGCTGTTTGAGTTGCACATTTTCTTCCTGCTCTCTTAGCTCTTCTCAATCCTTTGCTTGTAGAGTTGGGGGTTTGGACACTGCTGCAGCTGACCATTAGCCCACTGGTCTAACCCCAGGCACCAGTGCTGCTCAATAACTCTTGAAACAGAAGTAAAGGTTCATCCTAGTGCACCGTGGCGGTGACTGGAGCAATAGGGGTATTTTCACACAGATTCATCCAACAATGCTAGCATATAACTATTTAAAATGTTCTCTGAATTGCAGCAACTGGTCAAACCTGTTCTAACAGCTTCTGGCTTTGAGAGCAAGCAACTCAAACCAGAGAAGCTGCTGCTGGAGGGGATCCAGTGTTTCAAATGGATTTATTTTACACCAATTTGGGCTTTCTCCAGGCAAGTATAAATGATTTGGGGGACAGGGCAAAGTCCTACAGCTATCTTCCAAACTCAATCATCATTCTCAGTTTGCAGTTTTCAATGCAATTTTTTTCTCACCTTAGGAAAACATATCAGTGTAAGCAGAGTGCATATTCCCACTAGGTATTTTAACATAAGCTGTTAATGAGTTGTGACTTCCTTATGCAGTCAGGCAGAGAAGACTTGTTTCACACTAAGCAGGTAAGCAAAATTTAAAACAGATGGTTCCAACAAGGAGGGGCACTGACAGAAGCAGAATTAACATAATTTTATAAATCTAACTAGGGGCTCAAAGCATGGCAGGAAGGTAGCAATACATTGACAACCTCCAGTGCTCACTTGAAAGACAATACAAGGAGCTCACCACCTGGGGTCCAAAACAGATGTTCTTAGGAAGTTTTTGGAACTACTTACAGATATTTACCCAGAGCTACCATTTAATATAATAAGGTTCTTGGTCAACTTTCTGCTTGTACGGTTGGACTGTAAAGACAATCCGCCAGGCATTAATCGCATAACAAGGAGAAATCAACCATAAAAAGAAGACCGCTTTAAATTTCTCAAGCCATCATGTGAATTCAATTTCACTTGCATTTCCAGTTCAAACAACAGCACTACATGGATATGTGGATTTAAACAAGTTTTTCCTTTAGTAATAGCAGCTTCAGTTGGAATGGAAGGATGATGCAAATTAAAGTTTTTCGTAACTCTTTACCAGCACCTCACATCACTTAAACAAGTAGCAAACTGGTATTTGCAATCAAACTTAAATCTGGTTCCAGTAATTAAAGGGATCATCTAAATCTCCTCCTCAATGTCAAGAGACTCTATTTACTAGTTAATTAAAGACTGTTTCTTAAGCTCTTTCAGAACAGACATTAAAAAAAAGACTGAGAATATAGGGGTGAAATTACTGGTTAGGCTTTAACCAAGAACAAAGTTTTACATTATTCCACTAGTTCATGGGTGCCTGTGTTTTTGAAATGTCTTCTCTCCTTTGATATACCTGAGGGTGAGAAAGAAAGTGCATGTTTCCTAATGGCTACATGGGCACAGTGGTGCTTACCAGAGCCCCCTTCTTGTCTATGGTGTGCAGGCTGCATGGCAGATCACTTCATTATCAGTGAGGTAGGTGACCCTGAGCATACTCCAGATCTCCAGGGACCTATTGTATGAGGGAGGGGGTAAGGATTATAAGGGGCAGATTTGCACATTTACAGTATTAGCAAAACTTTATGCTGTCAGAGTGATCAAGGAAAAAATACTTACATGGCATCTTTAAACATCAGAATTAGTTCACTTTAAACAAACTTTCCAAGTTTCATTCTAGCCGTTGAGTAAGGGTGGTCCAGCAATCTGGGTGTTGTTTAAAGCTCTGGAAGATTAGGCTTTGTTTCCTTCCTATGCTACAAACTTATTTTGCAGCCCCTTGTTATCACAGTGTAAGGCACAGTACAAATTACAGCTTAGATACTTACTCTCATGTGACTCCCTATACTGAAGCCATTGCTCTGCAGAATTACCTTGCATACACAAGACTCTCTGTCCCTCTTTGCCATCACATAGCACGAAGCCTTCCCTCATGGACCTCTTATACAAATAAATACCCTAGAAACCATCAGGTTTCTGGGAACCATTCCAGTGGACACTGCACAGGTATTTCAGCCAGAGGAACAGACTCGGGCCCTTCTTGGATCCTAGCATTAAGTGCAAAATCAAACTTTCCAAAACCACTTTCTTAAAATATTTTGCTAATGTATCTAATCAGTTAAAAGTAACTTCTTGCATACTCTGTGCTGAGTTGTCTGCTGGGTGTCATTCAGTCAGACAGAAGTGAGTCTGTCTTGGAGCAGGAAACCCTGCCCCAAGCCAACAAGCAGCACCATGCACACATTTGTACAGTTCAAGCACAAGCAACTACTGCTTCAGCAAATGTGCTGTGATCCTTTCAGGTTGGAAATTAGGAGAAATTTCTTCTCAGAAGTGTAGTCAGGCATTGTAACGGGTTGCCCAGGGAGGTGGTGGAGTCACCATCCCTGGGGGTGTTCAAGGAAAGGTTGGGCCTGGTGCTTAGGGACATGGTTTAGTGGGTGACATTGGTGGTAGGGGGATGGTTGGACCAGATGATTTTGGAGGTCTTTTCCAATCCTAAAGATTCTGTGATTCTGTGATCCTCTGCAAGACTTAATGCCTCAGATTTAGTGTCATGTTATTGACTCCCACACAGCTTTCAGTCAGTTCAGGCCATGAAAAGAAGTTACAGCCTAGCCACAATATATTGTATAGACTTGTGTCGTGGTTTAACCCGGCTGGCAGCTAAACACCACGCAGCCGTTCGCTCACGCTCCCCCCTCCCTCTCTGGGACGGGGGAGAGAAATGGAAAGTGAAGCCCGTGAGTTGAGATAAAGACAGTTTAATAAGACAGGAAAATAATAATAACAAAAGTAATAATAATACAATGATGATAATAGTACTACTAATAATATGTACAAACAAGTGATGCACAATGCAATTGCTCACCACCCACTGACCGATGCCCAGCTTAACCCCGAGCAGTCCGGCCCCCTCCCCCTGGCTAGCCACCCCTATATATTGTTTAGCATGACGTCAGATGGTATGGAATACCCCTTTGGCTAGTTTGGGTCACCTGTCCTGGGTCTGTCCCCTCCCAGCTCTTACTGCACCCCCAGCCTGCCCGTTGGCAGGACAGAGCAAAAGTCTGAGGTGTCCTTGGCTTGGTGTAAGCACTGCTCTGCAACAATTAAAACATCGGGGTGTTATCAGCACTCTTCTCATCCTAAGCCAAAACACAGCATTCCACCAGCTACTAGGAAGAAAATTAATTCTGTTCTAACTGAAACCAGGACAACTTGGCAATTCTCTCCTGTTTGCTGTTAAAAAAAAATCTCCAGCATCCTTCCTTGTAAATGTCAAACTCTGGAGGTAGTAGTAGGTTTGTAGTAGTTTTCTGCATCGTAAAATGTTCAATTTGACGGTACTTTTCTACCTCACAGCCAGGATTAGAAATATTTAATCAGTTCCAATGTACATGTCTGCCCTGTCCTATGCAGCTTCTCACAGCATCTTTATCAGCATAAGACCAAGTAAATTCGAGCACTGTTCTGAGCACATGAGTGTTGTGATGGAGATCTGAGTATGACGGCAAGGGGTGTTTTGCAGGTATACACCTGTATTTACACATGCACATGTACACACAGGCTGTGTACATATACCATATTTTGGTTTAGAGAACGTGAAGAAATGAGAGCATGAAGGCAGCATAATGAGTCTTTGATTCAAATGAAGTTTGAATCAAAAACCCCATTCCCACTTCCTCCCCCCACTCATGCCAGTTATTCCTTCCGACAAGTGCCCTCTCCTGCCTGTGTTGTCCTAACTTTCCTTTGGATAGAGCTCTAGAAGCAACATAAGCTGCTGCTCAGTACCTGCACACACACATAAAAATGGTGCACTGCAAGAACCACAAGCTACAATGAAGCTTCAGCCTTTGACTACTGCAATAGCTTAGCAGGTAGCCATGAAACCAGGATAACATGATTCAAAAACATCTTAATAACTTATGTACCTGGATCAGATGCTTTTTTTCTTTCTTTCTTTTTTTTTTTTTTTTTTCATAGCTTAAATCTTGATGAGCATATCGGAATAGATGCTGCTTAAAAGACTTAAGATGCTCCAGAGACTTAAGGCAGCTTGTATGGTGGTGCTGTCTTTGCTGGCTGCATTCAGACTCATAGATTCTGCACAGAACTACATTCCCTGTCTTCAGCAGGCCCTCTGCATTGTGTCCGGCCCTTGCCATCTCAAACACATCTGCTTTTCCAGCACACCTAGTCTACTGTCTTCCTCCTCCAACTTGCACATCTTCCTGTCCTCTGCATGGTCCTGGCTGTCAGAGAGTTTCTTTCTCTTCCAGCTAGGTTAGATTTAGGAAAGTTTTACCTCAGCCTTCTCCCCACATATCTCCTTTCAGTCATTCTGCTTATTTAATCCTCCCTTTGGACTCCTTTCTCATCCATAGCAGGGAAGTGTGACAGACAAGTAAATCTTCAGCTGTCATTGCTTCTTCCCTGGTGAGAAGAAGGACTGACAACCTGTCCTTTTCCCACGGCAAAGCAAACTACAACCTATGGGCTATGCGTTTGCCAGTACATTAAACCACTAATCTCTACTGTTTAACTGTTACAACAGGTCTTGCCATACTTTCTGCAGGAGCTAGTTAGCACTCTCCTAAATATTACATATTTATTTACATTACTGATTGATTAGCAGGTTCTGTTCTTGTAAGAGGACGTTTGTTGCATACTTTACTATGGTAATGATCTATTGCAATTCACTGATCAAAATCTGGTCACTACCTGCAAAAAGCAAATCTTGCTATGGTTAAAGCTAGCCAAGTGCTATGCCATGCAGCTCCTTCATGGGAGGCAGCCTGCTCTGTTTGTGTAAGTCACTCCAACGCCCAGCATCAATCAAGAGGTGAAAGATACTGATGAAGGGCACCTTTCATAACATTTCCTCATCCCACTACTTTCTCAGCCCTTTCTTTCTCCTCTGGGAAACAAAGCACCCTTCTGCTTTTGTCCCAGATTCTCTCCCAAAGTACATTTCCCAACAGTTTCTAACAAAGTCCATCCTTCCTTTTGGAGCACATCATCATCTGGTGGCCAAAACAGTCAGAAAGTTATGGAACTACTTTCCTTTAAATTTTCACAGGATGGAGCATGAAGAGATCACAGTGTCCCCTCTGTGTGACCAAGTGCAGTCCTGCAGAGGCAGTCAGACAGTGCCTGAACTCCTCCTTGCTGACAGCAGGTATAGCCAAGCAGTACTAGCCACTCTTTCACCACAACTATTCAACACCCTGTCATGAACTAGGCATAAAATCTCACCTACTCAAAGCATGTCTTGAGCATTTAGAAAATTCAAGTATGAGGCATCAGCAAAATAAAAATTCTTTTCTGAAAAAGGGAGTATATAACATGAAGGCTACTATAGAAAACTGCATCTAAAACTTCAGGAAAGAGGTCCAAATAAAATAAAAAGGCTTATTTAGGCTTTTGTTTGTTTGCTTACATGTCAGTGTAACCTTTCACATCAGCTCCGCATCTAACTGTTTGCACATCCTTGGGTGGATCCCTTAAATTCTGAATTTCAGTTCCCAGACACATTCAACCATCACTTGCTGTTTTCCAAGTAAATCCATTGCCCTAGAAGCACAGAGGAAGAAGAGTGAGATGTGTTACACTCACAACAACTAACATTTAAAGGCATTGTATGATACAATGAAGATAATGAGACTAAATTTTATAGAGTTAAGGCAGCCTCCAGATGGGAGAGACCTACTTCTTGTCCTTTAGAAATTGTACAAGAAATTGTACAAGAAGTCAGTTACTTTCACTCATTCAGTTTTCATAACCAAAATGAACAGGTTTCACTTGATTCTACTGGGTGTATACTTAAGACTTTTAATGATAACATTTAAACCTTGAAGCTCACAGGTTTTGCAGTCAGGCACTAGTCCTGACCAGTGGACACAACTTTGTGTAATGCTTCATTTTCACAGAGTGCAAATACCTGCAAATTTTAAAACAACAAAGCTTGAGGAAGTTATCAGCTTAAGAGGATTTGAAGTTTCTCAATCTAATAAAGAGAAGTTAAACTAATTTAATCATCAAATTCAATGTCTCTAGCAAGTTAGAGATTGTTCCATTGCAAGCAGAGAGATTCCAGTTCCTGAACACCTCCAGCGTGGCTTTTATGCAAATAAACCCTGTAGTGTACAGAGAGGACATGTATGATCAGAGCAAAGTGGGATTGGAGGTGCAACAATGAGATACTCCTAGTATCTCTCTGTAGCTCATTAACACCATTGAAGCAACTGCCTATGGCATTGTAATAATGTTTTTAATACAAAGAGTTAAATCTGAGACTCTAAGACTATTTTTATCACTTTCGTGGAATGGTAGATATCTTGAAAAAACAACATTCACATTTTTGGAGAAAAATAATTATTGAGCAAAACTATCATTGGGGAAAAAAAAAAAAAAAAAAAAAAAAAGAGAGAGAGAGAGAGAAAAGAAAAAGTGTAAGGTTGTGACCACAGTTTATGAAAGAGGATAAATCTGAGACTTGAATCTGCAAAGGCTGTTCCGTAGAAAATTCTCCATGCTCTGGATGATATCCTTTACCCAGAGAGAGTTTGTCTGAAAGATTGTTTGTAGAAAACAGCCATAATCAAAGTGAATTCCACATTTTTCCTTTTTTCTTTTTTTTCTTTTTTCTTTTTGGATCATAGTAAGTCAATGCCAGCAGCATAGTCAAGAGCAAACACAACTACTTCTCTATTTCTGATCTATAACATGGGTTAACTAATCCACTCTTTAATTTACCAGTAAACCAGTGGTTAACCATCTGACAGCCTGTCTTGCCTTCATGGCAAATTGCTTTTGTAGCTTTGGTTTGATGATTTAACTAATAACATGTGGAGTCTGAACAGCACTTAATCCAGATCCTTAGAGAAATACAAGGTACTTGGCTACAATTGTGCAGTTAAATAAAAACAGTCTTTCAACCTTAAAAATCCTAACAGCACCATTATTGCAGTTTCCCCAGAAGAGGGCTCTTGCAAAGTCTAGGAATCCACTTCGTCACCCTCCATCTACAGCAGTGTGCCCGTGGGTTTTTTTGAGAGTGATTCCAAAGAAGAGCTATGGAGATCTAAAACACAACAGGAAGATTTATGTCTGAGATCGTTGTTTGCAAAAAGGTTGATGTGTTCCTTGTTGATTTGCATTTTATCTCTTCGTATTGAGCTGGTGAGTAAACCATCTCTTACTTTCTGTGTCAAACACAATACATTATTTACTCACCTGCTTGTATACTTATTCTTTGTAACAAAGTCTCTCATATTGTCATTTTATAACTTCTAGGCAACACCTCTGCCTACAATACATCAGTGCCATAACAATGCACTGTTGTTAACTACAGGCCTGTGTAAGTCCTGCTCTGTTTCACACACCCAAGTCAGCAAATCATGGAATCACTAAGGTTGGAAAAGACCTCCAGAATCATCTGGTCCAACCATCCCCTACCACCAGTATCACGCAATTTCTTTTGAAGCACTAGGCTTCCAGAAATACACAGAATCAGCTACTGACAGAAAAGGACCTTTAACAATTAATGACAAAAAAATATTTCCATTCCAGACCTTTGTGGTGGTTTTACCCAGCTGGGTAGCCGAACTGTACCACAATTGCTCTCTTTCCACCTTCTCAAAGGAACAGACGGTGAAAATACAATGAAAAAGGGCTCAAGGGTACAGATAAGGACAAGGAGATTGCTCACCAATTACCTTAATGGGCAAAATAGACTACTTGTAGAGAGATTCGTATAATTTATTGCCTTCCACTGACATGCTAGAGCAGTGAGAAACTGAAAGCAAACTATAAACACCTTCACCCCATCCAGCCTTTTCCACTTCCTCCCCGAGCAGCTCAGGGAAATGAGGAATGGAGACTGCGGTAATCCCTGATGCTTCATCTCCACCACTCCTTCACAATCACTCTCTGCCACTGCTCCAGCGTAGGTTCCCTCCAACACCATCCTTTCCAACCTAATCCTGCATGGGTTTCCCACAGGCAGCAGCGCTCATGGCTCCGTCCCATGGTGTCCATCCATCCCCCAGGAGCAAACTGCTGCAGCACGGGTCCCCCACGGGTGTGCAGCAGCTCCCCCCAGACCCCCTGCTCCTGCGTGGGCTCCTCTCCACGGGCTGCAGCTCCGGCCCGGGGCCTGCTCCTGCGGGGGCTCTCCATGGGCCGCAGCCTCCTCCAGGCCACATCCACCTGCTCCACCGGGGGCTCCTCCACCCATGGGGGGGCTGCAGCGTGGAGATCTGCTCCATGGGGGACCCATGGGCTGCAGGGGGACAGCCTGCTCCACCAGGGGCCTCTCCCTGCACAGCCCGCAGGGGAGCTGCTGCTGCCTGCCTGCAGCACCTCCTGCCCTCCTGCTGCACCCACCTGGGGGCTGCAGGGCTGCTTCTCACTACTATCTCCCAGATGCTGTTATTTCCCTTCCTTCAATCTGCTCTCCCAGAGGCCCAACCAGCGTTGCTTCCTGTCTCAGCTCTGTCCAGCACTGGGTCCCTTTTGGAGCTGTCTGGAGCCAACTCTGATCTGACATAGGGCAGCTGCTGGGCTCTGCTCACAAAGGCCACCCTGGAGCTCCCTGCTACCCAAACCTTATCACACAAACCCGATACAACCTTACATACTTTAATGTATTTGCTACCCCCAACACTAAAATAACATAAAATAAAATTAATAAAATAACATAACATAACATAACATAAAATAAAATAAAATAAAATAAAATAAAATAAAATAAAATAAAATAAAATAAAATAAAATAAAATAAAATAAAATAAAAATAATAATAGTGCATTATCTACCATGTCCATGGAACATACAAACTGTCTATGAAATAATACTTATTTCTGGATATCTTCACAATCATAAAAATGGCTGGTCTTTATTTTACTACATTCTGGAAATATATTGTAAGGGAAGAAACAGCAGAGTATATCTCTGAAGCCCATATACATGGTTAACATACTCAGGGTTCAGACAGCAAAAATCCTGGTGAAAGAAAACACAATACATAGAGTTTTAAATTTAATAGATTCTGCTTGTACCACAAGAAACCATAAATTCAGTAACTGTTTTAAAAAGCATCATTCTCATTTCAAATTAGTACTAAATCTTGTTACCTGGAGCATATCTATCTTCTGCTCGTATGTGCAAACCATACCCTGTCATTGTAAACAACTTCAGTAAAACAACATCTTTTCTGCTACAATGCCATTCTAGCAGATTTTTTAAAAGAGAGGAGGTTTAGTTGTTGTTGTTATTATTTTTGTTATTATTTTTTATTTATTATAACAATTTGTTGTTATTATTTTTTTGTTTGTTTGTTTGTTTTTTCTTTCTATTTTTAAAGCAGAGGTAATGGAAAAGATGTAGTCAACAACCTGGTGGGAGCATGTGGGGACAGGCAGACCCTTCATAGTGGTGCCCAGAGACAAGACAGGAGGCAGTAGGCACAACCTGAAATACAAGAAGCGTGAACCAAAGGAGTATTTGTCTGCCCCAGCCTGACAATAGCCCTCATCCACAAACTGGATCCTGAGCCATGATTAGTGCTGGCAGAGTGTTCACCAAGCATGTCTACGTCAGAGGTGCTGCTGGAGTTAAAGAGCACCAGAGAAAGGGTGAGTCACTGATTGTCATGGCTATAAGAATGGAAAGAAATAAATTTAAGTTCTTTGCATTTAATTATTCAAAAATATTACGAAGTTTCAGACTCAGCTGTCAAAATCACTAAGTAGCTACTCTATTCCTATTTATTCATAGAAGAAAAAGTACCATAATTTCTCCATCTGCCAGTACAATTCTTGGCAACCTGCTGGAAAGTATTTTATACATTTTTTAATACACACATGTCTATTTAGATAAGGTACATTTGAGTGAACACATATTATGTTTCTGCTTTTTATCCTGTATAGAAACTAATATATAATTCTAAATAAATTCTATATATGTGTACTGGGTCTGACTGGGATGGAGTTAACTTTCCCTGAAGCAATCTACAACTATTACAATTGTAATGTGTACATGCTTGGCATTAGGACTTTCCAAGCCATCTTTGTTTCTCTCTTTCTATTGCAGTTCAAGTGCCATTAGGAGCAAGTAATCTCCACTTTTCACATGAGAAATTTTTGATGCCCTTGATAATAAGATTAAACAGTTTGGCCACCTCCTAAACCTTAATATCAGTACTCTGCCCTGCTACATCATTAAATTGCTTCTTATTAGTGTGACCACAGTCCTGCAAGTCACACATGCTAACCTTATGCACTCTGACTGAATCCACTGAATTTAAAAGGAGTACTCAGACAGTGTGAAGTGAAACACATGCAGATGTGTTTGCAATGTAAAATCTATAGCTGAGGCAGAAAAGGAAATCTAGGGCATTTTATATGGCCAAATAATTAACAGTTATTAATCTGAATAGCCAAAAAAAAAAAAAAAACTTTACTTTAGAGATAAAAACAAATCTTTTTAAATTATTATTCCAATTAAGTTTAAAAACATTTTTGCATATTTTATTTAAAAATTCTTGTTATGTTTTTTGACTGTGCAATTGTCCAAACATCCAGCCTATTTACCTCCAAACTTCTAAAGCACACTTAAGTACAAATATGCCAGGTTTTGATGGTTTTTTTTTGTTTTGTTTTGTTTTGTTTGTTTGTTTGTTTAGCCATATATATATATATATATATTTCATTACCACTTTGAAATGATTTAGAACAGCAGGAAGGGATGACTTGTTCTTCCAAAGACCATAGAAGAAGCAAGAAGTGAGGGATTTTCTCCAGCAGAATAAGGCGTTTCCTGGGAGTGTTTGCCAGGGCTGCCTTTGGCCATGGCTGCAGATCATAGAATCACAGAATGGTTTGGGTCGGAAGGAACCTTAAAGACCTTCCAGTTCCAACCCCCCTGCCATGGGCAGGGACACCTCCCACTAGACCAAATTGCTCAGAGACCCATCCAACCTGGCCTTGAACACCTCCAGGGATGTGGAACATCCACAGCTGCTCTGGGCAACCTGTTCCAGTGCCTCACCACCCTCACAGTAAATAATTTCCTCCTTATATCTAATCTAAGTCTACCCTCTTTTAGTTTAAAGCCATTACACCTTGTCCTATCACTGCACTCCCTGCCAAAAAGTCCCTCCCCAGCTTTCCTGTAGGCCCCCTTTAGGTACTGGAAGGCCACTCTAAGGTCTCCCCGGGGCCTTTTCTTCTCCAGACTGAACAGCCCCAACTCCCTCAGCCTGTCCTTACATGAGAGGTGCTCCAACCCCTTGATCATCCTCGTGGCCCTGCTCTGGACTCATTCTCATATGTTCATGTCCTTCCTGTGCTGGGTGCCCCAGAGCTGAACGCAGCGCTCCAGGTGGGGTCTCACGAGAGCAGAGCAGAGGGGCAGAATCACCTCCGTCACCCTGCTGGCCACACTGCTTTTGGTGAAGTACAAGGTACAGCTGGCTTTCTGGGCTGCGAGTGCACATTGCCAGCCCATGTGGAGCTTCTCGTCAACCAGCACCCCTAGGTCCTTCTCCTTAGGGCTGCTCTCAAGCCATTCTCTGCCCAGCCTGTATTTGTGCTTGGGATTGCTCTGACCCAGGCCAGGACCTGGCACTTGGCCTTGATGAACCTCATGAGGTTCGCACAGGCCCAACTCTCAGGCCTGTCTGGATAGCATCCCTTCTCTCCAGCATGTTGAATGGCATCTCTTCCATCCAGCGTGTCATCCTGGTTGTTGGGCTTTCCTAGGGCCCACAGGAGCTGGGAAATCCCAGACAGTATCAGGGAGCTGTTCTGAGTTGTCTGTCTACCAAAACAGGCAATTAAACAATGCCATTTCTCCCCACTTTTTGTCCAAGGAACAGCTCAACACGATCTTGATTGAGGCAGAACCTTGAGGCAAGTACGCCTAACCCCTCTCAGAGAGTGAGATGGACCACAGATATACACAGCCTTTTGATCACTAAAGTTGTACTCTATAAAAACATCAGATAAGGTAAACATTTAAATAGAAATACTCAAATGAATTATGTGAGGTGAAGAAAGTGAAGATGCTTGGAAACAAATAGTGGATCTTCTTGAAGAAAAAGCAAGAGGTAGATAAATACTCATTTTTTTTCTTCAGCTTTGCTCTATAGTCCAACATCTGTAAGCACTGAAAAAACTCACACAACCTCTTCCAGGTCCCCAGAAAAGTCCCTTTCTTCAGCTTCTTGAAGGCTTTGCTCTAATTTCAAGCTGCAAAAAAAAAGCTCCTGTTTTCCTCAAGGTGTCATGGTCACCGCCTGTGCTATAAATGACTCTGTCCACACAGCCCATGCTGCTCACCCAGAGCATCTCTCATGATCAGAGGCTTTTCACCCAAGCAGTTCCCTTCTTACAGTGGAGCCTCCCTCGCTGTCATGCTGCAGCCGGGACATAGGCAGGTGGCTTTCCTGTCACACCCTGAAAAATGTTCCCTGTTTGTACAGCAAACCAAGCAAAACAAGTGTCCATCACTAGGGGATTTGCAAAAAGTACCTGCAGATACACACTATGTGAGGAAAAATAGATGGGAGGAAAGAACAAAATGGGTGGGAAACAGCATCACTGGCTGGAACTGTGGCTTGTCTTTTGTCACTTTGGTGCTAAAAATACTCTGTGACTAAAGGAGTGGTATTTTCATACAGGTAGGAGGCAGGGAGGAGGGAGGTGTTTCTGTCAACCTGAGTTGATTTGCTGAAAATGCAAAGTTGCAAATAATTTCTGGTACAAAACACCTGCAGGAACACAGATGGCGTTTTGAGGCTGCAAAGAGCACAGGGCAGCTCCTGCCACTTTCACCAAGAGTGTACACACCCAGCTGTCCCAGAACCTTTTATTCAGGATCACAGATGAAAGGCATGGTTCAGCTAAACAGAGGAGGACATGCATCAGCACTGATGACTGACCCTTTTAAAGCTGACAAAACACTAGCTAACGCAACATATCCGATCTCACTTTATGACACGAGTATTTCCAGGGTTTTGCAAAGTTAACCAGAAACAGCTAGACACAGGCCAGTGCCAAACACAGCTTCGAACAGCTGATCACTATGTGAAAAAGGGGCTAAAGCTCTTCTATTCAGGTAGAGTGAGACAGAGGCAGATCCTCTGTGGGATTATCAGGCTGGGGGATGCAGGTCCTGGGTCACGTTCAATAGCAGTTTGTAAGCAAATGCCATCAACAGCAATCACTTCTGAACCCAAGTTGTGCTGGCACAACAGTTTGTAGGAGATGGCTTCTCCCTGCCTTAGTTTTGTCTCATTGGGATGAAATCCCTGCCTGTCCTGCACCAGCTTTCACACAGCTGGCAGGGCTCACAGGTGGGAGCTGGAGCAGACCACTGACCCAGCCTCACTTCTTAAATCTATTTGTATATCCTCATAAATCCATAGGATGGTCTTAGGGCCACCGGGCAGCACAAACACCCTGACTTCAGCCTGGTTTGCTTTCCACCTCTGTTAGCTCCCTTTGTCCTCCTCATATTTGCTTAACTCAGTGCTCTCCACTTCTTCTGGTGGGATGGGGCAACAGATCTAAGAGGCTGGAATGGTCTGTGAGAACAAAGATGGGAATGGAAGAAAGTGAGGAATAAACTGGTGTGGAAATGAACATCTTGACAATAATCTGCCTGCACAGGCACACTTTTCCAGCCCACTCACTAACCTTTGCTTATTCTGCCACTTCCCACAGGCCAAACCAGGCTGTCCCAGACAGCAGTTTTCCCCAGAAGAAAATCTGTATTGCATGAGGCCTTTTGCAGTGATTGCCAGGCTTTGAACTACTCTTTAAAGTATTTGTGAGGCAAGGCAGTTCTAGTTTGGGATCTGAAAAGAAAATGTAATGCTTTTTAAAGTCAGACCTACATATTTCTTTCTTTTGCTCAGTACCTCTCAACACTGCAAAGCAGGATAGCACCTTGATTCAGCACAAGTACTCTGCTGCTGAGTGTGCTCTAAACCTGTCTGCTTTCTATCAGCTCTCTTTAGCTAAACAGTAACCTTCTTCCTGGAAGAGCTATTGTTCCTTACAGGAGACCACTATCTAAAACACCAGACCACTTATCTTTACCTTGTGGCAAGCCCCCCCTACTTCTGTTAGCCCTGGGAGAAAACATCCCTGTAAATAATTTAAATGCTCACAAGCCAGTTGATTAGCAACATGAATACAAATGCAGGTTTCCACAGCCGGTCTTACACAGCAGCCTGAAATGCTGTGAAATATCTGAAATGTCTGCAGATATGTGAAGTGTTGGTTTGTATTTGCAACCCTGGCTTATATAAATGTCCAGTTGCAAATGAATAGCACAACCAACCATAAACTTTGCCTCTGGATCAGAGCATGGGATATGACTGAAAAATATGGCACAGCAATTACAAAATATCAAATGAACTTAATTTCATCTATACAAACATGAAGTATTTTACTAAATGTGTGATAACGTGAGAGTAGGATTAGGAGGGGTCCTGGCAGAAATTCCTATGGCTTTGCCTCCTTCACCATTCCCCATCACTTCAGAGATAAAGATGGTGGTTTCCAGGGTAACTGGATGGACACACACAAAAAAGGACACGTTGTCTAATTTGGTTTTCTGAGACTGTCAGAGGACTGCTTGGCCAGAAGCATAGCCTAAAAATGATTATAAAGGAGATTTGTTGTTTATTTAATCACACATTTTAATTCTCAGTCATTGCCTTATACACTTTTTCAGTCTTAAGGGTGAGTCTTATATTCAAATGCACAGTTTCTAACATGTACTAATACTTCAAAACTCATGGGCCATTATTAAAGGCACACACAGGGCAGATGGTCCTGTTGTGTATGTGCATATGTTACCCACTGGGGAGCTTGTATTTTGTTTCATGCTGTGCCTGTGTACAAATGTAAGGATTTGAATCAACTGTATATTTCTCTATGATATTTATGTGTCTTCCTGTATGGTTCATGCACATATACATGTTCATGATATGCCATATTATCATCACATTAAAGCAAAGAGCCTTAACTTTGTCTCATTTGGTATTTGCTAGTTGAGGATAAGGACACGTATGTATATTCTTGCTTGGACACTGAAGGTGTCTCTTGGTGGCAGATTTTCACTCCATTTTCATTTTTGGAAATCAGACTGAGAAGACACTGTGTCTGGTGCCACAAAGCCCGCAGGGTACTCCCATCTCCTGCCTTCAGGAGCACAAACCGTTCTTCACACACTCGTGGGTGGCTGCATTCTCTCCTCCTGGCACTTCTGATGCCACAACATTTGGAGGAGCAGTATGTCTCCACCTCTCCTGGACGCGTTTTTCCCTTAACATGATGCCACCCAGATGCGCTGGCCATGACTGCGGCAATGTATTAAACCATGCTACGGAACATTCCCAGGCACTGGAACACCATCACCTGCTCTGCTAAGTGCTTGAATGATACCCAGCATGTTTCTGGCCCATGCAAACTTGCACTCCTGAGCTTTCTGAGTAGATTTCAGGAGCCAGAGTGCTCCAGCAGCCACCTGAGCTACTGCCAGCATGAGGGGCTGCTAGAAGAGCTGTGGGCTGCTGCACGCCATCCAGCCCAGGGCCAGAGACTGATGCCAGGCACAGCCAACACAGACAGAGCCTTTGGGGCTTGCCCAGGTCAGGGCTGACCATCCAGGCATGCCTGATGAAGCCTTTTGCAATGCTGGCAAACTGATACCTTTCTACTCATTGAAGACTTTTACTGCCCACACTCATCATGGAGAGTGCTGGTGCCCTGCAAGTGTCTAGTTTCCAGGTTATCGGCTATATTTCAAATTTAAATGCAAATTATCTGTTTCAAATTCTCACTGTACGTATTGGATGTCCAGTGTGAGTCTTCCCCATTCAGAACCAAGCAAAAAGAGGTTGAATCCACGGTGGTATAAGAACTCCCCAGTAAGGACCCGCACACCCTAAAATGACACCAGCGAGTTAGGGCACATCAGTGTGTTCATACCCAGTGCCACTTAGCTGGCTAAATGTAAACCCAAAAAACACAGTTTCTTGTCTGGCAAAGAGCTTCCAATGAACACGGTAACTGATGTAACTTTTCCCTATTCTGTAAGAAGGCTGATTTCTTCCAATACCCTTCGTATCTCAAGATTCCCTAAGGCACTCCCCCAGCCAAGACTGATTGTGGATACCTCAAACACAGGGAAGCTGAGCAGTGCTTAGGCCTTGTAAGCCACTCAATATTGCGATCCTGGCTTTTTGGGGGATGAAAAACACCCTGAAGAATTCTGTGACTTTCAAGGGGTAGCTACAGGAATTTTGATATAAATAAAATAGAAGATTTCAGAAAAGTTAATTCCTGCAGAAAGCAATACTTCCTGCTACTTCTTTGCATTTCTCTACATATGCAGAAAAAGCACTGCAAGTTTACTCTCAGGGCCAGAATCCAGGCCATACAGGCTGGTGACAGCAACTGGAACACCAGTGTCTTCCTTGCTCTGCGCTGTGGCCAGTGGAGGCCTCCTTTTCTTTTCCTTCTTTAGGGCTGTGGAAGGAACTGGTGAGCAGGTAGTGGGGAAAAAAAAAAAAAAAAGAGAAAAATCCTCTTCTAGGCAGGAAAGCAGGCCAGTACTTAGCAGACCTGAGGAACTGAACTTCCAGGGTATGTGCTGCTGTATAACATTATTTTAGATCAGGACAAAGGTAAGGGACACCTCATGGCCAAAGAGATGTCAAGCCAACAAAGATCAATAGTATAAATATATATATATATATATATAACATGTAAATGAGCTTAATAGATCAAAGAGTTTGGCTCTGTGTATATATTATATAAAACAACTGGAATGTTTTATACACAGCCAGCATTTTTTTTTCCTGCCAAATAATTATGAAGGATTCGAGATCCTTAATACCGCTTCCAAGTCATATCAGGCACTAGCTGAACTGTACAGCAAGCACCAGCAAACTTGCATTTCCTGTTCTTAAATGTTTTGAGGCTCTCGGAGGTTTAGCTGCTGAACTTTGAGATACAGATCATAGTAACAGCAGTAGAACAGAACAAAGGGAGGGGAAATGCAACTGAAGCAGAAGCTTAAACCAAAGCAGTAAACTGCATGTTGTTGATGTCCTTTTACTAAGAGGACATGAAAAGAACATTATAATGGATTCAAAACATTGGAGGATGGAGAGAAAAGGGGTGGGGGGGAAGGGAGAAGAGACAACACTCTAAACAAGTCATAGAATCATACTTCCATGGAGAGAAAATCTCAAATAATTTATTGACCTTCAGTTTCACATTGTGAAAAAAAAAAAATAAAAATAAAAAATGCAAGTTTTACAAAACCTTAAGACGTAGTAGCAAACAAAAAGACACAACATAGACATTTTACTTCTTCACTTGTACAGTTTTCTTTTAGTACATGAACCACATCTTCAATAGCCAGGAAAGGGAACATTATTCTGCTCTAATCACTCTTATTCAGACAGGTGTCAGACCTAGAGAAAAGGGGCTGCACAATTATACCAGAAGAGGAAGGCTGTCCTTTGTTACATGTTTCTACAGCAACCAGCCTGCAAAAAAAGAGGAACCTTCTCGTCTTATGCCAAGGTTTTTGTGTGAACTCCACTGTGAACTGCGCTCGCTTCAAAGCGCAGGGTGTTCCGCAGGATGGGCACGGTCCAGCAGCCAGCCAGGATCCCCACACCAGTTCAGAGCAAGAACCCAGCACATTTATTCCCTGCAGAGCCAGAGGCCCACCCTGGCTCCAGCTTCCTCTGGCCTACACACAGGAATTAGTATCGAGGGCTCAAAAGCAGACCACAACTTTGGAAACAGCTGCAGAAAACTCATCCTGCTTTTGGAAGCTGCGCGGTGCCGCGGAGCATTTCTACCACAAGCTAAGCAGAGAGGTGCAGAGCAGCTCCACGTCCAGACTGTAATCAGTTTGACGGGGAAAACAGGTCTTGAACCTGTACGCCCTTACTCAAGGAAGGGGGCCCCGGAGGACCTGGTTCTTCACTTCCTTGTACCTTGCACAGTCACTAGCGCCCGGGGAGAGGACATGCAAAACACGGGATGTCTGATGTGATAGCTCACTTTGCACTCGCGGGAGCAACCCACAAGATGCGAGGCACCAGCAGTTCAAGCCTTCAGCAGGACAACCTGTGCAAGCAAAGGGATACAGAGGGGAGATCTATCCTACCTAAGATGTTTTCCTATTGCTTGAAAGCCAGCTAGGAGAAAGGAACCAATGAGGGGCAGAGGGAGGCTGTGGGTTTAAACACTTTTTTATTCTATCATTTCAACAAATCGGTTTAACCAGAGGAACTATAACTGTTTGCATCTAGCTGGGCCTCACCTTTGAAAAAAAAAAAAAAAAAAAAAAAAAAGCTGCTAATGCCTTTGCTAATTTATATTGTCTCAGTATTCACAGAACTCCAAGTACTCTATTTCTGAAATGTAAGGGTCTACTCCAAACACCAAGTCAAACTTAAGGCAGCACAGAGAAACTTCCAGTGACCAGTGTAAATACTTTCAGATGACAAAGCTTTCACAACTACTGCTACACCACTGTCACACAGAGAAAGGCAAGCATCACCAATGTGACTATTTTTGTTTCGCATGCACGCATGCAGCTGTTTACTTATACCGCAGCACACACCGACCATGTTACTGAATGTGCCAGTTAAGTTGGGCTCCAGAAACATTTAGAAAAAAAACACAGTACAATACATGCTTCATAACAGAATCTGGCGAAGAAAGCACCTGTGAAAAATAAGCTTCTGAAGTCCAGAAGGAAAAGAGTAGGTTTGTGTCTATCTCAAGACCAGACAGAAAAAATACATATTTAAAAGTAAGTTTAGTTTCTCAGGACTGTACCTGATGCTCCTGAGCAACCAAGTGTTTACATACATACCTGACTATGGAAACAAAAGGCAGAAGAGTCTTAGGGTTATTTTTAAGACTAGGAGTTTTGAAATTCATTTTCTATCCCCATGGGAGTTTTGCTAAAGCACTTGGGTCTTTCACACCTGCCCACTCAGATGATCATCTGAAATCCAAGTTGATGAGGCAATCTGGTCAGTGCAAAATTGCTGCTCTTTTTTCCTTATTTTATTTTTTATTAAAAAAAAAAAAAAAAGAAAAAAAAAAAAGAGAGACTTCATCACTAACATATCTTGAGGTTTTTTGCTTTTATTCTTGAATCAGCCACACTCCACTCATTCAGGTCGATGTGGCTAATATTGAAAGTATCCCCTTTTCTAATCCAATAAATAAATAAATAACTTTGGACAACAACTTCACCTGGGCTTGGTATCCAGAAGCTATTCCACAGTATTTGCGTTGCAATCAGGTAGCTGCACAAAGAGAGAGCTGCAAGTGATTTTGGCTGCTTCCAGATTAGAATTTGAAAGGCATGACCGGCAAATGGCATGTAGCAAGGACACCATCTACAAGACACACCACAAGCAACCTGGAGAGCTGGTGGCCTGAGAAAGTGACCTCCATGGCTTCTTCCTTTAGTATGGGTGTAATTTAAGATCCTGCCTTGTAATCCTTCCATTTCCGACCAGGAAGCCACCCCTCCCTCCCTCCCACCTCCGACCATTACCCAGGAGTTTTCTTTCTTTGTGCAGCAGAGCAAGTCAGCGATCACAAAATGTGCAAAACATACGACAATTCACACAAGCCCTTACAACATGAAGACAATTGCAGGCATTGTTTCAGCATGCAAGCACAGAACAATAAATAACTATATCTACAACAAGTAACATAACAGGAATGGGACAGTCTGAATTACTTATAAATACAGGGAGGAAAGGGAACAATGAGCATTTGAGGGATATCACTTTTGTTCCCCACTGTTGCAGTAACATTTCACCACTGTGTTCTTCCTTGTCTAGGAGGTCACTCGCTGCACGTTGCAGCGTGGGGTCCAGGAGATGCTGTAGGCACTGCCCACAGACCAGCACGCTCCAGCAAGTGGGATTCTCCAGCCGTGCCGCTGCCTCTTCAACCACAGCGGCATCACACTGCTTCAGACCTGGCCTGCTTCCCCTGCAGCTGGTGCTGGCACTTCAAGCTGTCACAAAGGGAGGTGACAACCATTCCAAATTTCACATACAAACAGCGGAGTCCATGGAAATCAGGAGTTGTGTGCTGCACAGCTCGGAGAAGTCCTATCTCTTTTGAAGGACTGATTAACGGTGGCATTAATCCACAATTACTAGCACAAGGACCAGATCATAGGTTCATTCATTCATTCATATTTAAACCACGTGCTGAAGCACTGAAGACAGTTTTTTCCTCCCATTCCTTCATGTCTAGGTTAGGTAATTTACAAGGTGCAGATGATTTTCTTCAAATGCAAGAGATGCTGAATGATTCTTCTTCATTAAAACCATTTCTCCAGATCTGAGGTTCCAATTCTCTTCTCCAAATAATGGAGTAAACTAAAAGCATGGGGACAAAGAGAGACAGAGAGATTGAGAGGAGGCTTAAAAGGTTTTGCTGAGGCAATATGCCATAAGGTTTTTGTTAGACGTCAAAGAAAATCTAAAAGCTAGGCTTAGGATACAATCCAGTTGATGGGCTTCCCCGCCCCCTGCCACCTTAGTATTCTTGTGTAATAGCCAACTACTGATAAATAAACCAGCCACGACAATTATTTAGGGTCAGATTCTGCCTTATTAGACCTACTTAGCAAACCATCCCACTGACCCCCAGAAAGAGGTCAGTTAATTTTTTGGCTATAAATCCAGTCATTGGAAAATGAAATCAAACTGGTCTAATGCTGCTTCACACGATGGGCTCTGTGTCCTGCATACTTTAACATTTCCATGTTACCCCAAAATTAACACGTCAGTTTACAGGGTCTGTGGATTTGTTTTAAGTGAAATAAGCTTGTGCATTTCTCTTCTACAGAAGCTCAGCTGCACACAAAGCTTTTCTGTCACTGGGCCACAGCAAACCTGGCTGGAATAAAGCAGAAGGAGAGGTGAAGGTGTCTCACCCCAATGCCTCCTTTTACCATGAAGAACTCTGAATTGAATTTATTCACAGTATAGAAAGGGTCATATTAATCCCCCTACTTAAAACATCCCTGCTATTCATTAGAGCAGAAATCTGCTTCATTTCTTTTCACAGAGCAATGCACCATGCATCAATTATTCTATCCTGGAGTCTTTTATAAAAATTGATTGTTCAAGGAAAAATTCAGCCTTTGGATGTTGAGATTGTGCTTTCCTTTTTCTCTTTGACGCCATATTAAAATGCCAGCTTCCAAACCATCATCAGCTCGTTAACAGTCATTTCTGACAGCACTGCTACCATTTTCAGAGTCAAATCCTCCATCACTACAATGCAAAGAAGCTCCAGTGAACTCACAGTTCGTTTCAACATACTGAATCTCTCAAGCTGTTATATCTAAGGCACAAAAGGGAACACTTACAGGAAATACAGCTGCCTATGTAACAACCCCAAGAATCATGCCTTTTTGCAGTTTGGGGCTTGAAACAGGTTATCAAAAAAAAAGAAAAAAAAAAAAAAAGTAAAAAGGTCTCTGCATTTAGTGTTGATTATCTAGACATTCTTCAGTGTAGCATGTCATTCTTCCTTCCCATTGAAACACACACAGAAGCATTGAAGCTAAAACAACCTTTCCTGTCATGGGATGAACTTTTATATATATCTATAGATATAAAATATATATGTGTGTGTGTGTGTGTGTGTGTGTGTGTGTGTATATACACACACATACATGCATATACATATAATATATGTATATGAAACGCATGTATATTTATATATATATAAAATGTATATATAATATGTATATTTTTATATATATATATAAAATATATGTGTGTATGTGTATATATACACATACACACACAAATACATACATATATATATACATACATATATGAAAAAATATCCCCAACCTACTCAAAAGCCCCAAGTTTGAGGAAAGGGACAAAGCAGACTGGTTTTCCTAAAAACTGTCAGACTGGGGCCACACAGCGCCATGAAAACAGAGGGTAATCAGAAGTAATTTCCTTTTTGTCCCTCCCACCCACTGACAAAGCAGCAGGAGTCAGTGGAGAAGAAAAAAAAAACAACAACAACAACAAAAAAACTTTTTGCAGGATGAGCACACAGCATTGGAGAGATTTCAGTCTGCGGTTGCATTCATTCAGTTATCTTGTGTGTTAGTGAAGCTAAAGTAATGGCTTTTAACAAGATATTGCAAAGCAAATGAAAGCTTTTTGCACCGCTATATTCTGAGGACGTGCTTTCAAAATATAACACGCCATCTCATGCACTGTAAATGTTAGAACAATTAAGTCAGTCTCTGAAGAATAAGTCAATATTTTTCTTGGCACAGACCTGAGTCCGGGCATTCAATACTACTGTTCTGATAACACTGAGAACTGCTGGAAGTGAGTAGTAGTAGGAATTGACCAAGGATGTTGTTCCCAGGGAGTGGGGAAGCCACCGCACAGAAATCAAGCCTTCTGCCTGCTTTGCTCTCCATCAGGCTGTGCGGTCACCCCAGCACCTCGGATGTGGTGAGCCTCAACAGTTTGCCCTGCCTTCTCAAGACTAGGTCTGGGAAAAACAAAGGAGATAACACTGCCCAATTTCATATGAGATTTCTGTGCAGGCCCATGTGAAGCAGCAGGTCAGATCTCATGTTCTCTACTCAAAGCTCCCAGTTGGCTGAAAGACAACTGCAAGGTGAATCCTCAGTTTACCTGGAGGATTACAGAGAGAAATGGACTTCACAGCTACCACTAAATTCAAGAGTGTATTCTTTTATCTACACTGCTTCAAAGACTTTTGGGCTTGACATTTATTGCAAGAGTTGGGCAAATGTGTCCAGCTGCAAAAGTTAAAAGAAAAAAAAAATCCAACACACCACTATGGTCTGAACCTTGGGAGTCTCTAAACATGAGCTGTTCTTCCTAATTTCTGGAAAACCTATTTCAGTTGCACCTCTAGGTAACTTAGATGCAAATGCAAAGCTCGTGTAATTATTTCAGCTGCATTTACTTGTCTTGTACCTTCTAACCAGGCTGCCTTCATGGTCCCATTGCACGCAGTTCAAATCCAAAACCAAGTTACCACTCACAGGGCACGCAGATTATTTAGGATTAAGAACGCCACTATGCTTCTTTGTTTGGCTGGTGGTAACAGCGATTCTGTTCTGAGGTCTCCCAGGGGGAGAAAAGCAATACAACACTAGCAGGCGTCAGCCAGATCTGTTGCAAAATACATAGACTAACAGTTCTGGAAAAAGTTCAGTAACATATTTTAAGTGATGCAACACTTGGAAGGATAAAAATTAGGAAAAGCGGGAATTAGTTGGAACAGGTAGCAGTCTAGCACGAAAAAAAAAAAAGAGTTTTGAAGGATGTTGGCAATATGTGTAGGTACCCAGATTTATTTATTTATTTAATGAATGTTTTCTCCCTTCCTCCTAAAAATCAGAAATTTACAAGAATGAAACAAGTGAGGCCACATAGAGACTTACTTGTGAGAAGACACAATGCTGAAGTTGCAACTGGTAAGAGCTTGGCCCATTATGTATAATTAAATTGTTTTGGAACATTGTGTGCTATAGACTGGTAATTATTTCAGCCAGCAATATTAATTATATGTCTTCCTGACACTACATCTAGCCCAACATATATGTCCATAAATATTTTGAAAAATATGTACTTTAAAGTGTATCAATGGGCCAAATTCAACCTTAGTCCAGGCAGGTGCGACCTTGCTGTCTAGGTGAGATAGAAAACCAGGCCTGAAGTGCTCGTAAAACACCGTTCGTGGATGTAAGTCAGCAAGTTTCCCCAAAGAGGAAAGCATGCTGCTTGCCTGGAAATGCAAGTGAATTCACTGTCATGCTTCAGATCAGGATTTACAATCCCAACTACTGGATATACAGTGACCTGGCTTGTGCAGTCAGGAAAATAGCACAGAACCCTTGCTTAGCATGCATTTGCTATTTAAATGTAGAGCGGGATTCAGGTTTCAAAAGATTCTCTGCATTTCCCCACTAGCACAGGGTCTAGAAAAAATAACATTTTTCATCATCTAAATCATGCAGCAAAAAGCTCCACGAAGAGCAGTGGATGCAGGGAATGTGGCAAACTACCTGCAGCACCTGGCTTTGTCACAGCCTCAGTGTCTGGCCTACAGCAGCCCATGAACGTATGTGCCTCATTGCTCCAGCTGCGCCCGTGGGTTGCATATACTCACCCTCCCCAGAGCTGCGGCTGAAAAGCTTTGTGAAAAACATTATTACTCTGGAATTTAAAGGTGCTGTTTCTTACCTGATAATTTCTAATTGCAACACACACACAATTATGAGGGGAGGTGCTTCCATGTGCTGACAAACGCCGTGGGAATTAGCGAATAGGGCACGGTTGTTATGCTGTTCCATACATCTAATGTGGGATCATAGCAGTCCAACGTTTTGCATCGCTGGATGCCGAAGTAGCCTCCAACAACGTACAGCTTGTTTCCAGATGCCACTGCATGGCAGCTCATTCGCTTGGCTGTCACATCTCCCACCTTAGTCCACTGGTACGTCTCACTGTTGAATTTGTAAGCGGAGCATGCAGAGAATTCGGTATCTCCACCCATAATAAAAATCTGGTTACCCAGAACAGCTGCAGCTGTGTAGCGCCAGGGCTGGGGGCAGGTGGCTGGTACTGTCCATCTGTTTTCACACTGATCGTAGCACTGAACTTTGGGCAGCTTGTCGTGGCTGACACTGGTACCTCCGAAAGCAAACAGCTTAAGCTTCGCACTGACTACAGCTGCATTGCTCACTCCCTCTCGCAGTGGGGCAACCATGGTCCATTTGTTGGTGACGGGGTCGTATTGTTCGACTTGCTTTAAGGATACTGAAGGGGAAGCTGGAAGGCAACCTGTTGCTGCGGTGTGTCCTCCTACGACATACAAGCAGTGCTTCAGCTCGGCAGAGCCATGCCCAAACCGAGCTACCAGCATGGGAGCAGCCTTGGACCACTCCTCATGAAGAGTGTCATACACCCACACGTCTTTGGAGACTCCGTTTTCTGATCCCCGTCCCCCAGTGATATATACTTTGCAGCCTATGGCACAAGCACTGAACTCTTTCCGTGGACTTGGTATGTCAGCCTTCGGAATGATCTCCTTTGCCTTTTGGTCCACCAGGTACAGCTTGTCACACATAAAGGTTTGGCCACCCAAAAGAAAAAGCGAATGGCCAGTTTTACGGGGCCTGGCACACAGGCTAGTGACCACTCCGTCATTCTGTAAGATCTTTAACTTGCATCGTATCGACTCTTCCACTATCTCTTTGCTTTTCCTTTGCTTGGTGATAAGTTCTTCCATTGCCACGTTCTCCATGAGGTATATGGCTGGCAAGAGGGCCAGCCTCACCGTCTGCAAGAGCTCGGGCAGATAGCAGTGACGCTTACTGAGGTCGTAGTTGACCCAGTTGATAGCCGATTCATATACCAGCCTTTCATCTTCTGTTTCTAATTCTTCACTGGAAAGGAGCTGCACTACCATGTCTTTGGGCAGCTGGAGGAAGTCTTCGCTTTTACTGATACTCTGGAAGTTGCTAAGGCACATCCTCCAAGAGAGTTCATAAAGCTTGGTGCACTGGTGAGCATCCGACAGCAGCAGCATGCCAAGACAGTTGGTGGGATGAAGGTTTTTCTCCAGAAACTCTGCACAAGCATCCCTAATGTCCTGGAACTCCAGCATGTCACCAGCCTCCAGCAGCGACTCTGCATTCTCCTCGTTGATGATAACCCTGGAGGAATATGCATAGTCCAGAAGCAGCTCCAGGACTTCTGGGTGAATGGAGTTATGGAAGTTGACTTCACTGTCCTGGCTCTCTTTCAGCCCCCCACTGAACATTGCCTCAAAATAGCGGCTGCAAGCAGCCAGAACGGCTCTGTGGCAGGGGAATGACCTGTTTCCAGCATGGAGAAGTACATCTGTAAAGAGACGCTGTTGACGCAGGAGGTTCAGGTGAGTAAGGACGCTATCAGCATAGGATGACTTGTGGAATAAGTATATGTTTATGGAGCCAGTACTGGCCCTAGATTTGCGATTTTCATGCATGCTGACTGACATTTTCTTCCACACCTACAAACAAACAAAAATAATAATACAATTAATGAGACAAATAATTTCATTGTTCCTTTTAGATATCAAAAAGTGTATCTACTATTCACTATAAGATGGGAAAAAGCCCTAATTTATAGATGAGTGGACAGAGAATTGCATCTACCTTTGGCATGTGTTTATTTTTTTTGTTAGATGAGTTTCATAAATGACATACTCCAAATTTGTTGCCCAAGAGCAGGTTTATCTTGGGAAACCTGATCTCCAACTTTCATAGCAATATAGTGCAAGCATGTAAGTCAGAGGAGAAAGAAAAGGAACCAGGACTGATTTTCTCACCCTTCCCCAATCAAGACCAGCTGATTCATTACATATGTACACATGCACATGCTTGAAACATTCTCCTGTACTGAATCACAGCAGGAAGAGCTACCAGACAGAATACCTAAGGAATGTCAAAAGCTGCACGGGGAACAAAAAAACTACTAATCCCATTAGGAAGCTTCGCTTTGGTATAATGATTCCATATGCAACAGCAGAGAATGAAAAAGGGTAGCCTTAAAAGGAAAACCTAGCAAGGATCATAGGTTTAAACTTGCAAAACCCCTAAAAATATATATATTATGATTGTATTTCAGAGATTACATCTCGAACTCTGCCAGCAGCTGCCTGCTGTAATGATACAGCATTTATGTGGCCAGAGTCAGCAAAAAGTTGTGTTTTCATTGTCAGCTGAAGCCACTGAGGCATCGCTGTGATGGAGCTACCTCAAGAGTCAGGTACTCAGAGCACAAGCCATTGACAGCTGCTGGTTACTTCTGAGGTGTGGAGGAGACATAAAACACATGGGGCATACCCCATACTGTTCTTCTACTCCTGACAAACACAGTCTCTCTCTGGAGATGAATATTCCTGTTATCTGCCATGATATGTAGGCTTACATGTGATTAAAGGAGCAAGATTCCAGATTTAATTAAGAGTTGAGCCAAAACAGAGTGGAGCACATGGAGTAGGAGGAATACTGGCAACCACTTTTAGACAACGGCCAAAAAGCCACGGTGCAAATAAGAGGTGGAGCATATGGAGCCCAGTGCAAGCTATGGCTGTGATTGCTATTGTAATCATCTCACTTCTCTCTGCAGAGGAAGCTTGGAGAAAGAAGAAAACCAGACTTCCCTAATAACTATGATATTCTCATGCTCAGAGTCCCATCTTCAAATAAGGAACAGGGTGAGAGCCTACCTGGGAAGCTCCCAGTGCTCAAAGTCAGAGAATGACCCAGGGCTGCCTGTGGAGGTGTTTAACGTGGATGCACTTCCCTCTCTCACAGACTCAAACATTTTCATATTCCTGAGGATGTTTAAGCAATACTGTACAACTCTATTCCTGCATTTCACACTTAAAAGATGACACAAGAGGTTGAAAATCCTCAAAAAACTTTACTAAATAATTTGTTTTTCTAGGTTCAGATGACCAGAACCTTCAACAAAATCAACACCACAGATGATTCATTTGTCCAACAGACCCCATTTAAGAACATCCTGCTTGTGCATATGGAATATACACACACTCTTCAACAAATACAGATTAGATGCAACTTAGTCAGCACCATCCTCCTCCCTAAATAATATACAGAATAATCAATTTGTCAGATAAAACAGCAAGGTTTTGATATACCTTTCACTTCAGTCACAGGGGAAAAAAAATAAACCACCCCCAAGCCAACACCAATTAAGAAACAAAGAGACACCTTACTGCAAAACTACCATAACTCATTTCCTATAATCTGGAAAACGACTTCCCTGGTGCAGTTCAAATAGGATTGAAAAGAGCAAGCAATACAGCTCAGTAAACAGTGCTCAGTCCAAACTCCTCCAAAACTGCAAAGGAACACTTCTCATGACAGCCACAAGGCAGAGCACCTGGCTCACTCTACCATGCAAAAGTCTGAAAAGGAGCTTTAAAACCATGTTCCCTAAGCCAGCCTTTGCGATGCCTTAACACTCAGCACAGAACAATTTAGGGAGGATGGCACATCCTCACAGCACAAATCCTTTTACAAGAAAAATGAAATAATCTTTAATGCAATTGTATTAACTGGCAAAGAGTCTGGCAAATAAAGACTGAGATGCCATTCAAGGATCCTGAACACTAATCTTGGGCTAAAATTACTCACTTAATCTATAGCCAAAAAGATTACACTGACCATACACTCTCAGGTTGAAACCTGCTGGAACTGAAGGATTACAGAAAGGGTCATGGCTCAAAACATTAGCACACAAACCATGGAGAGACACAGATGGGAAGGGGAACCCATCACTGGCAAAGAATCCCCTGCAAGTTTTTAAAACTTCCACAGACTTTACCTTTTTTAATGCCATTACCATGCAGCACACAGCATTCACTAGATGTCTACAGCTTGGCTTTCCTGGCACTGAGGAACTAATCCTGCAAGGTCTAATTGCCAGGGAGCAGAATGGGAGCTAAACACCCACTGATCAGAGACAATAGAGTCACCAGGATCTGAAGACTTAAAGATGCTCACTGCCCCCTTCCTCTCTCTCCCAGTTAAGTGATAATGTAGACACCACAGCCTAAGCGTGCCATGATCTCTACAGCATGCCAGGAAACATGATTCTCATCCTGTACCCCTATATGCTGGGGGAACTCAGAACACACTGAAAACTTTCTTTTACCATGCAGAGAGGATTCAGAAAAAGGGCTGGTAAAGTTCATGTCAAAGGCTGCAAACACAGCCGCTCAGGTCTTTCACGGGGCTCTGCACTCCTGCAAGCACCACTGGCGAAGGATCGCTCAAAACGAGCCCACAACCACAACAAAATAGATGCAAACTTAAAAAACCCACCCTGCAGCTAAGCACACGTTGGAGGCTAGTGAGCTACAGACCATATGCAGAGGGGAGGAACAGATCACTGCACGTTACCCAAGCCCACCCACAGCCTCAGTAACAAACGCTACTGTTAAAAAATGGAGAGATAGGCTCTCAGACTGCTCCTGAGAAAGGCATTCAGCATTTCACCCCACTAGAACAGAAGACTGTGTCTTTCTGTGAGCGATGTCATGTCTTATGAACCACTTGTCCATTTCATATACCCTGGTCTTTAACTGTTCCAGTAACATCACCTTTATCACCACAATGTCATCTATTGAGAAGAATTCAAAGTATGCCAATTCACATTTAAGATAAGCTAACATATTTCCCCAAACAGAGCAAAGATACATATCTATACGTATCTCTTTCCTCCGCTGTGGTTGCTGAGATTAGCTCACACATGGACTAGTCAAACACCCTTAAAGGCAATTATCACAATTTACTAACAAGCAGTGTTTCTGTAAGCGTCCTTTAGCAGGTCCTAACAATTAGCTGGGTCCAGAATCTCACTGGAATATTAAACGGCATAAATGACATCTCTGATTTCTCTATTTGCTGCTGGAAATTATGCAAGCCTCAAATTCTTCAGCGGAGGTAATTTACAGTCAGTGAGCAAATGTTCATCTTGAATAAAATGAGTCAACTCCCTTCAGGCAACTTTTCCTTAGAAATAATAATATTTGTATGTAAAAGACAAGAAGTGGTCAGCAAATTACAGATATAGATTTTATCTAGGAGCAGAGGTTCAACCAAGACTTTGATTTATAATTACACTTCAACAGGCTACTTGTCACAGCAGCCCAGTAGTAAACACTACTTTAAGGCTGAACAAGACTCCCTGCCCTACTTCTTTGGAGCTCAGCAGCATGCAGGTCTCAGCCTAAACCAAGCGTAAAAATAGGTATTTTCAAATTACTGACACAGCCACGGTGCAGAGTCATTTTACTACGACCCTGTAATTACTTGGGGCTGGTTGAATTTTGTGCAGGATCAGTGAAACGGCTGGAGGAGAGGCAGTCTGCTGTACGTCCCATTGATTGAACCGGTCCTGCCTTCAGCCGCTAGCCCCGCAGCGCTGCCACCAGCCCCGCAGAGCCGGACCCCGATCCCGCCCCAGCTCCTCCAGGAGGACCTTGGCGGCTTCCTGGGACCTGCAGCGGGACGGAAAGCAGAGCACGCTGCTCCTGCAAGGAATGCAGCGCTGCTCACCGCACGCAGACAAAGAAACCCGGCTCTGGATTCCCCGCAGCTCACCCGGTCGCGATGCCCAAGCGACTCCCCCTCCCCGCCCTCTCTGAAACCAAAACTTCAGTTTTCCTCCCCAGAAACAGCGCGAGGAGCCCGGCCGCCTTGCGCTGCCCTTTACAGACCCACCACCACGTGCAAAACTTTCTGCTCGGGGGCAGGCGCAGCCGCTCCGCAGCCAGCCCCGCGGCTCCCGGTCCCTCCCCACCGCCGCCGGGGGGTGTCGCGACCCCCGGCAGGGCTCCCCGGGGGCAGCGGGGACCCCCGGTGCCCATCACCGGCACCTCGGGGCAGCACGGTCCGTGCCGTGCCCGGGGCGCAGCGCGGCCGCGGAGCCCCCTACCCCAATCCCCCCGTCCCGGAGCGGTGCGGAGCCCTCCCGCTTCCCTTCCGCGGCCGCGCAACAGGTCGCCGGGCACCGACTTACAGCAGCGGCTCCGCGGCGTCCCCTGTGCCTCCGCGGCCGGCGCAGCGCCGCGCATGGGAGGGCAGCGGGGCGCGGAGGGGCGCGGAGGGGCGCGGAGAGGCGGCTGGGCAGGCTGCGCTGCCGGGCGGAGGTGGTGCCGCCGGAGGGAGGCGGGCCGAGCAGGGAAGGAGGGGAGACAGAAGGGAAGGAGAAGGAGGAAAAAGAAGAAAGGGGCGGCCGCTGCTGCTCCTCCTGCTTCTGCTGCTGCTGCTGGCACCGCCGGGCCGCAGCTCTGCCTCGGCGGCGGAGCGGGGAAGGGGTATATGGGCGGGGGGCGGGCGGACAGCGCATGCAAAGCGGCTGGGTGACACCCGGGGGAGGGACGTGGGGGAAGCGGGCGGCAGCACCACCACCAGCAGCAGCAGCAGCAGCAGCAGCAGTAGTAGTAGCAGCAGCAGCAGCAGCGCTGTCACGTAAGCCCGCATCCCGCACGGGGCCGCGGGGCTCCCGCGGGTCCCGCAGCGGCCGAGAGGGAGCGCTCCGCTCGGCAGACGGGGAAAATAGCCGCCCGGGGTGTGGGACAAGCAGCCGGGCTCCCGATGTGCGCGGAGCCCCGCGGAGGATGCGCGGAGCCTCGCACCGCAGGGTCCCGAGGGCTGCGAGCGCCGCGCTGCCCCTCGCCCCGCCGGGAAGCTGGAGCCTGGCTTTAATTATTTGCCCATTAACCAAGCATGAGAAAAACGCTCTTGTGCAAAAAGGCCGATTTCGGAAATAAACATTTTCTAAACATAACAGCGGTGTTTACACAATGGTATTGTGCAGCTCTCAACAACAGCAACGAAATTAAAAATGCACGACACCCTTCTACACATTGTGCACAATGCTGATTTGCCATTTGCTAACACAGTTTGCCGCAATGGCATTAGTCTAAAGAAGCTTGAAGGAAGATAAGAGCAGTTATTTGCTCCCACCAGCAGGAAACTCCTAGCTGCATGTAACAGTTTGGAGAATTCATTTGTTCCCCATAAAGAAATGTCACCTACATCTCTCCTGTTGGAGAGAAGCCTTGTAAGCAATTCACTAGCTTGCAGGGGGTTACTTGTATTCCTGCTGCTGGACTGCAAAGACTGCAGATAAGCACACACTCAGCGTATAGCAGGACACATCTGAAATTCTACATTCTACATGAGGGCCAGGGGAGGTATGCAGGCGCAGAGAGCGTGCCTAAGCAGAGAGCAGATGAGAGTAATTTGTTTCACAGGCTATTTCTTTTTACAGTACTGTTTGATTATGACATGAAGAATTGGAGATTGCAAGGTCTGAAAATGTTGTGTATCACTATGTAATAAATAAAGTGTATTTCAAAGCTATCTAGGTGTGAGAAGCTCTTGGAAATTGTAAATGACCCTACACAAGAGGTACTCATGGACTCCATGCTCACTTGAGTCAAGCAGGTCCAGTGGATTTTGAATTAGGCTGTGAATGTTTGACCTTTCTTGCACCATAGATTGTCCATATTGCGAGTCTGGGTTTCTCCTTTCATCATAATATTTCCCACAAAATATTTTGATCCTTTTTTTCTCCCAGTTTTCCCCAGCAAAGCCTGCAGAGATTCCACTCAAATCCTGCCCTAGTGGTGCTAATTACATTATGGTGAATTCTCCATAGTCAGGTATCAGAAAGTCAGATTTTATCATCAAATACAACCAATAAACAAGGGATACATCAGTTCCTGCAGTGTTAGATCTGTTCTGCTCCCTTCAAACAGGCAGATGAGTGATCACCATGAGTGAAAAACAGAAATGGCAACGTTATTAATCTATTGCTCAGTGATGACATCTGTGCCATGGGACTGATTTTGCTCATTGTGATGAGGAACAGTCAGTGAAAATTGAAGTCTGTAGAGAGTACAACATACAAGGCTTACACAGCTGCTCATAGCTCACGTATTTGAACAATACTCTGGGTGACTAGAATGAGCTAGTAATCCTATAAAAGATGGACCAGATGAAGTACTGGTCTTCCTTGTCCTCCATAAAACAAGGAACCTGTTGAAGTTAATCAGGGCAGAATAATTGGATGAGGCAAGACATCATCTGCTGGGGAAACAGCTACATGGCCAGACAACCCCTTCTGCATGCATGTAAGTCAGCGCACATGCACTGTATGAAACAGGGCTGCTGGTGGGAGCAGAAAGGGGAGGAGAAGAAAAAGTAACCCTGTAGTCCTCTGCCAGTTACATATCTGAAAGGCTTACAGACCACAACAGTGGTTCTCCTGAATTTCTTTCTACAAGCTCCTTTTCATACCAGATGACAAAGAGCATCCATAACACCTCTGCTCCTCCCTGCATGGGGGTTAACACCAGGCAGCTCTGGTTGTAAAGGCAGCTTAAATCACATTTATAACAAGAATCCTTGCCTGGTTATCATGGGAGAAATGCTCAACAAATCAACCTGGTCCAAAGCAAATCTTTGGCCCAGTTTAAATTGGTCTAAGTCAGGTCACATTTAAACATGGTTCCGGTTGAGCCAGTTTTGTAGATGGGCCAATCTGTATTTTGACAATGCTGAAAACAAAGTTGGCCTAGCCTATCCCAGGACATAGCTTAACATGCCCACTGGACTAGTTTAAACATGTTTCTCCCAGTATTTGTATGCCAGGATCTTTGAAGTGTTGCTAAATATCATGATTTTATCACAAATCACAAGATAATTGGCATTTTTCTCAAAGCCTCAGCTTCTAGAGTCATGTGAAATTGATAATCTCTTAGGGTTTGCATTTATTTATTTATTTGTTTTAATAAAAAAGATTTAACAATGACTTTGTGGAGTGGAAGTGTGGCCTTCAAAAATAGAAGGCGTACAAAACCCCAAATATTTTCTGTTTTAATCTCTGGAATTTTAAGTGCCATGTTTGACTCCAAAACAATTGGGGTAGCAAAAACTTCTTTGTTCAGCTCAAATCCAGCTTGCTATGCTTAGAAGCACTGCTGGTTTAACTAAATGAGTTTCACCTCACACTTTATTTAAATTGGCTTGGCTTCTGTGTTGAGACAAGTTCTTGGATTCTTGAATGTATAACAAACTTTATAATATGGCTTTATTGACACTTAAAAGTTTTGCAGGCATGCCTTTGTAGCTAAAACATCTTCCAGACTACCCTAGCCACACCAGCAAGAGCTCTAACACAGACAGAGCTCTACCAGCAAAATAAACTATTTATCAGTGCAGGCTGTTACATTCAGGAGATCGAATTTTTTGTTTTGTTTTGTTAGTATCAGCTGCATCTACACTAGCAGGGTTTGCCAGTACAGCTATCTTGGCAACCCTTTTAAATGCAAACAAGCTGTATGTGCCCGCAGAACAGACTGAGATCTCATTTTTAATGCTATTAAACAGCTGTGTCTTGGGCTTTTGCCTTGTTAGACTCTTTTAACCACATTATTTTGTTCAACTGCTAAATAAGCAGCATGGGGTTAAATGTATTAGTGTAATTTATCTTCATTCCTTCCCAATTTACACTTTGAATGAATTAATTAGAATGATCTAATTAACACTGTACAATAGCAGTACCAGTGCCAGAGATCTCTCAGGGGGATGTGGCCAGGAACACCCCTCAGTGATCCACACCTGCTTTTCTTATCATTTGTCTTTGATGAGCTTCTCCAGCCTGGCCTGGAAACAGAGGTTTGGATGGTACAGCCCAACATGGCACTGTGCTTGCTTAGTCCCAGAGACTATCTGAACTGTCTGACGGGAGGTCAACAACCAACAGTTATTAGCAGCAATTATGCCAGCTTTTCCATTTGTTTTGAGGGGAGAAATCCTTCTTTTCATTGTTCTCCTCACCTCTCTGTATGCTGCTTTTTTTCTAAAGGATTACATTCAGACTGTCCCTTAGATGTCATTCCTGCATAGCATGGCAGCTCAGCATGAAAGGAAAATGTCTACTGCTGTCTAGAAACTAGCAGCACTAAGGGGCAAATTTTTGTGTAAGTGACATGTAACTGCTACTCTCCAAGACATTTATACTGCCCCAGTGGGACAAATGGTTGTAAGGTGGGTGTTCCTTCTCTCTTGGAAAGTACGTGAACACCAGAACATTTGAAGACAGTGAGCTATGACATTATGTAATTCTTAAGAGAGAGGACATGTCAGGCCTTGGTTTCCATTTAAAAGTAAGTATGTTTTGCACAAAATGTTTTCCAAAAGGATCATTGTGACTTTAAAACAATGTTATAGATGTGGATAATGTCTGGGCTGGGTGAAAAACAGAAAGATTTTTAAGATTTCTTAATCCTTATGAGAAACCCTGGGAAAAGCCTTACTGTTGCATCTAGTCCAGAATTCACAACTCTGCACTATTCCAGCAGTACATATATACAGAAAATCAGTATTGAGAGACAATATGTCTTAGGCTATGAGGAAAAGCCTTCCAGTTCAGCTTTTTGTAAAGTCCCTTTATGCATCTGATCATTTTCCAGTTCTTATTGCTCTCTAGATACCCCCAAAAGAGTCTCCGCTACCTAACTTTTATGTTTTGTCTACTCCGTACTGCCTGGACTCTCTCTTAGAAAGAAAAATCGCTCTTGGTCAGTGAAGACAACAGTGATAACGACCTACTTTTGACCGAGTTGGATTAGCAAGGGGTCCCAATTATTTCTGGTATGCAAGCTACTTCCCACAGACATGTGGCCAAGAGCAGTACAGGGAGCACTGCTACAAAGAGTGGTTGATGCCACTTCTTGATACCACTTGTGACATTTAGCGTCATCACTGTCACATTCAGCAGAAGTCTTAGCACCTTATCCATACATTTAGGAGATTTCTGTGCGTATCCTTGCTGCCTATTCCCCCCTCTGCACGGTGACTCCACACGGGCAGTTTCTCGCTTCTTTTCAGGAGCTGTCTCCGGTCTCGGTGCAGACTCCGGGCTTGCAGCCGCCTCCCTCTGCTTCTCTCTTCCTAAGTAGCAGTGGCCCCCAGTGGTGACAGCTACGCCGGCTTCCCATTTCAGGTTATTCCGGTCTGTACTGAACAGTCTCCATGCTCTAACAGGAACGTGGCCTAAGGACTAGCGAGTTCCTCACATCTTCCAGTTCTGCTGGGACTATGGGCCAGTTCCTTCGCATCCCTTCCAACCCCTACACGCCTAAGCTTGGAAACAACCAGTGCTGATCAGTCTCTGAGAATGTGGCTGTTCCTTACATTATCCTTTAAAATGTTTAGGCTTTTAGAAGGGACCAGGTGAGTCAGTGAACAGTGTGTCATCTAGGGAAACCCCTAAACGACTGAGTATTTTGGTTGTTTTCACCTTTTACACGAGTATTGAAAGCAGGAAGACGACAATGTATTCATGCAAATGAGTACATTTGGCTATGTAAGGACAGCAATACACATCTAAGCAGCTATGCTTACATTCTTAAGTAGCAGTACACATTGAAATACAAGGTATTTAAGGTCTTTTAATACTTGCGGGCCATTTAAGGTCTTTTATTCAAGGTATGTAAGGATAAGGACTTTTGACTTAATATGGGAATACACATATTTTTGGTGCTGCAACTTTTAGTTGCTGAAGTGTGAAAACACAGATATGTGTGCATCCAAAAATTTACATTTTAGCTTGGGGACTTGTTACACTGTTCCCCTCACTTACATACTATTTTGCCTGCAAATTAGAAGGGAAGTCTCTCTTGAACAATTCAGGCCTGCTGAACTGTCAAGCCAGATACTGACAGACAGCACCAAAACAAACAAGCAAAATCAGACAATGCATAGGAGCCAAATGCTTTCTGTCTCAAATTTAGGAGAGAGTTTCAGACTTTGTCAGGTAGGTAAGAGAAAGCATGAGAGAAGAAAACTTTACTTATTCTCTTCCTTGGTGCCTAGGAGACATTAAGCTAATCTGTCTTTACGGATGTGTTAAGTAGATCAGAACTTTGGGTAGAAGCTCAGGTTGTTCAACCTATGTATCACTGTAACTAGCATCTACTGTACCAAATCAAAGTGGAGGCCAACACATTTTCACAGAATCACAGAATGGTTGAGGTTGGAAGGGCCCTCTGGAGGCTATATGATCCAATGGCGGGGGGGGGGCGGGCGGGGGGGGGCTCGACAAGGGACACCCAGACCAGGTTGCCCAGGACCATGTCCAAGTGGCTTTTGGAGATCACCAAGGATGGAGAAGATTCCACAAACACTCTGGGCAACCTCTGTTAGTGTTCAGTCACCCACACAGTAAAAAAGTGCTTCCTGATGTTCAGGAGAAACCTCTTGTGCCCATTGCCTCTTGTTCTGTCACTGGGCATCACTGAAAAGAGCCTGGTTCCATCCTCTTTGCACCCTCCCTTCAGGTATTTATAGACACAGGTAAGATGTCCCCTGAGCTTCCTCTTCTCCAGGCTGAACAGTCCCAGCTCTCTCAGCCTCTCTTCACGGGAGAGGTGCTCCAGTCCCATCATCATTTCCATGGCCTTTCCTTGGGCTCTGTACAGTATGCTTATGTCTCTCTTCTACTGGGGGGCCCAGAACTGGACACAGCAAAGCAGGTGTGGTCTCACCAGTGCTGAGTAGAGGAAAAGGATCACTTCCCTCAACTTGCTGGCAACACTTTGCCTAATGCAGCCCAGGACACCATTAGCCTTCTTTGCAGCAAGGACATATTGCTGGCTCACGTAACTGCTGGCTCATGTCTTGTAGTCATGTTTTCCATTATCATATACACACATCTTAAAGCACTAGTTTCCAAACTACAGGCTGTGAGGTCATGGGAAGTGGTCCACAGAACGATAGTAAAATGTAAAGTTTATACTGTTTCCTATTCAAAAAGGTTGATGATAAGAATACAGGAGAAATTTGGAAGCTCAACATGGTTTGTCGGGGACCACTGCTTTAAAGAGACAGAGAGTACAGAATTTCCTGATTTTTATGAGTTTAGGACAGATCCAGACAAGTATTTTAAAGCAAGCTTGTTTGTGTAAGTATGGCTTTATTAATTTTCCTGCTGAACAATTCACCACAAACATCTGGAACAGCCTTATTAGTAGTTTTGAGGCCGCATTAATTCTGGATGTTCTTAAATAGCATTTTTTACTTAAGAACACTTAAGAAAGGAACACTTTTGAAGGCTCTTGGCAGAACATGAGAAGGTTAAAATAATCTGTTACCTAGTCTTATTCTGTGAAGCTTGATGATTGTGAAGACTAAGTAATCTGATTCCATACATTTTAACAGGATGAAATGTGTCCTATTGAGCTGGTATTTCTGTGGTTTAGATCAAACTTTTGAACATGTTGCCTACAGCAGGGGTTGTTTCCCAGGCATTCTTATATGCACAAGTAGCCTCAGTATCCTCATCAGCCTATGTCTGTTTAATGAAAAGGACTTAAAAGGACACATTTACTTGTTTTAAAAGACTTGTTTATGTACTCTCTCAAAGCATTTATGTGAGACTTTATTGTTCTTGTGTACAAAGGAAACCAGTGAATTGTATGCTGCCACAGAGCCCATGTATTATACAAGCACTTATAGGTTCTTTGTGAGGTTTAAATCCTTTATGGTACTGGTTTGTTTTTTTTTTTTTTTTTTTTCCAAGCAAGCCTTTGTAGAAGATGAATTTCCTGTTGGTGCAATGCAGTGGTGGTACATTTAGATTTGCAGCAAAGCCTTTTTTAAAAAAGGGGAAACTTAGGAGTGAAGAAAAACCTGCATCGTAATAGGCAAAACCTTGAAAATTCCATGTTCAACAGTGAGGGGAAAACCAGGTTTCTTAGCTGACTTGTATTCCAAAAAGGCCTATTACCTCTCCACTCTAAATATTAATTTGGATGATTTAGTTAAGCCTAAAACAATTCGGAGGGCTTAAACTTGGAAGGATGCTTAGTGTGGGCAAAGCTTCAAAACTTTCTTAATACAATGCGGCATTTACTCTGGTTATTGATTTGCATCTTCAAAGCTCTGCTTTATTTTAGGCTAATGGAGTTTAATTAGAGATCTGATTGCTGCTGAAAGTAGTAAAAATGAAACTGTTGGTGCTTTATTTGAGCTAAACATTTTCTGGCATTTTTCCCAACCTCCAGGACATGTCTGGACACATTTCTACTTTCCTACCTGAAGAAGGAACACTTGGCATGTCAACATATGTATATTTTGGCTTAAATAAAAGACAGTAGTTTGGAAACACAAAAGACAGCTTCTGCCTTTTGTAATAGGTCGTGTGTTAATATGTAAAAGAGGTAATACATTAAATTACGAAGAATTTGAAGTGCATAGTTGCAAGATAGCTAACTGATCACTTGGGCTTTCTTAAAGAAATGTATTTAAGGTTTTAGCTGACAGGCAATTTCCTCTTCAGAATTTACTTTCCTCTGTTTGTAAACTTGGAATTTTGCTCACACAGACTAACAAAGCCTGGTGATTTACCACATCCAAATAATTGATTGGAAAAAACATTGGGGTCTCTTGAAAGGATTAATGCAAACTCAGCTGTGGAAGCAATTTTATCCTGGCTATAAGATTAGAATATGCGTACTAGTACATTTCTAGATAGTTTTGAAATTCATTGCTTGTTGCAATAAACTGCACATATCATAATAGATATTATAGAATAGGATAGAAAAATATTTGAAAGCCTTGTCATATCACAACAGATGGAAGGAGGCAGAGGAAAACAGCTTTAAGACAGTGTTCCTCACCAAGCAGTTGTCAAGCACCCATAAATGGATTTTGTACTTCAAAAGTATTGGTTCAAAGTATCTAACCAGAAGTCTCCAAGTGTCCAATAGGTTGTGTAAAATGACAGTATACATACAACGGTATGCACAAAGCCCAGCCAGAACTTGTGTTTGTACATGTGTAGTGTTTGGACATGTGTAATCTCATTTTCTCTGATAGAAGCATAAAAATGAAAATGATGTAAGTACCTTACATTATCAGTTGTATGAAAATTCATCAGACTTGGAAATCTGGCTTCAAAATTTCTCAAGCAAATTTTAGATATTTTTTGTTCATATGAAGATTGAACATATGTAAAAACCTCAATAACTGCTAACATGACTGCTAGATTTTCATGCAAATGAAAGCTTCATGAATATGCAAACAGTCCTAAAATTTGCCTGGAGGATTACCTGAGCTCCTATGACTAAGATACTTCGGACACACCTTCTGTTTTTCTTCCACTAAAGTACACTTCAAACAGCTTTCTTTCTGCTGGGGTCACTGTGATTCCAGTATGTTAAATGAGGAGAAATCTTTGAGGTACACAATATCTGAAAAAAATCATAAGTAATTATGAGTAATCATAAGTAATTTATGAGACGTTGATTTTCCCAGATCACGATCTAATCAAAAGGAAAGAAAGAAAAGACGCTAAGAAAAATATGCGTAGAATTTTCATTTACTATTGACACAGCATATTTCATACCGTTCTTATAAAAATAAATAAAGAAAATTACTTTAGGCTGTCTCTCAGAGAAGTTCTAGTGAAGAATTACTTCTGCAAGAGAGCAGTGTTGTCAAAAGAAACAGTTATAAATTTTCTAGAGTTCCTACTTTTTATTTTCCTATAAATGACATTAAAGTGTGAAGTTCTAAAATGTGCATTAAGTAATGAGGTGTGGTTTAGTTTTTCATTGCTAATGTATCTCAAAAAATAGGCCATAGAAATGAAAATACATTTAAAATACTGGGCTCCCTGCCTATCCAAATATAAACCATAAACTTTTTGTCATTGACATTCAGAATAAACTTAAAACAAGCACTAATCATTAGACTTCTTACGTTTTTTTTTTTTTTTTCTTTTAGTGTATTCTAAATATTCTCTCTATATATATTCAATATATTTTATCATACCCTAATGTACTTCTGTATGAAAAAGATCCAGTCTGTTTTTTAAGGGACAAAAATAAAATAAAATAAAATAAAATAAAATAAAATAAAATAAAATAAAATAAAATAAAATAAAATAAAATAAAATAAAATAAAATAAAATAAAATAAAATAAAATAAAAATAAAATAAAATAAAATAAAATAAAATAAATCCATTGATAATTTCTTGCCACAACAAGATTTATAAGAAGAGGAAATCTCTTCAAATCTTCATGCTTTTCCAAGCATTAGATGGTCATGGGTACAGCCCCACAACTACTGTCGTGGAATTACCATTACATTCACACATTTGCTTGCAAGATGTAATGCTTTAGACGCTGCTTTTTAAACCGTGGTAGTCATAAAGCCTGGGTTCTTCTCCCTCTCCCTGCCAGTGAGGTGGCAGATGCCTGCCTCAAGTCACAGCCTCGGCAGGCTGGGTGGGACGCGGACACCCCCTCGTGGCTCCAGCTGGAAGACGAACACACTGGCACCAGCCAACGCAAGAAACTGCCGAGAGCTTGCGAGAAATAGTCTTAAACTCACCGTTAGGCAGCCACTTGTTATCAACATAACTCAGAAGGTATCGGCTAAATTCTGGCTTTGCTGAAAACAATTGAGAGAATATTGGAGACGTGGTTTTGTCTCAGTATTTAATATAGAGCAGCACAATTATGCTCAGTGAAGCAGCTATGCATTTATATATCCCAGGCTCATGGCTGTAAAACTAACTCTGCCCTTCCCTCTTTAAATACTTCCCTCCTCACTCCTTTATTGTTACTTATTATAAAATTACTTATTCTATGTAGATAAACACATTCTTAAGGAACTCATGACAGTGGTACTTTTTCCCTTCCTGTTTTCTGCATATATTTATTTATCTTTTGCACATTCCTATCTTGCTCCTTCTTGGGATGGTGCACTCAGACCACATCCTAGCCATTAATAACATATTTCTCACTGCTGCCCTCCTCACTTAGCAGTATTTGTCCATGAAGGTAAAAGGAGCTGCAGAGAGGGGAGCCTGCCAATTGCACAGCCAAAATACACTCAGTCACGCCCTGGTAACGGACTGACTTTGGAATGACTGCACAGATTCCATCCCGATAGGTTTTGGTACCACACCCCCTATCTGATCCACTTATTTCAGTAAATCCCACAACCATGCAAAGATAGGCCTGACCTGTTTATGCCTGGAGGCACGGTTGTCCACTCTACCTCGATCTGAACCAACAGATTAACTCAAAGTTTCTGAAGTACGTTTTCTCAGCATTATTAATTGAGGACTAAAACCCAGCTACTGTGAAGTCAACGGGAGCTTTGCCAGTGAATGCCGATGCCTCCGCTATTTTATTCCTTGGCTTTCTATGCAGGAACTGCCAATCATGCTGTATTACACAGTAAAATTATTAGGCATCCAATCATAATTTCCACAAAATAGAAAGAAGTTATCCTTTGCCGGCAACAGAATCAGGCGCCTTCAGCAAACCACCAAATTCCCTACATGTTTCTTTTGTTGGAAGACTCAATTCTAAATAATTTGACTTCAAACAATAATTTCTGAACTGATACACTAAAACATTATGCCATCAAGTATACATAACATCAAACTCCTGTCTGCAAGCCCATTTTATGACTTTATTTTTGCTTCTTTCAGGAGCTCAGTATTTTAGTTTCCTTCTGAATAGCTAAGCCTGTAAACCAGACAATGGTAGAGTCCATGTTTTTTATTCTGCACAACTAATATGGAGTGTCAAGAAAATATAAGATAACAAGTAAAAAATCCAGATCTCATTTTCATCAGAAAATCAACTTGGGCTTTATAAAAAATGTGTAGTTATTACTTCAGACTCTTTGCCTAGAGGTATGTATTTCTGACTGAGGTGTCTTTTTTGTCTGACTATTTTTTAAACAAATAATAAATCTACATATGACAAAACATGTGACTAATCAAATTAAGCAATCTACTTAAGTATTGACACGTTGGCACAGCAGCTCTTGGCAGGACTGAAGGCAGTAGACAGGTAATGGTTTTCAAGCTTCTTCCTCTCTTTGTTTGCCTTTTACCAGTTCCAAGAAGTACAGCCAAGGCAAAAGCCACCTCTGAACTTCTTTCTGCAGGGTTTATATTTCAGAGCTCTTAGGAGGAGAAAGCAGGAAAATGGCTGAATTTCAGCAACACAACATGCGAGTGACACAGGTCTCCTCCACCAAGGGGTTTGCTTCAAAGTTGTTGTGCACTATCAGCACAGGTTGGAGCATTACAGTTCCAAGCATGAGGTCCAATCTGATTGCACATTCCCCCTGTCCACACAATTGACTTGAATGAAGCTGGGTTTTTAATCATTCTTCATCTGACCATGCACAGTGTTGGAAATGATGATAGAAAGAGGCATTAAATGAGTAAACAGTTCTTTCATAGAAGTAGCATGAAGAACACTTACACAAAGCATCCCAGGTAATGTGAGTTACTAATTACTACAAGAAGCAGAAGCTAAATAAAATGATGTGACCACTTCTGCTGACAAATTAAACTACAAATACAACACATGCTGCATTACAGCTCACTGAACAAAAGAGATTACTTACAGATTTCCAAAAGAGAAAGCAACATCTGTTACAGGGGTCCATACAAAGAAAATACTACTGTTTAACTGCAATCAAAACCATTCCACAGCTCTTAAAATCCACAGTTCATTTAAAATGTATTGTATTTTATTTGGAACTTGATATTTTGTAAGGTTTTCTTTATCACTTAAAGAAAAACCTTTTCTCCAAAATACCATAAATCTTGAAATTACAATAAATCTTGAAATTCTTTTCAACAGGTCTTACCCTGTACACGGAGCAACACTGTTCATAAATGCCTTTTAGTTACATTGTGGTAGCTCTTTCGATCATGATTCAATGTTTACTTAAATCTGTCTTTGAGAGACTCCATAGTCACAGCCTTCAGATCATAACTCTCACGTTCCACATTGTACCATAAGTGAAACTAGTGCAATATATGAAACACAGTACACATTAGTTTTTGGGGTGTATCAATAGCTACACTAATTATGCATTAAAGGATCATTTATTCATTTCATCAACACACAGAAAGCCTATTTCGAAGCTAAAGTTTTTCCTTATATACACATAGCACTTTTAATATAAAATTCATAAATTCCATGTTACTCTTCACTTTCCCAGCAAAGTGATTAAATTAATTGAGACCTGAGATTCATCTGACTATAGTACATCAAATTTTCTTTTTTGTATGTGTGTCAAAATCATAGAATATTGGCTGCAAAGGGTCTTTAAAAGTATCTAGTCCAACCTCCTGTTCAAAGGAGGGTTACTTTTGAAGTTAGATCAGATTGCTCAAGGTCCTTTCCATGCAAATTTTGAAAATTGCCACAAATGGTGGACATTCACTTCCCTCAACCCACTGATAATGGTCTTGCTAGTATAGCTGAGGATATTGTTTGCCTTCATGGCTACAAGGTCACTTTGCTGACTTGGGTTCAACCTGCTGTTTGCCAAGACACCCCGTCCTTGTCAGCAAAACTGGTCTCTCACTAGCCAATACCCAGGTGGTACCAATGCATAGGGGGGTTCTGTGCCAAGTGCAGAACTTCATGTTTGTTGTTGACATTCAAAATGTTCCTGCTTGTTCCATGGGTTCAAGGTTTCATGGAACACGTTGCCCAGGGAAGTGGTGAAGTCACCATCCCTAGAGGTGTTTAACGAAAGGGTAGATGTAGTACTTAGGGATGTGGTTTAGTGGACAATATTGGCAGTAGGGTGATGGTTGGACTAGATGACCTCAGAGGTCTTTTCCAGCTTTAATGACTCTGTGTTTTTAATGACTCCATGTTTTTAAGATTCTATGGATTTGTATATGGCCAGCTTACTTGAGTATTTCCTAATTTGATCCTCCTCTGCTATGGATAGTAACTCTCTCCCCAAAGGTTGCTTGTAGTCAGAGAAACTTGGAAGGCTTGGAAGAAGATTCTGCTGGTAAAGACTGATATGAAGCAAGTACTGGGTGCCTCAGCCTCTTCCATGTCTTTACTGAATTAGGCATGTCCCCTGCCTAATTCAGTAGCAATCCATATTTTCCTTGGTATTCCTTTTGCTGCCAGTGTACCTGCAGAAGCACTTTTTCCACTTCACATGCCTCACCTACTTCAATACCAGTCAAACACTGATGTTGATAACGCCATCCCTGCCTGTTTTTGTATTCCACCTCAACAGCATATCCTGTCTTCCACTTCCAGTATGCTTCCTTCCTGTGTTTGAGCTCAGTCACATGGTCCCTGTTTGACTACATTACTTTCCAAATGTATGATTTGTACATTGGGATAATCTAATCAACCAATAAACGTCAGGCACAAGTAGACTGAGTCTACTTGAAAACGGGGGGGGGGGGTCAACATGTCTTATTTTTCCACACTCAAAAAAAAAAAAAAAAAAAAATCAGATCCAAGCTTTTAGAGACCTCTAATATTTTGGCTTAGAATTAATTTTATTTTTTTCTGATGGAACCACTTCATCTTGTCCTGCATATTTAAATAATACATAAAGGCTGAGACATTTTAATGCCTTAGCTCGTCTCTGCCAGAGCTGTAGATTTCATATTAAGCCCACATGCAACCATTGACTTATTACTACAGACAAGGACAGAAGCACTGTGTGAACCTTGGACTTGAATATCGGGCCTTTTCCTCTAAGCCATGGTTTTCTTTTGCCTTACTCAGTGATGTTACTGAACAAGCATATATACCCACTCTACTCATTACAGACTCCAAACCAAAAAAGAAGGAGACACAAATCCAGGGAGAGTTCTTAAAAGGAGAAGCCCAATGTCAAACCTAAATTGAAGGATGCCTGGTTGGAGGGACTGATGAAGAATATAGATAAAAAAGTAATCTAAGCACAGTATTCTGGGCCTCCTGAAGTTTAAGATTACAGGGATTTAGAAGAACTATAAAAGAAAAAGCTGAAATAGTCAAGACAGGAAATGATTCAAGCATGAATAAGAATTTCAGCAGAGGCAGAACTGAAGCAAGGAAGAAGCCTGGCAGTGCTATAGAGATTGTGAGAGATCAATGACACACAACTGAACTGTAAGGGCTGTTGTGGGCTGAAAAATCAGTTCAGTCAGGCTCAAGAATTGTTTCAAGAAATCTGGCCTTCGATACTGCAGAAAGTAATTATGTAAATTATTGCATTAGTTGGACTGCTCTTACAAAGTGAAAAAAAAAAAAAAAAGTCATAGTTGTCAAGCTAGCATCCCTGCAATTTTTCCTCCCCTTCAATAAAAGTTAAGGTAAGGGGAGATGTACTAGAACTACAGTGGTATTCCTACAGGTATTACCGATACCTGTTCAAGACTGGACTCAGTACACTTGCTTTAAAATAATCTGTAATATATATATTTGGAAATACACCTGCAGATGATTAATTTGTTTTTGAATAAAACAAACATTGTAGAATAAAAGAACAGCTAAAGAAACTGTAAATGATTTGACATTGACTGCTCTTTTACAGGTGATGATCATGGAAAAGGACATGGAACAGAAGTATTACAGCAAACACAGAATATTGTAGGAACATCTTATGAAGACAGACTCTAATGGGCTCAATAGAAATCAGAATGGTAAATACAAGTAAAACAAGGGTGCCATTCCTGAAAAAGCAGAGATAATTCAGGCTAAAAATAGTAAAAAAAAAAAAAAAAAACAAACAAACAAAAAAAAACAAAAAAAAAAAAAAAAAAAAAAAAAAAAAAAAAAAAAAACACCCTTAGATGAAGAAAAGGTGTAAAGGCACAGCTGCATACTATACTGTTCAAGGCTGTTTAGAAAGTAACAATGACAAAAGCAAGAGAGACAGAGCTCAATGGAACCCCTTCTCCACCCACTATACATTAAATTCACCTTACTTGAAAATGCCATGCAAGAGCATAAAAATGGAGACTATGCAGCTGGCTTTTATGCAAAGCTGTTGTCTTAATTAGAAAATGTGAAAGTCTGATGAATAAACATAAAAGAATTATTATTTCATAGACCTGTAAATTTAACAGAACACAGTCCTAGAGAAGAAATAAACAACTCCTAGATCAAAGGATTCATAGAACACCTTCACTGGAGGAATAAGTAGATATTTATTAGTTACCATTTTCTTTTTCTTTCTTTTTTTTTGAAGCCAGCTCACAATAAGTATACAGCTTAATGTCAATTTAAATTATATCTACAGTTTTCTGACAGATTCATTTGCTTTTCCAGGTTTATGTCTAACACACTGACAGTTTCTAATCAATAGGAGACAATTCCCTTTGAGAGTTATTAAAATATACCTTGCATTTAAATGCAATAAAAAGCACGACTGAACATGCCTCTGTTCCTCATAACACATAAATACCACATCTGGTCCATAAAAAACATGCATTATACAGAGGTTGTATGAATGCCAGATACATATTATTACATGGAACTGTTTTATCCATCTAGCCTAATTTCCAGATGTTTTATTACTTGTAGACAAGAGTATTGTCAAAACTGTTGCTGGAAGTCCATTTATTTCAAGAGGGCAAGGTACAGGGAGAGCAACTTAAGCTACAGGAAATGTTTGCGATACAGTTAATGGCAAATCATGTGACTGAATCATCAGTACTATCATGTTTAAAGCGATGCACTTAAAAATTCAATTTCAGACTAAAATTTCAGTAGACTGCATTATAAATAGTCACTTACTCCTCCAGCAGTAAATGGCACATAATTGCAGGTAGCATTTACAAAAAAAAAAAAAACAAACAAAAAAAAAACAGAAGAAGCAACTAATGGAAATGAAATGGAAACTATTAGTACAACAGGTACTGGCAACATTTCCAGCAACATATCAAGCAGTTGGGTAAAGATTCTGGATGTTCAAAATGAATATACTTTAATTCCTCTAATGTGGAATTGGGCTGTGGGTTTTTTTTTTTTTTTTCCTTTTTTCTTTTTTTTTTTTTTCCCCTCCATAAGGAACAGATAAGTGTTTCCAAACTATATCTGAAATGCAAGTGATGTTTCTCAAGGAACCACATGACATCTGAAGACTTTTTTCGGATCACCCCCAAGAGTGAGGTGACTAATGCAACAGTAAGAACTGTGAATGCTGCGTAAAGATTTGCATCATATGAAGTAGAGGAGGGGATAAAAAGATGTAGGTCAGTACATAAAGGAAAGGAAAAGCAGCAGGCACTATATCATAAAAATGGTGTTTCACCAAGATGTCAGAAAAGACAGGACTAGGATTAGCATGAGTACAGCATTGTAGAAATGAAAATGTTGTAAGAATGCCACTAGAAAGTACACACTAACATAAGGGTTGGACAGTAACCACTGGTTTTCTTTGTAATGAAAATATACCTCATTAAGTGCAGGATTTGGTTTAGCAAAGCACTAACTATACTGCTATGTGAAAACTACCAATGAAAACACACTGATTTTTAGAATATTTAGAGTTTCAGTAAGACATTTCTGATTTTATCTCTGAGAAAACTTAGAATGATTACAGTAAATTTGCTTTGGAATCCCATTCAAAATATCATCATATAACTTAACCTCATAACTTCTGTTTCTAAGAAGTAACATTGACCCTAGGCTTTTTTTCTGTCCTGCAGCATTTCCTATACTGTCATTGACAACCTAAATGTTCCTCTCCACAGTTCATTGTGGATTCTGTTTCAAATTATATACTACCTCTCACACCCTAACTTATTTTTCAGTAAATCCTGAGCAGTAACATGTCCCTGTAAAAAATAAATAAATAAATAATCTTAATGATAAGCTAAAGGGAGACATTCCTAATAGTTTCTCAGTGTAACCAACAGGCTATAATCTATTTTATTTAATAATTCCAGTTGAATTATTTACTTCATTACCTCTCTTCAGATTTACTAAATACTAACATTTCAAACAGATTTACACTATATCCACTAAAAACTTAGAAAACATTTCCAAATCATCTGAGATACATAAAGGCTGTAAAAAGGATTGTAAAGTCAATTTCAGTCCCATGAATACCATGACCCTGTATTTATCTGAATTCTAACGTTAACTATTAACATGTCCCAAAGTTTATATATGATTAAAAAATGGGAAAGTATTAATCATCCTGTCCATAAAAAATAAGGTGGTTATTCCACCATCACTGATAGTTCCTCAGACACAAGTTAGGATGATCACCAATAACACACCCAGCTTCTCAGGTTAAGGCCTGGCCCACTACAGATATTATCCCTGTTTTCTGAAGACAAGCTCCAATGACTGCCTTATTGACTAGGATTTCAGCAGGCCCCTTAGACCAGTCAGACAGCTTGTGTTTCAGTGTACTGTCAACTATAAGACTGTGACATCTTAAATTATGGAATGAGAAGCTGTGGGACTGTGCACAGGGAACTGTCATTGGTAAACAAAAGATCCATCAGTGGAAGTGAATAGCCAGCTGAATGACTTCTCAACGTGGCAAGCAGCCAAAGCCAGATTTATGACCTCCTTTCTCAAAAGGTTTATGTACAATGATTGAGATTACTGTGATAAGGCTAAGGAGATAATTAATATTTCTCAATGTATGCATTAACCTGATCGCAATTGCATGATTTCCACCCCTTCTCATTCCAACTGTTTGCTCTCTCATAGTAAATGGAAAACAATCTCGACAGAGAGCATATCTGATTCTCTGTACAATTGCTCAGAGAGGATAGAGCACATAAAAGCCTCCTGTGTGTGAACAACAACAAAAGGAGAGAGACAATGCACTTGTACAGAATATTTTTCTTGCAGCACTGCACATCCTATGCAATGATTCTGTGCTGGAAACTTAACTGAATTATTCCTATTTGGATCCCATAAAGAAACACCGATTTAATTAATCTTGAGGCTCTACATAACTCCTGCTATTGAAAGTAAAAACAACCCAGCTTCTCTGTGCTGCTAAATATCCTGACACCTCTAGGGATCAAATCTGCCCTTTAGAATATGTCTGTACTGTATCTAACAGAATAAAATTAAACTTAACTGACTACAACAATATAAACACATAATAGTGAGAGAATTCAAAACAAGCATTTTGTTACAAACATCATAAGACCTACATCTTTATGCTCAATATGGATTTTTTTCCAAAGCTAAGAACATAAGGACTATAAAAACTAATAGTAGTGTTTATGTTAGGAGGTCTCCAAATACTTTGCAAAGGAGACGGCTCTCCACATATAACATGCTAGCCAAAAACATAATAACCAACTCACAGAGATGGAACAACCCCAAGCTAAAACAGAACAGCTGCAAATTACATGGAAGGTAAAACTGGCCTCATCCTCAGGCTTTACAGTAATGCATTCACCTGTATCCCACTATCATTTTTTTTATTGAAAGCATCTGCAAACTCTCAATACAATGCTCTTTTTTTTTTTTTTTTTTCCAAGAAAAAGAAAACCATTGTTAAAAACAAAGCGGTATCCTCATTTTACCCCTCTGGGGATTTTTTTAATATACTGTTACCTATATTGCTGTCCAAAACATAGGTTATTCCTTTTGTGGTTCTCAAGAAATCCAAGGAAAGGAGAATATCCATCTATCTTTGATTTTCTGGATGAGAAAACATCAGTCTTGATGTACTCTGGGTCCAGTTTGCATGTATGCTGTAATCCTAACACATGTTCTTGTTTCATTTTATAAGGACCAGTGGAAGAGTTTGTATTCACTGGCTTTTTTACTGCTCCATAAAGTATGCTTTTTCTGTAATCAAAGTTTGTGATAAAAAAGAAATGAGCTTAAGGAGGCTCATTTTTACCTCTTTCCTCTATATCCACTGTCCACTCCATCCTGCATTCAGGAGTCTGCATTTAACATTGCAAATCAAGGTTTTAGATTATTTTCTTCTTAATAGACTACTCTGCATGCAGCTCATTGCTCTTCAGGATTGTGGTCCTGTTTTAAAATATGGAAAATAAGTAACAATTTGCCAGTGCTAAAAAATGCACCAGACCTAGTTCACCAAAGCACTGGAACATGTTAGCAGCAGGCTACACTATCTGAGATTTTGGACATACAGATAACACAAGCACCACAACAAATTTCAGGAGCATCTCTGCCAACTTCTTTCTGTCTAGGTGATCTGGCTGGTCTCGAACCAAGATTTCATTCACATGACTTTAACTCACTGGGAAATCTGGAGTACTGAGTGACACAAATACCCTTTTTCTTCTCTTCTGCCTTCTATACAAGATTTACTCCTCTTCTAGAGTGACAAAAATGTAGTAGAAGCTCTGTTCCATGTCCAGGTCAGCTCTTCCTGCATCCTACCTGTCCCAGCACAGCAAGGCACAGTCACACTGGAGCTGCAGAGTCTCTCTCTCCAGCTGTAGCAGGGCAGAAAGGAGAGGCATGGCATAGCCAGGTGGCACAGAGCAGCTGAACCTACTTAAGGGTATCCAAGGAGGACAGAAGACGAATGACAAAAGACAAAAGATGATTAGAGCACTGTACTTACTAACTTGTGGTATCGCATCCATTTACCTCACTAATCAGTACATATACTTAATTTAACTGTAGTATATAATATAGATCTTCCGTAGTTGGCACTAAGCTGCAGCAGCATTGAATATAGAGCACTTGCAGGAAAAGATGTTTGCCTCTGTGCAGAGTAGACTAACACCACAGCAGGTCAGCCATGGCTTACCTAGTCAAGCCTCAGAAACTCCCCAGATGAGATACTGTGACCTCCCTAGACAGCTTGCTCCAGTGCTGCCCCAGAGAGTTTATCAGCCCATATTGATGCACAAAGCAATTCTACACCTGCACACTTCTCATTGGAGTTGCATATTTCTTGTTGTCATTCCTCAATGACAAAATAGAGTAATATTTATTTTGCAGCACAGCATAGAGGAATTCATCAAAGAAGCTATGCACATGGAACTCAGGGGCAGTTTCTAATCAGCTAACAAAAGATGCAGATGATATTAATTGCTATTTTCATCATGCTGTAGTTTCACTTCATGGGTATCATCCCCAGGCACGACAGCCAAATGCTGATTCAGTGAGAGCACAGCACCACCTTCTGCTGAAGAGAAGGCTCCAGCAGGGAAGAACAGCTTTCAACATCTTGCCAGTTAGTATTTCTGCTTCTAAGGAAAAAAAAAAAAAAAAAAAAAAAAAAACAAACACGTTACCTCTCTGTACAGACCTCACTCTCTTTGATTATTAAAGAAGTCTCTGACATGAAACTTGTAAGAGTTCTCTGCTTTGAGCACAGTGTGGAGACTGCTACTAGGTGATTCTGGGGAAATTCTATAACTCCACCACATTCCTCTGACAACTTGCTTCTCTAGGAAACATCTTCCAGAGCCTGTAAAAACAGGCAGCTTATACTAATGCAAAGCAATGGAGGCAAAAGGATCTGCAATATGTAATTTATTACAATGATGCAACAGCAATGTGACTAACATGTTCTGACATTAATTTAGCCTCAGATGTACAGTAGTTACGTTTGTATGGATCTGTCTTTTGTTCATTACAGATCAGCAGTTGTGCAGGTGCCTTTCTGTACTGCAGCTCTTTCCTGATTCACTGGTCAGCTCTGCTGTGCTGAGATCTCAGAAGCCTGATGTCACCTCCCTAAATGCTGCTGGGCATACAGATTTGGTCCAATTCCATCTTCACAGCTCAGGAGATATAGCATCTAGCCAGCAAACTGAACACCTGGTCTACATGTTATGTTGCCTTGTCATATGATCAGCTGGAGCTGTGCTTGGACCCTGGATTTTATTTTTCCCAGGACACAGCAAAGAGGCAGGATGCCCTAAGTACTTAATATCAGGAATCTTTTGAGGACATTACTGTCTCTCACTGCTATTATAGCTGTCTTGTACAAACTAGTCATCCTCTCAGAGTCCTCTCTCCCCAGCTGAGTTGCATCCTCTCTGTATATGTAGAAAGAAGCTCCAACATGCTAAGTTTTGCACTAAAAGACCTTTTAATAGCTCGTAGTTCCTTGGCTGAAGGAATGCAGACGCAGGAATATAGAAAGACAAGAAGCTGGAGTCCATTGTTCATATTTGTGAAGAATTCTGCCCAGAAGAGAGTCAAGGGGAACAATTGGAGCTATTTTTAAGGACAACTTTATTTAGTAGAAGGCCAGAATTACGTAATTAGGCTATGTTAAAAGATCTGGGGATCTCTAGGTATGGGTCCTAGAAGTGTGAGAAATTCTCCTTCTGCTTGAATAGTCCTTACTCATGTCTGCTAAAAATAGTGACACCTTCTATTCCAGCAAATCCTCACCCCTTGTCCTACCTTGCTAAAACATGTGTGTGGTGATGGACAATGACCCGAACAAGCAACAACAGGTAATGATCCTGCACAAATCATTACTAAGGAACAGTGTACTTGATTACGTGATTCAGCCTTTTTCCTCTTCTGATACCTCATGCGATCACTGGACACCAGAGAACCAGGACTGATGAAACCTGAAGACCCTGGAGCAGTAGTTCTCCACCAGAACAGCAGACTCTGTCAGTCCAAAGCCCCCAAATCCTCAGTCAGCACTATTCTAGACCTCAGAATTCCCAGACAGCTGTGAAAAAGACAAACCAGCAAAATACCATGAGGAGTTTTAAAGTCATCCAATAAATGCAGTAAACTAAAATGTTCCTGCATCTGGCATATGCTGACAATTTCTTCCAACATCTCTTTTTCGCACCTTCCAGGGGCTTAAGTACTGAAGCCACAGATTTGATTCAGTACCAAACATGTCATTCAGATTTTCTTGTATTCACGTAACAGAGCAAATACTGAAACACTAGTCAGACAGTAACACACAGAGAGGCTGGAAACCTAAACCACAATTCCCTTTACAAAACAATATATATATATTACATATGCTGTGTCTACACTTTGCTTTGTAGATAGTTCACATACTTACACTAATCATGCTTCAGGCATGTGCATCTATTCACAAACTGCCCTTGCTATTATCCAAAGCAGCTTTGGCCTATGAGTTTTCTTCAAGTTACATCAGTTAAACATCCTGTTTTGGTTAGTTCTCATTCCTAATTACTTACGTATGTCAACATCAGTACCAGCATTCTCAGCATGTAGCTCACACACGGGTCATATGTAACCTCCTTCCATTTTGAGATTCTCCTTGGCCAATAAACATACTTGAATTCTGATGGTCCTAAGCAGATGAAGTGTGAGCACCCAGTGGTCACTTGCAGAGTTTCTAGGCTGCTGGGGGTTTCCAGCCTACTAGATTTTACACCCCTGGCATATAAAGGATGTTCTTAAAAAAAAAAAAAACAAAAAAAAAAAAACAAAAAACAGGCCAATCTGTACAAAGAGTCAAAGAGTCATCAGAAGGAAAGAGAAGACATGTCCAGAAAAACTTGGACATACATGTACATCATAGAAAAGACCATGTATGAGCTAGGAAATCTAAACATCTAAACATCTTTTGAGGTCTTTAAAAGACGTTTAGATGTTGAACTTAGCAATATGGTTTAGTGGAGGACTTGTTAGTGTTAGGTCAGAGGTTGGACTTGATGATCTTGAGGTCTCTTCTAACCTAGACAATTCTGTGATTCTGTGAAATCACAGTGCAAGTTAGGAATTCACAGTGCAGCAAGTCACACCCTGGTAGTTGTTTACTCCGTTTCCATACTGCAGAATCTTCACAAAATTTCCCTGCAGGAAGTTAATGTGATCAGCTCTTTGCACTACAAAATTATGACTCTAACTTACTCTGCCAAAATACCTCCTTGTTGGCAAGACTTCAGCTGAAGTACCCTGTGCCATTGACCAAGACAGTAAGCTATTGCACGTGAAGGTACTATTCAGACTCATGTGCAAAACAATCTAGCTCATACAATGGAACAGCTGAACTGCTAACAGCCACTGTGAAAACATTTACTTGTAATTTAAGTCAGTTTCAGTTAACTGAGAGATTTAGCTGAGCTTGGAAATGCAGCAAGTAAAATATCACTTGATTTCCAAATAAAAGGAAAGTCACACTTTCTGTTAACTTCCATAAAATTTCTTTCAAAAATTATTGGACAGGCCTTTAACATACTCCAAAAACATCTTCAGGAGACACCAGGGTCCAATTACCAGCATGGTCATTTCATAGCCTGGGTAGTAACTTCCCCTCATGTTGTCCAGACTACAGTGGCCACAGAATATTACTCAGTGATAAGTCACCATTTCCTCTTTGCAACTTTGCTATTTCTCAAGTAAGGAAGGGAGTGAACTGCAGAGACTGTACAGTAAAACCCTCTGCACACCTGGAAACACTGATGAGAGAGCTCTCATCAGTGTGAGTGCCACCTATAGCCACAGTACAATTGGAAGATCTGAAAGCCAGATTCAGTAACTTGAAAACACCCTTACCACTTCCTCCCATAAAAGATATTTCTGTCCAACTCTATTCCACCATTTTGATTAGTAAGGTGAATATCTGAGATCCCTTAATGTTAAAACCATTTTTTTTTCCATATCTAAAGAGTGTGTGTGTATGTGTTTTTGTGAAGGAATCTGTTCCTTGAATTCTGCAAACAATTCTGTTTCAGAAGTCAAGTCCAGCTAGATTCATGTCATGTCATATCATGTTTAGCAATCTTTGCACTTTTTCAGACTTCCCAGGAGACAGGGTTAGACTAAAACTAATTAACACTTAACTTTTACCTTACAGAATGCAAAAGGCATCTCTAATAGAATAGGGGATGCAGGCTTCTTACCTCAGAAATGATTCACTTCTGCACTTCTTAAAATTTCCACAAAAATACATAGTAGTACATCTCGTACTCATTTTGTAGGTATTTATGAGCTGTATTATTATGTAAGTCTTTACAGACATAGATAAAAGTACATTCCTGGTTGTTTAGAACAAATTGCAATCTAAGCAAAATGTCTACAGTAAAAGAGAAGACTTTGAGCAATAATCAAAATCTGTACTTCTCACAAGCATGACATGAAATATACAGAACAGGATAAGGATAAAGCATGACAGCTTTCCACACCCAAGACTTGGAGCTAATAGTGGAGCACAGTGATCTTTGAGAGATACTTTCATTGCTTCCCCAGGCTGTCCTATAAACATTTCACTGATTCTTTAAAGCTGCATTTGCTAGCAGCAGTACAGTCTGGAAGCACAACCATCTGCCATCATTGAAGTTGGCCTTAATTATCACTTGATGTATCAGCCTATTTACAAAGCTGAAAAAGAAAACCAAAACTGAACACTTCTCTCTCTAACTGTGACACTTCCTTGCCCCACTATAACGAGTGCCTACATACAGTGGAACTCTTACCTGAAATGTGTTTCCATTGTCAAAGCCTCCTTGCACAAATGAGCTTAAAACGTCTTAGTTGAAGTGCTTTCTCCATCCCTATTCCCAAATGTTATGTCCCCATTTTGACATTTCTACTGATAGAAGAAAAATTTCCATCCTTCCCAGACTCCTCCTTTATCCACTATTAGTCCTTTTACTATATCTCATATTATCTCTCTCCTCCACTGTCAACATTCATACTTGATTCTCTGAAAAAGACACAGTAGAGACAATAGGTGATTCTGTAAAACACAGAAAAGTTAGTTGAGAATTAAACCCAACAGTGCATATTCTTCATGCCAAGGAAATGATCATGACACATCTTGCCATTTGCATGTTCTATTAATAAATCTCACTGAGAAACTCTCTATCTCTCAAATTCCTTCCCACAGACTAATAGGAAATAACACAATACCTTATAAAATTATCACAGAATCACAGAATCACAGAATTTTCTAGGTTGGAAGAGACCTCAAGGTCATCGAGTCCAACCTCCAACCTAACGCTAACAGCCATCCACTAAACCATATCCCTAAGCTCTACATCTAAACGTCTTTTGAAGACTTCCAGGGATGGTGACTCCACCACTTCCCTGGGAAGCCTGTTCCAGTGCCTCACAACCCTTTCAGTGAAGAAGTTCTTCCTAACATCTAACCTAAAACTCCCCTGGCTCAACTTAAGCCCATTCCCCCTCATCCTGTCACCAGGCACGTGGGAGAACAGGCCAACCCCCACCTCGCTACAGCCTCCCTTGAGGTACCTAAAAAGAGCGATAAGGTCACCCCTGAGCCTCCTCTTCTCCAGGCTGAACAAGCCCAGCTCCCTCAGCCGCTCCTCGTAGGACTTGTTCTCCAGGCCCCTCACCAGTTTCGTCGCCCTTCTCTGCACCCGCTCAAGCACCTCGATGTCCTTCTTGTAGCGAGGGGCCCAAAACTGAACACAGTACTCGAGGTGCGGCCTCACCAGAGCTGAGTACAGGGGGACGATCACCTCCCTAGCCCTGCTGGCCACACTGCTTCTTGTACAAGCCAGGATGCCGTTGGCCTTCTTGGCCACCTGAGCACACTGCTGGCTCATATTCAGCCGACTATCCACCATCACTCCCAGGTCCTTCTCTGCCTGGCAGCTCTCCAACCATTCCTCTCCCAGCCTGTAGCTCTGCTTGGGGTTATTGCGCCCCAGGTGCAGGACCCGGCACTTGGCCTTGTTGAACTTCATGCAGTTGACCTCAGCCCATCGGTGCAGCCTATCCAGATCCTCCTGCAGAGCCTTCCTACCCTCAAGCAGATCGACACACGCACCTAACTTGGTGTCATCTGCGAACTTACTGAGGGTGCACTCGATGCCCTCGTCCAGATCATCGATGAAGATATTAAAGAGGACCGGCCCCAGCACCGAGCCCTGGGGGACGCCACTAGTGACTGGCCTCCAACTGGACTTGGCTCCATTCACCACGACTCTTTGGGCCCGGCTATCCAGCCAGTTTCTAACCCAACGAAGCGTGCGCCAGTCCAAGCCAAGAGCAGCCAGTTTCTTGAGGAGAATGCTGTGGGAGGCGGTGTCAAAAACCTTGCTGAAATCAAGGTAGACCACATCCACAGCCTTTCCCTCATCCACCCAGCGCGTCACTCTGTCATAGAAGGAGATCAGGTTCGTCAGGCATGACCTGCCTTTCATAAAGCCATGCTGACTGGGCCTGATCGCCTGCTTCCCCTGCAAGTGCTGCATGATGACTCTCAGGAGGATCTGCTCCATGAGCTTTCCTGGCACTGAGGTCAAACTGACAGGCCTGTAGTTTCCCGGGTCTGCCCTCCGGCCCTTCTTGTAGATGAGCGTCACGTTTGCTAGCCGCCAGTCGATTGGGACCTCCCCTGATAGCCAGGACTGTTGATAAATGATGGATAGTTTATTAATGATAGCCAGGACTGTTGATAAATGATGGATAGAAGTGTCCTTATCCATCTTAAGTGTCCTTAAGATGGATAAGGTGTCCTTATTATATATAAGGACACCTTATAAAATATTGGTGTCCTACCTTCCCTAAGAACATATAGGACCATTTGTTCTGCTGGTGTTATGTGGATGTGTTACCAACAACTGATACGAAGATTTGTGACTCCGGCTGCAGAGCAGGTGTAATGTATTTGGGGAGGGGAAAACAGAAAGAAGTTCTTTGGATAGTTATGGGGTGTAGTTATGAAGTTCATAAGAGACAAAGTAATGAAAATGTGCTGTCTGGACAGAGAGTCTGTCACATCCTTGGCTCAATTGTCCTCAGTACTTGGCTAATTTAAGTGTGGCTATTTTCCCTGTACGCTTTTGAATAAGAATTTTATTTGGGGTATAATTAACCTAACAAAGTTACATGATATTAACAACTGAATTAAGCCATGTACATTTTGTCTGCCTTTTTAGCTGTCTTTAAGGAACTGAAAGGTGGAACTGCATGTGTTTGGGATCCATTCAATTTTACAGATCTCATGTCCTTTCCCTACCAATGAAGTACAGAGGAAAAGCAAGGGCACTTATCAACCTGTTGTTGTCTGACCTCACACCCCATATCTCTGCAGCACCAACCCAGTCTCTTTTGTTGTTTCCCCTTGATATGTTCCTCGAAATGACTTTTTTTTTTTTTTTTTTTTTTTCTAATAAGAGCTTGTTGTCTTGAATAACACCTACGTGTTCTCCTCCAACTCCTCATGCACATCCTGGAAGCAATTACAGTCCTGGCTCTGCAGTGTCCTATGCTCAGTGGAAACTGCAGTGAACTCAGCAGGCCTCTGGCAGCTCGGCAGCCAGCCGACACGCTAGGGGGCTGCAGCCTGCAGTCAAGCACTCTTTTATAGTACAGCTCCTTACCTAACCTCTGTTTCTTCCCTGTGAGTGTTGAAGCAGTCACCAGACGTAACGTTAAACTGGGTTATATTACAGCACTTCAAACACAACTGCATCTAAAAATACTGATGCAAACTCAGGTTGCTTGTAGTTATTACAGACACTACAGGACTTTTGAGACAGATTTCCTCAGAAAATGACAGCATGTTTGTATCTGTCCACTCCACGCTCCCATCAAATAACTTTTAAATTCCGGGGGTCATTTTCAAGCAAAACAAGCAGAGGTAGACGTCTCAGGGATACCAAGTTCCTAGAAGTTGCTTCAAAGCATACGACTAAAACTAAGAAATGTGCACTTCATGCACTTACATGAGGAAAGACCACCTGTTGTCCTTAATTACCAGAAAATCCACCCAGTGAAGAAAAAAATGCAAATCTGATTTCATTACAAAGTTGTGCACAAAAGAGCTTGTTTAAACAGTGGCATCAATAAATAAATGTACTTACTTGGTGTGGAACAGCCTTGTTATACTGAAGCTACAATGACAGAAAACAGAACTGAAAGCAAAAATAAGATCAGTTGCATCTACACCAACCAGTCTTTTAGGATGGTCAGGCTGGTGAACACTTATCTCCAAACAGCAGGCTTAGTTTAGCAGCATACAGCTGACCACAAACTTCCAGCTAGTCATCATTGACTACTCTGAGTAAGTACTCTACTGAGAAAGTAGGGTTTTTTGATGTCTCATTTGTGCTGAGGAAACATGAAATAATCTGTATTTTCTAAATATGCTTAAAAACACAAACAGAGGTAGATAACGCAAGCAGTTCAGTTAGCACACTTGAGACAGTCAGATCAGGAAACTGGAAGAAAGCAACAAGCAACCTGAAACCTGTGCCATAACTTGAATATCAGCGTGCAAAATCTCCCTCTGAGACAGCCTGAAGAGACCACAAGGCCATTTCCACATTGATCTTGCTGCGTGCAGTGGCGGGATTTGGAAGTGTTAGGTGCTGTTGCCAGTTTGGTATCATATAACCAAGAACTGTTTTTTACCTGTAACTTGACAAGGCTAAGTAACATCTTGCCATGTATAACCTGCATCAAACAGCTTCCATCAAGGCATTACACTCCAATTGCATAGACGGGCACAGCAGATGACAAGAACTGGATATTTTGTGATCTATTCCTTTCATGTGCAGTTCCACAGTCTAAACAGGCCTGGCATAGTCTTAGTCTTTCCTTGATCCTGCTCCTTCCCACATGCCATCACCTTTTCTTTGATGAGGGAGGTGTTCAATCAGCTCCCTGGATTTGCTGACTCCGCCATCACACCAGCCTCAGTGCAAGGCATCAGGACCACGTCACAGTACTGAGGACAGCAGCGAGGACTCACCTCCTCTTACACGCCCGTGCCACCCCACCCTGTAATTATGCACGAAATGGGTGAGGCTTCGGCGTTTTTCCGGGCAAACAACCTCAACAACAGCAAAAGCTTCTTCTCCAAAACCTTGAGTGACACAGCCTAGAAGAGGACAAGCCCTAGAAAAGAAGAGAGATTTTGTTTCTTAATAATCCCACAGCAAGATGCCTGTGTTCCTTACAAACAGCTGTAAGCTCCATTATGGAGATGCTATTTTTTTAATTTTTGCCTTAAGGGTCTGTTTCTTGATCCGGAGTGTCCCCAGAGCTGACCTCCCACAAAGGGAAGATGACCGAGGGAGCGCTCGCTGACTGAACCTGCAGTGCCCTGCAGTAGCAGCATGCAGGTACGATGAGCTCCCCACTGCCATCCCGTAACTGCTGTATCCGCCTGAGCAACAGCGATGGCACGCCACTGCTCGTGCTAGGCATGTAATTAGCGGTGGCTTAAAGTCAGGGTGGCTTTCCACTGGAATTTCCAGCTCTCAGACACATGACTTGCCTCCTGAACGCCTCACGCCGACTTCCAAAATCTACACCACCATCTGCCAGAACACCTAGCTCACTTAAAGCTTAAGACACTTTACCGAAAGCGAGACTTGTGCTTACATTTACCCCTCTGCCCAGTTGAGATACGTTCTGCAGAAATCCTTTGTAAAAAATAAAAATAAAATAAAAATCCCCCAGGACTGCAATTATTTTGCGACAACAAACGCGATTCTTAAGATTTTATTTCACAAAGCCGTAATCCAAAATTGCCACAATCTCTCTCCACACACACACACAAATATGAACTCCCTCCCCCCCCCCGCCCCCCCAACCCCTCTCCTCAGCCCGTGACCCGGGGGCGGCCGTTGCGCTGCGCGGCCCCGCCATGAGGCGGCCGTGGGGGCGGTGCCGCGGCCGTCCCGTGATGGCGGAGGCGGGGCGGTGGCAGGGGCAGGGGCAGGCGGTGGCGGCGGCGGCGGCGGTGGTGGTGGACCGGCGCGGGGACGGCCCCGCAGTGCCATGGGCAGAGCCATGGGGCTGGCAGGGCTGCTGCTGGGGCTGCTCCTCGTGCCCGCCGTGCTGCTGAGCACCAGCCTCGGCCGCGGCGACCCGCCGCCGGAGCCCGAGCTGGGGCTGGGGCTGGGGCTGGGGCTGGGGCTGGGCGAGGGGCCGCTGGCCGCCGCCGCCGAGGACTCGCTGTGGCCGCTGCCGCAGTCGCTCCGCACGTCCCGGCGGCAGCTGCAGCTCGCCCCCGACCGCTTCCAGCTGGTGCACGGCGCCGGCTCCTCGGCCGGGCCGGGCTGCGGGATCTTGCAGGATGCCTTCCGCAGGTCAGCGGGGGCCGGGAGGGGACCGGGGGGGAAGTAGTCGGGGGTTGCCGGCGGCCGCCTGAGGGTGTCTGTGTCCGCAGGTACTACGAGTACATCTTCGGGCAGTCCCGCTGGCGGAGCCCCGGCCGGCGGTGGCCGTCGCTCCGCCGGGAGCTGTCGCAGCTGCAGGTGGTGATCGCGGCCCCGGAGCCCGGCTGTGACAGCTACCCGCGCCTGGCGTCCAGCGAGGCCTGTGAGTACCCCGCCGGCTCCCACACGGCGCTGTGTGCTGGGCTGCAGCCCGCACCGAGCTGTCAACTTGCTTAGGATTTACAGTCTGTGATTTCCGCGGTTTGGTTGGTGTTTAACACGTTTACCTGCTAGTAACTGAGCAGTCAGAGGTGCTGTGCTATACCCAGTTACGTGGGGTGAGATCTGCACATAGTCAAGGCACCGTCTTTTCTCTCAGCAAGGGGTGTGGGATGAAGGCTGGCTTTGCTTGTTCATCTGCTCACCTTTCAGATATCTAAACCTGAACTGTGCTGGCTCACGTACCTGTTATTTTTCCTTTTCAAAAAAAAAATAATAATAGAAAGCATGCAGTCAAACTTCTCGTCATTCATCCTGCAGGGCTATAAATACACTTTCATTCTACTGAGAGCTACAAAACAGGATTAAAAATAAGATGACTATATTACATTTGGCACACAACAATTCTTTAGTTCCATGACTCAAGTCCAGATCGGAGAAAAACTCAAAACTGACTACAGAAGTTTCTTAACAGCACAGAATGCAGCACCTTCAATTTATCTGGCTCTGTCTGGAGATAATCTGTAACAGTCTGGGCAGTTGTTTGGTATCCAGGATACAGATTCCTAGTAAAAGATCCTTTTAATCTTAAGCCATACATTAACAGCAGGACTAATTCTACCTGACTTGTGAAAGAATGTGTTGATTTTAAATGCACTTAGCCCCTTTTGTACACATAGCCAAGTAGTGTAATTTTGCTGTGCAAATTTTTCACACATTTCAATGCAAACAGGATGCAGCAGCAAAACTGCTAATGCTTTAGAGTTCTTCTGCCATGGTCAGGTTATTACATTGCTTTACTACTTGGTGGACTTTGAACTGCTTTCTGAACTTGAGTTCTGAACCAAAGCTGATTCTTCTTTTCTAAAAGGGAATTAGTTGCTGGATGGAGCAGTTTGGTTCATTTCAGTAGCTATCCCATAGCAAGAGTATTGTATACCTAACCAAAGTACAGGTTATCTGCCTTTCTCTCTGCTGGCTTCTTTCTTCTTTGTGTAAAAGGTTCCATACAGACTTACAAAACTTGTTGTTCTGCATTCGTTTAAGACACACATTCAGAAAAAAACGTCTCAAAAGCAAATCCCTGACTAGCCTACAGGTTACCAAAAAAAAAAAAAGAGAGAGAGAGAGATTGCAGTTATCTTCTAAGTTCTGTTTCTTACCTAGAACTTCCAATGTACACAGAATTGTCTGTGTTTAGGTTAAAATTGAAGTCTGGGATACTTTCTTCATGTCCCTGAATTACTTTTCTCTGGTAGTTTAGTCAAAAGTTTGAACCATGTAATTTGTAACCAACCCCTCCTTCAGACTGAGGCAGGTGCAACAATCTACCCCTCCAATACTTGCTTATTTACCAGAATTTGTTGAACCATCTTACATGGAAAAATGAAATGACTTGTTTTTTTCCCCCAGTACTTTGTGGACAGTAACACTTCCTCAAACACAAGGTGGGATTGTTATGGATCTTTTCGGATAGTATTCTTCATTTTGCTTACCTTACTTCATCTTACTGATACCCTACACATGCTCATTAGATGTTTGGTATTTTTGTTCCTTTTTAATGAGATCTTTATGATAAGCACCAAGTAATATTACTTAACAAACCATACCTCTAAAAAAATATGTAAGCATGACATATCTAAAGTGAATATAAAAGGAGAAGTAAAGTTCTGTGGTTAGGTCCAACTTAGTTACCTAACCCTCACTGCCTCCATATTAAATGCAAAAACATCAATTGAGCTAAACTATTCTGAAATTCAGGCCCATGTGCAACACTGAACATTCCCATTATTAAAACTGTATTTTTTTTTTTAGCATCTTACTTGTTAACTGCTGTTTCAGACTAGTAGCTTACGCAGTTTTGGGAGCCCATAAATGAAAAATAGCTACACAGTATCACCATTAAAAACAGAAATAGCATTTATTAGAATTAAAAAAAAAAAAAATCTGCAAAAAAAAAAAAAGGCAAACCTAAGAATCACTTAACTCCTGTTAATATTGTCCTATCAATTCATGCTTTCTTGAGGAATATTTTTTTTTTCTTCTCTTTAGATTATTTAACTATAGCTGAGCCTGTGGCTGTACTGAAAGCAGATGAGGTATGGGGTGCTTTAAGAGGTAAGTCTTTCCATATGTACTTTCCATATAGAGCTGTTTGTTCTGAGGTTATATAGACTGCATGGCAGAGTAGGAATCAGCTGACCACTAAGGTCTGCCCTCGTTCAGAGTTTTATGGGAAGTAAACTTGGTCATGGATCCCAGAAGGGTACAAAGGTGTGCATTGGACACCTCAGTCTATATGTTCAGCATCCCAGATCCAGTGGCACACCGTAGTTCCACTCTTGCTGTGTCTGAAATCATCCAAGCCAACCAGATTCTGGGTGCCTAAAACCTCTTTGATCTACAGTGTGAACAAATTATTCTCTGACTGCATCTAATAGCTGAACATGCAGAACTCATCACCAAAAAGACCATAACACTGAAGTCTTGGTCTGCTGTACTTAATATCTGAATTATATATATTTTTTTTCTTGCTGAATTAGGAAGTTCACCTGTTCCAGAAATGACAGGAATATATGCATGTTAACACCAGACATTGCTACCTTGCTCTCAGTAGCTTCTGTTCTATTCAAGGATTAATTTGGTACAGCTGAACTGTAATGATAATATTCAATACTTGTATATAATGGAGAGTTTGAGCTGTGCTCTCTTCCTTAAGTGGTTAAGCTTACTTCCTTAAATGTGCTTGAGCAACTAAGGAAAATGTGATAACAAGAAAGAAACTGTCACAAGGCATTCTTTCAAACTATGTGCATGCCTGGAAATAGTTTTGATCCTGTTTTTAACTGAAGTTTTAAGGACAAGTACTGTGTTGTACTCCAGATCTCTTTCTTTGATTTTTCCAGGTTTGGAAACCTTCAGTCAGCTGGTTCATGAAGATGATTATGGAAGTGTAAGTTATAGCTATTAACTAAAGGCACAGTTCTGATGAGACAGCCACATTCTATGTTAGGTGCTTTTCTAGAAACAGCAGCTCTACAAGTTTCATTAACTATTTTCTCAGAAAGTAATGTTTGTGTGTTAACAAATTGAGAAGTATTTCCTGTTTGTAGTGATGAACATAAAAAGAGAATTCTAATTCTTAAATCTCATTCTCCTAGTTTCTTGTCAATGAATCTGTTATCTACGACTTCCCAAGATTTGCTCATAGAGGAATCTTACTTGACACATCAAGGCACTATTTGCCATTGAAATCCATTCTCACAAACCTGGTAAGTGGACGGTCACGTATCATTAATAAGGAAGGCTTTTTGTTGTTGTATATTGTCCCCTGAAGTAGATAGCATTCGTGTTGAAATGAAAAGAGAACCCGCCTGACTTCTAAAAGTGAAATTCTCTAAGTGGCGATCAGAGCCTACAGCCAGAGCATACACTGGTGATGAATTGAGTGTGAAGTTGCCATGTAAATCTGTAAAGAAAGCTGGGATTTGTGCACCATGGGTTTTCAGTATTTTCTGTTGTTTACACCAACTCATGCTCGTGTATTTCAAGGTCTAATTTGAGTGTCAGTGGTTGCAGGAAAGCTACAGGCTTTTCAGTAGCCACATAGTTCTTTGTTGTGTTGCTAAGAGCAATTCAGTAATGAAATACAAAGGGAGGTTCCATTGGGAGCTACTGATTTCTTTCACTGCTTTCTCTCAAAAAGGAGTAAACTTTCTTCAAAAAGCATGAGCCCAGTGAGAAATGTGTACTCCCACCTTGATGGGAAGGTGAGGAATTTGTCTAATTACAGCACCCAAACCTGTGGGTTTTCTTATTTCATACTGTTCTTTTCCCCTGTTTAAAACAAACACAAAAAAAAAAAAAAAAAAAAAAAAACAACACAAAAATAAACTTGAAGCAGGGCTTACTTCATTAAAGTGGGGGAGCCTTTGAATGAAGGAACATGCAGTTTCCTGTCTTATCTCTGTCTTCTTTTCCAAGATAAATTTTTCTTAGATATTTCCCTCCGTGTTCCAGAACTTTGCAGGGCAGACTTGTGATGGGCAGGAAGAGAGCACAGGTAAAACTGGCCTTTATTTGTGAGGTCATCCTTGAGCTGTGCTCGGAACTAGCTTTTCTATGAGTATTTACAACTTGTATTTACCTTTAAAAATCAGTCCTTGCTTGGCTACTAGCGTTTGTGCAGCTAGTCATTTAAAACTGATAATGCTTATCCTGCTCAAGTAGTTCCTCTGTCAATATTTGTTGTCAGTATTTGTTGAGTTTTCTAAAAGGGTAGATGTATGTCCAAAGTGTAACTTGACTTCTGAGACTTGTATTTCTAACCATCATTGTATTTTCATAACTGTTGCTCTTTTATTTTCTTTCCTTAAATTATCTCTGTGGCCCAACTACTTCACCAGACCTGTGTTTCATTCCATTTTACTGGCTTATGAAAAAGTGTGCCTGTTTGAATCCGGGCTAACCTAATAGAAAGCAGCAGTAATCCCTTCACTGACATGTGGTAATTAGATGCTTAAGACAGCAGTTTAAGTACATTTCCTGTTTGTGTCTTGTTAATGTACTGTATCTCCAGGAACGACATCGTCCTTGAGAAAGGAAAGACTGTGGGGAGGGTCAGGAAGTATAATTTTTATGTGGAAATATGGTAGTTGGTAGAAATGCATGCAGGCGAGCAATTATCAAAACTATTGCTCTCTGATAAAACTGATGAAGTAATTCTGGCAAATGGACAAAGTATGAATCTTTGGATTTGGCAGTAGCTTGCTGAAGAGATTTTTGTTGCTTCTGAAAAGACAGGTTGGATGAAAAAAGGGGAAAAAATCTAATTGTGGTGAGAGATTGGGAGCAACTGTGTTGCAATTACTTGGAGCAGAAGAATGCAGAGGATGCATTCCTTCCATTCCAAGCACACAACACTTAGATTAACTGTGAGAAACTTCTATAACTCATGATACCTTTGTAACTGTCCACTGGAGTCATGATTCTATAATACAAGTGTTTGTTTATCTTTATATTTTACATTGTACATTATCAATACTGACACTGTATTGACAGAAAAATGCATAGTTTGTCTTGCCTGCACTTGAAATGGATACTGGAAGGGTTACTAGGAAGTAAGGATGTACTCAGTGGTGGGAATCTCTCTCATGCTGTTTACTTTTCAAGTCCAGAGTGTCTAGGTAGAAAAGCATAAGCTTTCCTGTAAGGTGAAATAGCTGGTTTTATGTAGAGAATCATGCAAACGTGTTGTGAAGTGGAAAAATTATTAAGAATTTATAGTAGTTCCTCTTCTACCAAGCAGTGTAGCATGATCAGATGAAGTGCTCATGGACTCTGCAGTGTAGGACTGAAGAGAATAGATGATGGAGGAAAGGAGAAGGTTATAAACAGGTTGGTGTGTTCTAGTGTATGATTCTATAGTTCAGTGAAAAATAGTATGCTTTTCCTTCATTTTAGTTGTTGCTTTAGTCATGCAGGATGTAATAGGAGAAGACCACCTTCTTTTGCCTAAATTTTTTGTGAGACTGAAGTGCTTAACTGGACTGTACTGCATTGTTCGTTACAGGATGCCATGGCTTTTAACAAGTTCAATGTCCTCCACTGGCATATAGTCGATGATCAGTCATTTCCTTACCAGAGTATGTATTTTCCTGAGCTAAGTAACAAGGTGAGTAAACATCTTTGGAGCAGGGATGAACATGCAGGAATTAATATGTGCCACGTATTTCTGGCACATCTTTTGTGAAAATAAAATACAAAAGCGAGAGCCTGTGAATGGTTGAATACACCAGCCTAAGCTGATTGTGAAACAGTACGAGAGATTCCAAAAATCTGTACGCTTGGAACCACTGTAATAGTACTTTTGCTCTTTCAGAGATCCAGTTAACTTTACAAGACATTCTGCTTCTATAAGATCCAAAAGTGAAAGGATGTTTTCTAAAAAATACAGGGTGATGTATGTCTCTACTCCCTGACTCACAGCAGCTTTTGCTAATTAATGAAAGCCATCAAGAGGTTCTTGCTCAGTAGCAGCCAAATCAAGTATGCTGAAGCAGACTGAGCTAATGCACAAGATTTGTGATTATTTTAAAATGCTTGATAGACTCTGACCTGCATATGAAAATTACACAGGCAGTGCTTAGAGCAGACGTCAATGAAGAACTTCAAAATTCAGAAATTGTAGATGTTGGTTGGTGCAGTCAGATCAGTTTTCCTGGAAATGGCTGTGGAGTTCTGTCCTATTCCCCAGTAACCACTGGGGAGAGTGATGTCCTTTGCCAGAATAATCTTCTTTCGAAAGGCATGCTTACCATTAGCTTTTTTTGAGTCAATCTGCTGTGGAAACCGTTCTGGATAAATGGAAGCTTAAGGCACAATCAATCATGAGGAGTCACGATGCTTTTCTTAAGCAGTTTTGCTGTTTGACAAGTGTGTGTTTTACCAAACTGTAGAAATGTGGGACAGTCATGACATTGGTTGGCTGTGTGGAAGTGGAATAATACTCAAATACAGCATCACAAAACAAACACACCCTGATGCTAAATTGGACAATGTATCAAAATAGACAAGTAGAGGTATCAGAAGAAAACACCATTCTTTCTGATTCAGCAGAACTTTTCCATTGGTCTTGCACATCAAGGAACAAGGGCCCTCTGTTTCAGAGTCAGTGATGCAGAGATGGAGGAGAAATCTAACTTGCTTCTCTGCAGAAGAAGTGAAAAACTTACCTTTTAAAAACATGATGGAATAGAATCCAATTTTGTTACGTTCCTCAGTAACTGAACCTGAGAAGAAAGAAGAGTCTCCTCAGGAGATTTATCTTAGGGTGAAAATGTGGTTCGTATTTCTCACTAGTCAGCCAAAAAGTTCTGTCAGTGCAGTTGCACATGTGATAACCTAGAAAAGGCCAACTTGTAAAAATACTCTGCAGTCTAAAAAAAATAACACTTTAATCCCAATTTTGTGAGCTGCTGGTATAACATTTTGTAAACTTTCTCAAAATATGAACACTTCACAGGGAGCTTACTCCTATAACCACATCTATACTCCTACTGACGTCCGTCTGGTGATTGAGTACGCCCGGTTAAGAGGCATTAGAGTTATCCCAGAGTTTGATACCCCAGGACACACGCAGTCTTGGGGAAAAGGTATGTCCAAGAAAGTACTAATAGTTAAAAGATTATGATAAGTAAAGTGTAGCATAATATTCCTGTATTAAAGCAAATAGGCTTATTGAAAGCAGCCTTTGAAGTATTTTTGAAAGGCCATTGGTATGAGATAAGCAAGGGGAAGAATCAATAATGACCAGGACCTTTACATTTTAGAGGAACTGAAGTGCATAGAGGAAGCTGGAACCGAGCCGTCATTTCCTGTGCTGGATGCGTGTGCAAAGGCACAAGTATATTTTGCCTGCCTTGGACTTCATATTGATATTATCACTCCATCCAGTCCTCTTGAGGTTACAGTAGTAGGGCAGTGGCTAGAAATAGTGAGCTTCTGTCTCTGGGGTAGAGATTTCTTTTTTGATAAGGTTCTTTCAACATGGTTGATGTTTCTGTCTGTCAGTAAAGTGATACTCTGCCGGTGTACAAAATACAGAGAACCTGGATGCTTTTAGTTCACTCCGTCTTCTGCATTTCATAGTAGTGTTCTTGGTTGTGATGCTTGAACCCTGAGTGATGGCGTTTGCGTGTGCTCAGGGACCGGGGAACCTTGTATTTTAATTCAAGATGTACTGACTGTGATTTCACTGCAATTAGGTGAAGATGTTTCTGGCCAAACTGGGAATAGTATAGATTTTCTAGTCCATCTTAGCTCTAGCTTCAGCAACAAGATGTCTTGTATTCATCCTGTGGGAAGCATGACCAGAACACTGGAAATGCTTCCGGCTGTCTTACTAACATTAAATGAGAGAGAAAGGAACAACACAAAAGCTGAATTGGTAAACATCCTTTCTCAATCTTTCATCTTATACAATCCTTATTGCTATGATGTATTAACAAAAGCCAGTGGCACGTCTGGAGATACATAAGTTGGTCTGCGTTCATACTAAGAGAGGAAGGTTCAGCTCTCATGCCTGAAATTAGCTGGTCACAGTAGCTTCGTGGATGACAGCTGTTTTAACGTGAGAACTGTAGCTATGCTTTGCCTGCTTCTAAATTCAAGATGCTGGAGAGAGGCTTGAAGGCATGCGTGGAGGGTAGGTGAAGCAATGTACTAGCAGGGCCCTGTTTGGGTGAACGTGCATGGAACAGAAAACATGCAGCTGGAAGGTGCTGCTGCTACAGTCATGATAAACAGAGTAAACTGAACTTAGGGATCTCCAGCCTACGTATAAAAACTTTATGCTGTTTTGCTCTTCTAGCTCATGTTACTTCAGGTGGCTTGACTCAAGAACCAGTGGTTAGGAGGTTTTTGTTTTGTTGAGTGTAATGTTATTATTTCTAAATTTTGTTTTGTTTTTATATAGCCTTCCTTTTTGTAGTAAAATCAACTTCCTAGCACACTGGGAAAAACTCCTACCTCAAGCCAAACAAGTCCCACCTACTTAGGTGCTAACAAAACAAGAGTACTAAAAAGAGAACAGAGACACACTCATTATATTTGGCTTCTTTTGTAAATCTGTTAAAGCTTACCTGTTCAAGTAGTTGTCCAGAAGCTGCTTTCCAGGACATGTTCTATAAATTTATGCTTTCAAATCAGAAGTCTAAAAGCCAGAAACCTAACTTCCAGTTAGAGGGTTGCTCAATCTTGGGCAAAACTGTTGTATTTTAACTTGCCTCTTTTTCATGGTACATGGAATAGATGAGCACTTTAGTCATGAATATTAACCTTTGTAATAAGGTAAACTACATCCTGCTAGCAGAGGTAGCACACCAGCATGGAACTGAATATTCTCTATTAATTGTTTTTATTAGGTCAAAAAGATCTTCTCACCCCTTGTTACAACGGAGAACAGCCAAGTGGGTCCTTTGGACCTATAAATCCCATTTGGAATTCAACTTATGACTTCATGACTAAATTCTTCAAAGAAATCAGCAGTGTATTTCCTGATGCCTACATTCACCTAGGAGGAGATGAAGTGAGCTTCGATTGTTGGTATGGTCACGGTTCAAAGAGCAAATAGCTAGTGTCTCTTGAACTTGCCTAAATCCATGGCACTCAGTTGTGTGAGATGGTTTTTCACTGCTTATCCCAAAGATATTCACCATTCCTACTTCTGTAAAAATTTTCAGGCAGAGCATTTGTGATCTTCAACAAGCAAGTGCTGTAGGAGTTAGAGTTGTGTAGGATTTTATTTTGACCAGTAGTTTCACAAATGTTCAGCTATTAAAAATGATTCCTTTAAGGAAACAAGCCATGCAGAAGGGAGAACAATTATGGGAGAAAAGTACTATAGGAGATAATTAACATTTAAGTGCTTTGTGTTAAAGGAAAAGCAGTCCTTCCTGTTGAGTTCTGTCTTCCAGAAGATCTGTTAACATTAAGAATTAGAACACTGACTCTTGATTGCTTGTATTGCAAGTATGGCATGTATTAATACAGTTCTTCAAGTTGCAGATTTTTACTGTTTTGGGAGTCTTTCTGATCAGGAAATGAATAATACAGAATTTGGAGATGATCTAATTACTATTCAGATTGATCTAGTTAATATTGTGTATTTTCTTGAAGCATCAAATCTGAACGCTCAGGACTTTTTTGTTGTTGTTGTTGTTGTTTGATTGTTTTTTTTTTGTTGTTTTTTTTTAAATAAAGATAGATTCTGGCAAATTTCATATCACAACATGTTACATTGCTTTAGGGGAGTTTTCTCAAGCTTCGTTCTTGATGTCATTCCCACAGATCTCCTGGTACTGCTAAACTCCCAGTCTGCTCAGTTTCTAGCTCTGCTAGCAATCTTCCCACAAAACCACTGAGAAACCAGGAACCCCAGAGATTTTAGGAACTTCAGGCAGTCTGCCAGAGGCTGCTTCAAAGCAGTGACTTAAGTAGCATTCCCAGAGAATGATGACTGTTGGCTTTCTTTCAAATCAGGATGAAATTTGGTTTCAAAACACCTAAGTCATCCTACTGCTTCTGCTCTCTTAGATATGCCATAGCCTGGAATCCACAAGGAATCAGCTAGTGTACTGTACATAGGTGAAACTAGTTGGGAAATCAGGTTTAAAACAAACAAACAAAGTTATTCTTCTTTTATAACTTGTTTTATTGTTACTGTTTAAGGAAATCTAACCCCGATGTGAAAGATTTCATGAAGGAGCAAGGTTTTGGCATTGACTATGCTAAACTGGAATCGTACTACATTCAGAAGTATGTTTTTTGCTTTTATTTCCTACCCAGCTTATCACAGCCTCTATCTGAGGGGAGTGTTGGGGTGCAGATACAGAAGCTATTTTAGACTGTATAGCATTCAAAAATTCCCATGTATGGGGTAGTGCCTACTCACTTTCCAATTTATGCACTGAATATAAAGTTTACAGCTTTAAAATGTGTAACACAAGGATATGTAGGCTAGTTCTAAGCATGGTCTGAATGTGTTGAGTACCTTAAGCTGGGTATCTTGAAATGTCAGTATAAAAGGTGGGGAGGGAAAGTCCTAAGGCTTTTGTGGCCATTTATTTCACTTGTTTGTAAATAATACAGATTTTAGCACCTTTATGAGCTACTGGTTGTTCTGTACCTTAGTTTGTGTTACTGCACATGCATATCCTTATACATGTGCCCTTCTAGACAGCACTGAAAGCCAAAACTAGAAAAAAAACCTTTTTGTTTCTTTACACAGCGTTGGAAAGGCCTGATGTGCATTGGAGTAGGAAATATTGTTATGTTGTATGTCTGTACTTGAGCTACTTGATGTTCATAAACATCATCTTATTCTCAAATTCTAGGATTTTGGATATTGTTTCCTCTTATAACAAAGGATACATGGTCTGGCAAGAAGTGTTCGATAACAAAGCACAGGTAAGATTGGGAAGTAAGTAATGTGCTTTTGCATAACTGCACAGTATTGTGGGAGGCTTCCAAAATAGAATAATAAGTAATTTTGGTTGTGTCTTTTAAGAATTAAAAGCAAATCTGCTGACCTTAGCAGTACGGGCAAAATAGGTGAAACAGGAACACCAGCCCTGCAGCACGTTCTTGAAGTGAAGGCAGATAATATAATGATGTAGAGCATCAGAGTAAAAAGCAGAAAAGTTTCTATTCTTTTTTATTTAAGTTTTCTGACATAACGGTCCACCTAGACTAGAAACACTTGGTGCTCAGCTTTTAGGAGCTGGTCAGGTGGCTGGCGCACGTAGGACCCATTTCAGAGTATTAACTGTGTATAAACTAAGCTTCTAGCATGAACTCTGTTTAAAACTAACAATCAAATAGTCAGCTTTAGGTTTTCTATGCAATAAAACAACCAAAGGCAGCTTCCAAAATACTCCTCTTCAAACTAGAATGTCACACCCCAAGTTTTGAAATCCATTATCCTTTTCCTGATTACAGCAGTTAGGATTGTCTTTCATGTAAATTTCCTTTTTTATTTTTCCCTCTTAGCTGAAACCAGATACTGTAGTTGAAGTGTGGATGGCAAATAACTATGCTCATGAACTAAGCAGTGTCACTCAAGCAGGGTTCACTGCTATCCTAGCAGCTCCCTGGTATTTGGATTACATTAGTTATGGACAAGACTGGAAGAAATACTACAGCGTTGAACCACGCAACTTCCCTGGTTTGTTATCCTACTTTTTTTTTATATGCATGTTTTTTGTGTGAAAGTCTTAGATTCATAATAATTTAAAAATGGGAAGGAAAAGCTGTTTAGCGATGTGTGCAGTCAGTATGATCTGATAATCAAAGAACTTGTTTGCCAGCCAGAGCTCTGCAAAACTCTTACATAAAAATATAAACTTCCTATTTTTCAAATGGAAAAGCATCTGACACTGGTGCATGTGTGCTGGACTGTGTGTACAGATATGTCATGCATTAGGGACAGAATTGTGCAAAATGTCTGCTGGTAGACAGACACTGAATTCGGATTTTGAAGCAACCTTCTACAATGTTAGACTATTCTAGAAAAGGTATGTTCTCTCCCTCTAGCTGAAGCTGATACAAAGATTTTAGGGTTTTCCCTGGGCTTTCTTTTTATATAAGGTATTAGGGAGAACACCTGACTGCTTCAAAAAATGTTCTGTGTGTAATAGAAAGAGCAATTTCCATCATGACTAGAATCCCTGAAGGTCTAGAGGCTCGGGTGTGTCTTCAGAGGCTAAAAGTTAAAATCTTTTCTGCCAGAGAAGGGAAACAGGCTTACCAGTCAAATGGGATAATCATTATCACATTCAGTAGCAGGACTAGCAAAATGTTAAGTTTGTGCTCAGGATACGTTATATGATAAAATGAACATCAGCTGAGCAGCAGTTCGAGTAGTGAAAAGTGAAATTTCTGATACATGCCCCTCTTCTGCACAAATACAAATTCAATCTTTCTGTTTTGAATTCAGGATCTGAAAAACAGAAAAAGCTCCTAATAGGTGGAGAAGCTTGCTTGTGGGGAGAATTTGTGGATGCAACTAACCTCACACCAAGACTGTGGTATGAACTTCTTTACGTTTAGATTTTAGATAGCTAGCTACAAGGAGTATGAACTAATCTAGCAGGACTGTATGTTAGTGGTAACAGAGCTCTGTACTGACCTTGAGCAGCTATAAAAAATGGTGCTTCTGGATACAAGACTTGGTATTAAAAACTTTAATCCATTCTTGGTTGTAGACCGTGTCTCCTCTGAAACTTAATTTATCTTTACAGGCCTCGGGCAAGTGCTGTAGGGGAAAGACTCTGGAGCAGCAGCAACGTGACCGACTTGCAGGACGCCTATAAAAGACTGTCTAATCATCGATGCCGCATGCTCAGGTAAGATTAATAGTTCTAGTAAACCTGGGGTTTTCGTGACTTACAGACAGTGGTGCTGAAGTACAGGCCTAACTTGCTGGCTCAGAAATGAAGGGAGGAGAGCTATCAGTCTCGTTGATGTAGATATCATCCCATGTGTTTTTGTTTTTGTTTTTTTTTTTTATCTTCAGAGGGGGAAGAACAGATGCAGTAAGACAGGAGTTCAAAGACTTTTGCAAATAACATTCTCAAAACCATTAACCCTCAGCAATGAAATATTAGAACTCATCTTTGTTCCTCTTCCCTCTAAAGAAAAAAACCTGCCCCAAGATTGACTTATTTCAGACAACAAAGGTTATTTAAGGGCATATAGGAGGAATACACAGACGGGAGAAAAAGTAGACTTTTTTTTTTTTTTTAATTACTGGGAAAAAAAAACTAGTTACCACAGGCAATCAGATGGAGCTTTTCGCATGAGAGGTGAGCCTGGATGATCTGTTCTTTCAGGTATTGCCTTAATGTAGGGACTGAGAGGTAGATAGGGAGACCATGTACAATTAAGCTTTATTTATGGGTATGGTAAACCACGTTTGTTCATAACTGATTGTTTTCTGCAGTCTTTCTCAAAAAGTGCCTAGACGAGTTGTTGGTTTTTTATTGTCAGTGCTGCCTTTTTATATTGGTGGCTGTAGAAGTGAGTCAGTTCCACGTCTGAAGTCCAAGTCCGACTCCACTCTTAAAAGCACACAGCCACAGAGACATTTAGATTTTCTCAAACGTTGCTGCAAAGTTGGACTGCAGCAAGAATGCAACACAACATATAGCTTTACAATAGTTTATGACTAATCATAGAAAATACCAACCATGGGAAACAGGATTTTGAGGTAGAGGCTTTTAAAGGACAAGATGCATGGCAGTGCCCAAAAGTCAAGCGCTTTGCTCTGGTTCCTGTAGATATCTCAGCAAGATTATCTGTCACAATCACCAACTTTTAGCTTAAAGTATATGCTAACTTTATAGAGTGACTGAAAGTCTCAATGTAATTTTGACTTCTCAGGTTTATTTCAAGCTGGCTTTAAAGAATGCTATAGGAAAATATTGTTGTGCATGAATTGCATCATCTTCCTCAGTCCTGAGAAAGACAGATATGTTAAGAGGAAATTAACAAACACATGTTAAAAACAAGATTAAAGGGCATTAAAAAACATCCCATCACTTAACAGGATCTTATATCTCTTGCTGGGGCTCAGGGGGAATGCTGATAAAACTGAACAGTGTGGTGGCTGTGCTACTGGGATCAAGGTTTTACAGCGAACTAAGTCATGATGTTCCTAGACTTAGGTTAGTTGTTGCAGCCTCTCCATCCTCTTCCTTAACACTGATACCTGTGCAGTACCTGCAGCAAAGGGAGCTGGTCCAGATGACTGTGGTAAGTTACTCGTGTAGCATGAGAGATGGGGAACACAGGGACAAGATAAAGACAGCTCTCTGCACTTGTACATTTCCCTTAAGCTACTTTCAGGCAATTTCAGGCAACTGTGTACATCTGGATATCAGGCAGCAAGGAAAAGAGTAGGTAGAAATTTAACATCTATATCAAAGTCAGCAGAAGAATGGTAAATCTTATCTGAATGCAGAGTAAATGCTACTGAAATAGTACTATAAAAGCAGCTACTAGTCAGATCTAAACTCAGCTTCCTGTAGTAGGATACAGAAGCACAAAATACAGAGGAATAGTGATGGGAGAAGGGAAACAGAGACCTAGACGTCTTTTAGCAGAATTTTGACTATCACTACTTTCTTTCTGAAACATCTCTCATAGTATCTTACTAATTTTTTGTATTTGGTGTGTGTGTGTGTGTGTTTTTTTTTTTAAGTGCATCTGTCTGGCAAGAGACCTTTTATTAAGCTAATCTTCCCAAAGTAATAAATTGAATAAAAGGACAGTTACAACTGCATATGAAGGAAATGTTAGGTTGGGAGAGGAGTATGTAAATGGAAACAATTTTTATGTTTTTACATTCATTACTCCTCTTCAATAATAGCAATAATTTTTTCAGCATAGCAAAACTCACAGGCCCTGAGTTGAAGCTTTTCAACCCATTTTCTATTATTCTGGTACAACTGACTGAATCAGAGAACTGTACTTAGCTTGATAATTCTGCACAGCCAGCCATCAAACAGGGCCCTTCTGACTCCCTAAGCAGGCCATCTATTTTGTTTACACGAAGCAGATTAAAGCAGAGTGCCAGTATCTCTCTTCCTGCCTGTATCACTAGTCCATTATTTGGTTAATCATACATATTCCACTTTGTTTTTTAACAGACGTGGCATAGCAGCTGAACCTCTCTTTGTTGGGTACTGTGCCCATGAAGCAAGAGGGTGATAACTGCTTCAGAGACATCTGCTCAACAACCTGAAGTGCCTCTGGATTGTGAACATGTGTACACGTGGTTTGATCGGTGAACAAAGACTTAAAATTTTCACTTTTAAGTAAAGTTATTTGGCATTCTTCTTGGAGTAAAAACAATGTTGTTTGTTTGTTTGTTTGTTTTAATTAGGTATAATGGGATTAGTCCCATATCATGCTTTCATGAGAGGTATTCTTCACTGTGAAATCTTGGAACTTGATACTTTACATACCAAAGGTGGGGGAAAAAATAAAGATACTGTTTAGATAAAGAGCAGATCATTTTTATTTAAAAGTGTCTTGTCATTTGCTACTTATGTAGATAATTGCAGAATTTCAAATCACAAGTTAATTGTAGTACACAGCAAATCAGAACCACTTAAAGCTTATAACAATCATTCTTAAAGGTCAAAAGAAATCCTCCCCGAACATATCCAAGATGGTAGGTGGGGATTGCTGCTGGGGGAGAACTCTGCCTTTCTTGTATTTTTTGAGCAGATCTTACTCAATGTACAGAAGCCTGCACTCCAGGTACTTGGTAAAGCAAACTCAGGCAAAAGTTGCATCCAGTGTCCTGAACTCTGTTCCAAGTTGGTTTCTAACACTACAGGAATATTTATATTTGTAGAGTTCAAATTGCTTCTTAACCGTATTCTTGTAGTTAGCTGAAAAGAACTCAAATACAGCGTAGCAGAACTGTATTTATCTGTAGCCATAAGCTTCACAAACTTTACTTAGTAAAGTAAGAAACAGTCTTTATAGCACTTAATAATATAAATCCTCTTCACAGGAATGCCCGTTACTTCTCATTGTAGATGTCTGTAAGATAAGGACTGCCAAAGCAGCAGATTGCAGCCCCATCCCTGGTTCAGCTGCTTTGCAATTACAAGCCTGTGCCAGAAGAACAGAGTCTCTTGAACCTTCCCTCGAACAGTCAATAGCACAGTCCCCTCGTTCAGCAGCTCACTCACCATTTATCACGAGTTCATCACAGAAGAACATACTTGTCTATCTGAACAGTCTCCTGAAAATATTTAACAGGGAAGACAGGACAATCTTCTTCCTTTGCAGAGCGGAATGGTCACACCAACCCCATCTTCCTTTGCAGAAGTGCACTTTGCTCTTGGCTGTTCAGGGCTTGATAACTGGCTAACTCCAAAGTGAAGGTTGCTGAGCCTGATGTTAGAGAACGCAAAACGGTTGAGTAGCCCTGCACAAAACAGAGAACACATGTCACTTAGTTTAGGAAAAACAGAAGATAAATTATCACAGAATTGTTATGGGCCCAGAGAAAAACGAACAGTAATAAGTATGCTGCAACATAGTATATATATATGCATGTATATATATATTTCATATTACAGTATTAAAGTGCAACACACACAAGTAAATTAACCTAGTAATTTCATTTTTTTTAAATAAAAAAAAAATTACTATTCTCTTTAAAACCTTTTTTAAATTTTTTTTTACTATTTCTGACTTAAAATTGAAAACATACTGGTTAACAAACTGAGTCAGGCCCAAAATACTGCTAGGTTTGCAAGTGCAGTAGCCAAATAGGCACTACCTCACTGCTACCCCTCTGAATATCTTCCTTCAGTCTTTCAATAACTGAAATATAATTAGAAAAATCCATTCCAAATTCAATCATCTGTAAGAAGGAAAACGATCTGAAGCCTGTGAAGCGTTTTTATGCATTAAGGTAACTACATACCATCATTTCTGCTAGTGGAACAGCAGCAACCACAACCCTGTTATCTTGACGACTCTGGATTTCCTGAACACTGCCCCTCCGTTGCGCAAGGTCAGCAAGCGCTGCACTGAGATGATCTTCACTTACTGTGATTTCGAGGTTCATCAGGGGCTCCAGTACTTGTATACCAGCTTTTCTCAAAGCCTACATGGAAGGCAAGGAGAATTATGCTGAATCTTTCTTTTTTTTTTTTTTTTTTTTTAGAAAATTGACATAAGAAATGCTTACATAATGTAAGCTAATACTGCCACTCACTCTGATTCTCTGCTTCCAAAAGCTATAAAATCCCCAAGCCAGGGTTGTCACACTGTCCAAGAACAATTACCAGATACTGATACACATGTATTTTCCCTATGATACCTGATGCTACTGTGTTCAACAACAACTTCAGGTTTTGCTGTACCTTTTGCAAGCAACGGGAGACACAAGCTGATACCATTGTGTGGGAGGTGTCAGGATGCATTGTCAGTGATTGCACTGTCACATCTATATCCTGAACTGGGAATCCTAGCAAGGGTCCTAGCAAGGAAAAGAAAGAAAAAAGCATACAGAAAAAACAGGCTTTTATTTTTTTTTTCAGAGTATTAGGACATGCAGAGGGGAAAAAAAAATCAGGATTGATTTGGAGTCTCTCGTGAATTCTCCCTCCCTTCCTCTTCTCTTTGCTATGCCTAAAGGCATGACTATTTGTCTTATTCCTCGTTTCATGACTTTACCTAGCTTTGCCAAAAGAGAAAAAGGAATGTAGACTTATACGTTCTTATTCACTTTACCAAAAACAGTTAACGGTCAGAATTTAAAGTTCCCGAGTGCACTCATTCAGATAGCTGTTCCCAAACGATTTTTTTAATACATTGAGATATCTAAAATGTATCTGTTGAAACAAGACCTCATCTGAAAAAGTAAGGAAACCTTTTGTTTAACCTAAAGCAAGAGTATCTTCTGTACTTTCATTTTCAACAGAGTGTGATCACGGCAAATGCCTAATACCAACCCCCCTGCAAGGTTAACTCAATTCCATAAAGGATGAACTGCTTCTCTAGTAACCTAGATAGGTTATCTCCCTCCAGATGAGGGCTCTCAACCAGACCACAAAGTGCATTAGACAGGATGGAAGGCTTGAACTGCATCTAAGGAAAAAAAGAAACACAGAGCTTTTTTTTTTTCCTACAGAAAACATGGCCAGATTCATTTATTTAAAAAGGAAGAAAGCCCTCAGCAGTATTAATTTTATATCACTAGATATAAAACTATATCACTTGACTATAATCAAGACTCATTCCACAGCCAGAGTTAAGAACACTTTCCAACTCAAAGCAACACGGAAAAGAAACACCACATACTGCCTATTCTGCATTAATTCTTATTTATTAATCAACTACTTGTTAATTTTGCTGTGAGGGGGAGTGTTTAGGCCACAAATTATTAAACACGTCTTGTTTTGAATTAACTGTGAAAGAGACAGCTCTTTAGAGCAAATTTCAAGTATAGACTTTTAATTACATAAGACTATTTATCGTATTCTTTCACTGATTTAACATAGTGAAAATCAGGAAAAAAATCAGTAACTTATAGAAATGTGATATTTAAATGTTGGCCTCAGAAACCAGTTCCAATCACACCACTGTGTTCTGATGTCCATCAAGCAAAAGCCTTATTTGTTATCAAAAAACTAGATCAAAAAACCCACATCAAATTCAATGATTTTTAATCATTGTTGAATGATTTATTAGAAATCAAGTTTAAAACCAAAGGCATTCTGGCTTCAATTGCCAGCATGGCAAAAAGAGTGTTTGGCAATTTTTGTAGTTAAGATACTCCTGGAATATTCCTTTGCATCCAGCATTAACAGGTAATAAACTTTAGTTTTCAAGCTACCAAAGCGATTTTTCCCCTCCTAGAAACACACTGAATTGCTTCTTAGAGAAATATGGCGAAAAGTTATGCCAGTATAGCTGTCATAGCACCTCTTTACCTTGAATGCATGAATTTGTGATTCCATTTTCTATAGCTCCCTGAAGTTCTTTCGGTAGCATTTCAATGACACTTGGAGCATACTCAATAGCAGGTTTTGTCATTGCTCTGTCTGCCAACCTGGGCCTCACCTCTAGCTCTGTGGTTACAAAGTGTCGTTTATCTCCTACTGTTTTATCCAATACATCTGCAGGGAAAAAACAAAACAAAACAAAACAAAAAAACCACACATTTAGAAAAAACTAATACATATAAGTAACTTTCAGATGAAAGTTAAGTAGTTGAGCCTAATTAAAGGTCATTTCAAGTAAATCAAGGAACAGAACCAGATACAAGATGCTCCTTACATTTACCCATTCACTCCTTTACCTGTGGCTTGTGCAGCATTTAGGATGGTTTCTCTGTAGGCTATCTGAAGAGGTCCCAAGTAAGTTTCTATTCCATATTCACGTTTGATTCGGTCATGAATGATCTCTATGTGTAGTTCTCCCATGCCACAAAGAATAGTCTAGTAAGATGAAAGTTAAGAGAGAGGTAGAAAATCTTGCAAACCTATCAAGCTTTTAAAGTGTTGTTTAGACAAGGACTCACAAGCTTTTAATAGCTTCTTAAAAGTATTTCAAATTCTAAGGAGCCTAGAGAGAAGAAAACAGGACTACTTTAAGTCATCCAAACACCCTAACTGAAATAGCAATTATTGCTGTAGGACCACTACAAAAAAAAAGAACATATTACGTTAGCTTACAGAGTACATAATTCAAACTCTTCTAACCTCATGAAGAACTGTCAAAAACATGCAGAGCATGGGAAGTCCTCCTTTATTCTGTAAATTGCACGTGACTCAATTTTAGTTTGAGGCATACAGCTTTGTACATGATACGAAGGCATTTAGAGAGTCCTTCTCATTCAAGGGAACCTCAATATGCTAAAAAACAAACAACTAACTGAAGGAGTGGTCTTGACTGTTCTAAAATAAAATTTGATTATGAGATGATGAATAGAAGATTCATCTTACTTGTCCTGTGTCGGGATCTAGCTTCACTTTTAAGCTTGGATCTTCACGCTGAAGGCAGCTCAGTGCATTATCCAAGTCTGTAAGTAAACATCAAACACTCAAAAATCTCTAAAGAGACTCTGGTAATATGAGAATCAGAATAAAGCCTAAACATCACTTTCCTCCTACAGTCATATTTTATTCTCAGAAGGAATCAAAAGGACCATGGAGAAGCATATCTTTTGTACACAAAGACAACTCAAATTACAAGCAACTTGTAACTTCTTACTCTCTCCAGTAAATTAATTGCATGCTAAGGAGAGCTTTCATGATTGATTTAATTTCTTAAGTAGCAAAATTTAATGACACCAAGCAGGAGCTCTGTTGCACTGTGTGCAACTTTTGGAGAAAGGAGCTTTTTAAATAAAAAAATATAGTCCCACTTAAAAATAATGGCTTACTGTAAAGAATAGTTAAAATTTAATCATAAGAGTACAATTTTCCAAGTCATATTTGGCACTTACATAAAGACATAATTGAACATGCCAGTGCGTCAACAACTCAGTAAAAAGTACTGCTCCTTTTTTATAGACGAGAAAAATTGTCAGCCAGCTCTTATATGATTTACCTACATACTAAGATGAGTTCAACAAGAAAAGGTTCAAATGCCAATCTTTTTTGTGATTCCCCGTTATGTTGCTCAACTGCCAAAGAAAGCAGCTATAAAAAAGCAATGTCTCAAAAATAGACTCACAGCTGAAACTGCATTTATTCATTTTACAGACTTTGAGGAAAAAACAACTGAGACACCCCACAACCCACTGGCTCAGCCTGTGGGCGGGTGGTTCCAAACCTACATTACGCCTTGCTCCATTCCACTAGACTACAGTAGGACTTGATTTTCCTTTCCCTTCACCATCAATCATGCTCAGCTTTGCTGGAATGAAGTTGCAGAGTGTTGGAGGATGTATTTTCAAAGAGTGAAGCAATCAGGTGTTCTGGTACAGATTCTCTGGGAAGGGCAGTTAAGATTAAAGGTCACACTGCATGGGTGAACCCTAACTAGACTCTTGCTAAGTGAAGAGTTACACTACAGCATATAACAGCAAATGCTGACTGAAAAAAAAAACAGTTCAAGGTTAACTGTACTCAGAGACAGTAGGAACAGCAAATCTGCATGGCTGTAGCAAAACTAAGCATGATAGTAAAGAGGAGACAAATGCCTCCAGGTCTTCTTACAAAATTAGTAGTTATTACGTTTTCCAGACACACACAAAAAAACACATTAATAATAAAATAAGGATACTGACAACCATAATCTGAAATACTTTCACGTAGCTACATTGTACCTTGTTGCTTGGCCATTGAAGGAGGTTCAATGGTACAGAAGAAGACGGGCTCAGGAATCTCAACACCTGCCAGCAGAAGACTCTCCACATCGCTGCCACTCCTCCGCTCTCTGCCAGTATCCCTTCCAGCTCGCTGTGCTGCAGCTACAGCTGAAGCCTTCGATGACACTATGGTATCTCCAGTGGCACTCTATATGTCAACCCCCAGTGACCCACAAGTGACAGGAAGGGGGAGGAGAGAACAAAACAATGAAACCAAAAGCTGATCATTTCTCTTCCTCAAAACCATCTGCGCTACACTCCGCTGATTTATAAACGATTACTGTAACTTCTCTACACAAATAATTAGACTGATCTGGAAGATGAAAATATGTGCTCAAGCTTAGACTGATATTTCTTTGTCTTGTTCACTAGATTTTAAATCTAGCATAGCAGTCAAGATATAAAGCCACAAAATACAGTGTTGGTAAAAGAAATCTTGCCTATGAATGCTAAAATTGGTCACATTTTCAAAAATCTGTGCAAATGATACCTATACAGCCTATTCAGGCACTGAAACACTGTATTAGTAAGCCATCTAAGAGAAGTATGAAACAAACATTCTTGAACTTAAACTGTTGATTTTGGTTAACTTATTTGCAACATCACTCTCCTTTCCACTGAGGTCTCTCCATGGCTTTACACAGCATTGGTACTGTGAGAGTTGCAATATAAACGTAAGTTCAGAGCCCTACAGCTTCAGTGTTCAATGCTTTCCATGTAATCAGCCCTGCATCTCCCAGGTCTATTACCAACATTTGCACAGTGTAATTTTTGATTTTAGGAGGAAGTACACATATACTTCAAATAAAGCAAGCTTATGTATTTCACAACAATCAAGACAAGAACACGTTTGAGATACAGTATCACAGAAGTACAAAGCACACTAGTGAAACAAACTTTCTTTCAGAATAAAGTATTTTCAATTACCTGTTTTAACCCAACAGTAAGGGCAATGTTGCCAGGCATTAGTGATGGTATTTCAATTTGCTGATCAGCAAAAGGCAGGAGCAGACGGCTTATTCTCTCCCTACAAATGAAATTCTTGAATATTTCATGACTAACAGACATTACGATGTTACACTAAAGCACATCTTACTCTTACTCACGTGCAACTTTTGTTAATATTATATACAGCTGATTGAGGTTTCAGTGAACCTGAATAAACACGAATGAAAACCAGTGGTCCACGACATTTATCGTGAAGGACTTTAAACGCTAGGGCACACAGGTCATCTTTGTACCACTGCCTGCAAAACAGAAACCACAACAAAAAGCATACTTGTAGGATTAATATTCTTCAAGCTCGTGTTTACATAAATACCCACTCACTTAAGAAGCTGCATGTTTCTTATTGCACTATTAGCAGAGGCAGATTTTTCTTAAAACAAACAAACAAACAAAAAACAACAAAAATACAATGTAATTTATACAAAATATATTAACCTAAGCAGTGCCAGCTCCAAAAGAATGCGTAAGAGGCCATATACCTTAGCCAATATTAGAGATGATCCGTAGACCCCCGTGGTAAAATGCCGGTATCCTCAGATTAAAAATAGATTTTAAGTTCTAAAATTGCAAGTTTGGCAATTAGAGATACGCATGCAATTTTAGTAGCACTGGCCAGAGCAGGTTCAGTACTTGAGAATATTTTTAAGTCTGTACATCTTTACTGTTATTTATCATCTAACAGCAGTAAGCATTTTTAAAGATATTCATGGTTTCTTAATGTTTTTTTTTAAATTTTCTCCTTTTATGCTCTCCTACTTGTTTTCCTTTTTGCTGACACTGCCTTTCTTCTTGTACTTACAGAAACTCATATGATCGCTCATTAGGTGCGGGCAAGTACATCGTAATAGCGTCCAGTAAAGGCTGTACTCCTTTGTTCTTCAGTGCACTGCCACAGAGTACAGGTACTGCTTTCTGAGCTAGTGTGACCCGGCGTATAGCAGACTGTAGCTGCAAAAAAAGTAATTTTCTGTTAACATACAAACCACACTTTAACCTCAAATGGCATTTCAGCTCTTGGATATTGCTTGCTGTTCACATATCTAGGAAATGACAAGCTCATTTATTTTTTTCCTTTTATTTATAGAAAAGGAAAGACAGAAAATAAAATGTTTACTACAGGTAAAGAGTGCCTTTTCACTTCATTAAATCAGTGTGTCTGTCTGCCAGTGCATCTATCAGCGTGTAAAAAAAGCACAAGGACAAACCAACAGACCTTAAACAGCGTACTAAAACACCACTGACATATAAATCATTATCATGTAATCAGCAGCCTTTGCAGCTAGCAATAAGCATTTAGAAAGTGATTCCAGCAACTGCTTGAGAATAACTGGGCTATGGCAAGCAATGTGCACGACAGGTAATAAACATAAATATAGCTATCCACATAGGTCTTGAGTAACAGACTGTACATACTGCCCCCTCAGGGCACTCCAACCTGCAGCACATCAGCAGGTGATGTACAGCCAAGCTACTTCTCTGCCTCAAATGGGAAGGGGAAGAACTGCTTGCAGCAACTCCTCTTGCACACACAGGAGTGCCCAACACAGGTTTTTAAAAAAAGTTATTTTTACTGGTCTTTTCATTTAAAGAAGTTACTGTCACATTGCTGATGAGTTCTGTCAGCTTCCCCTTCTCAACTTGTAGAAGTTCCTATGTTCTTTTGTTTTAGACAATATTTTGTATTATATTTTTAAGTTCTCATTTTATTAATGCAAGCCAGTCTTCCATAGCAACCTTACTGTGAAAGGCCAAGTATTCCAACACAAACTCAACAAGCATAAATATGATATTAATAGTAAAAAAAAAAAAAAAAAGAATCATTCATTCACTTTTACATTAAAAAAACATGTTTTAGCAAGGTTACCATTTTTCCAATCAGATCACATGAGATTGTGTTTCTAAATTCACCTACAAAAGTCTCTTCATTGTGCTCTAAATCCATACTGGGCAGGTAAAGTTACAGTTTGGTCTGCTAGCACAGGTTTTGTTTGATTTTAATTTTTAGTTTGTTTATTTTAGTGTTTGTTTATTATAAAAATATTTGAAGTTTTTGTGTACCTAAAAGTTAATTTTAAAGCACAAACACAAGAAATTTTCTTTTGAAAAAAACAGATTTTACACTAAAAGGGTTTTGGATAGAAACATAGGTCAGCTCTGCCACCATAAACAGTGAGGCAGGACCACAGCCTGAATCATGAGAAGCCCTACTAAGGTCAACAAGACTACCCATGTGTACCACTTCTCGTACTTGCTGTGCAGTCCCATATTTATTTAACAATATAAAACCCCAAACATTTAGAGGTATGTTTCCAAACATAACATTACTTGCTCAACTCCAAATGAACCACATATCCAAATGTTTAGATGCTAAAATAAAAGCCGCTGGTTTTAAGACTTCTAAACATTCGAGGTACATCTGCTCATGTTCTTTTTCTAATATTCCTTTTTATTTGGAAAGTTTTACTTCACCAGTTTCAACATGCAACACCTGAAAGCCCAACTAATTTACAGTAACTGAGTGCTACTTTTCAGGAGCTCACACAAACCGGGTTGACTCTACTTGGAAATTCCATTCGCCTTTCCCTAGAGTCTTTTCAGCATCCAAACTGTCAATAAAAATCATCCTTAACAAAGGTTAAACTATTTTTTTTGGTAGTTTTGTTTAACATGTTTGAGAATCACTGTTAGTTCACTATCATATATAACTCATACTAATTTTGAATGTACTTTGTCTTAAATTCAAAGTACTATAAAAACTAGTGATTTGTTGATTAAAAATTTCACATCTGCAAAATCATAATCTTCATGTGCCAAAAAAATAAAAATAAGTAGCCCTGATATTCAGAATGACAGCTAGTAATAACTTATTTGTAGATAACGAAAGGTAAAACTTACCTTGTCAGCTGGTATTATGTCAAAATTTTCACTGTATTCTCCTAGAACCAGTTCAGCAAATTCATCGTCCAGATCTGCAACCTTCAACAGAATAGCTCTGTTTTACTATTTGGTATACAGCAGTTTCACAGATGAGTCACAAGTCTTACTTATTTAGAAAACGCAGCTAAACAGAACAGGAATCAAGACTTTAAAGACACCAAGTATCAAACTCAAACCAAACAATACTGAAGATGCATTCCATATCTCAGATTCCAACCCAACTCCTATAGATCCTTTTCCCAGTTCTACAAAAGTCATTAGCCTTTTCACATGAAAAAATAAAATCCTTCCTTTATATTACAGAATTTAGTTTTAAACAATAAAAGTTTGCCCTTCTCTCAACAAAAATGTAACTATTGTAATAGCTAAGGAAAGTGTGTTAAATAATAAAAAAGAAGATTTTAATTATTTTCTGCTTGTTAGCATGTGCTAGGTAGGACAAGCTTTTACAGTCCTTTCCAGTGCTTCAGGGCTCTTGGACTACTTCTGCAGAACAAATCTCCCCAAAAGAAAAAAGCAAGAGCCTTTAGGGAACCAATTTTACAAAGAAATCTATGCAAATAAAGGTTTCAGGAAAACATGGGGTGGGTGGAGAACTATCAGCTTCATAAAGCTGCTGTCAGATAAAACATCAGTGGGAAAGAAAATGCTTGTACATCTCCTTGAACCCGAAAAAGCCTGCAGCCATATAGTGTCATCACAAGGATATAACTGAATATATTTCAGACCTGTAAACAAGGTGAAGTCTGAAGTAACCAGCAATTAACTTTTGTGAGAGAACAGACCCAGCTGGAAAAAAATAGGCAAGCTTTCAGGGCATTTTGACCTTCATGTCAGTGGCTCAAAAGTGCAAGGGATCTTTTGTGTTTTCAAGCTGTTCCAATTAGCTTTAAAACAATTAAATACATTTCAAACATTGTCTCATATACATCTTTGTACTACCACACACCTGCTACAACCCTAAGGCACTACACTCCTTCTAGTGGCTATGACAGCAATTAACCAAATACTGAAATGACTCATTTCAGAAGTCTGAAGCGATTTCTGAAATTAATTCATTCAGAAATCTAATTAAGCCAATAGGAAAAACGTAAGAGATAAAGGAAAACATTCATTTAGTCAAATGAAAGGCAAGCTTACAAGATGACTAGTAGTCAAACTACTAAATTTTACATTATTTGTGATACAAAGAATATTAATAGAATAGAAAGCAGGGTAAAAAATATTTTAGGAACACAAAGTTATCTCAGTTATCACAGCCCTGGCCCGCCTCTTCCTGCTTCAGGAAAGGACTGGAAACAAAAGAGTGAAAGGAGCAGGACGGGACCAAACAAAATCAACACTGTTTTATGAAGCTTTCCATCTAAGAAATTTTTTAAAAGGACAGACTGAGTAATAACACTCCCATTTAAAACCTGCATATTTAGAAAACTAGATTGCATATGTGTTTTGCTGAACTTGATGTAATACTGAATGGATCTCTCTGACAGGTGTTTCAAAGGAAACTGAAAGTCCAGCATCCTCTGTCTATGCACTTGCACATTTTCCAAAGTTGCATGGAAGGCAGGTCTTCCAGCAAAATGGATCAATACCTCAGGCAAATGTAACTTTTAAACTTCCCGTATTTTCATTTATAGAAGTAAACAGTCAAATATAATCACTACTACACTTGTAGGCCATATAAAAGCGACTGCAGTTTTAGACTGAATAAAAGCAAACAGAATGTAAAATAACTTGTTTTAATGGGAGAGAAGTCTTGCCTGGAATCTCTCAAGTGCAACTAACTTTTCTGTATCGTTACATAAATCACACAGAACAATTTGGGATTTCATAATGCCAGCTGAGAGAGGAAAAACAATCTGGACAGACTATTCCAAATGTTCTGCACTGTTTAACAGGCAGTTAACTCCTACTTTATTATTCTTCCTTTCTTTACCTCTTCTATACTGTCTCATCTGTGGGAAGCATGTTAGGATCCCAGTATCAAACAGATCATGTTTCTATTGCAATTTCTTAGCTATACAGCATGACAATTTATGGAAAACAAATATATTCTTGTTATCTCATACAAGTTATCATGGACTTTCTGGATGGATCCGGAAAAAGGTTTATGGTGAGATTCAGCTGCCTCTAGCACAGCATTTAGTGTCATTCTGAACAGACTGTGACATCCCATCCAGCTTCTAGCTGCCACTCCAGGATACAGATACCCCACAGGTCCGGGTCCCATGTGCTAGGCCTCATGTGAATGTCCCAAGTATTTTTTCACAACTGGGATGGCAAAAGATTCCACATTAGCCATCTTAATACTAAATTTAGTTTTTAAGAATTTTAAGGAGTATTTTCCATTTTGCATATGTATTGTGCAGCCAGGGAGTCTGACTCTCTCTATTTAGTGTGTTTTGCCATCAGACGTTTGACAGATGTAGAGTTAAGTGAAGAAAGTGGGAAATTCAACAAGAACGAATGCAGAACTTCGTGCCTGGGATGGAACAAATCCATGCACTGACACAGAATGGGGACGAACTACCTAGGAAATAGCTTTGCAGAAGACAACCTGAGGGTCCTGCTGGACCAGCAAGCCTAAGTCAGCAGCGTCCCCTTGCAGTAACAAATGGTAACTGCATACTGCAAGAGTACACCCAGTGGGTCAAGGCAAGGACTTATCACTTTGCACTTGTGAAGCCACATCTTAGACTTTGATTTTAGGTTCCCTCTCACAAGAGTGACTGATAAATGGTGAAAAATCCAGGGGGATATTAGTAAGGTGGTATGTTGGATTGCAGCTGGAGACCCAGAGAGATGACCATCTAAAAAAGGTCATCTAAAGAGGAAAACAAAGGATGTTAAATGCTGCCTCCTACTACCTACAACCTGAACTGGTGGTGGGACTGTTTCAGGGAAAAGGGCCAGATTCTTTACAGGGGCACGCAAGGAAATGACAAGAAACACTGCCAAACAACACTTCACTACAAGGACAATCAAACACTGGGATATGCTGCCTAGACTGTAATTTCCACCCCTAGAGACCCTGAAAACTAAGCTGAACAAGGCCCATAACAACATGATCTAATGCTGAAGTTAGTCCTGTTTTTATCAGACCACTGCACTAGATGTATCAAGAGGTCCCTTTCAGCTTAATTTTTTCTACTGTTCTAAATAACAGTTTTAAATGTATTATGTATTTACTTTAGAACTTTACTTGTTCTATTAAGGTATTTCTAGCATCCTGGACTTCTTGGAACAGGTTGGGATCATCAGTCTCTAGCAGTGGCTTTTGCTCAAAATGTTTTCCGTCATCCAAATCAGAAGTAGGTTTCCAAATTATTTGTTCCTTAGTCACAACATCAACCAGTCCTCTGAAAGTCTTGGCCTCCCCAATGGGCAACTGCAATTAGAATTAGAGAGTTGCAGAAAATTAAGAAGGAAGTTCCATTCAAAAGAAAAGCAGAGAAATTCCTAAGCTTAATTTCTACGCTTACCTGTAAAAGCAAAGGTTTTGTCTTCAACTTTTGTTTGATACTCTCAACAGCATATGTAAAGCTGTATCAAAACAACAGATATTAAGTTACAATAAATTTAATGATACAGTAAAATTGGTTTACTTTTCCTTACTTATTGTAAAAATTAATCCTACGATTACACAAAAACATGCATCTGCATAATTGAAGATATGTATACATGTAGGATACATTAACATAATTTACTATCTCTGTGCTTAACAAAACAACTTAATCTTGATTAGATTAGATACTATTACAAGGTTTTTAAGAGGGACTAAAATAACTGTATAAATACCTTGCCCTGTTTTTGTCCATCTTGTTTAAAAAGCAGATTCGTGGTATCTGATGTTTGTCTGCTTGCCTCCAGACTGTCAGAGTTTGTGCCTATACAAAGACACAAAACAGCAACATTAACAAAACAGCAACATTAACACTATAGTTGAACTATACGCCCCCCAATATCTTTTCTTCATCTTATACTGCCGCTGCTGAGGGACTGAGTTCAGAGTAGAGAAGGGAACTGTGCTGAAGGCGTTATGACAGCCCCTTATCTAGCAAAGTGTATGAACTTCACAAGCAACTTCATCACAGCTCTTCCCTCAGCTGTCACCATGTCCCCTCCTCCACTAAGGGCACAAAGTAACATACCAAAGGTAACACAGAGAGAAGTGTTACAGGGGATCTATGCTGAAAGAACTCAGTAATGTTTAGGCTTAAGACTTTATTGCCAAGGCTTAAGTACACATTAGCAAGTATTTCTGTTGCTACACAAACAACACTAAAAACTGCTGTGGTTACACTGGTAATTTGTGTACTGCTGAGCCATTTGTGATGGTCATTTCTATTTAAAAGTTAAAACTGGTATATATGAAAATCAGTTCAGGTTCAGAAGTGGTCTCCTATCAATACATGGACATAATGCAAGAAATCCCCACGTTTAAAAAAAAAAAAAACCACCACACAACAAAACACACAAAATCACTGCTCTCATTTTTTGTTGTTGGGTGTGGGAGGGTTCAGGCTCGTATACAATGGTAAACTGAACACTGTATTCAAAACATTGAACTTTTCTACAGAATTGAACCATACACGTTATAAACTCAAATTCCAGCCTGCCTACACCTTTTAGGCACTATGCTCCAATGGGCATATTTAAATAGGTCTTTGGGGAGGAAGAAATTCCAGATGAAAATTATTTATTTCTTTACATGGAATTATCTAATGAGACGCTCATTTCTCTCTAGTGATAGAGCTAGCCAGAAGCATTCATGGTAATCTGCATTTATTGACAGCAACAAAAAAAAAAGGCAACAAAAAAACCTACAAACAACAAAAACAGACTTAAGTGGCAATCCCACTTACTTTCTTCTTGGTAGCAGAGAAATTCCTGTACACTTATATAACTTAAAATTAAAATGTTCAGCTTTCTGAAGCTCAATTTTGACCAATGCATGAACGTAGATAACATATAGAAACATCAAAGTATTATTGTTATTATTTCAGCATCTTTTAAGTCATTAGGAAAACAAAACAAAACAAAACATTACCAGTCATTTTTACCTCAACGCCAGCTGAAGCATCAAACACTGCTACTGCTCCATCCAGGACTCTCAAGCAGCGCTCAACTTCCAGTGTAAAGTCCACATGACCTAAAAAACAATTGAAAGAATTCAAAGTCGTCATTTGAATTATGACTGTCATAATTAAAACAGGCAATACCTACAGATCACTACAGTTTTTTTTTAAATGCTAAAAAACATGTCAATATGACCCTGTCTCCACTTTAACAGAAATACACCCACCAGCCCTTGAAGCACACCGACTGTACCTGCTCTAAATTTAAACAAGCCAGATCAGGCTCCAGGAGGCAATAATTTGTCAAGGTCAACAGAGCTCAGTACAGGTTTATTTACTGCATCAATTCAACCAATTAAATATTGCACCACATTCAAAACTAGGACCTAGGCACAGCAATACCTCACCTCATCTATTCCCTCCTAGTTAGAGGGGTACCACTAAAGCACAGTACCTGGTGTGTCAATCAGATTGATTCTGTAGTCCTTCCAGTCAAAAGTAACAGCAGCAGACTGAATGGTAATACCACGTTCTCGTTCCTGTACCATAAAATCTGTCACTGTGTCTCCATCATCAACATCTGTGAACAGAAAGCAGGGTTACAGCTGGGTATATAAATCACTCAAAGGCTGAAGTTGTCCTGGAATAAAGGTGGAGAGAGAAATTTGGAAATACTTTCTGTTTTGTATGTGTATAAGCTATGAAAACGGCCCTAGTTCATAGAACGATGTCAGCTCATTTACCCAGGCTCCCTGTCTAAGCAACAAACACTCTGCAAGTCAAAGACCAACTATTCCAACAACATTTTATGTTCTTAATCAAAGAACAACACTGTGTAGAAATTTAAAGTGACATCACTATGAGAAGCTTAAGAAAATAAAACAAAGTCCAAAACCATGAACAAACCACACTTTTGAATACACTGGCTGTACTCGCTGTATATGATCTGATATTTTAAAATGTAATAGTTAAAACTTAATTAAGTTAAAACTAGACTTATGTTAAAAAAGCTACGCAATTTATTATTTTTAATAAAAAAGATGCAGCCAAGCTTGCCACCAAGTTCAATCTATCCACTAGCCAAGTATCTTCTAATGCTCTCATACAGTAGAGAAAACAGAATTAAATTTAAAAGGTCAAAAGGCAGCATAAATAAAGGCTGCCGTGATCCTTTCAATATTGAAGATTTCTGAGAGAGTTGACACCGCAAGGAATTCACCCTGTGTTAGGGCTTCCAAAATAAATGGTTACTTTTTGGTGATCTGGTTCCCTAACACATCAAAAGGGAACTGGAGAAACAGCTTTGCCAAAACAGTCAATGAACAATATGTAAAACAAGGAAAGCTTCTGATTAAATGTTAAGCAAATCACAGTGAGCTAAAAATAAAAGAAAAAAAATGCATTTGTGAGCTCTTAACTGCCTTGGAATGTAAATGAAACTGTGTTAGAATGTAATAGAAAATGCATTATAATTTCACTTTATTGCAACGCAACTTTTTTGATACAATAAATATCTATGATAAAAATTCCACCAGCAATCCCTAACTGCCTTGTGTATGATTGCTAATATAAAGTCTTTCAAAGCCACTTAAATAAAAAAAATAAAAAAAAAAATCTAACCTCCAAGTGTTCGTATGTATCCAGAATAATACAGCATTCTCTCTGTTGTTGTAGTTTTCCCTGCATCAATATGGGCCATGATGCCAATGTTGCGGATTCTGCATAAAACAAACACATTACCTTTACTGTGGTAATTTTGTTTTCCAGTGATGTTGGTTCTTGCGTAAACAATTCATATCCATTATGATGAAGATGAATCACACAAAATGAATAACATTTTTCCTCTACTGCTTAACTGATATAATGTACATGCTGATCCTGAAGCATGTTAGCACCGAAATAGCAAATTTTCTTCAGATTGGTGATATTTGAGAGTATAGGAACAGTTTAACATGTTTCACTTCTGTAGTAGTTTGGCGTCATTCTGCACCCATCTGCCCTCTCCACAGAGAGAAATACCCCCATTACCTTTTGTCCATCCCTATCCCTAAGCCATGGTAACTAAAGCAGTCTGTTGAATTTATACTCTTTATGCACCAAATCTAGCAATCATTTTCTCATGAAGTTGTCCCTGATTCTGTTCATCCAAATCTTCTTTTCTGAAGTACCTTGCACAGAGGCTACCAAAGCTACTTCACTGACTCTGCACACCACAGGCTTGTGGTCAGCCCCCATATTCACCATTAATGGTAGCTGAATTGGCACTCAAGACAGAGGTAGTCTTCCAAAAGAGCTTCATCCCTCTGCCATTTCTTTGACAGCTCAGCCCCTAATTACTTTGACCTCACTATGAAGGCCCTTATCTCTGTGACTGAGTGCTCCTGTAAACACGAAGTACGCAGTCCTGCCCATGGTGGTGGTCCAGTTGACAAGAAATTCCTTCCTTCATTTACCTACCAGTGACCACTGTGGACTTTGAGTTTCTCTAAAAGGTCAATTTTGATGGTGGTTATGATTTTAAACTTTATGATTTAAAAAAAAAAAAAAATTATGATATTTTATAATATTGGTTATGATTTTGATCTTGAATGTGACTCATATTTTTACCAATCCAAGACCCTTCTGACACGAGCAACCATTTTACACCAAAATGTCAGAAATCTAAAACTAAGGAAGTATTAACTGTTATTTAGAACATGCACTTAATTAACAGGAATAGCAACAACCCTCAACATTGTACCACATCAATTCCCTTTGCTCTTGGTTACATAGGGAGAGTAAGTTGGCATGACATACCTGGATATATGAGGATTAATGACAGAACGTAGAGATTTAACATCTTCTGGAAACAAACAGAACAAAGATTTGTCAGGTTGATCCCAACATAGAAGCAACAGATTTTCAACAAAATCAGGTATATTTAAGAAAACTCCTAAAAAGCTTACCAAAAACAATTCAGACAAAGCCACAACTCATGACAATCCCCCTAATCCCTACCCATCTCAATTTTCTTAAAAGACATATTTACATTTGCAACAGGTCTCACTCTCTTGCTCTCTCTCACACATAAAACTCTTCAAAACTTATAAACAACACAAAAGAGCCAACACAGAAAAGTATCAACTGAATAGCAAAATCTTACTCTGCAGAAGCAGTAACAAAACATGCCACAGTCCAAGACAATTGCAATGCTGAAATTCATCTGAATACGTTTCCTGGGTAGAAAGAAAGCTGACCTAGACTAAGAAGAGTTTTAAATTTGTATTTTCTTAAAAGATACTTCCCCTCTCATACATTATTTAGTTGCTAAATAAGCTGCAAATTGTGTTTAAATAGAAGTTGGCTACTCACTAGTGACCAATATTTTCATCTCTAGTTTCTTCTAAAACACTGCAGGAAAAAATATGCCTGACTCCTAATGCTAATTTGTATCAGTTGGATTCCATTCTATCTCACTGCTGCTACTCAAAAAACAGCAAAAACTCCTTTTAATAGAAATTTTGTTTTCCACACACCTTATTCTTCTTATTCTCTTTTACCCTAACTCTGTGAAGAAAATAGACTAATGATAACTTAGAACTTCCTTCTCTTTAATCACAGATTCCTGATTTATTACCCCTTGTCCAACACACTGGCTATCATCAGCTACTTGATAACCGATTAATACTTCAAGCAATTGGATAGGGGTTCCAGCACACTTCACAGCTGATTTTTTATCCATCTCTATGTTTAATTTTTCTTATTTCCTAAAGTCTCTATACTGTACACCTACAGAGAAAACAAAAGAAATACAAAGCATTTCTTTTCAGGCCTTGATCCTATTAACTATTCTGCACTTGAAAACACAAATTTTATAAATAATGACTCAAAAATATAGTAAAACTTAGGAATTATCTTACTTGTTTTAAAATGAATTCCTACTACTAAATCATAAATTAAATTGAGAGAAATGACAAAATATTTTAAACTGATACCTGGTGAACAACTGTAGCTTCTTTGACCAGTGTTCTGCCATGTCAGGCTTAGGACTTTGATTTTTGTCTTCCTGAAACAGGCATGCTAAAACGGAAGGAAAAAAAGAACACACAAAAAAGTCATCAGCAAAACTAATAACTAAATACAAATCAGATCTTGCAGGAACTGACATTCATTAGATATTTACATGAACTCAAACTGCCACCTAGTTGGAAGCAAAAGTATGAAGACAGTAGCATCACTGTTTAAACCAAGTCCAAACCTAGTATCATTTGGGAATTCTTGTAAAAATCTATGATATTATCAAAACAAGTTGTCAGTAGCCACAGTATTTTAAATATGCCTAAGTATTCGTTTAAATAATACAAATTTAAGTCAAAAATGTTGTGTAATCCAAACCACAGGTGTCTAAAAAAAGGTTAGAAGAAAACACAGCTTCCCCATTCTGACCCTTGAGAAGCCCAATTTCAACATGAATTCATTCATGCTGTTCAGATACCAACTCCAGCTGAAAATGTTTACTTTTTTTTTCTTCTTCTTCTTTTCCTCACAGTAAAAGAGTCAAAATTTAGGAAAAAAAAAAAAGGTTTACCTCGCTGCAGAGTGTTGATAACTTCAATGCGCTCATCGGAAGTTTCCTCAGAGGTCTCAACATCCTGGCTCCTGTGTCTGACGCTGTCCCCTGTTAAAAATAAATAATATATATATATAAATAAATAAATAGAGCAAATGCTTACAACAGAAAGCGTGTGACCGCACTTCTACAGAAACCTGTTGTGGAGCTGGGTTCGCTTTCAGGTGGGGTTACTGCTTTTCGGGTTAAACCCGCTCCAGATTAGCGAAGGCAGGTCCTGAGGGCTCAGGGGGCAGCAGCACAGCACAGGTCCACGAGCGCAGGGCACATTGCTCGTTTCTCTGACGATTTCACAGCCCAGGAAGCAGCACAACCCATGGCACAACCCACACTCACGGTGAAAACGAGCTCCAGACCTCACAGATCAGCGAGGCACGCACCGTTTTCTAATCTTGCAGGAGCGGGGGGCAGGGAAAAGCACATTCTTTGAACAACAACAAAATCAGATTAAAAACCGACACAAAATCTCCACAGCGGGGCCGGGCCCGCCCCGTGCTGAGGCGCCGGCGGAAGGCGCTCCCCTCATCCCCTTCCCCGCCGCTGCCCGGAACCGCGCCGCGCCCCGGCCGCCGGCCCCGGCCTCAGAGACTGAGCCCTGCCCGCGGCTCCGGCCCTGCCCGACGCCTTCTTCGCCCCTTTGTGGCCCCGCCGAGCCCGGTGCCGGGCTCTGGGGACCCGCAGGAGGCCGCCGGGCCCCGGGGAGAAGCCAGGAGCCGCCGCCCGGGGAGCGTTTCCAGCCGGGGCGGCCGCGCGGGGGGACCGCCCTCTGGGCAGCGCGGGGAGGCTGCGGGGAGGCCGCCATGGTGGGGACGGGAAGGGGGCAAGCGGGGACGGGGGCGGGTGTGGGGTGTGGGGACGGGGTTTGGGGTATGGGGAGGGAGTATTGGGGGTGTGGGGACGGGGTTTGGTGTATAGGGACGGAGTTTGGGGTGTGGGGACGGGGTATTTGGTTGGGAGACAGGGATGGAGTACGGGGGTGGGGATGGGGTCAGGGTATGGGGTTTGGGGTAGGGAGACATGGTGTTGGGTTGGGGGATGAGGACGGAGTTTGGGGTACGGGGATGGGGTGTGGGGAGGGAGTTTGGGATGTGGGGACGGGGTTTAGGGTGTGGAGACAGGGTATTGGGTTGCGGGACAGGGACGGAGTATGGGGGTGAGGATGGGGTCAGGGTTTGAGGTTTGTGGTATGTGGATGGGGTTTGGGGCATGTCGACGGGGTTTAGGGTGTGGGGAGGGAGTTTGGGGTGTAGGAATGGGGTATTGGGTTGCAGGACAGGGACAGAGTATGGCATATGGGGACAGAGTTTGAGGTATGGGGATGGGGTATTTGGTTGGGGGACAGGGATGGAGTAAGGGGGTGGGGATGGCAATGGGGTCAGGGTTTGGGGTAGGGAGACAGGGTATTGGGTTGGGGGACGGGGTATTGGTTTGGGGGATGGGGACGGAGTATGGGGTATGGGGACAGAGTTTGGGGTATGGGGACAGGGTATTGGGTTGGAGGTCAGGGACGGAGTATGGGGGATGGGGTTGGAGTCAGGGTTTGGGGGATGGGGGATGGGGATGGGGACAGGGTTGGATTTGGGTTTGACCCCGCTGCCCCGCACCCACAGCCGCAGAACGAGCACATTGAGCTGCACCGCAAGCGGTATGGGTACCGCCTGGACTACCATGAGAAGAAGAGGAAGAAGGAGGGCCGGGAGCCCCACGAGCGGTCCTGGAAGGCCAAGAAGATGATCGGGCTGAAGGCCAAACTCTACCACAAGCAGCGGCATGCTGAGAAGATCCAGATGAAGAAGACGTGAGTAGCTGCTGCTCCCCTGGTGTCGGCCGGACATCCTGGCACTGGGGGAATTCACAGAGCTATACAGAGATAGTTGTTGTTTGGTCATATGTTGCTCTTAAATATTGCTTAATTTTTAGGATAGAATGGTTAAGGTGTTATCTGGCCTCCCCTCTTCTCAACTCATGTGCTTACTGATACAGTTAACAATTCTGTTCCTAAAAGCATTTGTTAAAATAAGCATTAATTAGCAGTAGAAATGACAATTATGTAGCTACGACAACAGAAATACTGTATTGGTTTTGATCTTACTGGCTTTAGCACTGTGCAGATGTGCTTGGCTGTGAGGGTTAGACTCTTTGCTTTAAGCTATTCAGAAATTCCTTAGTAAGAGCCAGGCGTTGTATTCCTGTCTTGCCAGGAATTGACAGGCTTTGATGCACTCTGTAATCTGTCAGCTGTTATATTAAGAGAAATAACTAGTTTTCCATGAAGAATATTTAGGATTACTCCTTAAATATAAATAACATGCTACGTTACATTGTTTACAAATATCTCTTTTTTTTTTTTTAAATTTGAGTAGGCACTACCTGAAGTAGGAGGCTATCATATCTCAAAATGTTTTTTTTCTATTCTTAATACTGCATGCATTTTCAAAAATACCGTGTTTCTTTTTTTGCAGCATTAAAATGCATGAAAAGAGAAAGACAAAGGAAAAGAACGATGAAAAAACACCTAAAGGAGCTGTACCAGCATACCTGCTGGACAGAGAAGGCCAGTCACGGGCTAAGGTTCTCTCTAACATGATCAAGCAGAAGAGAAAAGAGAAAGCGGTAAGTAACTGTATTAAAAGCCAGATACTTGGTATTTATTGTGACAATGATCACATTGTGGCATTAATGCTGAAACAAACTCTAAATATTGATACTATATGAAAGCTGAAACTGAAAAGTTTACTAGTCTTGAACAAAGCACATGCAAGGTCTTGATTTTCATAAATTTAAATACTGATCAAAATAAGTAGCTATAAGGTATATTAAAAAATACAATCTACAGGTACTCTCTTTGGTTATATTTTATTTTATTCTTTCGTTGTCTCCTTTGCAATGGCACATCTGTGACTTAATGACAACTATGTTTTCTGCAGGGGAAATGGGAGGTTCCTGTGCCAAAGGTCCGTGCACAGGGAGAAACAGAAGTTTTAAAAGTGATTCGTACAGGGAAGAGAAAGAAGAAGGCCTGGAAGAGAATGGTTACAAAAGTCTGTTTTGTTGGAGATGGCTTTACTAGGAAACCTCCTAAATATGAACGATTCATTCGACCAATGGTAATGTTCTTGAGACTTAAAGAACGTTTAAGTAATAATTATCTTGACTTGCTGTTCTGAGTTTGGCAAGGAAACTTCCTTGTGTGATAACGCACTTCATTACTGCTGATTTAGAGTGTTCGTAGTAGTTTTCTGCAGAAATGTCAACGTAAATAACCGGCAGGTTGGGAGATACTCCTGCAGTCACAGACATTGCCTGCAATGAAATGTTTCCACTCTTACTCAGATGACACGAATGAGTTAAAGCTATGAGCTCTCATATCAGGAAGGTCTTTAGGAGACGTACTTTGAAAACTTCGGTCTTTTTCAAGCTACTGTGATTCTGAGGCTGACTCAGTTGTAGGACTCAAGTACTCTGTCCTCCTGGTTTGCTAACGAAGCTTGAAGCACAGTGGTGACAGCATACAAAGGAAATGCTCTTCCTGCCTGGCTTTTTATTACACAGCTGTAAGGAACAGTGTGCAGGCTCTACCTGCCTAGCAGTGCACAGGAGGGAAGGTTTAGTAAGAAGGCAGAGTTTTTATATAAATACAAAGTAGAAGCCTTGAATAGGTTTTAAATGACACACAAAGGGTTACGGTACTTAGTGGTAAAGCCCACCTTAAAGAGCACAGGTCCTTAGCTAAAAAGAGGTATAATAGATGGGTGTTTAGTATTTTGTAATGTGTGAAAGGTTTTCTCAGGTTTACAAGAACAAAGGAAACGTTTCAAGTCTAAAAACCAGTAGGACTGTTAAATGCTTTACAGTAAACTCCTCGTTTCTTCATGGAATGTGAACCACCTGTGGTAGCAAGTATTATTCTTGAACTACTCTTGTTTTTTATCAGGTTCTTAACAAACCTGGCATTTTATACTAGGCAGATGACATTCTGTATTCTGGATTGTTTCATTTTTCCCAGTCTGTTAAAATGCATAAAGCTGAGGACATAATGTGCTAAATTAGCTGTGAGAGCTTAAAAAATAAATTGTTCCAACTCTTCCTGCAACAGGGCTTACGTTTCAAGAAGGCACATGTGACACATCCTGAACTTAAAGCTACTTTTTGCCTGCCTATCCTTGGTGTAAAAAAGAATCCATCTTCCCCTTTGTATACATCGTTGGGGGTAATTACCAAAGGTACCGTCATTGAAGTGAACGTGAGTGAGCTTGGCCTGGTGACACAAGGGGGCAAAGTTATCTGGGGTAAGTAGTTAAACTAGCTGCACTGAAGGACTAGCTTTAAGTCTTTATTGACTGGTGTATTGTGAAGGCTCTGTCCTGTAAAACAGATCATCGTAATTTATCCATGTTACGTTTTGGCTGTAGCAGAAACAATTACTGGACAGCTATAAAAATGATAGTTTTAATATTAGGCTTTCAATTCAGACTTTCAACATCAAATTAGGCAAAGTTCAGAAAAATGAATTAACTTGTTTGCCTGTCTTGCATTAAGAAGTGTTAAAAGTCCATAAAGACCTAACCGTGTAAGCTATGAATAATCAAGTTTTCAGTGAAAGTTGTATGTAGAAGTGTCTTCATTTCATCAGGCTAACTTCTTTTAACGCTGAGGTTGATATGGACAGCAGGACGTGTAGCAGAACTTGTGATTTTTTTTAAATGTACATAGAACTCTTGAGGATGCATTTACATGTATAAAAACAGCCAGAGTAGTATATTGTGAATGAAAGTTTGCAGCTCATCAGAAAGTATATTTAGGTTTCAGAATGCTTTCAGTTTGGGAACTGGAATTTCTTCCCCTTGTAAGGAGAGTTGTGGATTAAACTTGCAAACATGCAAAATTGTTATTTGCTGCATAGGCTACTTGAAGCTTTTGTAGACATTTCCTTTCATTTTCTCTTTAGGGAAATACGCGCAAGTAACAAACAATCCAGAAAATGATGGCTGTATTAACGCAGTTCTCCTCGTCTAAGTTGTGTTTGATACTAAGCATTGGCCACTGACTCTTAAAAGTGGTGCAGTTTAAACAAGTTTGGAAGATCTCTGGAACCTTCGACCATTCAGCAACATTGGCCCCACAAGCTGGTGAGGAAATTTAAATGCACCAGAAAGGACTGTTCAGATTTATAACCTGTTCAGCTGAACGCTGTCTAAAATAAAGTAATTATATTTTCATGCTTGGCTGACATGGTGTGCATTTGAACTAAATCTTCTTGTCAACTGTACAGGAGCAGTTGCCTGGCTTAGATAATATTCTAAGCTCACATTAGGAAATAAAGCCATTATCTCCCATGATGGCCTACTGTACAGCTAAAGTAACAGAGCAGCATGTGAACTTCCATTCAGCTTCTGGGAAAGCAGCAGTGTTGGAAGGATGCAGACTTACTGCAGACAGACATCAGAAATTGAGCACTCTAGTTTGGTACTTGCCCCTGTGGAAGCATGGGGTGGGCTCACAGCTGCAGTGTGAGGGTGTGGGAAGGGAAGTTTACCAGAAGGGGCAATTACTTTCTTCCTGTTACCTCCATTATTTCTCCCCCTTGCATCCCTCACTGCATTTGTGGAAAGAATAATAGCTGTAGAGCAGGCAGGCAAGATATTAACTGTTTCATAAGGTAAAATTCAAGAAGTTGTAGGGTTTTTAAGACAATGTGATATTTGAGAACAGGGTGATAACACCGGTATCACAGCTCCTTGTAGTTATCGTGGGTGCTTTAAAGTCACAAGCATCAACTGACCAAGGTATATATCCATCCTCAAAATGCAGGAAACACGCTGCTTTTACACTGACTTCCTCTGATGCTGTATACTGCATCAGTCATCTTTCTGTCAAGAGTTTGGTGGTAAAATTTCAATACAGACACACAGCATTTTATAGTCCTACTCTTAAGCAGTACTTCACGTCAAAGCAAAGGAGCTTTTTAACCAAAATGTGGTCAAGTCCTTATAAACATTTTTTCTGATTTATGAAGGCCATCTTATTCCCCCAGCACCGTAAGAGGGAAACTTTCAAACAGAGCTCTTATTTCAGAAGCCAAAATGTGAATAGTCTGGGGCTTGTTTTTGAATATAGAGGGAAGTTTAAAGCCCAAGGTGGCTGTCTGCACCTATCACACATGCAACAGGCCACAGGGAAAGGCAGTCTGAACAGCAGATTATAGGATCACACAATAGCTAAGGTTGGAAGGGATCTCTAGAGATTGTCTCATCTAACTCCCCTGCTTAAAGCAGAGTCAACTACAGCAGGTGCCTGAGGACTGTTTCCAGTCAGGTTTTTACTGTCTCTAAGGATGGAGAGTCAATAACTTTAGGCAACGTGATCCAGTGTTTGATCAGTCTTCCAGTTTAAGAAAAGTTTGAAGTTTAAATAGATTGTTCTGTATTCGAGTTTGTAGCCACTGCTTCTTGTCCTGGTACTGGACACACTAAGAATCTATTTTCATCTTCTTTATGCCCTCATACCAGGTATTTGTACACACGGGTAAGATGCCTGCTCCCCCCACCCCCAGCATTCTCTTCTCTAGGTTAAACAATTGCAGCTCTCATCCTCATATATGAGGGATACTCAAATCCCGTAATCATGACCTTAACACCATTTTCATCTGGAACTCAATCCAGGAAGTCAAGTTCGATGTTTTTGTACTAGGTTTGTGATTTTTTTTTTACACCGTCTGGGAGAAACAATACTTTAACTACACCTTAATTTTCTCTCAAAGGTTATTTTCTTCTGTTTATATTGCCCTAGTCTGGATTTAGTAACTTACTGTGATTTTTACTTGTGCAATGAAGTGATTCAAAACTAAAAGAAGGTTACAAGCCAGTTAGTCATTTCCTTGGAGAGAGGACGTTATCAAAATAGAAAAGCCTGCAGTTCTTGTTGCTTTACCCTTTACTGCATGTTAATAACATGGACACAATACTTTAATTTTCTATTGCATTGTACTGCTACCCCCCTCTCCCTCCATATAAAGTACAGCTGCTTCAACAGTACTGCATTTTGTGTTGTAAATACATGATTTGTTGGATGAATAATACAATTGTTGCAATTCAAAATTAATTTTAATGTAACACTATAGGGAGTTGAGCTTACACCAAATATGCAGTATGGTGCAAACTGCAGAATGCATATGGTAAACGTACAGAACAGCCTATTCTACATCTCTTTAAAAAGTCTGATGAATAAACTAATTATGTGCAGCCTTTCTTTTAATATAAAGGTAAAGGATTTTCCAACTTATAATCTGAGCTTTTAAATAAGATTGTAAAATGACACTACACAAGTTACACAATTTTGTTGTAGTGAGCTTTAAAAGATGCCTCGTAGCAGAAATAAACACTAAAAAACAAATAAATCACAAAAAATAAGTTTAATTACTACTTCAAAACATTTCAAAAGCAGTCAAGACAATACTAAAAAAATGAAAACCTAAACCACACTGTAACTAGACTTAAGTACAGTACTCTAGAATAGCATCACATCTTTCATAGGATTTATAAACAGGTTATCATTAGTTTAAAAACATCTCACACCACATTTATGAAAATAAATTTAGAAGTGTATCCTCTTCGAAATAAAATTTTATAATGGTCACTCAAAGCACAGAAGATCAAACTTAGGGCTCTTTATTGCTATGTTCAACTTAGTGGTGTTTTTAAGTTGTAGATGGTCAGTTTGATTCATCACATCTACAGATGTGAGATGGTTAAAAAAAGAAAAGCTAATGTCAGACATCACTTAAAACAAGTTAAAAGCACATTTGAATAATAAAACATTTTCATGTAAAGGGCTATGAAACATGAAAACAGCAAACAAGAATAGTCTGAAACAAAGAGACTGAAAGGAACTGTGGGATAAGCAAAGCAAATCCCACTAAAAATTCGCAAGCAGGACAAGAGACATTTTAATAAATGTTGGATTCAAATACAAAACCATTTACCATTTGAGTGTAAGGTTGAAGACACAAAAGGTTTTTTAAACTCTATTCCTAGACTAAATAAAGCTCAAAAATACTGTTCGCTTTCACCATACACATGTAGTTCCACAGCATGTTGTAATAGTATTTGGTACAAACGTATAAAGTTGATGTTTTTAATCATTGGTTGCTGGTGCGATCCTAAAAATTCTTTAACAGTTCAATGGTAACGAGCCAGACAGTTAACAGATCTAACAAATATTGTCTGAGCCTAAAAAACGCTGGTTTTCCCCAAGGTAAAACATTTCAGTCAATACAGTTTTCAGCTAAGCTAACCTAACAGAAAGTACAGACTATTAAGCTACTGTTCCCCTACTGGACAGTCAGTATAGCAAAAAAAAACTACTATTTAAAGTCAGTAGTTCAATTTAGCTACTCAATATTTATGGCAAGATGATTGACGCCAAAGAAGTTATTACAGAAATAAGCTGTCTTTTAGTTCAAAGTACTGCTGCAATCACAGTTAAGAACTATGTTTAGTTTTCAAGACAGCTGTTACCAGAACTGTTTATGATACCACAACTGCCCACATTAGGTAGGTAATAATCTGGACATTGGCTACTACCTCAGGTACCCCGGTTATATAGAGGTAGCTACTCAAGAATACACTTAAAGATATGAATTTAAGCTCAGTATTTAAGACTCTGACTCACTGAAATTGGATCAGAAATATGACTGTTCGCAGTAGAAACCAAGACTGACCTCATCTAACAAACTTCTTGTAGTATTTCTACATTTAATATGCAAATGTCCTAGGAGTGAGATACTAACTGAAATTAGTTCAAATTTGGCCATGAAAAGAAAGAGCCTGGTAAGTGAAATGACCTTCTCACAGTGTTTTCCAACCTTACAAGGAATACAAGTGATAACATTCATTAAAAATCTACCTAAAAGTAACTGGGACTCACTCTTCATGAGCAACAGAATCCTTAACTTAAAGCGAACGTTTTTGTATCAATTGAAGTATTTAACAGATTAACGTCTAGTAAAGATTGGTCTAACAAACAGAACATGAGTCATGATATACTGTATACAACCAACCTTTAAGTTTCACAAATCCCATCCTTAGCAATGCAACAGATGCTTTTCTAACTATTACTCAACTTTTTCTACAGTAAGTCTTAGCACTAAAAGAGAAGCCATAGTATAGATAAGTTCTGTCTCAAGTGTTTCATAGAAAATGTTTAGTTTCAGAAAAAAAATCTTAAGGTTCACTTGAATATGTTCACAAACAATCATGTAAGATCTTGAATATGTACCAGTCACAGGGTTAATAAGCAGTAGATGTACATTGACAGGAAGTTAAAACTGTTCAGCACTTCAAGAAACCCAGATTTAACTCTGATCCCATGCACCCTGAATCCAGAGATTATGTAAAACTTGTTTCTGGAGATAAAAAAACAAACAAAACACACACCCCTCCCCCCCCCCAATAATCTTCGAACAGATACAAAGCATTGCACTTCAGCTGAAATAAATAGTAATATTTTATAAATACAGTTAAACTGTATAAGCATAAAATGAGAAAAACAGATTCTTAAATTAGCTGCACAGAGGGACAAGAATTAAGACAGCATTGCAACTATTCAAGTGAACCTTAGAAGTCCTGAACAGCAATTTCCAGAAACCCTCTACTCTCAAGACACTGTGGGAGACTAGTTCACTAATCCTGGAAAAGGTATACAGCAGGGCAAATAGCTGTGTGATTTCGTTATTAGAACCACTGTTCTTTCTTACTCCTGAGTTTTTAACCCATTGCAAGAGGAGCTTCATTTATTGAAAGAAGCACATAGCAAATCACTTAACCTCTGAAGGGAAACATGCATGAATAGCCTGTTTACATTTCTGTTTGCATATAGCAAAGTTTAATTCCTGCTTTTAATAAAAGCTATAAACTGGGAAGATATTACCCCAGGAATTATACCCAAGTTATAAAAAGAAAGTGGGAATCATAAGTATTTTCAGCTATCCCCTCAAAACTCCTAAAGGCATAGTGTTTGGCAAAAAAATAAAAAAATTGCTGAAACATCCACACTAATGAATGTCACAACCACCTGAAATGCCAGAGCTCACAGGAGTCACACACCTGGCAGAGACAACACCTCAACAGCTACTCCACAGCATCAGCTGAGTATTTGGAAAATACAACCATCACTTCCATTCAGACTGATATTAGATCAAAAGCTGTCATATCCTTGTCCTGTAATGTAACAAAGTAATCAAGTAGCCATTCAATACATGCAAGTAGTTAGAAAGGCTGTCAAACAATTCCAAAAGTGTACTGGAGTCTACACTCCACACATTCTGGAGACACTTACACTTAGCAAGACACTCACTTTGGAAGCTACAAATGCAATTTACTCTGTAGGCATCTCTAAATCTTCACATTAAAATCTTAATTATCTTTGTGTGCTATGGTAGATGCTGTGTTGATGGTGTTATGGGTGACTCTGCTGTCTCCAGTGATTAGCAAATAGTTGGGAATCAGAAGTAGAGCCATTCTCTCCTATCTGACTCTAGTGAAAGACAGATGCTGCTTATGTTGTTTTGATCTAATGACTTGCACCTTCTAGTATATTGAGATCTAGAATTACAGAATCTTACATTCTTTTAATCTCATCTGAGAAAGCCTATGGGAAGGGAACAAGAAGAGAGTAAATAAGTTTCCTGTTCTGCTCTTCTCCAGAGTAGAGAATGCAAGGTTAGAAAAAAATGCTAGTGATATCTGGCTTTGTGGAAGTTTATGGAAATTTTAGTGACCTTAACAGAGCCAGGATTTCACGCTTTGTTTTTTCTTCCAAGACTGCCACCTCAAATACGCAAACTGTTCCTTTACTAGCACAGCTGTATTTTTTTGGCATTATCCTTTATAAAAGGAGGAGACTGGCTGTTGAGCTTCATCAGAGTATGAAAGTAAATGTCTACTGGTTAAAAATTCAAGAGAATTTGAGTAAAGATGATGAATCCCCAAATGACGTCCAACCCAGCATTTTAAACATGTGTGTCCTGTGTCTCAGATGGTTTAGTTACACCTAGTGTTTTACACAAAATAACAACTTTCTTACAAATATATGAATTAACAACCAATACTTCATTTTTTAAGCTGGCTTTCCTTTTTTCTTGGGAGGACCTTTGTAACCTTTGGCCTTTCTTCGCAAATTTCTCCGATCCACAATGGGTACCTCAATTTCTGCTTCCTCAGAGCTACTGTCGGCAGCCCGTTCTGCTGCTGTCTGTGTGTACTGATCAGCAGACTCTTCCAAGTGCTCTTCCAACTGGTTCTTCTGTCCTTCTTGTCCAGAAGACTGCTGAAAAGAAACACCCTCCAGTTCCACCACTATCAAAGAGCTTTGACCCAAGGTATCAGGGGCATCCTGTGAGTTGTGCCCTGCTTCCTCATTTTGATCTTCCACTGAGGAAGCTGCTTTGGGTGACACATTTTCAGAAACAGATTCTCCTGCTGCTTCAGTTATCACATTGTTTGGTAGGCCGTTGTCTGAGGGTTCTTCCTTTGTTGCTGAAGCAACTGCATTTTCAGTGGATGACTTTTTCTTCTCAGATTCTTGTTGGTCTTCCTCTAAACCCTCCTTCTCTACTGATGCACTTTCTTCAGTTAGTGCTTCCGAATCATTTGCATTTACAGCCTGAGGGGTGGGAGGGCAACAACACAGAGGGACAGTTAACTTAAGATTTAACAAGCAGCTGAATGACTACCACCCCTAGCTAACAACTACAGCAGATATTTTAGTGTTAAGCATTTTCTGGTATTGCATGCGTAGTCAAACCAATACTCTCCTCCTTGTTGCAAAAAAATAGTTTGTGAACTGCATTTGATATTAAGAGTCCTCCTTCTATTTTCTATTCAAACTATTCAAAAAATTGTTCAGTAAACGTGTTCTGAAGTTAATAACAAAAAAGATAAAGTGTTTTATTTTAGACAGATACATTTATTTCGCTAGCATAACAATCCACTTTTGTGCTATAAACAAAGAAACAAAAAAAAAAAACACAAAAGTTAAATTTGTGTTCTAGAAGGGTATTTTGTTAGAAATTAATTGCTTGTATACTTCATCAGGGCAGACTTACTAGATAAAATACAGATGTGGCTTTCAATTATATCCACCTAAAATTTTAGGTGAGAAATAGCTGTTTCATTACTGCAAAGGCAAACTGGAGCAAAGGAGCTTTCTTTTTGGTGTCACATAAATATATGTCCTATTTCCACGTATTAAAACAGAAATGTTAGTATATTCTGTTAATATATCTAAAACATCTTGCCTAAGAATTGCTACTCCCCAAAATTTCATATGATGAGGGGGGCCACCCTCTATCTTTTACTTAACAAAAGAAAAAACAGCAGGATATGTACATCCTTAAGGAAAAAAACGTTTTGTTTCCACGCCCTTACCTTATCTGATACAGTATCTTCTGCAGGTTTTGCTGGAGATTCAAGGATTAATGGAACGAGCAGTGTTACAGGTTCTTCTCCTTGACTCTCAGACTGCAATTTTGATTCACCACCTAGAGCTTCATTTGCTGTTTCCTCTTCAGCCATAAGTGACGTCTTCCCAGTGTCTTCTGCTACTTCACCATTAAGAGATTCAGATGGAGTTTCCTAAAAAACACATTTCTAAGTCAAGATTATGCTCAGCCCTTGTTCCCAAACACTAGTTGGTATGTCTGTGACCTAATTTTTTATTTTAGATATGAAAAGCAGCTAACTTGGGTACCTAGAAGTGTGCATCAAGAAGACAGAGCTCAGCACAGAGTAGCTATCCAACTACCTGGCCAGCATTATTAGCTTGGTGCTGTCACCTGCACTGAATATCCAACCATGGCTTATATGGTAAACAGCCAAGCCAAGTAGAATACATATACGACAATCATTCCTTGAAATACTGGTTTGTGAACCCAGCACAGTTTACAGTCCACTTTCTCACGAATCAGTAAGAACTGAAAATCCTGGACATATTGCTAGGCACAGAGGCCACTCCCAGATCTAAAATCAATCAAGTAACAAGTCTTTGTGGATCAAAGTTGGATTTGAACAAAGTCAGACAAGCTTTACAGGGAGAAGAAAAATCAACAGTAGTCACTGAAGCCTATCAGCTATTAACTTCTTCATTGAAACTTTTCCCCCTCCCCCCTTACTGGAAGTACAGGATCAGATCGTGACCCTACACTACTTCTCTCCAATTTTTAAATAGAACAAATCAATTAAGAAAGCCAGGTTGGTAGACCAGCTATTCACCTTTCTGAAAATCCTATGAACTCTATTGTTGCAAGGAATTTTCCCTTGGCACTAATTCTGTATACTAGCTCTTGGTTCTCAGATATACTACTCAACAAAGCATTGGTACAGAAATTGAAAAGTCAATAACCACATCCATCAAGGCAGCAAGGACCATTTTTAACAGAAACTGTAATTATGTTCCAAACTTCCCATCCTCCATGGCGGTAACACCCAGCTCACCTCCTTCTCACTCACTTTCTCAGATGGCGATATATGTAACTCAATTTCTGATACAGACTGGTCTTCGTTTTCAGTGATCGTTTCCTCATTGCTTTCGTCAACATTCTCTTCAGGTTCTTCTGAAAGGGCTTCAAAGTGTTCAAATAGGTTGGCACGAACTTCTAGCCTGCAGCAGGTATTAACATATACCCCTTAAGTCTTTTAGATTAATACATAATGATTTTAGATTAACGCATAATTTAGATTAATACATAAATCAGCAGGGAAAGTCTTTCATGACTGATTTTGAACTTCTATGTCACATACTTGCCATAGGAAATATGAATCCAGAAAACTAAACAGGTCTAAAAATGACAAATTCCTAATTAGGAGAAATATCTCAACTAGGCAAAGTTGCTATAGCAGTTATAGAATGAAGTAATCTCTTTTCCATTTTATGTGAAAAGTCAGAAATAAGTTATTTTAAACAAAGTGTGTTACTTTACATCTAGAAAGCAATAACATATTTGAAAGCTATAACGGGATGAACGAAAGCAACTTCACCCAGCCTCACTACAGAAACAGTTTAAAGCTATGGAGCTATGTAAGCAAGTATGTTCGTATAATTACTGAATATACATTTTCTACAAAGACCACAAATGGAAAAGAATTTCAGGTGACAAACGTCATGGCTGAAGAAGATTCAAACAAGCTAGGTATTAAATTAGCCAAAACCTGAAGATGAAACTCTACTGCACCTGCAGGGCAGTAACACCATCCCAAGTATTCAGTTCTTTTTTCTGCTGAAACTTAGACATACTGAAAATATTATATACAAGCATATATGCAATATATACAGGTACATGTAATAGAGTTGCAGGAGGCCGCTTCTCAATCTCACAGTGAAAAATCTTCAGTTGCTCAAAAGGTGTATTTTTTTGTTGTTTGTGTCCTGGTTTCAGTTGGGACTGAGTTAATTTTCCTCCTAGTAGCTGGTAGGGTGCTATGCTTTGGCTTAGGATGAGAAGAGTGATGATAACACACTGATGGTTTAATTGCTGCAGAGCAGTGCTTACCCCAAGCCTTTCAGCTTCTCACTCTGTCCTGCCAGTGGGCAGGCTGGGGGTGCAGCAAGAGTTGGGAGCGGACAGACCCGGGACAGCTGACCCCAACTGCCCAAAGGGGCATCCCGTACCATATGGGGTCATGCTGAGCAAAAGATAGGGATGGCCAGCGGGGTGGGGGTCCAGCTGCTCGGGGTTAGGCTGGACATAGGTCAGTGGGTGGTGAGTAATTGCATTGTGCATCACTTGTTTCGTACACATTATTATTAGTAGTACTATTATCATTATTATGATGATTATTATTTTTCTGTCTTAATAAACTGTCTCTATCTCAACCCACAGGCTTCACTTTCCCATTTCTCTCCCCCATCCCAGAGGGGGGAGGGTGAGCGAACAGCTGCATGGTGTTCAGCTCCCGGCTCACATCTTACACACATTTTCACAGTTACTACACAGAAGAATGTTCTTTAAGCTGGAGATGACTTTCTTCTTTTATGATGATTTTAAATTAGGATTTGTCTGAACAAGAACTTTACTTTGAATAGGGGTGGCTCTCTGTAACTCTGTTAAATGACAAGTAGTAATCAGCTCCCAAACCAAACAGTCAGACTATTTCACAACAATATGCCACCATAATAAGGTCAGAAAAGGAACTCTAATGAGGTCTGCACGTAGTGTTGCAAATATTTGTCCAGTTACATTATTGCAAGAAACTATACTGTGTGACTAGAGATGTTTTTACCCTTATGAAGGCTAAGCTATAATAGAACTTGTAAATACACCCTCATTCCTTGCAATTTTCCTACTATCATTTCCCACGTCCTTCGAGATTTCAGTGAAGCAGACATTTTGACGCAATCACTCTTCACGTGAGGTCTCAATTTCTTTTTTTTCACACCATGCTTTATTTTCAGTAATTTTAAAAATCAAGTAAACAAGCAGAAGTAGAAATACAGGAGAAGAAACATCAAATATCACACTGGGAGAGACTGCTATAGTGTGTGACTACCCAAGCAACAGAACAAAAAAAATAAAATACGGGCTCCCTTACCTGCGGTTTGGCACATAATGAGCATTTTCCTCATCTCCTTGGGAAGTTTCAGGTCCAGAATCCTGGCTATTTTTTCCTGTCCTGGGATGTTTTAAACGACTGCTTCGTGTCCGAATAGAAATGAGTGCAACACCAGGGTCTTAAGAAAAAACAAATAAGTAAAAATAAACAAATGCAGTCTAAGATCTGCAAATAATTTTTCCCTAATATTTCATTAAAACAACCGAGTGCAAGTAAACCAACATTTCACTCTGACCCTTCCTCTCTGGATATACATGCATAGATTTGTTATTAATACCCATAATAATTTTATCCAAAGACTTTCAAATGTTTGCGTTGAGCAGTAACACTTTAGAGGAAGGCATATTTCCATACACTTTGCAGACGAGCACACTAAGCTCAAAAGCAGTAAAAGAGCCTGCTAACCTGCTAATCCATAATAATCACAACACTGATAATCAGTTACTCTTACCTTCAGACGTGTTTGCAAGGACATTTAATGATTCTCTGCCTTTTTGAGAGTCAATCTAAAATAAAAGCAATACCAATGTTACTTTACAAACTTAAGAACTGACCAAAACACCTTCACCTCCACAGCTGTGGTTGCATGTTTCTAAACTACAATTTTATGGTAGTGATCCTATGGAAGAGTGGCTACAACCATCCTTAATTTAAAGTATTGTACTGGGTCTTACTGGGATGTTAACTTTCCCTGCAGCAGCCCATACAGTGCTGTGCTCTGCACTTGTAGCTGGAACAGCAGTGTTATCACACCAGTGTTGTGTCTACTGCTGAGCAGCAATGGCACAGCATCGGGCCTCTCTCTAACCCTCCTAGGGGGTGGGCAAAAAGCGAGAAGAGAAACATCACCAGGACAGCTGACCTAAACTAACCAAAGGGATATTCCATACCATGTGATGTCACACTCAGCAATAAAAGGTGGAAACGGAAAGAAGAGGGGAGGGGTGGGCTCTCATTGCAAAAACATCGGTCCTCCTCCCAAACACCAGCTACGTGCGTTGAGGCCCTGCTTCAAGGACGTGGTCAATCATCGCTCATTTGTGGGACGTAGAGAGTAATTTCTTTCCTCTGCACTTCCACATAGCCTTCATTTGTTTATTTGTTTGTTTTCCTCCTTTTTTTTTCCTTTCCCCCTGCCTTTTCCCCTTTCCCTTTTTTTCCCCCCTTTAGTTAAATTGTTTAGTTCATAATAATCTTTCTTTAATTATTATTATTTCCCTTTACTTAAATTATCCTTATCTCAACCCGTGAGTTGTTCTTTGCTTTACTTCTTCCCCTCCTCATCTAAGGAGGGGGAGTGAGAGAGCGGTTGTGGTGTTTAGCTGCCCAGCACAGTAAAACCATCACAAATATATCTACATATCATCTACGTATTTACAGTGCTAAAAGCATCTCCTTTAAAGGTACCCAAACCTTTTGCAGCACAAAGGATACACCTTAAAATATATTCAAGACAAATCTGCAAGCAATTTGCATTGCTGTAGCAAACATATTTTGATCAACAGAGAAGTGGACTGCAGCTAACAAGAATTTTTGTATGTGAATATTTACTTCCTTGTCCTAATAAACTGTGAGAGCTATCCACATTAAGGCATGGTCTGAATTGCAGATAATTTTTTGTCTTTTGAATCTATTTTAAAAGTATGTCCTAACAGAGGTATTATTTTAAGTGAACAAAGCATACATACAGTAGTAGGAGTACATATAGTAGTTGTTTTACTTCTTGAAGGCCCAAATGATTTTAATGCAACAGGGAAGGCGTTGTTCTTTTTTTTTTTTTTTTTTAAATGTATCTATATACTATCACTGTTAACACAAGTCTAAACTGGATTAGCAAAAACAGACAGCAGGCAAAATATTCCCAGATGCAAATACTGCCCTAAAAAGACTTTTCAACGACATTTGTTTCCTATTCTAAATACCAATTTTGACTAGGAAGAAATCTGATCTATCACTTGCTTATGGTACAAAATGCAGATATGTTCATATAATGGCACTGGCCTCTTCCAGCCCAGGCCCCCTATGTCTCATGTCTATCCCTAAGTGTATTAACTATAATTTGCTTGTCTCTGTCACATGGGAATGGGAATAACAGGTGTCTGTATGTTGGGACTGAGACAGATAGAACAGGTTAGGGAGAGGCTGAGAGAGCAAGGGTCATATGCAAAGGCAGCTTTGAAGTCCTTCCTGTTTGGTGAGGCAACTGTGTAGCAGGACGGTGGAAGCAAGTGCACGGTGAGACCAGCAGCAAGTGTGAAGAGGGCCTGGCAGAGCCTGAGGGATGCTGGATGACCAAGAAAAGGCAGGTCATCTGTCATGGAAGGCATACAGAAGTACTTCACTGCTGAAATAGCACACTTCAGAACACACTTAGGTAGAGGAAGGGTCAAGTATACTACATGGCTTAATGAGAAAGCTGTCAAAGCGCAGTGGCAGACCGCATTCTAACAGGCAGGCAGTGACGAGTCCACAAAGAGCGATTTCAATTAAGAACAGAAAATCATTTCTCAAATGACTGGCTAAAAACTGTAATGGGTCTGACAGGGATGGAGTTAACAAACAGTTTTATCTTAAGAAGTTTATGGGCATATCTTAACAGATCTTTTTTTTTTTTAAATCATCTTTACTACAAGCAAGATTTTTTTTTTCTCCTGAATTTTACTTCTGGACCCAACACTGAAAATAATTTGACATCATAATTAACACTACCAAGCTTTTCCTAACCATTAAGTTCATAGAAGGCGTTCACAGAATGCTAGGAGTTTTTTCTTTTCTCCATGAAATGAAAGATCTACACTAGCATAGTTGATAAAATGTAACAGGACACTTAGCGTTATACTTGTATTGTATTTTGTAGTCTAATTTTTATCATGCATATGATAAAAACTGAAAATATGGCAACCCAGAAGTTATCATTAAAAAGAGATCAGACAAGGAAAAACAGAGTGTAGTGATGCAGCGGTGATGCAGGTTACATGTGTGTCAGCACAAGATGCTGCTTATATCAGAGCTCCCTCTCTCTAGAGCTCTTTTGCCTCACTTGTCCACACCACCCCTGTATTTCCATTTTTTCTGAAAGTTAGAAGACAATTCAGCAGTGAAGCGCTTGACAACTGAAGTGGATCCAAGCTATACATATTGAAATAGAAGTATACATATTGCTCTCTTAGCTGCTGCAAGTAATCTAGGACTAGCAATAAGCCACATCCAGGTTTTCTGCTGCCTTTTCAGCTTCATTTTAAGCACTACCCAAGGAAGCTAGCAACAAGTGGCTATGTCCAGATTCAGTTCCTTGAAATAGTTTTAAGTAAGCTTTAAATATATAAGAATTTATAGACTAATGATAAATTATTATAATATTAAAACATACAAAACAGGATGTGAAATGTGAATGTGTATTTGGAAAACTTTTTTTCATGTTTGGGGGAAGGTGGGCTATTTTTGTTTTGTTTAGTGATCCAACAGCTTTCAAAGCACTGCAGAGCTCCCTACAGATAGCACAGGTGCCAAGGAGAGCAATGCCAGTGATTCTACTTACCTGGAAGGCATTGGAACACTTTGGAATCTATTATTTATTCTATATATATTCTATATATTTATATAATATATATTCTATATATTTATTCTAATCTATTATTATTTATATGCTAACAGGACCGGCTTGGCAGCTTGCACAGGCAGTTAGTGCAGGCAGTTTGTGCGGGGCAGGGAGGAGAACCCAGACCTCCCCATGGTGGGTACCCGTCACAGTGGTCAGTCTGAGCCAGCGACCTGAACCCAAATGGAGGAGATGCTGCCTCTCTGGGCTCATGTGGTGTCCTAGTTTCAGTTAGGACAGAGTTAATTTTCTTCCTAGTAGCTGGTAGAATGCTATGTTTTGGCTTAGGATGAGAAGAGTGCTGAAAACACCCCGATGTTTTCATCGTTGCAGAGCAGTGCTTATACTAAGCCAAGGACATCTCAGCTTCTTGCTCTGTCCTGCCAACAGGCAGGCTGGGGGTGCAGTAAGAGCTGGGAGGGGACAGACCCAGGACAGGTGACCCAAACTAGCCAAAGGGGTATTCCATACCATCTGACGTCATGTTAAACAATATATAGTGGTGCCTAGCAATGGGAGGAGGCCGGACTGCTAGGGGTTAGGCTGGGCATCGGTCAGCGGGTGGTGAGCAATTGCATTGTGCATCACTTGTTTGTACACGTTATTAGTAGTAGTACTATTATCATCATTGTTGTTATTATTGCTTTCCTGTCTTAATAAACTGTCTTTATCTCAATTCACAAGCTTAACTTTCCTGTTTCTCTCCCCCATCCCAGAGAGGGAAGGGGATGGTGAGCAAATGGCTGTGTGGTGTTTAACTGCCAGCTGGGTTAAACCACTACATGTGGGCACCCAGGTGGACCCCCTGAGGGGGGAGGCGGCAGCCCAGACAGGGGACTGTGGGGAACTCCGGAATTTGGAGGCCCATCTGGGCCGTGAGGGAGGAGAGCACTGTCACGGGTGCAGGTGTGCCCTGCTTCAGGGACTCCTCGAGCAGGTGGCTGGGCTACAGCGAGAAATCGATGGCCTGAGGGAGTCTCTGAGGGTGACACATAGGAGGGGTCTCCCCACCCCTGCTGTTGCTCAGCAGCCCTCTCCTATGACCTGACAAGGGGTAGAGGCTGCTCCCGTTGAACACATGCGGAACAGAGGGCCAGACTGTCAGCAAGAGACAAGGGGCTGGACCCTTGTCTCGGCTCAGAGCAGAAAGAGACGTCTGACCCCAACACCCACGGTGCCACCTACCTCCACGGTGTCCCTGGGAAATAGATCTGAGGCTCTCAGGGAGGTTGTGGAAGAGGCTGAGGGTCTGGACAGTAGTCCAAACCCGGGAAGCAACTCCAAGAAGAGATTCAAGACTGGGGGAAGTGCAGAACATAAGGATCAGATCAGGGCCGGATGGAGCACCGTATTGTAACCTGTGCCACAAAAAAAAAGAGTGGAGAGTCCTGGTGACTGGGACTCCTTGCTGAGTGGCACTGAGGCTCCTATGTGCCGCCCAAATAACCTTGCCAGAAGTGTGCTGTCTTCCTGGGGCACGTGTCAGAGATATTAGGAAGGCTCTGCCACGACTCATTAAACCGGAGGACTACTATCCTCTCGTAGTCATTCAAGTTGGATCCCAGGAAACTGTGTTAGAAAAATGAAGAATATTAAAAAGGACCTTGCATCCCCAAGGAGGTTGTTGAGGGGATCGGGGGTGCAGATAGTGTTCTCCTCTGTCCTCCCGCTGGGTGACTGGGATGCAGATAGAAGGAGCAGAACAGGACAGGGAAATGACTGGCTGAGGGAGTGGTGTCTGGACCAGGGATTTGGTTATTTTGATCTTGGGCTGTCCTTTGAGAGGCTTGGTATGTGGGCTATGGACAGACAGCAACTGAGCAAGTGGGGCGCAAGTGTGTTGGGGAGCAAGCTCTCTGGGCTGATTACCAGGGCTTTAAACTAGGTTTGATGGGGGAAGGGAGGGGAGCTAAAGGTGACAGAGAAGGACTGGGGGAAGTTGTCACCTCTGTCACTGTTGACGACAGGGAAAAACTTCTGAGCTCTCACATAGGACTGTCTGAGGGCTCCTCAGAGAAGGTAGCGTTCCTGATCCCCCATCCAGTATCTTCTTGCATCCTCCCAGGGGTAACTGCACCTGCTGCTTCCCTACAGTGCCTGTACACCAATGCACAGAGCATGGGAAATAAACAGCATGAGCTCAAGATCTGTGTTCAGTCACAGGGCCACGATCTTATTGCGATCACTGAGACATGGTGGGACAGCTCACATGACTGGAATGGAGGGCTATGTCCTCTTCAGGAAAGACAGGCTGGGGAAGCGAGGGGGTGGGGTTGCCCTTTATGTGAGGGAGCAATTAGAGTGTACCCAGCTCCAGCTGGGGGAGGGTGAAGAACAAGTGGAGAGCTTGTGGGTAAGAATTAAGGGGTGGGCTGGTATGGGAGACACGGTGGTGGGGGTCTACTACAGGTCTCCAGATCAGTAGGAGGAAGTCGATGACGCCTTCTAGGAACAGCTGCTAGTAGCCTTAGGATCACAAGGACTGGTCCTCATGGGGGACTTCAATTACCCAGATATCTGCTGGGTAAGCAACTCGGCCAGGCACAAGCAGTCCAAACAGTTCCTACACTGTGTTGAGGCCAATTTTCTGATGCAGGTGGTGGAGAAGCCGATGAGGCGGGATTGCTCCTGGACCTCATTCTTACCAACAAGGATGGCCTTGTTAGGGTTGTGAAGGTTGGGGGCAGCTTGGGATGCAGCGACCATGAGATAGTGGAATTCCAGATGGAACTAGGCAAAGGAAGTAAGGCTAAAAGCAGGATTGCTACCCTGGACTTTCAAAGAGCCAACTTCGACCTCTTCTGGGACCTGCTTGGGAGTATCTCATGGGATAGGTTGCTAGAAGGCAAGGGTGCTTGTGAGAGCTGGGCTACATTTAAACAGCACTTCTTCCATGCTCAGGATCGGTGCATCCTGAAGAAAAAGAAATGGGGGAAGCGGGGCAGGAAACGCACATGGATGAGCAAGGAGCTCATCAATAAGATCAAAAGGAAGAGGAAGGTCTATGAACTGTGGAAAAAGGGCCTGTCCTCTTGGGAGGAGTAGAGATGTGTTGTCAGGGCCTACAGGGAGGCGACAAGGAAGACTAAAGCCCACCTAGAGATGAGGCTTGCAAAAGAGATGAAGGATAATAAGAAGGGTTTTTTCAAGTATGTAAACAGCAAGAGGAAGACTAGGGACAATGTGGGTCCCTTGCTGAATGAGGGGGTGTCCTGGTCACAGGAGACACTGAGAAGGCAGAGATACTGAATGCTTTCTTTACTTCAGTCTTTGCTCCAAGGACACTCCCCCAGGACTCCTCACCCCTGGCAATAGGACAAAGGGTCTGGGAAATGGAGGGCTCCCCCGGTGGATGTGGGAGTGGTTCAGGAGCATCTGAGTGGGCTCAAAGCACACAAATCCATGGGTCCCGATGGGATGCATCCACGTGTGCCAACGGAGCTGGCAGATGTGATCTCTATCGTCTTTGAAAGGTCCTGGAGAACGGGTGAGGTGCCTGAAGACTGGAGGATAGCCAATGTCACTCCGGTCTTCAAGAAGGGCAGGAAGGAGGATCCGGGAAACTACAGGCCAGTCAGTCTCACCTCTGTCCCTGGAAAGGTATTGGAGCAGCTTGTTCTGGATGCCATCTCCAAGCAATTGGAAGAGAAGAAGGTTATGAGAAGTAGTCAGCATGGATTCACCACGGGGAAGTTGTGCTCGACCAACCTTGTTGCCTTCTATGATGGCATCACCAGCTGGCTAAATGGGAGAGAGCGGTGGATGTCATCTACCTTGACTTTAGCAAGGCTTTCGATAACGTCTCCCATGGCATTCTGCTAGCAAAGCTGAGAAAGTGTGGGACAGAGGAGTGGGCAGCAAGGTGGGTTGAGAACTGGCTGACTGGCCGAGCTCAGAGGGTGGTGATTGGCAGAGCAGAGTCCAGTTGGAGGCCTGTGACTAGTGGTGTTCCCCAGGGGTCGGTGCTGGGTCCAGTCTTGTTCAACATCTTCACCGACAACCTTGATGAGGGAATAGTGTCTGCCCTCAGCAAGTACACCGATGACACAAAGCTGGGAGGAGTGGCTGACACGCCAGGAGGCTGTGCTGCCATTCAGTGAGACCTGGACCAGCTGGAGAGCTGTGCAGGAAGAAACCAAATGAGATTTAATAAGAGCAAGTGTAGAGTCCTACGCCTGGGAAGGAACAACATGAAGTATCAGTACAGGCTGGGGAACAACCTGCTGGAGAGGAACTCTGACAAAAAGGACCTGCGGGTCCTGGTGGACAATAGGTCGACCATGAGCCAGCACTGTGCCCTTGTGGCCAAGAGGGCTAGTGGGATTGTGGCGTGCATTAAAAGGAGTGTGGCCAGCAGGTCAAGGGTGGTGATCCTCCCCCTCTACTACGCCCTGGTCAGGCCTGACATGGAGTACTGTGTCTAGTCCTGGGCTCCCCTGGAAAGAATCCAGCAGAGGGCCACAAAGATAAGGGGCCTGGAGCATCTTCCCTATGAAGAAAGGCTGAGAGACCTGTGTCTGTTCAGCCTGGAGAAGAGATGACAGAGGGGATCTCCTCAATGTACATAAATATCTGAGGGGTGGGGGACAGAAGGATGTAGCCAGCCTCTTCTCAGTGGTTTGTGGGGATAGGACAAGGGGCAATGGCTGCAAGTTAGAGCACAGGAAGTTGCGCACTGACATGTGAAAGAACTTCTTCACGGTGAGGGTGACGGAGCATTGGAACAGGCTGCCCAGGGAGGTTGTGGAGTCTCCTTCTCTGGAGATATTCAAGGCCTGTCTGGATGCCTACCTGGGCAGCTTGCTCTGAGGAACCTGCTTCGGCAGGGTGGTTGGGCCCAATGACCTTTTGAGGTCCCTTCCAACCCCTACAGTTCTGTGATTCTGTGATTTTACTCTTCTTGAAAAGAAGAGACAGGGCTTGAATTCTTAACTCACAGCCACAAGTCTTAAGAACTACTAACATCCCTTGGCTATTTTCTCCAAGTATATCAACATAGCTCTACAAATAAAATATGCAATCAAGACCTTTTTGCTTATATGACCATTACTGGAATCTTAATCTTAAACTAAGTTCTGGATTTATGCTCAAGACTGTTACAATTTAAAGAAGTGTATGTAATAAAGACAACTAAAAGTTACTGCTTTTGGTCAGAGGCTGAAAACATCACTACTTTGCTGCAGAAAGCTGCAGTCTTCCTACATAGGTGGTGTATAACCTAGCATGCCAACACTCTCCATTGTATTAAAGTGTGATGTTAATGTGTACTTCCATAAGCACTTTTCCTCATTCCCTCAACTCCTGCAATGACTCTGTCCAACAGCCTTTCTAGACAGTTCAATCTTAGAGCCAATTGAAGCACTTTCCTCCTCTATGCCACTGGCAAACAACAATTATTAAACACTAACAGTGGTGACACAGACCTTCTGCACACAGGGGGAAAAGGTAGAGACCTCTCCCCCCATCCCTCCAGAAAAGGTGTATTTTTAATCCCAGTTAGTCTGTCACCTCAGTAGAAAACTTCACATTCACCCAAAAAGTACCAAGAGCACTTGTCTTTTATAATGGAGACTTGAGCTAATTCAATTCTGACACGGACAAAAATAATTTCTTATACTTTATTTTTATGCTTTACTTAGTAATAAACCAATCAAAAAGAGGAGCATTGCTTTCTGGTAAGCATCATAGGTTGTGTCAGACTGGTTGCCACAGCCAGTTGCGAGACATGGAAAGTACAAGTTCTCTACATAATCAAGGACTGTTCAAGAATTTGAAAGAGAAATATACAGCATGCATAAAATACATTGGGATCAAATCACTAATCTGCTAAAATCCTTCATTTGTTAAGTTCAGAAATGGGTTCTTTTGCAGAATTTAAAAATATTTACTGAACACAGAGAACTGGTAATTACAGTCAGAAAAATAGGACAAAATACATTATATGTTTATAGAAGACTCTTAAGAGCTCTCAGGATTTTCTAATACATGGAAACTAGTCTGTATACCTACAGTTAGTTGTGGTTCTAGTTCAGTCATCTGTTCACTTGCTTCAGAGTCTGCTGCATTATTGGCAATCTGATCCTCTGTCTGGACACTCACTCTTTCTTTTGCAGAGGCTTCTGTTAACAATTAAAAGAGGCAACAGGATGAAAAATGTAGTATCTTTAAACAACAATTAACTGTTCCTAATATGATCTCACAGATCTCAGAACAAAGATTTTTCTACTAGTCTCCATGGGCAATGTTCATAGACGTCACTGTCAAACAAACACCCTACAATACAACTTTTACAGACCGTAGGAGAACATCAAAACAAAGCATCCATACCTTTAGTTCTGAGCTCTTTCCTTTTCAATACAGTGGCAATGGATGTTCTCTGGAACCACAATCCAACTCCTTCTGCTTCATACAAAAGGTCATGATCCCCAGGGTACTTCTCAAAATACTGCTTACAAGCTGAGCAAACATAAGAAAAAACATCCTATTATGCATACTATATACTCAACTGTACCTCTTTTTTCCTTAAAGAAATTATTTTGCAATCTTCCATCATACACAAATCACCAGAAAAAGAACTGTTCATCAGATCAGTTCAGCCTAAATAAACATAATACTGCTTTACTTTCCATTACTCTCTTAAACCGCAAATAAAAACTACAAAGTATTTTTCTTCTCTATGAACTCACTTTGGAGTTTTAAAACTTCAGCCTTTTATTTCTCACCTGATTCCTTACTAATGGATAGTCCCAAAGGACAAAATCCCAGCCTCACATAATAACAGTATCATAGAATGGCTTGGGTTGGAAGAGACCTTAAACAACATCTGTTTCCACCATCCCCCCCCCCCCCCACCATGGACAGGGACACCTCCTTTCTAGATTAGTTGCCCAAAGCCCCATCCAGCCTGCCTTTGAACACTTCCAGGGATGGGGCACCCACAGCTTCTCTGGGCAACCTGTTCCAGTGCCTCACCACTCCCATATATAAGAATTTCTTCCTTATATCTAACCTAAATATCTTCTTTCAGTTTAAAGCCATTACCCTTTGTTCTACTGCTACATGTCCTTGTAAAAAGCTCCCCTCCAGCTTGCTGGCTTTCAGCTAGAGAAAGAAAATGCTTCTTGCCTGCACTGTCCAAAGCAACATCGTTTCCAGAATGTTTGTTTTACCTAGATGACATAACCCTCTTGGGTTGCTAATGAAAGAACCAGAAGTGGTTTCTTTTTGTATTAAGTCTTTTCCTTCTTACACTTAAGTTATATATAGCCTCGTATACTGACGTGACCAGAAAATCTGAGAAAGCCGGAATTAAATGACTTTGTGAGGCTTAGAAGTGAGCGAGGAAAAGGTGCTAAATACGTAGGAAGATCATACACAGGAACAACTCAGTCCAGTGTGGAAGGAATGAATCTGTAAACTGCACAGATGTAGCAGACAACCAGCAAAGATCCAATAATTTAATCTCACAGAGGATTAGTCTAATCAGGAAATACTTCACCATCTTAAACAAATCAAGATTTTCAACCTTCATGGAAGAGCAGAACTTCTAACACAAACTGAGGATGAAGCCACAAATATGTGGTTTCAACGACAGTAATAATTTGGATGCATAAAGAAAACAAAGAAGACCAGACAAATAAATCAAAGAGCTTGCCTGTGCACATGAAGGTTGACAGTGGGTACCGTAGGCCAAGAGCGTCTTCAGTAAAGGAATCCACATAGTCTTCTAACATCATTAGCCCTAAGTCTTTCCCACGATGCTTCTTTCTCACAAATACCGTGTCTAGCACTGGAAGCTGGTAACACATACTAACAGAAGACCTAGAAACACTTCCTGAGACAATAGAAAGGGAAAAAATATCCATCATTACATCAACACTGACATGCTACACCACAGACTTCAGCGTATTCAAATAAAGATTTATTAAAAATGTCAAGTTACACAATTATAAATCACATACAATAAAATAATAAAAATAATTTATAACATTTAGAAACAATAAGCAATTGCTATCAGACACTTACTGGCTCTTTAGGCAAGCTCACAATGTTGCTAAGATATCTCATAGATAAATATGTTAGGAAAAATCTGCTAAAGCAGCCTGGTTGTACCAAAAGAGAATAAATGGGGGAGAACGTGACGGTGGAGAGAAGGAAGTGGAAGGCCTACTTTGAAATCTCACAGTTCCAGTAGAAAACCATACTGAAAACGAAGATGAAAAAAAAAAAAAAAATCAAACCAGAATTTTATGTGGAATACCTAACTACTCAGGACAAATATAAGGATGACAATTCATCTCATTTAAAATTTGAAATAATTTCAAATTTTAAGTGAAAACACAAAAATCCTAGGACACTTTACACTTAAGTTCCTGCCTAAATAACACATTATCCATACTTGGGGTGAAACAGACTATCATAACCTGTAAGTGCTTCAGTATCAGAGTATTCAAAGGGCATCTGTGAACTCAGTGGTGACAAAGTGATGTCATATAATGTCATTAGGACAGCACTTCAGCTATCCATTTTCAGGCCCTCATTTTGCCAGTTGGTGTGAACCATGTAGAAAAAAAACCAACCCTTTCCTCTAACAAGGAGAGAGAAGCATATTAGTTGCCTATATAATATACTTTCTTTTGAGACCAATGAACACAACTCATTTTTAAAGCAAGAAAAATGAAGGCAGAGCTACATTACTTGGATACCCTTCAGCATACTAGTCAAGCTCCAACACTTTCCTAATCGTCTGTATCCAGAGTCTTTCTTCACATGAGCTACTCATTTGGAGGGTACAATGCACAATCAAACACTGTTGAAATATTGATAATACCTAGAAAGATTAGGCTTCAACTGCCTGCTAACTTATGACAAATAAATGGCATAGGATCATGAAAGATATAATAAATGTGTACAAACCAAGCATATCAGAACTTCAGTGTCACAAACAACGGTCCCTATTATACACTAAAAATACATCCACTAATCGCATTTCCACCTTTATAAGGCCAGAAGAAAAAGCACTGCAAATACTTTGTGACCACCATGTTACGAAAGAGAAATTATGCAATGCTTCAATCCTTTAAGAAAAAAAAATCACAAAAAGGTAACAGACAATCAGAACAAATTAGCTGGCTGCTTTCCTATCTTTAAGGTCAGACTAGAAAGGTCTGTGACTGAGGCAGATTATTACTGTATTTTTAACAGTTTACAAAGGCATGCATGTATGTCAGATGGGGAAACTAGCCTCCAGAACTGCTGATTAATCAATCCAGAATCCATTCACTCCCTTCTACAGAAGAAACAAAAATGCCTGATTGTTCCTTCTTGATCAAACAATGATATTCTAATAAAACACTATCAACGTAGTCAAGTTTCTTCTATTACCAAATGTCATTCAGCAAAAATTGAAAAACACAATAAAATCCAAAATAACCAAAATGAAATTCTAATGTTTTTGAAAAACAGGAAAAAAACAATATTGAAATCTGTAACAAAGGGCATAAACCTACTAGCCAAATAGTATTCTCTGAGGAAATACATAGGCAGAACGAAAGGGAATCTTTTTTTTTTTTATCACCAAGTGTAGATGAACCTTGTGCTTGTGAGCAAGATTCCTATGCTGTAATTATATAAAATGTTTAAGTGAAAGTAACATCATATTCCACAATCATTTCAGATAAACAGGATTTTTTTTTTTTGACCTAGCTCTGGAGTTCAAATAAATAAAAGGAAAACTAACTACATACATTCCAATCCAACAGTAAGCGAAATTCTACAAAGAAAATGAGGCTTTCAGGTATACTTCATTTCTGTGATTTTGAATGTATTTTGTACGGTATGAAGAAAGCTAATAACTACTGTTCTAAATTAAGTTTCATAAGCTTTTAGTAAGAAATTTTAACTGCAGCTTGCCCTTTCATGAATTCAGGAAAACATCAACTCACTAGGCCTGCAAGGCTTGTAATGTCTACTAAATGCATTATTTTTCAAGGAAGCTCCCTATCCCCAGTCTTCATTTCTCCCCAAATCCCACAGTACTTAAGTTCTTTACCTTTAGGTTTAACAGAATAGAATCCAATAGCTTCTCCTTTTCTCCACAGGATCTTAGCATAGTCTTTGCTGCCGTGACAAAGAAATGGGACCTCATTTCTCTCCATTTCTTTCTTGCGATAGATAATTCGATTAAGAACATACAGAACCACTCTCTCCCCCACAGATTTCACCTAAGGAAACAGAGAAGAACATTTTAGAAGGGCGGTCGGTTTAGGTGATACTTACACTGCAGAGATCTTGATTTTCAAAGTTGCATGCAAACACAACTACAGATGGAGTCAAGGGAAGCAGTAAGTACAAAGCAGGATAAAGCTCTGAGGCTTCAGGCTAAGGAGATGCTCTGAAGCCATAGTAGTTGGTTAAGTACTAGGCATTACCACAGACAGATGATCTTTCATATCTTCAATGATGTGTGGTGGTAGGAAATGTTTTGATTTTAACTGAAAGCTGTTTTTTTGTTGTTGTTGTTTTGTTTTTTACTATAACAGTATGCCAGCCTCGGAGTTTCCAGCCTAGCAGGTAACTGGAGTCCTATAAGGAAGGCATGATAAACCTGACTGGGCAGTAGTATTTCGCATGCTCGGTCACTGTTCACAGAGTAGCAGACAATGGGATGCAATGCAGTGCAAGAACCAGTTACAACAGTTTATGGCATGAAACAAGGAATTCAATATCCTTTTCCCTATCCTGCAGGGCTCCTTTCACAAATTAAGATTAAGTTCACCACTATCCTAACCACTGTAAAGGTAGGAATGGAGGAACCATCCTCCCTTCCCCAGGCAAAAGTCCCAGCTACCCTATCTGTAGAAGACAAAGCTTTTCTGAGTACTTACCATCCTATCATTATTGAGCACACAGAAAACAATGCAACACAACAAGTTATCTACAGTAAATCTAATCCAAGAATCAGAGAAGAGTGCCCAGATTCCATGAGCAGATATGAATAATGTTCCTGGAATATATGTTTCTAGTTCTGGAAAAAACAAGACTCCATACTACACAGGTCTCAGTAATAACAAAGCTCAGTGACGAACAAAAAGGCAGATTCCAGACAAATGTATTCCCAAATCTAACATATTGCCTTCTGCAGAGCACCAGCTCCTGCTCTCCTCTATCTAACAGGTTCCTTTCAGTAATTGTAGTTTACCAGTCTCCTGGTAAGAATGATACATATTCCTGTTAAAAAGGACTCCGCTCTACTGAGACGTTTCAGTATAACTAGACATACTGTGTTCTAAAGAGTAAGGACTTAATTAACATCTTCACATCATTAAGATATAATTATATCTTGCATATGAAGCCAATGTACAAAAGTCACTTTCTCTGGACATATTTTCAGAAGAAATTTCCCTTTCCTCAAGTACCTATTCCTTCATTCCCACTGACCTTGCTTTTTACACAAGGCAGCTAACCTATTTCCAAATTAAATAAAAGCACATAGCATCTCATACACCAGGTGTTGCCATTACATTGCATTAGGTTGAATGATAAGAACAACTGCTAGATGAATGTCGGAGAGCTTTACCTGCTGAAGCCCTTCTCTAGAAGGGACAGATGTTCTCAAGATGTCATCAATTGACCACCAGCAGTTAGCGAGATACAGAGCTACAGCTTGAGAGAAACAATGGGAAACAAAATGTTAGTGATTCTCACCATTCCAAAATAACATATTCATTATAGCTGATAAGTAATAGGAATACCACTGCAGTAACCAAATTAAGTGTCTACTAGTTGGCACTAGATAAATGCAGCTTTTACTATCTTAGTACAACATACCTGGTGCTACATAACCCCCACCCTATATGCAGCAGTCCCTGGTCCAAAACTTGTTTGAAAAGCGAAGCCAGTAACATCAGATTAAGGTTTTGTGCAGTATGATATACATAAACTGTTTTTCAGATATAAGCACTATTCCTCATCACTGTGCACTGGTACTGCCTTCCACTAACAACTGTTAGTGGAACTCGTGGACTCCTCCACGAGGAGTCTCATGTGCAGGCAGGTGTATTTTAGTTTTGGGTTGTTAATGGATATTGATAGCAAAACCTGCAAGTTTTAGGGAGTCATGTGCATGTAAAAAGGCCAGTGGCCATGTGATTAGTGATCAGGAAGAGTTTGTTCTACTAGCATTTGTGGCACACCTGTGTGTGCCACACCTGTGTGTGCCACAATATATGAAGCATTATATGAAAGTGAAGGAAACACTGAGGACTGGAGGGGAAGAGAGAAAAGGAAAAAAACAACAGTGAGGCATCACCTTGGCTAGAGCTATGTAAGGACCTGAAGGCAAAGACAAATTTACACTTGATACTGATCAATCAGTTCTAATAAAGAATATCTAAATTCGTATGCAAATAAACAGATTCTATGAATATCCAATAAATTCCTTTCAGAGAGGTGATATATACAATAATCAACAAACATGTACTTTCAGATGAGCACTGTGTTGTTTTGCTACGTATATCCTGTACTCAGTGGGTCCAGTTCTACTCTGATTAGTGTGCAAAGCTCAATCATTTGTGTACATGAATTCATATCAAAGAGAACAGTGTGGGAACAAGAAGACAGTGAACAACAAACGCAAAAGTGGCAAAGTTACACTACCATGGAATGAGCAAGGGCCTGGTTACATGTGTTCATCACAGAAAAAGAAACAGCAACACAGAGATTAGAATCTTAAAATGAAACCTGTGAGCGAGTCCTCTGGTGCAAACAAAGCAAGAACTTTGTGTGTCTGCTCTTCACCATAAAGAGGAACGAAGCCTACAGTTGACAAGCTAATAGGAATCTGAAACAAGAGCGTACAATACTTCAATAGACTCTTGCTAATACAACATTAGTAAAATATACAGAGAATGTTTAGCAGGGTAAGCAAGATGAGTGCTGAAAACAGAGCGCTTAATGGTTAATTGTAAAAGACAAGCATCAGACCCTGGCCCTCACTTTAGATGTTTCTTCCTAAAGGGAGTACATTACAAAGAGCTCTGACTCAAGCTCTGGCAGACCTAGTTACAGTAATTTGTCCTGTTACAGCTCTCTGCTGTCAGCAGTTTGCATTATTGTGCACAACTGAAGTAAGGTGTGCAAAGAGCCAGTAGTACTTCAGCTGCCCCAGCTGTACAAGCTGCCAAAGCCAACGGAAAGAACGAGGCAGGCAGGCGGGCACAAAAAGAAATTGGCACAGCTCAATTGCTAACATGAGCACTAATGTGCCAACATAGGAATGCTTGATTCAAAAGGGTCTTCTTCCCTGAAACTGCACACACTTCAGGAAATCCGTATTTGTTTGCTTGATTTTCCTTCACAAACAGTGTAAGAAGGGTCAAATCAATCCACCTTTCTGGGGGTGATGCCCCTTTTTGAAAAGGTGTTTTGCTATTTAAATTCATGTTTTCAATGTTTAATTAATGCACAAAAAATGGACAGGAGTCAATGGTGCGGTAAATAGACTTGCTTACCCAGAAAACAACTTGAAAAGACTGTGTTATGCTATGCCACTAACAATGATGTTAACACAGACAGATACTTAGGTATACAACCCCTGCAGAAATGCAGGGAAGTATTCAAGACTGCTTCTGCAATGGAGTCTGCAGCATTGATTTTTTATTCCCACACAGAATGCTCTCAGCAAATTTATTTTTAATTAAAGCTACAAACCACTGTTTATATTTGTGCTAGTTAGAATAGATAACAGAAGTGTTCATCTAGACAGCATAAACACTGGCCAACTTAATGCTCAATGGATAAGCGTTTGAAACATGAAATGTGATAGCCAGCCTCTACCAGAACTCCCAACAACAGCAAGGAGTATTTTGCATAAAAAGAAAGAATCACTTCTGAAATCAGTGAAACTTGAATGTATCAGGAATTGAACTCGGCCATGAAGATCACTGAAAGACTAAGATACAAATAGAGGCAGTTAGCTTCAACAAATCATGATCCCCTTAGTTACGATGCTAGGCTTTTGTGAGCTTAGATATGAAGGTTTGGGATTTTTTTTTTTTTTTTAATTATTTAATGCATACAGATACATTGCCTAGAAGCAGCAAATTGTCACTAATGCCCAGATTTAAACGTAAATTACAGAATAAAACAAAGTAGAACTTAATACACAAACAGGAATTTGGAAAAAAAATAAAAGCTTTGCTAAAATAGTAATATAATTCAATAGTTAGGAACCAGTTATTTCTAAACATTTTAAATTCACAAGTGTATCAAGAAAATTGGGACTGAGGTATTTGCTGGTTCTTACTTTGCTGTGGTCTGGCAGGGACAAGAATTCTGGACTATCTGGATCCCCATACCGCAGGTCAGACAAGTAGCGCACTGCAGATCTCTCCAACTCCTCATGACTGTAGGTGTTCAACATATCCACCGGGAACGCCATCATCTTGGTAAATGAGTAATATTATTACTGAAGACAGTTTGAATGATACAGTGCACAATGTATCACACACACCTACTAAAACTGTAACCCAGACTCCTAAATAACCCCTTCTGCTGCTCTCTGGATAGGCTGTTCAAGTGAAACAGCAACACTGAACACATCCCTCAGCCTTGGCTACACAGCTTGCTTTTCCAAACATACACGGGCTAAGGTGATGTGGACACTGAGGTCTGTTTTTTAAAAAACAGACTTTGTCTCTTCTTCCTTTGCCCTGTCTCTCCCCAGACTACCTGTCTGTCATCTGCAACTGGCACAAGGTAGGACGGACCATGTCCTACGCATCTAAGCCAGGGAGGAGAAATGCCCCCAGCATTTATTTCATGAAGATGGTGCCTATTAACACCCAGTCTGTAATGATGTATGAACCCAGAGTCTGCTTACAAGCAGAAAAGGAAGGTTTCAGCCTGTGTATGTGTACACACATGCACGTTTCTGTATGGGACAAGCCAGCAGAAACATGGCAAGCCCCCACTTCCGTTCTGCATGCCTTCAGCACAAAGCCCAGCTTTGCTCACAAGGTCTTCACATTCATCATTTCTGACTGAAAGTTCAGGGCAGCAGATCTAAACATCAGAGAAACCCACCAGTATCTTAAAAGTTCACTGGCACAACTGGCCAGACCATTCATTTCATCACTTTGCTGCTTGTGCCAGAGGCAACTTTCTGCAAGGCTTCTGTTAGCACCTCTTCTCACAACAGCACTCGAAGTCCTTCCTGACTCTTTGCTACATCCCCCAAAGCAAGGAACTCCAGCTGCAAGCTACAGACCCGTTTGGACCTACTGCTAGAGCAATACAAATGCCCAGCTGCTTTCAGAGCAATGGGCAGAGCTTCACAGCCAACATTTCTGAGGCCACAGATTAAGCAACAAGTGGCCAGACAAACAAAAAGTAAACAAGAGACGTTTCTGTTAAAACTACAGAACAGTCTCAGGTGGTTTCACTGGTATTTAAAACTGCCACCTTTAACATTTTTGCTGATGGAAGTGTTAATGCTTTCCACAAATGTTATTGTTTAGATACACGCAAACATTCCCCACTGTAATTTCCTTTCAAATTCAGCTCATTCCTTTCGCTTACATGTTATTTGGATTTTCTCTTGCCGTCTCTCCTAGTCCCTCACATTCCTCCTGTTACTCACCACCCCTTTTGGATGCTCAGGTGCACCTCTCAATCCTCCGGATGCTAGCCTTGCAAACAGGACAGAAGCAGGCAAGGGATGCCTGACATCATTCAATCCCACTGCCATCTCTGCTTGCAGATGAGGGCACTTCAGGAGCGTGCACACCTTTGGCTGCAGCAGTAATGCACAGTGGCCAGAGAGGAGTTGCTGCCAGGGATGCAATTCATCCACAAGCGATCTCCTCACCGCTAGCTGACAGCAACACAGTCCACCTGTTCTGAAATACACTAGCAATGTCGTAGTACACATGATAAATTCACAATTAACATCTGACTCGCAGCCAGCCGCCAACAGTGCTCTCCAGGGCTCAGTTCTAGGGCCAGTCCCGTTCAACATCTTGATCGGTGATCTGGGTGCAGGAGTGGGATGCATCCTGAGGATGCACAAGGATGTTAAGGTACTTGAAAGCATCCAGAGGAGGGCAACAAAGCTGGTAACAGGGCTGGAAGGCCTGTCCTATGAGGAGAGGCTGAGGACACCGGGGTTGTCCAGTCTGGAGCTGAGGAGGCCGAGAGGTGGCCTCACTGCTCTCTGCAACTTCCTGAGGAGGGGACAAGGAAGTGCTGGCCTCTGCTCCTGGTCACTGGGGACAGGACACAAGGGAACAGCACAAAGCTGCACCAGGGGATTATCTGGTTCAGACTGGGCATGAGGAAAAGTTGCTTTACTGTGAGGGTGGCCAAACCCTGGAACAGCCTTCCCAGAGGGGTGGCTGATGCCCCCCATGCCTGTCAGTGCTCAAGGGGCATTTGGACAATGCCCTCAGTAATGTGCTTTAACTTTGGTTAGCCTTAAAGAGGTAGATGGACTAGATGATCTTTGTAGGTCCTTTCCAGCTGAACTATTCCATTCTATCATCATTCGCTCTAACATGGTCAAGTGTCAGAGGCAGACAGACTTAAGCACCTCAATATCCAGCCTCTTCCTGGCTTTAGCTCCTTCCATGCTGAGGTACGGACCCACCCCACTGACATAAAACTCCTAACTGGTGTTTCCTCATCAGGTACCTGAGTAACTTCTCAGCTCCTTTTCTTACAGATGCCTGCAGACACAGGTCCCTGTACTGGTTAAATTTATCTCCCAGTGGATGGGTGACGAACACTGCAGCTCTGAACTTTGATTCCTTAAATGACTGAAGGTAAGGCAGGGAGAATCCAAGCCTAAATTCACATTTGTTCAGGATGAAACAGCACTTAAAGATGCTGCTCTGTGACACCAGGAAACAAGACAAACAAATTTCCTTCACCAAATATCTGAAGATATTTAGGACCCTTAATAAATGTGCTGATTTAAATATGCACTGTTGCAAGAGCCATGGTCAGAACAGGAACTGATATAAAGCAAGAGATTACAGGTCACTGCTTCCACAATAGCACAAAGATTTTGCACCTGGTCAGCTGCAACAGGACAGCTATATTCTGCTGTAAGGGAATACAGACTCATGAAAAAAAAATGATTTTCTGAATGCTGGCAGAAAAGAAAAAAAGAAAGATTAAAGAAATGCCTAAGTGCTTGGATAACTCCCAGGATAACAGATGACTTGAGCCGAGCTTTTGTTATTACATGACAAAGACATGCAAACCACAAGCTATAAATGAAAGCCCCTAGGTAACAATTCCTGACATTTTTGGAATAAAATAATCCAGGACCAAACCAGAAAACATGCAGTAAGAAATCCAGTAATTATCTGAGTTCCAGTCACTACACATCTAAGAAAATTAAAGCAGCAATCACATCTTTGCTTATATGCAAAAAAAGGGACAAAAACTGTTTTTGGCTAACCAATAAATTCACAGACTTACTCTCAAAGTAATTCATAACCTTCTTCCTGTTCAGCTGGTTGGGTTATTTTCTATTTTCATATAGTTCATATTTCATTAGTTTTATCCACTCCCAACTCAATTATATTAATATCTTTTTCATCTAATATGATTTACAGAGAAAGGTTTATGCAGAAAACAGAATGCAGGTCCATCTTCAAGACTGAACCAGGAAACCCATTCAGCATCCCTGATTAATAACCTATTGTTTCTACTGTGCAACAGATTAAACGTGTCAAGTTATATGCTCTCAAACTTGTGTGATGTGATTTGTACCTTAGTGTTGATGAGATCAGAAACATTCACAACATCTAAATTCAGTAGATCCATGAATAAGTCATTAACTATACAGTTACCAAATCGCATTAAAAGCACCGAATAGCTGATAGTAGAAGATAGTAGAAGACCATGCCTATCAACAGCAGATCATAAGAAAATAGCCTAGCAAGTGCAAGCACCTTCGTTTTGAAAGGCAAATTAACCTAAAGACAGTTTAAATGGCTCCCAAGAATAATAAATTAAACTCTCCTCACAAAAAAAAAGGAAATAAATTGGTTTATCAGTGTCTTTAAAAAAGGTAAAAGTACAGACAGGTCCAGATCTAGACACTCTCAAGTGATGCACAACAAAAAAAAAAAAGCTTTTCAGTTCTTCCTGACAAGAGCATTATACATTTTTCCCATAGAGGCAGCAGGAACATCACAGGTCTCAGCCATGAAACCCACGATGCCCTTTTTGTTGCTCTAAGCCTCCATGTGTTGCATGACTGTAGAACTGTCAGGTCAAATCCTTGTCATACACTGTGGGACTGTGCTCTGCTCGTGAGGAACCGCTCCAATTGGCCATCAAGCAGTCACGATGACTATGGATACACAACATAGCCTTAAGCAACCAAACTCACCGCAACCCTTTGTGGAAAGAATACATATGAAAGAAATGGGAGGAAAAAAATATTTATTTTTTTTTTTAATGGGGCATATTATGCTTTTCATGTTTCAACTGAGAGAAAGCATGTTTTAGACTCTTCATAACCACATCACTTTGCATATTAGCATTAAAGATTGTACATAAACTCACGTAAGCAATGCTTGCTTTAACGTGGAATTGTATCATGTTTGCCTTTCTCAACATTATGCAAGTTACTATGCTAGAAACAGCACGTCGGTTTTATGAACATCTGCAGTAACAGAGGATAACAGAAATCAATTCAGGGAACAGAAACAAAAAGGATTTAACAGGATGAGCATACACATTCCTGTGCAACCAAGATCGTTCTTAATTCATAAAATCTTTGCTAGCGTAAGCATTAAGAGTGAAAAAAATCTTCTAAGTGAGCAAACTTGACAATTGTTTTTACTGTAAATTATAGCTACAAACCCTATTTCATCTTCAGAGCACACAAAGGAAGGAAGCACAGTCCATACAGCTTCTAGCCCACGAGAGAATTTCACTAGGAATTAAGAGATGCAGTCACCCCTCTGCAGACCCTCAGTACCTAATGCCATGAAATTATGCAAAAATAAGAAGCCAAAAGCTATGTTGTTTCTTACTGCATGCTTTACAGCAGGGTTTAAACACAGTTTAAAACTGGTTTGGGGTGCTTCTGTCTTAAGGGAACTGAAGGCCAAGTGGTTAGGCTCTAGCAAAGGCTGTAGAGGAATCAGGATAAATTTCAAGCTCTGGGAGACTTCATATGAGCAAGAACATGTTACTTGATGTGCTTCAACTCCTCACCTATAAAATGGGAACAACTGGTACTTCAGAGAGACCAGTAAGACCATGAGATACTCCAAAAAAATCATTTTGAAACTTTCAAATACTGGAAGTGTGCAATTCTACAACACACCTTAACTGCACTGCTGATTTTCCTTCAAAAATCATAAACATAAAGTAACTGGCACAGATAAACATGCATGACACAGTATGTGCAAAACTGTATCAACTGCTACACAGCTGGTGATCAATGTTCAGATTTAAATTTGTGTTTAAAAAGCATTTATCTAGCTTTTCTTTAAATTAAAATTTTGAAACTACAAGAATACATATCAGGATGCTCAAGCTATGACCTGCAGTATACTTCTGCTAAACCAGGACAGCTAATCCAGCTGCAGCACACAGGACATATACAGCAGATCCAATCCAGAAGCCCAGAAACCACACAGAAGTTGAAAGATGAATAAAAAGGAGGAAAAGTGGTAGTATATCTAGTCGTCTAGCTTAAACTACAAAAAAAAAAAAGCATGACATTTGCCACTTCTAAAATCAAGAAATCTGTTAGTGTTAATAGAACTTAAGTCTATTAACAGACAACTTACTTACATAAATATTTCTTTGCTTAGACTACCAGCTGTAAAATATTCAAAACATTTTCATCTTTTTTCTTCTTTATTCAAGATCAATTACTTTAAGTGGAGGTTGGAGGGTGTTTGTAACATATTGTACATTTGAACTTTTATCTCACTTCTATCCAAACGATCTGAAGGAAATAGGTTAAAAGGTTATTTGTCCTTTTATAATATAAGAAAAGTAAACTTTAAGCTTATGCTAAGGTATCCCCTATATATATTTAAGTGATCAATCATCTATCTGGATTATTAGGAATTCTTAAGTTTAAAATACACAAGGAAAATCTGTACCACAACTACCAGTTTAGACCACTATTTTAACAAAGTTTTCATGTTTGTTAAGTAACTCCATCTCTTAAAACTGTTTTAATTTGTAATGTAATATGTACACAAAGTAGAGAAGACACTTCAGGAAATGGAAGTTGTTTTTTAAACAATAAATTATATACTAGTATTTCTTGAAAACCTTACAGGCTTGAAGAATACACTGTCTGATCTGCCACATCGAATAGACTAAGAACTCTCCTCATTCAAATAACTACATATCTGAAGGGAGGTTTTCTTGGATTGTAATTCAAATTTTATTTTTTTTTTTTATTCCCTAGGTGTGTTTCAAACCATTATCTGCATCATACCACTACGGCATATAAATACTGTCTCCTGATGCGTGGGTTTTGTTCACATTTTCAGAGAATACTGGCACATTCATCTTAAACATAAGTGCTTGCTAACTCAGATAAATTTGCTCTGATTTGCAGTTTTGTTTTCCCCATACAAAATAAAAAAAACAAAAACATTTTAATCTGTTTTGTTTGTTTACTTTTAATAGGAATATAAAACAAGTAACATCTACTCAAACCTCACAAAGACCCAGATAAAAAATCTCTTAAAGAATCAGAAGATACTGATGTAAAAACTGTTGTCAAAATCCACCAAGAACTCTGGATTAACGTGTCAACCACAATATCCATAATCTGCTTGAAGCAGCTTATGCAGCTCTGGTTTTCTATCCGAGACACAAACCAAAGCTGTTGATCTGAATGCAAATAAACAAAAATAATCAGTATTTTCCATTCATTAATTAGCCACCATGATTTATTTTAATTTACTTGTATGGTATAGCACACAATTATGAAATCTACATGGAGGACCCAACTCTCCAATCCACTTCAGTGGAGATGAGCAAGAATTATGGTTGAGGTCTATGTGACTGTGCTCAAACAGTCCCTTGTGGATTGAAACTCTGACCACTACAGGAGAAAAAGTTTTCCACATAAAAAGTATTAGTATATTACTTATTTTTACTTTAAAAATTATCAAAGTTTGAATAGAGCCTACTAGCTTCATTACAGCAAATTGCAATCTTAATAAAAGCACTTGAAAATCCATTTCTGCAATTAAATCTATCTAGGATGCTCTAGCATGTAGTAAAAATAATATTAAATTTCAGTAGCTACGAAAGACTAAACAGCCACCAAAATGTACTGATACAAAGCTAGATACTCCTGGTAAAAGTAAACTGACTACAACATTACAGGGTGTCTTTAATTAATTGGCAGTTTCAGCTGCAGTAAGCATGATCTCTTGTTAACAACTACAAAATCCTACAGCCTTAATGAAAACAGGACTGAAATCTTACCAGTGATCAAATATGATATGGCAGAGCAGTATGAGGAGACCGTATTATGCCACTTCACTCTAAAACATTGCTGGTGGTAAGGTTCTTAAGCAGATGGCTATTTAAGCACCTATGTAATGTCACTGATGATTAAAATTAAGCATTTTATTTGGTAGCCCATTTAATCAAATTCTGCTTTTCAGTATACAAAATACTAACTTTTTTTGATTTTTTATATCTTCCACAGTCTCACATTTAATGAGATTATTATATGGTAGCTTGAAGAGCACTTTCTTCAGCATAGTTTAGCTAAATTAATACGTACAAGTGTTTCCTACAAGAAAAGTGTGCCAGCGATATGGTTCACATTCTGTTTTAGATAATTTCCAACAGCAATACTTAATAAGTCTAAAAAATTAATTTTTTCTTAAAAGGAACCTTCCTTGCCTCTCCTTTCAGCCTCTCAAATTTGAAGTTAATGCATCCATACACAAAATGAAATCAATTCCAGCTGTGTTTGAAAGTAACTGACACCTGTAAGAGAGAAAGATGGGACTAAGTTTTCTTCCCAGACCCTCATCTCTTTGAGATGTATCTTACCTCTTTGGTGCTCAGCACTCAGTCGTCTTTCTCATCTCCCACTTTCCTCTACAACCCCTTTGCTACAAGACACACTTGCTTAGTGCCTTAAAAATTATCACCAAACACCATGCAGATACCCCTGATGCCCCACCTTTCCCCTTCAGTCACCCCTCTTTCTCCCTTCCATACCTCAGCTCTCTCAAGCTGCTGTTGTGCCGTTGTCCAGCTCTCACCCTCAGCTTGCTGCTTTTGCTCCTGCACTTTATATCCTACAGCTTCTGTGATTAGACATTAACAGCCTTCCTACATGTACATAGCTCAGCACTTGCTGCCCACGTCCAGCCTCCCTCTGCCAGCTGTGCTGCTCTTTCCCTGCTTGCTCATCCTCCACAACTCCATGTCCCCTGCTTCTCCGGGCACCTCTGCCATAAGACATGCCTCTCTAAAATAATAAATCCATAAGATCTGCCTCCTCTCTAGTTTTCTGTGGTGTTATGTCCCACTCCCACGTGGTGCCCACGTTCCTTGCCAGTTTGCAAGATCTCATACTCCCTCTACCATTACCCCTTCATTTTGTATGGGCCACCTCGTGCATACATTCAGTGACTTCAGAAATAAGAACAATGAAGAAAGCCCTTCTCTTGAACACACTTAGAAAAAAAAATACACACACAACACCAGGCAGGTGGTAGTCTTCCAAACCTAACGTAACCAACCTAACACAGCAGTGAGACCGGCATTGCAGCAACCCTATGTATGCATCTGATTTTATTTTTAAAACTGTTCTGCTGTCTTCTCCCCTATCCCCACAACGGGGGCAGACTTCAAAGCTGTACAGATTAGGTCAGCCAATTGCACATACACCATATCACAGTCTGATGAGTTAGTGCACATCAGCTAAACAACAGCAACTCTCTTTATGGGTGCTTCGAGAATATTACAAATGCAAATTCAGATGTGATGGTGGCCATGGTTACTAATGGTGAGCAGCAGTGCATTAACTCCTCCATACCTAAGGAATTGCTAAAACAGTTGCCTGAGCTACTACTACTGTGTCACATGAAGCCTGAGGATGCTCCCGTTTTCAGCAGAGGAGCTGCATGAAATTCAAATAATAAGTAATATCCCATCTCCTGATGTCTTTTTTTTAATATATATTGTCTGTAATTTGTTTCTGAAGAAGGGAACTGAAAAAAAAACATTTGTTTGTTGTTAAAAGTAATTTGCAGCGGGACACCTATAACAGAGAGCATGATTTGCTTTGGTTTTATGGCAGATCCAAGTGAAAATACAAAAGGGAAGGGGCAGAAATAACATGATCTTCCCAGGAGCAGGAAGAATCCACAGCATGTGAGGCAGGTAAAGCTGATAAACCAGACCGCAACAACAGGTTCCTGTCAGTCAACCCTTGAACTTTCCCACAGACCAACATGCAACTGAGACTTTTCAGAGTCTGACTGTACAGCCATATACCACTATATGACCCACTTACCATACATTGAGGACCACAATCTGGATATTGACACTACAATAAAAACAACGTAGTTGGAGTGATGAGAATTTAAACCTCAGCATACCTTAAAATCTTTTTTTCCCCCAAACAAAAGGGATAGGCAAATATCTCCAATCATTATTACAATTGCCTTCAGAAGATGACGGATGGCTAAAAACATAGTGCTGAATTAGAGTGAATTCTGAATTTTCACCTGCCTCTTGCACTGTGTTCTAGAGTAGCAATTTTTTTTTTTTAGCTGCACACAGCTGAAGGGGCTTGACAATGTAAAACAAAATAATGGCCTTCACTTATCAAAAGCGGGTGAGATTCAAGAAAACCAGAGGAACTACGGACAAAGACAACTGAAGAGACATAGGAAAGAGAGTTTAAGAGAAATGCAGCACGAAATCCAGATGACACGAATACCACAGACACTAAGAGCAATGTTCAAAGCAAGTAATCAGGGCTTTCAGCCACCACATTTGTGCCACAGACATGATGAGAAAGTCATTACTGAATGTAAGCCTGAGCCCAGTCACTTTGTGAAAACATATTTCAAGTTACCACCACAGGTCATAGACACCATTTGAGCAATTACATTTTGGCAAAAATGTAGGCAAAAGCATTTTAGTACATCAGCACCAGTGCTTTCCCACCTTTACAAACACCACACAGACAGACCATCCCACCTGTAATCCAGCTCACAGCTGGACTCAGTGGTGAATGTTTGCTTTTGTCATCCCATCTTCAAAAGGATGGAAAAACAGCAAGCATGAACTCAAACTAGAAGTTTTTAAATCCATCCTCTGATGTAGTATTCAAGAAGCAAACTCAAACCTGATATCAGTGTGACTGGGAAGCTAGCAGAAAGTCAGGCATCTTGCAGGCTGTTCCAGCTAGAAGTGGCAAGGTCTGGTATTTCTTGTTTATGTAAAAGTCCTATTCCCAGAGCAAAGGAAGAATAAAACATCAAAAGAGCCCTTCATCACTCAAAGCTCTCAAGAATCTGTTTAGACATCAACTACTTACATCCCTCTTCTCCAGGCTTTCCAGTAAGACCTCAGAAATGGGCTGCAGCTCAGGGCACACAGCCTTACCCTCTTTTCCTTACTGTCCATGCCTATTGCCATCAAAACCAATATAAAGCAAACTCCTCATCACATAGTTCAAATTCCTGAGCATTTTTGTTTGCCTTTGCTTTCAGCAGCCTCATACTTGCAAGCTCGTTCATTTTGGTTCCCCACAACTGTCTGGGTATAACTGCTCTGTTTTAGGTTAGCCTGCTACAGCTGTATTACAAAAACCATTATTTAACAAGCATTCACTAGGTATCAGCAAGCATGTTACCACAGGACTGAATTTCTGCATCTGAGAACCTCTGCAAGAATGTCTCTAATCGCAGAAAGGAATGCATGTATGACCTCCTCCCTGGTGTCATCCTGCTCTTATCCCCATCATCAGCCATTCTGGCATTCTTCCAAGAACTTACATGCTTCTGTGAATATACTGCATTTCCCCTCCTTCAAGGCAATTTGTGTACTTCAGGCCTCAAAGGCATACCTGTTAGTACACAGGCTACTCTGTTCTGGATGTACTCAAATTTCTCAAATGGCCTCATCTGTGAAGCAAAATCAGTAACTGTTTTTCTCTAAAAATACAGATGTTACTTGCTTTTAGAGATTGTTTTGAATAAAGATAAGCTAGTTAATCACACCCCTGAACAAATCACCATATCATACAGCATGAACTACTGCAACAGTATCAGCATTGCTAATCATACTAATTCCAAATTAGTGGGATTTTAAGCCTCAATTCAAGCTTCGTTTGCAGGAATCAGGTTGTTACCTCCTGCTTCTTCAGAAAACTCACTTCAGCAGTTTCAGAGTAAAGGCTGAGAGCATAAGCTCTCAATGTTGCCGTATCAAAAGAAATAAAACACACCAATATTTTGGAAACCTGTAAGTTGTCTTACTGAGCTGTAACAACATTTATAATCTTGTGGGTATTGCTAACATCCTACTTTATTATTATCAATTCAAAAATCATTCGTTCAAATTCCCCCAAATGATTTTTGCTGGTTAATTCTGCAACAGCTGTGTAAAAGTCTTCATAGTTGCAGGACTTGCTACCTGCAAAAGGGCTAGGTAAAAGACCGGTCTTCTAGCAATACATTTGCTAACTTAAAATAATTTATATTTTACTGTCCAGTATATGAAAAATATAAACATAGCTATGGCTAATGCAGCACTGCAAACTATCTGAAGTTTATTGGTGTTCATTGTGTGGGACTGGCCAGTGCATCAGCAGGCTGAAGGCCACTGCTGTGCCAGAACTTCTGAACCAGGTGTATTCGCTTTGCACTGCCTCAGGGGCTGCTGATTTGATAGAGACCACACCTTTCCTGATGATCCTTCCTCTCCACTGATTCCACAGAATTAAGAGATGTATTTAACTTCCATTTCTTTACATATTTGATGAAACCTAGACAAAAAAAAAGTAATGGTAAATTCAATCCATCATGGCCTATAAACAACCTCTAACTGCAGGAAGGGAGATACAGACACAAGGAATATGCAGATCCCCTGTTCTACAGTAATAATAAAAATCATAAGATATTGTTTTGCTAAAAAAAAATAAAATAAAAATAAAGTACATAAAGTACAGGACTAAAGAGAGGAACAACTTGCATCTGAAAAATCAAAAGCCTAAAATGCTGTTTTGAATAGCTGTACAATAAACAATTCAGGCAAATTAATCTCACTGATTTGCAACTTAAGAAATTGTTTCAATATACGCAGAAAAGTCAAAACAACGCTAGTAGATCACAGAATCACAGGATTGAAGGGGTTGGAAGAAACCTCGAAAGATCATCAGGTCCAACCCTCCTACCAAAGCAGGTTCCCTAGAGCAGGCTGCCCAGGTAGGCATCCAGACAGGCCTTGAACATCTCCAGAGAAGGAGACTCCACAGCCTCCCTAGGCAGCCTGTTCCAATGCTCCGTCACCATGAAGAAGTTCTTTCGCATGTTGGTGCGGAGCTTCCTGTGCTCCATCTTGTGACCATTACCCTTTGTCCTGTCCCCGCAAACCACTGAAAAGAGGTTGGCCAAATCCCTCTGTCTCCCACACCTCAGGTATTTATATACATGGATTAGATCCCCTCTCAGTCTTTTCTCCAGACTGAACAGACCCAGGTCTCTCAGCCTTTCCTCATAGGGAAGATGCTCCAGGCCCCGTATCATCTTTGTGGCCTTCCACTGGACTCTTTCCAGGAGATCCCTGTCTTTCGTGTACCAGGGAGCCCATTACCAGTCAACTTTGAAAATAAAGAAGGAGACATGCTAGTCCTGATAATTCTCACTAAATTTTAGTGAGATTTTAAGGCGGATTTGAAAGCTTGTTACTTTTTTGAGGAAGATTTTTTTTTTTTTTAACATATTTCAGGGAGCTATTCAAAAGATTCTTTGAAATCTCAGACTCACTGAAGAACACCAGCTAACTTTATAATGACAAAATGAATACATGCTGTCACACTCCATTGTTCCCCCACCAACACTAAAAAAGTCACTAATAGCAAACAAAACTGCAAGAATGCCAGAGGTAACAGCTATCATGACACTGCTGCACACACCATTTCAGTCACACTTAAAACAATGGCAGGGGTAACAACATTAAAACAGGCTTTCGCATTCAGAATTATTTAGCCCATACAGAAGCCACTAGCTAGAAGTTTAGGAGGAAGGTTGACAATTGTTTGATCTTAAAAAGTACCCATTTCTATGATATGAAAAAGGTTTTTTTGTTGTTGTTGAGCATACAGCCCTACTATAGCTTCCCAAAACTCTCCATTTCTCAGTTCAACGGATGACTTCGGGTTTCTGGAATGTATAGCTTATACAATTAGTGACAAGGTTACAAACCTAGACTCAGAGAAGTGATTGGGTTGGAAGGGACCTGCTGGGGCTGGAGGAAGATACTTATTTCTCTGTCAGGAAATAAATAGTAACTCAAATAAAAAAAATGTTTTGAGGGATATCAATGTGACAACAAGCATAAGTACACTTCATTTCAGGTCTACTGTTAGGTTTACAAAGTATAATAATTGGTATCACCTTTAAAATGATCAATATTACTTGATATTCCTCAATTAATACAAATTAGAGATATGGATATACCAGGTCTTATACCTAAGAAGGTAAAGTAATGGGCTGTTCTACTCCAAGTTCCTCTATTACCCTGGAATTTCATCTCTTTGCAATTTCACATCAAGTTTTTGTTTTTTTTTAATTTTTCTGCATGAAAAATGGAGAAGCATTATTGAACATCAGCCTTAACACCTAAATGAAATCCAACCACTATGCACTTGCAAAGACTCTGAACTGCAATCACAGTCCAATTAAAGCTACTTACACAGGTTTGCACAGATAGGAGGTTTGGGTAAGTAAGGCAAGTTTTAATTTCATTCCAAGTTGTGTTATATTTTTATGTCTATTAGTATTACTAATAAGTTTTAATAATTCAAACAAAGAGTCATTGTCTATGTTGATATACATATGAAAGAAACCAGGAATATTTTACAAGTCATTTGTCAGAGTCTCTCTGTAAAGAAGTTAAGTCAGGAAACGCTCCAAAAGACTTGGTACCATGTGTCTTGATCACACTTTGCTGGAGTCAGTTCCTTGGAAAACTACAGTAGAATCCCATTTTAATTACTCATCTTCCACAACAGTAGAAAAAGGTATTGTAAAACATTAGCATCTGCTGGGTGAAGAAGTAAAGTAAAATCTGACTGGGGGAAGGAGAATGGGGAAGCAACTTAAACATCTCAGCTGTATCAGAGTCCCAACAGGTTTTGCTTTCATTCATTAAATGGTGTTGAAATTGAGGTTAACAACACCTGAACTTGGGTGTTAATAGTATAAAACTCTTTTTGCCTTGATGTTTTCCTCCGTGGAATAGGTGCTAAAATGTTTTCTTACTACCCACCATTAAGACAAGAAGTGAGAAGTTCTTCAGTGTTTAAATCAGACAGAGGGATCAATTAAACAAGAAAGGTGCTGGTATCTTTAAGGAACCAGGGAGAAGACGCACTCAGTACCTAGAGGTAAGAGTTTGAAGGAGAAGACAGACCACGATCATTCATCTGCAGCAATCTTTTGTAGGTACTCCACCACGGATTTCATTGCACTGATCACTCTGACACCACACCAACTCCCCTTAAAAAACACTGCCTTATTTACAAGACAATGACCAACAGTGCTGACCAACACCCAAAACAAGTACCTGCACCTATGGAAAAAGGAAGAGTTCCTTCCTCCTGCACATAAACATAAAACCACAGCTGGACTGCATCTCCATGCCACAGGCTTTTCCAATTTCTCATCAGTAATCATGAAAATGCCTCAGCCCAGGAGAGCCTGAAGATCACTCTTTTATCACTTCCTCTAAATAGGATATTAACACAGATTAAAAAAAAAAAAAAAAAAAAAAAAGCAAGTTAATATATTTTATTTTCCATTAATGCTAGTAGAACCCTTTAAAACCCTTCCCTAACCCAAGCTCTCAAGAATAACCACTTTCTCATGCTGGATTAAACACACCAAAAGCACTATAAAGATGCTGTATCAATGCATATATGTCCTGGTTTCAGTTAGGACTGAGTTAATTTTCCTCCTAGTAGCTGGTAGGGTGCTATGCTTTGGCTTAGGATCAGAAGAGTGATGATAACATGCTGATGTTTTAATTGTTGCAGAGCAGTGCTTACACCAAGCCAAGGACGTTTCAGCTTCTCGCTCTGTCCTGCCAGAGGGCAGGCTGGAAGTGCAGCAGGAGCTGGGAGGGGGCAGACCCGGGACAGCTGACCCCAACTGCCCAAAGGGGCATCCCGTACCGTATGGGGTCATGCTGAGCAATAGATAGGGATGGCTAGCGGGGTGGGAGGCCAGCTGCTCAGG